>NC_059110.1:18218412-19484662 GCF_020740685.1 Jaculus jaculus | reverse complement strand
ATAGAACCAAGCTGAGAAAGGTAGGAGAAGATGGTAGACATGAATGACTGATTACAAAATCATTTCTTCTGACTTCTCATTTCTTTAGATAATAGAAATGCAGAAGTTAAAATTCAAAAAGACAAAGAAATATACAGTAATCTCTATTTTCAAATTCAAGATGTTTAAGATAGTCAGGAGCAGTAATTTCCCTAGGTTCAAATAGTTAATGGAAATAATGTAATTAGAACTCACACATCTTATCCATCTAGCACAATGCCCAAATATACTTGGACTTAGCACTTTATGATATATCATGTTCTTTAATTGTTTAATTTATGATATATCATTTTCTTTAATTGTTTTCCAATAAATGTTTCCTTAAGTTAAGTATAATATCTGGGAAGAAAGAACCCTTGTAGCCCTAAGAGATCCCTGCATGAACTGATCTTTGGGTGTTTAGTCAATCCTTTTAATTTTATAATCATTTGGACTTTAGGGGGATTTTCTTCTCTTATAAAAAACACAGACTATATTTTTAAATATTTTTTAAATTTTTATTTATTTATTTGAGAGCAACAGACAGAGGGAGAAAGAGGCAGAGAGAGAGAGAGAGAGAGAGAGAGAGGGAAAGAGAGAGGGAATGAATGGGCGCACCTGGGCCTCCAGCCACTGCAAATGAACTCCAGATGCATGCGCCCCCTTGTGCATCTGGCTAACGTGGGTCCTGGGGAATCGAGCCTCAAACCAGGATCCTTAGGCTACACAGGCAAGCACTTAACCATTAAGCCATTTCTCCAGCCCAAGACTATTATTTTAAAATAAAACACATTTCTATAATTTGACAAATATTTAGTAGACATCTAGCTTGTATAAGGCTTAATTCTGTGGCCTTATAGTTCAGTTCAGGGTAGTAATAAGCAGAAGGAGAGGAGGAGAAAGAACAGGAGTTGTTGGGAAAGGAAAGGAAAAAAAGAAGAAGAAGAAGAAGAGGAAAGAGAAGAAATCAAGGAGAACAGAAAAAGAGGAAGGGAGGAAGGAGAAGAAGAAGGAAGATGGAGAAGATAGAAAATGTATGTTCATTATTTGATTATCAGAGCAATGGAGGAAGTAAGGTGGAGGGACTGTAACTTTTAAGAGGATTAACAGAGACATGAAGGAGTGGAGGTGATGAACATGAGAAACACTAACATTACACAAGCGCTTTCCAAGCAGAGGGACCAACGGTATGAGCGGCATCAACATGCATGGCTTGGTAGAAGGACAATAGGAAGCCAGAGTTGGAGCCACTGGGAGCAATAAACATTGACGAATGGAGGAAAAGGGCCACAGAGGGGGAGTGGGGAAGAGGCCCCGGGACAGCGAAAGTGAGAGTGTGGGAGTAGCGCCACAGCAGTAGCAAAACGACGGAGAAAGAGATTCAATGATGAGTTTATTCTGGGAGAGATGAGAAAAGATGGGCTGCCAGAATGGTCAGGCATGGTTTTGGTTTGAGTAACTGAGGACATGTCAGTGCTTGAGACCTACAGAACCTAGGTAGAAGCGGAGTGCAGGACTGGGAGGGTGAGTTTAGACAAGCCTTGCATGTGTCTACGTCATTGTGTTTTCTTAGTAAAAGCCGAGAACGCTACCTATTGAACCGGCTTGGGTGTCTTTATTTGAGGCACCCTATGAAAGTATTCTGTTACGTGAGCTCTCATAACAAAATTCGATTCTCTGTAGCCAGGTACACTAATATTGTGAGTTTTCAATTGTCACAGCACACGTTAATGTCAAGTTTCAAGCATCAGCTTTGTTAACATGCACAGCAGGAAATAACAGCCTGTGGCTTGGTGAACTGTTCATTTATTATGCTCAAATTTCAATGCCTTTTTAAGAGCGATTAGAACATTTCATAAATATGTTTGTGTTTACATTTCACTCTGGACTCAGCTTCAGAAAACATTTCCCTGTGTTCTTACTTCAAAGAAAAGCAAAAGTTTTTATTTAGCTCTGTGTTCGGGAACTAATCCACAAAATGTATTGATCTTTTCTGCTGCAGAAATCCTAGAATTTTTCTTCCAGCACTGTTATTTCTGAGTATACATTCATGCAGATTTACAGTGCTGTCTTGCTTTAATGTCTGCATTCTCTGAGTTCAGCCTCAGTGTGACTAATAAGCAACATCAGCTTCCATATCCTGGATTATATTTTGTCCTGTTGATATTTTTGCAGATCAAATAAGTTTCATAGTCTTTTAATGAAAATGTTGGTATGTTTATGAAAATTAGTGTAAGGAAGAATTAATCTTTCCAGATTGTTGATAGCTACTGTTTTTGTTACTTCTTCTTATACTTCTGGTAGCTTTTTAATTTAATTTAATTTAATTTAATTTAATTTAATTTTTTGGTCTTTGTATTGCTGCTAGATTCCATAGAAACCTTTATTAAGTATCATTTCACATTTCACTATTTAAATACAGTTTATACACATTAAATTGCTGGTTTAATATTCAGGGTAGCAAGCCAAGGCTGGGCAATTTGGGAATCATTGTGTCTAATTAAAAAGTGCTCCATATAAAGTCCACATAACCGCTTAATTAGTTGACTGTGTCAGCGGATTTGGAGATGCATTGCAAAAGCACTAACTACAATGTCAATGTCTAACTTCTAGAGATGTAATCATTGTGAGGACAGTGCAAAGACTAGGAAGAAAGGAAAGCAAAGTCACTCTCTTTCAGCAAATGGTTTGACTGCTAAGGAACTTGCATCATGTTTGTGATGGAATTGTACTTCTTTCTTCCTGAGGAGGATCAGCAGGAAGGTTACATGGAAGCACAACTGTTACTTCGGTGCTGGTTTGGTTGTGTTTTTGTCTCGTGATGAATGACCTAACTTACCTTTGAGCCTCAGTTTCTGCACCTGCAATAGTGTAAGATCTAGCTCCCACGATACTATGAGAATGAAAACAGTGTAAGTGAATTACTTTGGGATGCAATACAAGTGAATGGTTGGCAACCTGGAAATACAATTGTTCCTTGCTCTCAACAGGGAATGGGTGCATCTCAGGATCACTCCCCTCTGTGGATACCAGAATCTGAGAATGTGTGGAGGTCTGTGTTTAAGCTGAAGCAGTGTTGGCATATAACCTATAAATATCCCCTGTACAATTTAAATAAAATAGCTAGGTTAGTTATAATGCCTGATGTAATGTAAATTCTATGATAGAGTTGCATCATTTTGGGAATAACAAGAAGGGGAAACTTTCCATATTCTGCACAGATGCAATTCTTTTTCCAATATGTTCAATTCACCTTTGGATATATCAGCAGATGAGGAATATATAGATATAAGGAGTTACTGTATCCACATAAAAGTGAAATGTTAGTATTAGTATTATGTCTTATAGGAAGAAAGGCTTGATATGGGTCATTTCATAAAAATATAGCTATTGAAATTACAAATTTAACATAACTACACTCAAGAATGAAGAAATTATGGAAGATAGAATTCTTAATCATTCATATGATGTGTGTATGTATGTGTGCATGCTGTTATTTTCACCACTCTGTGAACTTTCATATTTATCAGGTTTTACAAGTAATATATGTTTACAGTTCTCTACTCTTTTCTCTCTCTCTCTCTTTTACTTTTTTGATGATGGGGTCTCATGTAGCTCAGGATGATCTCAAACTTGCTATATAGCTGAGGATGACCTTGAACTTCAGATCTCCTCCGTTTTTCACCTCCTGGGTGCTGGGATTACAGGCATGCATCCTGCCACACCAGTGTGTGCTGTGCTGAGGATGCAGCCCAGAGCTTTGTGCATGTTAAGCGGGTACTCTACCCACTTAGCCACATCCCCAGCCTAATAATATTCATTTCATACAACTTATAAACAAAAAAAAAGATATGAAAAGACAAATAGGATGAAAAAACTTGACACTGGGTCTTGAGTTGTGGCTCAGTGATAAAGTGTGTACCTACCATGTGTGCAGGCCTAGGTTTAACTCCTAGCACCACCACAACAACATTAACAAAAATTCGGGAAGGAGTTTGCTTTTATCTAGCCACCCTTAATCACTACTAAATTTTTGGTGTATCTCCATTGTTCTCTATGTAATTTGGAATCATATTGTTAATGTCTTATATTCTGCTTTTCCAACATGAATGCCGACTTTTTCCTCATATATTGGTGAATTTCTCCATGTCATTACATTCTTTCATTCCCAACTGGTACATAACATTCTGCTTACAGGTAACATAATTTATTTTATCATTTCATTTTCATTTCATATTTGAGTATTTCACCTGCCATTGAGTTAGTGAAAAAGCTTTAGTGGTGTAATCAAACCTCTCCTTTTTCACTTTTTTCATTTTAGATAATTTTCTTCTACTTTTAGAAGTTCCATTGATGTGGGGGACATTCAGTCAAAAGACATGAGCACTCCTAAGGCTTCTGTAAATAAAGTGTTCCCAATGTCAACTCCTACTTGCATGCACTTTTTCCATTCTGTTTGTATAATGATAATCATAGTATGCATGCAGTTCTGTCTTATTTTTCCTTAGGGTAAGACTTAACGTGGTTTTGATTCTGCAGCATGGCTTTGTAGCCACTACTGATTGGCTTTATAATATTCTTTACAATGAAAACACACCATAATTATTTAGCCAGTCTTATCTTGTTGCACATTTAAGATGCTTCCAATTTCTCTTATGAAAAAATAATCATGTGGGACATAGAGATCTTTTGGTTGTTGATATTACTATTTTTGGATTGTTTCATTACAATAGATTCCCAAATGTATAATCATTAGTCTAAAAAGATGACAATTTTGAGGTGTCTGAGAAACATATTACAGTTTTCATGTGCTATAGCAATACCAACATTTTTTCTTCCATAAGCTGCTTCTGGTTTGGTGTTTTAACCTAGCAAAAAGAAGATAAACTTTTCAATAAGGATCTTTATTACTATCATGAAGGGATTAGTGTGTATATTACAAATGATCCTGATGAAAAAGAGTTAGCCTATTCTCTGTCTTTCATATATGTTTGTCCTTTTCCCTAGCACCCTAAAATGGCATAACACAAGTTTGACCACTAGATGTAACCCCTCAGTTTTAGATTTCCAAGTCTATAGAAGATAAACCAAATGAACATGTATTGTCTATAAATAACCCATTTGTAGCCTTCTGTTATAGTAACAGAAACAGATTAGGAAATCTGGGAAGATAAAATTTAAATAATTCAAGTAAGAGGAATCTCACCCAGGTAATTTGGGGGCTATCATTAATATTTTTTGGACTGGTACTGATTTTAACAATATAATTACCTTATTATAAATTTTCTTATTTATGAGCATCCCACTTTGAATAACATAGTCATCTGAGTAAAGCCAAATAAGAGTATTTATTCCAAATTAATGTAATCTATACACTGAGATAGTTCCCAATTTACTTCAATATGTTGCAATGTAAGGAAATACCCTCCTTGTGTTTCTATGGAAGTTTGGCCCAAATTCCAACATACACCCCTAAAGAATATAGCTTGCATGAAACCAAAACCTTGGCACTATTAATTTAGGTTTGTGGAAGATACTATGTCTATTTATAACTATCTGTATCTGTTCTCTTTGAAATAAGACTGGTCTAGAACTGATCCTCTTGCCTCCATTTCCCAAGTGCTGGGATTATGGATCATGTACTACCATGTTTAGTTATTCTACACTTCTTAATTAATAATTGGCCTCATAATGCATTAGTTTCAAGCCTGATCCTCCAGAGGCTTAGTCTATACCTGTTCTCTTTCTTGGATTTCTGTCTCACCTAAATATAAAAATGTCTGAGTTAGCTTTCAGAAGATGAGAAATAACATGGGGGGTCAGAAAAGATGACCTCTATTGAGAATGCCCTAGATAACTCAGTCCCCAGAAAGCCTCCTACCTGACTTGCCATGCGTGAGAAAATTTGGCTGAGGTGACTCATATCCAATTCAGAGGACCAAAAACTTCCCAGGTGATTCCTAGGTTCATGAAGTAAACAAATAACTTGTTATTGTAAACCACTAAGTATTTGTATTTAATGTTTTCTTTTAAATAAAACTTTATTTATTTATTTATGAGACAGAGAGGGAGGGAGGGAGGGAGAGAGAGAGAGAGAGAGAGAGAGAGAGAGAGAGAGAAGGAGAGAGACAGAGAGAATAAATATGGCACCCTAGGGCCTCCAGCCACTGCAAACAAAACCCTACAAGCATGCACCACCTTGTGCATCTGGTTTATATTGTGTCCCGAGGAATTGAACCTGGGTCGTTAGGCTTCACAGGCAAGCACCTTAACTGCTAAGCCATCTCTTCAGCCCTTGAGTGGATTATAGACTTGATTTGTTGACAATTTTATACATGTATATAATGTATTTTGATCATAATTCCCTCCTATTACCTTCTCTTGTTCCCGTTCCACATCCCTTCCCACTGAACCCCTTCTTCTTTCTAACTAGCCCCTCTTCTATTTTGCTTTCTTTGTGAGTGCAACCCAACTACATTTAATTAAGGTTTCTTGCATGAGCATGTATGTGGGGATTATTTACCAGAGCATATGCAACTTGTCAGTGGTTATGCCACTGAAGAGTGCATCCATTAACTGCCAGAAATCTCTCAAGGAGTGTTGGTGACCTCATGCCGTGATCCACCATCCAGGATAGAATGTTGATGGGCCCAGAATTGTGCCAGTCTTTTGAGAGTGGTGACTGTTACCTGTGAGGTCAGGAATACAGCATTCCACCAGTGCTCCTTCCCATTCTCTGGCTCTTATGTTCTCACCTACTCTTCTGCAACATTCCCTGAGCCTTAGAGAAGGTGATATCAATGCCTCATTTATCACTGAGCACTCCAACAGTCACTTAATCTTAGCACTTTTATGTCCCCACAGTAGTCATTGCCAATGACAAAGGAAAATGTCTGCAGCATTTATTTTTATGATTGTGGATAGCCAAAAAGAAAAAAAATGTTCTCATAGTCTAGAAATCTATGACCCTTACATAGAACAGTAGCTGGCTTATCAAATTAAGGAACATAATTCTACAACACAGTGCTGGAATGCTCAGTCTTTTTACTTTCCCACCTGAGAGGAATAATATGATATTGCACCCTAGTTCTCATGGGGAAAGACAAATATTTTTATAGATAGTACCATAAAGATTTCAGAGATTCTGGTCCAAGGTAATGAAGCCATTCTACTTTGGAACTCTTGTATGTGTAGAAGAAATGCTGGAAGTGGATGTAACTCTAGCAGAGCCAAACACCCTCAAAAGTTAACAGTCTTATGTTGTTGTGCAGTGTTGCTATGCTTTGCTTTGTGGGAATGCATGTTAAAATTTAGTGGAAGAATCAACATTATCTGATCTTGTGTTATAGCTGGGCATTATAATTTCTCAAATATTATTATTATCAGTGATGAATAAAGCTCTGAAGATAATTTACTTTTGTTTATTTCTTATTGCTGTTTTGTTGCTCCTGTGGTTGTTATTTTACTTTTGACACAGGGTCTCACTGTATAGCCAAGAGTGGCTTCAAACTCTGAACCCTTCTGCCTAAACCTCTTCATTGCTGGGATTAGATGTTTGCCCCACCAGCATGCTGGGATCCTAGTGGATGCTTTTACTAGGCACTGTCAAATATACTGGCCACATGTGTTTAGTCATATTTAAATTTAGAGTTGAAGGAAATTAAACTTCAAATCCTTAGTGTCATAGGCCACTGTTCATGTGTCAATAGCCACATGTGGATAGTGTCCCATCTTGGACAGCAGTCACACAGAAGATTTTCAGTATTGTAGAAACTTCTGCTGGTCAGTATCATTCTAGGTTGTGCTCTACTTTTCTAACTCTATAAATTCAAATTTGATGATCTCTGTAGTTATTTGGAAATCATTCATATGTTAGTGTTTTGTGCATATCCTGGCTAAATACTACTAAATGCTGAAGTTGATTCTCTTTTATCTGTGAGCCTAAGTTGCTGACATGGTTGGTGATTCCTATAGATTTAGAGCCCAAAACAGGGTGACCTGGGTTCCCAAAGATAAGACAAATCCTCACTAGCTTATTTAATTTTAATCATCCCTTACTTAACCTGTGTCATTTTAAACATTGGGTGGGCTTAGAGGAACATAAAAATGCTTTCCAAAAATCACAAAACTCATGCAGCAGCATGCGTTCTTGATTCATATATATTTGTTTTGTTTTGTTTCTGAGGTCATGTCTGCTTTATCCATGGCTGACCTGGAATTCACTACGTATCTCAGACTGCCCTAAAACTTACACCAATTTTTCTTCCTCTACCTCCCAAGTGCTATGATTAAAGGCATGTGTCACCACACCCAGCTTGATCCATATTTATTTATTTGTTTGTGTTTGCAATACAGGAGATTGAATCCAGGGGCTTAGGCTTGGTAAGAAAGTGCCTTTTTTACTCTATTACTTAGGTACATCTTGATTCTGTTCCTTTGGGACTTAATTGATTTTTTAAAATAACAAACCTATGTGGATTTGAGGTATGAAATAGAAATTCTTTAAATACTCATTGTTATCATGAACTCTTGCTGTTTAATCTTTTAATAGAAAACTTATACCTATATATTATGGTTATACTAGTACATATATATACATATATAATTCTATATGCACATTTATATATAATGTGTACATCTATGTATATACATATACATATATATATGTGTGTGTGTGTGTGTGTGTGTGTGTATGCATCCAGTTACCTGGATATTTGTGTAAGGTTCAGATACCACATCAATTATTAGAATTTTGATCAGTCCATTAGTAAATTCATTAATTACATCAATATTCTCTCTAACAAAGAATTTACATATTTATACATTCCCTAATTATTTTTATTTTAGAAAGAAAGAGGCAGAGAGAGATAATGGGACGAATGGGCACACCAGGGCTTCTAGCCACTACAAACAAACTCTAGATGCATGAGCCACCTTGTGAACCTGGTTTAAATGGGTACTGGATCCTTAGGCTTCACAGTCAAGTGCCCTAACCACTGATCTCCAGCCCCGTATTTATAAATTATATATATACACACACACACATGAGTAAGAATGGGTATACCAGGGTCTCCAGCTACTGCAAATGAACTCCAGATGAATGTGCCTCTTTGTGCATCTGGTTTACATAGGTACTGGTGAATCAAACCTGGGTCGTTAGGCTTTGCAGGAAAGTGCCTTAACTGCTAAGCCATTTCTCACCAGCCCCATATTTATAAATTTCAGTGTCACTACATGTGGCCCATCTTGTGTTTCAACCAAGTTTGAGAGTAGGGATGTGTTTGTATTATATTTCATCTGTTAACAATTGATTGCTTTTACTTATGGATTGTTCTTTTCTTTGTATATACCATTATTCATACATTCACCGGGTGATAGTTGTTTGGGTTGTTTGCAGATTTGGTTTCTTCAAATGAAACTGCTGTGACCACACATGCACAACCATGGGCTTATGCTTTTTTTCTGTTGAGTAAGTGCTTAGGATACAATGGCTACATTGTGTGATAGCTGTATACTTAATTTCCCTTTACCCCCTGGTCCTATTCATGATGGAAATATGTGACCAGGAAAGCAGCATCATAAAGAAGTAAACACTGAGAAGACAAATGGCTTGTTAGAATCGAACCAGTGAGACTTCTAAGCTGCATCTTGCACAATACTTTCCATCATTCTGCTGTTTTTGCTACTTGGAGATGATTGTTCAGGTGAAAGCAATATTTTGTCCATAGAGTGAGTGAAGTCTTCAGTCCTAATAGCATGATTCTTTATGAGATGATATAAATTCAAGCTTGCCCTATCTCTGAACAACTAGAACACATTCTCTAGCTGTAATTTCCTAGTGGCTGACTTTCCTAATAACAAACCTCATACCACAAGTTACACTTCTGTGCTCTGATGAGCTGAATGGAAGCCCATATAATCAGCCCATGTGTTACACTTATAGTATAGTTCCCATCTCTCCACACCACAGAAAGGATGGGAGAAATGTACTTCCTGCTTACAAGCTGCATGTCAAACCCACCTTGCTATGATTTGAATGTTAAATGTCACCCATACACTCATGTTTGAACAATTGGTCTTCTGGATGGCAGAGATGTTTTGGGTAATTGTGGGACTTATTGAACATGAGGCTAGTTGTCATATTTAGGGCAATAATGTTCTAGAGGCAAGGCTCACTGGTAATAACCTACCCCCCCCCTTTCTGGTTTCTGAAGAGATGTAACAAGTATTACAAGCTTTCACTCTAATGTGTGGAGCCCTAGCCACTGTGCTACCCCACCATGGAACTGTGAGCCAAAATGAATAGTTATCCTAAGTTGCTTCTGTCAGGCATTTTGTCCCAGAAATAGTAACTGAGAGAGAAAATTAGTACTGAAAATTGGATCATAACCGTGAGAAATCTGACCATATAATTCACAGGCCTTGGAACTGATTTGTGGAAGGAATTTGGGAGAGTGTGATGCTGCAGGCTACTGTGGTCTCGTAAATCCTCGTAAATAGAGGGAGTCCTTATTTACTCTGTCTAGGTATGAAACGAAGGTCATCCATGTTATATTCGGGCAAGGAGTCTGGCTAAGTTGTGCCATTGCCTGGAACTTTGAGTGAGGAAGAATTCAGCAGGAATGAACTAGGTTGTTTGGTGGAGTGAATTTCCAGATGGCATAACACTCAGACAATGACAGTGTCGGGGCTTGTTGCATTTAGTCAGGTTTACCGTGAGAGAATTCAAGGCCACATGCAATTCAGAAACGTGAAAAGGGTGCAGTTTGCTGAAGAAAAGGCATATGTATAGGGCTAAGGTTTCAGGCCAGTTAGTGCAGAAAAGTGGCTGTAGCTGTTTTTTCTTTTTAATTCTTTTTTATTATTGACAAATTCTGTAATAATAGACCATAAACTCTGATAATGACCCCTACAGTCCTCTTCACAACTCCACTCTCCATCATATCCCCTCCCCATCTCCATCAATCTGTCCTTTATTTTGATGTCATCATCTTTTCCCCCTGTTATGATGGTCTTGTGTTGGTAATACCATTAAGGCAAAACTGGACACTCTTTATTTGACAATAAGAAAAGTGTTGTGACTGCTGAACGTGAAACTCCACCCCTGGAAGGGTGTAGCTTGTAAACATGGAAATCCATTTGAAAAGAGAACTTCTGTGCCCCGAGAACTTCGAGAGAACCCTACTAAATAGCAGGGTCTACCTAGGAAGTCTTGGCAGCCAAGCAGGTGGGTGCTTGGAGGCCACTGAAACTATGAAAGGGAACAAGACTGCATCTTGAACTGGTAGCAAGACTTGGTACTGTCCATGTGGTTCTGAGTTTTTCATGAAGGATGTAAGAGTGAGGGGGTGGACACTTGCTGCCAACATTCCAGAAAGCCACTGAGGCCAGACATCATGTAGCAGGACTTGATTTCCTGTATGGAGCTCCTAAGATGGCAATGAGTGAGCTGGAAAAGTGCAGGCCAAGTTGCTTTGGAGACCCTGGTACATTAGAGATGCTGGAGCTGTGGCACATTTCCAAGGAATGCTTGTGGGACTGAGTGGAACCAGAATGTGAGAGAGGTTCCATGTGCTGAAGCCAACATAGAAGGAAGGGGAAACTCCACAAGGTTGTTGGAGCTCATATAAGAACAAGATCCACAGACCTCAGACATGGAGATGCAGGTTTTGGTGATTGCCCTGTTTGGTTTGGGACTGAGTTTGCTGTGACCTTTCCTTGCTTTGTTCCCTTTCTTGAATTTTGGAATATTAATGCTTATTTATTTTTTAATCAACAACTTCTCTCTCTCTCTCTCCATATATATATATATATATATGTACACACACACACACACACACACACACACACACAAACACACACACACACACACACACACACAATATACCATCATGATCATAATGCCCTCCCACCATCCTCCCTTTCCCTCCTCCTGATTAACTCTGCAGTGAATCCCTTCTTTCCAACTGGCATTTCTTATATTTTGATGTCATCATTTTGTTCCTCCCATTATGCAAATCTTGTCTAGGTATTATCAGCCACTGTGAAGTCATGAGTGTCACAGGCAGTTTGTGTCTGGAAGACAGTATTACACAGTACTTCAGTTTCTATATGGCTTAATCATAACATCTTTAATTTTGATTAAGCCTCCTCCCATTCTAGCCTCTCCTCCATCCTTCCCTGGCCTGACTCCACTTACACTGTGTTTACTTTGCGTCATTGTATGTTGAAAGTGTGGCTCTTGTCTTTCCTTTTTTATTTTACAAGGACTCACAGTTGAAGAGACTATGAGTTTTAGACTTTTGAGTAGTATTGGAACTGTAATACTATGACTATTTTTAAAGCTGGATTGAACACATTTTGCAGTGTGAGAGACCCATGAGCCTATGGGTGCCAGAGGAAAATTGTTATGGTTAGGATATGAAGTATTTCCCATAGACATCTGTGTTTGAATGTTTGATCACCCAGATATTTTGGAAATATTGTAGAACCTCAGGATATGGAGCCTAGGTGACAGATCTAGGGATATAGGGGAGAGTATAGGGGTTATAGATTCATCCTGGTTCTTCTGCTTTGAGGTTTTTTCTCTTTGCTTCCTAATCTGCAGGAGATGTAACAAGCTCTTAGTACCATACCCTAGCCACCATGCCTTTTATTCACCGTAAAACTGTGAGTCAAAATAAATCCTTCTTTATCTAAGCTGTTCTGACAGGTATTATCACCTAGCAATGAGAAAAATAAATGTATACCTAATGAGTACAATAAGTCTATACACTCATCCATGAAATAGCGTCGACTATGCTGTGATCATCACCAAGGTCTAGGACAGTGTCATGTTCTAGTTAATGCCATATATCTATTTTTTTCCTTGCATGGCACTGGCTGGTAGACAGTACTGTAAATCCTTATAGAAATTTTATTATCATTCATAAATCTATATAGTGTCAAGTTTTTAAAATTTGATTGAATGCTAGTAAATTAAATCCATATAGGCTTTTCTCAAGTAAACCTGAATCTAATATTTCAATCAGCTTAATAATGTTGTTTAACACAATTTGGCTATGTAAATAGCCCAAAACCTGAATCTCTATAAATAATAACCTTCTGCTGTAGAACATAGACCTTGAGCCCAGCTTGTTAAAATCACCAGAATAGCTTCTTGAGAAGTTCTTCCCCTGTGCTCGTTCCTATACCAGACCAGTTGAATCAGTCTCTGGAACTGGTTCAAGCATTTATCTTAAGGACAGGAAGAAATTCACACTTAAAATTTATGAGTCATTCAACACCCACCCCTGTTCTTTGGATTCAGGGTCTCATTCTAGCCCAGGCTGATCTAGAACTCACTTTAGCTCAGGCCAGCTTCAAACTCACAGTGATGATTTTTCCTACCTTGATCTCCCATGAGTATAAACTACCGCACCCAGCTTCATTTAGCCCTTTTATTAATAGGCTTGTTTTGCACAGAAGTATTAGCACTTAAAAACTAGAAAGTTAAGGCCAAATGCTATTTCTCTACGTCCAGATTAGATAATTGCTAGAGGTAAGTAATTCTTTTTTAGTATTACTGACTCTGATGGCTTATATTAATTGACAACTTGACAGGACCTCAAATTGCCTGTGAGGGATTTTCTAGGTTAGGTTAGACTTTGAGCATGCCTATAGATTAATTGAGGTAGGAAGACCTGTCTTCACTGTGGACAGCACTGTGGTCCTGGGAAATATGTGTGTACACACACACACACACACACACACACACACACACACACATATATGTTTACATATATGAATGAACTGGCTAGCCCTAGCATTCATCATTCTCTGTTTTCTCACTGTGAACTGAACGTAACAAGCTTGTCTTCAAGCTCCAGCTTCCACGCCTTCCTTGCCATGATGGACTGGACCCTAGAACTGAAAGATGAAATGAACCATTCTTCTCTTAAACTGATTTTTTTGTCAGGACTTTTGTCCCAACAACAAGAAGGTAGCTTATGATAATGACATAAAAAAAAGGCTATAAACTCAGTGGCTTAAACAATGGAAATCTATATTTTGTTAGAGTTCTGTAACAGGCTGTAAGTGTGACTAGGTTTCCACTAACTAAAGAAAAATGTTGCTGGTTCCATGTTCTTTTATGAGGCATTTTCATAGGAAATCTGTTTCCTTGATTTGTCACTTCTGGAAGCTGCTTGCGTTCCTTGCCTCATGGGCAGCTCACTTTCTGTCAAAGTCAGGAACATTGCACTCATCTATCTGATTTTTCTTCCTCAGTAATACCTTACTGTGATCATCTGGAGAAGGTACTCTGCTTTTAAGTATTCACAGGATGAAATGGTGCCATTGCAGAAACTCAAGATAATCACCCTATCAAGATTAATCATATTACTCTAAAGTCTCTTTCATTATATGAGCTAATTCATTCACAAGTTAAGGGATAAGGATGTGATCATCTTTGTGGGACCATTATTGTATCTACCACACTAGATTTCTAGCTATCCAGACGGGATGTCTACCCAGAGCTAGGATTAGGTGCTCTAAATCACTTGTTTGGGTTACTGTGGATTAAACTCAGGGCCTCAAGCATGTAAGGCAAACACTCTCTTCATTTACAGCCAGACTTGCTAAGCCCTTTTCTACTAAGCATTTCTTTAGCTCTTTCCTGTGATAGCCCCGCCTGTGGGACAGCTGTTCCCAGTGTAGGATATAAGCCCTTGGGAAGAGATTTAAATTTTTTCTTAGTTTGTGTGCATATGTATATATGAGCAAACATTTGCACCATGCATGTGTGGCAGTCAGAAGCCAACCTTGGAGTGTTTCTCCTCTCCTTCCACCCTCTTAAAACAGGATCTCTTACCACTTCTGATCGCAAACTGACAGATTCTCCTGGCTCACCCTCTCATCCCTACAGGCATGTTGGGATTTCAAACACATGCACCACGTTGAGTCCAGCGTTATGTGGGCTCTGAGGAAAATCCTCTTGGGTGATCAGGCAAGCACCTTTAACACCTAAGCCATCTCCCCAGTTAAAACATATAATGAATATGACACATGTGCCCTTGGATTTAATTTCAGCAAGTTCTTTCTGTGTTGCCTCATGTGGTAGAGCATTGGAGATCATCTCTTTGAGGACGTGTGGCTCTCTTACTCTAATTTCTGGTCCAACAATATGGAGGCTGTGAGAGGGTTTTTTTTTTTTTTTTTTTTGTTTTGTTTTTAAACATCCAGGAGTCACAGTCACTTTTAGTATAGGCTAATAGGATTTTAATTTTCTTAGTAAAATTCTATCAAATTTTGTGCTTTCTTTCTAACTAGCTTATCAACCACAACATATGCGAGTAGCTCTAACTAGAATTCCTTTTAGACAAGCCTCTTCGTATAGTCTTAATTGTAGGTGCATTGGGCCTAAAAGACTTATAAGGGAAGGCCACATTCATGGTCTCCTCTTTTCTTAACTGTATCCTGTGTCTGAAAGATTTTAGGGTATTAAGTTAATTTTTCCAAACATTTTAACCAAAGAATCTGAGTCTTTTCTTAGTCCTCATCATTAATCCAAATGTTTATTGGTCTTTTATAACACAAAAGCTTTCTCGGGGTGAGTGTGATGTTCAACAGCTGGAAATGAGAATCAATTTTATTTTCACATCTACACAATTTTCCTAGGTCATTGCCCAAAGATGCAAGCATATTTGAAAAAGTGTCTTCTGTCATGTTGGGACAGGTAGTAATATTGCAGAGTATTTTTTATCATTGTCTAGTAATGGGTGTGTATTCTCTTAGATATGGGTAACAGTTACTTTACCATCTGTTGACTGTTTCTGCATGTCTCACATCTTATTGCTGTCTGTGTTATAACATCTCCCACTTTTTGGTACCAATTCTTAAGGTAAGATAGGCTAGTAAACATAGGAATAATGAATAACCCTTAATTTAATGTTTTATGAACAATAAGTAATAATTTCTCATTTGTGTTATATGTCCATTGTATATTGGTTAAAAACCCTTTCTGTGTCAGCAGGCATAGAAAGCTTATATTTGGGACTTTGATTATGTACCCAAGGGAATGGATTATAGCCAAGCACACACACACCCAAAATCTACCACTTTCATTAGCTTTTGACTTCAATGCAAAAGAGAAAGGAGCTGTTTCTCTCAGGGGAGGATCACCTAATATTTGGGAGAAATAATTTTGTTTATTCAACTATTTCCAGGATTAGTACCATAGCCTTTTATTCAAAAGTTAGCAAGTCCCATGTGTATATAATGTATGTTTACAACTTTCAGAATTTTGAAATTAATTTTGTCACATATGATAAATTTGTCACATATTATAAGAAATTTGATTGAGGCCCATTCAGTTAGTGCCTTAAATGTCAGATGACTGTGTTAATGAAACATCTTAGGGCTGGAGAGATGGCTTAGCGGTTAAGCGCTTGCCTGTGAACCCCGGTTCGAGGCTCGGTTCCCCAGGTCCCACGTTAGCCAGATGCACAAGGGGGCGCACACGTCTGGAGTTCGTTTGCAGAGGCTGGAAGCCCTGGCGTGCCCATTCTCTCCCTCTCCCTCTATCTGTCTTTCTCTCTGTGTCTGTTGCTCTCAAATAAATAAATAAAAAGTTTAAAAAAAAAATCTTAACTTCCAAGTCATGGTCACCTTAAGAAATCATGAGGTAATACTGTGATGAGCTTTCGTATTCCACTTGTGAAGTCTTGTAATTTCTTAATGGCTTTGAGAAGTAAGCTCAGGTGTTTTATAGAGAATTTTGGTCATGAGTAGTATCATAGAAAACTTTACATTCTTGGGAAGAACTACTAAACCAGATACAGTCGTGGAAGGAAGGGAATTAATTTGAAGCTTACAGATCCAGAGGAAGTTTCATTATGGCAGAAGACACTTTCCCCCTTTACCCAGATCTACGCAGAGAGACATAACACCACCAGCACCATCAGCAAGCACACTCCAGGAACCTCAGGCTCAAGCTCTCTGCATACCTTAGGCTGGAATTGAGATCAAGATCTGCCCCCAGAAACACCTCCTCTCGCCAGGTAGTTAGAAATCCAAGAAGCTTTAATAAAACTGAATCCATTCAAACTACCACAGATAGTTAGGATGCTATGATTGTCCCTCCCTGCTCAATGGAAGTAAAGTACTGCAGAGGAAGGGCGTCATGGTGGCAATGACATGAGGCTTTGAACAGTGTGGTCAAACACAGAGATGGGAAGTAAGGCACCAAAATTGACTGTTGTGAAACTATTAGACATAACATATCTTTACACGATTTCTCCCAAATTATTCTCAGTTTTTCTAAGAGTTCTCGCTGAATGCCCCAACATGGCTATGTTAGGGATTTTTTGTTATCTTTAAGGGGAAAAAAAATCAGTGTGAAAGTACATAAATTGGACCCTACCTGACCAAAGTAGGTAAGTCCCCTGAGTGGAGGGAAGGGTGGCAATGGACATCTGCAGACAGGAGGGGAGAAAACTGCTTCATGCACTAGCATCATTTCCAGTTTCCATTGGATGCTTATTGATTGTCACTTGCTTTAGCTTGTTAACCAACTCCAGAGACAAGAGAGAAAGTTACCAAAGTTAATCAATGCCTTTCAAAAGAGTGTCTAGTGCTTACTGCCTGCTATTAAGAGAAATCGACAATATCTCAAACTTTCAGCATCATATCAAAAATTATAGACTTTATTTTATACACCATGAATTCGTATGTTTCATAATGAGATTTCTTGTCTAGTAGTAATATAGAAAATTTTATCTTGGATTTAAACAATTACTGTTTCTTCTTATCCTGTGTGTCTTGTCTTAGCCAAGTCTACACAGTGCATTAATTGGTAACCTTCCATTATTCTCAATGTGCTAGTTAATTTTTTTCCACAATGGTACTTTACTCAAAATCCCTCAATATTTTGATTGGAATAATCCACATTTAATCCTATGTTCTTGTAGAAGAACATGATGAATTAACCATTTGGGCTCAGTGCATATCAGTCTGTTAGTTATTTCTTATAAAATTATATTCCAAACACTAGGTGAGTATGTAAAGTCATATTATCAGGTACAAAAACATAAGATTGCATCTGTACCTACATAAGTTATATTCCTACTATGGTTATGGAATAAACTCACATGGTTAATTTGCCAACAAGTTCTAAGCCCATCTACGGCTATACACCATGAACATGCCTGTTCTCATAATGGCCTAAGCCCATGAAACAGCAAGATCAGACCAGCTGATATTATTGCATGCTTTTAAATTGTCAGATCAGAGGCCAACACATACTACAAAAAATAGACCAATTGCACATTCCGGTTCATTTGGAAGAGAGCGCCATACAGAGCGTTCTCTAGCTCTGTGTCCTTAGGGAAGAGTCTCAGACAGGAAGATGGTTTCAGAGCATGTGTGCACAGACAGGAATGGATGTCAAGTCACTGCCCAGAATAGTCCCATTAGCTAGACTGAAATGCTTGCTAGAAAGTGCTCATTCCATGCCTCTAGCCACATCTCACTTGGGCCATGACTCTACATGTAAGTAAGGGTTTGTGTACTGTGGCAGAGAAAATGCATGAAGGGAAGCAAAATTAATCTTTGTAGAACAAGATAAATATTGTACTTTTATAGTAATTTTTTTTCAAGATAGAGAGAAGTGACTGGTAAACAAGGAACCACAGGAAAATTCCTGTGCTATCAAATAACAGTGACTTTTATTACATATACATATATACAGACACACATACATATGCATGCACACACACACATATGGATACATAATATGTATATATATGTGTGCATTATATAACGTGTGTACGCAGTGTGTGAATAACTTAAAAATTCAGTAATTAATTCAGAAACTGCAGTAAGCAAAGGGCGTAATTAACTGTTACTCTAAAAAATGCTAAAGGCTTCTTGCTTGGGCAACATAACAAATGCACTTATATCTGTCATATGCAGTTTACTGGTTACAGACTAAAGCAGTCATTTTTTTTAACTGTAAAATGAGGGTCTTTATACCCTTTTCATATGCTTTGAAGTCAAGGTAACAGAGTACAAATAGATGCCAGTTTTATCCTGTTTTCTTTTCTTTTTAAATAAAATTTTTTTCTAGCCTCCAGCATGTTTATTTTTGAAGATGACTCTGAACTTATAAAAAACTGAAATCTGGTGAAAAAATGTCCTTGCATGATGTCCTTCAGGTCAGCTGGCTGGCTGAAAAAAAGAAAAAAAAAGGGCTTGCAGTATGTGGTAGCAAAGGGTATTGTGGAAGTCAAAAACCATCACAGGGCTGGAATGGAGACGGCAGACTACCAAATTATCCATTGAGAGATCTGAGCATTTTCCCTTATTTCTTAAACATTGGTGGGGAGTTCCCTGAGAGCATCATGGCGCTTTGTGATGGTCGGCCTCATGAAGTATGAATCACAGGTGTCTTCAGACTATCCTCTCTTCCTTTCTGGAGTTGGCCAAGGGCTTGTGCACCAGGCGGATCCAGCCGTGAGAGCTGTCTTCATTTTCCACCACGGCCTAAACACATGATGGCAGAGTTAGCGGCTCCGCAGGCACCGCTGGTTATGTAACACTGTGGGTCGCCAGTCTCCGCACAGCGCTGCTCTGCTGGGGCTTGTTCAGCATCTTATAAGGCTCTGGGGAGGAATCTGTCCTGAGCTCATGAAGGTCATTAGCTGAATTCTGTTCCTGCTGCCTGGTCAGCCAGTTCTTATCCCAGGGATTTGACCCTATAGTTTTCCCACGTATTTTTCATATTTTTTTCTGAAACAATGGGTCGGTCCCTCTTGCGTTCTACATCTCTTAACATTCTCTTTGGCCATGCTCCCCTGGGCGTAGGCAGAGAAACCTTTCTGATTTTGTTGGCTCCTGAAGTTTAGATCAGGCTGATCTGAATCCACTAGAGAAATCTCTCAATGTTAGAAACCTATCCCTAAGTATATCTGTAAATAATTAAATGAAACTAATCAAGCAGTTTTTTTGTTTATACACTTGCAGGCATAGAGAGGCAGAAAGGAGAGAGAGTGAAAGAGAAAGAGAGATGGAGAATGAGAATGGGCACACCAGGGCCTCCAGCCACTGCAAACGAACTTCAGATACATGTGCTACTTTGTGCATCAGGCTTTATGTGGATCCTGGGGAATCAAACCCAGGTTGTTGGGCTTTGCAGGCAACTGCTGAGCCATCTCTCCAGCCCCGTAAAGATCTTTTGACAAGTAACGTGAAACTCAAGTTGCTCAAGATCTGGATGTAGATATCTGTTGGTATAGAACATCATTCTGCAAACAAGTACCTTTAACCAGTAAGCCATACCCCCCAGCTCCATCTTTGTACTACAAAAATTGACAGCTATTTATTTACTCTTTTCCCATTTTCAGAATATACTATCCACCTACAAGACACATTTTTTATTTCAAAGAGATGGACTTGGCAGCTCCTGTCAGCTGACATGTCTGCAATGTGACCTCTCAGAGGGTTGTTAGTGGCACTTAAATGACATTAATTGATTTGTTTTGACATGTGTTTGTTTGTCTGGATTCTGTCCTAATATCAGCAACCCTGCTTGTTCAGTTGTAGGATCTTTACATTTTTATTACCAAATTGAAAATGGGTTTTATGAAGTTGATCATTGTACTTCATTAGACTTAAATGTTTGTCTGCATGTGACAGTGTCAGGGAAAGAATTATAACGGATTTAACTGTATCACCTGGAACTAATGTTAGGCAATGTTAACATCAGGAAACACAGATGCTGATGGGTCTGCTGTCATCTGATAGAATTGTAATTGTGCTGTAGGAGATCCTCTGCTTCTTTGACAAGACGTAGTTCCAATAGCTTCGGATATACAAAAGGATTAGTCCTTCCTCATGTGGGTGCATGATTCCTGAGAAGTGAGGGAACTTCCCAAGGCCAAATGCAAAAGCAAAATCTGGAGGAGGTCAATTCTTTAGTTATCCATGATAAGATTTTTTTTTTTTTTAATGCTCAGCTTGAGTGAAGTTTCTGAGTCTGCTTTTTGTCCAGTATTAATTTCTGTTAAATCTAGAAAGACAAATTGAGGGAAAGTAATGCACACGGTTACTGTTCAATCCTTATTCTTTGGGCTGATCTTCCTTTCTTCCCTTTAACCTTGGACACTGTGCTGCTAATTAGGATTTGTATTAGGAAATGAACAGTGGACAAAAGATGGAAAGCAATTACTCCTGACCTTAATTATAGGCCCTGTTGTAAGGACTGAAGAAAGGAAGGGCCCTTGGGTCATATTTACTAACCCCTAAGATCTCAGTGAAATGTATAGGGTCCTAAGTGGCCTTATTCCCAATTGATGGACAGCCTTTGACAAAATGATTTGAATATGTTATCCAAACTAGAAATGTTAGAGTCTTTCCTTATTCTTTCTCATTTTTAAAGATGAAGAATCTGGACCAAGAAAGACTTACTATTGTATCTATGAACATACAACACAAACACCAGGTAACTGGTGCCATACAGCATCCATGAAGCAGATTCTACTTTCCTCAATGATGTTTGTGGAAAAACAAAGCCAGAATTTGTTACTGACTTACAATTGCAATGGTCAATATGGGTTAGCTAAAGCCAAAATGAAAATACTTTCTCTATATGTCATTCTTTTTCTTTTCTTCTTTATTTATTTTTATTTTAGAGAGAGAGAGAAAGAAAATTGATGCACCAGGGTCTCAGCCACTGAAATCGAACTCAAGACACTTGCACCACCTAATGGGCATGAGTGACCTTTTGCTTGCATCACCTTTCTGTGTCTGGCTTATGTGGGATCTGGATTGTTGAATACAGGTCCTTAGGCTTTGCAGGAAAGCACCTTAACCAGTAAGCCATCTCTCCAGCCCTATGGCTCTTTTTTATAAAAAAAATATTATTGGCAAGAAGGGAGTGAGGAGTGGAGAGTAGTGAGAATCCATGAACCAAGGCCCCGTGCCACTGCAAACAAACTTCAATTGCACGAATTACTTTTGCATCTGGCTTTACATGTGTACCTGGTAACTGAACCTGGGTATCGGACTTTGAGAAAAAAATACCCATAACCACTGAGACATCTCTTTAGTTCTTTATATATATCTCATAAGATTATCTTTCCAAATAAGGAATAATGCAAGTAAAGCAGTTGTACTCCATCAGAGGGTTTATGTAAGATAGAAATATCCAAGGACATCATCTTCATCTTCACATGCTATTATTGGTATGTCTCAATCCCATGTTTCCTGCTAATAAATCACCATAGCTTTAGGCTTTTTTCTTCCCAATCTCATTTTCTCTCAGCTCAGGACTATTCCACAGTTCTGGTGATATATGGGCAGACCATATCCTTGCATGAATTCCCATAGAAATAATTTCTCTTCATTTGAAAGACCTTTTCATTTTGAAATCCAGCTCAAAATTTAATGAGAAAAAAATTGTCAATTGTGCAGTCTCACTGTTAAAACAAGTATGACTCTGTGGTTGTAGAAATCTTATAGATGCTATCTTCCTTCAGTTAGGAATAATTTAGCTATGAAATGAGAAATCCTTTTAGTTGACTGACATCTTGCAAATGAAATCTGCAGCCTCTTGAACTTCATTATAACTTCATGAATATTGGAAGACTTCAAAACTTGGCTGTGGGTTTGAAACACAGCCAGGAAGGTGCTAATGGTGTTATAACTTGTGTTTATGTAATGTTCTTTCTTCCGTTTGGTTTAAAGCACCTAGCACATTGTTTTTCTGTCTCCAATAACAGGCATACAAGTTGTTAAGTGGAAAACTTTACTATGCCCAGAGTCAGTGAAATGGCACAAAGTAACAAAAGCCACATAATTCTCTAGTTAGTGTCTTTGTGCTATGAATTTCTCCCTAGGAAAGTTCAATTCATTAGATGCCTTTCCTTTGCATCCCATTTTGCTAGGTATGCATTCAACCTCAATTTCTGCATCAGCTGTCAATCCTAGCCTCTGTCCCCCTCTTTTCTCCTTTGCCCACCCACTTGGTTCCCATCAATAAAGTCTTCCTACTTTCCATCAAAAGAGTCTTTTAATTCCTGAAACACGACTCTTGATCTTTAAAGTGCACAAGACTCCCAGATACCCAGGAACCTGAATTTTAACAGATGCATTCAAACAGGCTAGTGCTGAAAGTAATTGAGAAAAAAAAATGCCTCTCAATCAATTCTAATATGAAGAAAGAAAGCTGAGAACAAGTGTTAAAAGTCTCAGGCTTATGAATTATGGTACTCTTACTAGATTTCAAGCCATCCACTCTATCTTAGGTCAGGCTCCCCCAAAACAGAGCTGCATGCAGGATTCCTGATTAATTGAAGTATGCTTCCAAGAAAGAGGGAAGGAAACAGAATAAAATTAGGTAATAAGTTAAGTAGTGCCTCAGGTGGAGAGAAACATCGGTATCAATTCACGGGGCTGATGTTCTGTTCTGGAGGACAGGAAGTAGCAGCAATTTTTGGTCATCAGCAATCCTCAGCAAGCATGTGGCTGGTAAAGTTGATGGGACTAGAACTAGAACTCTAGTCATATCTGCTATATGTTAACACTCAAGAGCAATTGCAGTGCTGAAGACATGGCTTAGTTGTTAAGGCACTTGCCTGAGAAGCCTAAGTACCTAGGTCTGATTCCCCAGTACCTACGTAAGCCAGATGTACATGGTGGTGCATGTGTTTGGAGTTCATTTGCAGTGGCTAGATGCCCTGGTGCACCCATTCTATCTCTTTATATATGTCCCTTTCTTTCTTTCTTTCTTTCTTTCTTTCTTTCTTTCTTTCTTTCTTTCTTTCTTTCTCTCTCTCTCGCTCTCTCTCTCTCTCTCTCTCTCTCTCTCTCTCTCCCTCACTCTCTGTAACTCTTTCTTTCTCTCTTTCTCTTTCTTTATCTCTTTCTTTTTTCTCTCTGTCTCAAAAAAATTTAAAAATATATTTAGAAAAGAGCAATCATCATTGTGCCTTCTAGCCTTGTGTTGTTTTGACCCTTTCCTTAAAAGTGGTAAATCCATGTTTTGATCCTAAGATATCACGTCATACCAAACCCAGTTCCGATACATGACTCAGTAAATTTTCTGCATATGAGATCGTTTCTAGTAACTTAATGGTGCCTCACTTTCTTCACAGCTTGTTGTTAGTGTTTATTTATTTTAATTTATTTGAGAGAGAGATAGAAGCAGAGGGAGAGAAAGAGAGAGTGCATGCAACTCCCCAAGCCTCCAGCACTGCTAATGAACTCCAAATGCATGCACCACATTTGTGCATCTGGCTTACATGGGTCCTGGGGAATCAAACCTGGGTCCTTTGGATTTGTAGGCAAGTGCCTTAACCACTAAGCCATCCCTCTAGCCCTAATATTTCTTTTCTGGACAGTGAAATCATGTTCCAGAATCAGCCCATAGAAAGGATGCTCATTCTGGTTATCACCAGCTTCTGGGTTTCTACCAGCTTCTGGGGTTCTGTATGACTCTCCCTCCCCCTCTGTGTGTGTCTGTGTGCCTGTGTGTGTGCATCTGTGTGTGTCTATGTCTGTGTCTGTGTGTGCTGTATGTTCATTTACATGAGTATGGGTGCATAGTACCCTGCTTGTGGAAGTCAGAGTCTCCCTTTAATCATCATTTCTTGCCTTCTGCCTGTTTTGAGGTAATGCCTCTGGCTGTCTTTGCTGTTCACTTCTGCATTCACCAGGCTAGCTGTCCTCCGATCTTCTTGGAAATTCCCCTGTCTTTACACCCCTTCTCACTGTAAGTGTACTAAGATTACTGAGGCCCGTCATAGTGCCTGGCTCTAACATGGGTTCTCAGGATCTGACCTCAGGTTCTCATACTTCTGTGGCAAGCATGTTTTTTCCGCTGAGCCATATCCCTAACACTTCATTATTTCTTGTTTCTCCCTAGTTCCAGGAAGGGCTTGTGGGGCGCATATCATCAAAGAAATCACAATCTTTGCATTCTCTGAGAATGACACCTTCTGCTGGTGTGCATGATGGCAGCAAGTCAGTGCTCCCTAGGCCCATGTTTCCGCATCTCAATTAGGCAGACTTGTGTTTCAAAACCTGGACAACCAGGTCCTGCCTTTCCCAGTCTCGCCTATGCTCAGGTTTTGTCCACACGGCCATGTGATGTTAGGAATACTTTTACTTCTCTATGCCTGCTGGCTCCTACTGCTTCCCCTCCTTTAATTAAGAAAGAAAAAAGATTAACAGTTATAAGAGATCATAAAGTGTTCTCACATATTTGGCAGACTAATAATGGAACTTCAGTAAAATGACTTCACTTGGGAAAGATACAGCTAAAGTCTTACTTGGACAAAGTAAATAAAATGCTAAGCTAAATATGGAATGTGAGGGACAAACATGATAAACCAGCTTACTGGTCCCTGGGATTGCTGTCTACACACAACTTGGCCTTCTCATGGAACTTGAAATCTGTGTGCCATGACAGGAATTCAAATAGCTACTTCTCTGCCAAGAAATTCCTGTCCTAAAGATATAGCACAATGATGTGCTTGGTACATCAGGCATCTCTTTATGTTTGTTTACAACAAAATCCACAAAAGAAAAATGAAATTATACCTATTTACCATATCACTATAATAAATATTATTACTAATTTAAAAATAACATGTCAACTATATACATATTCCAAGAAATGAAATAGTTTATTCTTCTTAAAAACTAAACAAAGTCAATGATTTTCTGCTCATCAGATTGGCTTAGATGGTATCAAACAATGCTGTCTTGTAGTGGTCAGGATGTGGAAAAATGAGCATTCAGTTGTGTACCTGATAGTAGTAAGAATGGTACTATAGGCTGGAGAGGTGGCGTAGTGGTTAAGGCACTTGCCTGTAAAGTCTAAAGACCCAGGTTTGATTCCCCAGTACCCATGTAAGCCAGAAGCACATGGTGGTACATGCATCTGGAGTCCTTTGCAATGGTTAGAGCCCTTGGTGTGCCCATTCTCTCCCTCATTCTCTTTATCTGCCTCTTCCTCTCTCCTTCCTCTCTCTCAGATAAATAAATAAAAAACAATGGTACTATATGAGTTAGTGGAATGCTATCAGTGTGCACTGTGCTGCAGTAAACATCTCAATTGAGCAGCTTCACTGTGGAGGTCTGTTGAACCAAAGAAATGATCAGGTGTGTAATGATATAAATATTTGTGTACAATCAAGAAACATAATAACATTCTATGTTTCTAATCTTCAACAGGGAAAATATTGGGTCAGGTCTTTCAAGATAATGCACCCACTAGATTGGGCTGTGTTGAGAATAGTTTTTGGAATGATGCTCTAATCTAAAGCTGAAGGTTTCTATGTCAGGGGATTGGGTAGGCATAGCAAAGATTGGTTAAGATTGAAAGTACTTATGTGTAGGAAAGAAGTTAGCCTAATAATATGCTCATGTGGCTATGGAGGTTGATCTTCATTGTTAATATGATCAGGTTTAGAATTGCCTATGAAGCACAGCTCTGGGAATATCTGTGAGGATGCTTCCAGAGAGATATGCCTGAGAAGGGAAGACCCACCCTGAATGTGCATGGTACCATCCCATGGCTGGGGCCCTATACCAAATAAAAAGGAGAAATTAAGTAGAACCTCGGCATTTATTTCCCTCTACTTCCTGACCGTTGATGCAACATGACCAGCTAATTCGTGATGCTGCTACCACAGCTAGAGCCACTCTCAGCCCCATCCCTTCCCACCCATGGCTGACTATCCTCTTCATTTCTGAGTCCAAATAAACTTTTCACTTCCTAGGGTTTTTATTTATTTATTTATTTTTATTTGAGAGAGAGAGAGAGAGGAGTGAGGGGAGGGAAATAGAATTGGCACATCAGGGCCTCAGCCACTGCAATTGAACTCCAGATGCTTATGCCCCCTAGTGGGCATGTGTGTCTGGCTTATGTGGGATCTAGAGAGTAGAACATGGGCTCTTAGGCTTCGCAGGCAAGTGCCTTAAACCACGAAGTAATCTCTCCAGCTAGGTTTCTTTGGTCAAGGACCTTGCAATGAGCAAGCTAATTAACCTATCCTGTTGGAATTCTGAATTTAGTTTGGTAACAAGCCCTGCGAACAGGAGAATGTGAGTTTCATCTCCCTGGTTCATCTATCTACCAGGGAACATGGTGGGTATCTAAGATTCACAGGAAGATTCATGAGTTTATGCATATCTAGGACAGTCACAGTGGGTTGGATGCCGTCTAGGAGGCAAGGGCTGAGAACAGGCGATTGTGTTAAGGAAATAGCCTGAGCTTTCTGTGTTGATGATGGTAAGAAGTCACTTCCACCTCTTGTTTCAGTCTCAAGCCCTCTGACTGGCTGAAGCCAATACATAGTTAGCGAGATGAGCAAGAGGGCTGCTTCCACAGCGAGCCTGACAACGTGTGCTAGGCTGATGGAGACAGACACTGAGAATACTCAAAACGCACCAAAGCAGAAAGCCAGAAGCTGCTGAGAGCTCAGCAGTGGTACTTAAAACACGCCCACCATGGTGCAGGGAATTTTGTGGGAGAGCAGGGGCAGGGAGGGAAGAATGTAAGAGTTAACTATGGTTATCTTTACTAACCCTGTTCGTAACACTCGGGGCCTCCCTGTTTCACTTCTGTTTCCTCTCCATGTAGCATATCTGTGAGCTGCTTCTGAGTAGCTTCCTGGTCTTTCTCCTTTCTTCATTCTGTATGTTGCCTTTGCTTATTAATAGTCTCAGGTCTCACCTCCTCCAGAAACCTCCCTGGGATTTCACAGTGACTGGCTGTTTTTGTTGGAACTGGACCTACATTACTTCACTGTGTTGTATTCAGACAGCATTGAGCCAGACAGGTGCAGTGTGCTTCATGGATGACCGCCTGAGCAGTTTTCAAACTGACAATATAATCATCGCAGTATTAAATGATTATTTTTCTGTGAATAACTTAATACATTAGCTGGCATTCTCATTTTAATTTTATTTTAGAAACCATTAGACATCCCATTATTCCACACACTGATATCTTCATTCCATCCAAGAACTCAACATGTATGAGCCTTGGATAGTTTTCTCCTAACCACACCCAGCCAGCAAGCTTGAAATAGAACATTTAAGATTTACCATTAAGGGATTTGAGGAGCATTCTTACGTACTGCTTAGGATGAAATAATTGCCTAAATTTCCTTCTTTCTTTTTCCCATTTTATATTGCTCCTATTTTATTATTACAGACATAAAGAGCTTCTAATTTGACTAATACATTAAGTAGACACTTCAGTTATTATTATTACAATTTCTATTCAATAATCTCAAGTGATAGCTTATAATCATCCTATCAGGTTTCATTTGAATGTTATTAAATGTACTGTACTCACCATCAATAATACTTAAGCTCAATTAGATCATCATCCAATTCCTGAGCCGTCAATCCTTCACTAGGAGAAGAATTGAGATTACATCAAAGATGTTTGTCTGAATAGCTCTTACAACTGTGAAGACACACCATGTGTGTTTTCCAAGGCAGGTGGCATCAACTCTGACCCTGTGATGGGGGCTTTGCAATGGCCACTAGGATTATGGGAAGTATTGTGGGGGACGTCTGGTATCAAAACAAAGGCTCCAGAATACCTTTTCCCCTTTGTATTCCAAGCTATTCTCGGCATCTGTTATTGGCATCAGGAAGGATTAAACTGCAAGCAGCCAGGGCAATAGAAACTCACTATTAAATCACACGATCTGTTGGCACACAAAACAGGTCTTTCCTCTTGGACAAATAGAGCTGGAAAAAAAGTCCAAGGGATTTTGTGTGCCACTGCAGTTCCTGAACATGGATGCAGGTGTGTTGGATGGCTGTCACTCAGTAATAGATGAGGCAAAAGGAAATCCTCACTTCCTTTACTTTATCATTCTGTAAGCTTTTGAGGGTAAAGCTCGAAAGTCAACGCCAAGTATGCTCTTAGAGAAATGCTCTTAATGGCCTTTCTATTGACCCCATCCTAGTAAAAGCTGTCACGTTTGATCAATATTGAAATGTCTTGATAAACAGCTTTCCTCTGATTCTCCTTTCTAAAATGATCCCAAAGGTAGATGGGGTAAATATGCATGCCACGTTGCCAGGACATGTTTTTCAGCAAATTTTTACTACAGTGACTTTATTCACAATTTATCCAGGCATGATGGCTCATGCCTATAATCCCAGCATTCCAGAGGCTGAAGTAGGAAGATCACCCACCGTGAGATTTAGGCCAGCCTGAGGCTAAATAGTGAATTACAGGTCAGCCTAGGCTAGAGCAAGACTCTACCTTAAAAATATATATATAAAATAAAAACATTGTAAGCAGTCCTATCCTTCCTTCGGCTCTTACATTCTTTCTGCCGCCTCTTCTGCAATGGACCCTGAGCCTTGGAAGGTGTGATAGAGATGTTTCAGTGCTGAACATTCCTCTGTCACATCTTCTCAGCACTATAGTTCCTTTTTGGTCATCCCACTTGTCACCACCATCTGCAAGGAGAAGCTTCTCTAATCACAAGTGAGAGTTGCATTAATATATGGGCATGAACATTAAGTAAAGTGCTTACAAGTCAGTTTGGTGAGCATAATATGTGCCTTTAGCCAGACAAGAGCAGATGTTGCACTCCCAGGGCTCATGATTGGTTATTACCTCCAAAGACCCTCCAAGCAGTTTTTCTGTTTGTTTATTAAAATGATATTAAAAACCAAGATCTAGGCACCAGGTGTGTTTGTGGCTTTGGGGGTTTGTTGCTTCAGTGGACAGAACTAAAAAAAGAAAAGTGGTTGTGTGTCAACTTACATGTAAACCCGTCTGTACAAATTCAATGATTTAGTGTTAAAGTCATACTCATTCATATTCAGTTCCCAAGTCTATGCTCGTATTACATGGGTTATTACTTATCTGCAACCTCTCATTCTACCAGTGATAAAATTTCCTTATACCATCTGCCATTGACTTATTTGCTTAGCCTTGTTATACATGTGAGCCACTTTTTCTAGTTCATTAACACCATACCCATGAGAAATAACTGCATCTAGGGAAGAATGCTTACATTCCTTCCTGAGTGTATTTTTAACAGACTTTGATCAGCCCCGTGACTCCCAAGGTGATCCTTCTTATTATAGAATTATATTTGGCTTTCTTGTTTCTGTAAATATTCTCCTCACAGCCTGAGCTGAGTGGTTGACATATCCAAACAGATTTGCATGAAGTCTAGACCTTGAATTTGTTTTCTTGATAGTTCCTGCTAAGGAGCTCTTTGCCTATGTGCTCCTGACGACATTGATCTTAGAAGTTACTTTTAATTTCTGTGACAGATATTGACAAATGTCTCACTAGCCATGAGTTCTTGGTAGGCCCTTAGGAATTCCAAATTTCATTTGTTCAAGAGGTGCTATTTAGGGAGACACCACATGAATGGCAGCATGACATTTAAGAAATACCCACAATTATGATATGGTGGCAAATAATATCTGAGCTGATAAATCCATATAAAGTATATGTGTAACATATCAACTATTAGTGTCCTAGATGAATGCATCTGAAATAAAATGATATAGAATATCTTAATTTCCAGATTATACACTCATTTAATAAACCATGTGCCCTATATTTAAGCCTCAAAGTCTCTCTAGATAGTGGCAAGCTTATATCTCTTTAATGTTTCCCAAAGTATATTTTTACATATAGCATTTTGTCAACTTATAAATGCTAAATTGTATTAATCAAAAGTCAGTCAAAACTGGATATAATGCTAATGTCATATAAAACTTATGGTTTTGTTTTTATAATAAACATAACCCTATATTGGTTGTTAAAGATGTTTTTCTAGACCCTAAATAATGAGGGCTATGTAGAAGTTTTACCAACACTTTTGGATCTCTGAGAAATCATCTCTGTTACGAGCTTGGTCTATGTCACTGCAGCATTTATTTCAAGTACAGATACTCAAAAAGAACAAACAATTGATGAAAACTTTAAAGAGGACAATGGTGGCATTAAGCCAGGGACTCCTTTATATACATAAAATAAAGCATCCTTGCTATTGCCTATAAATAAGTGGAGATGTCGCTACCCACACAAACCTGACTCCTTGGTACAGGGAGGAGACCAAGAGGATTAGGCTTGAAAATGACTGTGACTCAGCAGGTTGCTTAGAAGGGAGCTGGTTTCTGATGAATTTTAACAACAGTCAAACTTCCCACACTCAGCTAAAGCTGCCAGCTCCCTGGAATATTCTCCATCTCTACAATCACCTGCCAAGTGCATACTGCAGACCTGCAAAGATTATTACTCCAGGGGGTGTGGTTATAACTCCATGACCCTGGTCTGTGCCCATCAGTAATAAAAGCAGAGGCACGGTGCCCTGTTTTCTTTCTTCTGGGAAATAAAGAACCCCACACAGTTCCGCTGAGTGTTACAAGCTGGTCCTCAGTACACTTAAACACACCAGTAATTGTCTTTATTTGTTTTTCATGTACACCATAATTTTTGGAAATATGAATTAGATAAAAGCAATTGAATTGTCAAGGAATGGGAGCTTACCATATATTATCATCAATTTGCAAGGGGCCTATTGTTCATGTGCAATATAACTGGGGGGATTTCTCTCTCAACAATTGATTACGGTGATGTACTCAGAAAAAAAAAAATTGTCTGCATTGTTCACATATGTGAAGACCAGATGGAATTAAGCAGTAGAAATCCAACTAACAATAACAGTGATAATAACATTGGCTTGATTAAACGATCCTTCCTTTCTTCTTTTTCATCCCACGTAGCAGTTGATTTACATTTTAATACACTGAATAGAAAACAATTGAGTGGTCTCGTATTTTTTTTGTAATATGAGCAGAGAGAACCCTGTAGGGAACATGTAAAATGTAATGTTAGAGGAAACAAAACCTCACAGATCTAGACTTGAATATAAGCAAGCTGAGATTGTTCTCATTGCTATGATAAATTCTCCCCCCAAAAAAAGTCTGCAGAAAATTTCATTACCTAGGCCTTCAAGCAAAACTGAGGGCATTGTGGTCCTTGGAAGTCATGGCAAAAAAAAAAAACAAAAAAAAACTGATTAATCTTCCTTTAATAAATCAAATACTTACACAATTTAAAGAGATCTGAATTTCATTTTCTGTGCTTGATTTGTTAACATATAAAATAATTACAGCCATTTCCATTTCAATCTGAATGACATTGTATCATACTATGTACTGAATATATAATGCTGTCAGATAAAATGAAACAATAGAGAGATATAAATGCCACACCATTGGAAGAATATTTTTCTCTATGGAAAATCATGTTTATCAGTGTTTCCTAGAATTTTCCCCTATTTTTAAGGAGATGGAATGCTTGCTTTTGTTTAATTAGCTTTAAATTATTCCCATTATGTGGATTTGAAAATTTAGTACCACAAGACCCTAAATGCTTAGTAGTGGGGATATATTAACAAAATAGAAAATATAGAAGTCAACAAAGTTCTTTAATGCAACATTACTATTTCAACCTTTTATACTTTTCAACTCTGAACATTCAAACTAGATCAATGCTATTTTCTAAATGCAGAACAAATGAATATTAAACTGTTTATTTTATTATGGATGCTGCTTATAGGGGGACTCGCCAGTTGCTGGACAGAGTAGCTATATCCACACATAGTGCTGCTGGGCAGGGAATGCTGGAACACAGATATCACCATGGCCCCTGCTAGCTCTGGCCCCTTCACTATGTTGGGATTTTAGTGAGACAACGAATGGACTTCCTTCCTGAATTTCAGTCAAATAAGTAGACTTGAAAACCAATATCTAGAGATTAACCATCAGTTTTATAAGAAATGTTACTGTGTGCATAATATGCAATAGAATGTATAATTTTTTATTTGACCAGTAAGTTTATCCAGGCATATGTCTATAATCTCAGCACTTGACAAGTGAAGGAAGAAAGGTCATGAGTTCAAGGCCAGAGAATTTATGACAAAAAGGTACATTAAGTGAGTAAAGTTGAGCAAAATTTCAAGATACAGGCTAGCATAAAAATATCAATGTATTTTTTGCTTGTTGGTTTATTGGTTTTTTGGTTTTTCGAGGTAAGGTCTCACTCTGGTCCAGGTTGACCTGGAATTAACTATGTAGTCTCAGGGTGGCCTTGAACTCATGGCAATTCTTCTACCTCTACCTCCTAAGTGCTGGGATTAAAGGCGTGCACCACATCTGGCTAATAGTATTTTTCATACTATCAAGAAACAATATTTTTAAATATTTTTAAAAATTAAGCGCTCTGCAAATATTTAAAAAAAATGCCTAGGATCTGTATCATCAAAGCTATGAAACTTGGGTTGAACAAACGAAGAAGCTAAAATACCTGTATATCTTTTGGATACATTACACTAAGACAGTTACATATGCATGCATATATGTGAAAACTTACTGACCGGTACTATGAAGACTTTTGCAATTTATTACAGGTGAGTTAAATCTCAAAAAAAAAAAAAATGTTTGTGAAAAGTTTTCATTCTTTAGCCCAGACTGGCTAAAAACTCACTATTCTGGCTTTCAACTCACAGCAGTCCTACCTCTTCTGTCTCCTGAATGGTCAGAATACAGGTTGGGAGCTACGACATAGGACTAAACATTTTTAAAACTTAAAATTGAGACTGGGAGATGACTCAACAGTAATAACAGCATGAGGAGATGAAAAGGCCTGTGTTTGATTCCCGACATGGCAATGAAAAGCCAGGCATGGCTACACACGCCTGGAATCCCAGCCCTGTGAGGGGCAAAGATAGGAGAGTCACTGGGGTCACTGCTCTGTCTGACCACAGAGAGTGGGAACAATTTCATGCTCAGTGAGAGATACTTCATCTCAAGGAAATGATGTGAAAGAGTAATAGGACACTTGATTTTCTTCTGTGACTTCCTCACTTGGGCATGCGGGCTACATACATCTATACCTACCCATGCACACAGACTAAAAAATTGTTAAGGAAAACTGAAAAAAAAAAAACAACACCAAAACTAAACAAATACTCGTTTTAGACATATGCCCACAAAAGGACTTTGAATACTTGATGCCAGAATTAGGGAGGAGAACCTACCCATTCTAGTGCAGCTGGACAAACACAGCCCACAATTTCCAGAGGCCAGAGAAGTAATCAGAATATCTGGGTGAAGTGCCTGGTTCCAAACAAAAGAGAGACACTGGACTGAGTCTATTGCACCTGCTTTCCTTACTCTACCCATGAGGCAAGTCACTAGACTTTAGGTAAAAGCAGACAACAAAAGTGTTCTCCAATGAGAATCTTCAGAAAGAAGCAGGAGATGACGAGGAGGGCATCTGAACCCAAGAACAGCTACTTGATGTCTTTGTGCTTTAGTCTTCTTGCTTGTGAAATGGCCACAAAAACTTGTCTTGCATAGCGTAAGGTTTGAAAAAGATAATTCATGTAAACACCTCTGCCAGTGACCAGGATCAACAAACTGGAAGTAGAGGAACAACATTTAGTACCTTAAAGGAAAAAGAGAACTTCGAGAAGGTCATTAACTTGCTTGTGTTATATTGAGATCAGGAACCTGAGGTCCCAGGAATTCAAAACCTCTTGTTCCATGGTGTGATTGCTATTCTCAGTGGAAACCTCTCTGGGCATCCCTTTGAGGGAGATTTTAGATTAGGTTAATGCTGTTGGGAAGACTTTCCCTAAATGTGGGTGGAAGCATTCCATAGGCTGGGGTCCTGGAATGAACAAAAAGGAGAGAGATAGCTGAACACCAGCTTTCATGGGTGTCCACGTACTGACTGCAGATGGATTGTGAATAGATGTTTTATACCACCACCACCCTGCCTGCCCCACCATGATGGACTGTATGCATGCCCGTGAAACGTAACTTTCCTCCTGAAGATCTTTCGTCGGGTATCTTGTAGCAGTGAGAAAAGTAACTGATAACCAAGGCCTGTGGGAAACTGATTGCTTATGGAGAATGGCACAGCTGCCTCTGAGTCCCAGCTGGCCAGGAACTTAGTCCAGAATTCACTTTGCTGAATAGCGATCCTAAATGGCAACAGGGGAAATTGTTGATCGTACTCCAAGCTACCCGGAGCATCCTGCTTTTTGAGAGCACGCAACCGATTTCTACCTCCATCGATGCTCTGTGTGCTGCTAACTTGGAGCGATTTATAGCCTTTGTTGATCTTTCACAATAAGAACAAAAGTACTCATTTAGAGCTGAGGTAGCTATTTTCTCAGTCTTCTGTGAAGCAGTCAGACAGGTATTCTTTTGAAGGTAAATAAACACAGTCAACATCAATTATTTGCTTCTGCTCAGTATGTTAGGTAATGGTTTAATGACACCCTAGTGGTCTGTAATAGTTAATGCACCACAGAAATGAATTACAAAATCCCCTTTTCACAAATAAATCTCAGAGGAGTATTATGAAAAGGCACTAAATCCCAGGGAATCAAATTGTTTTCATCTTCCTACAAGGTTGCCATGTTATTAGTTTCCAATTTTTTAGTTACCAATCATAAAAATATGGGGCTCTTAAGTGGCAGGTAAACCTGTAATAGATATGTGCATGTACACATATATGTGTATATGCTCTATGTATGCATGAACACAAATGTAAACACTACATTTATATTTATGTTACTTATTTATAACTGATGTAATACTATATATTTGTAAGATGATAGACACTTGCAACATTATCTGGGACAATTGCTATGAAAATAAAATATTTCTATAAAGGCCAGGTGATTTCCCAACTCTGTGTCTCAAATAATATAGCTCATTAGACTGGAGCCAAGATGTCTGAAACAGGGTTAGTAGCTGGAGAGACAATTCTTTCTGATGGCAGCTGCCCCTTTCATGTGCAAAGCCTGTGGACTTGCAGGGTAGGGAGGTGCATATGTCTACTTCCAACAGATATAAGCACACAAGCTGTTTGTTTTGGAAGAGGAAATAGTGCCTTGAAAATATACCTTGGAAACATGTGTCTGGGTCCCTTGATCAATTTCTCCTTATAGTAGGCTGTTGATAGATTGAATGTCAGGGATTTTCGTCAGCTAGGTACATCTGGAATGATCCTAGGGAGAAGCCTCATACCAAGCTTGGCACAGACACTGGTATTCAGCAAGATGCTGTGTTTCTGCAACCAATAAAGTAGCAGCACCTCCACTGTAGTTCCCTGTATCTAAACTGTGTGGTCACTGCAGGTACCATAGAAAGAACATTCGGATCCAAAATATATCATGCTTTTTTCTTACCTGAAAAATATATTAATATCTATTTAGTAGGATAGTGGTGTGCATTAAGTTTTAGTTATTAAGGGTTATGTATGGCTAGTGTTCAAAAAAGGTAACTATTATCACTATATATTTTTCATTAAAACTAATGTAGGATTAATTAAGGCTAATAAAATGTACCAGTGACTATTTATATGTATACAAAAATGTATTTATATATACCTGGATGTATACATAAGTCCTACTCATAATGTCATCAACATATAGTTACAGTTACAGGGGATGTGGCTTTGGGGACAGGAGGCTGTTTATTCATTTTGCTTTGTTTTTACCAGTGTTCTGGAACAATTACTATTAGCACTCACTTTCACATGGAGGAGTGACCCAGTTTTGATAAGTATTATGGTCACCCTGGATAAGGATCATAATGAACATACTGGGCCTGAGGAGATGACTCAGTCATCGAGCAAGTGTGAGCACCTGTGTTTGGATCCCCAGAATTCACACAAAGGCCAGGCATGGTGACTTGTGCTTATAATCTCAGCACAGGCCAGGCATGGTGCACACCTTTAATCCGTGCACTTGGGAGGCAGATTTAAAAGGATCACTGTGAGTTCCAGGCCACTCAGAGACTGCATAGTGAATTCCAGGTCAACCTGGGCTAGAGAAAGACCTATTTCAAAAAACAAACAAACAAACAAATAAGTAATTTCAGTGCTGGAGAGACAGATACAAGCAATCTCTAAGTCTTGCAGGCTGGCAAGACTAGCCAAATTAGTGAGCTCTGGATTTAGTGAGAAAAACCCTTTTTCAATATAGTGGAGAGCTATACAGGGAGCTATCTATTGTTGACCTCAGGCCTCTCTACACATACACACAAACACACACACATTCATGTACTCCCCCACACATGTGTTCTCACCTACATATGGACACACACACACATACACACACACACACACATGAAAGCACTGATCTGTTAGAAATTAAGAATAATTGTCTAGTGCCAATGCATGAAGTATCTACTAGACAACCTCTGGATTAAGACATTTACTGAGGACACCAGGGAACATGTCACCCTATTTCAATGACTTTGTAGTGTTTGTTAGAAGGATCTTTGTTTTCAGTATCACATAATGTTATGTGTTGATTCTGTGCAGTTTGGTTTTAAAATGCCTCATTTGTCTCTCTTCCTTCTCATTTCCTCCTGGAAAATGTCCTTTCAATCTGGAAAATATTATCTTCTCAAATTCCACATTAACAATGACCTATAAAATGAATCTGAAAGATGGCTTTGAATTGAATCTTTGTTTGGCATCTCTTACGGCTGATACACATGTATCTTTTTCACATTTTCAGTTTGATCTACATAGATTTTCTTTTAGATAGAACACTTCAGAAATTTCTTTTTCCACCACATACACAGCATCAAAGACAAAATTCCTTACTGTTCCTTAGTCTAGAGACCCTAACCTCAACTTACATGTCCTCAGCCAGCCCTTAGCTCTTGCGAGTTTCTGGAACTAAGTACAAAACCTGTAAATTATGCCAGTAGTGTGATCACAAGTCTCTTTTAGCTTCTAAACTTGTTACCTTTACTTCATTTTCACCCAAATTTGTTTTTTAAAATTTCTCATCAAGGCATATCTGGAGTTTAGATTTCCAATGGTAAGCTTATACACGATGCTATACAGTCCCTGTGAAACTGGTTGTCAGTTTGGGGGACTTGTGTTCACCAATGACAAGGTTAGAAATTATCGTAGGACTTTTGGAGATTCACAAGGAATAGGTAAGGTTCATGTATAGTATGACCTGCATGTCAAGAGTCTTCATTAATTAGCAAATGTAATTTAAATATCTCTGCACCACTAACCCTGTATAAGGAGAAACTCACACTCCCTTCTTCAGTGGGCTCTTTATGGCCCTAGAGATGATACAACCTAGTAGAATCACCAACATAAAATACGAAAGGCATGATGGTGCACGCACTGAGTTACTGCACATGGTCATAAAAGGCACAGAATTAATCCTTTTCTTGTGCCATGAGATAGGGGAGTTTTTAATCTAAGTTCCTATGACATGAACAGTAATGAGAATTATTTCCATGATGGTGTAAGGATTTCCTTATTATGCACAATTTTTTTTACCTTGATGGCATTTGCTCCATATTTAATAAAACCATTATTGAGTAAAGAAAATGAAAGTGGAATAAAAAACAGTGATTTTCAGATGAAAATCCCCAGTGCTTGCACAAGTGGGTGCGGCTTTGCCTAAGTCATTGTTCTTTCCTTTCTCACAGACCCTGGAAGCCCTTTGAACATTGAGCATATAGTCCTATGATTTTGTAACCTTGGTAGTGATCTGTTTTTATTGTTCCAGGCAATGAAAGCTTAGAAGAAAACTACGTCCAGGACAGTAAGATGGGATTTGTCATTAATGCCATCTATGCCATGGCACATGGGCTACAAAACATGCACCACGCCCTTTGCCCCGGGCATGTGGGTCTGTGTGATGCCATGAAGCCCATTGATGGCAGAAAACTCCTGGACTTCCTCATCAAGTCTTCATTCATCGGTGTGTCTGGAGAGGAGGTGTGGTTCGATGAGAAGGGGGATGCTCCTGGAAGGTAAAGCTGTCTTCTCGATACCGGATGGGGATGAAAGTCCCTGTGAGCCTTTCTGAGCAAGAAAGGTGCCAGCTAGGCTCCCATGGTTCTAGGATACCAAACATAAATGCACTTAGATGGTTAAAATACAGGCCCAGTGTCAGATGGCAACTGCCAAGACTCATAACAATCTTAGAAATTTTGAAATGCTTTATGATTAACTAGAATCCTCCATCCTGCAAGCCAACATTCTACCAGTCATCTGGCCCTCCCCTCAAAATGCTTGGAACTTCCTTGAAAACCCAAGAAACTGAAGACATTACATGAGACCCGGCCAGCAGGGCCCTGTCAAGCACTGCCTACACAAGCTCACATCTCACTGATTCATCACCATGCCATTCTGGTCGTGAAACGGGCCATATAGTACCCCTGGTTAGTGACGTGTAAATAGGGCTGGGGTGATGGTTCAGTGATTAAAGACACTTACTTGCAGAACCTGCTAGTCCAACTTCAGTTCCTCAGCACCCATGTAAGCACAGCTGCAAAGTGGAGCATGCGTCTGTGTTGCTAAGTTGCTCATATCAGTGGGAGGTGGAGCTAGGAGATTCTGAAGCTGTCTGGACAGCTAATCTGACGTTTGTTTGAAGTGGGAAGACAGTCTCAAAGAAGGTAGCACACAGACACTTTGAAGTGGTCCTCTGATCTCCACATAATGGCCATGGCACAATTGCCCACCCACACACAAATACAAGAGTAGTATGCAAAGCAACCAATTCCTATGTATGCTTTCCTATGTCTCAGGCTAACTTATTTCTGCTAAAATATCTCTTGGAAAAAGAAAGAATTTTATTTTATTATTATTATTTTTATTATTAGTTTTTCTATTCAGCAAATACAGGCAGTTTGGTACCATTATTAGGCTCATCCGTGACCTACCCCCTCCCCATTGGCCTCTCCTTGTTGAGGTATATGGGTCGTGCATTGTGGAGTAAGCCCTCAGTTATTGGTACGATAAATGTCTCTGCATATCATGACCCAACATGTGTCTCTGACATTCTTTCTGCCCCCTCTACCACAAAATTTCCCTGAGCCATGTTGGGTTCATTTTTGGTCTGCTTCAGTGATGAGGTGTTGGGGGCCTCTGAGGCTCTGGCTCTCTGATTTGGTAGGAGTTGATTTTTCTCTGTGTTGGTCTCCTTCCCCCTTATGCTGGTATCCAGTTCATCAGGAAAACAGCACCCTTGCTTGTTTCACCAATTTTCCTTAGTTTCAGCCAGGGCCCTTTTGAGGTATGATGGGGTGGCTCTCTCCTTAGGATCTGCATCTATCTGAAAAAGAGAAGCAGATTCTCCAATGGAGAGTAAGTTAGCACCAGGACAAATGAAATAACCCTTACTTTTTTTTATAGAGAGTTTAATAGGAGTAGGCCCTCTAGTAGCCCATGATTGATGGTAGCTTGATATTGGAGAGTGGGCTTATGTTTGGATATGATTCTGACTTGTTTCCCTAAACCTTCTACATCTTCCCTCCCTTCCTCTCTCTCTCTCTCTCTCTTCTCTCTAACTCTTGTATATTAGCTATATTTTTCCTCATTTTTTAGTGGGTACTGACCTGTAACTCCCAGTACCAGCATGGGGCTATCATCCACAATGAGCTTTTGATCAGAGAAACCTACAGGGTTTCCTAAAAGAATGACATATTTCTGTCAGAGTACTTGATGACCCACCAAAGGTTAGTGGTAAGACCCTATTGCTGAAGACACCATATGCAGCTGATACGTAAAATGGAACGGCATGGCTGGAAGCCAGGAGAGAGGCAGTCCCCAGACAGTCAGTGTATCTAGTGCCAGAAGGTGCTACATGGGTGACTGGGGAAAATGACCAATATCTGTCCAAGCAACTCATGGTCTAACCTACGTAGCAACAAATAACCGGTTGTGATGCACACACAAGTGCAATAGTGGCACACAGCCATGGTGGGGAACCAACTGCTCTTGATTTGGCTAAATGATCCCCTCAGTGGTACAGGACCCATAGCTGGAGCTGGGAAACAAGTCAGAATTTGCTTTATGGAATTTAGTCTGCTATGGTTTTCAAATAATCAAACAATAGAAAAGTAAAATTGAAATTTTATATATATATATATATATATATATATATATATATATATATATATATATATGATGTTTATTTGCAAATGACTAGGTTAGAAATGGAGATATATATCAAGTCACTTTCCATGCAGTACCATCAGTGAGCTCATGCATAACTGGTACATACAGAATGCTGGCAGTGTCCAAAGCAGCTGTGGTCATTCACATACATAGGATAGTGATAAGAATGGCAGAAGAGGGCTGGAGAGATGGCATAGCGGTTAAGCGCTTGCCTGTGAAGCCTAAGGACCCCGGTTCGAGGCTCGGTTCCCCAGGTCCCACGTTAGCCAGATGCACAAGGGGGCGCATGCGTCTGGAGTTCCTTTGCAGAGGCTGGAAGCCCTGGCGTGCCCATTCTGTCTCTCTCCCTCTATCTGTCTTTCTCTCTGTCTGCCACTCTCAAATAAATAAATAAATATTAAAAAAAAAGTTTTAAAAAAGAATGGCAGAAGAACTGAACCCTGTAGCAGGAAGGAAACGCCCTAACAATTGGCGATGCATGGTGTGCCCATCTTATAAGCCCTGCTGTCTCTCAGTGTGTGGTTTTGCTGAGTTAAAACTTTGTAGGAAAGCCTATGTTGTGTCAAAATGGAGCTGCAAAACATTTAATCCTCACTACTCTAGGAGCATTGCTATCTTTCTCTGACAGGTCATAGAACTTAGTGTCAGAGACACTAAACAAGCCACCCAAGGCACACAGAGAGCAAGCAAGTGTTGGAGGCAATGCCGTCTGACTTTGAGGCTATTAATCACTTTGCCACATCATGCTACTTTTTAGCTCATCCTAAAATTAGGCAAAATTGCCAGCAACTTTCTTAATGTCGTGGCAGAAGAACTATATGAGACTGTGTAACCCTGAATACAATCCCACACAGCCCATCTTTTCATATGAGCTTCAAAGTCTGCATCTAAAGAATCCCTTGTGGGGGCTAAGTGGAATCTCCCTGTTCAAAGCCAACCATTCTGTGGAGGTAACTGATAGGACATTGGCAACAATCAAAACCACATACGAGGGCTGGAGAGATGACTTAGCAGTTAAGCGCTTGCCTGTGAAGCCTATGGACCCGGGTTCGAAGCCTATGGACCCGGGTTCGAGGCTTGATTCCCCAGAACCCACGTTAGCCAGATGCACAAGGGGGCGCATGCATCTGGAGTTCGTTTGCAGTGGCTGTAGGCCCTGGCATGCCCATTCTCTCTCTATCTGCCTCTTTCTCTCTCTGTCTGTCACTCTCAAATAAATAAATAAAAACAATAATTAAAAAATCACAAACGAATCCTTCCAAGCTGCCAGTTAGGTAGTAGGAGCTAGAGTTTGATTGGAATGCGACTGTGATGATCGATCTAGGCCCTGGAGGTGGAGACAGCTATAAGTGATATATATTTTGGGAAATAGTACTGGGTAGTGGTAGTAAAAAAGAAAAAAAAGACCCTGGGATTCAGAAGAGTGACACACACCCATCTATAAGCCCATTGTTATAATACTGGCTTAGTAAAGAGCCAGACTTGCAAGGTAAACCTTCCTTCATGATTCCAAACCACACCAGCAACAAAATTGCAAAAGCACATAACATACACACACAGTGGGCTCAGGGTTTAGCACAGGACTAGACAGTTTTTCACATTCCATAAATACACATTTCCTCCTTCTTTATTCTATTTATAAGTTATCCAACACAAGAGTGAGCACTTTTATCTTCTATCACTTCTGCATTCGGTGACATATTATGATTATGCACAGTACCCTGGGCCTCCTTCCAAGGTCAGCGCCTCTTTCAATCACCTCCTTTGCCCCCTTGGTTTTCAGCTCCTGTGGCAATCACCCACAGTCCCTCTTGTAATTACTTTAATTAACCAACACATAACACATATTGAATGCATTGAGAGGGTGCTGAGAGGATGTAATTTACAGCACGAAGACATTTCAAATAAGGTATAGCCTGCCACGAAAGAAACCTGAGGTCAAAATAAAAAGAGCAATACTCACTTATTTGCCAGCACAGGGAGCCTTTTTTTTTCTTTCCTCCAGCATTTGGAACTTTTTTTTATAAAGTGCTTTCTTACTAAAATATTGTGAAATTTTCAGTTTCTACATGCTAATGAAGTGTGAACTGATTTCCTTATGAAACAGCAAATGAGGAGGTGCAAATAAAAGTCTTAGGCAAGTGACATAGGGAAAACATATCCAAGGCGTGTAGTATAGAAGAGCAATCGTTGAGAAGATCTAAAGAGATGCAGCTCATGTGGTAGGGCACTTTCCCACTGTGCCTACTATGGGTTTGGTCCCCAGCACCTCATAACCGGGTGTGGTGATGTACACCTGTCAGCCCTTCACTGGTGAGGTGGAGGCAGATGGATGCGGAAATTAAAAGTCACCCTCAGGTTCTATAGTGAGCTTGAAGCCAACCTAGGATACATTTGACCCTATCTCAAAAAAAAAAAGCAAATAATGGCAAATTAATGGAAACAAAAAGGAAATTATTCATAGCAACAGTCAGAGATTCTAAGGCCATAACGAGTTTAGCATGGAAAGATATTGGAGTTGTAGATTGGTGTCATTGGCCACAGGAAAAGTGTGAGCCACTATCTTGCAGTCAGTGCTGCTCACGTATCTCTGAGATGTGCTGGTATATCTCAGCACCAAGGGGGATCGTGACTGTGAGCCGAAAACCAGAGCAGCCGGTGAGTGATGGGGTCCAGGAGTTCGGCTTTGTCCTCTAGCTCCAGGTAGTCTCGCTTGCCAGGCAAGAGGAAATTTCTTGTCTTCTCTTCGAGCCCCCGTAGTCCTGTAGCGGACAGCATCTGCGGACATGCAGAAACTGAATTATACAGAAACCACGAGCTACCCTGTGGGTGACAGGAGACATTTGCCCATACAGATCAGGAAAATAAAGCTACCTTTTGTCTAGATAACTAGATACAGTGAACAGATTTCAGAAACCTACTTGGGTCACTTGGAGTGCTGGCCTGAGAGCCATGAATCTGAGCCAGTTCTAAAAGGAAAGAATTCCAGGATGATTTAAGCCAGGGAAACAGGGGAGCGAAGGCAGAAAAGAGCCAGGGAAAAAAACAGTGGTTAGTTGCCATCTATTTCCTCCGGTCATAAAACAGAGAATACAAGGCCAGGCATCATGTTCTGGTTCTGGAGGGTGAGACTGTACACAGGCCCAGTAGAGAAGGCCGCCCTCCTCACAAAGCTAGGAGAGGAGCCAGGCAGGGAGGCTACTACCCCATGAGCTATAGGAGGAAGACGATTTTCAATGACTAAGGGACCAACATCACCAACCTCATTCCCAGTGTTTTATTTGAGGCAGAGAGAGAGATTGAAAATAGGCATGCCAGGGCTTCCAGCCACCTCAAACAAACTCCAGATACATGTGCCATGTGCAGCTGGCTTAAGTGGGTCCTGGAGAATTGAACCTGGTTCCTTTGGCTTTGCAGGCAAGTGCCTTAACCACTAAGTCATCTCTCCAGCCCAACAAATTAGATTTTTATGATAGCCATAGACATATAGGAATGACTTTTTTTTTTTTTTTTTTGAGGTAGGGTCTCATTCTAGCTCAGGCTGACCTGGAATTCACTCTGTAGTCTCAGGGTGACTTTGACCTCTCGGTGATCCTCCTACTTCTGCTTCTCAAGAATGCTGGGATTAAAGGGGTGCATCACCATGCCCTGGTGGCTGTTTTTTTTTTTTTTTTTTTAACAATACCTGACATGTTGTGCTAATTCTTTGGGCAACTGCAACAAAATGCCACAGGCTGTGTGGCTTATAAAGCAACAGAAACTTGTTGGTTCCAGTTAAGGAGTCTGGGAGATATGAGATCAAGATATCAGCAGACTGTGTCTGGTGAAGGCCCACTTTATTTATTTTTTCCTCCCTGAGGCAAGCCCAACAGAAGGGCCTGTTTTTCTTTGCTTTCTTTCCTTCTTTCTTTCTTTTTTTCTTTCTTTCTTTCTTTCTTTCTTTCTTTCTTTCTTTCTTTCTTTCTTTCTTTCTTTCTTTGCTTGTTGGTTTGCTTGTATTATTATTATTATTATTATTATTATTGTTGTTGTTGTTGTTGGTTTTTCGAGGTAGGGTCTCATTCTAGCTCAGGCTGACCTGGAATTCACTATGTAGTCTCAGGGTAGCTTTAAACTCACGGCGCTCCTTCTACCTCTGCCTCCCAAGTGCTGGGATTAAAGGCGTGCACCACCACGCCTGGCTTGCTTGTACTTTTATGAGACAGAGAGGAAACCTGACATGCCAGCTTGAAGGCCCACTTTCTGATTCACAGATATTGTCTTCTAGTTGTGTCCTTATGTAGGAGGAATGCAAGAGAGATTTTTTTCAAGCCACATTTTTCCCCTTTGAAATTTTTAGTGTTCAATTCTTGCCATAATGCAAATGGTTTAAAATCTGATTCACTGTTCAATATTTTATTTGAGCTTAGAGGCAATAATCTCAACCATGACTCTACCCCTTGGTCTTATCACCTCCCAAAGGCCCCATCTCTTCACAGCATCACTCTGGATGTTACAGTCTTAACCTATCAATCTTGAGAAGATACAAACTTTCAGATCACAGGACTTATGAGTTCGTCCCAATTATAAAGTACCTTCTTACATGCCTTAGGTCCATACATTTTTACATAGCCCTGAGAAACTTAAAGAATTTAGTGTTAGTCCAAAGTAATGTAATCTGTTATTACAATGTGAGACCGGCCTCCTTGGCTCACACATTCTGATGCAAGTCCTCTATCCTCTCCTTTTTGCATCTTAAGATGACTTCTTCAACCTGCCATAGGGAAAAAAAAAAGGTGTGATCCCCAGAAGATATTTTGGTTGCAGTAATTTTTGGCTGCAGATTTCTTGGGATGGGGAAGGAAGGTACATGATGACATCACGAGAACAAGAAGTTCCAAATGTTGATTCTGCTGTTGTATAGCATTTCATCATTTGAAATTACTGAAAAACATAACATTTTAGTTTAAAAAAAAGTCTTAAAACAGTGGAGACCCTTTTGAATGTCAATGTTTAGATCACTAAATCCTCAACATCCTTATGAATTAAACACACTTTTCTTGGATGTTTTGTTCTACAAGCACCAGACTTTGAAAAACTACCTGCTTTTAATTTGGTATCATAAAAATGATAACTGAATATTAAGACAAAACTTGGAATTAACCAAACAGAGAAATTTTTGTGGGTGGCCTGTTGCTCATTCATAGGATAACTTAATGGACAGTGACTTTAGGTGATCTACAAACCACTAGCATTGCCGTTTGGAGGATAAGCGGATGAAATCATGAGAGCCATGCCATCTTTAGCAAATAAGAATAATGTGTAAGTACAGTTTAGAGTGTCGGAAGTGTTCATAATTAGCTGTGTGATAACTCGAGCTTTTCTCTCTCTTCTTTCCACCGAGTCATAACCACACCCAGTGTCGCTCACGGTGGTTTTCTTCGTAGGTATGACATCATGAACCTGCAGTACACCGACGCCAGCCGCTATGACTACGTACACGTGGGAACCTGGCATGAGGGCGTGCTGAACATTGACGACTACAAAATCCAGATGAACAAGAGTGGGGTGGTGCGGTCGGTGTGCAGCGAGCCGTGCTTAAAGGGCCAGATTAAGGTAAGTCTCCCCAGACCTTGTTCGCAAAGAGCTTTCCTTCTTGTGTGGTAGCAAAGAAAACATTCTTCGTAAGCAAGACTGTTCAGAAAAGGCTCATGCCAAGTGTATCGGTTTCTGCTTGTATGTTTAGTTAAAACAAAAAAAAAAAAAAAAGGAAAATTAGGATGTGGAATAGGTAACTATTGGACTAATTTTCAGACTTTTTATTTAAACTACAGCGATGGGCTAGGAATAGGTATAATGTAGGCAGAGAACAGGAGATGATTAATAACATTAAATGTTGAGGGCTGTGGAGTTGGCTCAGTGGATAAGGTTCTTGCTGCATGTTCCCAAGGGTAGATTCCCAGAACCCAGGTGAGGCCACACAGTCTAGTGCTAGCATCTATAATTCCAGTGTGTGTAGGGCACAGAGGGAAATAGAGATTGGAAAAAAAATCTTATGGCAGCTTGCGGGCTAGTCTGTCTGGTAAATAAACCCATGTCAATGTTATCCTCCGACCTCCACACAACGCACCATGGCATGCCCACCTGCCCTCACATTTATCACACCCACCCACCAAAGAACATATAATTACACACTGAAACAGAGGTAAGTGTGGAAGTGAAGCACAAAAATGCTGTTTAGTCATAGATCCAGCTATTTGTAAAACAAGTTTTGGGGCTCTAAGGCACTCTGAGGTTTGTAATGGAAGTGTTCATGAATTTGATGATGGTCATTATGACACGGTGTATACATGTATCAAGCTTTCATGTTGCACAGCTTAAAGGCATGAAATGTTGTCAATTATTTTTAAATTAAAGGTGTTTAATATTTTATTTGTTTGTTTGAAAAGAGTGCACCAGTGCCTCCAGCCACTGCAAACAAACTCCAGCTGCATGTTCCACCTTGTACATCTGGCTTGCAAGAGTACTGGGCAATCAAACCCGGGTCCTTAGATTTCACAGGCAAGTGCCTTAGCCACTAAACCACCTCTCCAGCTCCAAATTTGAAGGTTTTCAGGCAGAAGGAGAATGTGGAAACTCATACTTATCATATCACTTAGTCACCATCCTTTCTGTTGTTAAAGAAGGCAAACCCGGCCAATGCTGAGTGATCCTATAACTAAAGGAACAGATGTTGAGATGAGAAAAATGAAAAAAAAAAAAATAGGCAGGAGAAACAGTACTGATCATTTCCCCTGTCTCTACCAGTGCTTTGATATATGCACACTGAATGGAGAGAACTAGAGTGAATAAACACCAAATATTGGACATCTGCTAGACGTACCCGGGAAAGTGCCCAGTGAGCATCCTGGTGCCTGGTGGTATTTACAGTCTAGCTGGAAGACACGTACACGAGGAAATGGGTCCCGGGTGGGGGTGGCGCGAGCTGCCAGGGGTATGGGTCAGATGAGCTAATTCTCTGTGATTCATCTCGGAAGGCAGGCAGGCTGTCACGTAAATGTCACGCAGCGCAGCTGGAGCTGGAGGAGGTCTTGTGTGAGTCTCTGGCCCTCCCTCACGGGTGCCGCCGCCGTGATGCCCGGCCATTCTCTGCTTGAGAGCTACAGCCCCCTCCCTCACTCCCCCATGCAGGGAGCGAACATCTGCCACGCACGAGTAATGCTCCTGGGGCTATTAAATATTAGGGTGTAGGCTTGAAGAACTTTCTGTCAACTTACAAGAAACAGTAGAAGATCAGGAACCTACGCTGAGAAGCTGTTCTGGCAGAACTCCTAAGTGACTCTGCCACTTTGATGACAGTGCTTAACTCTCACTAGCTGGCTAACAGGGTGCTAATGACCTCTGACTATGGGCGCAGGTAATTCTTGCATTTTTAGGTGGTGTGACTTAAGTGTGGTTTGGGTTTGTCCCCCAAAGCTTTAAGTGTTGGAAGCTTTGTCCTCAGTGTGATAATGCTGGAAGGTGATGGTAGCTTTAGGAGCTGGTGGGAACTTGAGGAGGTGGGGGCCTGTGGGGAGGTCATCTGGGGCAGCACTCTAGTTCCAGAAGAGAGGCCTTTTTCCTTCAACCTCAGGGGTGGGGTGTCTGCACGTCTATCTTTGCCTAGATGTTGAAGTATTCACGGCAGGATGTCTGTGTTATACCCATACCATGCTTCCAAAGGGGACACTAGGAATGTTGCTGAGCCACCCATTACAGAGCACTCACAATGAATGCAAATCTCTTGGGGGGTCAATTAAAAAAAAAAAAAACAACCATTGTGTACCCTGCAGGAGAAAATATGCCTCTTCTGAATAAGACCTGAAGTGGGGTGGGGGGGTTGTTTGTTTCCCACAGACAGTTTGAGAGGCACAGAAACAAATGAAATCTGAACCCCGTTAGTAAATGACAGGGCTCATGTTCTCACACCACAAATTTGCCTGGCAGGAGGCCAAGATGGAAGAGCTGGGGCCCAGCCGTCACTGTGAAGAGACCGAGAGAGGCAGCTTGCGAGGGGGTTCAAGCCATCACTTGCATTATCTAGGAAGTAGAACCTCGAGGGGGGGGAGGAAACTATTTCTTTTATAGATCAAATGTCATTTGAAAGGCTAAAGTAATAATTTGATGTCTTCTCTGGTGGTGCATAAAATTTTCTTATGATAATTTCCTTTGGAATAGTTAAAAAGCCAGTTTCTCTGTTACTTTTAGAAATCCATATCTTATTTATTTGAGAGAGAAAGAGAGAGGAAAGAGAGAGAGAGAGAGAGAACAGGGTACGCCAAGGCTTCTAGCCACTGCAAACACACTCCAGACACGTGCACCACCTTATGTGCTTATGTGGGACAAAAATCTGGTATTAGGCTTTGCACGCAAGCACTTTAACCACTAAGTCATCTCTCTTGCCCTAGACATCCATAGCTTGTTAAAATTAACTCTTGTAGAAGCAACAAATCATTTCAATCAAACTAGGTAAGTAAAAATCATGCTTTTTATTGTTGTGTCCCTGCTGGCCTGGGGAGATGGCTTGGGAGTTAAGAGCATTTTACCCTCACGCATGAATGCCTCTCAGGCCTGAGACCACTTGGGTTCACTTTCAGCAGAATCCATGTTAAGATGTGGGCGTGTCCACACACATCTGTAACCTCAGCCCCTGGTCTGAGATGAGAAAATGCTTGGGACCCCCTAACTGAAAGCAGACAACTCTGGGTGACATGAGAGATGCTATCGCAATGAAGTATGCAGTGTTGCCATAGAGACGGACAACCGAAGTTTTCTTCTGGGTGCTGCCTGCATGTCCACAGCATGCACATCTGTACACACACACATGCATACACCATACATGACACACCACACCACATTCTCTGCATACATATTTTCAAAAAAAAAAAAAGCCCATACCATGTAGTTCAGTAGAGAGAATTTAATATAGAAAAGTGGTTATAAAAGTTAAAGACAGGGCTGGAGAGATGGCTTAGTGGTTAAGCACTTGCCTGTGAAGCCTAAGGACCCCGGTTCGAGGCTCGGTTCCCCAGGTCCCACATTAGCTAGATGCACAAGGGAGCGCACGCGTCTGGAGTTTGTTTACAGAGGCTGGAAGCCCTGGCGCGCCCATTCTCTCTCTCTCCCTCTATCTGTCTTTCTCTGTGTCTGCCGCTCTCAAATAAATAAATAAATAATTTAAAAATTAAAAAATAATAAATAAATAAAATTTTAAAAAGTTAAAGACAGGGCAGGGGAGATGGTTCAGCAGGAAAGAATGTTTGCCCCCAAGCACAAGGGCTTGAGAGGGTCTGATTTGCAGTTCCATCCCTAGCACCATGGACAGGATTGGGCATAGTCATATATGCCTGTAACCCAGTCCTGTGGGGAGCAGAGACAGGCAAGTCACAGGGGCTTGATGGTCAGTCAGCCAGTCTCACCAAACATGGAAGCATCTGATTCAGTGAGACTCTGGAGGAAAGACGCAGAAAAAAGCTGAAGAAGGACACAGATGTTCTCCTCTGGTCTCCTCATGTCTACAGGCAGGATGCAAGCATCTGCACCATTGTGTGCATACATCCCATCACATGTCACATCACACACACACACACACACACACACACACACACCAAAAAGGTAACAGAGAATTCTTTAACAACAATGGAAATCCATCTCCACTTCAGGGCTGGAAGGGCATTGGAAGAACTCAGTCTGTATCTGAAGTACTTCTCCTACAAGTAAGGTATTCCTGCCTTGATTTTACTGGTGATGGATCTGAGATACACAGGGGTGGAGGTCCTTGCCTTCAATATCTCTTAACTAGAAGGCATCAAAACTTGGCTAAGAGCCAACAGAGAGCTCTTATCATCCCATGGCCACATGTCCTTTAACTGTCTGCCATTACATGAACTGGCACGCTTCTTATAATGCAAATTTCAGTTTTAAGTCTTAGTTTCTTAATAGTTCACAATGAAAACATAAATAGTGATCTGCTCTAAAAACACCAAGGGAAACAAAGCTAAGAAAACAATACTCATAAAGAAGGGAGGCAAAATTTACTAGAGACAATGAAGTGACCAGAGAAGCAAGGGGAAGATAGGAATGCCTACAGACTGCTTTCTCCTGCCTCTTACTCATCCTTTGCTCCCCTCTCCCTACCCCTCTTTTTATTTCTCCTTTATTTAAGTTCGTCTGTGAATTCTATTCTTAAAGAAACAAAATAGGGCTGGGAAGTTTGGGTGACAAAAAGGAGGTGGTCACTCTTTCCTCTTGGCCTCACCCAGCAGGAGAAGGCAGAGCTCTAGTGAACACAGCATATATAATAAGTGTTTCCTCACTTACATATGCCCCCTTGCTGTGCCATGAAGCAGCACTTTATATGTGAAGAACAGAGTTCAGCAACATATATAATCTGTTGACTTTAATAATATTGGATTAATGATTTTAGCCAATTTGTTTATTGTATTTTCTACTAGAGAAATGAAATTTTAGTTTCAGAAGACATTATGGGCCTCAGAAGTGCACTTAATTTAAATTGATAGACAGATCCTTGCTTACCTTTTAACCCTTATATGACTCTGATGTTTATATTGGCAAACAGAAGGTAAAAGCAGATGTGTTGAGTATCAAAGTGCAGGAGACACGATAATTTTAATATATATATATATATATATATATATATATATATATATATATATATATATATATATGATATTCATATAGATAAATGGTTGGATTGTCAGAATCTATTAAGAAGTCATTTGTATTTGTCTCTAAGTGGAACTGAGTATCTCTCCTTGAGCATTATTAGGTCTAATGTTAGACCGTAGTTGATCTCTGGGTTTTCTTAGAAGTTAAAATGACCCAGAGAAGTTGCCAATGGAGAAAATACAATTTTTAATAATAGCTTTAAGGTAAATCGATAATATTGGTTTTCTTTTGCATTTACACTACCTTTCAATATAGGTCATTGATTAAATATTAGACAAGGTGGGCTGGAGAGATAACTTAGCAGTTAAGCGCTTGCTTGCAAAGCCTAAGGACCCCAGTATGAGGCTCATTTCCCCAGTACCCACTTAAGCCAGATGCAAAAGGTGGCACATGCATCTGGAATTCATTTGCAGTGACTAGAGGCCCTGGTGCGCCCATTGTCTCTCTCTCCTTCTGCCCCTTTCTCTGTCTGTCACTGTCAAATAAATATATTTTTTTTAAGTAGCCAAGCTGTTTTAAAACAGGTATCTTAAAAACTGGAGATTGAGGTTAAGGGTTTCCATTTTAAAACTACTTGTCATTGTAGCAACTTAAGAACATCTTTGCAAGGTAAATGCTAGCACTCTTTCATTCGCTCCATTGTTATAATGTTGTTCTTCTCCTTCTCTACACATTTTCCTGCTTTTAAAATAACTCTTATGGGCTGGATAGATTTCTCAGTGGTTAGGAACTTTGCTGGGTTCAATTCTCCAGGACCCATGTAAGGCTAGATGTACAATGTAGTTCATGCATCCGGAGTTCATTAGCAGTGGCTAGTTACCCTGGTGCACCCATTTTCACTCCGTCTCTCTTCTCTGTCTCTGCTTGCATATAAATAAATAAATAAATACAATATTTAAAAATAGTTGAATATTTACAGTTGCTTATTCAGCCAAACTCCAGATTTATTCTGTGAAAGACACTGTTTATCTGAAATATTGGAACAGCTATTTTTTTTTTAAAGTTTTTTGGTTCATTTTTTATTTATTTATTTGAGAGCGACAGACACAGAGAGAAAGACAGATAGAGGGAGAGAGAGAGAATGGGCGCGCCAGGGCTTCCAGCCTCTGCAAATGAACTCCAGATGAGTGTGCCCCCTTGTGCATCTGGCTAACGTGGGACCTGGGGAACCGAGCCTCGAACTGGGGTCCTTAGGCTTCACAGGCAAGCGCTTAACCACTAAGCCATCTCTCCAGCCCTGGAACAGCTATTTTTGAGAAAAGTCATGAAGCAACTAATAACTCTTTCCCTCATTGTAAGATTAAAAAAAAAAATACACAAATAAGTATAGAGCAGTTTCCATAAGACCAGAAGCAGCTGCTGTGATAAAAGGGTTTATTTCAGCTTATGGGTTTTTTTTTTAAAAAAAAATTTATATGAGACAGAGAGAGAGAGAGAGAGAGAGAGAGAGAGAGAGAGAGAGAGAGAATTGGCACACCAGGGCCCCCAGCCACTAAAATCAAATTCCAGACATCTGTGTCCTCTTGTACACATGTGCAACCTTGTTTGCTTGTGTCACTGTGTGTCTGGCTTATGTGGGACCTGGAGAGTTGAACATGAGTCCTTAGGCTTCGCAGGCAAGCTTTTAAATACTAAGTCACCTCCCCAGTCCCAGCTTACAGTTTTGAGGGGGAAGTTTCATCATCGTGGAGAAAATATGGCACAAGCAAGCTATCAGGATGGCACATCTTGTCACATCAGTTGGGAAGAAGTAACTCGAATGAGCACTTTGAACACCCAGTGGGCTAAACTAATAAACATCAAAGTCTTCCCCCTCTGACACGCCTCATCTGGTAAGCCTTTATCTTCCAAAGGTTCTACAACTCTTTCAGATTATCTGCAACTGGGAACCAAGAATTCAAAATACACGAGGTAATGGGAGACATTTCCCATTCAAACACTTATAATTTAAACCAACTTTTATAATCTAAAATATATAGAATAGATATGTATATCTATGTACATATGCATAATATATTTCTACTATTTGATAACCATTCTTCTCCTGCTTTATGCAGAAATAACTACAAAAAAGATGTTGTGGGTTTATGCTATTGAATAGCAATGTTGCTAAGAGGATGTGGGAACCTTATAATATCAGTACTCCAGTTTATAACATACCTGCCAATATCACAATTTAATGACCTTTGGGAGAAAAATCCACTGTAATCATGTAATGGTGTATGGAAATTAATATTATGGGAATTCATCTAGATGAACTTTGAAAAGCATCTGGATTCCACCTGTTTTGCAGTAATGGAAACAGTGAAATATGTTCATCAAAATATAAAATAACTGAATATATGCCATGCAATCATTTCTGGTAAAATCTGCCACCAGTTTACCTATGAACCCTTTGATCTCTTTGTATGGAGAATGGAGGAAATGGAAAAAATCTGAAAAGACAGGGAAAATGGTGTTGGTTCATTTGTTCAGCAGCATTATGATTTGCATTTGTCTAATTAGTTGCATTGACTTTATATGAACAGAAAAAATTAAAGCTGGTTGAAGTGGCATACAGTATTTTATGTTAGCCATTATTGTACTACTTATACCAATTAAAGTAAAGAAGAGGCATTTGTTTAGCAATTCAGTTTTTCTCATCTCATTTAGAAAAAATAAATAACTTGGAATGTAAATTCTGTATGCACATTCTGAAGGTGTTTGTTTTCTTTTCAAAAAAGACTGCATTTCATTTTTTGAACTGTTATTGAAAGTAAAATAAGAAAAAAAATGTATTTATTGAAAATATCCCGTCATTTTAATCTGAACCCATTCTTATGAAATTCTAAAAGAGTTGTACAAATTTCAACTGCATATGAAAATAATTTCATTCTTGTGAAAGCTAGAGGTTCTATTTTTTTTTTAAGTATGGCAATATTTACAGTTGAATTCTGACTCTACATATGGAAATATTTGGTACTTTTTAATGTGTTAGGAAAGAACTTCTGCTCTTACACAAGAGGGAGGGGTAACAGGGTCCGCAGTGAATCATCTGTTGCCAAGTGGGAAAGCTCGCTGAAATGCTGTGTGGGACTGTGTTCAGGCATTGGAAGGCAGAGCATGACCTTGATGCCAAGGAAGTGAAAGGAAATATACGAGGAAAAACCTTGAAATCACTCAAGCTTTCTGCCTAGAGGCAATTCCTTGATTGTTCAGCTAGAGAAAACTCAGAGTTTGGCCATCTTGCTAATTGAAGGAGACAGAATCAGAGTTCGGGAAAGCCAAGACAGCAAGAATTTCCAGCACAAAGAAAGGAAGAAGATGGGTCTCTGCAAGAGGTAATAAAAGAGTCTTGGAAATTAATATGGGAGTATTTGAGCATCAGTAAATATGTAGCATGCAAGTCTGAGTCCAGGCAAAGGGAAATCCCTAGGAAAGTAGGTTCCTGGAGCTCACACATTTCCAGGGAATATTGGTTTCTACCTGTTAGAGTGGAACATGCATGGAATTTGAACCTAAAAGGCTCAGGCCTGAATGTTAAAATTAATTCCTAGACCAGACTACTCTTGACTCCCTTTGAAAGGTTAAAGACTAAAATCAAAAGAAAGGAAACTTCACTGCAAGCAACTCAGCCCCCTGACAGAACAACAGCCCTCACACCTTAGTGAAAAGGAGGGAGGAAAAAAGGGAATGCAGCGCACCATACCATCATCATACTTTAATGTGGACAGTGCCCAATCTCTGGTCAAAAATGTTTGGGCATCGTGACAAATTTGGAAAATGTAACACATTTATGTAACCTTGTAACATGTAACATTGTACATAATCATGTAACATTTATCTGGAGGAAACCTAAACAATACCATTACCACAGTCTTGGCCCCAAAGGCCCAGTTCCAGATCCAGTCACTCAGTCACCCGCATGGGAGTGGGTGAGCTTCTCCTGCAAGGTTTAGGTGCTATCTGATGCCATTCTTAGCTTCCGTCTTGATGGAAGCTAGTAGTGTGTGCATTAATACATTCCAAAGGTTATACCTTATAGTCAAAGGGATGTTGGGTCAGATGTAGATAAATGATTGATAAATGGCTATTAAGAGGGCTAAAAGTGGGCTGGAGAGATGGCTTAGCAGTTAAGCGCTTGCCTGTGAAGCCTAAGGACCCCGGTTCAAGGCTCGGTTCCCCAGGTCCCACGTTAGCCAGATGCACAAGGGGCGCACGCGTATGGAGTTCGTTTGCAGAGGCTGGAAGCCCTGGCGTGCCCATTCTTTCTTTCCCTCTATCTGTCTTTCTCTCTGTGTCTGTCGCTCTCAAATAAATAAATAAATAAAAATTAAAAAAAAAAAAGAGGGCTAAAAGAAACCCAAAGTAAATTTGGTTCTTTGTCAGCAACATTCAGTCAGTCAATGTAGTCTTCAACACAGATATGATTTTTTTCAAAGACCTACTGTTCAGTAACACTGAGGTGCTATATTACAAATGCACCTGAACTTCCTAAAAGAATGGGAGAGGAAGGCAGATTTCAAAAGTGTGCTTGTTAATTTTTTGAAGAAATAATGGCTGAAAAAAATTTCAAATGTAATGAAAATGTTAACCCACATTCATAAAACTCAAAAAAACTTAAAAGTGATGTGTTGACTAAACATCACTCCTCCTTTCTCATCTTGTTTAGAAAAAAAAGGAGGGCTGAAGAGATAGCTTAGTGGTTAAGCACTTGCCTGTGAAGCCTATAGACCCTGGTTCAAGGCTTGATTCCCCAGGACCCACATTAGCCAGATGCACAAGGGGGCACAAGCATCTGGAGTTCGTTTGCAGTGGCTGGAGGCCCTGGCCTGCCCATTCTCTCCCTCTCTCTCTCTCTCTCTGCCTCTGACTCTCTCTCTGTCGCTCTCAAATAAGTAAATAAAAATAAACAAAAAAATTTTAAAAAGGAAAAGATGAATATTATCCAGAATATGGAAGCCAGTTATGTACAGATAATCTCAACATAGTAACAAGGTAAGCACTAAAGGAATGCTATTTTTAAAGTGCTAAAATAAAAAAAATAATAAAACAAAACCTTTCAACCTAGAAGCCATTCCCAAAGATGAAGAAATGGCATAAAGTGCTGCAAAGTAACAGCTGTCCACCCAATTTCACTTGAGTTCCAAATCAAGTTAAAATAGTGTTCTGGGGCTGGAGAGACAGCTTAGCAGTTAAGGCACATGGCTGCGAAGCCTAAGGACCCATGTTGGACTCTCTGGATCCCACATAAGCCAGATGCACAAAGGTGAGGCAAGCACAAGGTTGCACTCGCTCTCTAGGTGGCGCAAGCGTCTGGAGTTCGATTTCAGTGGCTGAGGCCCTGGCGTGTCAATTCTCTCTCTCAAAAATAATTAAAAAAATAAAATAGTGATCTGAAAAAATTAAGACAAATAACTTCTTTTAAACAAATAAAAGGTGAGAGAAGTAATTTTCAGATATACTCCTGGATTCTTGCTGATATAAATATTGAAGGAAATACTTCTGGTAGAAGAAACATGTAAGTTTACACTTAAATAAGAGGATTACAAATACTTTTGAAAAATAGGGCTGGAGAGATGGCTCAACAGTTAAAGGCTTGCAATGCTTAATGGCCTGGGTTCAATTCTGCAGTACCCACATAAAGCCAGATGCACAAAGTGGTGGGAATACCTGGAGTTCCTTTGCAGTGGCAAGAGCCCCTCATGCACCCATCCATTCATTCTCTCTCTCTCTCTCTCTCTCTCTCTGTCTCTCTTTTTCTTCCAAATAAATTTAATTTTTTTTCGAGTTAGAGTCTCACTCTAGCCCAGGGGGACCTGGAATTCAATACGTAGTTACGGGCTGGCAAATCCTACTACCATTGCATCCCAAGTGCTAGGATTAAAGGCATACACCACCACACTGGACTTTAAAATATATCTTTTTAAATAAAAGAAGTATTAGAAATTGGAATTGTGGGGCAAAGGCAAAACATGCTTTTCTGATTTTAATATTTAATTTTATTTAAAAACACTTGATTTTCTCAGCAAAACATTATTGTTTTGTGGCTTTCTGTAAATACATATTTGTAAAAATGTATTAAAATTACCCAAAGGATGGAAGAGAAACTGATACTGTAGGTTTCCTACATTTTATAGTGTCAACCATGTACAGTGATGGAATGGTGTCATCTGGATGTGAACTGTGATGAACTTAACTTGTGAATGCTTTCATTCTTAATTCAACAAATGAAACAAAAAGATTCTTAGCTAATAATCTCCAACTTGGGACAGCATGAATGGTTAAAAATAAAGGCAGAGAATAGGGAAAGGGAACAAAGAACAAATATTTAAAAAATGAGGCAGATTGATTTACATCCAACCATATTGGTTATTATAATAGTAGATAGAAATATACTAAATAATAAAAGGCAGAGATTATCAGGCTGTAAATGAAAGCAAGAGCTAGTTATCTGCTGTTTGCAAAAATCCCACTTTAAATGCCACGTGTTTTCATGGTTATTTTTGTACTGTGTAAGTCTAAAACTGTTTACCAAACAAATTGAAAATGGAGTAAATTTAAATTGTTCAGATAAAATGCAACTGTTCAATGACTTTTAGTTTGCCTAATACTTTTTTTCTTCCAATAATTGATGTGATTGGATGCAGTAGAGCATGTCACACAGGGACAATACCAAGTTTCATAGCCAGCGCTGTGTTCTTATGCCTGTGAGGCTTAGTGTAGAATTACCTGTAATTCTGTCTTTTCAGAACTATGACAAAAATTTCAAGTCCTAAGTTTTTATTAGTTAGTAAGAAAAAACATGTGTAACTTTTACTTTTTAAATTTATATATATAAATATATTTTTTAAAATTTATTTGCGCGCGCGCGCGCGCGCGAGAGAGAGAGAGAGAGAGAGAGAGGGGGGGGGGGGCAGATAGAGAAAGACAATGGGCACACCAGAGCTTTCAGCTGCTGCAAACTCCAGATGCATCTGGCTCTAGGGAATTAAACCTGGGTCTTTTGGCTTTGCAGACAAGTGCCCCAACTGCTAAAGCATCTCTAAGGCCCTCATTTTTTTTTTTCCCTTTCTTAGAGTAATCAGTAATTAGTAAATGTTAATTATGTTAATTAAAAATGTTAAACAAAGATAAAATTAAACTTTTATTTTTGAAAAACTCTTCCAAAAGTACTTTAGTCAGTTCATTCTGTAAAAGAAATTTTTATTGCAAGGCTTGGAATTAAGCGACATACATGGAGTCCATGCCCTTAAGCTCCTCAGCACACAGGATCTTTGCGAATTTGGTGAGGGCACAAGACCTTATCTAAGACAGATTGGAGGTATGTGAACTGTGCCCGTGTCACGGGTCATGTGGAAAGGAGAAGCTGGAGCAAAGCAGGGGTGAGAAGTCTCTTTGGAGACCTTCATGAAGGCATGTAATCTGTTGGTGTGTTCCAGGTCATACGGAAAGGAGAGGTGAGCTGCTGCTGGATCTGCACGGCCTGCAAGGAGAATGAGTTTGTGCAGGATGAGTTCACCTGCAGAGCCTGTGACCTGGGATGGTGGCCCAATGCCGAGCTGACAGGTAGGAGCAGCCTCCCCGGGCGGTCGGGCCTCTGATAAGTGCCCTTCCCAATACGTCCATGTGAGCTCCTCCCCTGGGATGTACGGGCCACAGTGCTCCTGCTAGACAGGATGCACAAGCTCTTCAGGTCCTGGACAACGGGTTTCATTTAAATATAAGTACAAGCGAATTGATAGGGGGTAGGACATTTTGTCACAGGGTTAGTTTCTCTTTAACATTTCGTGAGGAGTTCCCTAGCCTAGCCCACTGAATTCATATTTTTGCAACCATTTCTTAGACATGTACTATGTAGGAGTTACTACAGTAGACCCAAAAGGTACAAAAGTAACTGAGGGGCTGGAGAGATGGCTTAGCGGTTAAGCGCTTGCCTGTGAAGCCTAAGGACCCCGGTCTGAGGCTCGGTTCCCCAGGTCCCACGTTAGCCAGATGCACAAGGGGGCGCACGCGTCTGGAGTTCGTTTGCAGTGGCTGGAAGCCCTGGCGCGCCCATTCTCTCTCTCTCCCTCTATCTGTCTTTCTCTCTGTGTCTGTTGCTCTCAAATAGATAAATAAAAAATGAACAAAAAAAAATTAAAAAAAAAAAAAAAGTAACTGAGGTACAATCCTAACTTTCCATTTTTTTTTTAAAGCTGTATGCCACCATGCCTGGCATTTTGTCAACTGTTATTTTTATTTTATTTTATTTTTATTTTAAGATGGGGGAGGGAGAGAGAAAAGAGAGCAAGAGAGAGAGAGAGAGAGGATGGCTACACCAGGGCCTCTAACTGTTGCAAAGGAACTCCCGATGCCTATACCACCTTGTGAATCTGGCTTACGTGGAACCTAGAGAATCAAACCTGGGTCCTTAGGCTTCACAGGCAAGTGCCTTAACCACTAAGCCATCTCACCAAACCCCTAACTTTCCATTTTATTGCATGTGTGTTTTGAGACAGTCTCGCTTTGTAGTCCAAGGTAATCTTGAACTTGTTGCAATCCTCCTGCCTCAGCCTCTCAGGTGCTGGGATGACAGGTGTGAGCCACCATGCCTGCTATAATCCGAGCTTGTTATTTTGCTTAGAATTCTATCAGGGAAGAAACAGGAACATAAGTAGATTAATGTGAAAGAGGTTCTGGGGACTGGGGAGATGACTCCATGGTTAAGAGTGCTTCTTGCATGAGTGTGAGGGTCTGAGAAGGACTTGAGATGTTTGGGTTCAGTTTTCTGGCCCCCATGTAAATGGCTGATTGTGTCCACACACACCTGTAATGCCCATCATGCTTGTGACCCCCATCATGTTGGGGAGCAGAGTGTGCAGAATCACTGGGGCTCTGAACACAGCATTCTTCAGAATCAGTAAGCGACTTCAGCTCAAGGAGACAAGTGCCTGAGCAGTGGAGGAGGGCCACCTGATGTTCTCCTCTCGCCTCTGCACGTGTGCTTAAGGGGCACGTGCATCTGGACATGCGCGTGCATATTCCACACATACATGCACCACACATACAACACGCATGCACAAGGGGTAAGTGGAGAAATAGCTATGAAGCATTAAAATACCTTTTAGGCAAATGCAATGAAAGGAATTTTAGAAAGTAGAAAAATAGATGGCTGGAAAGCTTTAATCTGCTTGTGAGAAACCATGGAGAAAATAAATTGGGTTGGTCATTGGATACCAAAAGTGGAGAGAAATATGACTTGTAGAACACTAGTGGTGATGGACAAGTATTTTTTTAAACTTTTGTTTATTTACTTATTTATTGGAGATAGAGATAATGGAAGAAGCACAGACAGAGAATGGGTGCACCAGGGCCTCTGTCCGTAGCAAATGAACTCCAGATACATGTGCCACCTTGTGCATCTTGCTTTACATGAGAACTGTGGAAACGAACCCAGGTAGTTCAGCTTTGCAGGAAAGCGCCTTAACCACCAAGCCATCTCTCCAGCCCAATGGTCAGTGATTTTTACATGATGTGGCCTATGTCATCATGATTCCTGTTTCCAGAAGGATAGACCCAATGACAGTGGGGAGATCAGACCAGAGGGGAAACAGCAACTGGAAGCTGTTGATCCTAAGGGTCAATTTAAAAGGTGTGGACTAGGGCAGCTGCAGTTAGAATAAAGACAAATGAATGAATGCAAGACATGGTTCAGTAGTAGAATTGATGGAGCCATGATGTATTGGTTATGTGAGCTTGTAACTTCCAAAGAATGATGATGTTTTTCACAGCCCCTAGTAGGAGTTCACAAATAACAGATGTTTCAGAAATATTTGCATAACTTTTAAGTCATAAATCACTCAAAATCTTTATCACCTGAGTACATATAGATTTTACAAGGTTACCCCTTCATCTTCGAATGGGGTCGTGGAGGAAGCCTAGAGACATGAGGCTGTGTGCCTGAAGTCAGGAGACAAGTTCAAGGCAGAACACAGGACCCAAATTCCTGATCTCATGACTCCCTGGGTACCGTTTAAAACCTTCAGAAAAGCTAACAGTCCTGCTCATTGCTAACTTTTTGTATTTGATCTTAAATAAGGAATGTGTGGTTTGTTTTTTAAAGCCTTTAGTAAGTAGAACCAGGTCACATAGCTAAATTTATACTTACCCGGAACTTCCTTGCAAGATGTTAACCTTGTTTGAAACAAATCGACTATCAGAAAACTTAGAAATCACCTAAGACAGAGATGCATTTTACTATTTGTGTATGTGTGTGTGTGAATGTGTGTATGGGTGTTCATGACATAGAATACATGTGGGGATCAGAGGTGTCTGTCCTCTCCATGCACTTTTTTGAGATAGGGCATTATTGTTTGCCACTGTGAACCCCAGTCGAGCTGGCTGGCCACCTTTGGATATCTCCTGGTTCCACTTTTCATTGCAATAGGTTATTCAGATCATAGACACACGACACTCGTTCTCTGAGAAGGCATTTATTTTTATTTATTTATTTATTTTTTGTTCATTTTTATTTATTCATTTGAGAGTGACAGGGGGGAGGGGCAGACAGAGAGAGAGAGAGAGAGAGAGAGAGAGAGGGAGAGAATGGGCGCGCCAGGGCTTCCAGCCACTGCAAATGAACTCCAGCTGTGTGCGCCCCCTTGTGCATCTGGCTAATGTGGGTCCTGGGGAATCGAGCCTCGAACTGGGGTCCTTAGGCTTCACAGGCAAGCGTTTAACCACTAAGCCATCTCTCCAGCCCTTATTTTTATTTTAAGAATAGGAACTTAGGTGGGGTTATTTTTAACTATTTTATTTATTTACTTAATTATTTAAGAGAGAGGGGCAAGGAGAGAGAGAGAATAGGCACACCAAGGCCTGTAGCCACTGCAAATTAACTCCAGAGACATGTGCTACTTTGTGCATCTGCCTTTGTGTGGATTCTGGGGAGTCAAACCTGGGTCCTTTGGCTTTGCAGGCAAGTGCCTTAACTGCTAAGCCATCTCTCCAGCCCAAGATGGCAATATTTTTGAGGGTACAAACTGTAACTACTACACTCAATGATCTTTATATTCTTTAGTTTAAGAACTAGCTTTGCTGCTTCCATGTTCTTTAAAGTTTCTCAGGAAATACCTCCAGGGAGTTTTATTCTCTAGTTCCATAGAACCAGTAGAAAGGATGGGACCTCTCTGTGTCCTTCCTACTGAGAAATACTGTTCATGGGCTCAAGCGTGGTGCGTTGAACAGAGTAGCTGCATAATAACCAATGTTGGTAAAACGGAGAGATTAGAAAGAAGGGACTCAGCCAGTTCTGTCCAGATCAATGCACTGTGGACCCATGGTTTTCCCCCACAGGCAAAGCCCAGAGGTCTCCACACAATACCATTCATCCCAGGGTCCCATGCACTACGTATATAGGCAAGGAAAAGTCTTTCAAATGTTCTTCTGGACTCGTGCCTCCCTCTCACTCACATTTTTCCCCCTCTTTCTGAGTTTTGTCCTCATCCAGAAGGCTTGCTTCCTGCTGAGTTCTTGTCAACCAGCTGCCAGAAAGGGCCATTGTGCTTGAGCTAGGGCTGACTCAGCAGTTGCTCCCCCTCCTGCTTGACTGAGATCACAGTTGACTGGGAAGACATGTAGAGGAAAAAGCGATTTCTTTCTCAGGTTGATCTTAAAAGTCAGAAGTACTGGCTTTGAGGTGCAAGAGGTTTTTTTTTTTAATATTTTTTTGTGGTTATTTTTATTTTTATTTGAGAGTGACAGACAGAGAGAGAAAGAGGCAGATAGAGAGAGAGAGAGAGAGAGAGAGAGAGAGAGAGAGAGAGAGAGAGAGAGAATGGGCGCACCAGGGCCTCCATCCACTGCAAACGAACTCCAGACGTGTGAGCCCCCTTGTGCATCTGGCTAATGTGGGTCCTGGAGAATCGAGCCTCGAACCGGGGTCCTTAGGCTTCACAGGCAAGTGCTTAACCGCTAAGCCATCTCTCCAGGGGCCCCCTTTTTTTCCCTCTTGTCTGCATTCTTTTGAGCTTTCCCAAACTTTTCTAGCTGCTCTGTTTCATAAGAGTTAGAGCTCATACATGAGAAAAAAAGATACCATTTGAAAACATTAAAATATTTTTACAAGAAAGATGTAATATGTTGTAATAACAGAACTTTTAAAAAGATGTTTTTGAGATCCAGTATCACTGCGGAGCCCGTTGAGTTTACCCCATAGCCTTGACAAGCCTCAAACTTAAGATCCACTTGCTTTCGCTTTACTGGTGCCGAGATTGTAGGAGGTGGGTTACGGTACCGGTACCGTCTGCACTTTCATTATGATGGAGCTCAACGTTGTATATCTTGTGGGTTTATTGCCTGACTATTGCCAAATGCTTACTCCCATTGATTGAAATTCATCTTGATACAACATGAAAGAAATCCTCTACGACCATGTGACCATGAATAGGTAAATAACAAGCCATTGATATTTCTAAAGACATCATATATGATGGTGGTGACCTGCCACACACATAAAAGTCACTTTAACAGTCAAATGAGTTGAATCAGGCAACCTCTCCCAATGCCTTTATCTCTCCCAACCGGCTACCGTTGGATCACAAATCCAGACTAATCTGTAAATATTGCCTCTACTAACTTCAGGACATACACCTCTCATGCTAATTTATGCTTCTTTTCTGATGATACCTATTGTCTAAGCATGTTTTTCTTTAGTCTCAAACCTGAAAGGAAAACTAGATTCCATTTGACATGTAGTCTAGTCAGCACCCTGTCAGGCACAGAACAGGGCAATGTGTGGCTGTTGTTGCTATGGCAGCAGTATTTCCAAAGAGGAAACCCACCAGCACAGAACACCAGACATCAGTGGAAATAATTCAAAGAGTAAAGATATTGCTTTTAAGTAGATGTTTTGCTTTCATGAGTGAGGTATATTTGTGACAAACTTTCATCTAAAAAGTGACCTCATTCGTTGAGAAGACATTTTTTTTTAAGTGAAGATAAAGTTGGTTAAAATGTATTAAAGTCACTGTTAGAGATAGCTACTATGTTTACAGCAAAGATATTTGTGTGAATGAATAAACATGTTTATAACTAACTTTAAAATATTTTTTGGCTATGAAGAAAAGTTAGTATATTTCTCAGAGGAGGTGCTTCTGGAAGCTTTTAAGTATTTCATGCTTTGTCTTAAGAATGCGCATTTTAATTCCATACATAAATTTCATGCTTCATTTCTTATGATTCGTAAACATAGCTCCTTTCTGTGATGATATGTAACTTGACAGAAATTAATTCATGGACCAATTATAAGCAATGCAAAAATACTTTTTAAAATATCAAATAGTATAAAATTTCTCTAAAAGGCTGACAACACTAAGCATTCTCATTTAAAAAACAGAAATTTGACTTTATTGTTTTCCATCCCAATAATCACTGTGACTTCTCACACTATTACCTTGTCATTTATTTAATTCTACAACATACCCTGCCACCTGTTTTGTGCAAGATGCTTTTGGAGAAATAGGGAAGCATACAAAAATCTTCACATGAAAAAAGAAAAAAAAATCTTCACATGAGATTAGCTAGGCAGTTGATTATAAGTCCTTCTCTGTGGATGTGTTAAAAATGACATATGAGCACAGAGAAAGAAGCAATTATTTTTCTCTTGGAGGAAATAAAAATGCCTTTACAAAAGAAGGAATGATTAAGCTACATATTGAAGTAGAAATAGAAATTCACCTAGTAGGTAATTGATAATAATGAAATAACTAAGGATGGCATTCTGATGAAGACATATCATCATGAAGTACTATTGTAAATGTTATGAATTGCCCTAAGATACTTTGGGTAAAATAATTGCTGCCTTTCATCATTTCTTGATTCATGCTAAATTTCACTTGACCCAGTTAGAAAGAAATATGTGAGATTACATTTTAGACGTTTCTAATACATTTGGATATTACAAACTACCAAATACTTTAATTTACTTTTTTTTGAGAAATCTTATACTATTAGATATTACAAAGAAAAAGTAGCCTCTGGTCCTCAGATCAGAATTATTACCACTTCTCTGATTGTACCCAGTTATTTGTAGCCTGCTTAAAAGAAACTGACTTCTATGATGCCTTTGCATTCTCTAATTCCTGTAACCATGGATACTTGCCAAACTTTCAAATTTTCTGAGCTTCAGATGTAAAATGCACAACTCTCACAATGTCTTTCCTCCTATCTCAGAGTTGAGAATATCTGGGATACTACTTAAAGGCAGTTGCTATCCAGTCCCCATCTCTTCTCACCTGGAGGTATCCCCAAATATCCAGGGGGGTGAAACTGGTTTTTACACCCCCAAAGAAGACTTTATAGCCAATTCCACCAGGATCTTGGCAAAGCAATTGCTTCTCAAATTCAGGATGTCTAAAAAAAAGTGGGAAAGTCAAGGAAAAGAAAATACCAATCTTTATGAATTCTATTCAAGATATAAATTACCATTCCTAATCTCTAGGGGATTTTTGTTTTGGATGAGTCTGGATTAATGCTGAAGAGCCTGGTTTCCACGTATGGAAAGAGTCTAGCATCTTTCCATGAGAAAGCACCTACAGTGGAGTTGCAAGTATGTACTAGGTTTTGTCATGACAAGTGCTACTGTTATTGTACAGGAATGCTTTGTTTTCTAGACAAGGACATCCTTTTTTTTTTTTTATTTGTACAAGACATACCATTCAGGACAGTTATTTTTTCAGCCATACTTGGACAACTTTATGATTACCTGTGGAGATGCCTTAGATCTGTCTTTGACTTTTGACTACGTTATAGGAACTGTGTTTTGAAGCATGCCGAGTTTGAAATTTCACTGATGACAGCCAGTGAAATCCATCAATAAACCATCTCACTGATTTTTCTTGGCATAACCAATTCAACAGGGTGACTCGGCTTCGTGGCTTCAGGGTGATAAAAAGACTCAAACTGGGAATTTTTGCCTTGAGCAGTCAGTCGCAAAGCTAGTATTCATCAAACAGTTTGGAAGCTCACTCTCTGGAAGCCTATTTGTGGATGAATAACAGCTTGCACCTGGTTCTCTCTTGATTTCTTGGTGCTGATTTGCATTCATTTTGCCACAATATACATTTTGCCTTTAAATGAAAACATGATATGGGTATGATCTATGAGTCTTCTGAAGCCATTCAAATTTCTGAACCCATGCTATCATTGCAATATGCAAAATATATTGGAAACGTTAGTGTCGTATCTCTATGTTATTTCTCAAGCTATCTTGACTAACAATAGCTGGCTATAATTAAGTCACTAAATTAGAGCACTGGCTGTCAAAATCTAGGCTGAGGCAGATTTCTTGGCTAGTAAGGGAAAGAATGAAGGTGGGATCAGGTTTGTGTAACGTCAAATCAGCAAGAACAATAAAGCATGGGTAAGTAAGTATGTACAGAAGTGTGATGTGCACAGCAGTGTCACGTGTGGTTAGTATTTGCTCCAAACTGCTTGGATTAGCAACTTACTTTGCTGGGTCTTTGGCGTCTAGAAACTTTTCACCAGAAGCGCAGTATAAAAAAAATCAAAAATCTCTGTAATATGTAGTGGATAATTAAGATTTCATTTTGCAAAGGATTGAAAACTTTATAAGGATAGCCTTATAAAGCTTGAATTCATGACTAACCACTGAATTCATACATTAGAATATTCTAGCTAAAAACAAACAAGCAACAACAACAACAACAACAACAACAACAAAAAATAGAGCATATTTTAGCCACTGTCAGGATTATATCTTTACAAGACAGGAATGTGTCAGTCTCTTCCATTTGAAGATGCTCTAAGAATTCTTTTGTGTCTTTCAGTGCCCCACTTTCATAATGTTTGAGATATAACTTATAAATTAAAGCTGGTGTTGTGGTGCAGACCCTTAATCCCAGCACTCAGGAGGCAGAGGTAGGATTGCTGTGAGCTCGAGGCCACCCTGAGACTACATAGTGAATTCCAGGTCAGCCTGAACCACATTGAAACCCTAACCAAAACACTAAAAAAAAAAAGTTATAAATTAAGTGTAAACTGGCCACCTCCCTGCTAACCTGGAACTGCTTTCCCATCAACATTTAAGTTGGTGGCCAGTTTGTCTCTCCTAAAATGAATAGTTTCATTTTTTCCGCGAGGATTTAATTCACTGTTCATCTTGTAGCCTATCTGGTGTTACAAGGTTATTTTTCTGGTTTTACTAATGTTATTGTCATGAGTGCTACATGATCAGTGAGTAATTTTGAGAGATGCCAGCCATTAGTGTTTATCTGTATTCCTTTGATTTAGCACTGATTCTATAATGCTCTCCAGACTGTTTGTTATTTTTTTTTATCAATTTTAGAAATGTCCCTTTTCATTTTCAGTAACACTTATAAAGTAAAACAATAAGTCATGATATAATATTTAAGTATTCATATATCTGTTCTGAACAGGAAGATCTCTACTTTTTTACTTTTTTGGATTTGTTCAAGATAGGGTCCCACTCTAGACCAGGATGACCTGGAACTCACTCTGTGGTCCTAGGATTGCCTTGAACTCAGAGTGAAAGAAGTTAAATTCAAAACCAAACCAAGGGGTGGAGGGATGGCTTAGCGGTTAAGGTGCTTGCCTGCAAAGCCAAAGGACCCAGATTCGATTCCCCAGAACCCACATTAGCCAGATGCACAAGGGGTGGGGGAGGCATGTGTCTGGAGTTCATTTGCAGAGGCTGGAGGCCTTGGCGCACCCATTCTCTCTCTGTCAAATAAATAAATAAATAAATAAATAAATAAATAAATAAATAAACAAAACAAAACCAAGCAAAAATTTCACATGAAATGATTGTAGATACAGGTAAACATTAGCAAAAGCAGTGAGAGTAACAAGGGATTAAATAGGTATATAAAATATTATTTATTGAATTGTATCTCTAAAAGCAAAACGTTTGTTGGCATTATAAAATAAATCTAATTATGAAATGGTGTACCTCAGACCCGAAGTTTGAAATCCTTAGTATAAAGATGGGTATAGTTGCTTTGTATAAATATCTAAGTTCAGTGACCTTATATAAAGACCTACATAGTTACATATTCTAAAACAAATTTAGCAACAAGAACGTGGGAAAACTGCCAGAATTAGAATGTTATTGAGACTGAGTCATCTGTAGTCTGTGGGGGATGACATTTGGGACTGAGTGGTCAGTTGTGAGGGTTTTGAGAGGTCTGACTATTGAATATAGGATGGAGGAGTGGGCAGTGAGTGGACCTGTTCTCTCAGCGCCACGAGTAAGTGTTTCCAAATGAATCTCTTGAAAGTAGTCTTGGTGAAATCTCTAAAAACATCAGAGGTAGTGTGTTCCTTGTCTCCTAGTTCTGAACCTGTTATGCCAATCCACTATGCATAGAACATGTTGAGATGAAGAAAGTTTCAATGTTCTGAGCATGTATTACGTAGTTAGTTCAGTAAGACTGGCATGGCTGTCTGTGTACTCAACCTATGCAGACGTCATTCTTAACACTATAGTGCAGTGGTTCCACACCATTTACATTGCACTGGTTATCATAAGTAACCTGGAGATGATTTAAAGGACATAGGAAGATGGTATAGGTCATTACAAATGTTACACCATCCAAGGCAAGGAGCACGGATATTGTGCTGTCAGCCAGGATATGTTAAGCATGTCCCCGTGGGTACTGGGGCAGAGTTCTATGGGAATTAAAAAACCAAATCAGGGCTGGAGAGATGGCTTATCAGTTAAGCGCTGGCCTGTGAAGCCTAAGGACCCCAGTTGGAGGCTCGATTCCCCAGGACCTACGTTAGCCAGATGCACAAGGGGGTGCACGCATCTGGAGTTCATTTGCAGTGGCTAAGGGCCCTGGAATGCCCGTTTTCTCCCTCTCTTTCTCTGCCTCTTCCTCTCTCTGTTTCTCTCAAATAAATAAATAAAAATAAACAAAAAATTTAAAAAACAACAGGGGCTGGAGAGATAGTTTAGTGGTTGAGGGGCTGGCAAGTGAAGCCAAAGGACCCAGGTTCAATTCCTTAGTACCCACGTAAAGGAGGTGCATGTGTCTGGAGTTTGTTTGCAGTGGCTGGGGCCCTGGCATGCCCGTTTTTTCTCTCCCTTTATCTTTCTCTGGCTCTCTCTCATTCTCTATCTCTTAAATAAATAATAAATAAAATTTTAAAACACACCAAAACATAAATACTGAATTTATTGCTTACTACAGCAAAGGATAGCTATACCTGTCAGATAGATTTTCTCTCATCAGAAGACATAGCACATTTATAACAGGTTTTTGGAAAGTGTGGGGTCTAGGATGGATAAACTTTCAGAGAGCATAAACTGGTTGCATATATAGTGTTTATATGAGACTTTTGTTGATTGATCGACATTCATTTGTTGAAATGAATGTGTCCCTGGCTGGGTGGTCACCAGAAGTGAGAAATAAGACTTGTTGATTAATGTGAAAAAAATATGTTCATCTAAGTGAGTTTGTGTTCCTTCTGCTGGTTCCTTGGTGCCATAGCTAAAGAACAGTGAGACTACCCCTAATTTTATTGAAATGGTTTTAGTATCACAATTTGGGAAATACCAGCTCAGATCAAACACAAATTCTGGCAAAGGAATTGTCTCCAGAGCATAATAACATTTTCTTTCAGTGAAACACAAAACTGATTTTATTCTTTTATCAAGAGGGAAAACATAACCGAAGCAATTAGAAACACAGTGCTGGTCTCTCAAGAGATGGGCGAAGATTAGTTTCATCCTGCTTTGGAATGTCTATTAGGGATAAGAGCTCAGAAGCCAGCAAACACCACATTCAATCCATACATGATTAAAGGGATTTTAGCTAAATAATACAGAATCCTGTGGCAAGCAAGAAAGTGTAGATTGTTTTACAAATTCAAATTAATTTTATGCATAAAATATTGTGATGGCCAATTTTTTATATGAACTATAAGTCCCTATGGACAATGTCTACATGAAGTTTTTTTTTTTTTTTAACCTCTAGTTTACTTCTTACTAACATCTTGTATTTTCTTATCACTGCTTAACCCATTAGGGGAAAGATTTTTTTTTTCCTGAAAATGTAGAATAAAACCTCATTTATGCTGTGATAGCCATTTCCAAAGCAAGTATTGAAAGAAAAGATACTTTGTGGATAAGTTTGTTACAGGTTGTTATAGGATTAAACTTGGGGACATGTTTATCCTTGGAAGACAATGGAGTATCTCTGTGTAATATGGACAGATTTTATCAAAAAAAAAAAAGCATAAGATAACATAAATCTTGAAGGATGTGCGTGTAGCTATATCTCTGGTAACTATGAGCTGTTTCATGATGGCTCAGCAGAAATTTGAGATTCTGATGAACACGATCTCTTTCACCACAGGCTGTGAGCCCATCCCCGTGCGCTACCTGGAGTGGAGCAACATCGAGTCCATCATAGCCATCGCTTTTTCTTGCCTGGGCATCCTGGTGACCATGTTTGTCACCCTTGTCTTTGTGCTGTACCGGGACACACCTGTAGTCAAATCTTCCAGTCGAGAGCTCTGCTACATCATCCTGGCTGGCATCTTCCTGGGCTACGTGTGCCCTTTCACTCTCATTGCCAAACCGACCACCACATCCTGCTACCTCCAGCGCCTCTTGGTTGGCCTTTCTTCAGCCATGTGCTACTCCGCTTTAGTGACAAAAACCAACCGTATTGCACGCATCCTGGCTGGCAGCAAGAAGAAGATATGCACCCGGAAGCCCCGGTTCATGAGTGCCTGGGCCCAGGTGATCATTGCCTCCATCCTGATTAGTGTGCAGCTGACACTGGTAGTAACCTTGATCATGATGGAGCCTCCCTTTCCCATCCTGTCCTACCCCAGTATCAAAGAGGTCTACCTTATCTGCAATACCAGCAACCTGGGTGTGGTGGCCCCCGTGGGCTACAACGGTCTCCTCATCATGAGCTGCACCTACTATGCCTTCAAGACCCGCAACGTGCCAGCCAACTTCAACGAGGCCAAGTACATCGCCTTCACCATGTACACCACCTGCATCATCTGGCTGGCTTTCGTGCCCATTTACTTTGGGAGCAACTACAAGATCATCACCACCTGCTTTGCAGTGAGCCTCAGCGTGACGGTGGCCCTGGGCTGCATGTTCACTCCCAAGATGTACATCATCATCGCCAAGCCCGAGAGGAACGTCCGCAGTGCCTTCACCACCTCGGATGTAGTCCGCATGCACGTTGGTGATGGCAAGCTGCCCTGCCGTTCCAACACTTTCCTCAACATTTTCCGAAGAAAGAAGCCGGGGGCAGGGAATGCCAAGTGAGTTGTCCCATCTGGGGGTCTTGGTTTCTTGCTCTTTCTGTGTGTGTGTCCATCCTTTGGTCTGTCTCTTCTTCCCTCCTTCTCTCATTTGTCTAAATTCTTTATTCCTTCCTGCCACTTTTGCAAAGCTTTGTAAATCTCACATTCTCTTGTGATGAGAATGTCATGCTAAAAGGATTCTTTGTTCTCATTTCTTGGATGCAGTAAGAAGCAACTGTGAACTGAGTATATCCCAGGCTTTCTCTAGAAGCTCAAACTGCAGTCTTCAGGAATGTTGTTCCTTCCATGTCATTTCACCCTTTATCGGGCCTCAACATCCCTTTGGGTTCTGGGTCAGAAATGTAAGCTCCAGTTCTAATTTAAAGTTTAGACTGTGGTTGAAGATAGTGTCTGATTTAGTTTTGTCCTGATACCACACGTCATTATTCACCTGGGGTGGGGGGAGGCAAGAAACTAAACACTCTGGAGAAATTGCCATTTCAAAATTGGATTGCAACTGAGCACCAAGCGTATCCTGAAATAATGTCCCTGAAGAAACAGCTTTATCACAGTTCTTTTACTTATTAAACTTTAATGCATATTGTAATAAAGATGTTCCACAAAGTTACCCGTGATTGGGGCTACCTCTGCTTCAAGGTCATGATCAAAATGGTTTCTTAACTCACAAAGCAAAACATAAATAAGGAACCAGATAAAAGTGTCAAGCTTTAAACTCAAATGTCAATGTCAAGGTTATTTAGATTCTGGCAAGTCTGCGGAGTAATAAACCTTGCATAATACCTTTTTTCTATGCTTCTCTAAATCCTGGGTGAAGACCTAGAAGTTAAAATTTCATATGTGACATCTTACTGAGATCTATGAAAGCAAATTCCATGTGGTATTTACAATTTTTTTTTAAATTACACAGACACTTGAAGTTTTTAAGGTAATTGATTTTTTTCTAAGCAGGAAGTAACTTTTCCATTAACAGGATTAAGTTTTCTCTTTGAGATGATCTTTAAAACAGTTTTATAACTTCAATAGTAACAGTTATGCTATGTGTACCATTTTATAACTATTTGATCTACAGCTGGTCCATAAGCAAAGGAATGGATGTTATTTTTGTCCACTTTGTAACTGAGTAAACTAAGTATCTATACATTTATGTAACTTTTAGTTATAGTTCTCCTTAGACTTTCTTTGCTTGAGTCTTAAATTGAGATAAAATTTATCTTAATATATATCAACAATCTACATGCACTGGAATCATTCTTGTCAAGCAGAAATATGACCATCTCTTACAGAAATCATATAATTTGTGGCTGTGGGTGGGATAATCTTTGGGGAAATATACCTCTGAAATCTGTAGCATTTGTCACTTCAAGTGAAAACATCCTTAAGTTTTATCAACATTAGAATAAAGCCAATAATTTCAAGTTCAATTTCACAGTCTTTTAAAATATTTTTTAAGTTTATTTTACCTTTTTTTTTTTTGAGAGAGAGAGAGAGAGAGAGAGAGAGAGAGAGAGAGAGAGAGAGAGAGAGGAAATAGAATGGACATGTCAGGGCTTCTAGCCACTGTAGAAATAAACTTCAGAAGCATGTGCCACCTTGTTCATCTGGCTTACAAGGGTCCTGGAGAGTAGAGAATGGGTCCTTTGGCTTTGTAAGAAAGTACCTTAACCACTAAGCCATCTGTCCAACCCTCTATGCTTGTGTTGATGTCCTGGCATATGCATTTTTTAAGGCTCTCCCGGTGGTGTTTTGGGATGGATGAGGACAGCTGTTAAAGAGAACTATGACTAATGATTCTTACTCAGCACCTGGTGTTAAAATGACAATAAAGATAAGTTACTTTCTCATTGCTGAGACAAAATACCTGCTTAGTTGAGGAAGAGATTATTTTGGGCTTACAGTTTCAGAGGTTAGAGGTCTATGGTGATGGCAAGGGCATCATATCATCACATCAGTAGGGAGAACATAGAGAAAGAGAGCACTGGGCTATAAAAGCTCAAGGCCCATTCCCAGTGACACACTTCCTCTAGCATGGCTCCATCTCCTAAAGGTTCCACAACCTTCTCAAACAGTGCCACCAACTAGGGACCAAGTGTTCAACCATATGAGTCTATGAGGGACATTTTACATATAAACTGTTACAGAGTACTTTGGCATTATATTGGTGATCCTTGCATTTCTCAAATGGCCAGACATTGTCACACATTTGGACCACTTTCCCATACCCTTTGCTGATTTCCTTATAATTTAAGAAAATTCCCTTCATGATTATGAATTTAGACTTTAATTTCATTTGTGATTCTGCACTTGGGAGAAAGAAAAAATCAACTGAGTCTAACTTAGCTTAATTGGTTGTCTTGAAAGTAGTTTCTCCACTACAATAACTATTAGCTATAATTTATTAAGCATTATCAGATTGCTCTGTTAATAAATTTAGTTTTAATTAATAATTATAACATGCAGCTTAGTCCAATTTGTAACTTCTTCAGTATGCTCTGTGTAATGAGCTAACCCAGAGAAGGTATCTGGGGCCAACTTCTATGGAAAACTATCATCTGTTTATTCAAATTTCTCATTTATTCTGCTATTGCAGCTCTCTATGAGACTGTAATTTTAAAATATAACAATAATCACAGTGCCTTTGTTTTTGCCTCTTTATTGCCCTCTTATATTTTCTTGGTTTGCCTCCAATTAAAAGAAGACACAAACAATCTAATATGTTTTGCAGCCAATAAAACCTGTAGCAGAGTTTTGCCAACGAAAGCAAGGGGTTGAAAACTCTAGAGTGCATCACTCCTGAGTCTGTTGGCATTCTGGATGCACAATCCCTACACTGACGGTGCAATAAGGGAGGTTAGCAGCCTGCATATGCAACTATAAACACAAAGCAGATGCTACAATGAACGGCTTCCAACTGATTTATCTGGTGGAAAACTGTTCTGAGGAGTCTCGAGACTGACAATGCACTGATAGCAGCCTATTTCTCCAAGACTTGTGAGATGTTATGTGGCACTCCTTTGCTCCTTTGACCCTTTTATTTTCATAATTGTGTGTAAGACTATATTAAAACCACAGGAAAAGTGTCAGACTGATTATACAAAACATTAGTAAAGCATAGCTTCTTAAGTGAATCGAATATTATTATGCTCCTGTAATCTTGCCTAAACATTTGGATGATTTTCCTGCATGCAAGGGCTAAGTGAAGTATTTCATGGAATGAGACAGGATATTTCCCTGTAGGTCCCTAGAAGGAACATCTTTTGTCTGCAAATAGAGGTAAATACGTCTGCAGCATTGGTCTTTATGCTGCAGGTAAGCATTTTGATTTGTCTTTTCTCCTTAGATTATAAGAAGGAAATTTAATAGTGAGTCAACAAATATCTCAGTGAAATTGGAGTGACACCTCCTCTCTGGAACGAATTCGTACACTCTTCTGGCTCATGAGAAAACCTGACATTTTAAAAATTGTTTTTCCCTTCATCATTTGATATATGTCTTTGGAAGTTTGACTTTGTAGTAAACATCAGGAGGTTTGATTGAAGCATTTGTTACAGAATTTTTCTGCTTCATAGAAATATTATCTTCTACTACTGAGTCAGTCATTTATGTGATCAATTCTTATTTCAACTGTAAGCTTAAAGGCATTTATAGTAATAAATAATATTCAAAGTAAAAAAGATACAAGAGAGAAGCATTGACTCTACCAATTTGGCAATATAAAAAAGGGGACAAAATTGTAAGTAAATATGTTGTGTCAACTGCTGCAATAGAGAGCCCATATCAAATTTCCAGTGTCAGGGGATGAAAGATTGTCTGCTTATGGTGTAGTTAGTATTTAGGGAAATATTGGGAAAAAATTTAATAATGTATCACTTGAACTTGACCGTGACAGTTTTTTTTTTTTTTTTTTTTTTTTTTTGCAAGAGTAGTGCTATGGCAAGATCATTTCACATGTGGAAAAAAAAAAAAACATACAAGTGAAGATTCAGAAATGTTAATTTACTTGAGTGGGTATGAATGAAGCATATAGAGAGATGTAGAGACAAAGTGTGTCTAAATTACAGATAATGGTCAATAGGTTGGTTTATTTTCTAACATGAAGCTTAGATATATTTAAATTTTGTCGTTATGTTTTGTTTGTTTGAGATTGAGGTTCATAAAGCCAAAGCTATCCTTGAACTTTCTATGTAGCCAAGGGTGACCTGAAGTCTTGATTCTCTTGCCTCTATGTCCCAGTTTCTGGGTGATAGGCCTGAGCCACCATGTTCAACTTAGATACTTATTCTATGAGCCGCAAAGGGTACTAAAAGTTTTGTGAAATTTCATGATCCTGGATAAGCTTTATCAGACAAGACTGACTACAGAAAGATTGGGTAACAGAGTTTAAAGTTTAAGTTCTTAAAGTTTGAATGTTAAAACCTGAGACTAGAATAGTGAAATGAAAGTTGAGTACAAAGCATGTGTGTGAAACAATTTTCTCAATGTGAGTCATTTGAACTAGGATGCAACCATGCACTAAGGAAATGGAATAGTCCTTATGTTTTGACCCTGGCTGATGAGAAAAATATAGTTACCGTGAAATTTAGAGGATTATAGGAATAGAACAGGCAGGTGTTGGTGAGTTAGATGTCAGAGTTATGGCATAAAAAATGCTCTAAAGATAAGCAAGGCAAAATGCTCAGACATAAAGTGCTTAGGTATTTAACTTTGGCCCTCAAGATAAAGGTTTCACCTAGAGCTCTGCCTATGAGGCTCAGTTGCCAAAGTGATTTTAATGGCTAAGAGAATAGCACGAGGAAAACAGAAGGGAAAACATTAGGAAGCACTTTTAATCAAGAGATAAGCGAGGAATAACACTCCAAAGGCAGTGATCAAAAGAAATGAAACAGAATTGGAAGGGGAGACCAACAGGACTCAATGTCATGAACTCTAAAAGCAGGCTTGTCTGGTTTGGCTTGGGATGCCATCACAAAATGCCATAAACTAGATGGAGGCTGATCTGAAATCAGGGTGCCGCCATGGTCTGATTCAAGCTAGCCCCTAGAGTTGCAGTCAGCCACTTTCTTGCTGTGTGCTCACATGACCCCTTCTTCTGAGAGGCAGAGGAGAGCACAGGTATTCTTGTGTCTTCTGATGACATCACTACTCCAATCCAAATGCATTTTCCTTAGAACCTCATTATCCAATTACCCACTGACCCTCAATTCCAAATATGATCTCACTGGGGTTTGGGAGCTTCAGTTCACGAATTGAGAGATATAAACATTTAATCCGTAACAGACTCTTTCACCAAGTTAGAGTTTTGGATTCTAATCCCAAGGATGAAGACTATTTGGCTAAAGAGACTTCATTGGTGTGATGTGTAGAGTATAGTACAGAAGCTTGTCATGAAAGGAAGCAAGTAGTTGATGCAGATTTTAGGGAGAATATGGAAAACGGAGTAATGGTATTTGAAGAAAACAGTAAGCATGTGTGTTTGTAAATCTGGAAAAAAGAAAAAGAAAAAAGAAAAGAGCCAGCAGAAAAAGGACAACTGAAAACATGAAGTTAGAGTTTATGCCCGGAGAGTAGCTGGATCCAAAGGAGTGCATTTACAACACAAGCCCTTTAATGCCAATTAACAGCTGTGATAATGATGCTTCCACTGTGAAGAGCAGGAGATGCATGGCTGTCACTGGCTCCATCAGCTGTATGTGCAATGCGGGACATCATAGAAGGATAAAAATCATCATGTTGGGAATGTACGGGAACTGTAATAAAATCCCCACCCAGCCTATGCACGTAAAAATGTTGCTTGTAAGATTTGAGATGGATGAGCGGGAATCCAGTGTACATGCTGGGCTTTTCTGCAATTGTTGGCAGTCTGGAAGATTCTTAATCTGTATGGGGTGATCATTTGTAGAGTCCAGAGATAGGCTCACTGAGGATGGAGGAGGTGCATGTGTTTATCTGTGAACTGTGGTTGGGCTTGAAATCCTTGGGTGTTCCCCTGAAGGCCAGTCTGTTTAGTGCTTGAGGTTATCAGTGTGAGTTTATTTTGAATGTAATAAAACAAACAGCAAACAACAACAACAAAGCTTTTTCTGCCTGACAAACCATGCCACCTCACCATCACCTACAGGCACCTTAGCCATATTCTATGGTGAACTTAGCCTTATGAGTAAATTGTGTGTGGAGGAGAATGCTGTTACAGGAGGTGACCCAGAGAGCCACTGGGTCAAATGAAGATGAGTGACCTCAAGAAATGAGGATAGCCACAAACTCAAGTTGCCACCATTTTCTTGTCTTCTTTTCTAGCAAAAAAAAAAAAAAAAAAAAAAAGCAAGCCAGGCATGCTGCCTCATGCCGTTAATCCCAGTACTTGGGAGGCAGAGATAGGAGGATCACCTTGAGTTCAAGGCCACCATGAGACTATGTAGTAAATTCCAGGTCAGCCTGGGCTAGAGGCTAGAACAAGACCCTACCTCAACCCCCACCCCCCAAAAAACCACACTCAATCTGAAATTCTACTTTTCATACATATACTTCATATTTTTTTGAGTTCTACACTGACACAATGGGCAGATTATGCAAAAACTTTAAACAAAAAGTAATCCATTTTGAATATGTCATCTTTGATATTTCTTTCAAATTCAAATAAACCTCTGTGATTGATACATATACAAGTTCCCATATATAACATCTTATGCTCATATGCCAAAACTGGATACTTTTGAAAGTGAATTTAGCAATGTTCTCATGTGATGATTCATGGTGGCCCAAGGTAATCACATTCATAGCATCACTTTGCAAATGAAGAATCCAGCTTGGAAAGGTCAGAACCATTTTTATAAGAGGAAAAAAAAGGTGCTGAAATATTGTTTTCTGAATAAATTCACTTATATTCATCATTCGAATAGCTCCCTGTGTCTGTTACCTCAGAACATCTATTCATTCATGAATTTAGTAAAATGAATAAATCATGGAATATGTCCTAAAGTATTTCATGCTTTATTGATGTAATCCTCTACTATGATAAAACAAGGCACACGAAGTAAGAAACAGTATAATGTGGGCATTCAGGTAGATGAGTAACAACAGAGTCAGGTGGGCTGGCTGTAGTAGAAAGAATATCATAGGCAGGCAGCTTCAGTAGCAGAAACCTATTGCTCATACTTCTGGAGGCTATCACATGCCAGTAGGGTTGAGTTCTCATAGGGTTCCTCTGTATGGTTCCAAAGACAACTGTCTTCTGATAGAGAAGGGAAGTAAGTCTTTTTTTTTTTTTTTTTTTTTTTTTTTTTTTGAGGTAGGATCTCACGCTAGCCCAGGCTGACCTGGAATTCACTATGTAGTCTCAAGATGCCCTTGAACTCAACGGCAATCATCCTACCTCTGCCTCCTGAGTGCTGGGATTAAAGGAGTGCACCACCACGCCCAGCTTCTGTTTATTTTTTTTTAATTAAGGGTATTAATTCCATCTTGGGCTTCACCCTCATGACCTAATTACCACCCAAAAGTTTTACCTACTTTATAGGTGAGAATTCAGCATGTGGATTTGGGGAGGGCATAAACACTCTAGCAAATGTTCATGTTGTCTTGGCCTATGTAAGCTACTAGTCCTTGGGCAAATTCCTTGTTTTATTATAAAATAGAGCAATAATTATAGTGGCAGGGGTTTTAGGGGACTAACAGGCCATCTATAGCAAAGCAGAGCATCTAGAATAGGGTAAAATCTTTGTTACTGTAATCGAGGGACATTAAATTCTGAAAATATGTGAAGGTGTATGGAGACTCATATGCTAACCTAACATTCTTCCTTACACCTTCAAGAAAAGAGGATTCTAGAAATGGGATGTGTATTATTGCCACTAGCTCATTCCACTCATGCTGTGTAGAATGGCAGAGCTGTGGATCTGCTGAAAGTCGAGGCCCACAATTGTTACTTGGTGTGAGATGTGTGGGGGAAGGTGCCCTGCTTTGCACAGCTTGGCAATATCTCTATGCTCGGCCCCAGTGAAAGAAAGATGAGGTCATTTGCATTCCATCTGTTCACCTCAGCATCCGATATAATGTGTGATCTGCTCACAGAGAAGCAAGGCATGGGAGTGTGTTGGAAAAGCTAGCCTAAGAGCGAAAATATTGACAGTTTCTAGAATGAAAAAAAAAAAAAAAAAAAACAAAAAACCTCAAGAAAAAAAGTACTCATGGGCACAGAATCTTCCAGTCTTGTAGACAGAGCAAATGGGCTCATTAATTAGAACTCTGTGCCTACAAGCCACAGACAGTAACTTGAACTAACCGAAGTGAATGTGGGCAAGGTACTTAATATAAAAAACGTGACGAGTCATACTTGGTAGCCTGACTACAAGGTTCAGAATGCTTCTAGGCAATATAAAGAACTGAGAGCTTGAACAGAAAACTCCATGTCTCTATATTATTCCTTTCTTCCCTGGTGGACCTACTTTCTCCATTTCTTGGGCATTCATGTCCAGCTACCCAGAGAAACTCATCCAATTCCCTTGTCTACAGGACCCTGCTTAACACATTGAAGAACACTGGTGGTCAGGGGAAGGGAAATCTCATAGCACAGACACAGCATGAATTATAAAGTTATTAGGAGTTGAGTCAAGTTAAGCCCTATGTTTGCTGCTTTCAGTGTATTGGTTTCAGGCTACAAAATGCTTTTCAGTTGGCTCAGGATGAACAAAGAGAAGGGGAAGAGGTTTGTTTGTTTTTTTTTTTTTATTTTCCTTTGCTTTATAGGATAAATAGAGATGTTAACTTCTGAATTAATTAAAATATAACTAAGTTACAGGCCAAAATATTTAAATGTTGATTATTAACATCAGTTAATAAAATAGGGTAATGAAACAACAAATACTCAGTCAAAGTTATCCCAAAAGGTGATTTTACTTTCATTTGTTCTCAAGGGGACAAGAGAACCCTTCTGGAACAACAGGCAATTAAAGAATAACCTACATGCAAATTATCTTCAAGATAAATGAAGTTGAGCTGCTCACAAAATTAGCTCAAGTCTCTAGGTGTGATTATGCTAAGGATACTGAGAAACAAACATTTAGAGGAAATCAATAGCAATGAGGAACACCTTTCCCCCTGAGTTTTCAGTTACAAAAAACATATACTCAGGTTGTCATTACTTTGACAAATACTTTTTAACATTGGTAATTTTTGTGTTTGGTCATATGTGGGTATGGTATAAGAAAGAAAAAGCATCAAGTAAGAATATATAGATCTGCTTACTTAATGTGTAATAAAAGAATCGTGACTGTGGTGCCAGAGGAAGGAGTGATTGAGCTTAGGGACACTGCCATCCAGCTCTTGGAACTTGCCTATTGAGTTTGTCATTGTCTTATAACAAACTATAGACTTATCAGTAAGGTTTTTATAATTCAGCCCTGCGCTTCATTTAAAAATGTGTAGGTGGGCTGGAAAGATGGCTGAGAGGTTAAAGCCTTGCTTATGAAGCCTAAGGACTCATGTTTGAATCTCTGGGTCCCATGTGAGCCATACACATGAGGCCTCACATGCACACAAGATGGTGCATGCATCTGGACTTTGATGGCAATGGTTGGAGGCCCTGAAATACCAATTCTCTCTCTGTCTCTCTCTCTCTATGATAAAAAATTTAAAAAAGTGGGTCTGGAGAGATGGCTTAGCAGTTAAGGTGTTTGACTGCAAAGCCAAAAGAACCCAGTTCAACTCTCCAGGATCCACATTTGCCAGATGCACAAGGGGCACATGCTTTTGGAATTCGTTTGCGGTGGCTGGAGGCCCTGCCATGCCCATTCTCTCTTTCCCTCTCTCTCTCTCTCTCTCTCCCTCCCTCCCTCTTTCTCTCAAATAAACAAATTAATAAAATATTTTTTAAAAATTAAAAAATAAAAAAAGATGCAAAAAGTACAGAGAGATTCATAATTTGTAAACTCTGGGCAATTTTTAGTGGGAGGAGATAGAGAAAATAGCATAATGTATGATCCCACAGAGCCCTATGAGAAACGGAGGAGCGGTAGGTACAAACCTAGTATGACAATGTGGCAGCATGAAGTGCAGTGAAAACAGAAGTAAGGAACGTTCAGGAAGGGCTTCTTATCAGACCTTGAAGTCAGTTCAGGTCTAACAAAAGTTATGGACAATGGTTCTCATTAGCTAATTCACAGGGAAGAGTAGTGGGGTAGGAAGGGCTGTGACAGGGAGCAGGGGAGAAGGGTGTTCTAGGAAGCGGAACTACCATATAAGGAGATTCGGAAGCAGAGGACTATTTTAAAAACATCTTCTCAGTAAGTGTATCAGTTCATTTTCTGTTTCTATAACAAAATAACCTGAAGTTGGGTAGTCCATAAAGAAAATTATTTATTTAGCTCACAGTTTTGATGGCCCAACATGTAAGGCTGCATGCTCACCATATGTTTCATCCCTGATACAAGCCTACTTGGCAGTATTACTTCATAACAGAGGAAGGGAAAGGACACTGGTTGTGTATAGAAAGTTCTAGATGCATAGTACAGGTTGGCGTTATATAAACTTACTCTAAGGAGAGCTAATTCACTTCACGGACCAGCATTAAACTAAATAAGCCAGGATCCCAATAGGCTAGCCACCACCCTACAAGGCCCTACTCTGAGAGGTTGCACACCTCTTTTTTATCTTTTTTTTTTTTTAATTTGAAAGAGAGGGGAAGAGAGAGAATGGGTGCACCAGGGCCTTCATCCTCTGCAAATGAACTCCAGGTGCATGTGTCTCCTTGTGTGCACGTGCAACATTGTGTGCTTGTGTCACTGCATATGGCTTACATGGGGCCTAGAGATTCAAAAATGGGTTCTTAGACTATGCAGGTGAGCGCCTTAACAGCGAAGCCAACTCTCCAGTTCAGTTCTACACCTGGTAATACTTGCTCACCACACAGTGGATCAGGCCTCTACACATGAACTCTGGGAGGATCAAACACACCCAAACTATAGCATAAGGGCAAATAGAAGTTTCCTATATGAATCTTTGTTTGCCTTCAAAAGTATGCAGCAAAAGTTAGTCTAGTTTTGATTCTAGGGGGGGAAAAAGTGCTATGATGGCTAGAATGGTTTCAAGGCCTGCGACAGAGGAGAAACAAGGATGACTCATTCACTCAGTAATGAGTTTCAAGCCTGGCCTTATGCTAGGCACTAAGATGAGTGTAGATAATGCAGCAGTGAATAAAACACAGATGGCCCCTGCATTTGTAGACTATAAAACCTAGTTAACAGAATTCACACATTGAAGGTCTGATTACAAGAGTCATTAAAGATGCCTAAGGAGACTAAGTACAGGTGTTACCAGGTGTTGTTGAATATCTCTAGTCTAACGGTGCTGGAAGTATTCCCAGGAAGGACTGACTGAGCTGACACTATTGACAAAGAAGAGGTTGGCAGAGAAATGAGGGCTGGTGCAGGCATCAGCAGGTAAAGGCTCTGTGCAGGAAGAAATTGGGTGATTCCAGGATGCCTGGAGCAGAGAGAAAACCAAGGAAAAGCATGCTGGGAAATGATGGTCAGGACCACTAGGACCAGATCATGCATATTCTCTCTGGAGTCCTTAAAAGCTTGATGCTTTCTCTCTGAACAATGGAAAGGCTCTGACGTCACCAAGTGGAGTAGACGGTGATCTGCTCAAAGGTCTGAATGATCCCCACTCTGTCCATGGGTGTGTCAGAAGACAGCAGAAGAGAGGCCAGGGCTGCAGACAGAGCTGTTCCTGCTCTAGGGATCCAAACCAGGGCTTTGGCAGCTGGGGAGAAGAGTGGACACAGAGAAATACTCAGGGAGTTAAGCTTCCCCACCAGATTCTGTTTTAAGATCCAGATAGAATCAACACACATAGGCCTTCACCTCAGGACTATGGGACTTTAAGGTCTTTAATAGTTGGACTGTAACTGTAGTAAATATAAGAACATAGAAAAATGTAAGGGTGGATTGATCAGACTGCAAGATAGGGAAGACAGTCATTGAGACAAAGATTGGAAATAGACACAGACCTCTCCAAGGTGGAGACAATTGAAGAAGCTCTTGGCTGATGGGATCTTGGAAAATTTAAATCCCCGTGATAACCTCTAGATCTACAAAGATAAAAAAAAAATTGCTTCATCTTATTGTCATCAAATGTTGGTTGAATTTCTACCCCTTCTCCCAACTTCTGACTCCTTGTGATTAAGCATCTCCCCTGTATTGTCTTTCCTCATAAGTCTATGCATAAAGATGCTAGTACTCTCACATGTCTGCATATTTTTCATCACAAATGACCTTGAAATTAGGGCATGGGATGCTCTTATTCCACAAACTTGTTTTCCTTGTCTTGGTCTTTATGTAAACCATATGACTGGCAGACACCCAAGAGGTGAGCAGTGGGAAGGGCACAGAAAATTTCATCCTGACTGTCCCCTGAAAGCCTTGTTCAGAAAGGATCTTCAGTGTGGACTGTGCCTGCATTTGCTCTTCACGTTCACTTTTGCAGAGCTCAGTTGTGTAGAGTCCACAATAATGCCCCTGTGTCGCTCACAATGCCCTACTTAGGAACACGCAATACTTTATGGCACTGCGTTGTTGTGAGACAATGAATTGTACTTCAGAATCAGATAAAAAAAATGGTGGATCATATTTTATGTATTACTTCTGTGCCCTGTCTTCTCCAGAAATCCATGGAGCACTCATATACTATCATATACTACACACTTATTCCCCTCTCACACAGCATGAGTACAAGTTTCCAAGTAAACAGGAGATGAGAGAAACATAATATCTTAGGAGAATATATGCATGTCATCTTATAACAGTCACATAAGTTCCTAGAATAACTACTCATGCTACTACCCAGTCAGTACTGGGAAGGGTCAAATTGTTTGCAAATGTCTTTCCATCTCCTCCTCCTAAATCACTTTCTCTGTATCTTCATTATCTATGGCATACTTATAGTTTCTCTCTTTTAACTGTCAAGTAATCTTAGTTTTATAATTATGCTTCATTACCATTGTTGTAATCAGTGCTGTGTTGTTTATGTGGTTAGATTACAAATTTGTGTAAATTGTATCAAGCTATCATTAATATCCATTTTGTTATATGTAATTAGCTTTCAGAGAAACAATATGGAAGAGGATTAGAAATATAACTCTTTTGGGGTTACTAGTATGCATGAAGCCTTGGGTTTCATCCCCAGCACTGCATAAACCAAGTGGGGCACATGCCTGTAATCCCAAGATTTGGGAGGTGGGAACAGGAGGATCAGAAGTTCAAGGTCATCCTTAAGTACACAGCAAAGTTGAGACAAGCCTTGGCTACATGACAACCTGTTCCAAGCATAAGCTAAAATAAAATAAAAAGGATATGAAATAAATTAGTAAAAGAATTACATAGAAAGTACAAATATTGAAGTAATCCAGGATAATTCAGTAGATGTATATCTTTGTTATCTTAGATAAAGAGAAAACCAAAGCAAATTAAGATTAGAATTCAACAATATTTTTAATTGAAAATATTTGAGGCTGGGAGATTGCTCTGCAGTTATAGGCACTTGTTTGCAAACCTTGCAGGCCTGAATTCAATTTCCTAGTAACCATATAAAGCCAGAGGCACAAAGTGGCACGTGTGTATGGAGTTTGTGTGCAGTGGCAAGCAGCCCTGGTGTGCCCATTCTCTCTTCTCTCTCTCTCCCATTGCAAATAAATAAGTAAAATATTTTTAAAAGATTTATAACTGTACATTAAAAGAAGAGTACAATGCACACCTGAGAAACTTGATTCAACAATGAATGCTCAGCAGTGTCCTAATAACAATGAATGACATAACTATTTCTCCATGTCTGTTTCTAAACTAACATTTTTTTCCTAGCTAGAGAGCCACTGTTTTGATTTCTATCCTCATAGATTAATATTGCTTATTTCTCAACTTCATAAAAATGAAATCAAAGAAGAGATTATTTTTTGAGCTTATTTCTTCACATAGCATGAGATTCATCCAGGTTCTTGCAGGCATTGCTAGTTTATTCCCTTTAAAGGCATGGACATATGGTGATTATTCTCTACAGATGACATACAGGTTGTTTCTAACTCCAGCTATAACAAATGAACTACAACCAACCTAAACATACAAGGTATATGGACATTTATTTTCATTTCATATCTGTATCAGCTGCTTTCTCATTTCTGTGAACAAATACTTAACCAGAAGTAACTTGAGGAAGAAAAGGATGTAATTCAGCTTGACGAATCTAGAGGTAGTTTCATGGTGAGGAAGGCATGGCAGTTAAGGGCAGAACTGGTCACATTGGTGGGCAGGAAGCAGAAGATGAACTGGAAGTGGGGACTGGTCCTAAAACCTCACGGCCTACCCCTACTCCAGCAAGGCTACATCCAGAAGAAATGTTCTAAGTCCTTCTGCAACAGTGCCACCAACTGGGGCCATATGAACCTAAAGAGGGCATTTTGCAGTCAAACCACAACAAAGGCATTTGCATACCAAGGAATAGAATTGCTGGAAGATAAGGCAGATGTATCTTTAACTTACAAGAAGCTGCCAAACATTTCTACAATTCTGTCGCAGTTTTATACTCCTACAAAGAATGGGTGAGATCCAATTGGTAGAAGTATTATAGAAGTATTTAATTATAGTTTTAATTTGCATTTTCTGATGACTAACTTGAGAGTCTTTTCATGTGCTTATTGGCCACTTATATATATTCTCTTTTGTGAAATGTTTATCCAAGTTCTCATGTTTTATTAGGTCTTCTGTTGTTTATTACTGATTTTATAGTGTGGATGTAAACTCTTGTCACATGTATTTATGTATGTGTTTTGTGTGCATATTATACTTTTCTCAATGTTTAATTTAATATTTTGTTTGCTTGGTTGTATCTTTTGATAAGTGAGGTGTGTGTGTGTGTGTGTGTGTGTGTGTGTGTGTGTGTGTAGTTTATATGCATTCATGTCATCTTGTAGTGCCCCATATGCTTGTCTGAGATGACCATAGTGGAAAGTCACTCTTCTGGCCATTCATTTTTGAGCGGGAGTTTCTTACAAATCTTGGAGTTTATGATTTTTTTTTTCCACAAGACCCAGCAAATCCTATTTCTCTGCTCTCTTCTGAAACTGCAGTACAGTATGTGTGGCCACACCCAGTTGTTTAACCAGATTCTAGAAATTTAAACTGCAGTGGTCTTAAGTTGTCCCCAAGACCTTGATGCTTGTGCAAGAAGTACTTTAACCACTGAGACAAAGTCTCCTCAGCCCAAGAGTTTTTTTTTTTTTTTTTTTTTTTTGATGAAATCCACTATATCAGTTTTCTTTGATGGCTAGTGCTCTTTTGTGCTTGCTATAAAACATATATGTGAGCTGAAGAGACGGCTTAGTGGTTAAGGTGCTGGCCTACAAAGCCAGAGGACCTAGGTTTGATTCCCCAGGACCCATGTAAGCCAGATGTACAAGGTCACGTGTGTGTCTGGAGTTTGTTTGCAGTGCCTAGAGGCCCTGTCATGCCCATTCTCTTTCTCTCTGCTTCTCTCTCTCTCTTTCTCCCTCTTTTTCTCAAAATAAATAAATAAATAAATAAAATATTTATAAAAACTTGGCTACACAAACACTTATATATTTTACTTAGAACTTTCTGCTTTTGACTTACACACTTAGCACTATGCTACGTCTTCAGTAAATTTTCATGTGTGGTTTAAGGGATGAGTCTTCACTCAGTCTGCAACATCCATGTGCCATGGACTGGGTGGTTACATTCCCCATTCATTTCTTACAGTTTTGGCAACTCCAAGGCTGTCATCAGGGTCCTGCATGAGTGGGTTCTAGTGAGAATTCTCTTGTGGGATGTGCATTGTATTTGTATCTTTTCATTGCAGAGAGACTAGGTACTTTTCTCAGATGTGCTTATAGGTAGGTTAAGCTCATTTTTGAACTCTCTACCCTTATGACTTAATTACCTTCTAAGGACTGCAAGCTCTTAATATCATCACATTGACAGTCAGGATTTAGGGCATGTAGAAACATTCAGTCCATATCAGAATAGGCCAACATCCATCATTGTCTTTTCTAAGATCCAGTTCACCCATCTTCCTCACTGAATGACTTGGGCACTGAAACAGGAGGAAGCTGTTTCACTCTGCTGAGACAGACTCTTACTGAGAGAATGACAAAGACTTGTCACCTCCGAGTCAGGCTCAGACCACCAAAAAGCTGGCAGAGGAGAGGGCGTGGATATTGGCAATACGCTTTACTTCATGATCAAGAATTATAGCATAGACATAAGTAGTCAGGCAGGCTTAATCACAAGCAAGAACAGCACCCTAATGGGAATATTGGGAGGGAGTCTACAAATGGGAATGAATGAGAGCTGGACTTGAGGGTTAAGTATGTTGGGACTGCCTCTACCTATAATCGAAGGTGTCCTAAACTCATTATTGTCTATTAAAAGTTAAGTGGTAACCTGGAGATCTTTTGTGCTGGGTAGGTAACAGGGAACAAGGCAAACTGATCACATAAGCACAGATTAACTGCCTTGCCCAACCACAGTGTTTTGGCTGAGCTCCCAGAGTTCTGAATGTAGGAGAACCTTAAGGAATATATTGAATTGTTATAAAATATTCCTTGAGTCTTTTAATTTCTGATACAAACACCCTGATTTTGCATTCTCTATGTAGCCTACTAGTCCTAGAGCCTACAGTTTCTGATATTTTTATGAAAAATTGCTTTTTTCAGCATTTGCATGACAAAACATTTTCCATCCCTTGATTTTCATCCTTTTTGTGCCCTTGTCTTTAATCATTTACTACACATAGATTGATTTCCATTTTAATTAGTCTAATAATGTTTTCTGTTTACTTATAATGTTGAGTTTATTTATATTGGGTATAATTGCTGATATAATCACATTTCTATCTTCCATTTATTGTCTACATGTCACTGGATTTATGTTCCATTGTTTCCCTTTCTTCCATTCTTTTGATTAATCTACCATTTTAATATTCAATTTTCCAAGTATTAATTTTTATATCTACATTTTTATTCTTTTTATGGTTACTATAGAGATTACAGAAAAGCATTCCCTAACCTTTATTATTGTAATGAATTTTCACTTTTATCTCTTTGATAACAAGACAAAAGTCATAAAATACTTACATTCATTGAGTATCAACTTTTTTTTTGCTTTTTTGATGTTTTTTAATATTTTATTTTATTTATTTATTAGAAATAGAGAGGGGACGGAGAGAGACACAGAGAGAAAGAGAGAGACAGATGGGTATGCCAGGGCATCTAGCCACTGTAAACAAACTCCAGATGTATGTGCCACCTTGTGTATCTGGCCAATGTGGATACTAGAGAATCAAACCTGGGTCCTTGGGCTTCTCCTGCAAGTGCCTTAGCTGCTAAGCCACCCCTCCAGCCCTTGTTCTTTTTTTTTTATTGACAACTTCCATAATTGTAAACAGTATCCCATGGTAATTCCCTCCCTTCCCCCACTTTCCTCTTTGAAACTCCATTCTTCATCATATTCCCTCCCCATGTCAATCAGTCTCTCTTTTATTTTGATGTCATGATCTTTTCTTACTATTATGATGGTCTTGTGTAGGTAGTGTCAGGCTGTATGTGGTCATGGATTCTCTAAATATTTTACATTACTGTTATCATTTCACACAATGAATACAGATTTACAATAGCATTACATTCCAATAAATCTATTGTAGGTTTAAAATGTGTGCCTACATGATGGGTAGACTTTCCACTCTATCTCTCAAGCATCATAGCTTATCTTGGCCTACCTTAGTCATTTGCAAAATACTTACATTAGTCTGAAGTTGGATAAAAACATCTAACACAAGCCCATTTTATAATAGTGCTGACGATCTCCATGTACACTCACAAATAAGCCTTTTGTAAGCATAATGAGATGCAAAAAGTAAAACATGATATTCAAAAAATAAGTGTTTACAATACCGCTCATTGTAGACTGTCAGTTGTTTTCTATAGTGATCTCATGAGGACTGACAATTTTTGGTTCACTGCTTGTATTAGTCAACTTTTGTAATTGGGACAAAATAGTTGATTTAAAAAAAAGACATTTTAGAGGAGGAAAGATTTATTTCAACCTACAGTTGCAGGTTAGAGTCCATCGTGGTGAGGAAAACATGACGGCAAGAGCTTGAAATAAACAGAGCTGGTCGCATTCAATCTACAGTGAGGAGGCAGTCAGGAATGGATTTTGCTGCTCAGCCAGCTCTCTCTCTCTCTCTCTTTTTTTTTTTTTGAGGCAATCCCAACATACCTTTTCTATGTGTGTGTGTGTGTGTGTGTGTGTGTGTGTGTGACAGAGAGAGAGAGAGAGAGAGAGAGAGAGAGAGAGAGAGAGAGAGAGAGAGAGAAAGAGAGAGAGAACTGGCATTCCATGGTCTTCAGTCACTGTAATTGAACTCCAGACATATGTGCCATCTTTTGTGCATGTGTGACCTTACACACATGCGTCACTTTGTGTGTCTGGGTCACGTGGGACCTGGAGAGTCTAACATGAGTCCTTAGGCTTTGCAGGCAAGCACCTTAACCGCTAAGCCATCTCTCAAGTCCAGCTCTCTCCTCTTCATATAGTCTAGGACCCCAGCCCATGCTGTCACCACAGTTGCCAAAGTTAAGGTGGACCTTCCCACCGTCATTAAGAAAACCCCTCACAAACATCCACAGAGGCTAACGAAATTTCCCAAATCCCTTACAAGTAATTGCAGGTCCCGTCAAGTTGACAATCAGTATAAACCATCGCACTCTGGCTGATCAACATGGCGAAGTATATAGTGCAATATAATATTGGTGCAGAGAAAGAATCCACATTCAAAATTCAAAACACAGTGTCTATTAAATGCATACCACTTTCACACATGATAAAATCAAAATACCTTAAGTCAAATGATCATATGTCAGGAAGTATCTTTATTTACTTATATATTTCCATATGTTTTTCTATATGTTAAAATCCAATCATGGACTGAAGTGTATTGATATTGTAGTATAATTTTTTCTGCTTCACCTGGTGCACCTTTCAAGAAGAGCATAAATCTTTAAGGGTCCTGGCTGAGAAAGTGGGTCCCTGATATTTATTTGTATCCTTTATCCTTTGGATATATTTAACTTCAATTTTGATTGGTCAGCATGGTGAGACTTTCAAGACTGGTCTAATTTTCCATAATGCCCTGCTTACCTTGATTCAGTCTGAAGCTTGCACGTTATTTTTCTAGGCGTAGCTGCTGAGTGTCGGTCTCACTTTTCTATACTCTCCTCTTTCTGGGATCTTGTATTCTCCAGTTCTGGCTCTTTGGGGAGACTTAGACTCAAATCCTTGTGTCTACATGCCTGCTGAGCATTCTGCTTGCTTCTCTTCCTCTTTGTTATCATTGTTGGCCTGGATCCTCAGTCTGTTGTTCAATGTGAAGAGTTAGCAAATGTCCTGAGCTTCAAACTAGCTTGAAGAACATCTATTCCCCCTCTGAAGTTCTTTTCCTCTGACTTATCGATCCTTGGATTCTGGTTGTCATGACAGCATTCCAGTGTCTGCAAGTGGCTTTAAAAAATATTTTACTTGATGTTTCTGTTTGCTTTCAAATGGAGAGTTGGTTGCCCTGGAGGTGTTAAACATTAGCTGAAAGTTGAAGTCTTCTTATAACAGTTGAATCTCTGTTTTTTGCCTTTCTTAGCAGAATGGGATTTGACTGTGATTTTCTTTTAGGGTCATAATGACTATACTTCTAACACTGTGAGAGAAACTATGCAATGCTTGGATACTTAGCTCTTTCATAGATCTGATGAGTGGAGAAGTGAAGATATTTATTGTGACTTATGTAAATAATGGACAAATAAATCTTAGTAGAAACATATAACTAATGCTGGGGTTGGTGCTAAAACCAAGAACTTCAGAATTATAACAAAATTCTGCATTTAAGTAGTCTAAACAGTCTTTAGTTATCATTCTATCCTTGAGTTTAAGCCTCTTGTCTCAGTAATGATTTATTTTTCCTCAGAAATATACTAATGTGAACATTTTAGCTTTCTTTTGGTGCATTGTTTTCATCATCTTCTCTCCCCATCTGTAATATATCTGAGCAAAATAATAAAAAGCCTGAGTTTTTCAATTTCCCACTAAGTCTGATAGCACAGCAAAATATATTTCTTTTTTGAGTAACTTTAGTTGCTTTCGTAGGCCTTATCTTTGAGATTTTTACTTTCCTGTTAGTAAACATGCTTGCATTTTCATTACTTTTGTGTCACTATCACCAAAACACTTAACGTTGAAAAACCTGAGGATTAGAACACCCATGGTGACTCAGTTTGGTTTCAGAGTTTGTTTTGTTTGGTGGAGTGGGCATAGTGGTACAACCTGGGACATGGCCATGGGAACCTGTGGCTGAGGCTAGTCATCTTTACAGTAGACCAGGAAATGCAGGATGATGTAGGAAGGAGGAAGAAATAATTCCCCAAGAACGTGTCCCCAATGAGCTTCTTCCTCCTACCAGCCATGCCTCTGTTTCCAAAACCTTCATAGCTACACTAGCTGGAGACAAAGTGTTCAAAACACAAATCTACAGGAGGACACTTAGATTCAACTAATAGCACTCCACCTCTGACCCCCAAAGGCTTATCACCGCGTCATAATGCAAAAGTATTCCATCTAAGAGCCCCCAACATCTTAACACTTACACCATTGTTTACAATTCCAGAGTGTACTGCGACTCAAGACAATTTTTTTCCCTATAAGCATGTGGAAAATCAAAAAACAAAGTTCCAGGCTCAGAGTAAATATTCCCATTCCACAAAGGAAGAATAGGGGCATAGAAAAGAAAGACAAAGGAATGGAGAGATGGTCAGTGGTTAAGGATTTGCCTGCAAAGCCTAATGTCTCAGGTTCAACTCCCCAGTACCCGTGTAAAGCCAGATTCATAGTGGTGTATACATCTAGAGTTTGCAGTGGCTTGAGGCCCTGGCTAGCCCATTCTCTCTCTCTCTTTCTGTGTTTCTGTCTTCTCTCTATATATCTCTCTGCTTGTAAATAAATAAAAATATAAAAAAGAGAAGAAAGATGAGACCAAAATAAGACTAAATTCCAGGGGGGTAAAAAGATCCAGTAGCTACATATGCTGCATCTGGGGAACAATATGTCATGATGTGAACTTAGGCAGCCATGCTCCTTATACATTCTTGCCATTTGTAATTTGCATGGACTCTCTCCACTTGGTGTCTGCAGCTTTTCTGAGCAGACGTCCAACATTGCTGGCATTGCCAATGTTCTGAGGTCTCCATTTCAACTTGGGTCTCACCGCCATGGCTTCATTCAGAGCTCTTTTGTGAGCTTCCTGCAGAGAATACAAGCTTGCTTCACATTTCCTGGCCTCACAGACTTTTCTCCAGAATCTTGGCAGAAGCCTCCGACTTCGTAATTCTTGTGTTCTACGTGCCTGCAAAAGTCGTACCATTTGGATGACACCAGGTTCTGTTTTCAGCTTCCTCAACCGTTGGAGCACTGTGATGGTGGCCTCTCAGTGTCAGAGTGTCGCCTTCAGCTGGCCTTTTGTGAGTAGAAATTCCACCAGCACTCTTTTCAAAGGAAAATAGTCACATGATTTTGGAATTTTATATACTGGAACCTGTGATGGGTAGATTCTTGCCAATTTCTGAGATGTCCTCAATTCATATTTCCTGTTGCCCTAGTGCAAAATAATCTGTTTCACTTTACTGGCACTAAACTCTTTAATACTTACATCCTTCCTTTCATCAATTTCAAAACACTGTTTTTTCTGGCCAACTGCATGTTTCTCACATCCTTGTCCTCTGCTGTTTGCTTTCAGTTCTCAATAGGAACCTGACTGAAGTAACCATCAATAAACAAGCAGTGTTTACAGTGCTGTCTGGAAATTTCTTCCAACAAATTGGCTAGTCTGTTAGTTTTTAATTCAGTTTCACTCAACATTTCCAGATTCAGATAACAACGTAGACAAATACTTTGTCAAAATGCGACATGAATTGTCTCTAGTCCTTTATTTTATTTTATTTTATTTTATTTTATTTTATTTTATCTTTTTGCCAGGAGATCTTGTTCCCATCTGAATCCTTGGGAGCAGAGTGTTTACCGTCTGTTTCTATTAGTGTTCTGAAATCCCATTAGAATCACCCACTTATCTCTGCCCATAGTATTCTACAGCTTCTCTCACTCGTACATCTAAAATCCTCCAAATTTCTCCCACAAACCAGCTCCAACAGCATCAGAGTCACATGGTCAGGCGTAGTCATCAAGGCATTTGTCTAACTCGGAAGTCGTGAATGCCGGGAGGCCCGAATCTGAGGTGAAGACGCTCAAGAAGCAGATGGAGTTCCGTAGGTCGCTGTGCCAAGCCCGCAGTGAGGCTCAGGAACTAGCTCGGTTGAGAATCTGCTTGCTGGGCAAGCTTGAGTGCCTGAATTTGGGTTCCTAAAACTTATGCAAAGCTGGATAGAATAGTGTGAACATGTATAATCTCAGTTCTCATATGGTGAGGTGGGGGTCAGATACAGGAAAATCACTGGAAGTGTGGAAGCCGGTGGGCCAGCGAGTCTGGTGAACACAGTAGCAAATAATAACAGACCCTGCCTCAAACCAGGTGGAGGTGAGGACAAGCACCTGAGGTTGTCCTCTGTCCTCTACAAGTAAGTGATGTATGTGTGAGCCCACACTCATTCACATGAACATGCACACATATATGTACATACATACACATACCCCCCAAAAGTTTTGAATGGGTATGACTTAGGGGAGGCCAATACTATCAAATTACATAGAAACTTATATCTCATCTGCTGATTAGATTCCATAGGAGTATCTTCCCACACCAAGCCAGCCCTGTTTTTGTGGTACTAGGGATGAGACCTAGCGTCTTGAGCATGGTAGACAAGCATTACATCACTGAGCGTAGTGATAAAGCAACTCTAATGGGCATAATACTGTCTAGAATCTCTACATAACCTTAGTTAACTGATTTAGTATACAGTGTCTAATCTGATATAGCATTTTATCTGTCATGCCAAGAGCTGGTAGTCCAGAGCTAAAAACAAAGAGAAGCAATAAGATAATAAAAAATAGAGCCTTGGGAAATACTCTGTGAAAGGATACAGGAAACCAACTCATTCCAAATGTTGGTAAATAAAGAAAAGGAAGTATCCATTTAGTTTGCATTTTTGTTTCAATTCTGACTTGTAGAAACCAAATTGCTAAGGGAAGTTCTTTAGAAGGGAAATGTTTGTGACAAATACAGAAAAAGGGGATGGAATTATGTCTCCACTTTGTAATCTTGTTAAAAAACAAACAACAACAACAACAAAAATAAACCAAAATGAGGGCTGGAGAGGTGGCTTAGCAGTTAAGATGTTTTCCTAAGAAGCCCAAGGTTCTAGGTGCGATTCCTTAGGACACACATAACCAGGTGCATATGGTGGTGCATGTGTCTGGAGGTCGTTTGCAGTGACAAAAGACCCTGGTGTGCTCATTCTCTCTTTCCCCCATCATAAATATATAAATCAATAAATAAATGAATGAAAAAAATAAATAAAAATATTTTTAAAAATTAATCTACCTCATGATTTTTAATGATTGTTAAAACTAGTAGGTCACAGATTTATAGAAGAGTTTTATAATATGCATCAGGCTGACACTTTTTATATTTTGGAAACATTCATCATAAAAAAGTTAATCTAAACTGAATTGGAATGAATAATATGAATCCTCACACACTATTATAAATTTTACAGTAATTTTTCAGAGTAGTTTGATAATAGAAGAAATAGGAAATTATATGCACAACAACCCACCAATTCCACTTCCAAATACATGCAGTAGAAAATCCTTCCATCTGTATGCAAGAAGATACCAGGTTTACTGAAGCAGTGCTTTGAATAACAAAATTTTGGAAACAAATTAGTGGAGAATAAAATATTTTTCACATTTTTGCATTCAATTTAGTTTAAGAGATCTATCCATACAATACTATTCAAAAAAGTCATTGCTGAACAAAAATATAATGTGAGAACATGAATATAAGATTTAAAAATATGCTAAAAGCTACCATATGCATTATTTCCTAATAAATAAGAATATACATATTGTAAAAGTATTAAAATGTTCCTTGATGAAATGTAGCAAATTATCTCTTTAAAAGGAGGTTGTGTTTAGAATAACATATTGAAGACTTCAGTAGGTAGAAGGCTTTAAACATATATTTAACATTTTCATAAGAAAGAGGATCTTACTGTTTGACAAATCTGCAGTGGTAATTAAATTGAATTTATTAAATTATTCTCTGTGGTCTTATATTAGTTTACAAATTATAATAACTAAGATTCTTATGGAAGAATATCTTGTATATATCATAGAGAAGATGCATTTGTGCTATTAAAGATACAGGCATTGAAAGAAAAGTAGAAGAAATTAATATTCACAGAGGGGCCAATATATATAGTGAGGCTCGCTTTTCCATTTAAGTCATTGCTGAGAAATAAAATTCAAATAACAGGAATAAAATGCATTTATTTTTGGGAAACAGAGATAGAAACTCTCAACTTATCTATATCAGCACAAAAACTAGAATCTATTCTACAAACAAGGCTTCAAGTGGTTGCTGTCATTTTCCATTAGTTTGGACAGTTGCCACGCTTTTTTTTTTCCCTTTAGAGAGCTTTATATATCTTTAAGACTGACCATCTGGAATTTTCTCAAGCTTTCTGTCACTGCTAAAAGTAGACTTACCTCCAACCCTACCACAGACTTGTGGCCTCAGACACAGCCAGTTTACCTGACTATAGCCAGCCTTGACTTTCACCTGACACAGCCCTTCAGACTGGCGCTACCTAAAAAGAGAGGTGGACTCTGGAAGAGAGTGAAAATAAAATCCAGTTTAATTTCTACTCTAGTTGTTGATATTCTTGAGTGAGGAAAGTGGCTGCAATCAATGAGGCAGATGGAGTTCTGTAGGTCATTGAATGGGAAGCTTGAGTTCCACGCATCAGTGGACTTGAATGCACAGAAAGGTTTAAAGGTTTCACTTCTTCAGATTAGTGCCTTTGTTTCCCTATCTTTAAAAGTAGGAGTACGCATAGTAATGGCTTAAGTTGCAATAGCACTTTGCGATTTGGTATGAAAAAACATGTGAGTCCTAAAGGAACAATTATAGAATTGGACGGCACCAGGTTCCTTGTCTGGTGAGTGGTGCTCCCATCATCCTGGGCAAAACATCTGTGATGACTTCTCAAGTTCGTTCGAAGGATAGTCCTGACATCAAGTAATGTAAAGTGACCTAATGTAAATTAAAAAAAAAAAACCATCAAAACAAAGCTGTTTGTGGGGGACTGGAAGATAGCTCAGTTGAGAAAGTGCTTGCCTTAAAAGCATGTGGATTCAAGTTCAAATCCCAGAATCCATGTGAAATACAGGGTGTGGTGGTGCATGCCAGCAATCCTAGGGCTGAGGAAGAAGAGACAGGCAGATGTCTGGGCCTTACTGGTCAGGGAGTTTAGCCCATTTAGCAGGCTCCAGGCCAATGAGGGACTCTATCTGAAGCAACAACAACAACAACAACAAAACCAAGGTGATGGTATTACTAAGGAATAAACCCTGAGGTTGTCCTCTGGCCTGCACACACTCATTCTTAAACATGCACATGTACCCGAACGCCGGTACACATAGAAATGAAACAAAACAAAATGATTTGAAACTAAGTCTATATAAAAGAGATAGGTTATTATGCACAGGAATATTGTTTGAATGGTATAAACGGGTGGAATGGCCACAAACAATCCTATGATAAGCCTATGATAAGCAGCAACTTTATACAAAAAAAGGGAAGGGGAGGAAGATAAGGAGGGAGAGAGGAAAAAAGAGGGAAGGAGAGAGGGGGAGAGAAAAGGGAACAGAGAGAGTTAACGACCATTGCACTTTCTGAAGACATTGAAGAGGGCCTTTTTTTTTTCTAACTAAACTTCTGGGGTTTCTTTGAATCTACAGTTTCTGCCAAAAGATTCCAACACACATTTAGGACTTAGATTTGACAAGCCCCCATATGCTTCTTTTCCCTCCAAGCTTCTGCTCTGGCTTGTGGAATCTGTAATTGATTGAATATGTGGCTTTACAGTTGCTAAAAATACCTTAAGCCAAGCTCCTACTTTGTGTTTGAGTGGCTGGTCAAATGGCCATTTGGGCATCAGAGTTCAAGCCTTGGCCTATAACCTTTAATAAATCACTCTTTTCATAACATCAAGATCTGTTTGCAGGAGTCAGTTATGTACTTCAATGCAAACAGAAAGTTGGAGATTCAACACCTTGGGGTCACAGAGAAGAAGTACTATTATTTTCAACTTCTTCATTCAGTAGTTAATTAGTGTGACTTGGGGATTGCTTAGAAATTGACAGAAGGTTGTCAATGGGGCAGAACCCCCTCCAAAAAAAAGAACAGATCCATTCCCTAACTCCAGGAGTAGCTCCAAAACACAGTGTCAGCGACAAAGGCCACAGAACCTCCAGCTCCAGTCCCTTGGGGGCCACAGAAGTACACATTATCCTAGTATGTCTTTTGGTGCACCCATTCTTCTCATTATATGTCTCTAGCAGTGTTGACCAGCTACATCACTTGCCATGTCCAGTACAAAAGGGAAGTACGAATCCCACAACTCAAACACTGGTGACGTGTTAAAGGCACAATGCAGAGCTCTTCCCTCATCTTCAGCTTTCTTTTATCTATCCCCTTCCTATATACCTATCCACATATCCATCTGTTTCTCTTATTTGCCATGTTGTATCACACAGAGAGGCATACCCAGAACAAAACCAGTCCTTCCAGTTGTTGGCACAGCTTCCATTCTGTGTCTTGCACATTTATAACCCACAGGCCACCATGGGAAGGGGTCTCCAGCCACTCTTCGGGCAAGTGCCATGGGGGAATGAGAATTTGTCTTCTCCTCCTCCCATGTGTTTCTTCCCCTTCTCATGTTAGAGAGCTGAGCCCCAGGGCACTACTGTAGGGATATCAGAAGCATCTGGATCAGGGATGGGCAAGAGGCTCACCCCTGCCCAGTGACCTGCCAAATGGCAGCTGCATTGCCTGTCAAGGGAGACATGGCTGCTGTCATTCATATCATCTAGAAGCTTCTCGGCATATGTACCAGACCTTGATCTTTCTGGGGATTATGCCCATAATCTCTACAGTGGTGTGTGGTGGTGGTTCCAGGGCAGGAACAAGTACTGGGGGGGGGGGGGCTGGAGCGCTGGGACCTAAAGAGCAGGGGAACAGATAGCCAAGAATCTGCTCAAGGAAGGTGGGGAAGCTGGACATGGGACCATTTGTGTGTGAGCTGATTCCCCTGGGATATGTTCTTATTTTCCCATAGCTTACAAAAAAAAAAAAAAGCTTTAAAAAATAGGTAATGATGAAATTAAGCAAATTAAGTGAAATTTAATTAGCTAGATTCTATTTAATTATGTAAGTAGAAAAATTAATAGAATTTGAAAAGGTTAACCACAGAATGCTAAACATCATGGACAGAGTGGCGTAGATCTGTGTATCGGTTACAGGCGCCTGAGGCCAGACTTATCACAGCCCTCAATACCACTTGACCAGGTCCCAGATAGACATTTCCTTTAAATACAATGAATTAGAAAAGTCAAAATGATGCAGGAAGTTATATAAAGACAAAAGCAAGTGCTTCACAAATGCTTTCTACATTCACAAAAGATGGAGCTTTGGTGAAAATTTTAAAGTTTTAAAGGGTCTTTTCCTTTATAATTTATACTTTCATACATGCTCTGGTTCCACTTACCTCTGTGCTCATCATTATTTCTTTAATGGCCTTTGTCATTCATTTTTGGGGACATATTGAATTTCAGGGACATCTCCACTTTGGCAAGTTTGGCAGCAAACACTGTTCATCTAACATTCTTAAATAAATGGATCATTGCAGTACTGATAAAGTTACTCCAAGTTGTTACAAGTTATTTCTCAGTGAGGATTTCAAGTAGCTAGGTCCAACATGTACTCTTAAATGGATTCTGAATGGTTTAAACTTGATAGAAACGTACATACTGATAAGTTTTTTTTCCTTCTGTCATATTCAACTCTGCTATGGAAAACTCCTCTCCCACCTTATAAATTCAGATCAGATCCAGTGCTTCCAAGTATTGAGAAGCTGTTACAGACTGTTCTGATTTGAAATTCCAAACTTACTGCTCTCTTTCCCAGCACCTGTCAGGAAATAAAGGCTCAGTATGGGAAGGTCCATAGTACTCAATTCTTACAACATCTCCTCCCCACCTCCTCCTCTTTAAAAAAAAACATATTTCATTTTGTTTATTTGAGAAAGAGATAGTCAGGCAGATAGAGACAGAATAGGCATACCAGGTCATCTAGCCACTGCAAATGAACTCCAGACACACATGCCATCTTGTACATCTGGCTTTATGGAGGTACTGGGAAATCGAACCTGGATCCTTTGGATTTGCAGACAAGCGCTTAGCCACTAAGCCACCTCTTCAGTCCACTCCTCCTCTTTGTGAGTTTCCACACCTCTGTTTTGATGGGCAAAGCAAGTTCCCTGGTCTTCTTCTGGATAATCCTGCATATTGTTGTGGTCTTTGAGGTCAACAGTCAAATAAAATCCCAGAGAGAACATTTGAGTTCTCTGAGGACTATCTAGAGGGAACTACAGCCTCAGGGTTTCCTAATGTGAGAACTTTCCCCAAAACCTAAGCAGCCTCATCTGGCCACCTGCAGCGTGCACTGATTGCACACCTGTAGGTTCTCATGCTTTAAAGTCTTTTAAGATAGCAAGGCAGAGTTTTCCCACCATTTTTGAAGTACTCCTAGACTCACGGGGAAAGCATTCATCCCAATTTCAGCAAATGATGGAAATCACAGCTCCTCACAGTTGCCCCATCAGCCTTGCCATATCTAGCCAGTGTTCTCCTTCACCAAAATGACACAGAGGATAGATCATCCTGTGTGCTGTGTAATGAATAATCAGCCAGAGGATCCAGTGATGTTCCCCTTGTGGCAAATTCCTCCAAACTCAGCAGGGAACTCTCTTGACCTTCCCTCTTTCTACTCCTACATACCTTCTATCCTGTGAATGCCTAGAAATAAGCCTCTCTACCTTCCCCAGACAAGTCCTTGCGTATCTGTTCCCCTATTTGTTGGGTCCCAGACCACCCAGCCTCTCACTTCCTGCCCCTGACTAAGGATCATCACCACCATCCACTTCAAGGGTCTTGGGCACAAGCCCCAGAAAGATTAAGATCTGGTCCATACAACCCGCAGTCTCTTTTTTTTTTCTTTATTTTCCTTTATTTATTTAAGAACGACAGACAGAGAGAGAAAGACGTAGATAAATAGAGAATGGGCGCCCCAAGACCTCCAGACACTGCAAACAACCTCCAAATGCATGAGGCCCCTTGTGCATCTGGCTAACGTGGGTCCTGGAGAATCAAGCCTCAAACCAGGGTCCTTAGGCTTCACAGGCAAGCACTTAACTGCTAAGCCATCTCTCCAGCGCCTCCCCCACCACCACACACACACAGTCTCTTGTGAGAACAGTGCTTTTGTGATGTATGGGAAGTCACAAATCAATTGAAAGCCATGGTTTCAGATATAAATAGATGAACTTCCTTTAAGAGGTGTGATGGGTGGAAAGGCAGCCTACAACAGTGTAGCAGTTACCTTCTTGTTGCTGGGACAAAACACTGGACCAAAAGCAAAAATGAACTATGAAAGAAAAAAAAAAAAAGCTATGACAGGAAAGGGTTTATTTCAGGCTTATAGTCTTGGTGGGAAGTTTCATCACGACACACCAAGCATGGCAGAGCAGAGGCTGGATGTCACATCTTGTCACATCCGCTAGGAAGGAGCAGCAAGAGTGAGCAAACTAGCCCCTGGGAGAGCTGGGGTACAACTGGACTAATCAACCTCAAAATATAACCCTAGCAACACCAGCACCTCCTCCACGAAGCCTAGCTAGGGGAGGAGTGTGAAGATTCATCACAAACACATGAGACTATGGGGACAACTTTACATTCAAACTACCACAATCAGTATTGCATGAGGGGGAATAGGCAATGTATCAAAAGTGGAAAGAAATGTTCCATCTGGGAGATATTCGCACAACAGATCACCTGGGAAGGGTATGGAAGTAGTCCTACCACTATTGTCCTTAAAAGGAGCTCGGCAGTATGAAACAGCCAGCCACGCAGCCTTCCAGATAGGAATGGAGGCAGATTACACACGGAGAAAGCCTCAAAAAGAACCAGGCCAGGTACAGCCTGGCCCTGCACCAGGAGTAAGCCTCACCTGAGAGGACTAATCGCCACATTTGTCCACATGTAAGTTTAACCCATGCTCACTGGGTGTCTTTTTCTTCTTTTCAATCTTCAGGAAGAGGCAGCCAGAATTCTCGCCCAGCAGCCAGTGTCCGTCGGCACATGTACGGCTTTGAAAACCCCCACACTGCAGTGAATGTGTAAGAGAAGCTGCATGGAAAAAAAAAAAAATCTAGTGTTTTGCTCTTGCTTTCTCTCTCCTGGGTATTTCCACTTTCTAACATGGAAACCAATGTGGTGCATGCCATCAAGAATGACAAGCTCATGGACGTGCCGTGTTTGCACGACTGCCTTAATTTGATTGTCCATCGTTCTTAAAAGGACACTGTCAAGTTGTTAGTTTGGTCTTTTACTTTTTTTTCTTTCTCTCTTTTCCCTTTTTTTTTTTTTTTTGTTTGCTTATTTTATGTTTCGATGCAACACTTCTTTTTTTTCCCCCCAATCCTCAAGATTCACTTTTGTCTGGCGCTCCTACTCATGAGCTCAAAAGTGAATTCCCCCCTCCAGAACTTCCTCAGCTTCTCTTTGGCAAACAGAGCTTTTTCTTCCTTCTTTTCTTTTCTTTTTGTCTTTTTGCTCTTGTGCAAGTGTTTGAAATGCTCTTGCTTATGTTAATAGCCATAGATGGAATGTATGGAACCATTCCATATGGGTAGTTTGTGGGGGTGGGTACCAACGTTAGCCTCTGCTAGATGGCTGCCACACCTTGGGGAAGCTCGAAACTAAAAGTGTGTGAGTCCCACTTAAAAATGAATTTTAACAAAACAAAACAAAATGGAAATAATCATTTTCCCAACATTTTGAGTGACTTTTATCAGATATCCACATCTGATAAAAACTCATTGCATGTTTGGGCCAATTTTTGACCTTTACCTCTTGACAGTGTCTCTTTAAGTTAACCAAAGAACATAGACCATGTTCACTTCATTGTGCACGAGTCTGTGGTCATTTTCAGCTGTTCCTTTACAGCCCTTCAAAGTCCTGGGAGAGTCAAAGGTACACATTCCTGCAGCAGGAGGGAGCCCGCTGATGAAGCCTGTGGCTTGACTAGCTCTTCAGAAGGAAGAGCCCAATTTGTTCAGATGTTTGCCACCAAACTGGCCGAAAAGGCTGATGAATTGGGCCATGGTGTCCCATCCCTTCAGTGTGTGGCCTGCCTTTCTGCTACTCACCTTAGAGGCCTAAATACAAACCGTGTTTTCCCCTCCAGATCATCTACACCCTTAGAGGGGAAAGCCAGCAGGCATGCCAGTGCGTGGTGTTGGAAGGCTCTGCTAGAACTCCTGTGGCGTAGTGGGATGCCTTCTCTCTCCTTCTCCCAAGCCCAAAGGCATTTTGAGTGTTCCTTGCATCGTGGGGCTAGTCTGACCAAGGACATGGCAAGGAGATCCTAATTGTGATAGCTGCTGGCTGCCTGTCAAAAGGGATTGATGGGAATGGGTGGATGTGTTTGTCCTGCCATGACAGGAGGGCCAGGGAGAAAGCGAAATCCACTGACATTTGGTGACTTAAAGGTGAGTTTCCAAAATCAAAAGTAAAAGCCAAATGCTGTACTTCCTTAGTGGTGACATTTAAAAAATAATAATGATGCAAAGTGAACAGGTTGGTTGTCAAGAACTTTTACAACTGAGTCTCTTGAAGCTTCCCTTCTTAACAAAACAATGAATCAGAAGGAGATCAGTATTTTTAATTCTGAGTCCCATAGATTTATACTAGGTATTTTAATCATGTTTGTTCCTGCAAATATTATTTTTTCAAAAAAGATATATTCTTTCTGTGACCTTAGGTTCCCACTGTTTTTGTGAGCAGCGAGGCGAAGGAATTAGCATTAACTATGAACAGGATCTTTATGGCTTACTTACAACTCTCCTCTGAGAAATGATCCACACAGAGCAATGTAACTGCCCTATATTTGCTGGACAAACTGTGAGGACTTCATGTTCAGCCAGTAGATGTCAGGTGACTGTCAGTTGAAATGATGTCTAGTGTCAGGAAGTATATAAGCTATGAAGAGATTTGGCTTGAACTCCTTCAAAAGGAATATAACTTAAAGGAATATAACCTAGACTCTCCTATGCTTCCTAAAGGTCTATAATTACATGTGATATACCTATGCTAACGTAATATACTGGTAGAGTGCCAACACAGCATCTTAAGTTTGGGTGTTTTTGGTCCATCTGTAAATCATAGGTTGCACCAAAGGTCATTTAAATCTATATTGGAAAAGAGTTTAGTAGCTATCAGAATTCTGCTCTGGTTTATAACTGATTTGACAATTTTCTCAGAACCTATGATCAGGAAAAAGGTTCTGGATGTTTCTATCCTTCATTGACTTTGATGAAATAACTAAACCTGAGGAGGTCTTTTGTACTCATTGGATCATTAAATAAATCACTAGGCTGAGCTGGAGAGATGGCTTAGTGGTTAAGCACTTGCCTGTGAAGCCTAAGGACCCTGGTTCAAGTCTCAATTCCCCAGGACCCACATTAGCCAGATGCACAGGGGGGCGCATGCATCTGGAGTTTGTTTGCAGTAGCTGGAGGCCCTGGTGTGCCCATTCTCTCTCTCTCTCTCTCTCTGTTGCTCTCAAATACATAAAAAATAAACAAAAAATTAAAACAATCATAATGCTATGCGAAGGCAAAGATATTTCTTGTGTGTGTTTATCTCTGGTTCTATATAATATAGTTTGAAGATCTAAAATGTAATTGATCTAAATGTAACAAAAAATCATATACTTTGACTTTATATATTGCAAATTTCATCAAGCTAAGGGATCTCTGACAAATTAAAGTCAAGATTGAATCAGAAGTATAAAGGATGAAATTCACAATGCTATTTAAGATTAAATACCAACAGAAACTATTGATTGACTTCTCATATAATAAGAATCCAAATTGTCTTCAAAAACGTTTTCAGATTCCCTACCTTACAAGTATATAAGAATACAATTATCTTCAAAAATGTATTCAGAGATTGCCTACCTTACAAGTAGTGGTAAATCAAAAAGGCAAGAGATTTTAATGATGTTCAGGTAGTCCTTTAGGTTTGAGAACCAATATTAAATATGCAGACTTTTCTGGTATGTTCTCAAAAAGTGGAACTGGAGTCAGTCAGTATGGAAGACTAACTTGGGATTGCCCAGGGAGAAAAAAGTCTGACTCAAATGGTTTCAAATAGTTCTTATGCCCAAGAATCTGTAACAACTACCTCCAAGATGGCATTCTGATGCCAGCTAGCTGTCATGCAGGGAGATTAGAGTATTTGAACAGCTCTGTCCTTAGCATTCCCTTGGGCCAGGCTTGAAGGATTAGTATCACACCCAATTGCAACAATAGCCACAGTATGCTGCCCCAGTGCTGATAGCTTGTGGCTCCTGCTCTCGGTGAGCCAGTTTCCTCCACATTGAAATGCCATACCATTTCCTGATTCTAATCCCTTTCAGTTCCCAAAAGAGCATCTCCTTTTCCTGTCAGCATGGTCGTGCCTTGCCCATGTCTCTCTGTACACCATTGTGGAGAATCTCTTAAGCAAAAACTTGTATTCATAACGGAGACAGGTGTTGCATAAACCTCCCCATCAGGTAGCATGTGCAAGATGCTTGCTACTTGATCCCTAAAACCCACTTACTGTCCTTTCCATGTTAAATGCTCACTAGATTACAGAGCAGTGAATTCTGCAGAGGAAACCAATAAAACAGACACCATCACTCTGAATGCCAACAATAGAGTGATCTGTTTTCACCACCCACTCTCAAATAGTCACCAGAGTGATGAAATACTGGGATTGTGACACTTACCTAATAAAAGAAAGATCAAAGCAAACCCTGAACCCTTTGATGTTAGGATTGCACAGACAAACTTGCCAGCCTCACTTATGATAACTATGCATCACCCTGCCCATCTCCAGTTTCTCTAAGTCTACTGGCCACTTTGCTCCATGATTTTAGGATCAATAAATATATATAGCTATATGATGGGCTGGCGGGATGTCTTAGAGATTAAGGAGTGTGCTTGCAAAGCCAAAAGACCCAGGTTTGATTCCCTAGAAACCAAGTTAGCCAGATGCACAAGGGGACACACACATCTGGAGTTTGCCCTGGCTGGAGGTCCTGCTGCACCCTCTCTCTCTCTCTCCCCCTCTTTGTCTGTCAAATAAATAGATAAAAATAAAATATTTAAAAATATATATCTAGCTACCTGAGATAGTGATTCCAACAGTACAATATTTTGTTTTCAAATAGGTAGTGATCTTGGGCCTGAGCTCTGGCTTTGAAGTTAAAACAAGATGAGGGTGTTATGTAACTATTATGTTGGAGTTTGCCCAACTATATTGCTTAAACAAAAGAACAAATGAACTGATGCTAGAGCTGAGCATGTTAAAGTTATATGGAATTAAACAGGGATCTTATTTCATACTGATACTATGTCTTTATAACAAATTTATTCCTTTGGGATATTCCATATTTTATATATTTTTCTCTTCTTTTTTTAAAAACCTTTTTATGAGAGAAAGAGATAAAGCAAGAGAGGGAGAGAGAGAGAATTGGTGTGCCAGGACTCCCAGCTATTGCAATCAAACTCCAGATGCATGTGGCATCTCATGCACATGCATGACCTTGTATCCCCATATGCATCTGGCTTACGTGGGACCTGGGGAATTGAATATGGGTTCTTAGGCTTGGCAGGCAAGTGCCTTGACTACTAAGCCATCTCTCCACACCTACTTTTCTCTTCATAACATGAATGTGTCCCCACTCTTCAAATAAGATGCTCCCTTTTCACAACAAAACTGTCAGTGATTGAGTCTTTGCCTGAACCAAAGTGATTATCTTCTTTAGTGGCCACTGGAATACAGAAGACAACAGAAGCTCAGAATTTCATTTCATTTGTATACAAGAGAAGAATTCATCACAATACCATCCATATGCATTTAAAACCAGTGGTGCATAATTTACATTGAAATTATGCTAATTCAGGCTATAAACAAGGCTTAATGAATGTGTAGATTCATGAAACATCTAGGTTGTTCATGGACCCATAGATGAGAAATCCCAAAGGACCAAAGTTTATATATTGCGCTGCAATTTCTATGCAGTGTTGCATTTTCCCTACTAGCTCTGGGTTTTAAGAAGCAATTTATTTTGTCCTTGAAATAAAAAGACTAGTCAAACTTTTTTTTTTAATCCAATAAATGCCCCAGGGCATGAGAACTGTTTCCTAATTAGATAGGACTTTTCAGCAAATCTAGAACAGGACTCTGAGGAGAGGGAGAGACACTAATTTTGATAGTGATAGCGAAAATCTCCCACGATGGGGATAAAAGTCAGACTCAACTAAAACATAACTACATAATGATTATATATACCTTCCAGATCATCAATAATGAGCTAACTTACTGGGGAAGATTCGTAAATGTTTTACGGGATGCTAAGCCTGGTCCTTGAACTAAAGACAAACTCTCAAGGAACCTGTAGTTTTCTCTCTCTCTCTCTCTCTCTCTCTCTCTCTCTCTTTCTCTATCTCTCTCTCTCTCTCACATACACACACATACAATATCTACATATTCAATACTCTGATAATAGTTTACTTTAATTATTTCATTAATGAAAATTTTAGGATAGGCATTTAGGGAAGAAAAATGTTTTCTCATTGCAGTTGTCAGTGATGTAAACTGTATCAGGACTCTGAAGTCATATTTAAGGAAGGTAAGAATAAATTTGACATATTCTGGGAGAGCCATGTTAAATATCTAGAGGGGAGTAGGAGTTCAAAGAGATGGAAATGGGAACTTACCAAAGTTTTAACTAAAGAGGAGGAGCTGTAATTATGAGTTTTCCCTTGATGGCATAGTTGGTTGTGTTTGTCAGAGGCATCACCATCTTGCTATTCAATTTTTCTACTCAGAAGAGAGACAGCTATCCTAACAGAGTATAGAAGTTCACAAATCAAAAATTCAGCATTTATCAACATTTCTACACTAGGTAATAAGTATATTTTTGACGGAAATACTAATTGATGCAATACTTTGGAGATAACATTTTTCTTAGATCACCAGATATATGAAGGCCTTTACCCTAAATAATGATGTCTACATTGTAGCTGTCATGTCTATTTTAGAGCCTTCAGATCCAGAACTTTCTGTTTACACTGAACATCACATGTTCTGGATAGATCTCTATTTGGCTCACTTCACTTTTCAGGACTTTAAAATATGAAACATCTCACATTGCCCTTATCATAAATTTGACAATCACATATAATGTTTGACATTCTTATATTTAAAAATAATTAAATAAATCATTGTGCCAATTAACAATCATTTCTTCCTTTTTTCCAAACAACACACAATGACATAGAATAGTCTATTTCACACCTCCACTAAGTAAATAATTGCTCATTTAACTATTCCTTTCAATTTGACAACCACATTCTCAATATGCTACTTTCCCTATTGTTTTGAGGGCTACCGAGGTAAAAGAAAACATTTAAAAAGCAGACGAATAATAAGGTTCTTATTAATAGATTGCTATGGTAAGTTACAACCACCTGCTGAATGGTGAACAGTAAGTAAGGTGAGCCCAAAAGCAGGACTTAAGTTGTTGCAGTTTGCAGACTAGAATTGGTGGCATGGAACGGTTCCCTATTTCATCTTCAGGGCGACTCTCTGCTTGGTTAGTTTTATGTGGGCCTCATGAAGATGAAGGTGGACATGTGAATACTCCATTACCATGACAAAATATCCGAGGAAGAAAGTTTAGCTCTTAGTGTTGGAGGTTTCAGCCTGTGGTAAGCTGGTTCGGTGTCTCTGGGCCTGTGTAGTAAGGCAGAACATCACGGAGAGAGCACAGGGTGGACCAAAGCTACTCAGCTAACCACCATGGCCTGTAAGCAGGCGGTGGGGGGAGGCTGATCAAGCCACTTCTATAAGAACCCGGGCAGTCATTGAGTTATAAGTGGATTAGTCTTTTATGAGTTTAGAGCTCTTGTGAGCCAGTCATGTCCAACAGTGTCATCCCGAGCGCTGCTAAACTGGGGACCAAGCCTTCCATAAAAGAGATGTGTTGGGGGATGGCTTCAATCCAGAAACATGCAGGAGTTCTCGGATCCCTGTTTGCCAAGGTTTAGTGAACAAAAGCCCAGGCAGGGGGATTTGCTTGGTGACTGCTCCTTTGTTTGGATTTTAATGTCATCTCCTTTTTAAAGCAAAATCTGTTGGAATACAGCAGCAAGCTGTGAACATTTGTGTTTGTTGGGATATTTATCTCTTTCCAGTCTGTATCTTTCAAGCATACCTACTTGAGTATTCTCTGGGTGAGAACCTGAAAAGCTGTGAACAAGGGCCTTTATATGATTTGCCATCCATTGTACGTGTTAGGAATAAGGTTTTGAAATCAGAAATAGAAAAGAAATGCAAAATTTATGTTGCTAATGTATCCTGAGTTTTTTTCTGTCATCTGACTTTCCATCCTTTGCACAGGGATCATGCACATGGTCATGCCTTCCTCTCTGAGAAGAACCACAGAGCTTTTCTACTTCACAGCCCCATAGGACCAGTGGAATGTCCTATGTGGACCTTAACTTGTCTCAAAGACTTAACTTCACTGTGTTTCTTCGTCTGTGTGTAGCTGAGAGTTTGTGTTTGTTTGTTTGTTTGCTTGTTTGTTTTTTCGAGGTAGGGTCTCACTCTACCCCAGGCTCACCTGGAATTCACTATGTAGTATCAGGGTGGTCTCGAACTGGCGGTGATCCTCTTACCCCTGCCTCCTGAGTGCTGGGGTTAGAGGTGTACGCCACCACACCTGGCTTGAGGTTTTTTTTTTTTATTTTTTATTTTTTTTATTTTTTTTTTCTCCTACCAGTTTGAGCCTCATTCACAGGTTTGCAATGAGAAAGTTTAATTATCCACCATTTGTTAACAATCTTATTAGTTGTTATTATTGGGGGGCAATTTTATTACTAGAGGTGTGTGTGTGTGTGTGTGTGTGTGTGTGTGTGTGTGTGTGTGCTTTGCAGGGTGTGTGTAGAGGGATGGACTCTGTGAAACCATAGACTTAGATGAAAATAGCTATTTCTACCACAGACTGGCTTTTCTAGCCAACGACCTTTCTCCCCGTCCACACTTCCTTCCTTGGCCTGGCTAGAATGCCTGCCTATAGAGGCAGCCAGTGGTCACTTCTGTTTTCCAGACAGGGGAAGCTGGGAGGTGGAGGGTGTTGTTAAATGGCACTGAGCTGGGCCTGATGGGAATCAGATGCATTTTCTGCTATGCACAGTCCATCTGTAAATCAAGCCATCTCTGTTTCGTTTGCAGTTCTAACGGCAAGTCTGTGTCATGGTCTGAACCAGGTGGACGACAGGCGCCCCAGGGGCAGCACGTGTGGCATCGCCTCTCTGTGCACGTGAAGACCAACGAGACGGCCTGCAACCAAACGGCCGTCATCAAACCCCTCACTAAAAGTCACCAGGGCTCTGGCAAGAGCCTGACCTTTTCCGATGCCAGCACCAAGACCCTTTACAACGTGGAAGAGGAGGACGATGCCCAGCCATCCCGCTTCAGCCCCCCAGGCAGCCCTTCCATGGTGGTGCACCGACGTGGGCCATCTGCGGTCACCACGCCACCCCTGCCGCCCCACCTGACCACAGAGGAGACCCCTCTCTTCCTGGCCGACCAAGCCACCCCCAAGGGCTTGTCCCCTCCCCTCCCGCAGCAGCCGCATCCCCAGCCCCAGCATCCGCAGCAACAGACGTCCCTGCTGGACCAGCTGCAGGGAGTGGTCAGCAAATTCAGCACTGACCTCCCGGACTTGCATGCGGTGCTGGCAGGCCCCGGGGGTCCCGGGAACGGGCTGAGGTCTCTGTACCCGCCCCCGCCACCCCCACAGCACCTGCAGATGCTGCCCCTGCAGCTGAGCACCTTCGGGGAGGAGCCCGTGTCCCCGCCGGCCGACGAGGACGAGGACGACAGCGAGAGGTTTAAGCTGCTGCAGGAGTTCGTGAACGAGCGCGAAGGGAACACCGAGGACGACGAGCCCGAGGACGAGGACGAGGAGGACGGGCCGGCCGCCAGCAAGCTGACCCCGGAGGCTTCACCTGCCCTGACGCCTCCGTCGCCTTTCCGAGACTCGGTGGCCTCGGGCAGCTCCGTACCCAGCTCCCCCGTGTCCGAGTCGGTGCTCTGCACCCCGCCCAACGTGTCCTACGCCTCGGTCATCCTGAGGGACTACAAGCAAAGCTCGTCCACCCTGTAGGGAGGTGGTGTCCCCATGAAGAAGCCAGATAGCCACAGGGCTCCGACCTCCCTCCTGACGGGTGCAGCAAAGCCCGGGCTTGGAAGGCAAGGCCACCCCTGCTGGGCAAGAGGGAGGGAACCAAGGTCGCTGCCACCTTAAGGACGGAGAGGCGAGATGGCAAACAAACAGTGGTCCAGGCCAACACGGGTGACTCCTGAATTATTCAAAAGCTTTGTCTAGGAAGAAAGGGAATTATGATAAAGCACAATTCCATGTGGTATGTAACGTCTATTGCAAAAAAAAAAGAATATATATATATATATATAAAACAAAAAATGAAATCAACAAAATAATCTCTTTTTTTGCACATTCGTGCACACATATATCCACCCACTCACCCTTGCACTAGCTGGAAGGGGGCCGGCTCCTGTGGTCATGGCAGTTGAATCATTACTTCATATTATGACAAACTAAGGATGAGAGAACAAGTTCGAAGTGGGGACAGGACAAAGGTCCTTCTCCATGTCGGGCCTGCAGACGCAGCGTCCTTGGGAGAGTGACCTCAAAGTCGGGCCTCCCCTTCACCCCAGAAGTGGTGCAGGTCCAGCCTGAGGTCACACTGGGAGACAGATGTGAACGCGGGAAGAGCAGAGTAAGAACAAGATGGCCACCAGAGCACCCCTCCTGGAAAATACTAAGGAGAAAGCAAACCCATCCATCAACAGGGGCCCTCGAGTAAAATTAGCACTTGGCTCCCCGTGTTCTGTACTTGCTTATGAACGGTGATTTTTGGAAAAAGCACGATCGATTACTGTGAGAGCTGCAGTGACCTTTAATGGATTCACTTGCATTTGTGCCAAAGGGACTCTACTGCCCTTCAGAGAACGAGGACTCGCCATGTGGCAAAAATGTTTCCTTCCTTTTACTGTAGCAAATAAAATCAGCCAATCAGACATCTAAGGTTCAGTATGTGTACAACGTGGTGCCATTGTTTCTCCTGTGTCCTACGGAAACAAACCTAACTTTGAACCTAATGGCGTACTCATAGCAACTATTACTGGTTTAAATGACAAGAAATTCCTATTGTCACTGGCGTCCCCGTAACTAACAAGTGATTGTGTTCTCTGTGTCCATGTATACGTGTGATTCTACAATCTGTGCCATGTAATGTCAACCTAACTGCAAATAGAAGACTGTCTTTTGGATATAGCGTAAATATTTTTTATGTTCCGATAATGTTTTATACATCCTGGTCCCCAGTGTCCATGGAAACTCTTGGAAGGTTTGAGGACTGAGGTCCAGGGTTCCTCACATGCAGCTCAGACGGAAATTTCTCTTCTATGAGGGAATGTATTTTTCAGCTATTCTGTGGTGTGTGGGAATGTTATTGATGAAGTGGTGTGATGATTTGTTATACTAAAAACGGTCACAAAAACCGTGGGCGACAATAAAAAGTACATTTTGTAAACTTGCACACATCGTTATTAAAGTGTAAGAATGAAAAGATGGTATTTAGATGACTTCAGGTTCAGATTAAAAAAAAAAAACTTTCCACTGCTAGGTGAGTTTGATGGTCTAGCATGCAGTAACAAAAAGTTTGGTCATAATTTCTCAAATGTTTATTCATCAGTCACATTTTGCCTTTTTATTTTCATGTCCTTTAATTTGTATATTTTTGTCACTGTATGTTTTCTTTCTAATCCTCTCATTTGCTGTATTGTCTTGTCCATGTGCATGTGATTGCATTACAACATCTTGACCTTCCATTTTTATCCTCAAGAAAAGAATTTTCCTCACTGTTTTTCATTTTTTTTCTATTGGCTATGTGTCGAGTTCTATCCCTTTAAGTACCCTTGTGTGTATCTGTGTTCAGCCATATTTGAAATGCTTGCATCATGTAGAAATTGCTCACTCCACAGTCAGAAAGCCTCTCAGAATCTTTAAATACTCATGGCATCATTTGCTCAGAATTTAACAATTTCAGTTTCAGAATTCTGTGTTTCTTATATCTCACCATATTGTACTGTCCATTTTAGTCTGTTGTGTGCCAAAAACAAACCAACTATCAGTTCTTTAAAAATTACCTTTAAACACCTTTGTGGTAAAGACCTCAGGACTGAAATGTGAATTTCAAGTTCCGTGTTTTCATGGAAAGAAAACAGAATAAGGAAAATAGATGGCTCCTGCATTGCATGCATGGATTTCTACTAATTGGCAACCTAACAATAGAGCACATACCATCTCCTTTGTTCTTTTGCTCTTGAGGCCATTGACATGTGCCCTCCATGATGCCAAAACTTGTGCATTCAGATACGTTACACGTCAGAACACATGAGGAAATAGTTCCTATTCAAATATTGTGAGGTGTGAGTTTGTTCTGAGATTTTTGGTCTGACACATTTGGTTGAACCCATTCAACTCTAACTGCAGTGCTTCTCTGAATGTCTACTATCATGACTACAAATTTTCTTGAATCAATATATTAACTCATGTCATAATTATTCAAAAGTCAAGATGGGCCCATGTATACCCTATGTCTAAAGGACAAAATCTCTTCTCCTTAATGTGTGCTTATACAAGGTCTTCTGCTTCACGTACAAGTGTGTTCTTTTGGCTCGTTACTGCCTTTTGTCAAATAATCTTGATAATGCTGTATAATAAATATTTTCTATTTATTACACGTGTATATTTCCTTTTGTAAGCTTTCTAAGCAAAACCAAAACAGCAATAGGCCAGTGTAAGAAAGAAATCCAGCACTTGGGTTTTGCTCGGAACATACTCACAGAGTCAAAGTGGGAAGCTCACACCTAAATTTACAGAACAGGTGCTAAAGTAGAACCCCCTTGAGACGTGAGGAAACATGATTCAAAATTAAAATTTAAAGTAGCATTGCCATTTGTGCTTTTTGTTGTTTAATTAATAATGAACATAATGTACATTATATATTGGTCACAATTCCATTAGAATACTCTTATAGCCCCTGTCTCCTGCCCCCATTCCACTGAGAGCTTCAATAGGGTGGATGATACTCTCTGTAGGGTATTAACGCATATACAAAACAGACAAAATATTGCCAAAAGACAGATTAGAAAAGATAGATGATGGCCTATCATGAGACAAATCATGTCTATGACATCTGCCAGGGCCCAGGAGACATTTCAAGGGAAGTAGAGATTTAAATAGGATGCTGCTCTTGTTGTTAGCCTGACAGCCTCCCCCAGGGAGATGGTGTTAGACACTAAGGAGACCCAAAACTCATCAAAGCAGAAATTCAGACGATTCAGAGAGCTTAGCATTAAAGGAGACCTTATAATATGCCCAACAAGGTTCAGGGAAGGTTGCATAATAGGGGGTAGAAAGATGTTTAGAACCACAGGGTGGTAAGATGTATACAGAGGCATTGCCTTCCCCACCCAGTGCTCCACACCTTGCCCTTAGTATTTTTGGTAAAATATGAAAGGTTTGAATCTTTAATGGAGCTCTGGAGACAGACAGCATATTTTGCAGTATTACCCTTGTTTTAATTTCTGCCCTGTAAATATTTTCTGTCCCTGGTTCCCACTTTAAGAGGACCTAGATTTCTAGTTTATTGGTGTATTCCTAGTTAATTCTTCTGAATTTCAAGAGAGGCACTACTAGCTTCCCAAAGAAAGAAGGAATTCATACTGTCTAGGACAAGATCCCTGAAAAATTGGGTATGATCCAGGTTCCATTATCCCAGAGAAATCACATGAGATTATAAAGTACCTAGATGGTAGAATCAAGCCAGTATACTGGAGCTATGAACTAGACATGGGCTGATCCACCTGAGGATCCTTCATTGTGGAAATGGAAGTTCAGGAACTCCAGAAAAGTCATAGATTAGAGAACAATAAACAAAACTGGCAATGAAAAAGATAGATGCAGAAAAGTAACAGCAAAATGGTAACAGGTTAGGACTTGTAGTCAAAGTGCATGCCTAGGTTTCATGGTGGGTCATGAAAGCATCCATCTGGAGAGAGTACAGAAGATTCTCTTGGAAGACAAGGAAGAGGCTGTGACTGGGGTGGTCCAGAGATACCACACATGATAGGTGAGTAACTGTCCCATAATTTCTACACAGAATATCCTCGGAGGAAACCAAAAGGGAGGGGAATGGCATTGTATGAGCCTGCTCTGCGACAGACACAGCGCTAGCAGTTTCTTCCAAGTACCACCGCCACCTGGATACTTTGGGGAGTTTGGAAAAACTGGTCCAGAATATCTCTCATCTAGTAAATAAGCCACCAGGGTTTTCTTTAGTCCCTAGGTTCCATGGTGTGTCGATTCCTGTTTTACCCCAGAGCTCAGGGACACATAGAGAAAATGTTCCCCTTTTGATTGGAATCAAATCTTTCTTTTCTGAGCCCGGAGCTGGGGGTGGGAGAGTGAAACATACTCGGCGAAGGTGTGCTGTGAGCATAATGACAGCAAATGAGTGTTGAAACATCACACTTTCTCCTAGCTCAGTGTCCTCCAGGTTTAGTCCAAGATCCCCACGGAGTCCAGTTTTTTTATATTTCTACTTACTAATCCTATTCTGCCACCTGGAATACAACATGTTTTAATTAGGAATATAAGCTCCCCTTTGGCATCAGAAGACGTCCTTTTTGGCAGCAAGTCCCCTTCCTGAAGGAGAAGGAGTGACACTTGGTGTTCACTGGGCTTTTCCTGAGGTCGGACAGTGCCAGAGGCCTGAGGGACAGCGGCGGCTCTGCAGGAGAAGTACGTAGGAGGCTGCAGAGCTGTAGGGGGCTGTAGGGAAAGCAGGGGCATGGGGTCCTTTTCTTACAGAAACGCATGTCTGCACCCAGAGCAAAACAGCAAAGCCAGTCTTCCTGGGTTAAGGAAACTTGAGAGAGCAAGAGTTCAGTTTGAGAGTTGAGCTGCTAACTTCATAAACCAGAAACTGCAGTGATCGTCTCACAGTTTCATCTAGGGAAGGAAAACCTACATTAACAAAACAAGGGAATGAGAATTTAAGAATAAAAGAGAACTGCAATAGAAAGTAATAACAGAATCTTGGAAGTGAACTTGAATGGTATTTTTATTTTTTATTTTTTATTTTTTTTATCTATTTATTTGAGAGCGACAGACATAGAGAGAAAGACAGATAGAGGGGGAGAGAGAGAATGGGCGCGCCAGGGCTTCCAGCCTCTGCAAACGAACTCCAGACGCGTGCGCCCCCTTGTGCATCTGACTAATGTGGGACCTGGGGAACCGAGCCTCGAACCGGGGTCCTTAGGCTTCACAGGCAAGCGCTTAACCGCTAAGCCATCTCTCCAGCCCATTGAATGGTATTTTTAAAATGAGCTCCCACTTGATTTGAGATGTGCTTCCCTGGCTCCGGTCCTAGTTCCTAAAAGAGGAGAAGCCACTGCTGGGCTGAGGGCATGAGCTGGGGCACAGTGCCCGCAGCCTGTAACTGGTCAAAGGAGAAGGCAAGAGGGCCCTAGAGACCAGGAGAGTATATTCAAAGCACTGGTGAATAATTCCAGGAAGCTGGCCAGAGAACAGCGCTCTGGCCCAACAGCAGAATGAAGGAATTGTCAGAACCAGAAGGTCCACAAGCCAGGGAGGCAGAGTGGGTGACTTTGGTAAGAAACTGCAGACACTAAAAGCTAGTGAGCATACTAAGCACTGGGTGAGAGGCCCAGTGTTCTGCCCATGTGACCAAGGAAGGTTTGTTTCTCGTTCCATCTGCTCAAGTCTTCTAAGGATGACTAGCTTGCATTTGATAAAGGGAGGTTGTGATTGTCAGAAACTTTTCATTTTCCTGAGCTGAAAGTGGCCTTTCTCTGTCTTTAGCTCAGAGATCTCCCTCTGAAAAGAGTGAAGAAACTTAGTTCACCATGCCCATCATGACGTCACTTCAGCAACTTGGATTCAGTGGTTATGCTATTCTTTTGTGATTTATTCTTGAAGCCAAATAAATCTACTGTCTGAACTGCCTTTGTTATGTTCCTAATCAGACCAGTGTTGGCATGGTCATAATATGTTTTGTAAAAGTTCTTTTAAAAAATACACACACACACACACACACACACACACACACACACACGTATATATGTATAGTTCTGGATATATTATGTGGATACATGTATATATACTGTGTCCTGAATGCCACCACACAGATTCTTTGAGTCTCTTTGGCCATTATTGTAGCATTTCTACTTAAGATGATGTTCGCTTTCTTTGCAGACTGGCCACATTTTGAGCTCAAACATAGCTCAGAGCCAGTATTACACATAATATTTTGCTGTAGGGAATGAATATATGTGTGAATTTTTTTTCTTTAAATTTGGGTTCTCTTAAGGAAGAGGTTTCAAGGATAGGATTCAAATGCAAGCTGTGTTTTGGGGGAAATAGTCCCTGGACGCTGCTAGAATAGGGAGGAAGAGAGGGAGTGAACAGTATTCAACCGACAGCCGGTTGTCACGCAGGCTGAGGGAAAAGAGGAATCAGTATTGTGCAGACAGCATGCCTCAGAGTTGTCCCAACCCTGGAGCATGTGTCCAACAATTCATTTATCCTGGGCTTCTGGAAAGGGAGGGATGCATTCATTCCAAGTTCCTCCCAGGCCGTCCATGTGCAGCTCCTTACCCCAGAGAGAAAGCAGTTGTGCAGATGATCCTCTTCACATCTTCATGTAGGCCTGTGTGAGAAATGGAGGTGCCAAGCTGATAGGATAAGGGTACCCACAGTATCTCTTATAGATACCTTTATGCAGATAAGTGGGTATATAGATGGATATCAATCCAGTGAGGTAGGTAGATGGATGACAGAGATATGTGTGTAGACATAGATATCTGTACAAATAGAGGCATGGCAACAGAGAGCTGTAGAAGATGAAGCAAAGGTTATTGATGGATTCGCATGGAGAACAGACACTTACAGAATCACTAAGCTGCTTACTCATTATAAGAGAATCATACCAAGAGAAAACAAGTCAGTTTTGGCCTCAAATATTCATGCCTTTACATTATGTCTTTTCACTGATTTTTTTAAAAGTTATATTTCTATTACAAAAGTAATGAAGTGCATTATAGGAAAGGTCAAAGAGAAGTACCTCAAGTCACTCTATAGGAATATGATCACTGTAGTTATTTTTATTTTTCCTTCCAAGAACTTTCATATAAGTCCTCTTTTGACAGGGTTAGAAGCATCTTTCATCCATAGCTGTGTTCCCTGCTTTTTATAACTTCAGTATTAAGACTTATAGCAGGGGTTTCCACTTGACCAGCTAAAGGATCACCTGCCTGTAGAGTTAGGTCAAGTTCAATACCTTGTAGAATCCAGAAGCCCTTTGGGAAATAATTCATACCTATGTCCCAGCTGAGGTTAACTGCTGAGCAATCCACCTGATAGATGGAAAGGCTTGTAGAAACCAGTTTATGAGAAGAGCCATGGAAGGCCTGAAAGAAGAGACAAATGAAAAGTGAGATGCAATAGGTGAGCCCAGGGGTTGTGGGTGGTCTAGAGGAATGACTCAAGCCCACCAGAACCTACTGCACACAGTGACAGAGACTGAGCTGTGGGGGTCCAAAGATAAGAAGAGATGTCTAGGTCCTAATGTGACTACTTATCCATCCCAACTGTCCTCCCCAACACCAACACCAATACACACTTTAGAAGCCACAGATAAGAGCAGACATTTATTCCCTTGATCTGAGGGAAAGCCCTGGAGATGGAGACAGGGCTAAGAGCTAAAGATGCTTGCTTGCTTGCAATGCCCAACTGTATGAGTTTGATTCTCCAGTACCCACATAAAGCCAGATGGACAAAGTGGTGCATGAATCTGGAGTTAGTTTGCAGGGGCTAAAGGCACTGGTATGCCTGTTCCTTCCCCCTTCATTATCTTATTGAAAATCAGTCAATAAATTAAAAAATGTAAAAAAATAGAAGAAAAGGAAAAAGAAAAGCACAGTGGACTAGGAGTTCTAAGCTCCTGTGTGCACAATAGTTGAACGGAGGAGTCTGAAGCAAGAAGTGCAACAGTGTGTGGGACATCAGCGATGGAGGTTGGTGGTACCCAAGCTCTTAGCAAAACCACGTGAGAGTCTCAAAGAACATTAGTGATCCAGAGCAGGCCAGTAACACCATAAGAACAGTCTGAAACAGGAGAAGATGGAGAACTGTGCACAGATGCATGGAACATCAGCAAGAATAAATAAGCCATCTTCAGGCAACAGCCACACAGTTTACGAAAGCAGCAGGAAGGTAAAGGCATTAGTGGTGCCTTATTACAAAGGCAGTGTTCATTGTCCTCCACGTCTCTAAAGACCTGGGAAATGTCAAACTATCTGCCTGAAGCACACGAGGGATTAGGGTACTTAACTGATCTTTTTTTCAGTGTCCATAGTCTGAGAGCACAAAAGACATTTATGTTGACATCAATACAAAAACCACTTAAACTAATTATCCAGATATCTTGTGATTAATTTAATCATTTCCTTATTGTTGGACGTGGTGGCATTTGGTGCTTTGAATCAGATATTCTCTCCCCCCCCCCCATAAACTCATGTGTTCTGAATGCTTGGTCTCCAGCTGATGGCAAGGTGGAGCCTCGCTGGAGGGTTGTTAGGGGGGAGTGGCAGGCTTAGGGATGTTATAACCCAGGTCCCTCTTGCCAGAACTCAGCTCACTGTCTTGCGAATTTCCACCTGCTGTGTCAGAAATGATGCAGAGACTCTGCTCATGTCATGATTTCCCCTGCCATTATAAAGCTTCCTCTCAAGACGGTAAGCCAAAATAAAAGCTTTCCTCCCCCTGGTGCTTTTGGTTGGGTGCTTTATTCCAGCAATGAGAAGCTAACTACAAAAGACACTTAAATCATTTCTAATTTTCCATATTCTATAGATAATGAGCAAATAGTTCATGCCCTAAACTACTCCATATATATATATATATATATATATATATGAATGTATGTGTGTGTAGATGGATATATGGTTGGATGTATATGTGTGTATTACACACATATGTAATATCAACACTTAGGCTAGTTTGCAAGATTATTTTATCAATCACTTAATAGTTTTACTACTATGTATTCCCCACCATATATTTTTCATCACCTTTGACCCAGACAACATCCTTGGAGACGGGACTTTATTTTAGAATTGTGAAAACTGAGGCTCAAAGAGGTGGAGTGGCTCTGGATTCCTAAGCCTATATTCATAACTGCCACATTATGCTAAAAAGCTATCCTCAAAATACTCTGAAATATTTTAAGACAAATAAGCACATTTGATATGAATAGTAAAAAAAATATATAATTGAATGTTTTTTTTGTTTTGTTTTCCCTTATTTTTTCTTTTCGTAACTTTTTAAAAATTAAGTATAAACTTTGTGTGGACACATGTGTTGGTATAACATTTCCCTGCCCTGTCCCCATTCCACGGAGGGCCCTCCTCAGTGGGATTGCTCGTATTCCCCTTAGGGGTGCAGATTATGAAATGTGAGAGCAGCAGCCAGTCACTGTATGTGGGGACAATGTCTCTGGATGTTTTCTCTCACTCTGTGCCTCTCACACGCTTTCTGCCCCCTCTTCCACCAAGTTCCTGAGCCGTGGTTGGGTGTGTTTTAAGTCAAGGTCAGTGTGTGCTCTCAGCAGGTTCTGGATTTCTGCTTTGATATGTTTTGAGTATCCTCAGTGTCTGTCTCCATCCCCTGGCTCAGGTGTCAGGCTCACCATCGAAGCAGAACTCTTGCTCATCCGGCCAGTTCCTCTGTGGTTTCATCAGTGCCCTGGCTAATGTGGGAGAAGTAGTTTACCTCCTTGCTTCTCAATGTCTTCTGAAAACAAAAAAAGAAACAAACAAACAAACAAAAACCAACCAAACAAACAAAAAAACCCAAAAAACCAAAACAAAACAGATTCTCCAGTGAAGATTGAGGCCAGAATAGTAGGTTCAATGGGATAAGCATTGTTAATTAAGAGAGGTTTTGATGGGTGTAGCCTCTCTCTTGGCCAAAGACTGGTGGGAGTGTCTCATGAAGTCTGTGATTTTGGTCTCCATAGGATTATGACTCAGTTCCCCCCTTTCCAGCTATGGGTTCCTTTCCATTGAGCCGATCTCTTAGGCAATCAAGACAGCTATTGGTTTCCAACCTATGCTTGATGTCTCCATTGCATTCATGTGTACGTCTTGTCAGGCTTGTTGCTTTTGTACAGCAGTGTCTCCTGCTAGTGCACAGCATTGTTGGCCATTTCCCCCAGCACTTTTCAGCACTATATGGGCAGACTGTATAGAAACTTGCTTCCTTCCAGATTCAGGTGGATCTCTCAATATTCTGTGTTTGTCACATGTGGTGTCTTTAGAGTGAAACTGAGTATGAGTCCAAAGAGCTTCTAGGTTCTATGGGGTTAGAGGAGTGTTTATGACTAGAAAAATAGAATTATCCTCACATGTTGACTCATGATGGAAAGCTCCCAAGAGAGAAAAACACTCTAACTTAATATCACAGTTTAATTGAAGTAATTTATAAAGATATAAAAAAAATTATTGATTGAAGTAATTTATAAAGATATGAGAAAAATATTTTTGAGGTATGATCTCACTTTAGCCCAGACTGGAGAAAATATTTTAATTAAAAAGATTTATAATGACCATTTTATGCTATTATTTTGAAATTTAATAATGTATATGCCACACTAAATGTACTATACCTGCTATGAATCTCTTAAAGGATTACTTTTATTTAGTTGGTTATTTTTCAAGAATATTTACCAAAATTTTTTAAAGTTTAATGGGGAGAAAAAAAAGAAAACATTGATGCTATCCTCAAAAACATAAAAATTTTCATGAGTGCATATAAAAATACCTAAAATGCTAATAATAACAACTCAATATAATTATGTTAAAGATCTGAATTGGGAAGATATAACCCAACCTATTAGCTACCTTTTATAACTCAATTCAATAAAATTTTTAAGAGACTAAGCTCATTTAATAGACTTAATGTCTAAATTTTTGTTGCTGGAATAGTCTATGTAATATAGGGTGGAAGTCTATACTATTAAAACCCAAAATTGGAACTCCTTTAGCTGCACCAAAAGTTATCTGTTTTGAACTTTTGTAACTTGCTTACACCTTACACACAGTATTTGAGTTTTTAGACCCATTAAGGATTTACTATGTGTTCCTGTGTCTCTAGAATTATATGCTTGATATGGTTTAGTCCAGCGTACTGCTGAGTGAAGGAGATATAATGTATTAGATCAATCAGGATTGATAGACTATGTCACACTGGGAGGAGACAGAAAGAGGGAGGGAGGGGAGGAGAAAAGGAAGTGGGGAAGAAGGAGGAAATCTGAGTGTCTTTATATAGCAAAGTTGACTTCAGGCTCACATGAACCCACAAGCAGATGGGGCCAACCTCCTGCACACTGGTGCTGTCTGCCCTCTGTTCCCGCCATGAATTCTTGCCATGATAGACTTCCTCTTGGAAGTCAGTCTGCTAACTCAGTTCCTGCAGATGGCCTCCTAACATGCAATGGACATTCTCATCCTTCTGAGTATTCAGATACCATGAGATGGGGACTCCATATTGGCTAACTCAATATGAAGTGCTCATCTCTGAGGCTTGTCCCTCCATTTCCTGTCTCATAAAGCTATCTCTTTGTTTTTTATGCCATGAAAACTCCTGGAAATGTAAGATTTCTAGAAAGCTGTGTCCTCTCCCTTCCTCCTGTCTCTCCCATCCTGGTTTTAGAATTAGGTCTAAATTTTAGATTAGGTCCCAATTTTAGAAGTACCTACTGTTATGGTATGCACCTGGACTGAGAAGGAAGGACACCCCACCATGCACCCCAGTCACCACTGCAGTCATGTACAATGCTACTCTCTGGCAGGGAAGATTCCTTCTCCCTTTCTCCAGCCATCCCTGAGAGCCTCCTATTCCTTTTATGCAGAGCTTAACGGTGCCTCTTCCTTTCATGTTGGATTATTATTTTGTCTTGGCATTACATAAAGACATTGGGCCAAAGGTAGCAAAACAGCGATGATGCTGAGAGTCACCCATGCAAAAGAATCCAGGGTTTACTTTAACACACCAGTGGAAGAATCTAAGGGATCCCTCCCTCTTACCATCTAGCCTGTCTTAGACCCCATCAAGATTTCAGAACCACTTTCTGTTATGGTATTTGAGGATATCCTTGGGCTGAGAAGAACTAATGCCTTGTCCCTCACCAATTTTTTTCCTCTCTTTACCTTTTTTCTTCTTCTCTTCCCTCCACCAATTAAAAAATTACTTGTTTAGGTGCCTTTATCTTGACCCAAACCCTAACAACTTGTCTCCTACTCTCAGCACTTACCACCAGGCTTGCATCCATTAAACCAAGTATTTGATAATCGGAAATCTGTAAATTTTCTTTTTCAAGGTAGGGTCTCACTCTGGTCCAGGCTGACCTACTATGGAGTCTCAGGGTGGCCTCAAACTCACGGTGATCCTCCTACCTCTGCCTCCCTAGTGCTGGGATAAAAGGCATGCACCACCACGCCCAGCTGTAAATTTTTTTAATGTTTTTACTACACATCTTGCTTCCCTGTCATCAAGTAGATTGGCACATACATAAAGGATTAGCACAACTTTTTCATTTATCAAAACTCAGTCAAATAGGAAAAAGTGTCAGTCCATCTACTTTGTTACCAGTAAGTAAATGTTGCCCAAAATAATTACAAGCCAGGCCAGGGAGATGGCTTAGCCATTAAGTGCTTGGCTGCAAAGCCAAAGGACCTAAGTTTGATTCTCCAGGACCCACATAAACCAGGTGCACAAGGTGGCATATGTGTCTGGAGTTTGCAGCAGCTAGAGGCCCTGACATGCCCTTTATCTCTCCACTATGTCTCTCTCTTTCTCTCTCTCTCAAATAAATAAATAAAATGAAAATAAAAATGGAACACTTAATTTGCTGTAATACTGAAGAAGAAAGGCATTCTGTATGCTGCAGAATATCAGGAATGTTCTTAAATTTCTGGTCTTTTTTTGTCTCTTTCCCCTGGTGGCAGATAACTTCAGGTGTGTGGTGTATAAGAACCAGGGAACTAGGGCTTGTATAGGGGCCCTAAGCAGTGACCCACATTGGTAAAGTCAACGTGTGTTGACATCAGCAATTCCATGTCAGTGGGAGGATATGGTGGATGGTGTTATTTATCTGTCCTGTTCTGTTCAGGTTTCTATGCTGGTGTCCAGAGATATCCTACCTATGAGAACAGGTGGCACAATACTGGTCCTATATTGGACAGCTTTTTCCTGCTGTCTTTTCAGAAGGATTTCTGGTTCTCATTGCTCCTCCTTCTCCACCCAGCTTTGAATACCCAGACCTCAGATATGACTTCTGGGAGATTGCAAACGTTAATCTCTTTCCCCTTTCCCATTTGGCCATTTTAAATAGGCTTTTCTATATGAAGTCTAAGCTAAAGGAGACAGATGCACTCACGAGAGATTCTGTTTTTCCCAGTGCTTATCTTTCTGTTTACTATTTCTGCTGGCATATGCAGGTAAAATTGAATGACAAATTGAATTTTTTTCCTCCAGCTCTTAGGTAGGTTAAAGTAGTGACACTGCAAAGCTTTATGTATAATGTATGAAGCTTGCTTCCTTGAAAACAAAAGCATATATATGTTTTTTTTTCCCCCTTAAAGGAAAAGCGTGAAGTATAAATATGTGACATGCTTTAATTTTATCTCCCAGTGTTTAACAAAAGCTTAAAAGGAATCATCTGTGTATCTAAATACAGAATAGCATTTTGGGCTGGAGAGATGGCTTAGTGGTTAAGGCATTAGCCTGCAAAGCCTAAGGACCCATGTTGGACTTTTCAGGTCCCATGTAAGCCAGATGCCCAAGGTGACACAAGCATACGAGGTCTCACAGGCACACAAGCTGTCAGACATGTCTGGAGTTAGATTACAGTGGCTGGTGGCCCTGGTATGCCAATTCTCTCTTTTTCTCAATTTCACTGTCTTGCATTAAGAAGAGTCTGTTGAGCTTGCCTCAAAAAAATTAAAATAAGTAAATAAATAGTAATAAAGTCACTTGAAGGGCCCCTGTGTCCCCAACTCACAGATGCCTTGCTCCAGAGGGTACCCATATGGAGTGAGTAGGCCAGATCTCCATGCCCCCCCCCCCGCCCCACACACTTTCTCCCAGTTCCCTGGTTCTGACTCCCCTGCTGCCATCTTGGGGCTGACTGGACCCTGAGGACTTGCTGCAGAAACAGGCCCCTTGCTCAGCCTTCCTGACTGAAGGGCCCTGTGTCCTCAACCCCAGGATTCCCTGCTCCAGAGGGCATGTGCTCAGAGTGAGTGAGCCGGCCAGAGCTCCTGGTTGCTTCCCCACCTCCCATTTCCCTGGTCCTGTACTCCTGCTGCTGCCTTGGGACAGCCTGGTCCCTGTGAGTGCTGCAGAAACAGGTCTTTTGCTCTGGATTCCTGATTGACTGGACCCTGGGTATTTAACACCAACACCATCATAGTTGGGGACTTCAGTACTCCATTTGGGTGATCAATAGACTGATCACCCAAATAGAAAATCAACAGGGAAGTATAGAGCTCAATAACACCGCAGTTCAACTAGGCCTAATAGACATCTATACAACTTTCCACTCCAAATCTACAGAATACACATTTTTCTCAGCAGCCCACAGAACCTTTTGCAAAATGGACCATATATTAGGCCATAAAGCATGCCTTCATAAATTCAGGAAAATTGAAGTAACTTCATGCATTATATCGGATCACAATGCTCTAAAGCCAGAAATTAACATTGGGAGGCACATTGGGAACTCTATCAGCTCCCCGAGACTGAACAACACACATTTAACTAATAAATGGGTTGTAGAAGAAATAAAAAAAGAAATTATGAATTTCCTAGAATTGAATGATAATGAAAACACAATTTACCAAAAACTATGGGACAGAAAGCAATCCTAAGGGGAAAATTCATAGCCTGAAAAACCTTCATAACAAGACAGAGAGATCCCAAATTAACACCCTCTCTGTCCATCTAAAGTCATTGGACAAACAAGAAGAATCCATCCCTAAGACTGCAAGATGGAAAAATAATCAAGATTAGAGCAGAAAATAGTGAGTCAAAAAATAAGAAAACAAAATCTTTGAAGTGAAGTGCTGGTTCTTTGGAAAATAAACAACAAGGTTAATAAAACATTGGCCAAGTTGATCAAGTAAAAAAAAAAGATAAGTCTCAAATCAACAAAATCAGAAAGAAAAAGGAGAGGTTACAACAGATATCAATGAAATTGGAAGAATCATTTAGGACATACTTATAAAACCTTTACTCCACAAACTTGGATAATCTAGAAGAGATGATTGATTTCACAGCCACATACCATCTACCAAAACTGAACTTGGACCAGATTAATCACCTAAACAAACCTACCACATCCATGGAGATTGAAAAGGTAATCAAAAACCTTTGCAAAAGAAAAGTCCAGTTCCAGATGACTTTTCAGCTGAATTCTATCAAAGATTTATTGAAGAACTGAAACTAATTTTTCTCGAACTGTTTTGTATAATCAGAGAGCAGGAAATCCTCTCTAATTCCTTTACCCAAACCAGACAGAGATACAAGAAAAGAAAACTACAGGCCTATATCCCTGACAAATTTAGATGCAAAGATCCTGAACAAAAATACTTGCAATCCAAATTCAACTATATATATATATATATATATATATATATAAAACAATATATCAAAAGCAACAATATGTAACATATTATAACAATATATAACAACAATATATCAAAAGTGCAGTATCCACCTTGAACAAGTAGGCTTCATCCCACAGTTGCAAGGATGGTTCAACATATGGAAATTGGTCAACATAATAGACTACATAAACTTAATTATAAAACCACATGATTATCTCAATTGATGTAGAAAAAGTCTTTGACAATCTATAACATGACTTCATGATCAAAATGCTGGAGAGAATAGGCATAGAGGGTTTATATTTGCAACACAATAAAGGCTATATATAAAGCACCTGACTCCCAGATACTACTTAATGGGGAAAGACTCAACAAGTTCCCATTGAGATCAGGAACAAGACTGGGGTACTTATTGTCATCACAGCTCTTCAACATAGTATTAGATGTTCTAGCCCAAGCAATAAGACAGGAAGAAGTCAAATTAGCCCTATTTGCAGATGACATGATACTATACATAAGTGGGCCAAAAGTCTCCATCTCAAAACTTTTAAAGGTGATTAATTCCTTCAGCAAAGTGGTAGGATACAAAATTAACACACAAAAATAAGCAAAGGACAAATACACAGAGAAAGAAATCACCAAGGTTGTCCCATTTTCAGTAGCAACCAAAAAAAGTAAATACCTTGGAATAATACTAACCAAGGATGTGAAAGACCTATATAATGAAAACATAAAAAAAAACCCCTCAAGATTGAAAATGAGGAGGACTTGAAAATATGGAAAGACCTTTCATGCTCCTAGATAGATAGAATTAATATTGTGAAAATGGAAATTCTACCAAAAGCAATATATAGATTTAATGCAACACCAGTAAAAATTCGAGCATTGGACTGGAGAGATGGCTTAGTGGTCAAGGTACTTGCCTACAAAGCCAAAGGATCCAGGTTTGATTCCCCAGGTCTCATGTAAGCCAGATGCACAAGGGACACATGCATCTGGAGTTCATTTGCAGTGGCTAGAGGCCCTGGCTTGCCCATTATCTTTCTGTCTGTCTCTCTTCTATCTCTCTCTGCTAGCAAATATATACATATACATATACATGTATATATACATATACATATATCTATATCTATATCTATATCTATATCTATATCTATATCTATATCTATATCTATATCTATATCTATATCTATATATTTAAATCCAGCATCATTCTTCACAGAGATAGAAAAAAATATGATCTCAAAATTCACATGGAATGGTAGAAGGCCTCAGATATCCAAACATTTCCTTATCAAGAGAAATACCTTTGGAGGTATCACCCCTCCTGATCTAAAACTATGTGACAAAGCTGTAGTAGCATAAAACAGCATGGTGCAGGCATCAGAACAGACACATAGATCAAGGGAACAGAATTGAAAATCTAGACCTTAGGTGAAATAACTAAAGCTACTTGACCTTTGACAAAGGTACCAATAAAGTAGATTGGAGAAAAGACAGCATCTTCAACAAACCATGCTGGACAAATTGGGTAACCACATGCAGAAAAATGAAACTAGACTCACACATCTCACCATACACAAAAATCAAGTCCCAAACCAGAGATCCAGAGGCTTCTAAGTGCCCATCACTGAAATAGCCTTAAAACACACCCAACATAGCTCAGGGAATTTCATGGAAATGGGGGCACAAATATTGTTAAAGCCACAAGTTGGGATATTATGTACACAGACATTGCCTCTTCCCCACAACTGACAGCTGCCCCCACAATGCACAACCCACAGTCCCCATGGTGGTGATCTGTGTCCCCAGTGATAAGGGTACCTTTGGAGCGGGGGCAGGGATGGTACCTACATGTGCTATTTACGTGACTATGTCCATAACTAATTAGAAAAGTGAAAAAATAGCATTTGAAGCTGGTTCTAAAGCTGTCATCTTAAAAGAGCACTGAACCCTCTTGCCATAGTTAATGGAGGGCTTAGAGGAAATCTTTTTCAAATTTTGGGAACCACAAATTACAGGATCAAAAAAGATACTGAAAATAAAGTCTAAAATATTTGTGAATTTAGTTCCTTAACAAATAATGCTATCCTTTATATTCAAAGATAGAATTAGAAAAGAGTCTTACTGCTTATATGTATCTGTCTAATTTTACCATTTAACTGCCCAGAAAGTAGCTAAGATTCACCCAGAGATATTTTACATAGCAACGTCCTAAGCATTTTGTTGTGTCACCCATTTTGTGTTTGATGATGACTGACAGGATTAAGGCTCTTTTCTTTGCTGAGGCCTTTATGGAACAATTGAATATCATGACACTTCACACATTTAAGAGTCTTCTGTTGGGAGTAGGAGTGGGGGAAGATGGGTGTATCAAAACCTAATGCTTTGCAAGCTTCCTTCTTCCTGTAGAAGGACTCGTTGTTGGGAACAGCCAGTAAGCAGTACTGTAACCATTCTGGCAAGAATAGATACTGTAGAAATACATTTGTGTCTCTTTCTTTTGCCTATCAGACTGCCTGGATAAATGGGCCCAAAGAGTTTGGAATGACCCCAGGAATCTTATGCTTGGAGAAGGAAAAGGCTGGGACCCTGATTCTACCCAGAAATAAAGAGACTGAAAGAGATTTCACACAGTTCTCACTTGCTAGTCCAGGTCAGAGAGCAGGCACACAAGGCGGCCGTGCTGCGTGCCCACTCCTTGTGGCCGCCTTGTCCCCTTGCTTTCTCCATGTCCCAGTTGTGCCAACGGGGCATGCACAGAGCATATATGTCCCTCACTGGTTCAGTCTGTGACTTATAGGAAAAACTAACTTCAGTCTCTATTCAGTTCCCAGAAGAAGTCACTTAAAGGACCAGAAGACCAGGCAGCCCAGATATTAGGCTCCATCTTGGGCACCTCTCATGCTTTCCCTGAAGTCTTTATCTCTGTCCCGTTTTCAATCCAAGTTTACTTTGCCACATGTGTGCATTCCTTAGCTCTTCTTCAGCAGGCCACGCGAGCTTGAGAACAACTGACTCGGGGCCCAGTTTTGACTTTCACGTGCCTTAGCCAGCCAAGGTAAAGCCCACCAAGAGCCAAGAAAGGCTCTGTCACTCTCCAGCCTTACATCACTAACCTGTAATCTTGGTGCTCACTTCATATAATGAATCAACAGCTCACTCATGGCTCAGGAGGATCCATAGGTTACACTAAAGAGAGAAAACCAAACTATATTCAACAGTAGTAAATAACTCACAGGGCGAGTTTTCTTCTCTCCTCATTCCTCATTTACCAACTGAAAGTCATATCACCCGCCCCCCCCCTCCAAAGAGCCAGTTTTATTCTTAAAACCAAATGAGGGAGAGTGAGGATGTGAGAGGCAACATCTGATTCAAATGCTCTGCATCCTCAGGAAGAATTACAACTTCAAAATCACATTTCATTGTGTAGGAAAAACTGCTGTACACTGATACTTTTATCATAGTTGGCAATCCATCAGAATCCTTGTATTACCTATGAAGCAACCCGTGTTTGTTTTATTAAACAGCAACAATTCCAACTGAGCATCTGACATAAAAACACTGCTCCAAGTTTGTAGCAAATCCAAAGAGTCAACACAGCTAAGAAAGGCCCAAGGACACAAAACTGAGACCACTAGTTAAAGTTCAGAACCTCCCCCAACCCAGGCAGCAAGACAGCTGTGAGGTGCCACTTTGGCTCCACAGCACCGTGCAGAAAGAGGAACTGTAGTAAGTCCATAATTAGCCCTTGTCTCGTCAGAGTGCCTGGTACATATAAATTGACCAGTAAATGTGTAATCAATGAATGAATAATAAATGCTGAATTCAAAAGGGTAACTGTGTTCAATATTTTTCTTTTCTATAATCATTAATCATAGAGGACAGTAGGGCAGATTATCAATTTAGGTGTTATGCACTGCTTCTGATATCCACCTATGAATTACAAGGTCTACTTACTGTTCTGAAAAAAAAGATACAACAAAGATATTTTGGTTTTCTCTGTATTTAAACATTACCAGAAGATAGTGCTTTATACATTTCATATATAATGTTCTCCAGCATTATTATTTCAACATTTACAAGATCCAGAGAGTGAAATATGTGTATATGTATGTTTAACATGAGCATAACATAGAAAGGAAGAAACCCAACAACATGGAGAGCTGTACCAGTTGTTATATAAATTATGCCATTTAATTCATATTATTTATTACATTTATTATCTCAAGTCAAAGCAGCCCTATGACAGGTGATGTCTTTATTCTTGTTGTTAATTATTAATATTTAGTTTCTTGGGATTAAATCTGGACCTCTGTATGTAAGACCAAAGCCTTTTCTATACTAGAATTTCCTCTCAAAATATTTATGTATTTAAAAATGAATAAAATGGCTCTTATTCAAATAATTTTAGGAAACCTTCAATGATACTAAATCAAAAATGCTTCCTACTATAGAAGGTTTTAGAGATTTTAAATACAGTATTCATAGAATGTACCCAGTGGTTCCTCAACTGATTTTACCATGAGCTTCTCTCAGGAACACTGGTTAGGGACAAATGTATTTTGTGCTATAGTACTCTATGGTCTCCAATGCTATAGGTGCCAAAAAAGTGGAGTATGGCAAAAGAGCCCTTGCTAAGAGTGATATGTGGCCAGTGTTACCAGGAAGGTAGAGGTGGGGGCCAGAGAACTTCATGAAAAGAAGAAAATACCTCCAGCTGCCCAAATCAGCTGTGTAGAACATGTGACATTGGCACTTACTGCCACTTGCATGAGCTTCCCCCAGAAATGTACACGACAGACCCAGTGACTGGCGGCTTTAGCTGCTGTTTGAAATCCCCTGAGCCTCGGTTGTAGGGTAACAAGAAGATCGCCTGTTCTCTGGTTGTTCTGGGTCTTTAGCCAGTTAGCTCTGCAAATCATCAGCACACTTCATGGCACTAGGTTGATGTGATTGACGTTAGCTATCGATAACATTACCACTACAGCTAGCACACTCCTTTTCAATCACTTTCCATCCCATTTGGAAAGATAAGAGAGCAGTTTGGTAAGTGTCTATGAAGAGCTGAGTGCTCGATAGGGGTACAGCACCCCCTAAGGTCCCGCCCTAGACCTGTATTATTGCAAGCTGAACTGCAATGTACACTTCAGTTAGAGGAAGTTTTTCCTGATTCATTTCCTCTCAGTCTTTACTACTGATTAGAAATCCTTAAAAAAAAAAACACAAAAATATTAAATCAGAACTTGTTTAAAAACAAAAGGACTTAGGAGTCAGCATTTCATTTTCCTCTGTGATGTCAGAGTTCAGCTAAGAGTGAGACACAGATTTAGATCTTAACGCTATCAAGGGCCTCCCGGGTCTGGGTCTCAGGCACCCTCTGAAGTCTGGCTCCTTTTCTTTGTGTTCTCCTGCTCTCCGCCCCCCTCCTGCTCTTTCCTTCACACTCTCCTGTTGCTCTTCTCTTCTGCAGCCAGACTGCTTTCTTTCCACTCCTTTACCTGGGCATTGACTGTGCATAAATTTTACTGAACTCCCTCGAGGTGTACTTTCCTACACACACACTTTAAAATCAAAGACAATATTGTCCAAAGCTAAGGAAAAGGATTGTGATTCATTCCTTGTATAGATTTCAGAATTCTTTTTTTTTATTTTCATGATTGCCTATGGCACTTACAATCCTTTCAAGGGTATTAAACCCCAGTTTGCACTCAAAGGTGAGGTTCAGAGAAATCACACAAGTTATCCATGTCTGAACAGCTAGCAAGCAGCTGGCCCAGGTCTTAAACACTTCCCCTCTGGAATACTTTCAGGCTGATCTACCACAGGGTGCTTCATTCTGAAAGTATACAATGTGATTGCTCGGATCAGGGTCCGGTAAAGCCAGCTAATGAGAACAAAGTGAGGCTGCTGCGGGCTGTGCTTGCCTGTGTCTTTTCCTAATTACATCATGATGGCAAAGTGGGCACTGCTTCTAAAGCCCAGAAGTTCTAAATTAGACAAAAAGTACAGATGTGGAATGGGAATCTTGATTTTTTTGTTAGGACTCTGCACTTTCCTTATTCAAAACTGACTAGTTCCTGGTCAAGTTTCTGCACAAGACCTTGACGATATTTTTGCTTGGATTTGTGGCAATGATCTGACACATACTTGTTTCCCCCAGGGATTCATTCTGTCTGCCACCTCACTGAACACACTTCAGGATAAAGGGGAGAGAAAGAGCTGTGCCCATGTGAAACAGAAAAGTAAAACAAATGAATTTAAAAAGGATGTGTATCCATTAAATACTTAAATCTTTCAGCTGATGATAACAAAACAAAGTTGATCAAATTCCTAATCAAAACCGCTCTCGTGACTTTATGGTGGAGAGTTTTAGCTCCAGGCTCTTCCATCCGTGCAACAGAAAACCCCCAGAACTAAAATGGCTGGCTTCTTTTTGTCCACCTATATTGGACTTTTCAAGCCAGATGTCTTTCCCCCTAATGGGATTAGTAGCAGCTATTCCTGTTTCCTCCTCTAAGGGGATGAGCTACCTGAAAAACTTTCCATCCCCAGCACCTGACTTCCTTGGTCCTGTGGGCCCTGTGACGTCACTCTGAGTCGTAGGTGGTTCTGGGTCTTCTGCCAGAGGTCCCTCCACAGATGCTACTTGTTGAGCCACTTTCCCTTACCTGTCTCTATTCTCAGTGCCAAAGTTGGACCTTACAGACACCACTTGGAACACAATCCAAGTTCAACTTTTTAAGACATGTGAATAAACCATACATTGAACTTGACTGTTTCTAGCATTTCACGGAAGCCTAGTCTACAGCAATTTCCTCCTAACTGAAACATTTCATGGTGAAGAGAGATTTTTAGGAAGTTCCGAATTGAAACAAGTATCCAGATACAAATACCTCACATGCCTCAGGACGTTATTGAGATTCACAAAGACTCACAAAGCACTTTCAAAGGTTATATAAAGAAGAAGAAGAGCTGGGGACACAAAGATTCTCATACCATCAGCGCCTCCTGAAAGTCATGGGTGGAGTGTGCTCCGGAGCTACAGCTTGTGCGAGCTGTCACCGGGGCTGGTAATGCAGCTGCCTTGGAGTCACCCCTCACCTGTACTGTGAGAAAACCCAGTAAACTCCACCGGCTCACCAAGTTGGATTTGGTGGTGTTTCTTTGATCTGTAGGTTGTACCCTGTCTGTGGTGAGCAGCATCTCTTCAGGAAAAGTTAACATGACAAGTACTTCTAGCATTTTCTTGTTGCCAAATGCCTGTTTTAGTGAATCAAGACACTGACACAAGTCTTTAATTAGAAATGGCTGCATCACCCCTATGTCAGTGGCATCAGATCTGTCTCTGTGGCCTGGCACAGCTTCCTCCAGAATGACGTGGGTGTTTTTCTTAACTTCCAGACTGAGACATCAGGCAGGCAGGTGACATGTCTAACACTTATTGGTATCCTGGTAAAAGCTTGTTCTCGCTGTGTATCTTATGTACATAGATATTAAATTCTAGATGATTCTGACTGAATTGGAGAAAGTTCTTGTTTCTGTTCCATTGTGCCAAATGGTGTGTTATTGCGTGGGAATTCCGAGTAAATGAATGACTTTCTTTAAGAAGTATATATAAAACCATATATATGCTATAAAAGAGGAAGAGAGATTGAAAAGGGAAGGATACTTGTGGGATTATATATCATTTACTCAAAAGAAATCATCACTGTGAGATCCAATACAATGTCTTATCTTTATATTGTCAGTAAAAAAATAAAAACAAAAAACCTTTAAAATGAGTGTACTTTTCAAAGATCCTGATTTGTTCACCAAATCTAAAGAATTCAAAGCATTAACATAATAAAGTATGTGAAGTTCCATGCCATAAATAAATAGTAAGTGCCCATCTTTGGTACTTTCCTTGTTGCTAGGAATTTACTTCCCACAGCTCAATTGACCAAGGAACTTCGAAAACTTCAAAGTCCTCTCTCTATAGAAATATGGGTTTTCTGGTGAAATAATCTTTTAAATCCTTGTATTCATCCACAGGAAACTTTGAATGAAAGAATACTGGTACATTCTGAAAATGCCAGGCACTTGAATTGAATGTAGCAGAAAGAGGATCAGAACTACAACTTTGATTCACTGCTTTTGGCCAAAATAAAGCGCTCAAAGTATCATTTAGTTAGTTGTTTTATAAGCAATTACCATAAATGGATCTAATAAAGTTTTGGCCAGTTTTCAGAAATTATAGGGATGGAAAGGAACAAATTAAATGAAACCATGATGAAGCATAAAGATAAATCCAGAAGGTGAAGTATTCTATAAGAAATCAACTGTTTCTTCAACAATTTTATATAAAAATGTCTTGATGAAAACAATGACTTAATGTTATGGTCATTTCAAATGAAAGAAATACATAAGCCTTTTAAAAGATCATCTCTGAGTTAATCGAAGAAATTTGGAATCAGAACAGATTTTGCATGACACCATTTATTTTTGTGGGTTTTTCCCAGTTCTGGGATTGAATCTGGGTCTTTATGCATGCTAGGCGAGTGCACCATCATTGTGCTGAGCACTGAACCTGCTTGCTTTTGGTTCCTCTCCTTTTCCTTTCTTTTCTACTTCTTTTTTATTGTTGTTGTGGTGCAGAAAATCAAATTTAGAGCTTTGTAAATTCTAGACAAGCATTCTACCAACTGAGCTACATCTTCCACTTTTGTTTTATTAAAAACATCATTTTAAAGTACTGTCTTAGAGGCTGGAGAGATGTCTTAGCAGTTAAGGCACTTGCCTGTGAAGCCTAAGGATCCAGGTTCAATTCTTCAGGTCCTACGTAAGCACAAGGTGGAGTATGTGTCAGGAGTTTGTTTGCAGTGGATTGAGGCCCTGGTGTGCCCCTTCTCTCTCTCTCTCTCTCTCTCTCTCTCTCTCTCTCTCTCTCTCTCTCTCTCCTCTTTCTGTCTGTCTCAAATAAAAATGGATCAAAAATTTTAAAGTATTGTTCTAGTCCATTACTCTAACATGTAGTATGCAATGGGGGCTTAAACAATAATCCTTTATTTCTCACAGTTTTGGAGGCTGAGAAGTCCAAGATAAAGGCACTGGCATTTCTGCTACAGTCAATTCAAATGCCTGGCATTTTCAAAATATACCATTGTTCTTTCATTCCTTGTAGAAAATTTCCTGTGAATGAATACTGGGGATGTCTACATTCTTGTTTGCAGACTTCTAAAATCTCATTGTTCCCTACTTTGGCAGAGACATAGATAGGTAGCTCTCTGGCTTCTTCTGGTAAAAACACTAATCACAGTCATTAGGACTTCACCCTCATGAACTAGTTAACTCCTAAAGGCTCCTTCTTCTAAAACCATGAAGCTGGGATTAGGGTTTCAACATTGCATGGCATGGAGGATAATGTTAGTCCCTGGAAGTTGTGTTAAAGATGATAACAGTCCCATGTGTGTACAAGTAAATACTGGCATTTTCCCAGAGTTATATGTTCAATACTGATTAAATAAGGATGCTTATAATTTGTACTAAAACACTTCAAAAGCAAACTAGAAAAGAAGTATTCAATATGGTTGACTATATTCAGTTGGGTATGGAGATAATCATACTGTTCTTTCCACTATTGCACATATATTTTAAATATTTTCCTATTTTTAAAAAGCATATTTATTCATTTACTTGAGAGAGAGATTAAAAAGAGACAGAGAGATTGAGGGAAAATGAGAGAGAGAGAGAGAATGGGCATGCCAGGGCCTCCAGCCATTGGAAACAAACTCCAGACACATGCACCACCTGTGCATCTGGCTTATGTGGGTCCTGAGGAATCAAACTGGGGTCCTTTGGTTTTGCAGGCAAGCACCTTAACCATAAAGCCATCTTCCATTTTTTAGTTTTATTATTTATTTGTATGTACGTGCATATACACGTGTGTGTATATGATGCTTCTGTGTGGATGGGCAAGCACTTGCCATGGTGGATGTGTGGAGGTCATAGAATGTTTTTGCTTCTCCTTCCACATTCTTCTGCAGACAGGGTCTCTCTTGATGCTGGAGATGAGTTTCCAGATCCTCCTGGCTCTGTCTCCCATCAGTGAAGGTGCATAGGGAATACAGACACCTGTCCACTTAGCACCTGGCAATATGTGAGCACCTAGGAAGATAGATCTCTGGTCAGCAAGTCTGTAAGCCAGTGTGTTTCATGGCTGAGCCATGATTGCAGCCCTCCAGACATTCTGATGTAAGTAAAGGCCCAAAGCAAAGAATTAGTTCTCGGTTATTAATCTCCATGAAGGCCTTTAATTTCATCAGGAATTAGTTAAGCTTTAAAAATAATTCTTTGTGTTAATGATTATATATAACTCTATATCCTATCTCTTAGACCATACATTTGCTGGTTTTCATTTTTTCATGTATCTTGGAGATGTGGAGATTTTACAAACAGGGCTGCTTTATGCTTCTTTTTGCCTGGATGTGATTCCTTTTCAGAGCTCTAATGAGGTTTGCTCCATGTGCTCATATTCATGAGAAGTGTTACTTGAGATCTAGAAAAGGTCATAACCCCAGATCCCTATCCCCTTAATCATGCATACATGACTAGAGGAACAGGAAGGGGTTGTTTCTTCCATCACTAATGGGAAAGTTGGACATTTTTACCCATTCCTGCTCTTTCCTGACCCATGAAACATGATTATGTGGACTTGTCTAGGTAACCCAAATTCAAGCAGATAGAATTAATATTCTCATAAAGTTTGTTTTAGCATTATGTAGGAAATGGCTGTGTGGGATGATAACATTAGCCCCTACTGTATGAAAATGAATGGAAATCTTGTCCTTTACATTAAGGACCATACAGCATAGAGCATAATCTTAGTCACTTCACACTGACTCATGAAAATCAGGGGCAGAATTCTGTACAGCTTTGTGGTATCTTATTATTTTCTCAGTGACTTTATAGTCATTGTATGAAAGACCATAGAAAATACAAAAAATAAAAAAGTCATTTCCATTACCACTACTTCTCCACAGCTCCTGCACCCTCAAGAATAAGACCAGCTTCTTGCTCTTTATGATAAAATAATAATTACAAATGAATTATTAAGGTTGACAGAGGGCATTCTTTTTTAATAAATATTTTATTTTTATTTATTTATTTGACAGAGAGAGATGGAGAGAGAGAGAAAGAATAGGTGTGCCAGGGCCTCCAGCCACTGCAAAAGAACTCTTAGACGCATGCACCCCATTGTGCATCTGGCTAACGTGGGTCCTGGAGAATAGAACCTGGGTCCTTTTGGCTTTGCAGGCAAATGGCTTCACTGTTAAGCTATCCCTCCAGCCCACAGAGGGCTTTCTGACACAATTTAAGTACTTACTGCCTATCTTACTCCTTAGAGCTGTTGGTATTCCAGGCACAAGACCAAAGGAAGATGTTGTTCGTGGCTTAATTAGTTTATAGATTATTTCATTCTTCAATAAAGACAGTTGGAAGGGACCTTAAGATGACCAAACCTAAGTCACTAGCAAACTCATTCTGGCTGTTATTTGTTGAAGAGCTATGGCATACCAGGCTCTGTGCTAGAACATTTGAGAAGGTAGAGCAGTTAGCGTGGTTTAAAAATGTAAATTGTCACATTCAGCAGATTCAATGCGCTGGTTAATTGCCTATTTACTATCCAATTCATTTTCTTCATGTACGTAAACTTCCCTTTAGTGTACTTTTCATCTCTGGTTTGACTCTAGTCTAGTTCTGGGGTGGGGTCTAGTTCCTAGGATTGATGGTGGTGTTGGGGAAGACTAGTGTGACCCCTAAAGGTCCATGTGATAAAGACTTGGCCCCCACAGGTGAGCCTAATGGGAGTTTGGGAGGATGTTCCCACAATGGACCCTATCCTCTCCTGTATATTTCTGGTTTCTTGGCTCATAGTGTGAGAAGTTTGTATTGCAACAATGTCCTTAAACTTGATTCTGAAATTCTTACCCAAGTGTGGTGGTTTGATTCAGGTGTCCCCTATAAACTTGGGTCTTCTGAATGCTAGGTTCCCAGCCAATGGAGATTTGAGAATTAATGCCTCCTGGAGGGAGTGTGTTGTTGGAGGTGGTTTATGGGTGTTATAGTCAGTTTTCCCATGCCAGTGTTTGGCACGCTTTCCTGTTGCTATTGTCTACCTTATGTTGGATAGGGTGTGATGTCCACCATCTGCTCATGCCATTGTTTTTCCCTGCCGTCATGGAGCTTCCCCCTCCAGCATGTAAGCCAAAGTAAGCCTCTTTTTTCCCACAAGCTTATCTTGGTTGGATGATTTCTACCAGCAATATGAACCTGACTGCAACAGTAAAGTGGTACCAAGGAGTGGGATTGCTCCTAGACACCTGACTGTGTGGCTTTGGCCTTTTAGTGCTATTTTCAAGTGGAATGTGGAAGGATTTGAAACCTTGGCCTAAGAGATGCCTTGCAGTGCTGTATGTACAGCTTGATGGACTATTCTGGTAAAAGTTGAAAGACTTGAATGCAGTAAGAACTATGGACTATGAGGTTTGGCTTATGAGGGTGAGAAAGACCTTTGCTTGGACTGGGGGAGAGGCAGTTTGTGTGAAAAGCTTGCTATTATGGACATGTCCTGAGAAGTTGTGCAGGGTTGCTTTGCATAGAAATGAACTGGTGTGAGAAGAGGTCATATAACACAGAAAAAAAATGAAATATTTGGCCCAAATTTCTTCCTGTTCAGCTGCAATTGTATGAGATATTAGATTACAACATTTGGGATTGGCGCAGCTGACCTGCACTGGAGCAACAGGAAGAATGTAGGCAGTTTGGAAGGGTCCTGAGTGCTCAAGGAGTATCCTGTTCTTCAATATGCCTTATTCCTCTCTGGATTAACAAATTGGCACCCTACCTGGTATTATAAAGTATAAGAAATGAAGGGAATAGAGGCTCGTTGAAATTGCAATGAGGTCTTGTGTTTTGGAAATGGCCATGGGCTGCATGAAGCAGGTTTGCTGAATGCCTGCATGGAGACCCTATTGGCCATGAGGATGGACCATGGGTTGCAGTGGAGACCCAGTGGAGATGCCAGGACCATGAGATGGCTGCCAAACAGAAATGCCATCCCAGGGATGGAGCTTTCCAGGATTGTGAGTAGCACAGCTGGAGGGACAGAAATGGAACTCCAGAGACTTGTTGCTGGTTAGATTTATTGGACTTGGAGAGTTTTCACCGGCTAGAGTTGTTGGACTTGAAGCTACACAGTTTGATGTTTGCCCTGGTTGTTTTAAATTTTGTATGGTTTGAATATTTTTTTGCTATGCCCAGTGCCATCTTTTGCTGCGTGAATGTTTATTCTATGCCATGATGGGTTTGGGGGAAGGGGATTTTTTTGTATTATGGCTCACTTAAAAGATCTTGGACTATGGGGATGTTTGAACATCACTGGGATTGATAAAAACTATGGGGACTTTTAAAGTTGGACTGAATGCATTGTATTTTCCATCATGTATGAATATCAGTTTATGGGAGCCAGGGACAGAATGTGGTGGATTGATTCAGGTGCCCTCATAAATTTGGGTATTCTGAATGCTAGGTTCCCAGCTGATAGAGATTTGGGAATGCCTCCTAGAGGGAGGATATTATGGAGGATATTATGTTACAGCCAGTTTCCCCATGCCAGTGTTTGGCCCACTCTCCTGTTCCTGTTGTCCACCTTATGTTGGCCAGGAGATGATACCCACACTCTGCTCATGCCATTGTTTTCCCTGCCATCATGGAGATTCCCCCTTGAGCCTGTAAGCCAAAATAAACCTCTTTTTTTTCCCACAAGCTGCTCTTAGTTGGGTGATTTCTACCAACAATGCAAACCTGACTGCAACACCAAGTTTCAAAGTAATGAGTCTACCTGATCTTGACCTAGAATCATTTAGATCTGTGGGATAAAGTAAAACTTTTTTCCTTTATAAACAAATAAGCCCAGAGATTTCATTCTAGTGTCATGAAGCTTGCTACTAAGAAGCTCAGTGCTTGCCTTCTATTGAGTTTCTTACGTGGCAAGGTATGGATGTGAAGCTCATGGTAGCTATATTGCTATAGTGCCAGGTATGAAACAAATGTCTAATAATATAAACCAGGCCTAAAGTCAGAGCCACTCTTGGAATTGGAAGCTATGCAAATAAACATTTTTTTCTTCTTTAAATTGAAACTCTGATTGAGCTCATTTTCCTGTCTTTTGCACTGGAATACATGCTACAGATTCTAATTACCTAGATGAAAATAACAAATCTAGACGTTAAACCTAGGTATGACCTTAGGTTACCTCTAGAACTAATGGAAAACTAGAATAAGTTTTAGTCACAGAATCAGACCCTGAGCCAAAAATCTATGTGTGAGGGATTTATTAATTAATTACCTGGTGCTTCCAGTCACTGACAGGGCCTGGTGAGAGCTGGACACGAAGGAGGAAGATGTGAGCAAGTGTGACAGGCACAAAAACCTGCAGCCTCATTCGCTAGGATGTTCTGTCTTAACTTTTGTGCATTTGGGGGTTTGTCCCTCTTCTAGATAGAAAACTGGGATTTATGGTTGCAATCAGCCACTAACAAATGGGCAGTGCTGGACTGAGGGACCACGAAATCCTATGAACTACCTACTTTTTACAGGTTCTTATATGAGACATTGTTCCAGTAACCTAAAGGAATTCCTGTGAAGAAATTCTACTAAAGGAAAAACATGGGGTTTGTTATAGAATGTGAGTTCACTTACACCAGCCCTTCCTGATTATATTCTGGTGTGATCTACTTGTTGTAACAAAAATTTGTATTTATTTGAATGTGGAGAGAAAGAGAAGAGAAGAGAGAGAGAGAGAGAGAGAGAGCTAGAGAGAGAATAGGTGCATGAGGGCCTCCTGCCGCTGCAAATTCCAGATGCATGTGCCACTCTGTGCATCTGGCTTTACATGGGTATTAAGAATTGAACCCAGCCCAGGTCATTAGGTTTTGCAGGCAGATGCCTTAACTTCTGAACCATGTCTCCAACCCAACTTTTTTTTTTTTTTTTGAATGGAAATGTAAAACCTTAAACTTTAGGAAGACTCTTACTAAGGCAATGTGAAATTGTAGTGACTATTGCTTCTTTGATTTCATTATCCGTGGACAGAAATGCCCCAAGTCAATAAATTCCTCACATTTCTAATAATTTCAGAAACCATTCTCTTACCAACAAATGTATGTGTGTGTGTGTGTGTGTGTGTGTGTGTGTGTGTGTGCACGTGCATGCATGCACAAACATGAAATTTCAGAGGAAAATCTCAGAATGTCAGTCCTAGCCTTCCACCTTTTTGAGACAGGGTCTCATTTCTTGTTTTTCCCTGAGAATACCGTACTAGCTGGCCCATGAGATTCCCAGATCTTCTCGTTCCTACTACCGTAGATGATTTTGGGTAACAGATGCATGTGCTATTTGTGTCTGCATTCACAAGGATTCTCGGAATAGAACCTTGAGGGTAAGGCTTATGCAGCAAGCACTTTTAACATTGATCAATCTCCTCAACCCATCTTCCACACATTCTTGAAGCCTCCCACGTTTTCAAATTTTATTTTATTTTAGAGAATGAGAGAGAGAAGGGAGAGTATTGGTATGCCAGAGCCTCAGCCACTGAAATCAAACTCTAGATGCTTGCACCACATAGGAGCATGTGTGGTCTTGCATTTCACCTTTGTGGGTCTAGCTTTTATGGGATCTGTAGAGAGATTTAACTCCAGTCCATAGGCTTCACAGGCAAGAGCCTTAATCACTAAGCTATCTCTTCAGCCCCCTTCCCACGTTTTAAACCCCAACAACCTTCATTGCATACACCATAATTTTCTTATACAGACAGGGAGAGAGATAATACAGCTTTCACTGATAAATTATCTTTGAAATTTAGTGAAAAACTCATTGTCCTAGTACCTAGTACTAATCTATTTGCATGCTATTATGGGCTGAATTTCTTCCCAGCATAGTTTATAGGTTTATGTCTTAATACTTAGTGTATGTAGAGATAAGCCCTTTAGAAAGGAAATGAAGATAAAATTAATTCATCCCTCTGACGTCCTTATGAAAATAATTTTCTACACTCAGAGATAGTAGAAATGCTTGCAGAGAAAAGATTCTGTAAAGACACAGTCAGAAAGTGGCCATTTGCAAATCAAGGAGAGAAGCCTTGACCTTGAACATCTTAGATTTTGGAATTATAAGAAAACATGTTTCTTATTTCAGCCACAATATCTGTGCTATTTTGCTATAGCACCCTTTCAAGTTAGTATATGTGCATCCCAAAACTATCACACCCCATACCCCTAGCTTCTTACTCCAGTGTCCATTTTGGAAAACATATGTGTAAGTGGCTACTGACAAGGAGCAGATTCTGTCTTTTGCATAGTGTTTCTTGCTTACTGAGTTAGGCATTTCAGAAACACCCTAGCGCAGAATGGAGTCATGAGTCCAGAAGGACATATTAAATCAACTCATATTCCAAATTCCCTGACAGTGTGTTCACAGCAGGCAGGAAATTATCCTCAGGTGTGTAGCCCAGAGACTGCAGTCTTGTCAGCATGAAGACCAGGTGCAATAAAACCAGGATCCAAGTGCACTTATTTTCAGAGCATGAATAAAAGGTGGGATAGGGTGAAGGTTACATCTCGCTTTGGTCTCATGGACCTAACTTAGGCTCGCTAGCTCTATTAAAGTTACTTAGGAACAGTAGGTGCCTAATAGAAGTTAAACATTCTCCAGGTCATGTCGTTGGTTCTGAAAATAAATGTAGAAAATCAGTGTCATAAGTCTCTCCATAATTGTCTTCCAAAGAAGCCATTTCTTAAATGACTTTTTGTTCAGCAAATAAATCCAAATACCTAATAAAGCTTTTCTAGATGGAAATAGAAAGATGAGTTAACATATTAGAGTAGATAATTGGAGTTTCTGTTTGCTTCTCTTTTTGAAACTTTAGTTAATGTCTCTGAAGTGAAAGAATGTCTCATAGTATACACAAAGCATCATTTTAGACATTTGCTCATTCAAGAATCTCAGTAACACAAGGGACAAACAGGAAAGATAGCTTACAGACTGAAAATTCACTGCATGCCTCAGACCAAAGTCATAATTTAATAGAGCAGAAAAAGATAGCAAAGGCATAACTATTTAGAAAGATAAAAATTGATTCAGTTCAGAGTGCACAATGTTTATCGTTGTTAATTACAAAGACTTGATTTAATGCATTATTTTAACAAAATGCAATTTTACTGTATGATATCTTGTATTTATCATAGTTTATGGGCAAAGATAAAATACAAGAAGTTAAAAGCAAGATATAAGCAGGTTTTCTAAATATGTTACTCTATGGAATATGCACAGGCAAAAATCTTGACATCCATTAGCTCCACACACGATCTAGCTTTGTAATCTCTCAGGAGGGGTCAGAATGAGAAATTTTTCAGTCAATCTTTTCCTGTCATTTACACAGCAAAAAAACTCCAACAATCTACCTGCAGCTCAGTGTCTGTACAAATCTGAGGCAAGTAAGAAGATGGAAAACACACCAATTGTAGAAGTTTGAGGACTGTGTCAGTGTGACTAAGCTACAGACCATAGTCATTCATTCAAGTACCGATTTGATATTTCTGTAGAGGTATTTTATAGACATAAGACCCATAGTCAGCTGGCTTTAAATGCAAGGTAAAATTCTAGATAAACTGGTTGGGCCTGATTTAATCAAGTAAGACTTTCAGAGGCAAGCTCAGCTTTCTTTTTTCTTTTTTTAAAATTTTTATTTATTTATCTGAGAGCGACAGACACAGAGAGAAAGACAGATAGAGGGAGAGAGAGAGAATGGGCGCGCCAGGGCTTCCAGCCTCTGCAAACGAACTCCAGACGCGTGCGCCCCCTTGTGCATCTGGCTAACGTGGGACCTGGGGAACCGAGCCTCGAACCAGGGTCCTTAGGCTTCACAGGCAAGCGCTTAACCACTAAGCAATCTCTCCAGCCCCAAGCTCAGCTTTCTTGATGAAGAAATCCCATCTGAGAAAGCAGCTTGTGCCAACTCTCCAAAATTCCAACAAAGCTTTCTTTACAGTCTACTCTATCAATTGCCAACATGTCTAACATACTCTTCCAATGTCAATTTGTATATATAGTTAGCACTTCATATCTGAAGATTCAACCAAACACAGGCTAAAGATTCAGAAAAATATTATCTTTACTATTCAAATAACTATTATATGTAATAGACTTGAGTTTTCATGGGTCTTTGGTATTCATGATGGTTGTGGACCAATTTCTGAGTAAACCGAAAGAAAATATACATATATATGATGCATATAGATTACATATGAATATATAGATATATTTTACATACAATATTCATTGGTCTAAAGTAAGAAGATAGCTGGTCATGGTGGCACACACCTTTAATCCCAGCACTTGAGAGGCAGAGGTAGGAGATTTATTGTGAGTTCAAGGCCACCCTACGAATAGTAAATGTGGGTTATCCTGGACTAAAGCAAGACTGTACCTCAAAACAAAAAAAGTAAGAAGAGTTATAGACATAAAGATAAAGAGAATTTAGATAGATAGTTGAGAGATAGATCCATTTTATAAGCCTGGTATGTTAAACTGTGGTTCATACACCAGTTCTATGAACAATAAGAGTTTAGGATAAGTACTTGGTAAGTTGACAAAAGTTACTCAGTAGGTAACTGAAAGGATATGATGAACTCAAAGTTATCATGGATTTATCATCTGCAAAAAGCAACTGTCTCTCTAAGTGCTCTAAGACAGAGAGAGTAATTATTAACATTTAGAAACTTAGAGGAGAGAGCCCAAGAGTTTCTGAAAGCTCGCTGAGGCAGGGCTAGCTGACTGGGTCTATCTCTAAGTAGTAATAAGAAAGTTGACTCATGGAAAATTGGGGAAAGCTGCAAGTTCCTTTCCCATCCTGCTGTGGAGAGGCAGTGGTATACCGAGTGAAGGAGCAGGAACAGGTAATGTTCAGAGAAGCTTCAATAGACATGGAAAAAAAGGCGGGGGCGGAATATTGAAGGATGTTTATGCTGTCTCCAGCAACCTTCTTTGGTCCTGCTAGTGCTTCCTGTTGTTGGAACCTAACGGTGTAAACTGCAAAGCAAAAATAAGGCTTATAGGAAATCTGTCCCTGAAAAACATGATAGAACACAGAATAAAGAGATTTGTTTTCCACTGAAAGTTAATAACTTAATTCCTGGAAGAGGATTCTCTATTGTTAAGAATGTATAATAGTAAACATTTTGGAAATATAGCCTCCCAAAGAAGAACCAAAAAGGCATTTGTTTGGTCATATCTGTACCAGATTATTCAAGTTTTCTGCTTCATTTAATGTAATTAAATCAAAACTATTCACTGCTAAATTTTATTTTCTCATTAAAGCCTCTTAAGTCCTCTTCTGCTTAACCACTCACTTCACACTTAAGACCTTGTAAACTAATTTTCATTTTGATCAGCCCACTTGCACATGAACCACAATCATCCTAATTGCCCAAACACTTACTATAAAAAATACTGGACTAAATCAAATGCATTCTTTGAATATAGGTCAGAAGTGGGGCAGGAGTATTGTCTAAGAAGGAGTTGGGCAGTATTCCAACTATAAATAAAAATGGTACGAATAGAAAGGGATGGACATTAGAAAGAATAAAGGAGAACTGGAGACCAACTGAGCATAAAGGTGAGGATGGCAGGTTGTTTTTGATTACTTGTTTTGTTTGGAACCAACCTAGATAAAAATAATAGCAAATTTAGTAACAGGTGATTTGGTTTGGTTCATAGATGTCTATTGTACAAATATCCCTTCATATTGTCTGCTCTCACTTTAGAAAAAACTTTTAGTGCCATAAAAATGATTTTATTTTTACATTTATCCATATCTTTACAAAAGCTGTGCCCTTTTGCTGAAATTTTTCTGTTTCTTCCTTTCTTTTATTCTTTGTTTCTTTTCCACCCTACTTCCATTCCTTCCTTCTTTCTTCCTCCCTCCCTTCCTTCCTTTTTGACTTTGATGTCTTTTAATGGGTAACTTGTATAAACTTTCAGTTTCAATTCAAATTTCTCCTTTTCAGTAGCTCTTCCTGTAAGTCAGGGTTGAGTATTGCATGCCTCCCAGTATGTCTTATATGGCAATGTCATGTAGATACATCACCCACCCCCCCCCACACACACACAGAGCAAGAAAGAGAGAGATATCACATATATCTAAGCTTGCTAAGGCTGCTATAACAAAGTATCACAAAATGAGTGATTTAAATTGCAAAGATTTATATTTTCATGGTTCTACAAGCCTAACGTCAAGGTGTCAATATGGATGGTTTCTTATGAGGCATCTCCTCTATATGTGTTGGGAGCTTTTTTCTATGGTGTCCTTACATCACTTGACTCTGTGTGTGTGTGTGTGTGTGTGTGTGTGTGTGTGTGTGCATGCATGTGCGTGCATGTGCATGCGTACATGCACAAGAGCTTCTATCAATGTGGTGAAGAAAAGATCTCTGGTGTTTCCTCCTCTTCCTTACAGGGACACTTGTTCTGTTAGAGTACCACTTTTGTGACTTCATTTAACTTCAGTTACTTTCATCTCCACCAGCTCATTCAGGGTTAAGAATTGCATTTATGAAGTTTGGAAACCACAATCCAGTGCATAACACAAACTACCTGTATATCATCTTAGTCCTTCCTGACAAGGAGCCTTTGCTAAGAAATCCACCCATAGACCTAAAGAAATTGTTACCTGTGGTTTCTGTCTGGGTGTTGATAGGTTCTTGGCATCTTGTTCAGAGAATTGGGGAAAAGTCACACATAAAAATGAAAACATCAAAAAATTTATTAAAAGCGAGGAGAAAATTCAAGTCTTAGGTATACTGCCAAGAGACATAGCAGGTCACATGAGTGAGAGAGTAACCTTCTTATCATGGATTCTAGGGGTCACCAGGGGTCACAGCTATGGTGGTACTCTATTTTGATTGACAGACTTGGGTTATGGAAGGTATCCTGTACTATGTCCCTTTCCATGACTCACTTGATCACAATAACGTGTATGCTGATCCTCCAATGGTATACAATGGTAAATATAGGATCTTCCTTGAAAGCAAACTCAGAGGACAAAGTTTGCCTCACTACGCCCAAAACCAGTTCAGGCTGAATGGCCCCCTGTCTCCCAATTCCTGAAATATCCTGAAACATGCTTGAATAGAAATGAGGCATTTCCTAAGGATTTCTGAGGGGGATGGCTAATATGCATTATTTAAAGCAGGTATATATGGAGCTTGATGCAGGTAGGGGTCCTCAGTTGGTGACAGGTTGCTAGGAGTGTGGTTAGGGAAAGGTTGGGTTTATTCCTCAAGCCCAGTGACATCCCAGGCTGCTATTTCCCTATGCTTGCCTGCCTCACCATTTCCCTCTGCCTGTCTTCCTTTACTTTTGGGATCTTCTTTGACTTTGGAGAATTTGGCTACAGTATCTCTCAGTGAAAATTTCTTTATGTTTAATTTTCTTTGTTATTCATGAAGATTTATGTTTATTCTCCTCTCTAGACCTGGAAAGTTTTATGTTATCATTCCTTTAAGTAAGCTGTATGCCAGTTTCTTTTTCTGCTTTTTCTATATTTATTTTAGAAACAGAGAGAAAATGGGTGCACCAGGGCCTGCAGCCACTGCAAACAAACTCCAGATGCATGCTCCACCTTGTGCATCTGGCTAATGTGGGTCCTGGAGAATCAAACGGAGGTCCTTTGGCTTTGCAAGCAAACGCCTTACCACCAAACCATCTATCCAGCCCCTTTTCTGGTTTTCTTACTCTCACATAGTAATACATGGGTTTGTTTGATGGTATACTATATGTCTTACAGCCTTTGCTAATTTTCTTTATTCTTTCCTTTTCTTTTTTGTTTTTCTGAGGAATTTCAAATGATCTGTCTTCAAGTTCACTGATTTATTTCTTCCACTTGATAGAATCGGCTGCTGATGTTTTCTATGAAATTCTCTCATTTGATTATTTTAGCTCAAAGAATTTATACTTGGTTCTTTTGTATTTGTATATTTTGTGGAATTTTAACTCTTTCTTTCTTGATTTTCATTAGTCTATATTTTTTCTCTTGTTGCTAACCAAAATTCCTTAAATTGATTATTTAAAAACTTTAACAATTGCAGTTTTGAGATCAGGTGCCATTATTTCACTTTGTTCCTTTGGCTGTGATATATTTCCCTGGTTGTCTGGTTGTCTGTGATATTTGTTGCTCACACACTTTTCCAGTCTTTCTACACTTGCCCCAGAAAGGAAAGCCTATTTATAATGGAGTTCTTATGGAAACTTGCTGCTCCAACCATTAGGCTGGCTGTCTTGGATATGTGTGCCTGATATGGCAATCCACAGAGTAGGTTTGACCCTAACTCCATAGGAATGGGAATTGCTACAACTAATTATAGTGTTACCTGTAAAAACCATGATATGGGCTTGTGCCCCTATTTGGAGGTGTTGAAACCTTTAAAAAGTAGAACCTAGTTGGAGGCGTTCAGGTCATTATGAGCATGATGAGCATGTTCATGAAAGGATTGTTGTGACTCTGACACTTGTTTTTTTTTAACAATATTTATTTATTTATGAGAGAGAGGCAGATAGAAAATGGGCAATGTCAGAACCTCCAGCCAAAGCAAACGAACTCCAGATGCATGCGCCACCTTGTGCATCTGATTTACGTGGGCACTAGGGAATCAAACCTGGGTCCTCAGGCTTGGCAGGCAAGTGCTTTCACCACTGAGCCATTTCTCCAGCCCCTGAGTGTGCTTTTTTCTCTTTCATGCCCAATCCACGAGATCAGTGGTTTTGGCATAATCTACTACCTATTGTGCATTTCCTCACCACAACCCCAAAGAAATTAACATCACCTTTCCCTTCATGATCCAATCATCCCTGGTATTTGTAACAGTATGGAAGGCTAACACAAGCTTGGAGCCTTGGTCTGCAGAAATAGACCCATATTGTGGGTTCACGGAGTCAATGCAGAGACAGTCAATGAGGGGCCTGAGTGTGTGGCAGCTGGCCTGGTATATTGGGTCTATTGGGAAGCCCTTAGAATGAAGGCCCCTGCTATTGAAGTTAAAATTTATCATACAACCATACCTCAGAGATATCATGAGTTAGCGCTAAACCACAATAGGAAAAATATCACAATAAAATAGATCACACATATTTTTACTTTCTCAGTCCACATAAAAGCAATGTAGTTTGTGAGTATACAAGAGTAGTATATCTAAAAACCAACATATATTAACCAAAATGTATTATCAGAACTATAATGATTATCTATTCAGGTTATGGTGCTGATAGGCTTCTCAGTGCATGGTACCTACAGATCTTCCATTTCTAAAAAGCACATTTACAAAATACAGCAAAGTACAAAAAGGTGAGGTCTGCTTGTATAAATGACTAATGGGGAAACAAGGTCATGTGCAAGTGTAAAAGAATGCTAAAATCAAGCTCTATGTTTTTCAGAGGCTGCACCTAAGAAATAAATCACAATGCTATTACAACATAGATTAGAATAAATGGCACAACAATTGAACAGGCAAACTTTATGGTGCACTTAAAAGGAAAAATATAAATCTGTAAGATGTGTGCTTTAGGGATGTTGCTTCAAGCAATAGAAAACTCCAACTATGCAAATTATATGAGATGAAATTGATATAAATATCAATTCTTAAAAAAAAGAGTAGAATTCCAGTTCAATGTGATTTATTGACTCCAGATTGTCCCTTAGGATCTACTTTCTCTTAATTCTTTCTTAAGCCTGCATTTGTAGTCCATATGGTTAGAAGGTAACAGTAACAGCTACAGGAGGATCACATCCTTCCTTTCGTACTTCCAAGAGTCAGAGATCCTCTACACTCCACAGTGACTAATGGAGCTACTCTCTAAAATATATATATTTTTTTATTTTTTGAGAGCGACAGACACAGAGAGAAAGACAGATAGAGGGAGAGAGAGAGAATGGGTGCGCCAGGGCTTCCAGCCTCTGCAAATGAACTCCAGACGCGTGCGCCCCCTTGTGCATCTGGCTAACGTGGGACCTGGGGAACCGAGCCTCGAACCGGGATCCTTAGGCTTCACAGGCAAGCGCTTAACCGCTAAGCCATCTCTCCAGCCCTGGAGCTACTTTCTAATAAGCCTCCAGCAAAAAAAAATCTAAGTTCTGTGGGATTCACCAGCCAATTGCTACGGCCAAAAGGACTGAATGTGCTTGCTGGTTCAAGTTCATTCGTACTGCTCTTAGAAGAAGAGAGAGGACCTCATGAGGAAGGGGTGAGGATTTTAACCAAGATATGATTACTGTCACCAGTATAAGAAGAATGGATTCTGGATAGTCAAAAGTTTAGAAAAAGGCTTTGAATAATAGGTGTATAAGGAAGAACGGGGCATTCTGGAGAATGAGCCAACATGACCATTGCTCAGGGTCAGGAGAAAACAGCAAACATTAAATAACATACTTACTCAGATACAATGAATGATGCTTCACTTGGAAGCATGACTCAGAGGTTTATTGGTGAGTTTTCAGGCAATGTTGATGCCTCTCAAATAGTACAAACATGTTGGGTTTGGAGGCATAGAGGGATATTTCTGAGCGGAAAATCCATAGGTTTTTTTTTTTTTTTTTTTTTTACATGTTGATATGTGTGCGTGCATGTGTGTGTGTGTGGTTTATACCAGTATGTAAGTGTGCTTGTATATTTGTGGACACATGTATGTATGTGGTTGTGCATGCAAGTGTGTGCATATGCATGTGGAGGTAAGGTGTCGACATCCAGTGTCTTCCCAAATCACATTCCCACTTTGGTTGTGAGCCAGGGTCTCTTGCTGAACCTGTACTAGATAGCCAACAAGTCTCAGAGATCCTGCTAGTCTCATTGCTGGGATTACAGGTGCACACTAATGACTTTCTGTGGCTGCCAAGGGTCCAAACTGAGATTCTCATTCTTACACATCAAGTAACTTACCAACAGAGTAATCTCCTCAGCTCCTCAAAGCCTAAAAATTCTTAATGGTGTTGGTAATAAAGAACAGAATTAAATTTAAAACCAAATAAAATAAAATAAAAATAGTGAATGGAATATAGTATAAAAAATTCACTGAAGGGCTGGAGGGATGGCTTAGCAGTTAAGGCATTTGCCTGCAAAGCCAAAGGGCCCAAGCTCAATTCCAGGACCCACATTAGCCAGATGCACAAGGGGGCACACGCATTTGGAGATCATTTACAGTGGCTGGAGGCCCTGGAGTGCCCATTCTCTCTCTCTCTCTCTCAAATAAATAAATAAAATTAAAAAACTAAAATAATTCACTGAAGAAATAGGAATAGGTTATTCCATAATGTTAACTTTCTTATATGCCAAGGTGTAATGGTTGCAGTTCATTGATTGGTTGACCCTGGTCCAATAAAAACTGAGAGAATCAATTGATCTGGATGAGAGATAACAATTCAACATTAGATGAGTTTATTTTAAAATGACAGTAGAACAGTATCTAACCTGGAAATTAGATTGGAGGGTTGAAGGATGGAGTATGCAGCTCAGTGGTAGAGTTTTCATCCTAGTATGCCAAAAACCCTGGGTTCAATCCCTTCCCCTCACAGACAAAAGAGATCAATTTAAAAAAAAATCACAGGGAATTGAAGCTCAGGAAAACAAGTGAGGTTAAGACTCACTTGGGGCAATTTAGAAACAGAAGCCAGTGTGGCTAATGGCATGGAGATGTTATCAAAACAACAGATTTCATCAGATATTTTTTATTGCCACTCACATGATACTTCCCTGTAACTCCATTCTGGCGCATTCAGCTAGACTAAAGTGCTTTCATCTAATGAGGGCGGTGTACAGGGAGATGAAAGTGACTCAGTGGAATTCATGCTGCATTAGCTGTGGATTTCTTCATAAAATTTAATGTCCAATTCTATGTTTATTTTAAAATATTATGGCAATGAGTCAACATGCTTTTCTCGTGAGGTTCTTAGCTAACCTGACGTAGAAAACTATTTCAATAATGCTAATTCATTTTAAGGGATAGTGTGGTTCACTACATGATTTTTAAAAAGTCAACTAGAAAAACATTACTTTTATTATGAACAAACTATGAATTTCATATTTTATGTTTCCTCCTGATTAGGAGTTAATTAACCTTTAAATTCTATTCAATTGCCAGTAAGTAGTGTTGTACAATAATAGCCATCTCAAATGGACAGGCTACATAACAGACATGTTGAAGCTGGAAGAAAAATGAAATTTAGTGAGACTAAGTTCATGTGAAACTAGACATGATTGATAGGTCATAAACAGATTCATTCTACATTAGGCAGTTACAATTTGTATTTTAAAAGTCATTTTCATAAGTAATTTAAGATGTGAACTAGCAAATAATTGTATATTATTGAACATTTAAACAATGCCTTGCTTAAAAGTTAAAAAAAATCATCAGTATAAGGAATGTCTGAGTTGTAATTTACTGTTATAGAGCACCATCCTATAATTCCAGTGTGTAAATTTCAGCAGTATTATATTTTACTTTTGTGTACATTTATTTATTTATTTGAGAGATACAGAGGCAGTGAGAAAGAGTGAGGAAGACAATATGCATGCCAGGGGCTTTAGCTACTGTAAATGAATTCCAGAGACATGTGCCACCTGTGCTTCTGGCTTATGTGAGTCGAACCTGGGTCCTCTGGCTTTGCAAGCAAGCACCCTAACTGCTAAGCCATCTATCCAGCCCCATATGTATACTTTTTAAATATTATTTAAAAAAATTATTTATTTGAGAGAGACAGAGAGAGAAAGAGGCAGGTAAAGGAGAGAGAAAGAATGGGCATGCCAGGGCCTCCAGCTGCTGCAAATGAATGCCAGACACATGTGCCACCTTATGCATCTGGCTTACTTGGGCCCTGAAGAATCAAATCTTGGTCCTTAGGCTTTGCAGGCAAGCACCTTAATGGCTAACCCATCTCTCTAGCCCTAATCTTATCTTTATAATAAGAACAATTCAAAAGCTGTGTGCTGATAGCTGATAACTGATGTCATTTGTGATGTCTGTTAGTCCGTATCTCACATTTTGGAGAGTTCAGATTTGCTTCTATGACATTGATATACTACATTATAGCAATTAAGATTTATATATTCACTAGATTCTACCTTCTAATGGAAACCTTCTTCTAATGGTTTTCTTTTGAGTTTTGTAAAAGTACTGGTCCTCAATTCTTTCTTTTTCATTTTGTTTTCATCTAGGCAGTCATTGAAGATAATAGTATTTTGAGCCCAGCACTGAGTTATATGAATAGCAGCCATATGCCAAGAATACTAGCAAACAGAAAATGGCATCAGAAGCAATTAATAAGTTGTTTGTGCTATTAATCAGTTGAGCTTAGGCTGGAGCGAGACCATTGACCAGCTATCTCATGGGATATTTAGGATGTCAAATGAAGCTATCACTAGCTAACCTTATGCACCATGGCTGCTTCTTTTAAAAACACATATTTATTTATTTGACAGAGACAGAGAGTGTATGAGTATGGATGTGCCAGAGTCTCCTGCCACTGCAAATGAACTCCAGACACATGTGCCACTTTGTAAATCTGACTTTACATTACAAGAGTACTGGGGAATTGAACTCGGGCCTTCAGGCTTTGCAAGAACGTATCTTTAGCTGCTCAGCCCTCTCTGCTGCCCCCTTATTGCTTCTTAATAGATTCTTCATCTCTAAGAAAGCCACATTATTTCAGAACACACTTGGATAAAGTCAGTGTTTGCTCATTTGCATTTCTGGGCAGAGCCACAAATATGGAAGCTGGCTGAAACTGCATTCCAAGAGTTTTAGTAGCAAGCTTACCACCATTGACCATGAAAATGATATACACCAAAATCAAACTATAATATAAAAAGAGATTTTATATGAGATAGATAAAATAGAATTTTCCAAACTCTTGAATTACAAAGTTTAAAATCTATGGGGAAATCCAGTGGGGAATTCCATCAGTGAACCACATTTGATTGAAAAGTCAACGTACTGTGAAACAATTGCTCTGAGATGCCTACCCACAAACCCACTTAATGTCACAGGGTTTCTTTTCGTCTGAAGTAAAATAAATCAAAGTTGGGCAGTGTAAGAAATTTATCTTAGAATTAATTTACTTCACCCTATAGAAGGTTTTATGGCCCTAACATTTTTACAAAAGATTCTTAGATATGAAAATTGGTTTTTTATTATAAAATCTAGAAAGCAGAGATGGGCATATGTATGGATTTGTGTGTGTATAGTTTGTGTTTTAAGTTTTGATGCTAGGGTTACAACTTAGGACCTTGTGGATGGTAAGTACCAATTCTAACATTGAGCTATATCCCCAACCCCTAGTTTGTGATTTTGTTATGAAAATAACAAAACCCAGCAACCTTACACTTATTACCTTCTATTCTCTTTAAAATACTACTTATCTTCAGACTTTGAACCTTAGAAGCTGCTTCACATGGGGTGATCTGGTCCTTAGCTTGCCACTCTGACAGCTATTCAGTGCATCGTCATATACAGATTCAAACCAGGCCATCTTCAGAGCCTTACAGCTGATGAGTGAGACCCTACCTGGAGCAAGTTTTTTCTCTCCAAGTATAGTCTGTACCAATTAACAAAGAACAATAGGAATGTGCCTTTTCATCTTGTGATGGGTAGCAGGCCAATTTGGGAAAAAGAAAGAGAGAATATGAATCTGTCTTTGCTCAATGCAAGGACAGAATCTTCTTAATTTTTACTAATTCCCTTCACCCTCTTATTCTATTTACATATAATCTGAGGATTCAGAAAATTTTATGTGATATGTTTATGGCCACATAGCTATCAACCACCAGTCAAAACATACATGTGAGTTTCTTTATTGCTATTTGTTAAACCATCTTTTATTTATTAGGAGAGAAAGGGGGAAAGGGAGAGAAAAGATAAGACAACAGAAGAGAAGTTAGAGTGAACACCTGGGCCTCTTGCCCCTACAAACGAACTCCAGATACATGCCCCACTTTGTGTATCTGGCTTTATGTGGGTACTGGAGAACTGAACCTGGGCTGCTTGGCTTTGCAAACAGGTGCCTTTAACTGCTGAGGCCATCTCCACCACAGGCCCTAAGTCTGAGTTTTGAAGGACCTTCACATTTACAAAAAAGTATCTTTTTAAATCTAAACTCCAGAATCATCTGTTGAGCTCAACACATTACAATGTGTTCAAATGAATTTTGTAGACATTGTAAAAAGGAGGTACACTTTCCTATACTGTACCAGACAATCAAGGTGAAGTTGAGGGGCGCAGAATATGGTGCTAGTAGAGTGAAGATTGAAAAGGAGGGAACGATGAAGGGGAAGACAAAACGTGAGGATGAAGGAAGTGAACAGGGAGTGGATTTGGTGCCTAAGGCACAGTTCCTCCCTCGTAGTTACTTTCCAAGTACTGCTTAGAGCTCTCTCATGGAGCCCTTCTCCCTGACTGACTTATTGCTTCCAAAATCAACACGGCTCATTCTACACCCTGGCTACTGGGCACAGGTGTGTTGTGTGGCTTGTGTCACTGTTTGCAATTTCACCGCTTACCCTGCTGTGTGCTTTATTACCGTGAACGCCAGTTCTCTCACATGTAAAAACCAACCTGACCTTTTTAAGGGTCTGCAGAGCTTAAGTGAAAATAAAATACATGCAGAAAATGAAGTACCTAACAGCATAGATATTAGGAGTGACATATCCCCAACATATTAGTCTATAAAATGATCCTTGGTGTGCCCATGCCCTGAATTGTTTTACACTCATTTGCAGCTTGTTATTTTAAATAAAAACACATTCTTGTATTTCTACTTAGTTCAACATGGTTAAATGGATGCTTCAGTTCACAGTTAATTTTTAATTAAAGAAAACTGCATGTGCTCCTATGGGTAGATTTCTTAACACTAAGGAATGTCATCTAAACGAATCAGGAAAGATTTTCTCTCAAAGCTAACAGCTCTGGTATGGCATATTTTTCTAAGGATACTGTGTTTAGCAAATCTGTGAATAATAGATATGTGATGGCTTTTCCAAAACAGACAAGGTGAAGGGTTTGTAAAGCTTATATTATTTTATTTTATTTTTTTTTGCATAAGTTTAGAGTTCGTGTGCAGTGGCAGGAGGCTCTGGCATACCCATTCTCTCTCTCTCTCTCAATTATATATATACACACACACATATATATACAGTTTTATATATATATATATATACAGTTAGAGAGAGTTAGTTAGAGGCAGACATATATATATAGACATATATAGACATATATGCATATATATATGACATATATATAGACATATATGCATATATATATGTCTATATATATCTGCCTCTTTATCTCTTTATATCAAGTAAATAAATAAATACGATTTTTTGAATATTCAGAAGTCTAAATAAACATCTTTCCTTTATAAGTTAACTATTCAATCTCAACTATTCTGTCATGGCAGCCAGAATGAAATACAAGTTTAATCTTACCAGGACCTCTGAAGAATAACGTGGCACCATGTCTAAAAGTGTTGGGCGTAGCACCAGGCTGCATGGGTTCCCAGCCCTGCTGCACCCAAATTATTTATCCTATCTCAACCTCAGTTTTCTCCACTAGAATATGAGGAAACTAGTATGCTTAACTTGCAGTTGATCTGAAAATTAAATGAGAACAAAGTAAATGCTTTGGATGAATCAGCTATTATTATGTTCATGGCTTGTCCATTCTCAGGTTTGTTATGTCCGAACAAATGGCCTAGTTTCTAATTTCTATAGTTATTGTAGTAATACAAATAAGCAAGCTCAGTGAGGTTCATGTGACAGTATCTCCCAGTTGTCTCTCCAGGATACATGTGGAGATAACTGCAACTCAGGATGAAATACTATAATTTTTGTTTGTACTTTTCAAATGGCCCTTTTCTTTTGAAAACTCACAGTAATTTGGGACATGTGGAAAAAAATAAAGCAATGCTTAGCACATGAAGAGTGACAAGATTAACGCATAGAAATATCCATAGATCCTTTGTGTGGAATCTCTTTCAATTTGTAAATTCAGTCATTACCTTGATAACCATGATTGTTGTCTTGCGTGGTACCTAGAAGTCCCGTCTCTCCATTTTCCTTCAGTCTAGAGCAAAGTCTCAGTGCTCCCTTGACCTTCATGATCTTGGAAATTTTTGCACATTCCTTTTGTACATTTGCTCAGTGTGGGTTTGTCAGATGCTTTCTCTCAAGAGAAGCATATTGTGCATTTTGGACAAGAACCTCACAGACACAAGGAAATATTCCCCTTATAGCAAGCATCCTTTCAGCTGGCACAGGCTGATAAACATTTCATTATCAATGGTGTGATTTGACCATTGAAAACGGCTTCTGCCAAGCTTCTTCACAACATTACTTTAGAATTATCAGTTACATTGTACAGAGAAACCTTGGGACTACTCGGATGTTTTATTCCTCATTTTACTCTAATTAACTAGAGTTAGAATTTATTGAATTAATTACTGCTATAACAGATAAGAAATGTTACTGTTCAAATAACATCTGTGGTTTATCTGTATCTTTATATAAAAGATTCAGTTATGAGGCTAGTTTATATCTTCATTGGTCTGTCCATATTATCTCAGTAGTTTATTTTATTATAAATGTATTATTGATGATTTTAATGCATCAGTTTCCCCAGGTGTGGACAGTGGAAAGCCTGTGGGCTAGCTAATATGTCTTTTTGATGTATTTCCCTTATTCTTTCAGTGTTTGTTTCCTTTTCACACAACAGTATGTTCCAAGTACAATTGCTACGTTCTTTAATCAATCTTCATAAGCTATTTCTCTTTGAGGGCCTTGATTAAAAAACACCGGTGTGTGTTGGGGGGGCACATACCAGGGTCTCTTGCCACTGCAAGCAAACGCCAGATGTGTATGCAACTTTGTGTCCATCTTAACATGGTGCTGGGAAAGTGAACCCTGGGGCAACAAACCCCTGAGCCATCTCCCCAGCCTGAAGACTTGGCTTCTAAATTGAGGAGTGGTCTTTAAAACTCAAAGTTAGGCCAAGGTATGCTCATTGATCCGGTGCTCTTGCTCTTTCTAACTTTTGTCTGTACTGAATTCTAGTTGAATTTCACCCTCCGTAGTTTCTATTCACAAATGTTTTAGCATTTCAGCTAGTCCAATTAAGTTGTCAATCAACATCAACCTTCACTGAGACCTAGATATTATTTACAGATTACCTAGTGTCTTATGCTGTATTCTGGGTTGATTAAATGACAAGCCAAGTATCTTGTGATATCTTGGCATATTTTTCTTCTCTCAGTTTTCAAGATGATATCTACAGGTTATATCCCTTTTTATCCAGCTAGGTTTCCCATACTCTTTCAAAAGAATGGATGCAGGAGGAAATTTAAAAAAAGTCTTGCCATCTTTCATATCACTTCTTGACTAAACCTCTGAGTTGCATGTGAAATATATGACCTTTATCCAACAAGATCTATAGGGTTTATACTTGGAGAAAAAGTAAAAGAAAAAAAGCAGGCTGTTTTCATCTGTTACAGGAAGAATGAGCACTTCAGTTCTCATTTGTCAATGAGTGGGAGCACACAGGGAAATGAGTGGTAAATCTCACAGAAAGCTAGATCAGCTGAGCACAGGCCTGCAATAAGTAAGGTCCAGGGCTTTCCCCACAGCCATGTTTCCCTCATTCACATAACTAGATTCAAGACCTCCCACTGAATCAATTACACCTGATTTTCATGTGTGACACCAGTAACACTCTGCTCTACTTTACATGCTGGCCTTCTGTTTTGCCATTTTATTTGGTGTCCTCCCATCTCTTACCAGACGTCCTCTTCCTATATCATGGTCTGTAAATATTATAGCTCAAAGGACCTGAAAAAAATACGTGCAATGCTCTTAGAGTATGATGATCAATTCTCAAGAAGGACTGAAATACATTCCTTCTTCTACATTGAATTATAAAACTGAAAGGAAGGATATCATCACAGATGGACTTTGTTACTCTCTCTTTTTTCTCCCTCCTGACTTCCCTCTCTTCCTTATGCTTTGAAGGAAATAAAATATACTGAATATGTCACAGTAGAAAAAAGTGGATATGAACCATATGCACACCAATAATGGTTATCCCAAATTTATTTAATTTTGTATAGTGCTATTATTTCTCAAACAATGACAAAGATATTGACTATTCCCACAACATACACTCAATTTTGATGGTATTTTTTGTGTTAAACAATACCATCACAAAATGAAATAGATAGATGGTATTATAAAAATTACTCTCCAGATAGAACATTCTACATCTCTGCATTTGTAAGTATGGTTTAAAGTCTATCTTTGAAATTTCCATGGTTTTGTAAATATATGTTTATTCCCAGCCAACAGTTTATTCATTCAAGCATTGTACACATGTGGTTACTGAATGAGTGTATTTAATACTATTCACAAGATTAGGAGAATTTGGCTCTAATGAGTAGTAATTTGCTTGAGATGTATGTGCTATTAAGAATCACACAGTCAAATATTCCCCTACTTCCAGGGCTGCCTATACAATAATGACAAACAGCCAAGCAGGTAGTCAATGAAGGAAAGAATTATCTAGGCTTCATTAACCTTCACTCTGTTACCTTGTACTTCACAGGCCATGTTCTGCCACTGACATTCTCCAGGGCAATTAAGTAGATGATTGCCACTAATTACTGTGCTTTATCATACACACCACTTTGCAGCTCTGAGAATGATGGTTGGAAGTGCATCTCAGGAATCTTTCTACACATCTTGATATTTACTTCTGCTACATTAAAGTAATTTTATGGGAAAGATGGAGTTGTTTGGGCTGGAGGGATGGCTTAGCAGTTAAGGCATTTGCCTGCAAAGCCTAAGGACCCAGGTTCAATTCTCCAGGATCAACATTAGCCAGATGCACAATGAGACGTATGTGTCTCGAGGTTGTTTGCAGTGGCTGGAGGCCTTGGTGCACCCATTCTCTCTCTCTCTCCCTCCCTCTTTCTCTGTCAAATAAATAAATAAATAAAAATAAAATATTAAAAACGATGGAGTTGTCTGATTATATCAGAAAATGTAGAGCTGTCTGAAATACAATAAAATAAAACATCATGGACCACTTCCTAATTATAGTTATAAATATTGTATTCTTAACTGAGAAAATACATAGTGATAATAATGTAGTATAGACTTTTAGCATATAAATCACAGTGGGAACCTAGTTAAAAAATTATGCTGGTAATTTAAATTATAATCTGTAAATCATGATGTGTAATCGTCCATTTTTCTAGAGTTCTTGCAATAGCTATGTATCTCCAGTTCCACTTTCAACATTTTAAGGAAGCACACACTGAGAATCATTTTTTCTCTGCTTATATAACATGCTTCTGACTATTTTGAAGCATGTTTTAGGTATTTATTAGAGGCATTTGGTTTCACTTAGATTAATTTTAGCAAAAATATAATATTTATGCAAAAATGATATAATAAATATAAGCATTGATATTCACTACTAATGCTATGCATTATCTAATCACCCCCAAAGCCTGCCAGATCCCATCACATCCACATTGAGCATTGGGATTTCTTGAGGTGTGAGGAATAAACATTCAGTCTATAACACACCACTAATATAAGTGTTACTGAAGATTTGTAGTAATATTGGATAGACAAAATATTTTAACAATAAGTGTCAGATGTTACTATTCACCATAGCTACTTGATCTCCCTGGTCATTCTCTTGATTTCCTGTTGATAGCCTTCTTACACATAAGTCTTCTCTATTATCTTCCTATTCTTGCTCTGTAATAGCAAACTCTCCCCAAATACTGATTACTCCAGATTACAGAGAAATGAGCATCTCTTGTCTTCTTATTCACAAAACTAACCTTTGGCAACAAGCCTCTCCAACATGTTAGCCTTTCTTTTAGACAGATTGACAGATACACACACACACACACACACACACACACACACACACACACACACCACTTACTTTCCAATTTAGTTAAGCAAATTATTCGCATAAAAATAAATCAGGAATGTTACTCTTTAAGAGTTCACATGTCTGGGACTTATCAGAAAACTGAACACATGATATAGATTTATAGCAATTTTTGAAATTCTTGTGTGCCAATTCTACCACCTATGTCAGTTCTTGTTAGATTTACTTGTTTAATCTATTCAATAATCCCATGAGATAGACCATTTCTATTATCCCCATTATGTAGATTTAAGAAAAAAAATCACCCGAGGCATAGAGAGATCAAGTAACTTGCACAACTTCACACATTGTATGATGAGGCCTGACATAGAGCAGTCTAGCTCCATCGGAATGAATACAGTTGACAAGCGTGTTCAAATCATTTCAAAATGCCTACTGGTCCTCTGAAATTTTAAGCTTTCATAGATCTGTTTGAGAGCCTTTGGGGTCCTATAGGAAAATAGAAAAGAGTAATTCTTTCCAACACTATTTACCACACATACCACGTGGGCTGTGGCTTGAGCCTGCATTCTGCTGATTGTTACAGTTTCCACCACTGCTGTCAAACGAATAGAATGGACTGGAAGGTCCACGTATTTTAAAACGTGAGATGGAATGTGAATCTTTTGCTTTGTGTGTTCTCTTGGAAAAGTAGCTAGATTGTGATAACTCAGAGACTTATATTGGTCTTTGTCTCTCTGCAATTGAACAAATGGCCTCATTGTTATAAAATGAGACCATACATCCCACTTTATGTGGTGGCTGCAAGGATTAAAGGGGATAATGCATGAAGCACTCGGCATGCCAATTTCCCTGTGTTCCAGTCATTATAAGAAGAACATTAAGTACAGACAATAAAACCCTCCTACCAGTCATCCCCAGCCTGAGACTGCAAGAAAACATAATCCAGAGATAGTGGGAATGTGTTCAAAACTTTGGCAATGACAGTTGTGAAAAAAATTCACTGCTACAGTGTCCAGTCTGTGGCTCCTTAGTCTATATATCAGGAGCTTGTATACAGGGTAAAGTCAAAAGAAAGCACCAGTGAATAAAACCCAACTCAGAAACATTGCCATCCTTGGCCTTATTCTGTTCATAGGAAATCCTGACTTGGTCTTCTTGCTGTACAATGGCTGGTATGATGGCTTATACTGATTGTCACCGCGAAGGACCTAGAATCACCTATAGAGAATTATCTTGATTACTTATGGTGGGAAGACCCACCTGAACTGTGAGTGGGTGGCACCATTCCATGGGCTGGAGTCCTGGACTCTATATAAAGAAGAGAGCTGGCTGAACACCAGCATTCTTCACTGTCTCTTTACTGTGGCCTGAAAATGGCCAACTGCCTCAAACTCCCTCTGTCATACCTTCCTGCTATGATGGACTGTAACCTGGACCTGGAAGGTGAAATAAACCATTCCTCCCTTCAAGTGCATGTGCTGGGTATTTTGCCCTTGCAAGGAAAAGGTAAGTGATACAGGTTATGTTGGTATATTTACAGCCAAATGATAAAATTCCTTTAGATAGAGGGTCACATTTATGATGCAAATAATCCTAGGCATAGGTAAATCTTCTTACGGGCCATGTATGTAAACAAATCTGTTAATAATCATGTTACTGACACACAAAAGAATTTGACTAGTGAAAGAAGTAGAAGAGGAGAAATGGGCAAACTCCAGAACAGTGAGATGCCAGACTGCTTGGTGTCTGGAAACCTCTGATATCACATCCCAAATGTTTTCAGTTCACCTTTATCATGTGTATCAGAGGATCACTTGATTTGAGAACTTAAAATAGAAATTCTCTCCTCATCAATTCTGAAGTGAACCACACTGAAAAATTATCTTCACTAAGGAATAGATAAATTAAAATACATAACAAAGAATTTCTAATATTTGGCATTGGATGTGATAGAACTGTTTTTGTTTCAGTATCTGAATGATAGGTGGGTGATTTTCAAAGGTTGTTTACGAAACGGATAGATTCCTTTGCCAATGTCCTAACCCTACCCATCATCTTTGAATGACAATTTTGGTCCTTTTATAAGTGAGCTGGCTGCACACCATAGTGAGCTGAGAACTTCTTCATTATAGCACATAGACATTTTCTTCTGGGATGTCAGAAGAGGGAACTTCAAACAGTGACTTCATTTTAAGCAGCACTATTCCAGGAATTTAAGAAAAGTAATATCTTGCTTTTTTTTTTTTTTTTTTTTTTTTTTTACTAACAAACTTTACTTTTGCTTGGAAAGCCTAGTGGCCCAAGTTCAGTACCCTAGTACCCATGTATAGACAAATGCACAAACTGTCAATGAGTCTGGAATTTATTTGTAATTGTAAGAGACCCTGGAATGCCCATATTCTCTTTCTTTCTTTCATTCTTTCGTCTGCTTACAAACAAATAAACAAAATAGTTTTTAAAGAAGTTTTAACATGACTGTTCTATACAAAGATTAGTGACTATAATGTTGCAGCATGGGTTATTTAAATCTGGTTAATAATAGGCATTATGAACAAAAGGCAGGAGAGTGTGGGGTACAAGGTGAGCCCATACAATGAGGCCAGGCACTCACTTGTATTTAAAAGAGATTTTAGGGCTGGAGAGATGGCTTAGTGGTTAAGCGCTTGCCTGTGAAGCCTAAGGACCCTGGTTCGAGGCTCGGTTCCCCAGGTCCCACGTTAGCCAGATGCACAAGGGGACGCACGCGTCTGGAGTTCGTTTGCAGAGGCTGGAAGCCCTGGCACGCCCATTCTCTCTCTCTCTCCTTCTATCTGTCTTTCTCTCTGTGTCTGTCACTCTCAAATAAATAAATAAAAATTTTTTTTAAAAAGAGAGATTTTAGAACACATGAAGAATATCTGATTTAATATGTAGAAAAAAATGAGATTAATGGAAGAAGAATTCTACCTCTGGTATTTTGTACCAAGTTCATCAGAAAAAAAAAAATTCTATTCATACTTAGTACAAGGTGAAAAACACATGACAGGATTCTATTAAATCCTTCCCTCCTTCAGGATACGTATGCATAGATAAGGAAAAAGAAAAGAGTTCCCTAGGCAAAACAAGTGGTGGGATATACATTACTAGTGGTTTGTATGCTCACAGTTTAAAATCACAGTCTTTATTGTTCCTTGAATTTGGCTTCTGATGGCAAAGCAAAGTCAACAGACAGGCTTCACGATATACAGATGTGCTAGTGCAATTTTATAAATGGATGTTGCACTTCATCTATTAGGAAAAAAAAACAACCCTCAAGGTCATTCTTTACCATGTCATAAAAAACAGTGTTTGTACTGATGGATGAAAAATGCAATCTTAAAAGAGACAACAGTCATTAGCTTCCAAAATAGAGTTACACAAAAAGGGACTACTGAAGGACATTAATCTTTAAAAATACACCCCAATGACAATTAGAATGAATCAATCCCAGAACATAGATTTTTATTTGTAGTGACAAAATGAAAAAAAAAAGATATATAGGAAGATTCATGATAATAAAAATATATAGTACCAAGTCTCAGTCTGTAGAATAAATGTCTGACTATTTTTATGAAGAATAGAATATTTTGAGAAGTATTTAGGAAAACACAGGAATATAACTGATGCTTTAATATTGAGAAGACCTAAACTAATGGGGGAAATAAAATGAACTCAAGTGTTCCTGTAACTTTTATATATTCTTTGGGGAATAAGAACATTAAGATTACTTACAGGGAAGAATATGTCTCAGACATGGGTTATAGGATGTGTTCACTACAGATAACAAAACACTAATAATCACATATCTCCTCTATTTTATGTTCAATTAAAAAGAAGAATAAAAAGGAGAAAAGAAAAATCAAGAGGAAAGAAGTGGAAGAACTGACAGGCTCTCCCATTAGAGGCCCTGACTGCCCTTGAGCACCAGGTTCAGGTCGTGGGAGCCGACGATCCTGTGCCTTTGGCCTGGTTACCAAGTAGGGGTTGTGGGAATATAAAAGGCAGAATCTTTTCACACTTTGCCTATTCTGACTCAATATTTTCCCTTGGAGAGTAAGAATATCTACTTTTGTCTCACATGAGAAAGGGCTGTGACCCAGCCTGCAGAGCTGAAAGGAATTTCAGCCTGTGGCTCTAGACAGATTTTAAGTGATACCAGTAATACAAGGCCTCAATATCCCAGACCTTGACACCATCCTGGAGAGAAGGACAAGCTGGAGAGAGCTCAAGAGAAACTTGAAACTCTGTGAAAAAGAAATAAATTTGGTATTTTTTTTAAATTAGTTACGGACATACTCAGTATGTAGACAGCACTTGTTGGTACCATCCTTACCCTCATCCCTGCCCATCCTCCAAAGGGAGCCTCCTCTTTGGGGATGCCTGTTATCCCCATGGGGATTATAGGTTGTGCATTGTGGGGCAACTACCAGTTATGGGGAAGAGGCAATGTCTCTGTGAATAATGTCCCAACTTGTGGCTCTAACAATCTTTATGTTCCCTCTTCCACAAAATTCCTTGATCCATGTTGGGTTCATTTTAGCTCTACTTTAGTGATGGGCTCTTAGGAGCCTCTGGATCTCTGGTTTGGTAGGAGTTGAATGTCCTCAGTGTCTGTCTCCTTCACCCTTGTGCTGATACCAGGTTCACCACTAAAGCACCACTCTTGCTCATTTCCCCAATTCCTCTGTGGCTTCAGCTGGAGCCCTGGTGAAGTGCAATGGGCCATTTCTTTCCTCAGGTCCTGCTTCCATCAGAAAAAAAGAGAAGCAGATTCTCCAATGGAAAGTGAGGTCAGCACAGGTTAAATGGGATAACTGTTGTCAGTTTAGAGAGAATTTAATGGGTATAGGCCCTCTTGTAGCCCAAGATTGGTGGGAGCTTGACATTGAAGAGTAAACTTATTATCTGGATATGATTCTGATTTGTTTTCCAGTTCCAGATATGGGTTCTTTTCCACTGAGTGGATCTTTTAGCCAGCCCAAGAGCAGTTGCTTACACAACATGGTTATGTGCCACTATTATACTTGTGTGAGCATCACATAAGGTTGTTTGCTTCTGAGTAGCTTAGACCTTGAGTTGCTCAGACAGATGTTGGCCACCGAGTGGCTAATACAGGCATCTTCTAGCACTAGAAGGGATACCTATCTGGTCACTGGCTTTCTTCCAGATTCCAGACAGTTCTCTCCATGTTCCGTACTGATAGCATATGTTGTCTTCAGCCATAGGGACTTTGATGTATTGTATTGTTTCATAAAATGTTACTAGCAATTTGATTACAACAAAGTTAATTCATTTTTCTAAATCTACTATGAGCCTATTTTGTATATTGGAAACTAGGATTGTTTTGCTTTATTCATATACATTTTTATGAAATGTACTATTAAATTATAGGATGTTTTTAAAAGTGCTCCATCAAAATTAGAGTTGTTGGCTCACTCTCTCTGATCACTTGGGAACTTCAAGTTGTGAGTTAACTTTTCCCTTGGCTGGTCCTGGGCTGGCTGGGCCAGGGCTCAGGCCCAGACCCAGCCCTGAGGGTACTCTAACCCTTACTCTCTGCATGGGTTCTTTAGACCCTCCTGCTCCCCACATGGCAGGAGTTCCTTGAACTTTCTTTTCTCTTTTCTTCCTATGCTTTTCTACCCAGATTCATATGCAGTCACATGGACTCCTGAGCTACACGTGGCTCACATGGGCTTTTGGTCTCCACATGACATAATCCTTTTCTCCCCACTTCCCTTACCTCCTAGGCTTCCCCTTTCCACACTCCTTTGGAAAATCTGAATAAAATGTGGTATTTTTAAAATACAAAAAAAATTAGAGGTGTTGGGGCTAGGTAGATTGCTGAGTGGTTAAAGGTGCTTGCTTGTAAAGCCCGATGATCCCCACATTCAGTTCCCCCAGTACCCATGGAAAGTCAGATGCACAAAGTGGCCCATGCATCCAGAGTTCATTTGCTGTGGCGAGAGGCTCTGACATTTCCCTTCACCAGCCCCACAAATAAATAAATTAAAAAATTTGAGGTGTTAAGGTATACTGCTAAGTAAAACAAACTGAATTTGATATATAGAGCCAGTGAGGAGGCCTGACGGTGGCCACGAAGACTGTAATGTATCAGAGTGTTATGTGTAGTGCAACAGTCTTATCTTGTATTTCCCCACTTATCAAAGTCAAATCTGAAGCCTGAGATAGATGGCTGTGTAACAAATGTCACACAGATGGTTGGATCCACTCATTCTCACTTTTCAGCTTCCTTTAGTTGTGATGTCCCCAGAGCTTTGTCCTAAGCCAGATTTATCCTGTCAACATCTCTGGACATTTTTCATCCTTGACCTCGGCTGACCTCCACATATATTCAGCTATGGAATCTGTTTTCTGTGAGACAGCCTTTTCCTATGGTCAAGGCCAGAAAATACAGCTGGGTAGGAGATGTTTTCCCTTGTCATGGGACTTTAGAGCTTAGTTTCTCTCTAGTCCCAAGGAGATCTTCTCTTGTGCAGTGCTTCCTTGGAGGCATCCAGCACATCCAGCATCGTCATCATTTTCCTGGTTGCACAGACAGGAAACTTGAAAATGATCTTTCATTCATTGTCTCTTTTTTTTTTTTAAGCATTTTTATTTATTTATTTGAGAGCGACAGACACAGAGAGAAAGACAGATAGAGGGAGAGAGAGAATGGGCGCGCCAGGGCTTCCAGCCTCTGCAGACGAACTCCAGACGCGTGTGCCCCCTTGTGCATCTGGCTAACATGGGACCTGGGAAACCGAGCCTCAAACCGGGGTTCTTAGGCTTCACAGGCAAGCGCTTAACCGCTAAACCATCTCTCCAGCCCCATTCATTGTCTCTTAACACACAGTAGAAACAGCCACTAACTGCTGATTCAACTTTCTAGGTGTTTCTAAAATCTTTCTACCTCTGTGCTCTGCTCATGACTTTTCTTCTATGCAAAAAGGTGAAAATAAGGTGTGCTGTTTTTTTTTTCAAGTGTTTTTCCATTGTGCAATGAGGTGAAGTCTGATGGTGTTCCTGTGTAGTGTAGTGTTTAAGTGTTGCTTGTCTTTATTTACATGAAAAGAAAAAGTTTATGTAGAATGTATGTTAATGATGCTTTTTTAATGCCTTATTTAACTTATTTATTTGACAGAGAAAGAGAGAGAGAGAGAGAGAGAGAGAGAATTGACATGCCAGGCCTCTAGCCACTGCAAACGAACTCCAGACACATGAGCCCCCTTGGGCATCTTTTCAATGTGGTTCCTGGGGACTCGAACCTGGGTCCTTTGGCTTCATAGGCAGATGCCTTAACCACTAAGCCATCCCTCCAGCTCATTGGTGCTTATTTTTAAAATGTTATTCAAGTTTACAGTATTATTTGATGCCTCTTTGCAGAATTGAATAGAGAAACAAGGCTAGAACATATCTGTGTCCTGAAGAGCCTTTTATATCTTCACATATGATAACAAAGTTTATATTTCCTAAAGTCTTGCAACTGACTTTCATGGTCTAACTGATGAACCTGTTATTAGTAAAGGATAAAATTTTTGGCTGGAGGGATGACTTAGCAGTTAAAGGCAGTTGCCTGCAAAGCCAAAGGATCCAGGTTCAGTTATCTGGGACCCACATAAGCCAGATGCCAGAGGTAGCCTGTGCATCTGGAGTTCATTTGCAATGACTGAAGGCCCTTGCTACCCATACACCCCTCTCTCTTTCTTTCTCTATGTGTAAAATAAATAAATAATAAATAAATAATATTAAAAATGAAATTAAAAAAATAGGATCACCTGACAGTCTCTGTACCTGCCCAGCAGAACCTCTGGGGATTCTCACTTCTCTTATGAGAACATGCACATGACCTGATTCCATGGCCTTCACATACTTATCTTTGCTCCACACTTACCTGTTATAACTCTCTAAACTGCCATTTAAACTGCAGTCTCAGCACGCTATTTCTTGAATGGTTCACACACAGTGTCATCCATTTGCTCTTTCCTTTGTCAGCAATGCTCAACCCTGTTCCTTCCTTTAACTCCTACAAATGTTTTAGGTCATTGAAACTGGGGAGCTGTTCAATGCATGTAAAGCTTCACTTATGCTAGATGAACAGCTTCTAGAAACCTGATGGATAGCATAGCACATATAGTTAACAACTTACCATGCATTTCAACATTTGATAAGAGGGTAGATCTTATGTCAAGTGTTCTTGACACTAGAAAATTTTATAAAAGAGGTTGTAACAGCTACCTTCTCATTGCAAACACCTGATAGAATCAACAGATGGGAGGAAAGAGTTTATTTCCAGCTTACACTTTCAAGAGGAGATTTCATTGTACTTAGAGAATCATGGCTATAGCAGGTGTCTGGGTATCATATCTTCACACATCAGCAGGGAGGAAGTAAAGAGAGTGATCCATGAGCTACAGAGACAGCTTAGCAGTTAAGGCATTTGCTGTGAAGCCTAAGGACCCAGGTTTAATTCCCCAGTATTCATCTAAGCCAGATGCACAAGGGGGGGGGGCGCGGTCAGAGCATGTATCTGGAGTTTGTGTGGCTAGAGTCCCTGGCATGTCCATTCTCTCACTCAAAATAAATGAATATATTTTTTTAATTGAAAGAGTAATCCATGAACCCCCAGTAGGGCTGAACTTATAAACCTCAAGGTCTCCCTCAAGCAATACCTCCTCCAGCAAGGCTCCACCTCTAAAAGGCTACACCAACCAGCTTACTCAAATGCATGAGACCATGGCATACATCTCACTTTCAGAAACACCATAGAGATACCTATGGGAAACAACTATAACCAATTGTAATAATATTACAGTTGTTTACATTTGCCCAGATGTATGTATTGAAATGATTGCATTAAAATGTTCATTTATTTGTTATAACAATTATACCTCAATAGAGCTCTTTGTTTTTAAATTGAAAAAATTGAAAAAGATAAAGTCATACCTTACAGAAGATTTCTTGTGACGTGTGTATATAGTATATGTAGAAATATGTGTGTTTGTGTGTGTTTGTATGTGTGACTGTAGTCATGCACATGTTACAACACATGTGTGGAAGTCAAAGGATAACATCAGGTATTGGTGGTCACTTTTTTACCTTGCTTGGGCTCTCATTGTTGACTGCTGTGTTCATCAGACTAGCTGGTCCATGGTCTTCCAGGAAATTCTCCCATAATACTCTGCTTCCTATATCATACCAACTAATTACACAATGGCTTCATTCTCCTGCTTGATAAGTAACTTCATGAAGCAGAAGGACCATGGCATTACTGTTCACTCTTGCACTCTCAGTGTTTAGCACAACCTCTGGCACGTGTCAGGTACCCCCTTAGGAACTGCTTAACAACTACTAATGCCGTGGATGAACCACATTTCCAACATATTAACTGATGCCATTTTTGTTATTCTTGTCATATCAAATATAGTGTTACAGTCAGTTTTTTTTTTAATTATTATTTTTTTATTTGAGAGAGAGTTAGAGAGAGAAAGAGGCAGACAGAGAAGGAGAATGGGTGCACCAGGGCATGTAGCCACTGCATACCAACTCCAGTCACATGTGCCACCTTGTGTATCTGGCTTATGTGGGTCTTGGAAAATTAAACCTGGGTCCTTTGGCTTTGCAGGCAAGAACCTTAATGACTAATCCATCTCTCCAGCCCTTCAGTTAATTTTTATTACAAAGATAAGCAATACAACAGATAAACACAGAAAACATGGAGCATCTAGATGCCCCATGCCATTTTTGGCATGTACTTAGATTGAAATTTATTAGTTATTTATCTGAAACTCAAAGTTGATTGGGCAGCCTGTGTTTAATTTGTTAATTATGGCTATACTCAGCTTTGTTTCCATTTTAACCAGGGAATTTGCAAGTCATTTCAGTTCATACTAACAAAGCATCTCTCATGGTCTTTGGAAATAGGGATGTTTGCCAGTAACATTTGCCATGTACTTACTGAAGTGATGGGAACTTTCCTTTGACTCTCTTCTGAATTTATTTCTAGATTTCACTTACATTGCTCCCAGTGACCTCTATTTCCCCACTTTTGACCATGGCCTGATGGTGCCTTTTTCACTCACATGGGTCTAACATAAAGCTGTGAAGTCATTGTCCTGGATTCTACTATTGCCATACCACATCTCTGAGAATCACAACACACTGAGTATGAGTACTCACAAGACTCCTTGCTATATTTTTAGACAATTTAAATGCTAAGTAATATGTCCTTCCCAAATCTGTGAGCTATTTGAGTTTCAATAGACAGTTTGATTGTTGAGAGTAGGATCCTATTTATTTTTGTATCTCTAGGATCTATGAAATGTTCTACTGAATAATTAGGAATATCTTTGCCTCCAAAACTAAACTGTCAAGTAAATCTATTATTCATAGTCAATTGTTCAAATATCTGAACAATGTTACAGAGCTCTTCATTAATCTAGATTTTATAGGTTGGGAATCCCCAGTTCCCTAGGTCTTTTTTTTTTTTTTTGTATGTTTTTGTTTTGTTTTTTTTAATTTGAGAAGCAGAGTACCTGGTATGGCAGTGGTGCTTGATAAGTGTTTGTCTTAAGAATTTCCCATACAAATTTAAAAGTAACAAATATTTACATAAAAACAAAATGATAAGTGTGGTGGTTTGATTCAGTTGTCCCCCATAAACTTAGGTGTTCTGAATGCTAGTCTCCCCAGCTGATGACAATTGGAAATTAAATCCTCCTGGAGGCAGTGCATAGTTGGGGGCAGTCTTATGAGTATTATACCCAGTTTCCACATGCCAGTGTTTGGTACACTCTCCTGTTGCTGTTGTCCACCATATGTTGGCCAGGGGGTGATGTCCAGCCTCTGTTCATGCCACAATTTTCCCCTGCCATCATGGAGCTTCCTTTCAAGTCTGTAAGCTAAAATAAATCCTTTTGTTCCAAAAGTTGCTCTTGGTCAGGTGATTTCTGCCAGCAGTGTGAAACTGACTGCAACACTTGGTATAGCTTGAAACAATATCAACATAGTAGCAATGAACACAAAATTAAAGGTCAAAATGATAATTGCATCTCATAAAAAGATTATCATATTAAATGTTAATTGAAATGGCAACTTAACAAAATATAGCAAGTAGGTATTTTGAAAACTAACCCATGTACACACATGCCTAAACATGACCACAACTTGAGATGCCTCAATTTTAAGATAGAATACTCTATTTTTGTGCCATATTTTGAAAGATACCTTCAATAATTCTCCATTCTTATCACTTGCTAATTCCTCTATGGCCTTGATGAATTGTTTAGGTATTTTTAACCTCAATATTTAACATGTTACAGGAAAAAGGCATCAATATTTTCTTTTTAATGAAACATATTTCTCTATCCTCTGCTGAAAAAATTAGCAAGAGGAATGATGCTACCAACCTTTTGTTGTTGTTCATAGAGATCTGGAGAGAAAGAAGTAAAGGCAAGGGAGAAACCAATAATTCAGTCTATTAGTTAAAGGGGAAAAATCATGCTTAAAATAGAAAAGGACTTATCTGGATGCTAGATACACCTTAATTAGGTGAGCGATTGTCGGGGTGTCTTTTGCACAGAGGCATACCCAGTCAAGTATACACACTTTTGTGCACTTCTCTTCAACTAATAACTGCCACATTTCATCATTTATAGCAATTAAGAAAACTGAGAATTTTTATTTTTAACTAAGCTTTATAACCAGAAACATTAGATGTGGAATAAGCAAGTTGGTGCTTTATTATCTTTCATTTATGACATTCACTTGTTTCTATGATGGTGCCTTAACTCTACAATCAATTTCCATCCATGTTGGATGATAATTTGTCATTTTATTGGACCGAGTAGTGTGAACGGAGTAGAAAGTGGATGGATCTTATTTTATATTAAAATTTGCATGTGGCCACAACACAAAACTATAACATTAATTGGTTGGTGCAGGATTATCAGACCTATGGAAAAGAAAGGGGAATAAAACATATTCCTTTCAGTAGGACTCTTCAAAAGGCATAGCTTTAACATACAAGCAGGGAAAAGAAAAAAGCCCAAGAAAACTCATTGTAAACCAGCTTCTGGGCTGATGTGTTGGATTAGCAGTTAAAAGTACTTGTTTGCAAACCCTGATGACCCAGGTTTGATTCCCCAGTAGCCCAATAAAAGCAGATACACAAAGCAGCACATGTTTACAGTGGCAAGAGGCCCTAGTGTGCCCATACTCTCCCTCTCTCTCTCTCTCTTTCATAAATAAATACTTTTTTTAAGAAAAAGAAAGCTCATTCCATGTTTCCTTTCAGGGTCTTATCATTAAAGATGCATATTTCTGAGTAGAAAATTATAAAGAACATTGCTATACACAAATGTGTGTGCATATGGACAAAGAGAAAGAGAGAGGAGAGAGAGAGAGAGAGAGAGAGAGAGAGAGAGAGAGAGAGAGAGGATTATTATACATGGCCACAATGATATCAAGCCACTTCCTTATCCTATGAGAAATATTAGGATTTAACAGGGGGCTCTGGAGATAACTTAGTCAATAACATGCTTGCTTTGCTATCATGAGCATCTGAGCTTAATTTCTCAGAACTCACATAAAATGTTGGGTGCAGTTGCACATGCCTATAAGTCCAGTGCTGGGATGAGGGGGTAGGTGGACTCCCTGCAGTTCACTAGTCAGCCTAACTGGTGACCTAAGCCAATGAGAGACCCTGTTTCAAAGAAGGTGGGCAGCCTTGCTTAGGGTCATTTGCAAGATTGTTTTCTGGCCTCCACACACACATACACATAGTTTTTTTTTTTTTTTAAAGGAATTTACAGGACATGAAATTATCTTCTCTCAACAAATACAACAGTAGTCACTGGATGTCAGAATGTCAGATGTCCCCATATTCCAGGTGCGGGTCCTGTTGGTCCATCTCACCCAGAAGAGTAAACTGGGGCCCCTTGCCCCTCTGTACTCCACCTCCCTCACATTACCTCTGGTCCAAAATAGAAGTCCTGAGGGGAATCCCAGAGTAGGTTATAATCAGTTTCCAGAGGCAACGCTTCTATTTTAAAAAGAAAAAAGCAACAAGAAGGAGACAATTCCTTTGGCTCTATGAAATTCCTTCTGACAAGCTGCTGTGTAGAAGGCAAGTCTTCTCCCACCGCCTCCACACATCTGGAGGCTGTGCAAGAAACTCTCTGTGCTGCAGATCTTTCTCTTCTCCACATGTTTCTCATGAAGAGGGGTCCACTTTGAGGAGTAAAGGACACAGGAACCTATGCCAGAATGTTCCTCTGAGGCACCGTCAGAGACCAGTGGTAAAGAAAGTCCAGAAGCCCTCTGAATGCCCACACTTGGCCACAAGGTCTCCATGGATTACATGAGCCTCTTCCATGTGCTGTCAGAAGCCAGGTAGATTAACATATTCGGGGTTTTCTTTATTTGAGTTATAGCATATGTTCAAGCATTCTTCCTAAACTCCTGAGCTGCTAAAAATAATATGATTCCTGAGACAAATGATGAGAAATACTCATGAGAGTGTGATGGGAGAGGAGGAGGGAGGAGAACATCCTCAGCTGAGATTTCAAACAGGAGAGTCAGTGAGGAAAAGAGACCAGAGTGACCACCTGAACAGGTGGGAGAAACACCCATGTCCCACCCAAATTTCCCCCATTTGTCTGTCAAAATAAACCCCTGTCAGAAACAAAGCTATCAAACATATTCTCAAAAGGTGGCTCTTGAAAACTTAAAAATTATGAAACAAAAAATATGTCAAATGAGTGTTTTTTTAAAAAAATTCAGAGGAATTGTATACGATTCAGCATTGAGTAAAGCACAATTTATTCTTGTAGATGGAAAAACAGATTGAGGTAATTGATTTGAATGACTTGATAATGTTAATGCCATAATAAACAAACAAAAATAGCTTGTTCTTGGGATTAGCTTCATACCTCTTTTTTACTTTAAATATTCTGTTTATTTATTCACAAGTAGAGAGAGATAGAGAGAATGGATATACCAGCCACTGCAAAGGATGCATGTACAACTTTGTACATACGGCTTTATTTGGACATTGTGAAGTTGAACAAAGGCCATTTGGCCTTGAAGGCAAGTATCTTAACCTATGAGCCATCTCTCCAGGCCCTCTTTCTTTAATTAATTAATTAATTTACTTATTTATTTGTGTGTATATGTCCATTCCAGGGCCTCTTGTTTGCACACAAACACCTGATGCTTGTGTCACTTTTTTTTTCCCCATCAGATGTACATTAGCAGCTTGGGACTTGAACCTGTGTCATCAGGAGTTTTGAGCAAGTTCCTTTAACCACTGTGCCATCTTCCCAGCCCAGTACCTTCTGAAGAAAAAATTGGAAAAGTCCTAGTTCTGCTTTACACACAACCATGAAAAAAAGCTCCAAGTCATTCATCACATTGTACGGTTGAAAAACTGACATTTTCCTTATATTCCTTGTAGATTTTTTTTTTTTTTGTGGTGGCGGTGCTGGCATTGAACCCAGAGCCTTGTGCCTGGCAGGCAAGTACTCTATACTAAGCCACATTCTCAGTGAGTAATTTTGAATTAAACTCTAAATCAAGAGTACCATATATCATTAATTAAGCATAACCCAAACCAACAAAATAGATGGAGTTATTTTGGCAAATGATTACAGACGTTAGAACTTCAGGCTGGAGAGTTACCTAGGTTTCAATTGCTGGAAATTTCCACAAGACCAATTCAGGTGCTGTTCGCTCAGGTAGATTTTGGAATTATTAGAATTCACATGGCATTTTGGAGTTAATCATCATAAAATTTTTAATATTCAAGATTCAGAAAAGTGCATCAAAGTGTCAGCTTCTCCAACACAGTACTACTGACTTTGAGGGATTTAACTGCATATTTTAAAAATGAGAAAACACCCTCTCCGTATATCAGTTACTTGTTTCCTTGTCAGGACAAAATGGATGACAAAAACAACTTTAATAAAGGAAAAGGTTTTTTTTTTTTTTTTTTTTTTTCTGGAAAAGTTCAAAGGCCCATCATGGTGAGGAAGGCATGACAGCGGGAGCCGGAGGGAGCTGGTCATATTACATCCAGAGTCAGGGAACAGAGCAAGATGCATACTGATACCTCACTTGATCTTTCCCTTTTATTTAGTCTGGAGCCCCCTATCCATTGCTTGATGCTGCCCATAATTAGGGTGGCTTTTCCCACTTCAATTAGCTTTGTAGAGAATACCCCTCCCATATAGGCCCAGATATTTGTCTCCTGTATGATTTAGTCCCAATAAAGTTGACAATCAAGATTAGCCATAGCACCCTCCAGCCTAATCCTTCACCAGTTTCAGTGTTTGTTTAAACATTTTGGCCAAAACTACACTCTGATTATCTTCTCAGTTGTGCCAGGGCATTTGTGGTGGTTGGATTTAGGTGTCCCCCATAAACTTAGGTGTTCTGGATGCTAGGTTCCCCAGCTGATGGCAATTTGAAATTGAAGCCTCCTGGAGGTGGTATATTGTTGGGGGGCAGGCTAATGGGTGTTATAGCCAGTTTCTGCATGCCAGTGTTTGGCACGCTCTCTTGCTGCTATTGTCTACCTTTTGTTAGCCAGGTGGTGATGTCTACCCTCTGCTCATGCCATTGTTTCCCCTGCCATCATGGAGCTTCCCCTCAAGCCTGCAAACCAAAATAAACCTCTTTTTCCCATAAGCTGCCCTTGGTTGGGTAATTTCTTTGTTTTTTTTTTCTTTTGTATTTTAAGTTCCTTTATTTTTTAAATATACATATATTATTGACAACTTCTATACTAACAAACAACAAACCATGGTGTTTCCCTCCCCCACCCCCGGCTTTCCCCTTCATAACTCTGCTCTCCATCATATCCCATACTTCTCTCCATAAGTGTCTCTTTTAATTTGATGTCATCATCTTTTTCTCCTATTATGAGGGGTTTGTGTAGGTAATGCTAGGCACTGCGAGGTCTTGGATATACAGGCCAATTTCTGTCCCGACAGTTCTACGTAGGGAGTGGTACCCTTCCTTTGGCTCTTACATTCTTTCGGCCACCTCTTCCACAATGGACCCTGAGCCTTGGAGGGTGTGAGATGTTTCAGTGCTGGAGACTCCTCTGTCCCTTCTTCTCAGCTATATGTTGCCTTTTGGGTCATCCCAGTGGTCATTGCCATCTGAAAAGAGAAGCTTCTCTAACCAGAAGTGAGATTAGCATTAATATATGAATATGAACATTAAGTGTAGTGATTTCAAGGCAATTTGGTGAGAGTAATGTGTGCATTTATCCAGACAAGAGCAGACTTTATACCCATAAAGCTCACGACCTCCCCTGCCATAGGCTTTTGATTAGGTTTTCAATACCAAGCATGTATGTTGATTTCCACCAGCAATGCAAACCTGACTGCAACAGCATTGTTCAAGTATGTATTCTATTCATTCCTCTGTTTAATATTGTCCTAAGATCTAAATTTGATATAAATATAGGATTTCTCCTATCATCTAGTTAAATGATAGTCCATGGGTGGCCCACCTATCTTATTACTATTATTGTTTAAACTTCTGTCTTTTATATTTTATTTGTTTGTATATGAGAGAAAGAAAGAGGGGGTGGGAGAGAATGGGTGCACTAGGGCCTGTAGCCATTTCAAATGAACCCCAGACACATGTGCCACCTTGTGCATCTGGCTTACATGGGTACTCGGGAATTGAACCTGGGTCCTTAGGCTTCACAGGCAAATGCCTTAACCACTAAGCTATCTCTTCAGCCTGTTACTATTATATTTATTTTGTAAAGAAAGAAAAAGATGCATATTTTGCCACAAACTGAAGATTTAATATTTTTTATTTTCAGTGAGTGTGTGAATGTGTGTGTGTGTGTGTGTGTGTGTGTATGTGTCTGCCTGTAGGTGCACTTGCATGTGCAGGTGTGTGTGCATGTGTGTACATACATATGGAAGCCAGAGGTTAACATGGAAGATCTTCCTCAATCACCTTATTCATTGAGACAGGGTTTCTCATTGAACCTGAAGCACACACAATCAACTAGACCAGCTAGCCAGAGTCCTGTAGATTATTTGTCTGTGCCTCCCCAGAGCAGGGATTACAAGCATTTAGCCCAGTGCCCAACATTTTCACATGGGTACCAGGCATTGAAACTTAGGTCCTCACACATGTGTGGCTTGCATAGCAAGCACTTCAGCCATGGATACATCATCTCCACAGCCCTGAAGATTTATTTCCAGTCATGATCTGCTTTCAAGAATGAATGAGTTACTAACAAAGTAACAAGTCAAAGTTTCTAAGATGACCAGAGAACTATCACTTACTGACAGATTTTCATATTTTTATCCAAAGCAAATTATCCCAATACAGCATAATTATAAGCTCAAGTAGATTTGGGAATCACTGTTAAGAGTTAAGTTTGGAGCTAGTATCCACATATGGGAGAGAACATGCGATGTTTGGCTTTCTGGGTCTGGGTTACCTTACTTGGTACAATCCTAATGATTGAACTTCTGTATGAGTAGGAAGAAAACTCAGTAGCAAAGTCCAGTAAACTAGAAAGGAGATATAAAGGGAATAGAAAGGGAGGGAGAGGGCACTTAATAGGATGGTATTGTACATATGTAAGTAGAACAGATTAATGGGGGTGAAAAGGCCTAAGTGAGGTCAGGGGAAGAGATGAGTAAAGGAAAGGTGGGAAAAAAAGGAAAGCTTAGTGGTTAATCAAAATCTGAGAGGATACAATTAAGTCATATGGAAACCTACTTTTTTTTGGACAATGAAACACTCAGGAGCCATAGATCATTAATAGAACATTTCCAGTGCCAGGGATGGGATACCTTCCAGTCAGTTGTTGCCCAGGGAGGTCCCTGATGCCCCCCCAAACATTACAGACCATTACTGAGGAACTTGGTTTCCCACCAGGAATAGAAGGTAAAACACTATTGCTGAAGACTCCACATATTTGGTCACTGAGAAATCCTGCTGGAGCTGAGCTGAGAACCACCTTCATGTAGACCAGCTGACAGAAAGCTGGAACAAACTACACTGCATGCAGTACAATGGGAGAGAGAAAAAACGCCAGTGAAGATACTCAACAGTGGACACTGCAAGCCTTAAATTTGGCCACTCAGGCCAAATGAGCCAACAGGTGAAATAGTGGCACATCTGTTATGGGGGAAACCAACCATCTTCTAATTTGACTGGAGGCTTGCTTCATGGGAGGTCATACATCCCTGATATTGAAAACCTACAACAGGGGTGGTCATGAGCCCTAGGGTTGTAGCATCTGCTGATGTCTTGCTAAATGTATATACTATGTTCACCAAACTGCCCAGTAAGAACTTCTCTCAATGTTCATATGCATATATTAATACTATTATCACTTTTGGTTAGAGAATCTTTTCTTTTCAGATGGCAGTGACCTTGGGATGACTCAGAAGGTACCATGGTTCTGGGAAGAAGTGACAGAGGAGTGCTCAGCACCGAAATATGTCTATCACACCTCCCAAGGCTCAGGGTCCATTGCTGAAGAGGTGGCAGAAAAAAATGCAAGAGCCAAAGTTAGGGTAGGACGCCTTAAAGCATGTTCTTCCAGACACAACATGGCCTGGATATCCATGACCTCACAGTACCTGACATTACCTACACAAGTCCATCATAATAGGAGGAAAAGATCATGACACAAAAATAAAAGAGAGACTGATTGAGAGGGTCAGGAGTTATGATGGAGAGTGGAGTTTCAAAGGGGAAGTGTGGGGAGGGAGGGAATTACCATGGGATACTGTTTACAATCATGGAAGTTGTCAATAAAATAAAGAAATAAAGAATTAAGTCTCAGGGTAGTGGGCCTTTACAACACAGCCCAAGATGTCCTCACCAATTCTATGTGGTAGAACTGGATTGGCTCCTGCCCTGCCTAGAATACTTGCTTCAAAAAAAAAAAATGACATTGAATTCTATTGAATTTTACCACTTAAATGTAAACTAGCTGGCCCAAGGAGTACAGCCCCTTGAGATGAGTTGTTTTGTTTTACCTGCTGTAAGAGACAAGGACAAAATTAAAAGGTAACAATTTTATTGCTCAGCTTCTCTGAAATGAGAATACAGTTCTCTAGGGGAGGGCTAAAAGCCTGAGACACATCATTGGCTTCTTGGGGAATTGTATTTACAGAGAAGCAAAGGAGTTTTAGGTTTTTTGTTTTTTGTTTTTTTTTTTTTTAGTTAATTTCCCTAAGCTATAAGACAAATTATATAAAGCCCAAGCCTATGACTCATTATACATATAAAAAAACATAAAAAATTCAGGTGGATAAAATGTTAATTCTTGTCACTAATTTCAATAACTTTTTAGACGGTATTAACTCAGTCATATTAAACAAATATTTTTAAACATCCAAACTATGTGCTGTAGTAAATGGAGGAGCAGAAGGAAGAGGGTTATGCCAAGATGAATATCATGATTCCATCACTATTTATTAAGTGGCATATTGAAGAGAGGTGGCTATCTCTACAGACCTCAGGTGGGTCTTGTGATGATGCTTGTGCTTATAGGAACAGGAAGGCCCATGCACCCTTTCCTGGAGCTGACCTGCCATCTGCAGTAAGGGAGGGAAATGAGATGATGTTGGCAAAGGAGTTTGAATAGCTTCTCTTGGGAAGTTCATGTATGCAGGTATGGCACATGCCAATATAACATACTAGGGAAAGACTAGTTTCCTTGTATCCCAAATATGATTATAGCAAACTTTAACTTGATCCACTATGGACACCCAGATTCTATCCAGAAGAAAGTAAATAAAAGTGATAAGAGCACTCTCCCCCAGGTGGACCTACAGGTGGGCCACCCTGGGGCTGTGACTATATGAGCCAGCACAACTCATTCTTCAGGGAAGCTGCAAAAATCCATGCAGGACAGAAGCCCATTGGTATTGAAGACTCTTATGTGGGACAAAGGGTTGGCTTGCTATGAACTGTTTGGGATGTGTTTCATGGGAATAAAGCAACTGAATAAGGCTTTGATAACTCTCTGAGCATTCTGCAATTTATAATTTCATCAAAAGACAAAAGAACCTGTCTATGATTTAAAAAAAAAACAAAAACACACAAGTCATGCTGAGAAGGGCTGAGTCCCTTCTAAGATGCAGGGTTTGTAAAAGTGAATTAAGGTATCCTGTCAGGGGCAAAGTCAATTAGCACCTAGTCTGGACAGATTTTATAAATATAGTAAAAATAATATTAAGAAAATGCAGAATTGGGCTGTTGTTTAAAAGAATAACAAAAATGGGATGTGTACTATAAGGAAAACAAAGAAGGAAGATTTGTGTTAAGAAAGTTGAGGTACATTAATAATCACTGAACTGGGGAATTAAGTTTTTTCACAGCCTATATCTTACAAAGAAACCAGGATGTAGTTTGTAGGGAAGGTGGGGTTTTATCTTCTAGCTCCACCACACTGACTAATTTTAGTTCTTTTATCTGTGAGCCCCCCAAAAGACAGACACCAAAATGGAAATAGAGAAGGCATTTGGAGTCTGATTAAACTTAAGAAAAGTTTCACTACAAGGACATTTGTGACTTTGCTTCTGAAGAAACAATAATAATCACTAGGTTATCCCCAGAGTCATTAGAGATTATGCAGAGATTCATAAGCAAATAGAAGACAGATGTACAAATAGGGTTAGCTATAGAGAAGATGAAGCAAGCAAACCCATTCAGAGAGCCATCAGGGAAGAACTGACCCTATTTGAATATCATCTTCTAGAAGAAGTTGGTGAATTGGCCATATATAGGTTATAGGACAAGGCTTCTCCAAGCAGATGAAAGCACATGGAAATTTTCAAACATGGAGGTTGCAGGATGAATGACACAGTGTTCATCATGGCTAAGGGTTAGGGTAGGAATAGTTAAATAAGATAGTGTTGCTCTTCATGCATGTCTACCCTGTCTTCAATATAAATTATTAGTTTCATGCCCCCAAGTTAGTTTTTTTTTTTTTTTATACTGGCTCTGAAGGGTTATTGACAATAGCAGGCTCTTGGTGCTTAATAGATTAGCAGATACTTAAAGCTAGTCACAATAGAGAGAAGGGAGACTTCAGTTTGGGACTCGAAAGCTTATGCCTAATTTGGATAAAACAGATGTCAATGAGGTTATAAGGATGTGCAACTTCCTAGTTTTTTTTGCCATAGGTGTCACACTGATCTAGAGTTAGGTAGCTCATAAACCCTTCATCAGAAACAACTTTACTTCAGAACACTTGTGTATTGCCAGACCATATAATTCCAGGCTTGGATACATGCCAAGTATTTGCTGAACACACGGCATTTGCCAGGCACTGTCCTAAGGGTTAGAGGTACAGCAATGGGCAGAACAAAGTCTTTGCAGTCAAAGGTCTAGATATTTTTTTAAAAAATATGTTTATTTATTTATGTATTATCAGAGAGAGACAGAGAGAGAGATAGAGAGAGAGAATAAGCACTCAATGGCCTCAAGCTGTTGAAAATGAGCTCCAGATACATGCACCATCTTGTACATCTGGCTTACATGGGTCCTGGGGAGTTGAACCTAGGTCCTTTGGCTTTGCAGGAAAGTGCCTTAACAGCTAAACCATGTCCCTAGTCCAAAGTTCTAGATTTCATATGAGGACACAACCTAAGTGTACAACATATACACACACACATGCGTACATGCATAACATGGGGTAAGGTGAATAGAGAGTGAGGAAGAAGATATGGATTCTTTTTTTTGTTTTTCAAGACCAAAAAAGGCCTCTTTGATGACATGACATGTTAGAGAAGACCTGAAACATATCAAATAGCAAGATTTGAAGTCTTATGCTGTGAATTCTTATTAAATAATTAAATATGTGAGGGTGACATGCTAGAGAAGACCTGAAACATATCAAACAGCTAGATCTGAAGTCAGATGCTGTTAGTTCTTATTAAATAATGACTTCCTGGATGTGTGAGGGTAAAAGGTAGCTAGGATGAGCTAAGAGCTGATTATAGAATGGTTGCTATAATCCACACAATAGTGACCAGGAAGAGAACAAGCAGAAGACTTGGAGGATGACTTTGAACATGTTTTTCCTCTACAAGGGGAAAGATGAAAGAAACAAAGAAACAGAAAAGAAACAACATGGTAACTGGATGAGAGGGCGGCTCAGGGCCCTGGTCCCTTAGTGAAGCAAACCCTAGTGAATTCATAAAGACACATAAAGACAGTGTGAGCTGAGGACACAAGAGTTTATGAGGGACACACAGTAGGCACTGAAAACATTGACTCACCTTCTGAATCTTACATTTGACATAGTTGAAATGAAGTTGATTCCGAGTTGAGGGTTACTCCACTGTAGCAACAACCTTAATTCTAAAGGGTGTTCTTGCTTGTGTAACTCGATCGTCTTGCTTTCTCTTCTTTACCTTACCTCCTCGCCCTCTTGCTCCATCTCAAGCTCCTTCTCCTCTTCCTCCTCCTCCTCCTTCACTTCCTAGCACATAGACCGGAACTAGACAATGTAGACAATTCATTGGTGAGGATACCTGTCCATGTCTTCCTTTAAAATTTGCATAATCCTGGGCATGGCCTCTTCCCCACACACCCACCATCAGGTGCTTCCGCTCGAAGAAGAGGAAGATTTTCTTCATTTCTAGTCCTTGACAGACAGATAGCTCAAAATTATCAGCTAGAATCAAAAGCTGGGGAGGCAGTTAAGTTGAGGCGTAGTTTTACCAGAACTAGCATAAATGATCAGTTATTTAAAGGCTAACTAAAATTGCTATGAAACTTTGAAAATCTCTTCTACCACATCTGAAACACTAGAAGGAGGACACTATACTGGGCATATTTTGGATTAGTCAGTCAAATAAGTCTGTTATGAAGCAAATGCAATAAATTGTAGGATATTTGGAAAGTTAAAATCTAATGAGGAGGGGTTGTGTGAAGTGGGAAACTGAATGAGAGATAATTAAAGTAGCAAGAACCAAAAACAAGTATATAATCACTTTTAGTACCCCAACCCTACACACATACCAAATGTGTTATTTACCAAACACACCAAGTATCTTCAGATTGTATCAGTCTTTCCAACTCCCTAAGGCATTATAACTTGATATACTAGTCCTGCTTTGAGCTGCAGCTTTCTGGAAAGTTGTGGATCTCTCTAGTAAGAGTTAATGCCTTTGTTCCTCTGATTTATTTTTGGAAGTGGGAAAATTATTTCAGTGCATCTATTCTCCCCATCAGGCTGCACATACTTTAAAGACAGGCATTATATGTTATTATTTCTTGAATATTCTTAGTCTAGTGTGGAGCTATGTTCTTCATAGATTATTGGGCTAAGAAAGCTCAATCAAGGCCAAAATAAAGGCCTACATGCATAAATTTCTAGGGTCCTAGTAACATTCGCTAGAAATTATTGGACCTACTTTGAGCTGAGAAATATTAGATGAGTGAGATATACAATATGTCTAATCATTGTTTCTTTTTGAAATCCCTTTTGAGACCTATTTCATTAAGAATCTTTTAGAGAGGCGAAAATTAAAGTTCATAAAGGTTAACTGGCAAGATGAAAATCTCGCATCTGCAGGGAGGACATGAGGTGCAGATCAAAGCAGACGTGACAGTCATTTCTTCCTGACTCAGAGTCTGCACTTTCATCTACTACAACACTGTCCTAAAACAACCCCACAGCCATCTGCTCCCTGCCATTGAGACAGGAAGAGCTGATGGACATTTGTTGGGCACTTACCCTGTGCCAAGCATCATGTAATTGTTCAGCCTATTTTGTCTTACGAGATGGTCACAAAATTTTCATGGCCTAGACTTAAAGAGTCTTAGCCCAAAAGTGAATTGTTCCAGACAGTGTGGCCCAGTGTCAGAGGTGAGCTTTCTGTCCCGTTCTATGCCCTAAATTAGAAGCACTAGTTATGCTCTGAGCCATTGATGTTTGTATGATCCAAATGTCTCAGTGCCAATTGAAACCTCTTTGCCTTCTTAGACTATTTTTCTTGTTCTCCTCATGCCTCTTCCCATCCTCTTTTTGCTTATAGAGATGCTTTCCAGCCCTTGCAAGGATAAGCTGCAATTTATGCATGTAGTACTTCTTCCCACAGCCAAAGGCTCATTTCTCAGAATGTAGAAGGGTGGTCTACCTCTTGGCAATGTCCCAGGAACCCAAAGGGAATGTTAAAGGATAAAAAAAAAAAATAACTCAACATAGAACATGATGTCTCTGGAACTATGTGCTTCTGCCTCTGATATCTCAACTCTCTAACGCTGTTTTCATTGCTGGTCCTCACTATAGACTTTCCTATATGTTGAGTTGTTTTTTTTTTTTTTTTTTTCTTTCAAGTTTTACTCTTGCAAGATTGGACACATAGAGGTGATAGGCATTTCCTGGCCCAGGTATGTTTTTCTCTGGAACAAGTAGAGAAAATTGGAGTGGGAGGTGAGTCACGGTGAGAATTATGGGCACCAACTAAGATAAGAAACATTGTAACTATAGTGACTAGTGGGTCAAGTGCACCAGAGTGAAAGCTGGGAATGGTTTTGACACCTAGGTTGAGGAAAAGTCAGATGAGAGGATAAGGGCTGGATGAGGATGAAGGAGAGTTAAAAAAAAAAAAAAATCAGAGTGGGTGACTGAGGAACTGGGGCATATGCAGATGACAGAGTAAGCCCAAATTGATGAGTAAACACACGGACAGGAAACTGCTGAGTCACTGTTTGCCAGCTGTGATGGCTGATGACAGAGGGAACGGGGTGATATACTGAAATAAGTACCGGCTAAGAGAGGGCTGAACAGATTAATAACAGAGGCTAAAGATCACAGGGGCCAAGATGTGCATGCTTGAGAAAGTCAGATGTAACACCCTCTGGTTTCCAAACAAGGAGTTTAAAACGTGGTTTATACAAGGATCCTCAATATCATGAGTGGGAGTTTAATAAGCAATGCTTGTCAAGCACATTTTATGTAGCTTTTAGTCATTTAATTGGCCAGATTATGAAATCAAACATTAACAGAATCATACATATGCTAACCATTCCTTATATTTTTAAATAGACATTCTTAAAGGGAAAAATTTGAGATATCTAAAATATCAAGACACAGTCAAACCAAAAGAGCACACAAATTAGCTCTAAGATCATGGCTTGACAGCACATAGAACTTTTAAACAAACTATATTTTGTAAAATTATTTTGCATATAATTTATATCACATATGTGCATATATATATATTCCTGGGTTTTTTTCTAACTTAGATGAATTTAATTTGAGCTGATTTTTTAATTCTTATTATTTTTCCCTTCCATTTTGATGAAAGTCATTGGAATTCATCTTTTTGGAAGCCTGGCTTTCAGTCTCTTGAAATGCTGTAGAGAGTACCTGCCTGCATGATTAAGGATTAACAGGTTTTCATAATCTTCCTCTTTCATTGTCCAGAATATCATTTACCTCTTTCCTCCTTATCTGTCCTGTAGTCCTCTGTATCTCAATTCATGCTTTTGTGACTGACTCAATAATAAAACTCCACATGCTTTCTTTCCATTGTTACCTGTCATTCCTTCCTTTGCGCGAATTGCTTTGCTGGGAATTCTGTGGGTGAGGTGCCTCTCTCTGATGTACTGTCAACCTTTCTATTAGAGAATTCAACTAATTATGGCTCATAAAACTTCATGCTAGTGTGGCCTACTTATGTCCCCGAGACGGCGGCTCTCTTAAGAACAGAGCGGGATCTTTTCTCATTGTGTCCACTATAATGGGAGCACTGCCTGTATTATGGAGGCAATTGACAGAACCTTAGAGAGGACGCCTGTGACTTTGGAGTGAATGAATTTAGATTCACTTATCTTTTGGCTACCAACTCAAGAGCTATGAAGATAGTATTTCATATTTTCCAATTTACGCTCATACTTTAAATATATCTTTCCCTTGAAATTATTTTAATAATTGAAACCAACCTCCATAAAATACATAAAGTTGATATGCATGCATACATTGTGTGTCAACACCACAGTTTTCTTTTGAAGATATTAAAGGGATTACTTCCACCCAGTGGGTTTCTCCCTAGAACGGTTTTGGAGCCTACCTGAAGACATTTGGCTATTGTATCTCGGTGAAGGTACGTTGATTACTGGCAAGTGAGTAAAGAGAATGAATGCTATTCACTTCATGCAATACATAGATGAAACCCACATAACAGTGCAGAGCTTAAGCAACCTTGGTTCAAATAAAAAAAAAAAAAACATGTAATACTGCATAGAAAAGAATTCCTATAATATATTTGACACTATACAATTAATCATCTGAGCTTTAGAGATTTTGCATAGAAGTTGAGGTCGATACATTAACTTTCTTATAGCTATTGGAAGAACTCCTTATCTTTCATAATACAAGTGGGTTAGCTTTTTCCCTGCTTTGCCTTTTAGAAAAGGTTACATCTATTCAGTAGAACTGTGAGGCTCCTTTTTTCCCAGACACCTACTGAGTTTATCCTTCACCAGTCCCCAAATGGTAGACTGGGGTCATGACTAACCAGTGGCTCGTGAAGAGAAGTGACTTATGTTAATTACATGCCAGAGCATTTAATGGCTGGTGCAGCCTGTCCAGGCCACTTGCTCTGTTCCCGTGGTTAGAGTTAAAATGGAGACTCCACAAGGTAAACACAGCCTGGGTTCCACACCATGGCACTGCGCACAGCCGCCTAGAGGAAGGCGCCCAAATCTACATGAACATCAACAACAATAAAAAATGGGGGGGAGTCCTCATTGATGCACCAATACAATATGCCAAAATACTGATAATTTGAGGGTGTTTCTGGATTCTTGTCTTATGAATCTGAAGAATGAAATTCACAGACCAGAGGATAAGGTTCAGAAAGATTTTATTATAGAGAGCTTTAAGGGAATTGGGGCTTAAGGGAGGGAAGAAAGGAGGGGAGGAAGGAAGGAAGGAAGGAAGGAAGGAAGGAAGGAAGGAAGGAAGGGAAGGAGGGAGGGAGGGAGACATTGAGAAACCAAGAACTTAAGAGAAGGAGAGAAGGCAGAGCTCTTATGCAGGGAGACAAGAGGGGACTTGACATGTCCGCCTTGAGACTTGGGTTGTTTTTTGTTTGTCTGTTTATTGTTTTTATAAGGTCCATGGTTGGGAGGATAGTTTACCCAATCTAGTCTAGACATCAGGTGTCTTGGGTCAGGAATTCTAGAAAAGGCAATCTTCCTAGAAATCTTTTTTTGTCTGTTTGTTTGTTTCTTGAGGTAGGGTCTTCCCCCAACCCACGCCAGGCAGACCTGGAATTCACTCCGTACTCTCAGGCTGGTGTTGAACCCACAGCAGTCTCTAACCTCTGTCTCCAGAGTGCTGGGATTAAAGGCATGTGCCACACCCAGCTGGAAATCATTTTTTTCTAGGAATTTTTTTTTCTCAGAAGGGAGTGGAAGGACTCCCTAAAGGGGCAGAGATAAAGAAAGGCCAGAACCTTCTGAAGTTTCTGACCTGTAGTAAAAGGTAATGACTTAGATGTCCCCTACAGGCCCAAGGAAAATTCCTGCATTTAGTCAAAGTGAAAGCTTTTCACTTTAAGGTCCTGTTACCCCTAAACTGCCTAACCAATTTCTATCTCCTATGCCAGAGCATGACCAAAAAATAAGCCTTTTCTACTTTAAACCACTGCAGTTTGAGGGACGGTTGTGAATGAGGTCATCAGATTCATTTGACGGCTCCTCTGCAAGAAAGGGAAGCTACTGTTGATTATGTTGAACACTTCATAATCAAGTTGACTGATCCCTGGGACACAACAGGCACTTTATTTCCTAGCTGGGAAAAGATTAAAAAGATATTATTGGGCTGGACAGATTGCTGAGTGGTAAAGGCACTTGTCTGCAAAGTCTAAGATCCTAGGTTCTAGTTCCCCTTGCCCATGTAAGCCAGATGCACAAGGTGGAACATGAGTCTGGAGTTTGTTTGCGGTGGCTGAAGACCATGACACACCCATTCTTTCTCTATCTCAAATACGTAAATAAAAGATTTTTTTTTAGAAAGAGAGAAAATTGACCCAGCTGCTTGCATGTACAATGTCTCTGTGCAGTGATGATAGGCATACTGGGTCTACTTTTTTTTTTTAATTTTTATTTATTTATTTGAAAGCAACAGACACAGAGAGAAAGACAGAGAGAGGGAGAGAGAGAGAATGGGCGCGCCAGGGCTTCCAGCCTCTGCAAACGAACTCCAGACGCGTGCGCCCCCTTGTGCATCTGGCTAACGTGGGACCTGGGGAACCGAGCCTTGAACCGGGGTCCTTAGGCTTCACAGGCAAGCGCTTAACCGTTAAGCCATCTCTCCAGCCCCTGGGTCTATTTTTATGGTTCTCTTTATGAAGGGTTAAGAGCATGGAAATTTTGGCAAAAAAAAATTTTTTGTCATACTACAACATAACTCATGCAAACCATAATCTTGAAACCCACTGATTTTCTTACCGACCTCAAATCCCACATCCACACACACACACTAGAAAATTTCATGATCATTTGCTATAAGAAAATCCCTAGGGAAATTGGTCATGAGTTCCAGGGCATTTTTCTGTCACTATTCAAGACAGGATTTGCAAAGTTTGCCCTCTTGAGGCCAAACAGTTCCAGTGTATACATTGTTATGTGTGGATCATCAACACACAGTGGTTTCCTCGTCCCTTTTAAACTATTGACTGATGAGGGCTCAACTCTGTGGAGAGGAAAAGGGCAGAGAGTGTGGAACAAGGCGTCAGAGCTGGTGTCTGGAACCTGCCAACTCCTGTCCATTTCATCATCAGCCTCTTTTCTCTTACCATAAAACACTGGTAATAAAATTATGCATATTAAGCCGGGGGTGGTGGCACATGCCTTTAATCCCAGCAGTCAGGAGGCAGAGGTAGGAGGATCGCTGTGAGTTCGAGGCCACCCAGAGACTACATAGTGAATTCCAGGTCAGCCTGAGCTATAGTGAGACTGTACCTTGAAAAACAAAACAAAATTTAAAAAGTACACATATTAAAGGGATGTTCTGTTAAGCATCTTAATGTGTATGTTCAGGGCATAAAGTAACATTTATAGCAGCAGTGTTCAGATAAGAATCTGAAATTATCTCCAGTGATACTGAGCTGATGCCTGCAATAATTCCCTCAATAGTTTTCACACAAATGAGGGAAGAAGATAGTATTCTTGAAGGGAATGAATACTTTATGCACTACCATTCCAAAATATTCTTGAAACAGATGAAATTGATAGATTAATACCTGATTATATTCCACTTTGAAATATGCTTACCAAATCATATGGCTCACTACAGAAATCTCCATAAAACCATGAAGACATTGAAATACAAGATGGGCAAATGTTCACATATTCTCAAATGATGTTCTAAAATAATTTGGACAAAAATGAGGTATTTGTTACATATTCTTTTCTCCCATATTTTCTATTCCTTTTCAAATATCCAGGCAAGTGGATACAACTCGTAATTTTTAAATTGAATGTAAATATCATATCACAGATAAAAACCAAATAAATTGATTAAAAAATAATTTCAGAGGATCCAAAGAGGATATCCAGTTCAGTACAGGAATAAACTATAATGATTTTATTGTGTCTTCTCTCAAAATTATGTGAGTATGTCTATGCAAAACAACTTAACCATCATCGCACTTGCCCAACCACTGCAGTTCCTTAACAGAGGACATAGAATATAAAATGCAACCTCCTAAACTATGAAAACATTATCATCATGTTTTGGTTTTGTGATACCATGAATATTCAATTATCTAGCACATTGTAGAAACAGAAGGCAACACATAAAACTGTGCAAACTGGCTATAATTTTATTTACAGTTTTATACTCTTTCCTACCCTAATGACCACAGATTATATGAAATGAACTGTGGGAGACAAAATTAAATGATTTAATATGAATAGCAGACCTATAAAAAATGCAAAATGTGATTGCCTAATGCATTTAAAATAATTAATACTTTGATGAGTACATAAAATTCTATTAGTAATAGGGGAAATTTTCTCCTTTTGTTCCAAATAATGTTCGATTTCTATAGACTCAAGAAAAAGGAGGGGGTTATTAATTTAAACAATTCTCACAGAAAACACACTCAGGCACAGCAATAAACATGGCAGAGAGCACACTACTAGTTATTCCATATCTTCTTGAAGTGATATTTATTTTTATCATCATTTTTTTACATTTTAGAGTGTACTACACATTAATGAGTATTATTACATGGTGTGGGAAATATGACTTGATGGTTCGAATGTAAAGTGTCCACCGTAGTTTCATGGGTATGTGATTAAGCCTCCTTCTTAGTCTCTGGATGGTGGAGCCTTTCTGCAGGAGGTATGTCACTGAGGTACACAGACCTTGGGTTGTGTTACTCCAGCCCACTGGGTGTTCGGAGCTAGCTCGCTCTTTTTGCTTGCTCTGTGATACTAATGTGTGAAGAGGTTAGCTGGTTGCCACAATTTCTCCACCATGATGAAACTTCCCCTCAAAATGGTAAGCCAGGACAGAGAGATGGCTTAGTGGTTAAGTCACTTGCCTAGGAAGCCTAAGGATCCAGGTTTGAATGCTCAGTACCAATGGAAGCCAGATGCAAAAAAGGTTGAACATGCTTCTGGACTTTGCATTGGCTAGAGGTCCTGCTGTGCCTATTCTCTCTCATAAATAAATAAACTGTAAGCCTAAAATAAACCTAAATAAACCTAAAATAAAGCCTAAAATAAAATTTTCTCCCCTAAGCTGCTCCTGATCAGGGGCTTTGCCCCAGCAACAAGACAGTAACTGCTACACAGGATGTCCACTTGAACTTGAACTGAGAAGATGGACATTGGAGAGGCAGTCACCTTCCTTCAATCACATAAGCAATAAAGCCAAAAACTGACCTTAGGCTAATGCTTCTAAGTCCTGTGCTTTTAATTTTTTTTCTATTCAAAGATGATTGCAATGATCACTAGCTAACACCAGCTGCAAAACCAGCTCTTGGAATACAGCCTAGTAGTATACATGTACTATTCATGCATCAAGTGCTGAATGGATCCCGATACAAAGACAATGCACATTTATGTTACTATAGTGCAGTAGGCTGGGCGCCTGCATCCCCTTTCTGCTGTCAAGCTGGGCATGGGGTGTAGTGGTATGAGACTGGGCATAGCACATGGTGCTACTAACAAGGAAACTGGACATCCAGGTAGGCTCAGGAGGTTGGGCAGAGATGATATTTGCTCTGAAAACTCAAGACTAATAAGAATTAGACAAAGGAAGAGGATAGGGAGATATAACAAAGAAAAGCATATCATCTTAGACAAACAAATTAACTTCAGTGGAGATTTGTACAGAGAGGATGAGTGGGAAAAGGGTTAGTCACAGTAAGCTCCACTTACAAAATATAGACTTCAAGCTGAGTTTTATGAGGAACAACGGATTCACTTTCTTTCCTTGAGTTTTATTAAATTTTAATTTACATTTAAAGCACACATTTTAATGAATGTAGATGTATGCATGAATCCATAATCAAGGTCTATACACTGCATCCCAAATTATTTCATGCGTGTGTGTGTAAGTTTTGTGTGTGCTTTTGTTTTTCTAAGAACAGTTCATATGAGATCAATTCTTTTAATGAGTTTTTAATAATTTTTATTTGGAGAGCGAGAGAGAGAGAGAAAATGGGTATGCCAGGACCTCCCACCTGCTGCAAGCAGACTCCAGATGTGTGCACCCCCTTGTGTGCATGTGCAACATTGCACGCTTGTGTCACTGTGCATCTGGCTACATGGGACCTGGAGATTCGAACATGAATTCACAGGCTTCACAGGCAAGCACCTTAATCGCTAAGCCATCTCTCCAGCCTTTTTAATGACTTTTAAAGCACACAATACTATGTGTTGACTAATAGATGCGAAAGACCTAAAACTAGGATCCTTTCTGAAGAAATGATAGGAGAAAAACCTTCTTTATCATGTTTTTGACAATGATTTCTTGGATTTGATACCAAATTAACAAGCAACAAAAGCAAAAAGAGATATTACATCAAGCTAAAAATATTTCATGGCACAGAAAACAGTGGCATGAAAAGGCAACCTAAAAAAAATTGAAAATGTTGAAAAAAATTGAAAAGGGTTATTGTTTAAAAATGCAAGAATCTCCTACAATGCAATAACAAAAAGATAACAAGCCCAATTAAGATGAGCAAAGGCTTGGGTAGTTGTTTTGTTAAAGATAAAATACAAATGGACACCAGATATATGAAACGGTGTTCGACATTACTAATCACTGGGGAAATACAGATGAAAGCCACAGTAAAGCATCATTTCACACCTGTCAGGAAAGCTATAATTGCAAGTAAAGAGGATGAGGGCTCGTGACAGAAGGGAGAAATTATAACACTTACACATTGTTGATGGAAGTGTTTCAAAGTCTCATGGAGTCTCTTCAAAAAAAAAAATTACAAATACAAGTGTCATGTGGCCTGTTAATCTAGGGGTATATCTGCAAAATATGAAATTAGAATCTTGAAGCCATGTGCATATTTTCGTGTCCATTGAAGCATTATTCACATTAGCCACAGCATGAAAATAAGAAAGGATGAAAGAAGAAAATGCAATAAGTATATACAATGTAATATTAGGTCTTTAAAAAGACAGACTGTGATAAACCAATCAGAGAAAGGTGAGTACTGCACACTCCCACTCATAAAGTACCTACCATATGCTGGAGAGATTGCTCAGTGGTTAAGTGTGCTTCCTGAGCCAGTATGAAGACCTGAGGGGTCCAGAGACTACTTTGGTCCAAATCTCCAGATCACACATAAAACAGCTAGGTGAGGCAGAGAATAACTGTAACCCCACAAAGGAACAGAGTCCTGGTAATATTCAGAGCCCTGTAAGCTAAGGAGACTCTGGCTCTAAACAAGACTGGGCAGAAGATCAATGGATGGACTCAACAGAGGTCCCAAAGCAAGGTTCCATTCCGCCCTTCCAAAGAGAGTGACTCCACCACTGGCAAGAGTAAGGGTGCCACAAAAGCACATAAACATGCTCACACCACACAAACCACTTCACACACACACACAATGTACCTAAAGTAATCAAATTTATAGGTGCAGAGAACAGAATTGTTCTTACTAGCAAGTGGTAAAGGGAAAATGGTGAATTATTACTCAATGAGCATAATGTCCCATTACACAGAATGAACACATTCAAGAGATCTGTCACTGAAAGTTTCAAAAGACTGAGAGACGATACAATTTGAATTTTGAAATGTCATCCCAGCTACTCGTTAAACATAGCAAGTTGAACACACATGTTTATCTCTGTTTCCAAAATTCTAGTAACATAATTTTAATTTAAAGGTTGGAAAACCCAAAAGATCAAATAAAAGGAGAGGGAAGAGAGCATTTTGAAGGTGAGTGTCCCACATTATTACCAACTGCCATACAGATGAAACTTCTGGAATCAAGAGATTTGCAAGGTGAGTCATGCCTGCAAGATACAAACTGGATTATAGAACTGACATGGAAAGGTTCAGAAGCTGAAGTTATAGGCTCTCTAGAAGGCAAAGTGAGGTGTTAAGGTATAGTCCCAACCATTTAAGCTTACTTAAAGCTCAATTACTCACTCAGGTCCTCTATCCATCCTCTACCACAGACTGCTACCTTCCCATATCTTCACATAGCACATAAGAGTGATTGTCAGAAGAAATGACATCTGAGAAGAAATTACATATGGTCCAATAAAGGCCAAAGAGTTCATACAGAAAAGCAGGGAGTGTGTACAAATCTGTGCAGTGACCAATGAGACTTCAAAGTTCTCGAGCATGAATCCAGGCTTATAGCTCTAGAAAGCTTTGTGGAGAAACTGAGCAGCCAAACAGAAACTATCCATGGACCCTGACACAGAGTGAGCAAAGAAAGGTCTGGGTCTCTCACCCAGCTGCTCTGTAGCGAAACTTACCTGGCACTAATTCTTGGCTATGTTTGTCAAACTTCCAATTAATGGCAGCACCTCGAAAGACTGCCCTGGAAAGAATGAAATTTCATTAGACATTTAAGGATAACCTTCTCTATATAAGTATCACAATAAAAAAGGAAAGTAGCAAAATAAAATTCAGTGATTAGAACAAAATGGCTTAACGAGGAAACTTTTGTTCAGGAGAGATGAAAATTTTTTTTACTGCTTAAAAAATGTCACTATTCATAAGAAAATTGAAAAAATCAAAGAACAGAGTAAAGGTCTTAGAAATGATGATTGCAAAACTATGATAAATAGAAAATTATTTACAAAGCAGGGAAAATGTAGATAAATTGGATTTTTAAAAATATTTTTATTTATTTGCAAGGAATAAAATATAAAGAAAGAGAATGGACTATCCACTGCAAACAAAGTCCAGTCACATGTGCCACCTTCTGCATCTGGCTTATGTGGATGCTTGGGAATTGAACCTGGGTCATTAGGCTTTGCAGGCAAGAGCCATAAACAGTGTACTATCTTCCCAGCCTGATTTTTTAAAAGTATTTTATTTATTTATTTATTTATTTATTTATTTATTTATTTATTTGAAAGAGAGAGGGAGGGAGAGCTTGGGCATGCCAGGGCCTCTCGCCATGGCAAACAAACTCCAGACACATGTGCCACCTTGTGCATCTGGCTTACATGGGTAGTAGGGAATCGAACCTGGGTCCTTAGGCTTTTCAGGCAAGTGCCTTAACAACTGAGCCATCTCTCAGGACCCCCAAATTATTTTATTTTATTTTATTTTAATTTTTATTTATTTATTTATTTATTTGAGAGCAACAGACACAGAGAGAAAGACAGATAGAGGGAGAGAGAGAGAATGGGCACACCAGGGCTTCCAGCCTCTGCAAACGAACTCCAGACATGTGCGCCCCCTTGTGCATCTGGCCAACGTGGGACCTGGGGAACCGAGCCTCGAACCAGGGTCCTTAGGCTTCACAGGCAAACGCTTAACCGCTAAGCCATCTCTCCAGCCCCCCCCCAAATTATTTTTACCAAAGAGGAGAAGATATTTTCCCAGTCTGCTGATGGGCCATAGCCACCAAGCGCTACCTGGGTAGAATGCACAACGTGCTTGTTTCAAACTCAAGTCTCAAGAGGCACATGTGATTGTTTACACTCTTGAACACCTGTTTCAAGAAGCCAGAGTCTAAGAAAATGAGAAATTCACAGATCACATGTCTCTGATCAGCCAAGTCCATCTGACCCCATCCAAATCACATAGATCTCTAGCCAACTTAGTTGGTAGATTAGTGAACTAGTAAATACGAGCTTGTTTCTGTATAAACTGAGCTCTGTTATGTAGCAGAATCCAAGCAGAAACTAAGACAAAAGCAAAATCCGAAACAAAGAATAGATGTACAATTTTAAACATAGACGTTTCCAAAAGAAAATTAAAGGTAATGGTTTGTATCTAGATTTACGTTTTGTGTGGATGTCCAGTCACTCCAGTTACCATTTGCTTCAAAGACTACCTCCTCCTTTGAATCATGTTGTTCCTCTGTCAAAGGTTGGTTAGTGTGAGTCTATTTGTGAAGGTCTATTTATTTCCTTTGTTGCATGTGTTCAAGTGTTGGGAGTTCATGGAATGCATAGGTGCACATGAGAGGGGTTGCATATGTGTGTGTGTGTGTGTGTGTGTGTGTGTGTGTGTGTGTGTGACAGAGATTGTCAACAAACTTCTTCCTCAATCATTTACTGTATTTACTGAGGCAAGGTCTCTCATGTGACGTTAGTGTTCATTGAATTCACTCATCTACGTAGACAGCTTGCCCCAGGGATCCCCTGTCTGGGCCTCCTGACTGCTGGGAGCATAGGCATGTGGCCGTTTTTGTGGTACCGGAGTTCCAAACTCCAGTTCTCATTCATGTGTGGAAAGTACTGTATCTACTGAGTCATCCCCCCACCCCGCAGCCGCTGTGGGTCTATTTCAGGACATTGTATTCTTGTTTCCTGATAGTGGAGCTTATAAACTTCTATGGATACCATGCTGGTTTGTAACAAATATGTTTCATTTATTTATAAACAGAGAGAAAGGAAGAGAGGGAGGAGAGAGAAAATGGATACATCAGGGCCTTTTAAAATTTTTTTTTCATTTTTATTTATTTATTTGAGAGTGACAGAGAGAGAAAGAGGCAGAGAGAGAGAGAGAGAGAGAGAGAGAGAGAGAGAGAGAGAATGGGTGCGCCAGGGCTTCCAGCCACTGCAAATGAACTCCAGATGCATGCGCCCCCTTATGCATCTGACTAATATGGGTCCTGGGGAATGGAGCCTTGAACCGGGGTCCTTAGACTTCTTAGGCAAGCGCTTAACCGCTAAGCCATCTCTCCAGCCCCATCAGGGCCTTTTGTCACTGAAAATAAACTCCAGATGCATGTGCCACTTTGTGCATCTGGCTTTATGTGGGTTCTGGGTAATAAAACCCAGGCCATCAGATTTTGCAAGCAAATGCCTTTAACTACTGAGACATCTGCCCAGGCCATGCTGTTTTGATTGCTGCATTTTTTTTTTAGATATTTTTATTTTTATTTATTTATTTGAAAGAGGGAAAGAAAGAAAAAGAGAGAGAGAGGGAAAGAATGTGCATGCCAGGGCCACCAGTCACCAGAAATGAGCTCCACATGCATAAGCCACCTGTGCCACTGGCTTATGTGGATCCTGGGGAGTTGAACCTGGGTCCTTTGGCTTTGCAGGCAAGCGCCTTAGCTGCTAAGCCATCTCTCCAGCCCTGCTGTACTTCTATAACACACTTGGATCCTTTTCAGTATCAGCCTCTGATTGTTCTTTAAGACTATGGTAGATATCCTAAGTCTTTTTCCTTTCCAAATAAATGTTAGAATCAATTATCCGTAACCATAAACCATCTGCTGGGATTTTTATTAGTCACATCATTTAATTTATAGAAGAGTTTAGAAAGGACTGACCTATTAACAATATGGAGTATTGTAACTCATATACTGAGAGTATGTCTTTTAGGTCATATTTTATTTCTTTTATCAGTATTCTGTCGTATTCTATATATATATCCATTACATATAATATTTGTGTCTAAATTTGTAGGTTGTGATAGCTTTTTAAATGATATTTTAAAAAAATTGTGTCTCTCCTACATCAATTGATATGATTATATTATTTTTGTTCTTTACTTGTTGATATGGTAAACTTTTGAAACATCCTTGCATAACTGCAATAAACTCTACTTACTCATTGTATGTGATATTTTTTAGATTTCTTGGCATCAGTTTGTTACTATTTCATTAAAGTTCTTGTGTCTATGTCTATGAAAGGGACTAGAAAATACCATGCTTTTCTTGTAATGTGTTTGAATATTGGTATAATCTGACAAAGTAAAATATGAAACATTCCTTTGTTTCTATTTTTATTTTTTTCTTTCTTTCTTACTTTTTTTTTTTTTTGGAGAATTTTCCAGTGAAAGTCCCAGGGCCTGATCACTCATTCTTTCTAATTTATTTATTTATTTTTGGAAGTTGATGAAATATTGACTGCATTACTCTGATAGATATATGGTCAAGTTGTGTCTCTGGATGTGAGTTTCAGTAGGTCCTAATTATCCATTCAGATATGAATTCATCAGTAGATTGATAAAGTTAGATACTGCCAACACAGTCACCTCTCAGAATCCATCAGCTTGGCAAATAAACCCTTAACGGTCATTTTTTTATAGGTACTTTAGAAAAGATTTTACTTCTGTCTTCAGTTACTCATTTTAAAATGCCTCCACTTCTGAAAAAGCATTTTCAGTGATTGTCACTTACAAGGAAAGTAGCAGGGCAAACATCTGCTTGAGTTTATTTAAGGAAGTTACCAAGGAATATCAGCTCCAGGTGTACAAATATACAGGTGGAGGATCACCCTTCAATGCTATAAATATGCAAATTCTTATGTCTTTTCTTTAAAAGGAAGCCCTGCACTAGTGCTACTTTCAATCCATTATTTGGAATTTTTCTCAGTGCTTTTACATCTATTCTAATTATTTTCAGCTAAAGATTTGAAAACTTTTATTTCTCTTTAGGGCCATTACATAAATATCACTTTGTGTTCGCTCTCAGATTCATACCTCCATTCAGATAATCAAGATTCCTCATTTTAATAAATAATTATTACTTCATTGCATGTATTTCAGATATGCAACATGGTAAATTTTTTAGAAAATTTGGGGGGACAGGATTTTGATATGTAGCCCAGGCTAACCTCAGACTCGTGATCTTCATTCCTCTTTACATCAGTTTCCTGAGCATAAGAATTACAGGCCTGTGCCAAGATGCCCAGCCAAAGTGATGTGTGTATGTGTGCATTTACATACATGTAGTGAAGTGATTTCCAAAGTTTTGCAAATTAATACACGTATCATCTCATATACTTGTTTTTCAAATTATAGAACCAAAAATCTATTTTGCTAAATTTCTAGTATTCAAAACAATATTATGAAAACTATAGTTCTCACGTGATATAGTAAATCTCTAGAATTACTTATTCCAAAAAACTGCCAAATTATCCCTTTGAAGTTCATTTTCTCCCTGGCCCTGTGGTAACCATTATTCCATTTTCTGTTTCTATGTATTTGACTTTTTTAAAAAAGAGTCCACATTTAATTAATATCATGCCTTAGTTTTCTTTCTGCATCAGCCTTATTTCTTCCAGCAATGTGTCCTCTAGCTTCATCCATTTCTTTGTAAATGCCAGGATCTATTTTAAGGTTGAGTCATATTCCATGGCACATATATAAGAATATTTATGTGTATATATATTCCGATTTCGTTGTCCATTCATCTGCCCATGAACAGTTCAGTTGTTTTCACATCTTCGCTATTATAAACAATGCTGTGAGTGACTTGGGGAGCAGGGACCTCCCCCGAAGTCCTGATTTCATTTCCTTTGGGAACATCCACAAAAGAGGGATTACCTTGATATTGAGCATAGCAGTGACACTTTGGAAATCACACTGAAAGCAATAAAAAAAAAAAAAGGCTCTGAGCTATAAGGCAAAGCAAAAAGCAATGTAAGGTTTGATAGATAAGGAGATCAGGTAACTGCTTAGCAAACAAACAACCTATGAACAAATGAGCAGAAAGACCTGATTGGACATTCTCTCCAGAGGCTGTAGGAACATCAAGACGGGTCCATGGCCGCACAGATCCGCAGAGAAGTCAGAAACCGCAAGGGCCTATCACCTATTAAGATAGCTGTTATCAAAATGATGAGAGATAGTAAGTGTTGGCAAAGGTGTGGAGAGAAGGGAATCTTTGCATGTTGTTGGTGGACGTGTAAATTGTACTGTCATTATGGAAACCGGCAAAGGAGGCACATCAAACCGCTACAATCCAAACCTATCACCAACCCTGGGCCATGAGACACCCGGCTTCTTTCCCTTTCATGTTGTGCTCTCCACGGTTGCTGGAGATCAAAGGCAGAGGACCTTCCATCCAGGGGCTGTGGCCCAGGGTCCCGTCTGGGCTCCGAGGCTGCTGCGGGCCGCCCGGGGGCCCAGCAGAGGGCGTCTCCGGGCCGGGCGGGCTCGCTCGTGGAGAGGAAGTGCCTGCGTCCGACGCGGCTCGGTGCGCACTGGGGCGGCCTCGGGCGGCTCCTTCCTCGGCCAGCCCACGGCCAGCGCCCCCGGGGCGGGCGTCCACTCTCTCCCCCATCCCCCGGGCCGGGAGCGCGCGCGTTCCGGGTCTCCTGGCCAGTGCACGGACGGAGAGCGGGCCTGCGGGAATAGTGTCCTCGACTTCGGGGGGCGGGAGGGTGGTCACCCATGGCCGACCCGGGGACGGTCACCACCAGCACCAGCCAGACTCCCGAGACCCACGAGCACCTCTTCAAGGTGCTGGTCATCGGTGAGCTGGGCGTGGGCAAGACCAGCATCATCAAGCGCTATGTCCACCAGCTCTTCTCGCAGCACTACCGGGCCACCATCGGCGTGGACTTTGCCCTCAAGGTCCTCAACTGGGACAGCAGGACGCTCGTGCGCCTGCAGCTTTGGGACATCGCGGGTAAGCCCACCGCGGCCCCGGCACACCTCTCTCTGCTCCTTGCTTCTCTCGCTTGCTTTTCCTGTCTCAACTTCCTGAAAGACAACCGAAGAAGCTGGGAGATGCAGTGGGATGTGGTCCAGGGACATCCCCCCCACACACACCCTTCCCCCCGCACCGTGGGGGTCAGAGCAATGGACTGCGTGGATGGATGCTCTGCAAAGCCTTCTGGTCTGAGATAGGAAGAGGAGTCGGGGCAGGGGGGCTCTCCGGCCAGGTCTGAGGTGAGAAAGACATGGAATGTGTAAAAGGCTTAACTCTGTGACAAGATTGTGAAACATCCATGGAAGGACCCGAAGAAGGGTCTGGTTCCTGCCACTTCCAGGGTGACTGAGGGCTGTCCCAAAGTTCCACTCCCACTGAGTGACCGCCCCCCCCCCCCCCCGAGTTCCTTTTCCTTTTCAGCATGGCTTTTGGCATCTATTCTCCCATCTGTGCCCTGCTGCTCTGTGCGGTTTCTTTCTCTGGACTAAGGAGGTGAAGAAGAAGCCAGAAAAACTATCCCAGAAGTTTCACCTGACTAACAAAAAAAGCTCTATAATTTCACAGGAAGAGTTGGATCTATGGGTGAGAAAGGCTTGGATCGGAGCCTGGCCTTTGCCCGGGGAAACTCCATTCCTGAAATAACTTGCTCTCTCACTGGGTGGCCACGTCATCTAAGGGGAGGACTGGGAAAGTCCTGAAACTTTATGCGGCTGCCACCCTCCCCCACCCTCACCTTGCTAAACCAACACGTGTGTCTTCTCTTGGCGCCCTTCCCATGCCACAAACGCGATATCGTTTCCCTGGCCTTTGCTTGCAGTTGTCTCTTGGGAAATGTTTGATTCCTGGGAGGAACTCTATGTTCTCACGGTGGTGATTTATGAGCGCTCTAGCTGGTGCTGTGGGTGGGATGTGGGCTCTTAACGAGAGGTGGAAAGTTTAGTTATGGAGATGGTAGTAGGTTACACTGTTTAATCATTACAGGTGTTTAGAAGCTCTGCCCCCCCCTCCCCGCCTCCCCCCCGTATCTTAACATTGGAGGGCATCTTACCATCTTTTCCACTAAAGACATACCCTGAAGCCCATGGAGAGTATGGTTAGCCCGTTGATAGAAGAGTTGAGGAGGGCAGAGGTGTGGGAAGGCATGGCTTCTGCCTGCCAGGTCATGCTGTCTTCATTTGTTCTCATTCCACATGAGGAGAGATTGCAGAATTATAGATTTTATGCTCAGTTGCTTAAGCACAGATTGCTCTGCCTCAGATAAGGGAATATGCATATGGACACAAATGTCCTTTAGAGTTAAACAACCTTGGGCTTAGGTCTTTCTTTTTTAAATTTTTTTAAAGCAATCCAAAAGTACGTTTGAAAAGTCATCTTTCAGAGCCCGAGGCTTCTTTCCAAACACTTCCTGCTGTTGCCCGTGACACTGGTGAACTTCTCTCTGCGTCTGTCTTCACAATCTTAGAGACCTTAAAGGTCGCCTCACCATGTGACAGTCACTATCCAAGAATCTCCAGGATAGCTTTTCCACAAAGACAAGTTAAAACCCCTGCCTAGAAGTGTGATTCATTTTTGCCTTATTTGCAACTTAATATGGCACTAATTATTAAATTCTACTTGGAGAGTTGAGAAAAAAACAAAAGCAAGAGTTTTCTTCCTGTATACCACCTCCGCTCTTTTCATCATTTTTGTTTGTTTGTTTGTTTCTCACTTTCTAGCCCCCAGCTGGCCTCCAAGTCTAGATCCTCCTACCTCAGCCTCCTCACTGCTGAGATTGCACACAAGCACCAAGCACCCCAACATCATCCTTCTTGAACTGGCACTGAGAGCCAGGAGGAAGAGTGGGGTCATCTTTATCGCACTGTGGTAGCTTGCCTCCCATGAGGAGACTACCTTGCTCCTGAACCAGAATCTGAAACTTGAGCCTTGTTAGGAAAAGAAAAAAAAGAAAAGAAAAAGAAATCAGCATTTCAGGATCTTCAAAGGGCTTACTGATTGTTAGCTAGTGTTATTTTAGTAGGAACTGATTACCATTCAGAAAATATATGTCTCCAAATGCCAGAATTACAGATGAAATAATTCAAATTATAATTGTGAAATAATTTGGAGATTAATAGGATTTGCACGTAAGTCAGATTTTTGGAAATCAAATCTTAGTAAAAGGATGTCAAGAGACAAAATTCACTTATATTTGGGCTAACGACTGAGGCGTTGCTTCATTAGCTATGCTTCATCTGAACATTTGAGCCACTTGTGAATCCTACCTCATACCATTTGAACTTAGTAGCAATGATGTAATGAAGGCCACTCCCAAAAATTACCCCCAAGGCTAACCATATTTGCCCTACAGTTATAACACTGGATCAAATTGAGTCCTCAAAATAATAAAAACATCCCCTGATTGCCCAACAGGAGGTGGAGCCAGCTATGTAATACTGACTGCAGGCTTGGCTTCTCTGCACTGCTGTGTGAAGGCTATAAAAGTGGTCAGATCTGTATGCGGTTAAGTTAACACTTCCTATTCTGGAAGGCTATGACAAGAGTAGTAAGCAAGAGCTGTTGAATGCTTATTGTGAAGGTATCCAAACAGATTTGCCTAAACCCTTTCAAACCAAGAACTGTAGCAACTTACTGGTCTAGGCCTCAAGGAATATTTTTTTTTTTTCATGGTATTACAGGAGCCTCAATTAGACCATATAATTTATATTTTAGACTCAGGATAATTATTTTCTCTCATCCTTACTTCAATCCAAGATGTCTGGTTATCATACTTCTCCAACTCAGGTTCATTAATTCCACATTGGACAGTTTTATGATGGGCTGTAGCCATTTGGTTTATTTATTTAAGTATTTATTTTGTTTTGTTTTTGAGGCCAGGTCTCACTCTAACCCTGGCTGACATGGAGCTCACTCTATAGCCCAGGCTGGCCTTCAAGTTACGGTGACCCTCCTATCTCAGATCTCAGTCTCCCGAGTTCTGAGACTTGAATGATGAACAGGGTGTGCCACCAGACGCAGCCTAAGGTATGGCCCTGGCTGGCCTCAAACTCCTGATGCTCCTGCCTCCACCTTTTCAAAATCCCCTAGCTGCATGTACCACAATAACAGACTCCATCCTTTTAAAATTGCATTTTGAAAGAACTTCTAAGCTGTGGATGTTTCTGCAAATAGTAACCAGTTTTATTGGATGAGTATGCCTAAAAGCGCAAGGCAGTAACTGTAAATGTTTGCCTGTAAGCCACAGATTAGTTCAGCCATGCATTGCTGTTTTCAGATATACCGTAGGAGAGCTTGCATCCATCACCTTTATGTTGTTACTATTGGGTTAGCTGTTTCTGAGATGATACAAACATCTATTCAACCCAGATAAAGGCACCTACAACAGACCAAAACAACAATTCCACCCAAGTCTAGCCTAATGATCCAGTGGGTTTACTGGGGAGGGAGCTGTTTCTCACAGGAGGATGGATGACTCCAAGGCAGCGACATCACTGGAAAGTCCCCTGCAGCGGAGGTGACCCCTCCCAGATGCTGCATCCCCAGAGCTCACTGCACAACTCACAGGCAACAAAGCCAATAAGAGACTCAGCCTCTCTCTCTCTCTCTCTCTCTCTCTCTCTCTCTCTCTCTCTCTCTCTCTCTGTAGTGGTTCTTACTCTGAATATAACCTTTGAAAGGAAAGGAATCCATGAATCTTGTGAGTTAACTACCTGAAACTTGTGAGCCATTTACATTCTGAGCCTTGTTTACTTCCTGACTCATAAGGAGCCTCTCTCCACGATGGACTGCTTCAATTAAGAGGGAATTTCTATACAACAGTGATCACCCAATTTTTATAAGCTTTTCATGTGGAATTTCCTGTGATTCTCATGCGAGTTTACAATGTAACCACCATTTTCTTTCTTTTTTCTTCTTTCTTTCCTTCTTTCTTTCTTCCTTCTTTTTATTCAGGCATTGAAGGACAAAATCAGTAGCCATTGAGAAAGTTCATTACTCACACAGGCTCAACAGGAGGGACACAAAACACCACCCAGAGCCACAGGGGAAACCTCAAGGATAGTTGCCAGACAGAAAAGGAGCCAAGGGTAACTTGCAGATCACAGCCACTGTCGGGTGGGGCTTGAGTGTAGAAGTGTGTAAGGAAGAGCTTGCAGACTTGAGAACATTTGGGATTGAAAAAGTTTGAACAATATAAATAATTTATGAGACGTAATGGTGGTTTCCTCATCCAACAATTGGCCCTGGGACGATGTGAGACAGGGAGACAGTGTCCTGGTCTGTGGGAATCTAATAAAAGACATCATGCAGATTTAGGATTGGTTGGTATGCATATTAAAGATACGCTTGAAGGACTAATTGGATACTTCTAGCTAGCCCTGGTAGGGCAGTCTTTCTTCATGCCTGCGAGCTCCCAACATGTCAAAACATAAAATACAGAATTAAAATAATAATAATAATAGTGGGCTGGAGAGATGGCTTAGTGGTTAAGCGCTTGCCTGTGAAGCCTAAGGACCCCGGTTCAAGGCTCGGTTCCCAGGTCCCATGTTAGCCAGATGCACAAGGGGGCGCACGCGTCTGGAGTTCGTTTGCAGAGGCTGGAAGCCCTGGCACGCCCATTCTTTCTCTCTCCCTCTATCTGTCTTTCTCTCTGTGTCTGTTGCTCTTAAACAAACTAAAAATAATAATAATAATAATAATAATAATAATAATAATAGTAATAGGGGTGGAGAGATGGCTTAGCAGATAAAGCCCTTGTCTATGAAGCCAAAGGTTTCAGGTTCAATTCCCACATCAGCCAAGTAGCGCATGCCTCTGGAGTTCATTTGCAGTGGGTAGAGGCCATGGCATGCCCATTCTTTCTTTATGTGCCTTTTTCTCTCTCTCTGAAATAAATAATAAAAATTTTAAACTAATATATTTAATGCATACCAAAATAGAAGGAGAGATGGAATAAGAATGCTCATTAAAAGAAGGAACAGTTGCAGGCCTTATGTTTGCAGCATAGGAAGACCATCATGTTAAAATGGAGAGGGCTTCACACTTAATCAACACTTCAGTTTGGCAAGTGTGTGTTATTACAGGTATAGATATCTCTCATATGGTGGGGGAAAAATGAGTCCATATAAATGTGGGGAGGCTTCTGAAGGGTGAGGCAAAAGATTAAGCAAAAGTGATTTAGAATTCTGTTCAGCTTTGTTTTTCAAAAGCCTTTGGTGCTTTCCACCCTACTGGGCTAGGTCCAGACAGCTTCTTCAACCTCCTGAGGTAGAGACAGAAAAATACGTGGATAGCAAAGATTTAGTTCAAAGTTCATTCAGATAGATGGCCTATTTTTTTTTTTTTTTTGCTCCCCACTTATCTTCACTCATTTCTATCTATATAGTTTCCTTAAGCATCTTCTACAATAGGCTTTGATTGTTTTTTTATATTATCCTAAATATATTGGGGTTTTTCTTGAGATGACATGGAGCCTCCCCTATAAGAATCATCAGAAGTACGTAAGACATAGATTAATATATAAAGATATGTAATTATACATACAATTATATTGCTTAGAACTCAAGATGCTGGTGCAACCTTGTGCATCTGGCTTTATGTGGATACTGGGAAACTGAACCCAGGTCCTTAGGCTTTGCAGGCAGGTGCCTTAACCACTGAGCCATCTCTCCAACTAGGCTTAGCTTCATCTGACAAGAGTGTCCATACATACTGGCCTAGCAGGGAGGAGTGACTTCCTTTACTTGTGAGTCTGGTTGGGCAATCAGGACCGATGAGCTATACCACCACGTCTTCAGGGGTGAAAGCTGGCTTTTCTCCACTCCCTTATCCCTGACTGTATTCTTTCTGTGTGTTGTCCTGTCAAATGGACATGCGTAGCTGTGAGGGCATGTAGGATATCTCAGGCATAGAGCATCCTCAAATAAAATTCTGTGAAGGGCAGCTGGGGCCAGCAATTAGCAGCCCTTCATACCTACCAAGATCACATTTCCAAGGCCATGGGAAAGCACCATCAATCAAAACGCAGTGGGTAATTGTGATTTACAGTAAAGTTGAGAAGCATTGTTCTGTCTTCAGTTCTGTTTCACCCTGACCACATCCCCTGCATTCTCACTATGCTCTGGAAACTCTCTACTTAATCAGGCAAGCTGCTTGGCATCCACCATCCCTGTCACTTACAGCTTCTGTATATATTCTCTTCCTTTCCCAAGATTCCTTACCTTGTACTTTGCCATCTTATGAACCTATCTTGAAGCCAGTAAATGACATCCTGTTGCTTTGATTTGGCTGGAATTGTGAATTTGTGTGGATTTTAAGCAACATTACAGTGGACATTTAGACTATCAAGAGGGGATATGAATATGAAAATATAGAAAACATTCAAAAAAGGGGGTGGAAGCAGTGATGAGCTCTTGTGTTTCTGATAACAGTAGAATATATTCTTTCTCATAAAATCTGAAGGGAGATGCGTTTATGTTTTAGACTTGTCTTAGTTTTAAAGAGGTAAGGCAATTGGGTTTTGTAAGATTTTTTTATTTTTTAATTTATTTTTTTATTTGAGACAGAGAGAAAGGGAAAGAGAGAGAAAATGGGCATACCAGGGCCTCTAGCCACTGCCCACATACTCTAGATGCATCCACCACCTTGTGCATATGGCTTACATGGAACCTGAAGAAATAATCCTGGGTCCGTAGGCTTCATAGGCAGTGCCTTAACTGCTAAACCATCTTTCCAGCCCCTTTTGTAAGATTTTTAATGTAATGAGAATACATATTCTTGGAAAGACACTACTTTTGTTGTTTCAAATCCTTCCCAGTATCATCAGTGTTGAGTAGCTCCAAATAGGAAGGTATTTTGTCTGTTTTAACATTTACCCATTGCATGTTGAGGAGATTTTATAACGTCTTTCAAGCCTGTATAAACTGTCACTGTACTTACACTCTTCTCCTTCATGCTTGCCGAGATCTCAAGTTATAGTCAAGATGCCTTTCTACAGAGAAGGGAGTAGCATATTGTTTAAGAGACAAAACATTCTGAGAGTCATTAAAAATGAGTTGTCAATGTGTTAGCAGACATGAGGATATCAAAGGCCTTCCCTGCTGCCGGTGTGACTGGGGCTGTCTGTAGTCGATCTTCCCTTAGCTGTGGTGAAACACAAGAAGGTATTCTCAAAGAATGCGTGTTGACTTTGCAGTAGCACGGGGATGTCCTTAAGGAAGGACACTTAGCTACTGGTCCTTCTAAGCATTCCTCTGGACGCACAGGATGCATGCAGAAATGTCTATTCTAGCAGACATCTGGATACTGGATCAGGAGGCACAGTCGAATGATAAGGCTAGGTAATTTGAGTAATAGAATATCTGTCATGTCTAAAATAAGAGAGCTGGACTAACTAGTTGGTTAAGTTTGATCAGTGATGACTATTTCAGCCACTCCTCAAGAAGATGGCTTTTGCCCAGTGTTCTCCTGGAACTAATCCAAATTGTTCAGCAAACCTATTAAGATAGTGACCTCTCAGGTTCAGATGAATTTTCATATCCTTGCAAGCTTTAACTCTAAGCACACACAATATTCCACAGGTAGCAAGACTTAACTCAGCTTCTTTTCATAACGAGTAAGGAGAGACATCTTCCCTCAGCCAGCTATTTCTTACCGAAGGCCTCCATCAGGACCCAACCCAGGCCATTCAGCCTGGCAGGGATGACTTCTGTTCTGGTATGGTGTTTGCTGTAATGTTTTTATTACTTTATTAATTGGGTCTTTATGATCTTTGCAAATTTTCTTTCCTTTCTTACTCTGGGTAAATTTCTTCACTAACCATATGATTGGCATTTCATCTACCTGTCAGTCTCTTTCCTTCTCGTTTTCTTAATTGTATAACTGATACTTTTTTGATTTATCATTTAGTTGTTAAAAAAGCACATTTTCTGATATGAGAGCTGTCAGGGAACTTTTAAGACAAGCCTTAACATCTAAGGAAAACTGTTTGACACTTCTAAGCTGGCACGTCTTCTTATAAAATTCCTTGTCATCAACATTTCTGATTTCCCTATGATTTATCACAAAGGGCATATGAGTACATCTTTTAATATCACTTGATAGGATTAGCAGAAAGAATGATTTGAAAAATTTCAGGTGATTCACTGAAAAAAGAAGCAGTCACCAAAGCTTAGTGGCTCTCTGTAATATATGAGAAATTCATTTGTAACATATGGGAAATCCATTCTTTTACTAGTTTGGCACTCCATCTTCACTTCTAAATTCAAAGGATGGTTCTTATAACTATGCAATTGCCCTGAAATCTTAATCCTTCAATATTTTTAATCTAAAGCCATCTTAAATCTTAGCTCTTGTTGCTACAGCCCTTTCATAACTAGTAATTAAAATTCATAACTTTGGAAGCTTTTAACAAGGCTCTCTAGTAAAAATTGAAGTCTTTACAACTTTAATGTATCTGTCTTGACTTTGTGAACAGTAGTGACCTTGACTTTGAACAGTTAGAATACTTTGAACAGTGAGCATGCCTGTGTAATTGTTACAAGTAAGTTTATGGAAAAAGAATACAATGACAATGATAAGTTTTCATTGATGTCAGCGTTATGATTAAATGAAGAATATCAATGAACTAAAACATGCTTGTATTTCCTAACTAATAAATAGGAGCATGGTAGTTCCTAGAATGTTATCATCAGTTATAATGAAGGTCATACATCTGGACCATATGAGGAGAGGCAAATCAAACCCATACAAGGAGTCACAAGCTAAAGCAATATATAAAGTTGTACGATAGCATGGTAGAATTTGGACGAGAAAGAGTTTGCAGTTTGTCTTTGCATTTGTGTGAATAAAAAGAAGCTTGGTCCTCATCACATGTTTTCATAGGAAACTATGTTATAATGGTGTCTTTATCATAAATCAAAGAGTTATGAATCTCAGATTCTCAATGATTACCATTCGTTTATCCCTCTCAACCCAGCCAGTAGTTTAACATCCTAAACGTATGAGAGTAAGAAGTTAAGGCAGCTACAAGAGAGTTCAGAATTTTAAGCCTGTAGTCTTGAGGGAGTCATAGGGCTGACTTTAGTCAGTGCCACTGTGATCTGGACGGAGCCTCCTTTTGCCCATGTATTCATCTGTCAAGTGAAGGAAAGTATTCTTATGGGAGAGATTAATTTGCCCACAGAGAGTAAGAGGATGTTTTGTAATCCTGGCTGTATACATAGACAGTACTGTTGATTAACAAAGTTGACCCACACTTTACCAGAAGTTAAAGTATTTAAAAGGGACAGTATTTTTTTTTTATTCATTTATCCTTCATTTAATCATACAGCTGACTGTGCCTGTTTTTGCTCTGAAAGTGTAGGATTTTGTGTCTGCTTCTTAGAGGAGAGCAGGTTTGCCTATTGAGTCAAAGGCAGGATTAGGCTAGAGATGTGAAGGAAAGATAAATTGAGAACACAAGTTACTCTTATCTCTTGTCCAGCCCTGATATTTTTAAACCAGCTTTTACCACTGCATTTATCTCCTTCCTGCAAGCCTCACTGTCTTCTATTCTTGTCTCTTTTTCCACTTCCAGCTTTCTTTCTTTTCCCCCCTCCCGTGCCTCTCTTCTCTTAGACTAAAGAGAGAGGAAGAAGAAATGGCCATCTTTGCAGCCTTGACTGTGAGACACACTATAACTTCCAGAGAATGTGCTGTATATATAACTAGTCACGTCAAGAAGATCATCGACCACTTTCACTCTGTTAAGTTCTCAGGTCACGGTGTCATGTGGATTTCTTGTGTCTACCATTTATGTCGCAGCAGAATGAGAGGCTTGCTCCTCTTCTCATTTTTAGGAACATTGGTATCACGTGGAAGTATGACGCTCACCGTTCTGTATGTTTAAGCCCATTTTATGTTAACCTCCAGGGCAGGAGCGGTTTGGCAACATGACCCGAGTTTACTACAAAGAAGCTGTTGGTGCATTTGTAGTCTTTGACATATCCCGAGGCTCCACGTTTGAGGCGGTCCTAAAATGGAAAAGCGATCTGGATAGTAAAGTTCATCTTCCCAATGGCAACCCTATTCCTGCTGTCCTCCTGGCTAACAAGTGTGACCAGAAGAGGGACAGTGGCCAGAGTCCTTCCCAGATGGACCAATTCTGCAAAGACCATGGTTTCACTGGGTGGTTTGAAACCTCTGCTAAGGTGAGAGTGCTTTGTGGGTAAATCTGCTCTTTCCCTGATCAGTCTGGGTTGGAACTCTAAGTATTTAGATGTGTCTCTGCAAGGGGATTTTGTTGCTGTTGTTTGCTGGGCGCAGCTTGGATATGTTACAGCTTCCCTTGCCCTGTAGCAGGAAGGCTTTCAGAGTTAGCCAACGGTGAAGTGACTAGAAGCAAAGGTATTTGCACTAAAATGAAAGTGAATTGTTGTTCAGAGCAAAAATCAAATGACATTTTCTGTGAGCTTGAGTTTTTAACTGAGCTTTTTCATATCACTGGAGTGAATGGGAGATAAAATGTACTGTCAGCAACAAGCGTGTTTGACTTTTGCAAAAGGCAAAGCAATGTAGCAAAATGCCCTTGGCAAAGATGTGTGCCATCTAAGGATTGACACTGAGTGTCAACAGGATTTATTCAGAAGATGATTGAACAGCTTTGGATTAACTGTATGTGGAAGATTTGGAAAAGAGGGAAATGTCAGTCTTTGTGACATGCTTCTTCATGAATGAGTGGATAAAAATTCTTTTCTTCTGTAACTGTAAGCTGGATAACACCTTTGCAGAAAGTAAAACACCAATGTGGATTCTAAAAGCCTTTCTATATGGCTGTACTAGAAAGCCGAAATGAAAATCAGAAGCATAGCATATGAGGAGAGTTATGTGTGTCACATAAGAGGATCTAATACAATCAGGCATATAAAATGATACTGTTTGAGAAATCTTATGATAATACATGCTTTCTCATAAATTTGTGTATTTGTTTTTTGACTTTTGGTTTTTTCGAGGTAGGGTCTCACTCTAGCCCAGGCTGACCTGGAATTCACTATGGAGTCTCAGGGTGGCCTTGAACTCACAGTGATCCTCCTCCCTCCCAAGTCTGCCTCCTGAGTGCTGGGATTAAAGGCATGCACCACCACACCCGGCAAATTTGTGTATTCTTAACTCAGCCTCAGTTCCTTATGTGTATGATGCAGATTTTTATATGTATCACATGTGGGGACAGGGCGGTTTTATGTGTACATTGTGATTCCTCCAAATCTCCTTCCTGAGCAATGACTTTGAGACTTCAAGTCAGCTTACCTTTAGCTGTGCTAGGAGCTTCCTTCAAAGTGGAAGATTATTTGGTGTCAGCGCTCATCAGAATGATGAAAGCAAGGGATGAGCGTGGCACCACAGGGCAGCCTCAAAGTGTTGAGAGATCGTAGACTCACTGGAAGAATGTCCCCCGCCGACAGAAGTAAGGACTCATAAGAAATAAATATAGCATCTTACTTACTTCTAAAAACAGAAAGTTGTAGTGGAAGAAAGATGAGACCTAGAGGTGTGACATGAGTCATTGAGCCTGGCAGGAAGAAGAAAATCTCAGGAGAGAAGACATCACAGAGACAAATATTTTTTCCAGAACTATGCCTTTTTTGCTGTGTATCTGCTGGGCCATGTGCTTTAACTTCCTTGCTTCATTGAAATGCATGCAGCTGTTTATGCAAACATGTAACTTGGCTGAACAGTTCCCTGTATTGTAGCAAAAAAAAAAAAAATCTGCATGAGTATGTATTTGAATTAATTTTTCAGTCAATGAATTTAAATTTTACCCAAGAACCTGCAGGTTAAATCATAAGCAATGTGGTTATGTGGCATATAATTGGCGACTATATAAGTGATGAGCTGTCTTATATTTACAGAGAGGAAAAGAATGGTTAAGAGTAACATTTTAGGCATGTTCTATGCTTCCCTACAAATAGATGAGGAAGAGCTTCTCCAGAATTTCTTATGGAATAACTTATCTTCCAAGAATGTAACATTATTGTAAATCTCAAGTTAAAATATTGGGTCAATGCTTAAAGTATTACCAAAATATTGCTGTTGACTATGCATCTAGCCTGGTAAGTGACTAATTTTATCTGATTTTTTTTTTCTTTTTGCTTTAACTCAATTGGAATATAGCCAAAAGATAGCTTTGAATTAATGAATTCAAATTTTTTCTTCTTTGTGGCAAAAATGTATCTAAATGGGGAAGTTCATGGCTGATTTCACTATAATATTGGAATTTTTGTTCCTAATTAACTGTGACTAAAAGCAGATAGAAAATTTATAAAGGTGTAATGGGAATGGTGGAGACTTAATGACACCTGGCCTTTCAAAGATCTCTAATTGCATTTAAATATTTTACTTATTTATTTGAGAGAGACAGAGAGCTGGAGAAAGGAGGCAGATAGATAGATAGAGAAAGAGAGAGAGGGAGAGAGAGCATGGGCACACCAGGGCCTCTAGCCACTGCAAACAAAGTCCAGACACCTGTGCCACCTTGCGCACCTGGCTTTATGTGGGTGATGGGAATCACACCTGGGTCCTTTGGCCTGGCCTGAAAGTTTCTTAACTGCTAAACCATCTCCCCAGCCCCCTACTTGCATTTACATGGATACTTATCTTGGGAGCAAAAGCGCGAACCCTGTGGATGGTATGAAAGAACCAGAGCCAGTAGCATCACTTTTCTAGGCTTACCTGTGTGTGAGGAAAGTTACTCAAGCAAGGGAGAAGGCTGCAAGGAACTTCATGGAGTTGGATTCTACTGGAGACACTAATATGAAGCTTCATATGCATATATGTATATGTATATTTATACATATATATGTATATATGTATATATGTGTGTGTGTATACATACATACACACATGTGTGTTATAGATGTGCATTTACACTCATACATTCATGGATGAAGAAACAGAGAAGTAGGTGCAGATGTGGTTATGCATATATACATGTCTTTATTAGTTTTGTCTGCTGAAAGAGTTTGTAGATGCAATGACCTCAGAAAGTGAATGAATTTACCTAATCCTCAGAATGCGTTTTCTAAATACAGTTTTCTACTAAAAGGAATGATAATTCCTAAAGGTCTGATGGAAGTAGAAAGTAAAGATGTGACCAGAAATGACAGAAGTATTCACAAGATGTTGGCAGCATGTCATAAACAACATGGAGATGGCTTACAGAAGCTCAAAAAAAAAAGAAAAAAAAAAAAGACAATTAGAGCAACAAAGTAATGATTATTGGGCTTAGTGGTTAAGGCACTTGCTTGCAGAGCCAAAGGACCCAGGTTCAGTTCCTTAGTACACTCATAAAGCCAGATGCACAAGGTGTCACACATGTCTGGAGTGGGTTTGCAGTGGCTAGAGGCCCTGGCACACCCATTGTCTCTGTCTATGTGTCTCCTACTTTCTCTCTGTCTCTCACACACACAAATAAATAAAATATTTTTAAAAGTAAAGGTTATCATAATAAGCTTAATGGATAGAATCGAATAACAACCCATGATATCAATGAATGTTAAATACATGGAAAAAAGAATCTTTCCCTGACAATAGAACCCCAATTAATAAATGTAGAATGAATGATGGAAATAAAAAGACATCTTTAATTGAATTCCATACTAATAATTGCCTTAGGGAAGAATTAGTAGATGCTAGAGCTAGTGAGGAGACATGTGGCAAGAAACAAGATGTAGCCAGGCAACGTGGTGCACGCCTTTAATCCCAGCACTTGGGAGGCAGAGGTAGGAGGATCACTGTGAGCTCAAGGCCACCCTGAGACTACAGAGTGAATTCCAGATCACCCTGGGCTAGAGTGAGACCCTACCTCAAAATAACAAAAGAAAAAAAAAAAAAAAGAAAGAAAGAAAGAAACAAGATGTTCACAGATTTTTACTCACTAAGTAAAATGCAATTTTGTAGTGAGAAGAAGCCTGGCCGCCATTACTTTAACTCAGGGTGAGGACACACACTCCTGTCTTCTTCCTAGGAAGGGTTCAAATGTTGAAGTCAATGATAAGGAAACATCAGATAGGCCCAGACTGCTATTCTCTACTGAGTGTTCTCCAGGAATGTCAAGGTCATAAGAGGCAAAGACATTTAGGAACTGTTCCAGACTAAAGGCAGCTGGTGACATTCCCCCCACACCAGGACAAAAGGCCTTGAGGTAAAATGCCGAATTTTACATATAAAATACTGAATAATTTATTGATTTTACTAGTTACGCTGTGCTTATCTAATAAGCTGGTAGCCTTTGAGGAACATAGACAAGGGAAAATGTGTTAATTTTTGCTATTATTTGGTAAATTCTAAATTATTTTCAAGGGATAAGATCAATATTAAAAAAAAAAATAAGCCCAGTGTTGACAGTGTAACTTATTGTGTATTTTGTGACACTATAATTCGGTCGCACAAGTGATATGACAGCCAGCGTTTCCTCGGGCTGTACTGAATGGATTTCACACACGCAATGGCATCTCTAGGAAACATGTCTACGAGAAATAAAACTAATGGTTGTACTGGGCTGGAGGAAAGGCAAGGCACATGGAATGTACTGTGGTGTGGTTCAAGGCCTTTCACACTTCCCTTCACAATGGACACCGAGAATAGGTGAGGTACGTCTTCTAGGGCTGGGATTTGGGGGCCGTGCTGGGTCACCACCCAGACAGCAGGATGCTCCATTTTCAACTACAGAGATGGCTCATTGCACCTGGATGGCCGAAAGATAAAAGCAGAAGAAAAATTTAGAAGGGGCGGGTGTGTGTGTGTGCTGGATAGATGGTTTAGGGCTTAAGGTGCTTGCCTACAAAGCCAAAGGACCCAGGTTCGATTCCTCGGGACCCACTTAAGCCAGATATGCAAGGTGACACATGTATCTGGAGTTCCTTCATAGTGGCTAGAGGCCTTGGTGTGCCTATTCTATCTGCTTCTCTGACTCTCTCTCTCTCTCTCGAATAAATAAATCAAAATTAAAACTAACAAAACAGAAAAATTGAAAGGGTGGTCATGATAGAAAGAAGACAGTGCTTCCCATGGCCACGTCACTCATTACCCTGGAGCCCAGACAGCAGAGGCCAGTGTGGGAGAAGATGGTAGCTGGTGAGCCCACAGCGCCCCTCGGACGTGTCTTTCCAGTAATTCCACTTAACTTTCTCTACATTTTCTCTCGAGTGCAGAAACCCGTGCCCATCCTGTTCTTCGTTTCTGCCTTACAGGATAACATCAACATAGACGAAGCCACCCGGTTCCTGGTGGAGAATATTCTTGCGAACCAGCAGGGCTTTCCCACCGAAGAAAACGACGACACGGACAAAATTAAACTGGGTCAGGAGACCTTGATGGCAGAACGCAGTTCCCAGTGCTGCTGATGGAGATCTGCCCCTTCCATGCCTGCCTCGGCTCCTGTGTGCCTGAGAGTGGTCACAATGAGCCTTTCCACTGTGACTCTCTCTGCAGGGTACGGCTGCCCATCTGAAGAGGGTACACGTGGAGATGTGCCCTCACTAGAGGCTCCTCGACTTAGCAGATGACCCCCACGCTGCCCTCGGGGGTGGTCAAGTGGAGGTTAATGTTGACATCCTTTGAAACCTTTCTGCAAATGACTACCAGATGCAGCTTTTTTCATGTAAACATGAGGATGGTAATAAATCTTCCCTGTGGTGTTCCTGGAATTTCTGACTCTGTGTCCTTTGTCCCCATGTTTCATCCTGGTTTTCTGGTGGATGTTTTGAGGCCACAAAGGTTAGCCAGTCCTGTGTAACTCTACTACTTCCTGTTAAAATCTTGGACGCTCAGGTAAAATTGTTATCCTTAAATACTGTGATTTTGCAAGTCACAGCGGGTGTCTCAGGCAGTAAAATCCTGTTAAGCATTAAGAGGTCCTTCTTGATTAGTAAAAAAAAAAAAAAAAAATGTAGCTGGCTGGGATATGACTCAGTGGTAGAGTGCTTGGTCTCACTCTAGCCCAGGCTGACCTGGACTTCACTATGGAGTCTCAGGGTGGCCTTGAAGTCAAGGTGATCCTCCCACCTCTGCCTCCTGAGTGCTGGGGTTAAAGTCATACGCGACTGTGTGGGGCTTCAATCTCCAGATCTGTCAACAAATATTGCTCTCACCAGGTCTGTACTCTAGGCGTCTCCCTTTGATCTAGTTGGGAACAACACTCAATGAACATTTCTTTTCTGTCTTCTACTGTTTTGAGTTAATGTAGTTCTGTAGCTACTTTTGTGCCTTTGAAAACTTTGTGTCTTAAGCCTTGGCTGTGACACCTGCTTATTCTCCCAGCACTTGGGAGGTGCAGGTAAAAGGATCAGGGGTCCAAGGTATTCTTGCCTATATAATGAGTTCAAGGCCAACCTGTGGGTACACAAAATCCTGTCTGACTTGTTTTTCTTTTTAAGGGGCTTTTATCTTGCTACACAAAAGGCTTAACTTTTTTCAAAGAAATTTGAAGAGTTTTGTGTTATAACCCAGAATTCATGCATAATGAAACGCTAAGAACATTTGTCTCATTTATGTTGTGAACTAAGGAGGAAAGACCCTTGCATTCACTGAGAACAGGAGCAAGACTAACAGAACTGCATTTACTCTGCAAGCAATGTTCTGGGACTTAACAGGAGTTGGCGTAGGCTGTAAAGCCTAGCTCTCTTTTTGCATTAAACTTAAGCCTTGCCTGGAAACCACAGGTATGTTTATATGCTGCTAGACTGAAGTAAATAAACCCTTTGTCTTCTTTGGACGAGTATTCTAAATAGAATCAAGTTGTCTGGAGTGAAGGAATACACCACCAAGTTTTAAAAGGTTTGAATTTGGGCTGGAGGGATGGCTTAACAGTTAAAACGTTTGCCTGCAAAGCCAAAGGACCCAGGTTTGATTCCCACATTAGCCAGATGCACATGGGGGCACACGCATCTGGAGTTCGTTTGTAGTGGCTGGAGGCCCTGTGCACCCATTCTCTCTCTCTCTCCCTCTTTCTCTATCAAATAAATAAAAACAAAATATTAAAAAAATGAAAGGTTTGAATTTAATATAGCCCCTCTTTTCAAAATGCTGAATATAATCTTGCCTTATATATATGTCATTTTTTTTCTTTCTTTGCATACAAAAGGCAACTTTGTAAGCATCCTTGTATTTCACAGCCTGTATGGAATGTATGAAATGCTGTTCTCAACTCACTTCATTAACTCAGGGTAATTGTAAGGATGGTTGGCACCTTACATAACTGACTTCTGTAAAAGTTAGGGAATTTTGGTCAGTGAGAAGGTTTATATATAGTATTCTTCAAAATTTAGAAGTAGGGGTAGAGAGATTGCACAGTGGTTAAAGTACTTGCCTGCAAAGCCTAATGACCTGGGTTTGATTTCACAGTAGTGCCAGTGGCAAATGCATCTGGAGTTCATTTGCAGTTGCTGGAGGTCCTTGTGCATCCATTCTCTCTGTCTGTCTCTTCTATCTTTCTTTGCTCATAAATAAATAAAATGTTTTTAAAAATTTAGAAGTAGAACTAAAGGACTCTATTTGCATTGGTCTTAAATTCCTTCCACATATTTTTGTAACTTCAAAGCGAATTTTGGAATTTAAGGTAAATTGTATAAATAACTAAAGGACAGCAGTGAAACTTGGTTCCGTTATTTATTTTGATTAATCAGTTGCATATTTAAACACACACCCAAGCTCAGACACTGGTGCAAATATGAAATAGCTTGAGTTAAAAAGGAGATGTGTCTCCTCTTTGAATGTATCTTAGACATTTTAGCCAATTTCCTAACCTGCTACGTGTAGATTGTAGAACCTAGCAGTGTTTCTAAAAGTGATCATTGTCAAAGCAAAATCTGTAATGTTTCAAGTTGTGGTTTGTCATATATGTGTGTATGATCGTGTGTGTGTGTGAAGTATTTGAGTTACTTAATGTAAATTACTGTGCCTAACCTCAGATTCACTGGCTTAGTTTAGTCTTCAAAACATAACCACTATTATGATCCAGTGCTTACATTTCCACTTATAAATTTTCACTATCAAAACATGAGTACATTAAACAATGGATTAGCAATATAAATTTGCTTTAATTCCCAGAGGGAAGCAGAGGCTCAAGATTCTGACAGACTGGACTAGTCTATGAATGTTGTTGCTACTATGAATTAACCCATTTGAGAACAAAAATAAGTCAAGTCATACTTCAATGTCACTTCACAAAATGGTATAATAGAAAAGTTAGTTTAAATATAAAAATAAGAAATCAAACCATGAAAATTGTAGCAATGCTGGAAAAATTTTGCTGTTAAGAAAACACATTTGCATTCTCAAGTACTAAGAACAAAAGACAAAAAGACAGACAGAGTTGACTACATAAGATTGTAAAGTAACACATAATGTAAACTAAATGTTCTCTTTTTCTCCACTCTCCTCTCACTTTCCCCTTCTCTCCTTCAAAATAAATAAAAAGAATGTGAACTAATACAAAAGAAACAACAGCCAAAATATTTGTAACCTATTTGATTAGTTGAGAATTAAAATACAGGATAATTTAAAACAATGAGTAAAAGTAGGCAAAGGTTGTGAAACAGCCTTCTTATTATTTTAATATTATTAATTATTATTATTATTATTTGGGGGTGGTACTTTTAAAGTAGTGTCTCACTTTAGCTCACTCTGTAGTCTAGGCTGGACTTGAACTCACAGAGATCCTCCTACCTCAGCCTACAGAGTGCTGAAAAGCATGTACCACCACACCTGGCTAAAATACAGCATTTTTTATAGACAAGGTAATGTGATGTGTCAAATAGTAGTAATCAGAAAACAGATAAAAAATATATGTCCTTGATGTTAAGATCATATGAGAAAATATGTACTCTTAATCTGCTGTTAGACTAAATTCATATTAATTGTTACTCAAAAAATTCCTTCCCAAACTGCTATTCAGTTTTAGAACCCTAGTCCAGGTCTTGCCGATAAATGAAACTTTTTTTTTCCCCCTGTGGCTTTTTGAGGTAGCTTCTCAGTCTAGGCTGACCTAGATTTCACTGTATGGTCTCAGGCTGGCCTTGAACTCACAGCAAACCTCCTACCTCAGCCTCCTGAGGACTGGGATTAAAGGTATGTGCCACCAAGCCTGGCAAGAAATGAACTCTTGTTAGAGAAGCATAATTAAAAACAAAATCTCTTACTAACCCAGAAAACTCATTTAATTTTGAGTATTAAACCACATTATAAACAATTTAATAGAAGACCAAAAAGACCATAAGAAATGTCTTTTATATGGCCAATAAAATTTTACGTATTATATATAATTCTTAAGAAACATTCCAAGTTCTACATCAAAAGAACTCAGCACCAGCATCCCAAATCATGTTGGTAAATTGGGATATTCATTTGTATTAATTAACTGGTTTTATACAAAGGAAAAAATATTAATTCATATTCTTATGACAGGAAGTAGTTTTGTGACTTGCTGAAAAGTGCCCCACCAATCTTGGGCTCTCACAAACAAAGTGAGACAGAAGCCCTCTGGTCGTCTTTTATGACTACATTTCAAAGAAATGCCTCCCAGGTGCTTGAGAAAGCTGAGGAGAGGTTAATTTACAAACAACATTTACTGCATTTCAGAGGCAGAAAGAAATGGGAGGTTTGCTAACCTCAGTACCCTCAGAAAAAGGATATGCAGAAAGTCACTTCCCTCATTTTCACTAAGCGAATTAAAGCTTTCATTTTCAGTATGTGATTGCCCTTACTATCAACCCTAGAAAAGCAGTTCCTTGTGTGTCCAAAGAAGAAAAAGAGAAGACTATTCACTGCAGTCTTGCTTATATATACTTCCTTCAAAAAAAAAAAAAAAAGAAATAACAGGAAAACTATGATGGACAATTGCATATCTGTACCAGGAAATCCTGTTCAATAGCATGGTAGCATTTACATTAAAGGTATTTTAAGAATTTAAAGGCTTCATGAGCTATCTAGAAAGATAAATAACAGTTCTGATTGTTGCCTCCAGAAAAGGCTGGAATTAGGGATGTTGGTCAAGGCTAACTTTAGTGTTGTAGACAATGTTTACATTTGTGGCCATGGAGTATGAGAGTTATTCACAATTCGTTTTACACTAATCACTGTTTTGCTTCCATTGAGTGAAAAACAGCATTTCCATTGGGAATACAATGCTTTAAAAGATACAAACTCATTTGAATTATCTTGCATTTTATCATATTAAATTATATGACCAATGAGTTCGCCATTTTGAGCTTAAAAAATATTTGTGTGTGTGTGTGATTCTTGCTACTGTTTATGCCACCTAACTCACATGGGTAGCTTGGAAATTGAACCTGGACTGGCAGATTTTGTAAGCAAGTGCCTTTACCGCTGAACCATCTTCCCTGCTCCCCCCTCCCCCCCGCCCTTTATGACTATGTTCATTCTAAGTAGAATATGGCATTATCTTCTATGGCATTTTAGATGAGCTTTTGGACCACACTAAATTTAAAGAGTCTTTGCTTTGAGTCAGTCATGCTGTTAAATTGTGGTTTGAGAGCCATTGTGCTTCCTCTAATTGAATGAGAGGTCTTACAAAATTGGTGATTTAATCTACCTTCCATTTCAGTTTAATATACTGCTTCACTTCTATTTCTGTTAAGAGTAACTTCAATGGATTTCATTTTTGTTGATTATAAACTTTCAAATAGTGTCCAAATTTTTTTCTATTGATGTGATTTAGTGCTATTGATAGGACACAGAAATTGACTACACAGTCAGGGTAACAGAACCCCAAAAGTGAGTGGGTTTTTATTTATTGACTAAAAGCAGGAAATGTCACTAAGCTTGCAGAAATCTGGATGTTACACCATCCAGAATCGATCACTAGATTAAGCTTGCACCTTTCCTAGAGTACAGAAACTCTGATCGTTACCTAAGATTACTGGCAAAACTGTAAAAAGTAGTCTTTATCCACAGTAGCCTGCTGTCCTGGTCTTCCTTATGTAGCCAGTCCCCTAACAAAACCTAGATCTGCATCTTTCTGTGGGCTTCTCAAATCCCTGTCTCTCCTCCCTGGGTAAGAGCTCCACCTGGCTTTCTCTCTTTTTTCTAGGCTTAAGCCTCCTCCTCTTTGTCCTCCTAAAGCTTTCAGCCATAATAAAATTTTCCTGAACCTTATTCTCTGGTCTCCAGATTTCAGTCCTCAAATTCATAAGACAAGGATCTAGGAACACCCCAAATTATCGGTGCATTGACTTACAAGAAACCCAAGATACTTGTATCACTATAAAGTACTATAGTGTCTTAATAGTAGTTTAATTCAAAGTGATTTTAATAGCTGGAATTACAGGTCTTTTTTTTTTTATATTTTATTTGTGAAAGATAGAGAGAGGGAGATAGAAAAAAAAAATGGGTGCACCAGAGACTCCAGCTACTGCAAATGAAATCCAGATGCATGTGCCACGTTGTGCATCTGGCTTTATGTAGGTACTGGGGAATCAAACCCCAGTCCTTAGGCTTTGCATTCAAGTGCTTTAACTGCTGAACCATCTCTCCAGCCCCAGAGGCTACGTTTTTTTTTTTTTTTTTCTTTGTAGAGAAATCAGTTATGCTTACATGCTGTTATGTTTAAGCATGACATCTTTAAAATTGATACAAACTTACTTCACATGGTGATGATTTAATGAAAAATGCAATATGAGTTGCTGGCAATGTCTTATATGGGCAAGAGTAGACTTCCTAAACAAAGGAGCTCCAGGTTAAACAGGAGAGATAACTGAGCTATTTGTTTCTCAGGGACACACAATGCCCAGCACATTGTATTCTAAAGTAGTGGTAACAAGCAACCAGAAATAAATAACATTATGGTCACACATTCAAACATCTTATACCTCAGTGCAGTATGAGATAAAGACTGTCTACAAAATCAGCATCACCTATAAAACGCTGTGTTCTGGTATGAAACGAAACATGTATTAAAATATCTTTTTTACGTGTTTTGTTATCACACCATTTAAAATTTTTTTTTGTTTATTTTTATTTATTTGAGAGCAACAGACAGAGAGAAAGAGGCAGAGAAAGAGAGAGAGAGAGAGAGAGAAAATGGGCATGCCAGGGCCTCCAGCCACTGCAAACAAACTCCAGATGCGTGCGCCCCCTTGTGCATCTGGCTAACGTGGGTCCTGGGGAACCGAGCCTTGAACCGGAGTTGTTAGTGTTCACAGGCAAGCGCTTAACTGCTAGGCCACCTCCCCAGCACACACCGTTTCATTTAATGAAAAGAGGAGCATAAAATAAGTATTTTATTCTGCAACAGACCTCGAAGGCAGTTCAAAACATTGTGAAGGCCCCCAAGAAGAACTTATCCCCTGTGTATTTTAAGAGTGTTCCCAGATGAAAGAAGCTCAGTGGAAGCCGTACCTAGTGCATGGACGCCACCTCTGTGCTCCCAAAGCTGTGGAGTAACCTCTTTCACTCATTATTGACAACAGCCTGACTTGTGCCTGCCAGACAGTCTGATGCACCAAGTAGCCTCTACACAAAGCAGTGGTCATGCCTGGACATGAATTGCTATCGAAATAATACTAACCAACAAATCATGTGCTTATAACAGTAGATGGCAAGCCATGGCTCTGACTTCCAATTCCCTACGCAGCATATTAAAACACCAGATAAAGAAGGGCAGTTAATACTTTCTTTTCTTGTTAAATGAACTGGACATGCTCCTACATGACAATTTCTCGCCGTGATATTTTTGGAACTACGTATTATGAAAGAGTCTGTCTTTTTAACCTTTGCTAAGGGAGAGATTTTGCAAGTTCATTTTTCGAGTCTTCCTGTTCAAACCAGGGTTAATGATGAAACCCGAAGAGGAAAAAGAAGGAAGGTCTGTCAATGGAGCTAAACTGTTGGCTTCTACGCCCACTAGCCTTGTTTTTAATCAGAGAAGACATGGTGACCAATTAACACTAGGTCTTCGAATGCAAGTTTTTAATTCTACTCCATTCCTAATGTTGTAGATAAAACATCCAATATAACATGGTTGGTTAACTCTGTCTAACATTGTTTTAGGAGTCATCTGAAAAATAGGAGCCTTCATTATTTCTAATGTAGAATTCTTATGTGCTTTAAATATTGGAAAATTAATATTAACTGCTTAAAAATTTAAGGTAAAGACATAATATCATACACAAGTTTTAAAATTATTATGTTATTCAATAAATCAAGCTAGTTCCATCCTTGTAAGTATTTATGTATGTTGCAAGATCATTTGCATTATGTTAAGAAATTACATTGTTGGCTATCTTTATAACAAGATTAGAATTTATACAAAGTTCAGTGGTAAACAATCTATAGGACTGAAATCTTGATTAGATGATGCCTATGTGAAGACAAAGGCTGAACATGCGAAGATCGTAGAGCAAAGAGTTTCATTTCTGAAAAAAGAAACACCAGTTTGCCAGCAAACCATCACTTTAGCAAAAAGATAAGGAAGGATTCCTCCGCAGGTTTGGAAGCAATCATGGCCTACTTGACACTCTTTATTTCAGATTTCTGGGCTCCAGAGATACAGATTACAACAGTGTTGCTTCAAGATAACTAGTTAGTTGAACCTTAGAAAATGAATATATACCCCAAGATTGGTCCCATTTCCTATAGGTCAGAAAAAGAATTCAAAGTTAGAGGAGAAAAGACAGAAACCAAGTCTCAGGTCAAGCTAGAAGTAGTACAAATTATGTCTAAAAACACAGCAATTGTTATAAAAACAAGATTGAAAAAGAAAATGGTAATAATACACTGTTACTTGAAATAACAGATAAAACAAGGGAGAATGGGCAATAAGTCCAAACAGTTTGTATCTTCAGAACACATAAAAATAAAGAAATCTATGGTTTATAAACAAAGGGATATGTAAAGACTTAGGAGAGCCTTTAAAACAAATAAAAAAAATCAAAAATCACAGCAAAATGCTCCAAGTGAAAGACAAGAAAACATGTTATATAGAAAAAAAGAATCCGTAATAAAGACAGAACGATTATGAATGCAATTAACAAATCACCACTATTCAGGAAGTTCTAAAATACACTGTAGGGCTGGAGAGATGGCTTAGCAGTTAATGCACTTCCTTGCAAAGCCAAAGGACCCAGGTTTGATTCCCCAGGACTCACTTAAGTCAGATGCATAAGGTGGCACATGCATCTGGAGTTCTTTTGCAAGAGCTGAAGGCCTACCTAGCATGCCCATTGTCTCTTTCTCATCTCTTTCTACCTGCCTCTTTCTCTCTTCCTCTCTCTAATAAAAACAAATAAACACACAAAAATTATTTTTAAAAGAAGCATTGGAGTAGGAAAGAAATTTGTAGTATGAATCTTCAGTTAAGCTTTCTACCAGTAATTAATAATTGTGAGATATGATGCAGATGTAATAACACACAAACACATCCTAAAGAAATACAGACCATCTTTTTCAAGTAATCTTGGCATAATCAATCATGAAAGTAACTATTCACTGAGCCATAAAAATGCCTTAAATTCCTCAAAATGGTAATAAGAGTTGTTAACATTCACCACAAAGTAATATCAGAAAATAGCTGTATGCATTCAAAAAAAAATCCAATAAAGAAAATCTGGATGTTGGTCTCAGGTCAAGGGAAAAACTCAAATCCATCATTACAGAATATCTGGAAATTATAATGAAAATACCACATAGAGAAGTCATTGAGATTCAAGCAACATAGAGCTAAGAGGAAAATATTTACTCATAAAATTCTAAAGAATAAAGTCAATGGATTAGCCATTCCTTCATGATAAAAGCACTGGACATATTAAGTATGTAGAGAATGGACCACTAGTTAATAAAGATGGCATATTGCAGACCCATAGCCAGCATCTTAATGAGTGGTGGGCAAATGAAAATTTTTATTATTCAAGGATCAGAAATAGTAGAAAACAATGTTGATTTTGACTATTTCCTTCTGTTCATAGGTCTGGAGATCCTATCCAGAGCAATTAGGCATGACAAGGAAATAAGAGACTTCCAAATTAGAAAGGAAACAGTAAAAAAGTCTAACTTGAAAGATATGATGAGATTGAGTAAAGGAAAGGTTGAGGAGGGCTAATCAAAATCCAAGAGGATATAAATAAATCATGTGGAATCCTCCAGTTTTGGACAATGGAACACTGAGGAGCTGTAGATGGTTGCTAGAGAATTTTCATTGCCAGAGATGAGATACCTGCCAGTGAGTTGTTGGCCAGGGAGGTCCCTGATGCCCCCAAAACATTATAGGCCATTGCCCAAGGCCCTTGGTTTCCCACAAGGAATAGATGGTAAGACCTTATTGCTGATGACTCCACATACTTGGGCTGCAAGGCCACTGAGAAATCCTGCTGGAACTGAGCTGATAACCTCCTCCATGTAGACCAGCTGACAGAAAGCTAGAAGAAGCCATTATACACACAGTTCAATGGGAGAAAGAGGTACCACCAGTGAAGATACTCAACAGTGGACATTGCAAGCCTTATAATTGGCTAGCCAGGCCAAATGAGCAATAGTGGCACGTCTATCATGGTGGAAACCAGCTGCCCTCTAACTGGACTGGAGGCCCGTTCCATGGGAGAGAATACATGCCAGATACTGAAAACTTAAAACAGGGATAGTCATGAGCCCTAGGGGTGTAACATCTGCTGATGTCTGGATTAATATATATACTATGCTTATCAAAATGCCCAGTAAGCACTTCTCTTAATTTTCATACCCTTATATTAATGCTACTCTCACTTTGGGTAGAGAATCTTCTCTTTTCAGATCGCAGTGACCTTGGGACAACTCAGAAGGTATCATAGTGCTGGAAAGAAGTGACTGGAGTACTGAGTAACATCTTGAACACACCTTCCAAGTCTCAGGGTCTAATGCGGAAGAGATGGCGGAAAGAATGTAATAGCCAAAGGAAGGGTAGGACTTCTTACAACGTGCTCCCTCCAGACATAAAATGGTCTGGATATCCAAGACCTCACAGTGCCTGACACTACCTACACAAGACCATCATAAGAGGAGGAAAAGATCATGACATCAAAATAAAAGAGAGACTGATTGAGATGGGGAGGGGATATGATGGAGAAAGGGATTTCAAAGGGGAAAGTGTGTGGGGGGAGGGAAGGTATTATCATGGGATATTTTTATAATCATGAAAGACATTAATAAAAAATCAGAAAAGAGATATGATGTTCTTATCTATAAAAAATAAAGACCACACACATACACATACATAAGCCCTGTTTGAATGAATTAATTCAACACAGTTATAGGATAGAAAATCAAGTTACCAAAAATCAGTTGCATTCTTATGCATTAAAGAAATAAAATAACCACAAATATTGATGTGCAGTGTCAACAAAACTATGTGAGACTAGGTAGACAAAGGAGTCAACAAAGTGTTTACCTCACAAGCATGAAGACCTGAGTTGGTCCCAGTACCCACATAAAGACTGAGTGTGTAATCTCAGCGCTGCAGTGGTGGAGACACATGGATCCCTGGAGCTTTCTGTGTAGCCTGTATAGCCTACTTGATGATCTTAAGGCCAAGGCCAGTGAAAGGTTGGGGCTGGAGATTGCTCAGTGTTTAAAGGCCCTTGCTGGCAAATCCTGAAGAACTAAGTTCAGTTCCCCAGTACCAGCACAAAGCCAGATGCACAAAGCGGTGCATGCTTCTATAGTTTGTTTTCAGGGGCAGGAGGCCCTGGGGTGCCCATACTCATTCTGTGTCTGTCTGTCTCTTTCTCAAATAAACAAACAAAAATATATTTGTAAAAGAAAATGGATAGAGATTGTTGCCTAGCCTCCTCAGGCATGTGTACACATTGCATGTGCACCTACATTCACATTTACACTCTCGCACATACAAACGGGCATAGGCACGCACACAAACATACCACACAGACACATAGAAAAGAAAAAATAATAACATACTTAAAAAATAGCCAGGGGATTGAAAGACTCATGAAACAGACAAACTGTAAGGCAATTCTAAGATAAATTAAAGCAATCCAAAGTAAATGGAAAAACACCCATTATTAGTGGATAGATCAATTAATATTTTTAAAAATGTCCACATTGCCCAAAGCAATCAATAGAATAGATAAAATGTAATTCATATCAAAACTATAGCTTGTGACAATATATTTTTATTTATTTACAAGCAGAGAGAGCTTGGTCTCCAGCCACTGCAAATGAACTCCAGATGCATGTGCCACTTTGTGCATCTGGCTTTATGTGGATACGGGGGAACTGAAATGAACTCAGGTTGTTAGGGTTTTCAGACAAGTACCTTAGTTGCTGAGCTATCTCTCCAGCTCTATCCAAACTATAACTTTTTATAGAAATAGAAAAAAAAATCCTTAACATTCTAGTGGAACCACAAGAAACTGAGAATAGGCAAAGCTATATTGAAAAAGAGCAAATCTGGAGGTGTCATATTTTTCTGTTTTTACCCTTAAAATAGCATAATATGGACATAAACAGATCTTCAGGCCAATGGGACAGACTAGAAAGCCCTCACATGAATCCACCTATATATAGTCTGATTTTCAACGAAGACGTCAAGAACATAAAATGGGGAAGGAATAATACCTCTAATAAATGGTGTTATAAAAAGGTAAACACATACACACACAGAAGAATAGAATTAGACATTTATCTTATAACACACACACCAAGATCAACTCAAAATGAGTTAAAGATGTCAACATAAGATGTGAGATTGTAAAGGTTTTCAAAAAAAAAAAAAACAGTAGGAGCAGAGGAAACTTCTTGACATTAATCTTAAAAATTTTTTTCTTATTCAATAATACCCAAATCCCAAGCAAAACAATCAAAATGGACCAGTGGGACTCCATCACACAAACAATCTGCATAGCACTAGAACTAATCAACAAGGTGAAAATAATCCTGTAGAATGGGATAAAATGGTTCAGGCTGGGCTGGGCAAATGGCTTAGCAGTTAAGGTGCTTGCCTATAAAACCTAAGGACCCAGGTTTGATTCTCCAGAACCCATGTAAGCCAGATGCACATGGTGGTCCATGTGTCTGGAGTTCATTTTTTTATAGTGACTAGAGATCCTGGTGTGCTATCTCTCTCTTCTCTCTCTCTCTCTCTCTCTCTCTCATAAATAAAAACAAAATAGTTTAAACCATCTAGCTGATAGAAAGGTTAATATCCCCAATACATAAAAGCCTACAACTCATTAGCAAAGAAACAACCCAGTTAAAAAAATAAGCAAAGGCTTATGTAGACTTCTGTTTTTCACAAAAATAAAAATGTGCAAATGTCTACCTGATGCTGAACATTACCAGTCATCTAGGAAATGCAAATCAAACACCACAAAGAAATAAGATGCTGATTTCTACGATCAGAAATGGTGGTGATAGAGTAGAGGGATTAGGAAGAAGGTATAATGGTAAAGGCATGTGAACAACACCATGGAGGTTCTTCAAAACATAAAATAAAGGGCAGGAGGGATGGCTTAGCAGTTAAGGTATTTGCCGGCAAAGCCAAAAGACAATTCCCCAGGACCCAGTTTAGCCAAATGCACAAAGGGGCCAATGTGCCTAGGGTTTGTTTTCAGTGGCTAGAGGTCCTGGTGTGCCCATTTTCTCTCTCTTTCTCTTCTTCCCTCTTTCTCTGTCAAATAAATAAATAAATAAATAAATAAATAAATAAATAAATAAATAAAATTAGAGTACTGTAATATCCATCAGTCTCATTTTTATAGATACATATACAAAAACAGAGAAATAAGAATCCTGAAATGGTACTTGCATCCCTTATACTCATTACAGACTTGTCACAATGGCTAGGATAAACAAATAAGCTACAGGGTCTGTAATTCTACCTATTTGGTAGGATGACGAGAGGAAGATTTTAAATTCATGATCTGTTCTGCCTTACAATGTGAGTTCAAGTCCAGCCCAGGCAACTTAACAAGATCTTGTTTCAAAAACAAAAAGTGGAGAGATGTTTGTGGATATAGTTCAGTGACAGAACACTTGACAAGCATGCTCAAGGCCTGACTTCATCACAGAGTACTGCCAAGAAATGGTGATTTGTGAGAACATAGATAAATGTAAACTGCACGACATCTGTGAACTAAGCTACCTGCAGAAGGGTGCATGCAGTATGTTTCCACTTACATGACTTATCCACCATAGTCCACCTCAGAAGAAGAGACTAAAATGATAGTACTCTGAGGCAAGGATCATCAGGATATAAGGAATTAGGCTCCATTACACAAGTTTACTTCCTCTCCCCTGTTCCCATTTCCCTGGGGCATCCTTTGTGGAAGTTATGGAATTTACTGTGGGGTAATGAAGGCCTCAGTCAGTTCCAGTGGAATAGTGGCGGGGAGGCGGGAACCTCAGAGTATTCCCACCCACTCAGTGCCTCTTACAGAATCTCTGCCCCCTCTTCTGCAGTGTTCCCTAAGCCATGCAGGCCTGTGGGCAGCCTGATTCAGTGTTGAGTTCTCTGTAGCCTCTGGATTTCTGCTTTGATAGGTTGTGTTTGATCACCATGTCTGCCACCATCACCCTGGAGCTGGTTGTCAGGTTAGCAGTAAGTTCATGGATAGGGGAAGGCAAAACATATAATTTTATTATCTAAAACAAAACAGTATTTTACTTGTAGCTGAAGGATTAAACGAGTGTCGTTGTTACACTTGATATTAGCCAAAAGGCGAAGTGATTGATGAAATGATTGCTCAGATAAATATATAAGAAGTGTACCCAGGCTCAGTTCTGTTAGTTTGATTAGTTCTCACCAGATTCTAGCATATTCATTCCATTTCCTGTAAGCAACCATTGATCAAGAATAAAAAAGTAGGTGGACTTCCGGTTAACATGGTGGTGTAGGTACCATGCCAAAGCAGCCTATGGGGGGAAAAGATCAAAAAAACTCAGCAAAATACACACTTTTACTAAAAAGTGAGATGTATAGGAAATTGAAGTGGCAGCGGAGAAGTAGAAGAGATCCAGAGCATCCAGAGCCCGCACAGGCTGGCAGAACTGGCCCTGTCAGTTCTGCCAATCATGGCTAGGGCAGCGCGGCAGCAGCGCACCAGAAAGCCTCCAGGCTCTGCTCCAGCCACAGGAAAAGCCAGGTGAGGGGAGCTTCCAACCACACCGGCACTCTCTGCAACTCAAGAAACGTGAAGGGAGAGCGGCAGTGAGCAACGGAGGAGGAGACCACGAGGTAGAAGAACACGTGGAGCAGCGAAAGAACCAGAGCAGCTGCAGCTCCCTCCCCTCCCCCACCACCTGAGCCCAGCTCCAGCGAACAGAGCAGTGGTCCTGGTACCCAGCCACGCCAACTTGAGTTGACAGTGGGACCCAAGCAGGAGCAGAGTCCGGCAGCAACATCAGCAGCTCCTGCACTGGTAACAGTGGCCCCAGCAGCAGCAGCAGCTTCAGTGGCAGCAGCAGCGGTGGTGGACCCAGCAGCAGCAGTGGTGGCTCCAGCAGTGGCAGCTACAGCAGCAGTGGACAGACTCAGCAGCAGCAGCTTTAGCAGTGGCGGCGACAGATCCAGCAGTGGCAGCTGCAGCAGCAGCAGTTCCAGCAGCGGGGGTGCCAATCTGCAGGGCCACAGTTGCCAGGCTCAGTTTGCCCCACATCAAAATCCAGTGCCCAGCTCCAGAAATCAGAACAGCAGCCTGACTACCCAGGGAGCAACTTGACTGAGACCAAAATCATCCAAGGTAACTAGGATTGTACCAGGGAAGGGTCTCACTTGGTCACAAGCTGACTTGGATACCTCAACAGACCAGAAATCTTAACCTCTTTTGTTGATGGAGGATCTGGTTGTTATAATAACTACTCTTGCATACATACTTGGGGCTGTTTTTGATTGAATGGGTACAGTGTTTAGTTAAATTTTAGAATCTACCTGTATTTTATTCTACACAGCCTACTTGAATACTCCCATAGCAGGGAAAATCAACCCCTAGGAACACCTTTGTAGATACTCTGGGAGTCTTAAGAGCCACACCTAACACCGTAAGCTCCTACCCCCAAAATATATAACATCAAATCAATTGATACAGCTAAGAATACCCAGCTAGCTAGAAAATCCAAGCATTAACTTAATCCAAGATGCAAAAATATATACATGATAACACAAGAAACACTAAAAAGCAAGATAATATAAATCCACCTAAAAGTATTAATGCATCAGAAATGACCTCCAGTGAGAATGAGTTAGAGGAAATGCCTGAGAAAGATTTCAAAAGAATGATTGTAAATATGTTCAAAGAGGTCAAAGAACAAATCAAAGGAATCAAAGAAGAAATCAAAGAGGAAATCAAAGGAATCAAAGAGGAAATCAAAGAAGATGCAGGACACCAATTTAATGAAATAAAGAAGGCAATACAAGACATAAATAAGGAAATAGAAATAATAAAGAAAAACCAGGCAGAATTACTAGCAATGAAGAACACAGTTAATGAAATAAAAAACTTTGTAGAAAATCTCACCAGTAGAATGGATGAAGGAGAGGACAGAATATCTAAGCTAGAAGACCAGGTGGCAGATCTAATACAGTCCAACAAAGAGAAAGACAAACTTATAGAAAAGTATGAGTGGGAATTTCAAGATATTCGGGACACTATGAAAAGATCAAATATAAGAATTCAGGGCATAGTAGAAGGAGAAGAATTCCACTCCAAAGGCATAGTAGGTGTCTTCAACAAAATCATAGAAGAATAAAAATTAGACTACTAAACATTTAAGGATGTTTTGAGTTTCCATTTCACTTTTCTTTATAGTGTATACTAGCTTCCTCTTTACCTTGTTTAAACATCTCAGAAATATTGTGAATGCTGTATGGAAAAAAAGTTATTAATAAAAATGCTTCACCTAAATACAGAAATAAATTGAGAGTTAATATACTTAGATAAATACAATTGTCCTTTATAACATCAGAAGTGTTTCCAAAAGTGTATCATATATCAGATTGAATAAATTTCTGAAAGGAAAGAATTAATAACTTGTTTGATGGCCTTTTTCTCCATCCTTGGGGAACAATTGATAATTTTACATTCATCACACATTCCTTGAAACAGTAACTTAGAAAAATATTTAAGGCTGGGTGTCGTGGCACACATCATTAATCCCAGCACTTGGGAAGCAGAGGTAGGAGGATTGCCATGAGTTTGAGGCTACCCTGAGATGATATAGTGAATTCCAGGTCAGCCTGAGCTAGAGCAATACCCTACCTCAGAAAACAAAACAAAACAAAACAAAACAAAACAAAACAAAATTAGTTGTGAATTTAGAATAATTCTGACAGTAATCAGTCTTGCCTGAGGACAAAAAAAAATAAGATATAAACCAAGATATTGTAATTTGTTGTCATTTAAATATTCTTTTTAAAGAGCATGATAGAAACAGGCTCATTGAATTTAACTAAATCTTGTTCCAAATGAAACTACTCTAGTCCTGTGATTTTTCTGAGTTCAAGAACATTTCTGTTAGTAATGCAAGGCATTTCTCAATCACAGACTTCTAATGATCAGAGAACTGTTTAATGAACTAGTTAGCACTCCCACAATGAATTAATGGACCTTTCAGGACTGTGTTTAAATTTCATTTCCACTTAGAAAAAGTCCTCTTGGGAAATCACATATTAAGTAAATGAAAACAAGAGTCTTTATTTTGGTCCTTATGGGATCAAAGTTGCAAGAATATCAGAATCATATAAAACAACATGTGTGATAGATGATCTTTAAACTAGACATAATAATCTAAATAATAAGACAACAATGTTTCAAAGAAAATGACATATGTTGCATCCATGACCTCACAGCCACTGTTGTTATCTGCACATACAAGTCCCATTAACATTTTGTCATGGATGGTGGAGAAAGAGCAAAAGAAACAAAAACAAGCTATCAAAATAGAAAAGAGACTAGTAAAAATGAAGAAGGGATTTGATGGAAGGGGTCAGTGGACGTTGCACAATAGGAGGGAGTTATGAACAAAAATACATAATATACATGTATGAAAATTGTCAACATAAAAGATTTTAATGTTATATAGGTGAGTTTAGGAGATGGCTCAGCTGGTAAGAGCCCTATCCATGTAATCATGAGGGCCTGAGACCAGCTGAGTTCGATTTTCAGCATCCATAGTAATAGAGTACAGCTTTGGGTGCCTATATCCCCAGTCCTATGGACAGAGGAGAATGAAGAAACAATGGTGTTCAAAAAAAGGGGGGCTCATGAAAACTGTACCTCCTGTATTGTCAATGAGTTATAGAGGACACCCAACATTTTCTTTTGGCCTCTATACATATCACATCCCCCCCCACACTGACACACACACATACCACACTACACATACACACACACACACACACACACACACACACACACACACACACAGAAAAAATAATATGGCACATTCAGACACTTTTCTTTTTATTCATCAAACTGAAGCAAGCAACAGGCTATCTGGTTTTGAATAGATAGAAAGGAAAATTTTCAAGGATATTCTGAGAAGATTGCTATGGGCTAACAACCATTTTTTCCAGTGGTTGAAACAGAGAAATGTTTACATTTTCACCAGTTATGAATTATAGTAAGAATTCATTTAGAAGCCATTATTTCAAAAAAGGTTTACCCCTAAAGTACATTCTGCTGTGCATAAATAAGTTGTCAAATGTTTGTGATAGTGAGTGCACTCTGCTGAGCTGTGCTTCAGACCCTTGGATGTACAGTAATAATAGCTTGGCAACAAGACATGCTAATAAATTTAATTATGCTTCTGTTTTACTTAATAGCAGAGAAATGTCTGTGCCTCACACAGCAGTCAACACAGTAAAAAGACTGAAGATAGACTGAGAGAGTGGAAAACGGTAAAGAAAAGTGACATGAAATTGTTGCTGACAAAAACCAAGTATGTTGGACATTGTGAGAAGCTTGGAGTTCTTTCATGTCTATTTTTATGCTCAGAAAGTAATTAGACTAGTGAGTAAAATAATTTTTCACTGGACAGAAGCAGAAAAATAGCATGTCACTGAAATCACTTCTCTTTAGTCAAGGATAATTATATGACATAAAAGAGACTTTAGAACTGTTCATTGAGAATACTTACGAGATAATTCCACAAGGTGGAATAAGAGATATTACATGTACAAAGGGGGGAAAAACCTTAATTATTAAGAAATGTATATCCTGTAGGTAACCAGTCTTGCTTCCAGAGGGCATAGATGGTTTGCCAGATGTTGCAGCAAAAGAGAGGAAGCTAAATACCAGAGAAGTTGATATTTCTTTCTTTCTTTTTTTTGGAGTTTCAAGGTAGGGTCTCACTCTGGCTCAGGCTCACCTGGAATTCACTATGTAGTCTCAGGGTGGCCTCGAACTCACAGCGATTCTCCTACCTCTGCCTCCCGAGTGCTGGGATTAAAGACATGCGCCACCACGTCTGGCTGAGAATTGGATATTTCTTACATGATATTTGGTGTTACATCATCTGACCTCCTGGGTCAATCAGCATAACTGAGATGCCAATGAAAGTTGTGACACCTTTACCATGGGAAAGTCATTATTCACTGTTCAACTTCTCTGTCCATACTTCCCAGGCAGATTTTTCTCAAGCAACCATGTGAAATAATCATGCAAAGAAATACTGAGAATAAGCTTTTGCCTAAGGACAACAATCTATCAGTATTTCTAAAAATGTCCTGGAAACATCTTCTTAGGGCTGGCTGTGACTTTTCTTTGCAAAGATAAGGTCACTGAAGTAATACTAGAGGCCACTCTGTAGATTTTATTTGATGTATTTTTAATTTTTTTTTTTTTACTTACTTGTGTGTGTGTGTGTGTGCGTGTGGTAATGTAGCTAATAAGATAAAAATATTTTTGCTAATAACATTATGGGTGCAAATTATATTTATTTCTGTGAACCAAATGTTCTTTGTATAGTGATGATATATGGATGCTTGCACCATTCAACATTCTGCTGAAATAAGTATTCTGTATACCTCTAAATTTAAATCATCTTGGTATCAACATACAAATAGCAACACATATCAGAGATAGAAAATCCAAGAATAAATCCAAAGCCACTTGTAAATATAGTATATAATGGGATTTTCTTTTCAAGTCAACCAAAAAAAGTTGATTTTTTAATAGAATGTGTTGCAGTAGATCTAGGGAACATGTGGCTCCCTATATCTCATTTTTAATCCAAATATCTTTTAGATAAATTAATAATTTAAATGAACTATATTTTTAAATTGCTAAAATTAAAAATGTATTTTTAAAACATTTTGAAATCAAGATGCCCTTCCTAGAATGATAGAACATTCTGAGATCTTATACATTCAATTAAATCAAAATGAATTCTTGCCAAAATAACCATAAATTAATTCAAAATATAATCCTGAAAAAAATCTTCTGTTTCACATGATAACAAAACAAATACCAGCAATCTCTTAGAAAAATAAAGGATAAGACACAGCTCACTAAAGTGAAAAGACAAATGGTTATTCAACAGATGAAAAGATGCTAAAACTCACAAAAATGCAAATTAAAGCTGCACTGAAATAGCTTCTCCAACTATTTGGTAGTCCAAAAATATGCTTACTAAAACTATTAGAGTGTGATAAATGGAATCTAATGTTGCTGAGGGTGAAAGTTATGTGAAAAGTCAATTCCTATCTGTTGCAAATGGCATTTTACATTACATTTTACTTTTCTTTTACATATAGAAACTTGTCTTAATGCTACACTTGAGTAACTGGAAATTTAATTTCTCTTGTTAAATTATTCATTGTCATAATGTTTATAGAAGCACAATTTGAAATGCCTGGCATAAGAAATAGAATGGTACAATGGAATTACTTTCATAAAAGATTAAAAAAATATAGAATATAGTATCATGACAATTTTATAGGTTATTCATATGCATTTCTAAAACAACTTTCACAACAACTATTATGCATGGTAGAAATAAAACCTTTTTTTTGATTTTGCCAGATTTGTTACTATGGCAATGAACAAGTTAAAAGGTTGTTTCCCCTGTTTGGAGTATGTGCCTGAAAGGGAACTTCCCTCATGCTCATGACGCTACTGACCTGTTTCAAAACATTATTTCAGGGCAGGAAAGGTGACTTAGCAGTTAAGTCACTTGCCTGTGAAAACTTAGCGCCCATGTTTGATCTCTCCAGATCTCACGTAAGCCATATGCACAATGGTGAAGCAAGTGCAAAGTCACACATGTACACTAGGTGATACAAACACCTGGAGTTTGATTGCAGTGGCTGAGGCCCTGGCATGCTAATTCTCTCTCTCTCTCTTGTAAAATAATATTATTTCAGGCACATTGACACTCAAGTGACTGCTTCCTGTATTATAATGATTAATGTTACTTAAATCTTAATTTGCTTTCTAATTTAGACAAGAGCTATAGTTTCTGTCGTAGACTACATGGCTTATAAACAAGAAGAATTTATTCCTCACATTTCGGGATGCTGTGAAATCTATGAATCACCAGAACATTCTATGTCAGGTGAGCAACTGTCTTCCTGGCTTATAGACAGCTATGCCCCCTTCTGTGTCTCCATGAGTCAGGTCAGGTTGTGAGGCTCCCCTGATCCTCTTCCATGAGCTAAACATTGTATTTCTGACTACTCTGACACATAGCTATATCACTTCCCTAAAACTTCACCTCTCAAAACCATAATCTTGGCAGAATTTCCTGACATAGATGGCAGAGGGACAGGAGACCCATACATTCAGGCCATGCAGTGTCTTTGCTCCAAAAAGAATTGTTGATTTGTTCTGCCAGTTCTGAATGCTATCCCCTGCCCTACTATAGAAGGAAATTAACATGTACGGTCAAGGAGTATTATCTTTTGTTACGGACTGTTTGTATTCCTGTGTTACAGTGAACATGTGCGGTGGTTGGAGGACAACGTACAGATATCAGTCCTCTCCTTCCACCTCTACTGAGGCAGGGTTTCACCTTGCTCACCAATGCTTTTTCACTGTGCTGTGGTTCTGAACTTGGGCACTTATGCTTGCAAATCAAGGACTTTATCTGCTGAGCCATCTCTATAGCCCTCAAAGAGTGATCTTTTAGTCATGACTACCTGAACCACACCAGAAAGTCTGGAAAGAAAAATTCCTGGTTCTGAAGAACCTCTAACATAGATAATTCCAAGTGACTAACAATGAATTAACCATCCTTCCTTGGTGGTGGAAGCCTAAAGCTCATTAATTTACATGCCATCTGAGTTTGATTCATTTTTAAAATGCATAATTCAGTAATCTACAACTAGTATGTCTATGATGGTTAATCTCTGATTGTTGACTTGATAGGATTTCAGATGACCATGGAAACAAATCTCTTTTGGCAGGCCTATTAGGTATTGTTTTAGTGAAGATTAACTGAGGTAGAAAGAGCCACCCTAACTGTGGACTGCGCCATTCCATAGGCTGAGGGTCCTAGGCTACATAAAAAGGTCTTCGGCTGAGCACTCACATCCGTAACTCTGTTCCGCTTCCTCACTGCTGGACTCAATGTGACCAGCTCCTGCTGCCATGATGGACTGCCACCTGGAACTGCAAGCTCAAATAAACACTTCATCCCTTAAACTGGTTTTCGTCCGATATCTTGTCCCAGCAATAGAGTTAAAGGTTGAAATGGCACTCAAGCAACTACATTGCAGACACTTGATGATGCTGATCCTAGTCAGAAAGAAGGAGATACATACACACACTAATCACATTAACCAGACTGAGGTGTGTGTGTGTGTGTTTGTGTGTGTGTGGTAAGTTTTATAAGGCAGAGGCTGCAACAAATGAGACAATTGTCAATAACAGTTCTATGTGGCAAAAACTGTTCTGATGAACTCACTCACTCATTGATCCAACAGGCAATGAGAGTTATTAATTATAGTAGCTTATCAAATGTGGAATATTATAAAACATCACTGTTTTTTGATCCTCTGAGAAAGGTATAATTGACCAATTACAACATAATATATACAAATATATATATATGTTATTTTCTATCTATTTCCATGTAATCAAAATTTAGGGGTAAAGAATGGTTCTGGTAAATTAATATTTTATGTCTTATGATAATCCTTCAAAAACCAATCCCACCAGCTTCTCATTATTTTCCATTTTGTTTCTTCTATTTGGATGGCTTCGGTTGTGCAAGAAGTCCCTACTTGTCTTCCTTTCTTGGGCATAATAAGCACTTATGAGTACTAGTTATTCAGCAACAGATACAGGAAATGAAATTGTGGCTTTTCCTTTAATGACAAAAATGTCCTCCTTTAATATCAACTTCATGCCTTGCTGCTATAGAGTGACTTCACTTCATAGCAAATTATGCACCAAGGCTTTGGAAAAGAGGCTAAGTAGCAGTTAAACTCAGCACACTTGCTTAGTAGCAATGACACATACAATTCAGTTGAGAGCTGGTAAAGCATGGACAACTTGGATTAAATTCTCTTTTATCCAGGCAATAACATTTGTATTGTTTTTTTTTAATCTGCCTGGATAATAGCTATATGATTATACAGGTAAAATTGTTTAATATTAAAATATCACAAAAGGATGAAAAATGCGTACATCAAACAAGGTGCTGGACATTGGGAGTGCCAAGGAGAAGGGAAAGCCTCGTCCCTCCTGCTTTCCATTATCCAGCATGAACAATATAAGCAGAAATAATAAAATATGTAGGAATAAATTTATGTAAAGAAGCATGAAATACTGTATACTGAAAGCTAGAAAATATTATTTATATAAATTTAAATTAAAGAAAACCTAAATGGATGGAAAGGTATCCCATGTTTCTAGAGCTCAAGACTTAATATTTATTGTTAATATATCGATAATGCCCAAAAATGACTTAAACATTAAATGCACTCCCTATAAAAAATCTCAAATGCTATTTTTGCAGAAAATGCTAAGTTGATTCTGAAATCCACTTAGGAGTGCAAAGGACGCAAGCTAGTTAGATTTCCATTGCTTTGATAAAATACCTGAAGCAAGGAGAAGAGATTTATTTTGCTCACAAATAAAGAGAAAGTTTCAGTCTATGGCCACTTGGCTCCATTGTGTATTGACCTGTGTTGAATAAAAACAATAGTGGGGAGGAGGACATTGCAAAGTATTTGCTCATCTCATTGGAGACAGAAGAGTGAGAGGGAAGGGGATTAGCAAATTAAGGTCCAATAAATCTTCATTGTTATAACCTACTCCTTCCAAACAAGTCCTACTTCCTAATGGTCTAACCTCTCTTGGTTGTACTACCAAACTAGGACTAAGCCTGTAGCAAATGAGCTTTTGGATAACCATGGTAGATCTGAATTATAGTGGAACTCCAAATAACCAAAATAATATTGAGAAATTATTATAAACAGATTTATAACTCTTGACCTTAAGATACAAAGCTGCAGCAAATAAAATTGCCATAGATATTAGTATAGGCTCACAGGCCTGCTGCTGAATAGTATGAAAAGAATGATCCTCTACAATGAACAAAATAATATATCTGATGGAGCACTTAATCAATGAATTTCTTAAAACAAAGTAAGTGTTAATGCAAGTAAAAAGACTAAATCCAAAAGGTTTAAATTTGTGATTAATGGCTTCATATATTAGATTTGTTTATCTTGGAAAAAACATGCTGTGATACTTGAGCTACTCATCTTTATGAAAAATAAGAAGTTAAATTTGCACAATTTTCAGAACCTAGCATGAAACTTCAAGTTTCTTATGTGGCTTCTTTCTGTTGCTATGAGCAAGTTACTTGGGTGATTTCAGCAAGTTTTTTGAGCTGAACAGAAATTACTTCCCACTCAGTTATAATTTTACCCTCCAAGGCTAGAGATTTGGGAGAAACAATGGAAAAGTCATGTAGGTTCACATTGAATGTTCTGTGTGGTACAGAGCTAATGATTAGATGAGGAAACATGACCTGGTGGTAGAGGAATCTTGTTTTATAATCTGAAGGAAATGCTAGCAACTCTAACTTCAATTTCATATAAGTAAATTAAAATAAAAAAGCACTCTGTCATGAAGAAACAAATATGGTTGTTCAAATTGACTCTTCAAAGTTGCACCCTACAGAAAAATGTACAGATATAATGGCTTATATAAAAATAAGAGAGAATGAATATATATAAATTAAAAATGTACCTCAAGATATTAGAAAAATAAGGACAAGCTGACCCAAGTTCAATACATGGAGACAAATAATAAACAGCTGGGCAGAAGCTAATAGACTCAAAATGAATGAAATGGAGACTCAAGGAAAAATGCAAAAGAATCAATGTAGCAGTTGGTTCATTGAGATGGTAAATAAGACCAAAATAAACTTGTGTCAAAACTGACCAAAGTAAAGTGAAACAAGTCCCAGATTAATAAGGTAGAGATGAAAAGGGGGACATGACCGTAGAGATCAGTGAAACTCAGGGGAACATTAAAATACTTTGACAACTTATATTCCCACCCAAACTGGACATATAGATGAAGTGAATAAATTGCTAAACATATATGCCACCTACTGAAATTAAATAAAGAGGATATAACAACTTAAACTCCTATATAATAAGCAATAGATTTGAAGAAGTAGTAAAGACTTTCCCAACAAAGTGGAGCCCAGGACCAGACATGCTTAATGGTGCATTCTATCACACACTTAAAGATGAATGAACAAGAATTCCCCTCAAAATATTCTATAAAGTAGAAAGTGAAGACACTCTTCAAAACTCATCTACAAAGCTACTGTTAATTTGATAGCAAAATCAGGTAATAGTAAAAGTAAAGTGAGAAACTGGAAAGCACAGAGATCAAAAAGAAAGAAAGAAATGGAGGCATGGGGAAACAAAATATTGGAGCAGTTATTTGCTTATTTTAGCATTGGAGTCAGTCAGGTAGGGAGGTTCATTAGTTGAAACCGCAGCCTCTTGTCTTTCCTACCATTCAGGCTGGTACTGAGGTCAGAGTGATCAAGGCCCAGTTGTCCATTTGGGATATATTCAATGTATTAGCTTTCCCTCTTCATGTACCAAAAGCCTCTGCTGCCCCTTCTTAGTTTTGTAGCCTGTGGTCCTGGCAAGTTCCCTCTCCAGAGATTCCTCAGTTTATATACTCTGGAGTGGCTAAGATGCCAAGTTAAAAGTTGATGTCTACACACACTGGAAAGTGTGTGGCGCAAATGGAATACTGAGGTCTGGACCAAAGGATTAGTCTCACTGTTTTCAAATCCCATTCAACATGAAAACAGATAGGAGGCTATACATTTCACATGCTCTGTTGGGTATGAGCTTCAGAAGTTTACCCCTGTCAGCTAGTCACACATCATGAGGAAGCTCCAGAGGCCAAGCTGAGTAATGACCACAGGCCAGGGACTCTCCATCAGTCTTCCTCAGGTGATAGAATTTGCTTCTAGATAACTGAGGGCAGGGTCACTGACCACTGTGCCCATCATAGCCCAAACCTCCTGCTTGTCTGAACTTTTCAGACATCCTTCCCTCCCCCTCTTTACAACTGACTGCCACCCAGGAACTGTGACAAGGTGTCCCCAGGTTCTCTGACTTTGCATTGTTCCTTATGTTTATGCCTCTTAATAACTCAGTCTCACACAATAGGCCCACCCTCAAGATGGCACTTAGAAATATGGGGAATGGCAATATGGATTTCTTCTCTGATACTCACCTGCCAAACAGATGTGATCACTGTCACATCAAATTCTCCAACTAGCGGTCTGGGCACTCAGGAAAACAGGGAAGATTAGAACTTCAAGACCAGACTTACTAGGCCACATATAGAGTTCAAGACCAGCACAGACTATATTAAATAAGACCCTTTCTTAAAACAAACCAACCAAATCCAGAAAAGGAATCATCCCACTTTCTCCCTATTTGGATTTATGATGGCTGTGGGGAAGCCTGCCTGTCCCTTCCCACTAGTGCCACTTGGCTTACTGTAAGGGTGTCATTTCACCCCCTCCCAGTCCAACCAACCAGGGCAAGAACCTTGGGTTACTTCCTCCCTGCTACTCCTTAGCTTCCTTTTTTTCAAGCTATCCTATTACCTCCTGTGGTTTCCATTCCAGTGTTGTTCCTCTTTCTCTGTTTGGGCAGAGTCCCTCCTTTGTTTTTCTGACTCTCTTATTCCTTATTCATGGAGTCATTCAGATGGGTGTGGGGGGGCTTCTCCCCATTGATGATCCTACTGTGGAAGTCAAATGTGTGATTCTCTTGATCTGATTATGATGAACAGTGAAGGAATAAAAATCATAGAAAATGTTTTTGTCCCCAAACAAATTTCAGGAAATTAAGTTTCCTTTATTGATGGGAATTTGGAGGATGAAGTACTTATTTACTTATCATAGTTCCAGAGGATGGCAAGTCCAAAATTAGGGTGCTGGTATTGTCAGATTTTCTTCATGTTGGGAAAGAGAGGAGGAGGGAGAGAGAGAGGGAGAGCACTTCTGTATTCCTTCTTATGAGGGCACTAATCCTGTCATGAAGGGTCCACCCTCAAGACCTCATCTCAACTTAATTTCCTCTCAAAGGCCCCATCCCCAAATACAAACACATTGAGGGTTAAGACTTTGTATGAATCCTAATCCTCTCTTTTCAGAAGTGGGATTTGCTTTCCCTCATCCAGAATCTAGTCTTGCTCTGTGGTTGTCTGTGCAATAGACTATGGCAAAAGAGACACTGTATGTTTGGGGTGAACCTTTTAGCAGATTTTTCACTCAACTATTTTTTGTATTTTGAGGTAGGGCCTCACTCCACCCAGACTGACCTGGAATTCACTATGTAGTCTCAGGGTAGCAGCCTTGAACTCAAGGCAATCTTCCTACCTTTGCCTCCTGAATGCTGGGTTTAAAGGCGTGCACCACTACACCCGGCTCACTCAACTTTTTTTTCCCTTTATTAGTTACGTACCCAGTGTGTAAACAGCCATGTTGGTACCATCTTTAGCCTCCTCCATGTCCTTCCCCCTCCAAAGGGCCCTCCTTGTTGGGGTTTGTGGCTCGTGTATTGTAGGGGAAGCCATTGGTTATGGGGAAGAGAATGTCCTTGTGCTTAACGTCCTAACTTGCAGCTCTAACAGTCCTTCCACTCCTTCTTCTGCGAATTTCCCTGAGCCTTGATTCCTCTGTCTCTTGGTACTCTCAACCCAAAACTCCAGTACTCAGAAGCCCAGCTGCTATGCTGTGAGGGCCATATGGACACACTGAAGACAACCTTCCCAATGAGGATGCCCAATCTTCATCTAGCATCAACTGGCAGCCATGGGAATGCGCCAAGGCACTTGTTAGGATAATAATTATTAAAGGGATTAGATCTTTCACAGAAATATGAGTAGATGTTGTAAGTAGAAGTGTTGATGGGGGACAGAGAATCATAAATCAGTTTATATATAAACACAAGTTGCACAAGTAGGCAAGTGGAAGCTGTTAGGATGCTCTGTAAAACCAAGAACCCCAGATACCGCAACAAGACCAAGGGGAGGATGGTCAGAGAGGTGAATGGAAGCCATTGTCTTTCTAGTTCCACAGCCACTCAGCTGACTAATGGAACCACAGCTGCTGTCTGCAAGGCCACTGGCCCAGACCATGAGGAGGACTTGTGGGAAGATGCTAAAGCCCAGAGGACACATTTACATCTGCCTGGTACCATTTGTGACATGGACATACTTTCAAAAGTAATGATCAAAACAGCTTTACTGACATGGTGCAAACCTTGAGCAACTTCCTTGCCTTGCCAAAACTAAACAAGGGGAAATTCCAAGAAATTTGGGTTTCCATATAATTAGGTTGTCAGACAGTGATCCTTCACACCAGTGCTGGTTATATTTATTTTAGTTTCAGAATTATAATAGTTCTGTAGCATATCTCATAGATTTGGTCTACCCCAAACATTCAGAAGTCTCCTCTCCTTCACTGTCTTTAGATTTTTTTCCTCACATATCACCATATCATATTATTTCTAAGTAAATACAATAAATCCAACTCATACACCAGCACTGTCCACCATCCAATTTATCTGGGGAACTTACATTTTATTTTTATTTTTGAGACTCACCTGGCTTACCTGGAACACACCATGGAGTCCAGGATGGCCTCCAATATTCATCCTTCCTGCTTCAGCCTCCTGAGTACTGGGATTGTAATGTATGTGTCACCAGGACCAGATCATATTTACATTTGCAAGATGTTCCAGCTTGGGTTTATCAAACCACCATTTCATCTAGTGTTCAATTCCTCTTGTTCTAAAGAATGTCCCATTTTGGACAATTTGATTGTCACCCTGTTTTATCCTGATTTGTTTTTCTTTACAGCAACGATCAGTTACCTATAACACTTACCTGTTTTTTTTTCCTAGTTCATCCAGCACTGATCACAATTTTCCTGTGATCATATTTATTATATGTAACCTTCAGCACATCACCCAACACATAGCACCCTGCATTGGTTGTGTTAAATAAGTAACTAATAATAAGTATGGTACCTATGTGGTTTGGAGCCCAATGCTTCCCTTTTAGAGCTTCTGGGGATCCCCTTCACCCCACTTCATGAAACAGTCCCAGATGAAATGAGATCAAGGCCTACAATTCAATAACTTCCTCATGAAATCTCCCTCCTTTCTAACAAATATTCTTTACGCCAGCAGTTTCTCCATGTTGAGGTAGAACACTAGAACCATGTTTTCCATAACCTAGAGTAGTTACCCAGAAGCATGCAGTTCTACAGTGGAAATTCCACCTGGGCAGCATGGAGTGATTTTCAAAATGTGGGTGAGTGACTTAACTTGCACAAAGAACATGAACATAAAAGCCTATCAATCATTTGTATGCTTAATCCTATTGTTTCACTGTTGTTTCCTCCCAACCCCTTTTATTTCTTTGTGTGTGAGGGGGTGCACACACATGGAGAACAGAGAATAACTTCCAAGTATCAGCCCTTGCCTTCCATCCCATATGATGCAGGGTCTTTTGTGGCTCACCACTTTGTTCAGTGGGGACTGGCCTCTGAAGTTCTGTGTTTCATTTTGGACAGCTTCTATTTCTGTGTCTTCAAATTGAGTAATCCATTTTTCTTACCGTGTCTAGTCTGCCATCAGTCCTGTTTAGTGTATTTTCCAATACTGATATTGTATTTTTGTATTTTCAGATGTTCCTAAAATGAACTTAGCACATTCAATCTTTCCTCTAGCTTCTTGAACATATGGGGTTCCACTGTGATGACTGTTTTCACGTTCTGTCTGCTAATTCTATCATCCATATTTCTGGACACATTTTGAATTAGCTGATTTTTCTTCTCTTTTTAATGGAATATGTTTTCTTGTCTGATAATTTTTATTGGATATAAGTCATTGTAAATTTTCCATTTTTGAGAGGTGGAGATTTTTGTAGTCTTATAGTCTTATAAATGTTCTTGAGAATTTTTTTCTGTGATGTGGTTGATAATACTTTGGTTTATCCGGGCATGGTGGCACACGCCGTTAATCCCAGCACTCAGGAGGCAAAGGTATGAGGATTACCATGAATTTGAGGCTGCCCTGAGACTACATAGTGAATTCCAGGTCAGCCTGGACCAGAGGGAAACCCTGCCTTGAAAAAAAAAAGAAAGAAAGAAAGAAAGAAAGAAAGAAAGAAAGAAAGAAAAGGAAATACTTTGGTCATTTTAGGACTCCATAGTATCTTATTCTCCTGTTTTAAACAATCTCTATTCTGAATTTCATTGCAAACATCAGCCCATCTGTAACATTTACCTAAGAATGAGTATTTCTGTGGTGGGACCAGATAATTTTGTATCTAAGGATTCAGATCATCCATTGCAAATTTCAAGACATTAGGCCTTAGGAGAAATGGCTGAGGCAAACTTGTGATTTATAAAATCTCAACACTTTGAAAATTTTTGATTCTCAGGGATATATTGTAGACTCATGTTGAATTCATTTGGTTTCAAGGCTGGTAACATAACTGTGATATTACCATCTGCTTAGCATGCCCTTGTCTTGGGTTCTATTCTGGGCATTGCAAAAAAATGCTAATAATTATTATGAACTCTGTTTACAGGAGGTGGGGAAGTCAGGCACTTAGCCTGCACTATGAAAAAAGTTATCCTCTAGGTCCATTCTCTGGGTGCTTTGGACTTCAAATAGTAGAAGTGCCTTTCTGCTTAGAAACTGGTGTGCTTGTAAGGATTGAATGAGTTAATGCGCTAAAGGGGCTTAGAAGCAGGACAAGGACTTAGCAGGTGGTCAACTAATATAAGGTGTAATCATCAGGAGTTTGGGGGCTTCAAAAGTTTGAACTAAATTAGGTGGAAAAAATACAACAATTTCTGCTTTGAGTGATCTTATAGTCTAGTCATTGAGAAGAGTTGGACATAAGTAATTTTAAAAAACAAATTATAGGAACCTTAAGATATTAGTAATAGTTATACAGAAAATAAAGGAGAATTTTTTTTTCTCTGAGGAAATGAAACACAGGAGAAAAGTTGAAATGAGAATGAACCACAACCAAATATAGAGCATGGAGAACGTGCACTTTCTCCCAAGGTATCACTGTCCTAATGTGCAGACACAGAGCAGCTCTGTGTATGGTTCTCCTTGGTCACCAAACTCAGCCTCTGAAACTCCTTGGAGCTAAGATGGTAAAGGATAGAAATGCTGCACATCTACCTCCTGCATGTCTCCTCCTGAGTCCCCTGCCAAAGTTCTGGTCATCTGGAGCTGCCAATGGTATGGGGAGAGAAGATTACCAAAGCTTCCCCTTCCTGACAGACCCCCAAGCACAGGCACTTCTGACTAGTCTCTTTCTACTGATGTGAAGAAGTGAGTATTTATAATCACTTCCCTAGGAAGTAGGGCCCTGGCTGCCCTAAGCCAGATATTTCTTCCCCAAAAATGCAAGTCTAGTTTTTAAAATTTTTCTGATTCATTTTTATTTATTTATTTATTAGAGACAGACAGAGGGAGAGATTGAGAGAGAGAGAGAATAGGTATGCCAGGGCCTGTAGCCACTGCAAATGAACTCCAGACACATGCACCATCATGTGCATCTGGGTGACATAGGACCTGGAGAATCAAACTTGGGTCATTAGGCTTTGCAGGCAAGAGCCTTAACCATTAAGCCATCTCTCCAGTCCATTAAAAAAGATTAATTTGTATTTATTTATTTATTTGCCAGTCTACTTTTGAGAGAGGTGCTAGGCTATGTGGCTTTAATGAAATGCAAGTCCTTGCTTCTTGGTTTTTAAAAGTTGTCAGATAGCAAGAAAAGTTTGAATTCTATAAACCAAAACACAGATCCACCATCTGGGAGATGATTACGTGAATGGCTAGCCTGAGGTGGTGGACAGCTCGCTAAAACAAACTGTATTTGAAAAAATGCCATGAAAAAATAAGTTCTCAAATGATCAAAATTTGAAGAAAGAGAAACAGGTAATGGACAGCTTAGGTTGTAGTGTGGCCTGCCTTTCTCTATCAGCCACCACTTGCTCTGTGTCCTCTCTGTATTGCCTATGAAATATCAGCTATCATTCATTGAATGAATGTGATGCACCAAGCACATTTCAGGTGTTATTCTTCCTTCTAAACACATAAAGAAGATGAAAGCTAGAGAACTCATCCATTATTATCCAACTCACAAGACCCACTATGGAAATTCAATCTGTCTCAAAACGAGATGGCATCCCTTCCCAAACCTGGCATGTACTTAGGTACTCAGGAAATCACAGCTGTCATTATTATTCAAAGATAACATTGATCCTGGTTGTAAGTTTTATTTGTTTTTAGAGGAAACCGAAGGACCAAGGGTCCTTTTGTACTGTGGCACACATACATATCATTTTATAAGGTTTGTAACATAAAATAACAGGCTTAATTATGAAATTTTCTCTTTTTAAGTTTTAATGGTAACTTTAATGTATGAATGAACAGGTTGACAGAGAAACATATGAGCTTCTTAGCACCACAGCCTGATCAGTGTTTTACCTCTGGAAAGAAGAGAAATTCCACGTGTGCATGAGGCAATTCTTAGCATTGTACAGGCAAAAGAACACTGTATAATTGTCAAAATTATGTTTTGATTCTCTTATTTCACTGTTTTTTTTGTTTTTTTTTTTTTTGTCCCAGCTTAGTAGATATTCAGTTCTGAGTGAAAGGGTGATGTGTTTGGTTTAAACTAGAACTCCTGACTTTAGTAACAGTAGTTGAAACCACATCAGTAACTATCCTTGTAGTTTTTGGCAAGACATTTTGTTGATTTCTTGTCCTGAAGTTCTTTTTCTATAAAATGTGGTTGTCATATGGTCAGCTTATCTGACAGGGATTTTCTTTTCCTGTGGGCTTGGTGTCTTTCAACCATTAACAACAGTTTCAAAAATAGCCTTTGCTCAAGATGAAATTCACCTTTCCATGGATTGACTGCTGTGGTATTTTTACATAAGACCTTGTATGTACTTAGGGCTATATATTTTGTTGCTTTGTTAAGATTTGGTGTTAGGGCTGGAGGGATGGCTTAGCGGTTAAGGTGTTTGTCTGCAAAACCAAAGGACCCAGGTTCGATTCCCCAGGACCCATGTTAGCCAGATACACAAGGGGGCATATGCGTCTGGAATTCGTTTGCAGTGGCTGGAGGCCCTGGAGTGCCCATTCTCTCCCTCTTTCTCTGTCAAATAAATAAATAAAAATAAAATATTGAAAAAGAAAGATTTGGTGTTAAAAGTTTCTTACCATTCAGTTCTCTACTTTCATTGAGGAGAGTTTGCTGGATATTCTACTCAGGAAAAAAACAAAAGCAGGACCCTCCAAATGGATCCATTCTTGCCTCCAGATCCAGCACATAGGAGGTATTTACAGGGCACTTCTGTAGTCATAACATTGATGACTTTGAATCTGTTGATTTTACATATAAAACAGGATGAGGCTGTTGCTCAGTTGTTCTCTATGTAGCTCTCACAAATGATAAGCTTGAGAGAGCCTGACAAAGCTTCAGCTACGCTCTGTGGAGAGGGTTGGGCATTCATCTGTCAGACAAGTCCAAAGATTTGTTTTGTAGGCACCTGATTCTCACCTGCAGAGGTCAACTGGGCATATTCCCACTCCCAAGAACACAGCAGACTACTTTATTTAAAGATATTTAGTATTTCCAAGCTTATCAAAGAGACCACCTAGGTGTCCTAAACCTCAAAAAATCTGATGAGGTTATGCAAGGCCAAGATAATAATTAAAAAAAAAATACATATATTTATTTATTTATTTGAAAGAAGAAACAGGAGAGGGGATGGGCATGCCAGGGCTTCTTGCCACTAAAAGTGAACTCCAAATGCATGTGCTGCTTTGTGTATCTGGCTTTATGTGAGTACTGGGGAATAGAACTCAGGCCATCAGATTTTGCAAGCAAGCACCTTAAGCGCTGAGCTGTATTTCCAACTCAATATTTAGTTTGAATGTGTGAAAGTGTTCAATATAAGCATTTCTTCCTTGGGCATGGGATGGGCGACTCTGTTTAGCTGATTGGCTACGTTCACTCATGCTAACTGCTTGCTCCTTGAAGGTGTTTAAGCTGCCATTTCCATTTACTGTGCCTTAATGGTGTGGAGACCATGTCTCAAGCACTGAATCCTCCGCAGAAAACATAGCCAGGCATTATCATCGCCTACTCATAAGGCGCAAAGGGAGAAAACTAGACTAAGGCAAGATAGATAACAAATGCCAGCCGGGACCACCTAAGCATTAATCTGGAATTTTAATAGCTCTTAACTTTACTTTCTTTATTTTTTTGTTTATTTTTTGTTATTTTTATTTGAGAGTGGCAGACAGAGGGGGGCGGGAGGGAGAAAGAGAGAATGGGCACATCAGGGCCTCCAGCCACTGCAAAGGAATTCCAGGTGCATGCGCTCCCTTGTGCATCTGGCTTATGTGGGTCCTGGGGGAAATTGAGCCTCGAAGCGGGATCCTTAGGCTTCACAGGCAAGCGCTTAACTGCTAAGCCACCTCTCCAGCCCCAACTTTACTTTCTTTGATCTGCGCTGGTTGGCTGTTCTAAGAGATCCCTTCAGTTCACAACTTGATACCTTCTTGAACGTGAACAAGACGGGACATTCTGGTTGCTTATCACAGCGTCATCTCTTGACTTCAAAAGGACTTAAGGGTGTCATGACTTTGCCGACCCTGTAGGAAACCCTCCTATACACATGCTGGGTTCATTTCTGGAGCCACAGTTTCCAAGCCATTGGTAAACTCAGTGCGCCTACAACACCTCCCCCCACCCCCAGTATTTACTAAAGGAATTTGTTATATCCACCCTCGGGGGGAATACCTAGCGACGCAACCAAGTCCATTTATGCCTAAGGTTCAGTGGCACCAACCCCCATAGATCCCACCAGTGAACTTCAAGCTCCTCTGCCCATTATCCCATTGCCAATTCCGGGGCCCCAGGCCCCTGATTCCACCCCAGAAACCAGCCCCTTTATTTCCGCGCGCCTAGGCTTCCATTTGCGCGTCGGATGCGTGGGAACGCCCGCTCGTTGCTGGCCGGGATGCTGCGAGCCTTCGGGCGCTCGCTCGGGACGCGCGCGGTTGCCCGGCAACGCAGACTCGCAGGGAGCGCGGCCGCCGCTGCCCTGCACCCATCCCGCTCGGCACGGGCGGCTCCGGCCATGGCTTCCAAGCAAGCCAAGAAGAAAGAAGTGCAACGGATCAACTCCGCGCACGGATCCGATAAATCTAAAGAGTAAGGGATCTCTTCCGGCGCGGGCCTGCCCCAGGTGGTGGTGGGGGGGAGGAGTCTCAAGCCCGTGGGGTTGGGGGACCACCTTTCTGTCCAGGTAGCAAACTGTTGCAGGCCAGGAATTTTCAGCTGGCCTCTCAAGATGCCCCACTTCCTCCGATCCCCCTCCCACGCGGTCTCAGACCCCTTCTTTTCTGGGAGCGTCTGGTTTCCCCCGCTCTTCTGCCTGGCGGCCACCTCTGGAAATGTCCCACCCCTTCCTGTCCCTCCCTCCCTCCTCCCCTGTCTGCATAGTTTACCCCTCCCCGCCCCCACTTCCGACGTGTTAGCTTCCTTTTCAGAGGCTTAGGTCAAAATGAGAGGAGGGTACATTATGATTTTTATTTAGGGAGATAGAGGCTTAACAGGGAAAGCAAAGCCCCCTTCCTGGAGGAGACCAAGAAAATTTCCCTCACATGAAAGTTTAAAAACAAAAAGTCTCTGGGAAAGAGACTCACACACATGCTAAAGCTAAAAGAAATTACCTTCCTTGCATGTGGGAAGGGGGAAGGGAGATGAAGACGAGCCCCTCATAAGGAAGAAAGGCTCTCACACTTCTTTCATTGATTTCTATGAATCTAAGTGAATCAGACACCCGCTTAGAATGAGCCTCCTCATTAGGCTCATGTGTGTGAGGGAGGGACCTCACTGGCTGGTGGGCTCTAACACTCATACAGGAAAGGTGCGCCCAAACCCAGCACAAGTTGAGGAAGAAGCAAAAAGCTTACGCTGAAGTTGATGCTTGTAACCATCTTCGATGAGACTGAAGGGGCTGAAGAGATGGCTTAGCGGTTAAGCAGTTGCTTATGAAGCCCAAGGACCCCAGTACAAGGCTCGATTTCCTAGGACCCACTAAAGCCAGATGCACAAAGTGACACATGCATCTGTATGTAGTTCATTTACAGTGGCTGGAGGCCCTGGTGTGACCATTCTCTCTCTCTCTCTCTCTCTGCCTCTTTCACTGTCTGTCCCTCTCTAATAAATAAATTTTAAAAAACATAAAATAATTTACTTTTTAAAAAGAAGCTGGTTCTAGTTTTGCCAGAGCAGCCAAGGCAGCCAAGGTGGCATCCATGTTTCCCTGGGCCAGTCCCCAGCTAACTAGTTCCAGAAAAAAAAAAAAATACACATACACACACACACACATACATGCTTTCTTGCTCCTAATCTATATCAAAAAGACTCCCTTGTCAAGTGGTGTGGTGGCACCTACCTTTAATTCCAGCACTCTGGAAGCAGAGGTAGGGGGATTGCAGCAATACCCTACCTCAGGAAAACAAAACAAAACAAAACAAAAAACAATAAAAAAGAGACTACTTTGTAAAGGCCCATGTCATATTTACCTGCCACTAGTAAGGAAAGACACACAGAGATAAGTGAGTCTCTGTGTGGTTCTGTGCAGTCCAGAAAGTAACACCTTGAATCAGATGAAATCATACATCAAGTGATTTTTTAAAAAATATCTTTTTGATTTATTTATTTGAGAGTGACAGAGAGAGAGAGAGAGAGAGAGAATGAGAGAGAGAGAGAATGGGTGTGCAAGGGTCTCCAGCCACTGCAAATGAACTCCAGATGCATGCACCACTTTGTGCATTTGGTTTTCATGGGTCCTGGGGAATCGAGCCTCAAACCTAGGCTTCACAGGCAAGCGCTTAACTACTAAGCCATCTCTCCAGCCCCCTCAAGTGATTTTGAGTATGGGTGATAGGTCATACTCCTAATAGTCCAGCTCATGGATTCTCTATGATATTTCTCTGTTATGGACTGGTATTGGAGAGGTATTGTGTCTTCACCTCCCTATTAACGCTATTGTTTCTTGAATCCATTTTTCTTCCTGGTATTAGCAGTTGTCAACACCATAGAATTCGATCCATTGGTTAAACTTATCAAATTTTCAAACCAATCCAGCTTTGAGGGGCCAAACCCCACTTCAAAGAGAGCATAATGCCCTTCATACAATGCCTGTAAGACAGTGGGCTATGTGGTATATTTAACTGATTCTAATGTTCCCATACTTCCTTGTCCATCTCCTTTCCTGCCAAAAGAATTCATTGTTGGACTTCTGTTCAAGATCCTTAGTATTTCAACTCTTTCTCCACATAAGCTCAGGTGCTCAACTTGGTCCCATGTCTGTGATCCTCCAGGCCCCTGGTTCTGTCCTCTCTCCTAAACAAGCTTCCAACTACCTGGAAGATAATCCATTCGTTTTATTTGCTTAAATTTAAAATATTATATTTCACATGTGAGTGATCTTAACAGGACGGCTCTACCTTTGTATACCAGTGAGAGTAGACCCATCACAATATTGTCTAATGGCTTCCATTCGCAAGACCACTGACAGGGCCCTAGAGGATCAGACCCCCTCAGTTCTCTGACTTAACTGTCCTTTGCTCTTTTAGCTTTGCACAGAATAGACTGCTCTACTTTTGAGAACATGCCAGGGTCATTCTGATCTCAGGGCTCTTATACTTGAAGCTTCCTTAGCTAGAAAGTTGTTTCCTCCAAAATAGCCATGTGATTTCTCCCTCATGTCCTCCATGTTATTTACATTTTCATTTCATTTATTTATTTACTTATGAGAGAAAGAGAGAGAAAATGGGTGCACCAGGGCCTCTACCACAGCCACCTTGTGCATCTGGCTTATGTGGGACCTGGAGATAGAAAGAATGGGTGCTCCAGGGCTTCTTGCCACTGTGAACAAACTCCAGACATATGCCACCTTGTACATCTGTCTTGTATGGGTACTGGGAATCGAACTTGAGTCCTTAGACTTCATAGACAAGCACCTTAACTCCTAAGTCTTCTCTTTAGCCCCTCCATGTTTGTTTAAATGTCATTTTTCTCTGTCATATCTTTTGGCCTCCTGATTTAAAATTGTATCCTCATTTTCCTTTCACAGCCAAAACCTAAAGCCAAGCCTTCATGTCTATCATTACTACTTTTTATTCATCTACTTTTTAGTACATTTAACATACTATATATTTCACTTTTTAAAAAAATATGCCTTTTTAAAATATGTCTTCATAATACTAAGTACTTCTAGATTCTTCTTCAAGTAACTTTCATGAAGGCAGGGAGTTTCCCTTTGCTATTTTACTTATTTATTGATTGATGAAAGAAGGAGAGATGGGGGAGGAAAGAATGGTCGTGCCAGGGCCTCTAGGCTTAGTGGTTAAGGTGCTTGCCTGTGAAGCCTAAGGACACAGGTGCGATTTCCCTGTACCCATACAAACCAGATATACAAGGTGACATATGTCTGGAGTTTGTTTACAATGGCTAGAAGCCCTCGAGTCCCATCCTCTCTGTATGCCTCTTTATCTCTCTCAAATAAATAAATAAAAATATTAAAAATAAAAAATGGGATTCTATAGGTAAAATACTGCCTCTTTCCCTGACAGGACCTTCCATTTCTTTCAGGAAGATGCCATATTTCTGACATGCTTCTTGCTTGCACAAAATGCCTGAGCTGAATTGTGCCAATAAAAATGTATGCTTGATTTATTAAGAGAAGAAAAAGGCCAAATGCTTACTTTTAAAGTCAGAATTTGCTACAAACGATTAAACATTAAACACCAAATCATTGTATTTTTCCGTACCATTAAATGAGAGGTTGTGAGGTTCATTATAAATCATGTCTTTCTTCTTAAGTTTTACTGGAAAAGTAATTGTACATGCCAGCCTGAGTCATGGACATAGAATAAACAGAGTGTTACTCAGTCACAGATATAGGGATCAAAGTCTAGTAAGGCTCTGGTATGATTGTCTTTGAAATACAATGGGAGAAAGTTAGTTTTTCTTTTTCTTTTTCTTTTTTTTCATTTTCATCACACTCGGTGGCTACATGCCCAACAAAAGCAACCAATTTGTCATGGTTAATCTCTGGTAGTCAATGTGACAGGATTTAGAATCACTATGGAAACAAATCTTTGATCATGTCTGGGAGGGGTTTTCTAGATTAGGTTAGTTGGGGTGGTAGTACCCATCTTTTGGGTTGACTTCCTGGACTGTATAAAAAGGAGAGAGCTAGCTGAGCAGGCAGCATTCATCACTTTACTTCCTCCCTGCTGAGGTGATACGGTCTTTCTCCTCCTGCAAGAAGTTCCCCGCCATGTTAGACTTATCCTCCAGATTTGTAGGTGGGAATACCCTTCCTCTCATCCTTAACGTGATTTTTGTCAGGTGTTTTGTCTCAAGAACCAGAAGTTGCCTGATACATAACTCCAATGTGACCCTGGGTAGGGAAATAAGAAGTGTTGAGAGCTGTGGAAATGGCCATCCCATAGAATCATGTTATTCTAAGAGCTGTTATCTGTAGCGTCTCTCTTTTGACCTAAAATTATACATCTGACTAGTGGAATGGGCCATGTCTGGCTTTCACTTACTAAGGAGACTAGAACTTGATAAGCTCTTCCCATGTGATTATGACATGAAGCCTCAGTATAGTCACCTACTTTAGTGTTCAGTTCTTCTCAGTCTGTTAAGTCTAATGCTCCTTCCATTCTCTATGTGCCACCATCTAAAACTGAAGTGTTTCAGATGACTCAGCAGTCACTACTTATTAAAATTCTTATGCAAATATGACCTGAGTCAGCAAGAAAAATCATTCAAGGAAGTTGAGCTGTCAATGTTTATAAGAGAGTTGACATTTCTCTTTTATCTCTTTCTTTTAGTACTAGCCAGCATGAATTCTTTCCGGGTTTCACACTGGCATCAAGTCATTTGTGACACTGGGCAAATCATTTTGTGTTCTGATGTTGGTTTTTTCTCTATCTTTTCTTTCTTTTAATGAAGGCCGTCTGAGTGAAAAAAAAAAAAAAAGACAGGAGGTTAAGTGTAGTAGGGGTGTGTGTGTGTGTGTGTATGTCTCTGTGTGTGTGTTCATTGCTCATCTACTTGCTTCCCTGAGATAAAGTCTCTTTCCCTGATTTCTGGAGCTTGTGCTTTTTGCTAGGCTGTGGTTCTCCGTCTCTGTTGCTTGCAGAACTAGGATTATGGACATGTTTGGCCATGCCCAGCTGTTTACATGGGTTCTGGGGAATTGAACTCAGTTATTTCAGGCCCACTCAAGCCCTCAGACTTGCACAGAAACTGCTCTTAGCCACTGAGTCATCACTCCAGCCCAGAAAAATTATTTTCACTCCTTCACTCATGTTTATTTTTCTCCCTACCTCTAAACTTCCATAATTCTCTGATTTTTTTTTTAACTCTACTAACTCCATTATAAACATGGAGGTTTGGTTACAGCAAAATATTTTGATCAATTTTCCTGTTACTTTTTAACATAAAAAGTGTTAATATGACTGGTACAAATTATGAGTCCCATTTTCAGGACCTGTGTTAGTTCAAGCTGCTGTAATCATGTACCATGAACTGGGAACTTCAATGACCACATAGATTTCTTAGAGCTTCAGAGAGTAGTAAATCAAGGTCAGAATGCTAACATGGTTGATCCATGGGCCAGAGCCTTCTTGGTTCACAGATAGCCTATTCTACATTTTCATGTGGTAAGGAGAAAGAGAAATTAATTCTGTTCCTCTTATAAGCACACTAGTATAATTATGAAGGCTTACCTGCATGACCTTATTACCTTCCAAGGCCACTACATCCTAATACTATCCAATTGGCTATTATTATTTCAACATATAATTGATGTGGGGGATCCATTCTGTGATACTATCTAGTAATCAATTAAATGAATTGATTGGAAATTTGATCTGATAACTAGTAGATACTGCAAAGGTTCTTTCACCAGTGAGACTCTTCTAGAATGATTTCTCATAGCACCGAAACAAAAACTTTATCATTGTGGAACTATTCAGTCTTCTGGGGGTTCATATTTAACTCAACAGAAGCAAAAGAATGCAGGCATGTGGTTTAAGTATCATTTGAATCATTAATGACTACCTTTACAAAATAAAATACTTGGAAGTTTAACAGGCAATTTGAGATAAGGATACAGTTTAGCATTTATGATCACAAAATGTTATTCTACTTCCAATAACAGATTCAACCCATGATCAAAACAACCAGGTGATTTATTCAAGTGACAAGCACTATGCATCCTTCTATATTTATAATGGTGAAAAATGTTATCACCCTTTGAAACTGAGAAATACACTGTTAGTCTCCAAAGTAACCTATCCTTATGACCATAATTTGCATAAAAACTTTATAGAGTTTTCAAGAAAGGCCAATATATCTGTCCATAAGAAATCTGAAAACAGTACTATTAAAAGAAACTGAATTTGGGATGTATCATGAAAGCATCCTAAAATAGAGGAATAAATATTTTACGGAGTATTAAATTGAATGAGTTTCTGGTTATCTGAGATCCAAGGGAGAGCTGACTCCACACAACTGTGCAGCAGTAGCTGCCTGCAGATATGAGAAAAAAGCCACTCCTGACTCCCCCCCCCCCACACACAACCCTGACCCCTAAAAGAGATCAAGACATAGGAGGGATGCGTCCTTTGTGGCTCTCGGTGAGTATCACAATGTTACATCTCACTGAGTTCCATTTTTAGACCTCACACTCCACACCAGAGGAGGAACTGAAGAGGAAACAAAGAAAGGGTCACACTGGATTTGGGGATTTCCTCACTCACCTAGGGAAGTTAACAAAATTAAAAGGGCGTCTGTACTGATGGAACTTTCCCAGGGAAAACCCTAATTCTTTATATACATTCTGTAACTGTTTAATGAGAATGTCTCATATCCACGTCACTAGAAAGGAATTGTGAAATATGGTAACCTCTGACAAAAGGATTTATAATGTAGGTTTGGTGGAGGTTAAGATTCATAACAAAAATCATTCAGAAATATATAGTAATTCCCTGGGGACTTGTTGGAATCAAAGAAGTCATGTGTCAGCATGAGGTTAAGCTAAAGAAATCATGAGACTTCTAGAATGTGACTGTGTGTGTTGGAAGAGGAAGTTGCCTCTAACTTCAGTGGGTCTTTCTTCATCTCCCTCTAACAGTCACTCCTTAGAGAGACAGTTAGTGTACAGGAAGGGAATTTTAGGAACACCAGAACTCAGACTTTGCAGAGAGTCAGTGCAGCTTAATGTTTGTACTAGCCCATAGAGCCTCTATGTGACTGTTCAGCTGAACGAGAGGGGTAGATTAAGAATTTAAATTGCAAGTCGTGTGGGGAACACATGATTTTCCATATCTACATGTTGACTTACAGCTTATAACTCAACACTTGCATGGAATTTATGCTGGATTGCAAACCAGGGTAGAAGGAAATGGGCAATGACCTGAGCTCCTGGAGCATGTGTGTGGTTGTGTGTATACTCTTGCAGGTCAGAGTTTGACATCACTTATCTTCCACATTCACTCTGCACTTTATCTTATGAGACTGGGTCTCTTGCTAAACCAAGAGCTCATCAGTTCAGCCAGGCTAGCTAGCCAGTGAGCTTCAGGAATTCCCTGCCTTCACCTGCCCAGCGCTGGTATTACAGGCATGCACCACCATGGTTGGCAATTTATATGAGCGCTGGGTTTCCAAACTCAGATCCTCATGTGTACATGGTAAGCCGTTTACCCGCTGAACCATTATCTCTCCAGCCTTCTTGTCACTGTCGATGATAACAAGGCACACATTAACAGGGGGGTGAATATGCTGAGCTGATCTCAGAACTGATTGTGAACAAAACGGCAGGAGCCTGGGTTTCGGTTTCCCTGCTTCAGTTACAGGATACATTACCATGATGTCCATGCAATGATGATACCGTGCCTGAAAAGAGAAGGGAAAAAGAGTGACAGGTCTCGATGCAACACCTTGTTTCGTTTGCATTCTCCTTAGTGCAGGGACAGTGTGCAGTTAAGTGTGATTTAACTGCATTGAACTGGAAGCCAGTGCCCATAAAATCCTCTAAATCAGAAAGTGTGAAAGCCAGGGGGAAGAGGCCTCACCACAGCTTACAGGCATCCCAGTCACTGGGCAACATTTGGCACAGACTAGGGCATTATGTTCACGGTATACTTTAAAATATAAAATCCCCAACCAACCGGCCTGCCTAATGAATCTGGGAGTGCCATTTGATCTTCACAGTCTGCTTTTAGTTCTCTCTCTGAACTGATCCTCACCTGAGCACTTAAGTAAAAATTCATTCATATTTGATGTGACTTAAGAACCATCTCTGATAGCAACATAGTTGTGATTTGTGTTGCTCTTGCTGTTGTATTTGGAACCACCCAATTTTTAGTTTGTTTAGTTTGCAAAGAAAAGCAGATCTAAGTTGCTCAGTAGGATGATTTGATGGGGAGAAATAGTTAAATTGAAAAGATTAAAAATTTTTGTTTATTTTTGTTTATTTGAGAATGGCAGAGAGAGAAAGAGGCAGATAGATAGATAGATAGATAGATAGATAGATAGATAGATAGATAGATAGATAGATGATAGATAGAGAATGGGTACACCAGGGCCTCCAGCCACTGCAAACGAACTCCAGATGCATGCGCCCCCTCGTGCATCTAGCTGATGTGAGTCCTGGGGAATTGAGCCTCAAACCAGGGTCCTTAGGCTTCACAGGCAAGTGCTTAACTGCTAAACCTTCTCTTCAGCTCTCAAAAGATTTAAATAGAGAAACTCTTAGAATCCATTCTTTGTTATTACCTGAACACGTGATCATATTTATGCACTGACTAAGTGCTGTTGGTAATAATTCCAGATAAGCAGCTAACAGTGGCTCCTTCCAAAGTGATTTAAAAACAAACAGACAAACAAATATGCAACTGAGGTCCAAGGAGAAACCCTGTCTCTAAGACAAAGTGGACAGGAAGTGATTTTGGAAGACACTGGATGTCAACATCTAGCCGCCACTGGCACATGTGTATAGGCACACACCTCTTCTCCATCATCGTGACACCAAGATCAGTCATCATGGACAGTCACTGTTCTTTGTTCAGTTAATCGCCTCCTTGTGTTGATTCTCCACCCTGGAATCATTCATTTTCTTCCCGGTCCCGACTCTAATGGAGGCCCTTTTAAACCCCAATCAGATCCACCAAGAGGATTTGCTAATTCTCTGTCTTTGAAGTCAAGCAGTTCCTTATCCAGTTTAGTTTGCGTGGCGCACTGATTGTAATCTTTCCTCCATACCAAATTTCTAGTAAGATGTTCCGGTTTAAAAAACTAAGAAAGTGTGGTAAAGGGACATTAGGGGTAGGGGAAGATGAAGTAAGAGGAGAGGTAGGAAGAGGTAGAAGGGAGAGAGAAGGAAAGATGTAGGGAGGAAGGCCTTGAACATGGTGACTCAGAACTATAGGCCCAGCACTCGGGAGGCTGAGGTAGGAGGACTGCTGTGATCTCAAGACCAGCCTGGGATACAGCTGGGTTCCAGGTCAGCCTGAGTTGGAATGAGACACTGACTCAAAGAAAAAAGAAAAGGAAAGGAAAGGAAAGGAAAGGAAAGGAAAGGAAAGGAAAGGAAAGGAAAGGAAAGGAAAGGAAAGGAAAGGAAAGGAAAGGAAAGGAAAGGAAAGAGTAAGGAAGAAAGAACAAAGAGAAAGAAAGGTACAAGGGGCCTTCTGTCCTGACCTTAACCAAACACTCTTACACTGTCTCTCATCCTCCCACTTTTCTACCTCCAAACGTCTTTTCATCTTCACTTCTGTGTTTATAGCGGCTTTCATTCACCCATGGCCAATTCCATCTAAATCTAAAGGTCTTTTCTATGAGGCCAACGAGACTTGCCCCAATTGGAATCAAGTTCTCCTTCTTTCTGTCCTAGTAAGGCACTTTGCCTTTAATTTTGTTAGTCACCTAGCATTTTGTTATTATGCATACTTATCTTAATTTTAGAATAATAACTGAATTTTCTTATTTATGTATTTAATTAATTAATTCATTTGGAAGCAGAGAGAGAAGAGAGACAAAGAAAGAGAATTGGTGTGCCAGGACCTCCAGCCACTGCAAACAGGTGCATGCATCACTTTGTGCATCTGGCTGTACGTGGGTACTGGGGAAATCAAACTCTGGGCATTAGATTTTGTAATCAAGGGCCTTAACTACTTAGCAATCTGTCCAGTCCAAATCACTGAATTTTCTTAATCTTTCCATTCACTCAAGGACAATGTATTGAAAAAGGTAGAGGAGGGCAGGTGGGGTGACCCACGCTTTTAATCCCTGCACTCAAGAGGCAGAGGTAGAAGGACTGCTGTAAGTTGGAGGCCAGCCTGAGAGTACAAAGTGAGCTCCAGGTCAGCCTGGGCTACAGCCAGACCAAATATTGAACTTTTAAAATCGATTTCTATTTAAATAATTTTACTAATAACAAGGGAAGGGAAGGTCAACATGGCAACCTGATTTTAGCTCCTTTTTAAAATTATTTATTTATGAGAGAGACAGAAAGAAAGAATGGGTGCATTCTAGCCACTGCAACTGACGTCCAGACACATGTGCCACTTCGTCTGTCTGGTTTCACACAGGTACTGGAGACTCAAACCTGGGTCCTTTGGGCTTTGTAGGCAAGTGCCTTAACCACTATGGCATCTCTCCAGCCCTTTTGCTTCTTTTGATTGAGAAAACATTTTTAAATTTGCAATTTGTTTCTGTACATATTTGAATTTCTGGAGTATAACACAGAATGTGCCCAACCCAAATTAAGTCCACTGGGTAATTCAACTAATATTCGGATTACTTGAGGGTATTAGCTGACATTATTTAAGAAGGCATGCTGATTCAGTGCACTTTGCATAAAAAAAATGCCTCCCACTAAGAATAACATCATGCCTTCCCATGCTTAAAGAAACCAATGGCAAAATCCAGACCATGATTTTTAAAAAATTTTTGTTGTGCATTTATTTATTTATTTATTTATTTATTTGAGAGTGATAGACATATAGAAAAAAGGAGAGAGTGAGAATGGATGCACAAGGGCCTCCGGCCACTGCAAATGAATTCGAGATGCGTGTGACCCCTTGTGCATCTGGCTAACATGGGTCCTGGGGAATCGAGCCTCAAACCCGAGTCCTTAGGCTTCACAAGCAAGCTCTTAACCACTAAGCCTTCTCTCCAGCCCCAAACCATGATTTTATTGAAACTGTAATATCCCTTCAGTGAACAGCTTCCACAACCTACTCTAATTAAAACTCTAATTAAAATGTGAATGTGTCCATGTCTGTAGAAACCAGATTCACTTGCATTTTCATTGCTCAGAAATCTCTATTGTACCAGTTAAAGTCTTCTGCCATATCTATGTCTTTCCATAGTATCAGAATTTATTGAATAACAATTCACAAGGTAAGGTGGGTTTGTGGGCAGCAATTTGTCAAGCTGCCCTGCTTTCTTTGACAGGCCTGGCTGAAGCAAGCACAAGCTCTTTTAGTAGAAAAGCTCAACTACTGAAAGTGACTCTCAGGTCACACACTAAACATCCCAAAGTGGGAGTAAGACGCATAAACAAACTGGAAGTCTACTGGAAATGCGCCTACCATATATCATTATCAAATGTGGTCCATCGTGCTTTTATGTTTTCTGAAGTCATTTCATTAGTAATAGAATCATATAAAGATTGTAATGAAACAATGAACTGATTGCATTATGTCTAAAGACAGTTCTGATGTCTCAGCTTCAAATTAGTCAGGGTCTTTAGCATACTGAAAATAGGCATATGTGAAAGAAAGAACCCAAGGATGAAACATATCATATTGGACATGACTTAGTAATCAAATACCTAATAGAACATAGATTTAAGTTCCTGCATCATAAGTACAGGAACAGGCAGTTTCTTTTATTTTTTTTTATGAGAGAAAGGAAGTGAGAAGGGGGGGGGAGGGAGGGAGGGAGGGAAGGAAGGAGGGAGGGAAAGAGAGACAGAATTTGCACACTAGGGCCTCCAGCCACTGAAATCAAATTCCAGGCAGTGGCGCCACCTTGTGTGCATTTGCGACCTTGAGCTTGCATCACTTTGGGCATCTGGCTTATGTGGGCTCTGGGAGTCAAACGTGGGTCCTTAGGCTTTGCAGGCAAGTGCCTAAACCTTTAAGCCATCTCTATTCTTATGAAGGGATATTTGGAAGTTCCTTTGTTTTTAAATTCCCTCAGCTGTCCCTTTCCCTTTCTTTTCCTTCCTTTACTTTCCCTAACTCCTCTCTCTTCAACTTCGCTTACTAGGATTGCCAGTAGTGAATGATTTGCCCAAAAGTTTATTGAATACAATAGGAGAGGCCAACAGGCTAAGGAGGAAATGGGATATCCCGTAACCTGTAATGTAGGGTGGTGAGCAGAGATCCCCACTTGAGAGGAGTACTGTCTGTGTTGGCTAGAGTGAGTTTCTTTGTGTATATGGTTCTTTGCCATGCAGCTAGTGCCATGGGAAGAACAGTCCCGACTAGCTGCTGTACAGTTTGGGGGCTGAGTCACGTGAGCTGCTTTGTAGCTAATTTCCAATTGGTCAGTCTCTGCCACGCAAACAGGGTCATGCAAATAAGGAGAGTGCTGGCTGATGGAATTCAGTCCTGGTCCAAGGCTGGGGCTGTGGCTAGCTCTGTGGTGACAGGTTTTGCATTCCACTCCCTAGCAGTTTGGGATTTCTGGGCCAAGCTTGTCAACATTCCCTATCAGGGTGTCAGCTCCATTTTCTGCTCACTTACTCATGGCCTCCCGTTTAAATGGTGTGTTTTTTTTTTTTTTTAATTTTTATTTATTTATTTGAGAGCGACAGACACAGGGAGAAAGAGAGAAAGACAGATAGAGGGAGAGAGAGAGAATGGGCGCGCCAGGGCTTCCAGCCTCTGCCAACGAACTCCAGATGCGTGCGCCCCCTTGTGCATCTGGCTAACGTGGGACCTGGGGAACCGAGCCTCGAACCGGGGTCCTTAGGCTTCACAGGCAAGCGCTTAACCGCTAAGCCATCTCTCCAGCCCTAAATGGTGTGTTTTGATCAGTTCTGATGGTGATGCATACACAGGAAACCATGATAGCAATCAAAATAATGGACCGACGTACCGTGCAGGAATGTTTCCTTCTATCTTGGTGGTTCCTTCCTTCTATCTCTTTCTGACCTGTCTTCTGCTGCCACTTTATGTTTTGTTTCCTAGAGTTTTATGCACATGCTATCATATCTTTGTATGTATTTTGGCTCATCTTCTGATGGCATTTAGATTATTTCTGGGTTTCGGTTATGACGAAGATACACACATTTATTTACAAGTGGTGTGTAGACAGATGTGTGTTATATGTATGTAAACTTTCATTTCTCTTAAGTAAAGTATCTAGGAATAGGATGAATGTACCACACAGAAAGTGTATGTTGCACTTTTAAAGAAACATAACACCATGTTTTCTTTTCCCAGCAAGGGTGTGTGAAAGACCAACCCCCTGTCAATAGCTGACATATTTTGTCTTTTTAACTTTTTTTTTTCATTTTAATAGGTTGCTCACTTTGGTTGAGTTTGTATTTTTTCTAATAATTGATAAAGTTGAGCATCTGTTCATTTGTTGATTTCTTTTTAATTTGTTTTTTTTTTTCATTTTCTAATGTTAATAACAAGTTGCCAGAAACTTAAGGGCTTAAACCATCATACATTTATTATTTTATAATTTGATCTTGGGCCTAGTTGGCTCAGATAGGTTCTCTTCTTATTGTTGTTGAGAGTCATAGCAAGGTGTTAACTGGGCTGGGCTCTTACCTGGAAAGTTGTGGGAAAATCCACTTTTGAGCCTATTCAGGTACAATAGCTTATTCTTTCCTCTGTAGATCTGAGGTTCCAGTTTAACTGTTTGATCAGTGAGGAGTGCCTGCTTCTCTGAGAAGCTGATCTACATCCCTGCCATCTTAAAACCAGCGATGACGTGTTGATTTCTTCCCATGCCTGCAATCTCACCTATATTTGGGAATATTCTAAATTCGTTTAGTTTAAAGACATTTAAGTTCATCACATGACTTCTATTTGCTTGAGTATGATTTCTTTAAGATAGTGACTTCTCCATAGCTGTAAATTTCTTCTTTGACTTTGTGATTTGAGCTCATGCTGTGCAGATATTGTAAAGTTGTGCTCTTCCTTCTCTGCTGTGGAGTTGAGATAGCCTCCCAGGAACTGTTCCCCACTGTCTTCTAAGAGCAGTTGGTATACACTTCTGAAAAGGACCTGACCATAGCTACAATATTGAAATGACTTCCCCCTCCCCAGTGGGCAAGCAGACTATATTTTTTGAGCTCTATAAAGAGGATTACTTTTATATATAAAGAGGAAAGGCAGGGCTGCTCCCTGGAAAACCCAAGACTGAGCCACAGGTTAGCCACAAAGTAGTTAATGGAGCAGCAGAGGACCTTTGATATCCTGTTCTCACAGGGGAGCAGAATCCTTTCTGATGAATGTGTATATGCATGCACCACAATCTTTTACAGTTTGGTAATACCCCACCTCTCCCAAAACTAATGTTGGAAGTTTGGCGAACTTTTTGCCATGTGGGAAATGCTATCACTGATGTCCTAATTGTGGTGGTGGAGAGATGTTATCCTCCTCATTCTTTCCCTTTTGGCCAGTCTGTTTCCTTATAGAATCATAGGAAAGCGGAATATTACCTGTTATGCCACACACTGTAGGAGAAGCTGTAACAATCTTATTTCGGAGCTGTCAGCACATGAGAAACTCTCGCCTTTTGTTCCTTAGGGCAGCCTCTTTCTGGTCTCCTAACATTCACAGTATAGTTATGACTTCTTTTCTAGGCTGTGCTTTTAGACTTTCAAGCTTTCATATGTTTCCTAGTAGTTCCTTGTGCATTATTTCAGCCCCCACCTCACCACTACAGGTCATTTCTGTAATTAGTCCACTGACCTTTTCCAATGGGTTTCAGTAAGCATTTCCTTCCTTAATGTCTGCTGCCCCCACCCCCAAGAACACCATCATATTTTGAAGTTTATCCTGTGGAAACGAACCTTTTGACTGGCTATCTGAAATTTTCTCTTTTCCTAAACACTGGTTCCTTTCGAAATATACCATCATGGTTATTTAAAATATCCAGATTTTTATATCATAAACTTTCTCCATTAAATTTTTAGATAAGTTTTTGAAAACAAAGTTTCTACCAAATGTTTTTATCTATGAGATCTTTTGATAAACTTGTGATTTTAATGACTTGACTCATTTACTAGTACTTGGATATATTCTACATGATAAATAACTGAACAACTCAGGTTTAGTATTGCAGGTTTGAATTGTCTACATCTTGGCAACATGTGTTTCCCAATATTATCACCTCCAAGTCTTTTATTACTTTTATGTTTAAAAATTATCTTGTTCTTAAGATCAGTGAGACCAGGAAAAGAGCTTTGAATATTTAAAGGTTTCAACTTGGTTAAAACAGTGTGCACCGTCTGCCAGCTGCCTTCTAAAGCACACGTGCCTTGTGGAGAGTTTCAGAAGCTCTACATGGTTTTGGGACTCTTCAGTGTGTGTGAGCTGGGGCGCACTGGACTCTAGTCTATGCTGTCTTTCTAACACAAATCATCCGCTAGACTGGTTTGATACTTGTAGGAGAGTCTTTTTAAAGTAATATTCAATCTAAACGGAAACATATTTGACGTGTTCCAAGGAGAGAAGGCCAATTAGTGATAAAAGCCTAACAGCTCAACGAAGGGAGCAAGAACATTTACTTACACTTGACAGAATAAAGAGGGAAGTAAATATTAGTAGAGCCCTTTTATTTTTTTCTTTAAATTTTTTTTTTGCATGTTTATGGGTGCATGTGTATACATGTTCCTGTGCACATGTGGGGGCAAGAGGTTAATCTGATGTCTTCCTTGGTCATTCCACACTTTGTTTCTTTTTTATGTTTTTTTTTTTTTTTTTTTTTTTGAGAAATAGAGTCACTCACTAAGCCTAAAGCTTACCAATTCAACTAGACGAGCTAGTAAACACTAGGAATCTGCCTGTCTCGACAGCTCCAGGAGGACAGGCGAGTGCTAGTGAGCTTGGTGTTCACACGGGTTCTGGGTGTCTGAACTCAGGTCCTCATGCTTGCATGGCCAGCACTTTCGCAAGTGAGCCTTAATTCTTAAAACAGTAAGATCTTTAACTTCCTATGGGAACTAATTTTATCATGACGTTTGAATTTTATTAATTAATTAATTTTTTTTTATTTGACAGCAACAGACACAGAGAGAAAGACAGAGAGAGGGAGAGAGAGAGAATGGGCGCGCCAGGGCTTCCAGCCTCTGCAAACGAACTCCAGACGCGTGCGCCCCCTTCTGCATCTGGCTAACGTGGGACCTGGGGAACCGAGCCTCGAACCAGGGTCTTTAGGCTTCACAGGCAAGCGCTTAACCGCTAAGCCATCTCTCCAGCCCTAATTTATTTATTTGTGAGAGAGAGAGAGAGACTGGGCACGCCAGGGACTTCAGCTCCTGCAAATGAACTCCAGATGCATGTGCTACCTTGTGCAGCTGGATTACATGGGTCCTGGGGAATTGAACCTGGATCCTTCAGTTTTGCAAGCAAGAACTTTAACCACTAAGCTATCTCCCCCGCCCTATTATGACTTTTATATATACAACATCAATTTCTTTTTATCTGTAGGCTTATGCCAATATTTACACCAATATAATAAAACATATATGTTATAAGGTACTAGCCTATGCCTTGATTTCTCTATTACTAGTAGAAAGCTACCACTTGCACATAGATATGATACTCTTCAACAATGTGTGTATTCTGACTTTCTTTTTTTAACAAGGTGGTCAACTGAGAGTTTTTTGTTATCTAATACCTAGAAATATCTGTATAAAGAATGAGAAGCTCAGCTGGGCATGGTGGCTCATGCCTTCAATCCCAGAACTTGGGAAGCAGAGGTAGGAGGATTACATGAGTTCAAGGCCACTCTAAGAATTTGGCCTGGGCTAGAGCAAGACCTTACCTAGGAAACCAATAAATAAATAAATAATAAAAATAAATTTGAAAAAAAGAAGCTCAAAAATGTGGAAATGAGAAGGGAAGTGAAGATCAGTGTCTTCTGCGCTCATCGGTGCAAGAAAACAGGAATCTTTTGCCTTATACAGGATAATGTCTTGGGAAAATCTAGGGAAGAGGAGAGGCTGAGGAGGAGGCTTGTCAGCTAAAGGCACTTGTTTGTAAAGCCTGGTAGCTCTGATTTGCATCTGCAGTACCCCAGTACCCATGTAAAGACAAATACACAAAATGATGGGTGCATCTTGAGTTCCTTTGCAGTGAGTGGCAAGAAGCCCTGGTGGACCCATTCTTTCTCTCTGAAAATAAATAAATAAAAATTGTTTTTAAAAATGGAAGAACTGGAGACATGGGTTAGTGGTTAATGCACTTGCCTACAAAGCCCAAGAACCCAGGTTCAATTCCTCAGGACCACATGTAAGCCAGATGCACATGGTGGCACATGCAACTGGAGTTCATTTGCAGTGGCTGGCAGCCCTGGTGTGTCAATTCGCTATCTATCTGCCTCCTTCTTTCTTTCTGCCTGTCTTTCTTTCTTTCTTTCTCTCTCTCTCCCTCATAAATAAAATAAACAGGGAGGAGAAATATTCCAGCCTTAGATAAAGGAATGGTTTCCCAGGACTTTCATTGTCTTGATAAAGGTGAACAACAGCAAGAAAAACCCCAAATACAGAAAAAGCCAGCTTGTTTTCCTATGTGATTTAAGGCCTAGAAAAGAATAATTCTTGAGAAATGGAAACCTTTTGAGGCTTTCAAAATATTTGAAATCTTTTTTTAACAATATGTGTGATTCCCTAGATGGCTAGTTCATTAGGATTTCAGATGGAAGAAGATTCAATATTATATTGAATGAACACCTCTCAACAGAATTGCCTCAGGGGAAAGCGAGAGGAATAGAGGAAAACCTTAGGAAAGCCAAGCTTTTGGTAAAATAAAACAAATGCAAAATGTAGGCTGACATCGCACCTTAATAAGTGCTGGAAAGTTAAGATATCAGTAAAATAATATTTAGTTTTTGTATGCACTTGTAATTATTATAGATTTGAGTGAGCACATTCAGAAAGAGTTATTGACTTTATAGTCACCAATTCTAGTAATATCTGTTAGTGAGCAACTTTCTCAAGCACCTCCCAAACATCAGTGAATAAAAGTCAAGGGCATTTCACCCCCACAACCGAGGACAGTGTGTAGAGGGCTGACTTTCCACATGCTGGTGAAGGACCCGGGATCCCGCGGTCGGTGTAGGTGATCTCGTCAAGCAGTGGAAGCGTGGGCACCTTGTGGAATGACGCTCTATAACCCAGAATACAACATGTCCTCCTACATCATGCCATGTCATAAACGAAATTATAAATGAAATGAAAACAAGATTAATGAGCAAATGTTCAATCAGTAGCAACATTTAAAGATTTGAAATAATTCTTATTAGAAGTTAGTGGCATCCTAACTCACTCTTTTATTTCATACACATAGATGATCGATAATTGTATAGATATCCTGTTTTCTTCAGGCCCTATTACAGTTGCTGATGATAGAGGAAATGAACAATCCATTGTTCCTACTACTGTGGTGCTAACGAATCCTGCCCACAGGGTCACAAAAGGAACACATAGGATGAGTGAGAGAAGCCAGGTGCCATAGAAATGAAGCCATATGAGAGAATGCACAGAGGTGTTGCTGCAAGTCAGGTTGTGGATTCTCTTTATGAAGTAATAACATGGTCCCAACAGGGCTACATTCTTGTTCAGAGGCTCAAGGGGAATCTACTCACTTGCCCTGTCTAGCTTCTAGATCCTAAACCCACTCCTTGGCTGGTGGTCTCCTTTGTCTTCAAAACCAGCAGTTCTGGTTCTATCCATTCTTCCCCCAGCTTGTTCTTTATCCTTCTTCCATTTCTAAAAGACTTGAGATCTCATTGATCCCCTGCCCCAAAGATAACAGTATAATCATACCCATATAAGTATTTAATTCTATTTCATAACTATCTCTTGTCTTAGAAAGTAACATGTCTGCAAGTTCCAGGTTCTGAGATGTGCATATGTATAAAGGGGGTAGTTTACATAATTCATTGCTTTTTATCTCCAGTTATGTCCCCCCTATAACTGACCTTTAAATGCAGAGAATCCAGGCCAATACATAGGTGTGTTGATGGTTAAATTTCTACCATAGTTTTATAATAATTGATGAGTAACCTTAACAATAACTCTGGGTCCCAAACATTCCTTTCTCTTATCTTGTGTCCTTCACCCTTCCTAAGGACTTTAGATCCCTGTCTCCAACTAACTACTTAAAGAATAAATAGGGCTGGGGGATGGCTTAGAAGTTAAGGTGTTTGCCTGCAAAGCCAAAGAACCCAGGTTCTATTCTCCAGGACCCACATTAGCCAGATACACAAGGAGGCACACACTTCTGGAGTTCGTTTACAGTGGCTAGAAGCCCTGGTGCACCCATTCTCTCTCTCTCCCTCTTTCTCTGTCAAATAAATAAATGAATATAAAATATTTAAAAAAGAATAAATAAATTATTTTATTTCATTTATGTATTTGCAGTGCTAGGCAAGTGCCCTATCACCAGGTTATATCCCTAGCTCTCTGTGTACTTCTTTTTTTTCTTTTTTTGAAACAGAATTTCACTGAATTATGTAGACAGGCCTTGAACTCACTCTGTAGCCTAGTCAGGCTTTGAACTTGCAACTGGCCTTCAGATTATCTGAGATTAGGCACAAGGTTAGTAGCAGTTTACATTTAAATTAATGAAAATAAACAAGCAGAAACATTTAGGACTTAGAGATACAAATACCATAATATACTAATGATGAGAATAGGAAATGGTTTTAGGGTAGATGCCCAGTAAGGGAGTAACTGGGTCTGTTGGTATCTCTATATTCAGCTTTTTCAGGAGTCTCCATATTGCTTTCCAAAGTGGTAAGGATCCAATTTTAACTGTAGGATATTGGTCAAAATATATTATAAGCTTAAAATATGCATATATTTAGGAACAGTCAGATGCCTGATTAAAAATCCTCTTACAGAAGTCATTAAGAATGTTTGCCAAGAGGGGCAGAGGCAGGTGTGGCTGGCCCATAATGAGCCATCCCCTCTGTAAGTGTGGAGTTTCTGGATGTGAGACACACTGTTAGCAACCCAGCCTTCAGCACTTGGATTCTCTGAAGCTGCAGGAAGAATCCTTCTTGGGCATCTTCAGAGCGCAGCCCACCTTGTGACCTATGCCCAGCATCAATATGTTCTGCTCAGCATAAGAGTGATGTGGTACCTGGTTTCTTGCTGCCAGGAGGGGAGGGAGCCAGCAGTGGGAGCCACTGTCACAGAGACCGCTGTGTTCCAGCATAGCCAAAACACAAAATCTTCACAGGAAGTGAGACCACTGTGGTTACCAGCAGTGAGGGAAGATGAAATTGACCTGTGGATACCATGATGGGGACTTCTGCATTAAGCACCAGGACCCACATTGGAACATATTTGCTCTGGGGAAGGCAATGGGATCAGACATAGGCTCCGTAAACCTGCCCTGGGACTATCTTCTGCAGAGATCAACCTCAGGTCCCCAGTTGGCTGTGCTGAGGAATAAATGTCAAAGACAGCAGGACACACAGGGAGATGATGGCAGCGAGCCAAGGCAGCCCCCATAAGTATGGAAAGATGATGTGCAGAGATAATGGGAGTGAGGCCAAGGCAGGCCCCATGAGCGTGGGGGGGATTGGTCAGAGATGATGGGAGTGAGGCCAAAGCGGCCCCCATGAGCGTGGGAGATGAAGCTCAAAGGTGATGGGAATGAGGCCAAAGTAGCCCCCATGAGCATGGGGAGAAGCATGCAGAGCAGAGATGAGGAAAGGCCCGGCAGCCAGACTCACAAGGGCTTCCTCAGTGGAACACTCTGCACGGGAGCTGGCCAGGCCCCACTTCATCATCACGTCAACCACCTTTCCCTGGGCTTTCTATATGAGCTGGGTAGGGGCCTGATTTAGCAACAAAATCCATCACCACAGTCCTGTTTATAAAAGTGAAAAACGTTAAAAGCAAAATCACCAACCTGGGTGTGGTGGTGCACGCCTTTAATCCCAGCATTCAGGAGGCAGAGATAGGAGGATCAGTGTGAGTTCAAGGGCACTCTGGGTGAATTCCATGTCAGCCTGGGCTAAAAGTGAGACCCTACCTCGAAAAACAAAGATAAAAAAGAAGGGAAGGAGGAAAGAAAGAAAGAAAGAAAGGAAGGAAGGAAGGAAGGAAGGAAGGAAGGAAGGAAGGAAGGAAGGGGGGAAGGAAGGAAAGAAGGAAGGAAGGAAGGAAAAAGAAACAAAAGTCACCAAATTTCCAAATGATATTTAATTAAATGAAATGTAATATGTAGAATAGATGTTATGCAATCATTAAAACAATAAGCACTATGGGCATGGCAAATACACAACAATATTCTGAAATGATAGTGTATAAAACAGCAAAAGTCATTTTATTTTTGATGGCAAAATTGCCATGGGCATAATGGTCTGAAAGGAGGATACTTGGTAACAATGTGATGTGCAGAGTGGAGTGATTTTTATTTTACAGTTTTCTTTCAAAATAATGATCACTTAGTACTTTTACAATGGGAAAAATCAAAATTACATTTCCACTGAGATTTCAAAAGCTGTTACTATAGTATGCAATTTCCTGGAGTGTGAATTATAGCTAAAATATTACATGCATTTCTGATAGTAGAGAATACTCTATCCATATCAATTTGAGAGTTCCATATTAGCAAAAAATGCTTAAAATTTATCCATAGAATAATCCCTGGGGTCATTTAGTATTTGGAATCCTCACATGTGGATGGTGTCTAATTGACAAATGTATGCAGCATATCTAACTGACAAGATCACTAACTAACTTTATGTTCTATGATAAATCCATTATTGTATCTCAGGGATTTTGATGAATAATACTGCCCATTCCCTCTAGTCTCATATATGGAGGTAATGTGCAGTCCACTGCTGCTGAACAAAGGAAAGGGAAATTCCCAATCTGGCCAGAGTGGAGTGAAGCTGACATCAACGCAGAAAAGTGGGACGTAGGCAAAGGAGGGAAGGATAAGGACAAAGCTGGAAAAAGCCCAATACTTGTAAGTAGACTTGTCTGTGACTGCACATTGGTTTTGGTTTTTAATTTAATAGCAGTTTTCTTTTTGGTCATGAGAATTAAACTCCCAGTCTTACACATGCTAGGCTCTACCACTGAACTATATCCCCAGTCTTTTAACCTAATAATAGAACAGATTTGTTAACATAAGTGTTTATTAATTCTCCCTCATATCTATTCCAAAGGGAAATATTTTATCTACTTCTCACTAACCACCCATTCTGAGCTCTGGCAAATCATATTTGGGTAAATGGGAGGGGAAAAATATAATGGAGACCTGAGGAAATAAGAGGAAAATCTACAAAAAAAAAAAAAACAGGTTAGAAAACTGACTGGACAGTGAGCAAGCTGTCATTGAGTCGTTTAGACAGAAGGCAGTTGTAGAAAGTGCAATGCATATGTGAGCTGTTGCTGGGAGAATATAGAGAAGATGATTTTTTTAAAAATTTTAACATTTACTTATATATGCTTATATATTTGTGTTTTTATTTAAATAAATAAAAAACAAGGGCTCACAAATATTAGGCACATGCTCTACCACTGACCTATACTTTGAGTTCAGCAAAAATGATTGTAAAAGATCTTACAATGAAATAAGAACCCAACCTTAGGCTGGAAGGTGGCTCAGCAGTTAAAGGAGCTTGCTTACAAAACCTGATGGCCTGGATTTGATTCCCCAGTACCCAAGTAAAGCCAGATGCACAAAATGACACGTTTCTGGATTTTTTTTTTCAGTGTCAGGAGAGCTTGGTATGCCCATCTCTCTCTTGCTCGCTATTTCTTCTATTCTCTCTGTCTCTCCAAATATAAAAATATTTTTTAAAAAACCCAAAATTTCTTAAGCCCTTCAAGACACATGGACAAAAGTCTAAGTTGCTTCTTATTTACATTGATCATGTAAACATGATTTGTCCTTGACATTGGAGCTTTGTAGAATTCTTTTATTCTTCCAGTTACATAACTTTAGGGTCTATTGCATATTTAAAATGTCTTCCTACATTTCTCAAGACTCTTTTTTGGTTGAGGCTACTGGTTGCATCTCAAACATACCTATTTATGTGATGCAGCAACTCATGTAAAAAAAAAAAAAATCCACAGCACACAGTGTAAGATCTGAGAAATCAGCAAGGTTGTTAGAGTGGGAAGATTGACTATGATGACCTTATTTGCATGGAAAATTCTAAAATGGTAAATATTAGCATTAAAGTTTTGTTTAACACATGGGCTGGAGAAATGGCTCAAGGGTTAATATGCTTGCCTGCAAAGCTTAATGACGCAGGTTTGATTCCCCAGTGTCCATGTAAAGCCAGATACACAAAGTGGCACATGCATCTGGAGTGGTTAGAGGCCCTGGCACGCCCATTCTCTCTCCTTCCCTCCTTTCCTCCCTCCCTCCTTCTCTCTGTCTCACTTCTTGCTGCTTCTCTGTGCTTGCAAATAAATAAAAGTATTTTTAAATATGTTAACAAATGTAGAATCACACACTGATCAATGATTTGTCCATAATAATATTTAATAAAAGAAACTTCTGACTCCTTTACCACCTAAAGAACAATGCCCAAATTATCAACATGTTCAGACAAGCATGCTTTGTATCATGCCTAGAGCAACTGTGTAACTTTTAGATGACAAGAGCCTATGAACCCTCCAATTTCAAATGAAAATATACTCAGATCTATTTTGAACTGCATGGTAATTGCATTTCTGTATAGGTATAGGTACAAGTCAGTTCGTGTTTATATCTTTTAGACTTCATTATATAAGTAAGATATATCTGGGTAAATTCACCATTGAGCAACTGAGAATTGGAAAAGACCTAAAGTTGAGTCACCGCAAAGTGTGGAGAAACATCAAGAAGGGGAAAAACAGAAGAGGTCCATCAGAAACTAGTGGTCTTGGGCCTATGTCAGAATCTCTGGGCTGGATAAAGATAATCTCTGGGGCAATCAGAGCAACCAGAACCTGAACCCAAATCCCAAAGTACTTATCTGAAAAGATTTGCATCTAACTTGTTATTAAAACATTTGACCATCACCTAACCTACATGTGTGAAGGGAAATCTTCCATATCAGTGAGTGAAAGTCAGGAACTCATAGGCTCAATAGTTCAGGATATGTATTTGTAGTGCTATGAAGAGAAATTGGGTATATGTGTTAGCTTTCTCATGTAGGACAGAATGGCTGACATAAACAACTTTAAAGTGGAATTACTACTTTTAGTCCATTATTTCATAAGTTTCTATTCTGTTGGAGCAGAAGTGATTCAACTCATGGTAGATAGTAAGCTGGACAAGAGGATGAGGCCAAAGTAAGTTATGCCCTTTGAAGACATGCCCCCAAATAACCTACTTATTCCAATCAAGAATCACCTTCCAACAGTCAACAGTAGTGATCCTCCTACCGTGGCCTCCCAAGTGCTGGTATTAAAGTCATGTACCAGTATGCTAGGTCATGTAATGTAACATGAAGTCTTGAACACACTGCCCAAGGGGCAGCAAGCCACTTGAGTGAAGTCTACTCAAGGGCCCCAGGAAGTGCCTGAAACCTCTCTTCATAAGATTCTTAGGGGAGGATGGATTAATTTCTAGGAGCATAGCTTGGGTGCTCCTCTGGTTTGATTGACATGCCTGGGTTAAATAATGTGTTCTCTACTGTGCATGTTCCTTCCCATGATGTATCTAATATTAATTCTATGTACAGTTATACACAGGCATATGATGGTAAGTAGGGATTTCTGCCTGAATTTCACTTAAAAGACACAGTTTACCTTACTGTGTATATACCCAATACCAGTCTGGATGGCCTTCTTCTGTTCTGTTCCCTAGATCTATATTATTTGAATAACTACTGGTCATGAATATTGGTCACTAAATGGAGGAGAAAACAAGCTCATTGTGGCATGGAAGTAACATGCAGTTTGGTGTAGGTAGGAATCCCAAGTTCCCAAGAGCTTGCTAGGTACATTGCATAAGAGAAGACTATTTACTGCACATAATCTCCTTTTTGACACCAACAGTTGAAAATTAAGTAAACTGTGTTCAATCTTTAGGAAAAACCAAAATATTTACAGTGGATAATAGGGCTAGAACTGGCCCATCCACAATTGTGTACCCTCTATGCCCAGTTTATAATCCAAAGTAACTCATGATTCCTCCAAAATCAAACACCCAATAATCAAGTTTATATACAGGATAAGGACAGTAAGAAGTGATTTATATAACAATATAAAGAATTGTCAATTTTAGTATTCAAATTCTTTGTAAGGTATCTCTGAAGACAAACACACAAAGTAGTCATAACTGCTTTATTGATCAAGAATGCATGTATTTGTTTTATTAGTCTTGGATCTTTATTTTAACAAAGCCATGCACATGAAAGCTTATATATATATTTATATTTATATTTATATTTATATTTATATTTATATTTATATTTATATTTATATTTATATTTATATTTATATTTATATTTATATTTATATATATTTAATCTAGCACTTCTTTGAAGATCCTGAAGGAAAGATTGAATTGCCATCATCATTGAAAGTTTTTTCCTGGAAACGTCCACAAGATTTTATGATTAGCCAGGTAAGAATTACCATTTACCATTAAACTAAATGCCTGTTACCAAGAGGCCTGTTAATACACCAGTGATAAAACTTTACAGTTTCCAAATGATTTACTATATTTTCATGTGCTATACAATAATAGTGCTTTCTTTTAGCATCTAAATAAGAAGTCAATGTTTAGCAGAATGTTTTAATAATTTCCTGTACTGGCTTCCCAGACATTATTGAATTCTTATGTGAGTCTTGAGATGTTTATTTCTCTTCAAAATTTCAAATTATAGACAAAACTATTGTGGTGGTTTGAATAGATGGCCCCCAATATATTCAGTTTTTTTATTGTTTGTAGTTTGCATCTGCAGCCACCTGGCTGGAGGCAGTGTCACTGGGTGGATTTTAAGGTGTGGTGGCGGGTTTCAGATTTCATTTTAAAGATATGCAAGGTGTGCCTAGCTTGAATTCCTGAAGTGTGTTGTGGCTTTTGGCCTTTAGGCTTGTGCTTCTCTCTCTCTCTGCTACTATTCTTTTTTTACATCTTTAAAACTTTTTATTGATAACTTATATGAATAGAGACGATATACTATGATCATAATTCAGTCCCACCACTCCCAAATTCCCTCTCCACTGAGTCCTTTCTTCTTCCCAATGAGCCTCTCTTCTAATTTGGTGCCATCATTTTTCCCTTGTATTATCTTGTGTAGGAAGTGTCAGCCACTGTGAGGTCATGAATAGCAAGACCACTTTGTGTCTGGAAGACAGCATTGTAAGCATTCCTCCCCTTCCTCTAATGCTTACATTCTTTCCACCACCTCTTCCCCAATGGTTCCTAAGCCTTGAACGCATTAATTTTCTAGTCCAAGAGATTCCAACTTGGCTTCCTTTATTCCAGGAATTCCCCAAAGCCTGTTTTCATTTCTAGACTCCATACTCTACCATTCATATCCGACTGACTGGGATACTTTTGGAGAAGCCTTCATTTTAAATAGCCTCAGTATACTTTAGACATAATAATCCAAATTCTTAGTAGCTATATTAGCTTTATTATGTTTTTGTCTTTATATTTTTAATTAACACTAATGCCCTTTTCTCTTGTTGAGTCTCAATATTTGCCTTTAATGCATAGAATACCAGTGGGGTAAATTAATTAGTACCAGCCAAGTGGTTATAATGGAGCTGATATTCTGTATATTAGTAGATTCTATATTGTGAGTTATGTCTACAAGTGTTAGCTTTCATCTGCATTGATACTAATGCATGAAAATATAATTTGTCCATCATAGTAATTGAGAAATAGGCTATATCTATATTCAAAATGAGTTACCAAAATGAGAAAATTGGAAGACATATCCCAACCCATAATAATTATTTGTTGAAGTCCTCCTTGTAAGACATTCCTAATAAATTGATTGTGCATGAATCATGCATTCAAATCAATGTTAATAGTATAAAAGATTGATGTGGGGAATGCAAACTCTGTAATGTCAATTTAATAAACTTGATATTGACATAAATATGCTAGTAATAATGCTTAGTTTACTTACTATAATTCATGATTTAAATTCTGTGTGTATAAAGGAGTTGAGTAAATTGAATAAATTGATATTTTATAATCAATCCTCTTTTCAGTAGACCTTAGCTCAAAGAGTTATATTTGTACTAAAAGTAAATTCACTCATTATTGTCAATGATGTTTAACCTAAACTTATCTTAATGCTGTCTTGTACTTGCACACCTTTGCTACTGTCCACAAAGAGTCCTCTTGATCTGTCATCCTGGGATAGGAGTCAGAACAGCTGTAAGTGAAAATCTAAGTAGAAAGTTCTTGAATAGGAGTTTTCCAGCTTTAATAGAGAGGTCCATGGTGTGAATCTTTCAGTGTACACATGCTGAAAGTTTAAATAAACCCACAAATAATAATAACCTTACACAAGATTTACTCTATTATAATCCTCAGTATGAACCTTTCCATTCTGTAGTGCTGACCCACTAAATTAGTTTCATGAACTACTAAATAACTCAAAGTATATGTTACAAAGATGTTATTTAAGATCTTTGAATCCTGGCTTTAAGAGGTAAGGGTTAGAGGTTGGGAGATGATTCAATGGATAAAGAGTTTTCCATGCAAGGGAAAGGATCAGAGTTTGGATCCCTAGCACCCACATAAATATCAGGTGGGCATGGTGTCTCACTTGTAATTCCAGTACTTAGAAGGTATAGACAAGGGAATACCTGGGCAAGTTTGCTAGCCTGACCAGCCAAATAAGCACACTCTGGGTTTAAGTGAGAGACCATGACTCAGAAAATAGTGATCAAGGAAGAGACTCAATGTCAACCTGTGTCTTCATATATGCATGCACACACAGAATACCAACACATATGCATGCACTGCTATGCACATGCACGCACACTAAACACATGCACACAAACACACACCAAGGTGAACCTGAGCCATTCCAACCAAGGAAGTTAATAGGCAGTGATCATGGTGACTGATCAGGTCTGCTCGTTTTTGAGCACTCCAGGTTAGTAGGATACCACTGAGCATTGATCGTATTAAACATAGTACAATATCCCAGGATTTAGTCTGCCCCAGCATTGGTGTAGAGAACAGAAATACTAAAATATCATTGTGGGGAGCTTTGCTTTACTATTTGCTATCTTTCTCAGAGCCAGTTCCTACTTTACTTCTGTCAGTTGGTGACTACCAAGTTTAATGCATTCAAGTTTGGGTGTCTAACATTTCCTGCTAATCAGGTTTGTTGCACAGTGGTGCTGGACAAAAGAATAAGTGGGCATTTTAGGTATATTCTATCATAGCTAGTCAAAGTAGAAGAAAACATGTTTATAAATTTAAAATTAAGCAACTGAGTCCAGGGCTTTAGGTAAATTTTTCTCTATATAATCTTGAAATTTTATTTCTAAAATTTTTTGATAAAGGACTTTTATCCAGAATATATAAAGAACTCTCAAATCTCAATAGTAAGAAAACAAAAGCTAAACAATCCAATTTCAAAATAGGCAAAAGATTTGAGAACTGGAAAATAAGCACAAAGAATCCTGATCTTCAGTGAAAATTAATTCAAATGAAAATGAGTGAAATGTAGCTATACACCAATTGCAATAGCTGAAGTTTAATACTAACCATATCATGTGTTAGTGAGGAAGTGGAGGAACTGGAATGCTCATATCTTTCTGTTGAAAATATTACATGGTAACTATATTACCTTGTAAAATAGTTTGTGGTTTCTTTAAAAATAAAACTTATACCTACCATATGAGCTACTTATTTTATTCTTAATTACCTAAGATAAGTAACAGTATCTGTCCTACAATGCTTTCAAAAGAATGTCTGTAGTAGCTTTACTTGTAACAGCCCAAAGCTGAGGTCAACTGTGATGCAGCTCAATAATTGCAGCTTACATGGACTGAATCCAGTCTCTGTGCCAGGAACTTTACACTTGCTTGCATTTCTTTCTGTGGCAAACTTTTCATCTTACCATCTTTCTGCTTAATACATTCTTCCACCAAGCACACCAGTCTATTACTTTTAAATTCAACTTTGCTCAACATCTCAGGACATGGACAGAATGCAGCCAACCTTTCTGTCAGTAGCCACTTCCAAACAAGTTCTTTTTTAAGAGGCTATTTGTAGAAAGAATAACTCAACATCACATTGTCTTCCATAAAAATCTAATTCTGTAATGCAAGTTGGTTTGATGGGCTAAATATATATGCTTTTACATGAATTGTAGCTCACATTAGGAGCTGAATAAAAGTCATAGTTATCTATTGTTTTTATTTTGTTAAATAAATTAAATAATGACCATTATATTAATTTTAAAATGTTAAGGGATTAAAATTGGACAAGAATTTAGAAATATATCACAACTAATATATCTCCCAAGATGAAAATATTTTCTGATTGACCATATGTTAACTACCTTCCTGGTTAACTTGAATCATTCATTTAAATTTCAAATCACTTACTACACCCTCTCTGTGTATATGTATACTGTTTATCTGCATATATAATTTATTTATATATACTATAGTATATATGCTATACATATATTTATATATATGATAATACATATAGTATTTATTCATTAAAATACTTTATTTTTATCAGAATTATACTTAATGTTACCTATAGCTCTAACTGAAAATTGTATTGGGTAATGACATTCTATTTTTTTATTTTGATGATTCCAAATATGAGAAATTATATCAGGTTTAGTCTCATTAAGCTTATACATCAGTGAGTTATGCTTTTTTTAAATGTTTTACTGTGGAGTAACGTGTGTGTATATATGTATATATCTTTTATTTCAGACTCCTGTGGTTGTGAAAAATGAAATTATATTTGACTTGTTTTCAACAAATGAGCATTTACTGTGCAGTGAGGTAAGCAGGGCTATAGGAACCACTGTTCCATCATACATAAGGCCTTCTAGGCCTGCCTACCTAAACCAGATAGCTGTTGGCACTCTCCCTTGTGTCCCTTTAAGTTCTGACATATCTGAACATAGCTGACAAAAACTTTCTGCATTTAAAGTGTATAATTTTCATAACTCCTATGCATATTCAATGCAGCTTACTCACCACAATTAAGAAAGTTAACATCATATATATCATTCTGTTTGTGTGGCAAGAACACTTAAATTACTAGAATTTTACCATCTTAGCTCTCTTACTGGTAAAAAGTGCTCTCAGAATCACTCTCTTTCTGCCCCCCCCCACCAGCCCCCTACATGTACACACCAACCAATGAAGGTCAATACCAACTGAGACCATATTTTTATTTATTTATTTTTGAGATAGGGTCTTACACTAGCCCAGGCTGACCTGGAACTCACTCTGTAGTTCCAGACTGTCCTCAGAACTCAAAGTGGTCCTCCTACCTCTGCCTCCGCACTGCTGGGATTAAAGGTGTGCACCACCATGCCTGACCGGAGGTCATCTTTTTTAAGGCATTTTAATTTGTATTACAAATGTATCTCTTGAGAAATAACAGAAAGTCCTATGTTTTTAGTATGTAGGTCAGTAATGAATACATTAGATGTAAAATTTAATTCTGATGAAATAGCTTTTTAAGCTTTCCCTGACAAATTTGTGTATCTATACTTTACAAATAGCAAATTAACACTGTTGGTTTTTGTTATTTCCAGCTTATGAGGTGGATTATCAGTGAGATCTATGCAGTGTGGAAGATATTCAATGGAGAAACTCTGAACAACTATTTCAAAGCAAATGCAGGAGAACAACCTGGTCTCCTTTGGAAGCCCTGGGAACACATCTACTCCTTGTGCAAGGCTGTGAAAGGTCACATGCCTTTGTTCAACAGCTACGGGAAATATGTGGTGAAACTTTACTGGATGGTAAGTCAAGTTGTGCATTCAAACTCATGTGTCTTTGCAATCAAAATATATTTGTCAAGCCAGAATACAAGGCTGAAAAAGACGTTTAATCCACTTTGGAAATCTCAGTCTGATCCAATCATTTAGCCCATCTCTATACAATTTAGCCTTTCCATGGAGACATCTAAAAGTGTGGCTGACAGACAGAACCTGAAGCTGTGTGATTTCCTATAACACCTCATTGGACACATCCAGGGGTGCCACTAAGCTGGCAATCATTGAATTATAGATAGTTCCATATGAATTCTTCTTACTATTTAATTTTTGACAAGTTCATACCAATAAAAATACATTATGAACATATATCCTCATCAACTTCTCTTCTTCCTTCTCCTACTGAGCATTTTCTTCTTCCCAATTAGTACCCTTCCTACTTCCATGGTGTGTATGTGTGTGTGTGTGTGTGTGTGTGTGTGTGTGTGTGTGTGTGTGTGTATACACCACTGAGTTCAGTTGCTTGCATGAGCATAAGCTATTTACTAGAACATGAGCAACATACTAGTGGCTGCACCACGGGAGAACAATGACTTCTCCTCCTCCAGCAACCATCAACTGCCAGCAGTTCTTAAGGGAGGAGTTGGGGGCTCATGAGCATGGAATGTTGATGGGCTCAACCTTGTGCAAGTCTTATGCAGCTAACCGCAGTTGCTTTGACTTCATGAGTGCAGTGGACATGTCATATCTGAAAGGCAGTGTTCCACAGCCATCCTTCCTGCTCCCTGGCTCTTATTTTCCTATGACCTCCCCTTCGGTGATGTTCCCTGAGCCATAGAGAGGGCATTACAGATGTCCTGTTCAGGGATAGGCACCTCACAGTCCCTGATTCTCAGCACTCACTAGTTTTGAGCTTCAGCAATAAAGGCCACCCACTGCGCAAAGGCTTCTTCTCTGACTCTAGCTGAGAACACGATTAATCGATGGCATAAAAATAAATGTTTAGGCTGGTGCAATTAAAGTCACACACCTTTAATCCCAGCACTTAGGAGGCAGAGGTAGGAGGATCACTGTGAGTTAACTCCAGCCTGTGACTACATGGTGCATTCCAGGTTAGCCTGGGCTAGAGCAAAATACTACCTCAAAAAAACTTATAAATAAATAAATAAACAAATACTTAGAAGGGAATTTGATGGGCACATGTGGAGCCCACCCTACTATTTTGTCATGTTATTGACTGGTAACTGCCTGGTTTTCAAGCTGATAGAAATCTGTTTTCTCTGAGGTAGTGAAAGAAGCTACTACATCTTTCTAAGTATTTCCCCGCTGGTAGAGTTCAACCCACACCTGTGTGCTTTAGTAAAGACTTAGGATCTCACCTGCCCCAGTGTCTAAGAAGAGCTGGAGGAGGTGGCAGCAGGAAGATCCTGATTGTTGGTGTAAATTGCAATTGATTAGGGATCATTTCTCAGGTTCAAGTTAGAAGTGAAGAGTTCAGATAAGTGAGGCCACCATGTTGCTTTGAACACTTCAGGAGGGGGAATGGATTTACCAGGGGTGAAAAAGAACAGCTTGCTAAGAAATCAACGAAAATAAAAAAGACTGGCACCAGAGCTCCTTCTCCTACCAAACATAAGGTCCCCTCTGAGGAATAGTCCAATGATCACTCTAAAGATGAGGGGACTGCCAAAAAGTCGGCTGAGAAAGACCATGGCAGGGATGACTCAGAAGAGGAGCTACGCTTCCAGCAGAAGCTACAGCACTAGCTTGTGGTCCAGCTCAGACTACAGTTTGGGTTCCAGCAACAGCAGGGGTTCCAGCAGTGGCTCCAGCTGCCACACTGTGTTCAGAGGCTCAGGATGACTCAGCTCATCCTGCAACTCAAGCTTCCACAGCTCCTTCTGCTCCCAGAGCAGGCAGGACAAAACAAGGCATTCCCACTTGGAAAGGGATGGCAGAGACAAGAAGGGAGAACCCTTCCCCTAAACCCAGCAAAGAGCACATTGGAGGCCCACCCAGAATGTGAGGAAGGATCATGTCATGGAGACAGCTTCCACATGTGGGAAAATTAAAGTGATGGGCATGTCTGTAGAAAGCATGCATCCCAGTCTGCCCAAAGGCCGCACACAGGTGGAAGTTGAGAAGGTGCTGGAGCATACACGTGGAGGACAAGCTGATGCCCAGGAGATTGCTGCTACTGCTGGGCTGGGCCCTGGCCCAGGCCGCCCCTCAGACATTCAGCCATCCTAGGAGCATGCTGCTATTACTTCCTATGCAGTACAGGGCTCCACCAAGGATGAGAAGGCTCTGATCCAGTCGTCGCCTGGGCACTGGTGGTCCTGCTCTACTGGTAGGAACTTTTCCTGCTCAACTCTGGATAAACAGGGCCATAGAAACTCACCCTAGTAACTTATGTCTCACCCATCGCAGTTTCATCCCTTCTCTAGCCAAAGGTGGATGGGTATAGATCGATAGGTTCCCTCACCTCTGAGGCTTTAAAGGCAGCCATTCAGATGTTTCCTGTGTGGGCTGATCCTGCCTGCAGAAATGCTTTTGATTCAGTACCGTGCCCGTAATAAACGTCCTGTAGTTTACTGATTTGAAAGTTCCCTCATCCTGGCTCCTGAGTCTGATCAATGGCAGAGCCAAGCAAGCCTCAATAGGATAGCAGTCTATCCACAGACAACCTGGGACAGGTCAGATAACCTGGTCGGGCCCTTGCTTTGCAGTATCTTCAGGAAAGGAAACCACACTGCTCTTCTGTTAGGCCTGGCCGTGCCCCTGCAGAGTTCTCTTCAACATCTACACTCAGACCTTGAAGGGGTCCCTCCATCCCATAAATGTTTCTGTCTTTCCATGTTCTCTACATACACCCCTGTCCAATGTTGCCCTTACTTCTTTAAACAAACAATTTATTTATTTTGAGAAGGAGAGAGAGAGAGACAGGGAGATAGAGAGAATGGGCATGCCAGGTTCTCTAGCCACTGCAAATGAACTCCAGATGCATTCGCCATCTTGTACATCTGGTTTATGTGGGTACTGGTCATTAGGCTTTCTAGGCAGGAGCCTTAACCTCTAAACCATCACTTCAGCCCACCTTTACTCTGGTTTATTTATTTTTTGTTTTTCTGAGGCAAGCCCAACAGATTGTTTTTTTTTTTGTTTTTTTTTTTTTTTTTTTTTATAAGAGAGAGTAAGAGTCAGAGTCAGACAGAGAAAGAGAGAGATAGAGAGACAATTGGCACGCCAGGGCCTCCAGCCATCATAATCAAATTCCAGATGCATGTGCCACCTTGTGCACATGTGCGATCTTGCACATTTGCATCATCTTGTGCATCTGGCTTACATGGGATCTGAAGAGTCGAACAGGAGTCCTTAGGCTTCACAGACAAGTGCCTTAACTGCTAAGCCATCACTCCAGGCCTCACCCTTCCTCTTGAAGTTGATGAGCCAGTTCTACAAGGTCATCAGAACCTACACCACCTCCATTTTAGCTGCTATTCACAATGAATTTGCAGGTTACCTTGGAAATATGTGCATTGATGATTTTCTTTTCTTTCATTATACAGTTAGTACTATAAAATTTGTTTTGAGTTTTGTAATTTTGTAGCATTCTAGATCAGGTTGTGTTTGTATAGCCCTAGGATTAGAATGCAAGCAAAAAGAACTAGAATAGATTCTTTCTGGCAAGATATATTAATTTTTTCATCTCTTGCCCATTTCTGGACATGCATTATGTAATTTTTAATTTTTTTCTCTTCTAACCAGCTGCCATTCAGCATTTGTAAGTATGCATCATTTGCTTCACCCTGTAAGGGCTATTCAACATGTTCATAAAAGTATGCTGAACTCCCAACGACTGCTTCATTCTGTGTGGTCCCCACAGACACATTTCCACCCTCCATTCCTTCCCCTTCCCTCTGGCTTTTTGTGATTTCTGAACATCTTTGTCTTTTCCATAAAATTGATTTCTCTTCTTTTAACTTATTACAAAATTCCTTTTCTCTCTTTTCTGTGGTACCTTAAGGCATTTCCCATTTTCACTTCTTTGAGGCAAACTCAATTCTCACAGTCTTTTTACACATTTAAAATTCTGATTTTTTTTTTCTTGGTCTGGTGATATAAGCCTATAATCCCAGTAACTCAAAAGGCTGAAGCAGGAGGATCACAAGTTCAAGGCCTGTAGGTTCAAGGTTAGCTTCGACAACTTGGTGAGAATTTCAAATTATAAAAAAAAAGCCAACAAAACTTAAACAACAAAAACAACAAAATAGCTAGGTATATAGTTCAGTGTACTACAAAAATAATAGAGATAGATAGATAATAGACAGATTGACAGACAGATAGATAATAGATAATAAACAGATGATAGATTCTGGTTTTCATACAAGAATATAATTTTCCATAAAAGCATTTCCAGTTTGGATTCTAGGCTGATTGTACAGGTGTTTTTTTTTTTTTTTTAATATATCATCCAGGTAGGAAATATGTGGAGTAGACACTAGGAACAGGTTCATAAAAGAGAGATCATCGGCTTTCCCTCTTCTTTTACCTGTTGGCTGTAGCATGACAGGGGCCTCTCCGAAAGAAGCATTGGCCAGTACACCACACTGGAAGTACCGAGCAGCCTTCTTCTGTCTCTGCTCTCCATCTCATGAGCAGGACACACAGTGCGGCCCATAATCTCCTCCACTGCTTTCAGCATCTTTATGTGAAAACGTTTTAGCTTCTATTTCTCATTTCCCTTGCAGTCTTGTATAATTCACAATCTCTTAAACTGTGGGATATAGCAAAGTGGGGACTTCCTAAATTCCTGCTCCCCAGACTCTACCCCAGACTTCCCAGATGCCAGCTTTGAGGACAGAGCCTTCCATCTTCAATTTGGTTGTTTGCATGGGTTTTTGCATGCGTGTTTGGTGTGCATTGATGTGTTTGTGCACATAGGTGTGCCTGTACATGTGGGTATGGGTGTGGAAGCCGGAGATTGATGTTGAGTATCTTTTATAATTACTCTCTACCTTACTGACAGAGGTAGGTTCTCTCTCTTGAATCCAATGCCCACCAGTTTTTCAGGTCTGACTATCCAGCCTGCCTCAGTGATTGCCTCTCTTTTTCTTCCAAGTATGAGGAATACAGATGGACATGCACAACACCCAGCCTTTGTGCCGATTCTGGGGATCCAAACTCCTGTCTCCACACATGGGGCAAGCATTTTATCCACTGGGCTGTGTCCACAGACCCCATTTCTTTCTTTGGTCCCATCCCTCCCTTCCTTCCTTCCATTTTGTTGATACAGGGTCTCAAGTAGCCCAGGCAGGCCAATAACTCAGTATGTAGATAAGGATAACCTTGAACTTCTGATTTCCTTGCCTCCCCCTCTCCAGTGCTACAGGAGTATTACAGGCATGTGCTACTAAGTTCTGCTTGCAATCATTCTTGTTTTATTCATTAAATTCGAGTTTTCAAGGTATAAATCTATGACAAATTATTTTTCTATTATCCAATTACTATATCTAAGAAATAAAATGCAACTTGTTAATTTTATCATCTATACATGCTTTTATTTGGGAAATGTAAATTCTATTAAAACAAACAAGGAAGAATATAGGAGTTGCTTATAATTTTACCCTATTCAGATATTCACAATGATTTGTGTATGTTTTCCTAAACACGGATAGGTGTGTGTGCCTACTATATAACATCACAGTATTGTAACAACTTAATTGTTTTGTAAACTATTCCTTCCCTAACATTGAGCCCTTTTATGTTGATACATTTTATGTATTTTGTGCTCCATTATATGGGTATATAAATAAATATATGCATTTTGTTGGATCTACATTGATAAATGCTAATGTTATAGCAAGTTTTCACTTCCACAAACAGGGCTGCAAATGAGTATCCTTTTGTGTACATATCTTGTACAATAGTATGATGGTATGGACTTTTTTAATAGAATTTCTACATGTTGAATAATTCTGTTAAAATATAAAACTTGTTCATTTTGATGAGTTTACTCAAATTACTCATATTTTATTTTCAAAGGCCATTTATATTTGGTATAATTGTAAGTTATGTTTGCCATGTTATTATTTTTTGTTCTGTTGCCATCCTTATTTTCAAATTTGTATTCTTTATGTATTTTCCTGTCTTCAAGCATGACTCAGGTGCTTTCTGAACTCAGTTTACTGGTCATTGATTTTGTTGAGGATGTTCTACACACTTTTTCTTTAGTGGTTACCCTGAGAATTAACATGCACAGCTTTTCACAGTTCCTTAATATCAATGTCTAAAATGAAAAATAGTTACTTTGCCAACCTTTTGGACATATTCCATACCTCTCTTTCTGAAATATTGTTCTTAAATATTTCCTATGTGTCTTGAAGATCTCATTATAAATATTCCTTTTAAATTCAAATATAATTTTAAGCTCATGTGGGAACAATACTCAGTTATATTGTCATGTTTACTTTTCTCCTTGGCTTTCTGTAAGTCTCATGTATTCTTTTCTTTCATCCTATTTTTATTTCTGAAGATAACACATTACTTTATGCTTTATTTATGAGAATGTTTTCCTTTCACTATTGACCCTAAAGGGTATTTGCCCTAGTGACAGAATTTTGGGTTGACAGTACTTTTCCTCAGGCATTTGAAAAATAGCATGCCACTTGGAGCTGCCTTTCTTAGTTTCTAAAGAATAATCTGCTCTTCTCCCATAGATAATGTCTCTTTTCTTGCTGTTATCTTCACAGATTTTACCTTTGGTCTTGAGTTTTCAGAAGTTTGTGTTTAATATGTCAGACTGTGTATGATTTAGAGTTTATCTTGTTTGGGTTATTCTGACCTTCGTTAATGGGGAGGTTTGTGTTTTAGGATCAATTTAGGACATTTTAATCCATAATTTCTTCAAATGCCTATTTAGATTCACCTTCTTATTCTTCTTGTTTTGTCACCCCAAAGACAAGATGGTGCATGTTTTCATGTCATCCCATGAGTCTCTGGGCTTCATATCAATCTTGATCTATTTTCCCTCTTAATTTCAACCCATCTAATCCTCAATTCACTAGTTTTCCATACCATGTATAGCTTCTATTGATCTCGCTTCCATGTCATTTTAATTACATGCTTTCTTTTATAACTTTGATGCCTTTGTTGAGATTTTGATTTTTCATCTATTTCAAGAAGGAAGGAAGGAAAGGGTCATAAAGCTTCTAAATAAGGCAATATGGAGTTCAGGCTTACAAGTGTCATACAACAAAAATAGTTCACATGTCACTTCCTTAGTACTCCCCCCCCCGCTCCCCCACCAGTAAATTTATTAAGATGTATTTTTCTTTCTGGTGTTAGAATACCATGAACACATTGCATTTCATATTATTTACTAATACGCCTGTCTCCACTAGCTCTGAGTAATCAATAGTGAAGATCTGACCATGAATTATGCATAGTTTTATGCTCACAGTGCTTGTTGCCACTGCAAAAATATTTGTTGGCAAAAGAGCTAATTTGTAATGAAAATTAGCATATAAAACTAACATGAAATCATAATTATAGATCATAATCATCACTGTTATAATTTGATTAATGCTTTTAATTATGAAATAAAATGCTTACAGAAAATAATTATTTTATTAAATAAAATAATACTTTACTTTACATTGCAAAACTTAGCTCCTTAACTGGGATGTAGTTGTAATGTGGGAATTGTAAGTGCAGGATCAGTGAGAATGTATCAGGATAAGTAGTAATTATTAAAATTATACTTGAAGAATCTATATTATGACTGTATAAGATATATGATGCCCAAAATAATTCAAGGTTGCATAATGTTTCAGTTCTGCTAATTTACTTTATTATGTGCTCATAAGACCTCAATAAAGCACAATATTGAAAGCCTACATCTCAATTTTCAACCGTAAGATGCTAATATGTTTATTATACAGTAAATCACAATAAACAGTAAAGTTAGAGAAAGAAATCACCATTGATGGCATGATAATCTTTTCTTCTTCATTTCAGGGCTGCTGGAGAAAGATAACTATTGATGACTTTCTGCCCTTTGATGAGGATAACAAGCTACTGCTCCCATCTACAACCTGTGAATTTGAACTCTGGCCCATGCTGCTGTCTAAAGCCATCATTAAGTTGGCAAATGTTGAGTATGTACTGAGAACTTATCACTCATCTATCAGAAAACAAAACAGACCGCAAGCAAGAACAATCATACATCCATATTAAATGGATTTATTTTCAAAAGTAATTTAAGGGTTGGGGAGATGGCTTATTAGTATGTAAAGCAGTTTGATGAAAGCATGAGGAGCAGAGTTCCATCCCCAGAACCCACCCAAATACTGGGCTTGGTGGTGCAAACCTGTAATCCCTGCACTGGGGAGCCAGCAACAGGCAACCCCAGGGGCTCACTCAGTAGGTAGCCTAGTTGAGCTCTAGGTCTGGTGGAAGACCATGAGCAACACACCTGATATCAAACTGTGGCCTCTACACACACACACACACACACACACACACACACACTCACACATACATACACACAAACACATGTACATGCTTATGTCCCTGCACACATATGCTCACACTCACAGGAACATTCACACCTATCATACATGCATACACATGCGAAAAATTAGTTAAAGAAATTTTTTCCTCCCAAATAACTTTCTAGTATAAAAGCTAACATACCTACATGACTGGTTTGTGGTATTGGCTTAACCAATGGAAATGCAAAGTTACTGAAAAGTGAAAAGAGTGAAAATGGAAAATATGCCAGGGTAATGCAGGAAAGAAACTGTTTTATAGAGGAGAGTGTTGAGTCATCTAAATACTGAGTAACATACTGTGGAATCCAAATAAAACTTCAGAATCTGCATATGTAGTGCTAATTTGTAAAAGTTAAGAAGACCAGAACCTTTCAGAATGGCAACATGCCCTTCATACTTTTGGTAATATTGGTCCATTGATATATTTATGATTAAAACTGTTCATATTCTCTTGGATGTACTTGCAAAATCTGCTGTGTTAACATGAATGCCCGCACAACTTGAGCATCTAACATACATGATATGAGTCCCAGAGACAGCAAGCTGCTCCTCCATCGTGGTCCTAGCAATGCAACTCACAAGGGGAGCGAGGCTCAGATATTTGAAGTGGTTGAATGGAAATTGTGCATCACTATGACCCACACATGCCCTGCACAGACCTTTTGCAGTGGGCCACAGCAGCTCCACGTGTAACAGAGAACACCCCCACACTTGGACAGGCCCTGTCAGCCCTGGGCTCTCCTCCCTTCTGCAGTATGCTTAGAAACACTCCTCAGATGCCAGGCTGTTCCATGTAGATTTTCTTTTGGCTCAGCTTCCTTTGTGCCCCCAAGGCTACCGACAATAGCACCCATCCCCACTGCCATCCTCATCATCTCTCTTTTCTCTTGCTCACCCTCAAATTGTATGAAGAGTTATTTTTCTTTTCACCTCACTTCCATCCCCTCATTTCAATGATTTTTGTAAAACTTTAGCTCTGTTTTTTTTCTTCTTTTAAAAATAGCTGAATACCATTAAGTCTTCCCACTTGTGGCAGCTATGTTTGTTTATCTGAAAAAAAAATAATGGTTATAATGATCTTAGTGTTCCTAAGAATTAGAGCTGCAAGAGTAATGAAGCATGAGGCACATGGCCTGGATAGCAAGAGCAGTATTTCATCTTTCTAAAAGCTGTAGTTCTGTGGAATGTATTAGGAATATGAGGAATAGAGTTATTATTTATAAATGAATAAAAGACTAAGTAAAATATATTTCCTAAAATTTCTCATGAAAACATGTCCCGCATTGCACCATTTTTATTTCTCTATAAATTCATCCCAGGTTTGGTTTGGTACATGAAGTTTAGCTTTCTACATTTAACAAATCTAATATACTACGGCTATTAAAATTTCACTGTGAAATATGTAAAGAAAAGGGCCTCATTCATGTGAGACTTATAAAGGAAGCCCTGAATGAAACTCTTTGAAGAGGCCTTCAGGCTGCACTGTGAAGTACAACAACAGATATGTGTTATCTTGGAGACATGAAGGCCGATAAGAGTTAACAATCCATAAAGAAAACAGTGCAAATTCATAACCAGTGGACTACGTGACTCGGATGGTATGGCTTGTTTCTGAAGAAAAGGATGCCTGTGTGGTCAGTACTGTCTGCACCACCCCGTAGACGATTAGGATGGAAGAAGGTTTGCTACTTCGGTGCATAAGGAATGTGAACATAAATATATACTAACCACCTCAGAAGGTGGAGGTAGATGAATCAATGTGAGTTCTAGGGTGCTTGGGCTACAGAGTGAGTTCCAGGTCATCTTAGACTGCAGTGAAATCCTGACTCCAATGAGAGAGAGAGAGAGAGAGAGAGAGAGATTGAGATATGAAACAACCAAGTGACAACAGTAACATTTGGTTGATCACGACCTCTGACATCGTCACGCTGGCAGGCCCACTCTGATAGGATAGAGCACATGTTTCTGAATATTCAGCAGTTGTCTAAACATGTCCCTAAGGATTTCTGATTCCCATCTTGAGCCCATGGAAGTGATTGAATCCTAGGTTCACAGTATCTCAGAATAATAAATGAAATTGAAATGATGAAAGACAATGCTCTACTTTCAAAAAACATATGGTATGGTGAACATATAACATGAGCTATATACTATTTGTTATACATTGTACAATATATAATATGAGGGAACCCATCTCTCATCTTTATAACATGAGATCCTGTCTTACAAACAAAACTACACAGTATATATTCATGCTGTTAAAATACATTAGAAAATTTTTATTGGATCAATTTAAGTATTTCTAACAAAGCACAGCATGTCTGTGGAGATAGAATTTTCCATCTAGCATTTTCCCCAATGTTAGTTACTATGTTGCTGTTTAGGATTGTTTCCCAGTCCTTACATATTCTATGTTTTCAAATGTTGGTAACTATAGCATTGTGCATTTTCTTTTCAGCATCCACGTAGCACAGAGGAGAGAGTTGGGAGAATTCACAGTTTTCCATGCACTCACAGGGTGGTTACCTGAAGTCATTCCTCTTCAGTAGGTTTGAAGATTAAGTTGTTCATATTTTTTTTCTTTCCTTCAAAGATTACTTTAAAATATTTTTATTCTGTGAGAAAACTTCAAGAAACGTATGGTACAAAATGATTGGGAGAATAGCATTATTTTAGTACCATAATAATTCCTTCGGATCTTTAGGGTGAATTCTGCTTCCTTGGGAATGTAGTTGCAATAGCTGCTGTGTTCATATGCCTGCATGACTTAGACGCATGATACATGCCTACTCTGTTTTATAGACAAGCCACAAGGTTCTTACTTGACATTAATTCCTATAACAACAAATAAAAGCAGACTGAAGCAGATTAGACCAAAAAGAGCAGACATGAGATAGGTCTAAGTTCTACAAGAGACAGCTTTGAATTTCAGCTTCTGTTACATCTTAAGAAACAACAACACATTTTTAGAGACGTGAAAAGACAAAAGAAAAGACCTCAAATTGCCACATGTGGAAACTGTGGATGGCAAAAATGTCTGGACATGGGTTCATTAGTACAGCACACTCTGTTGATTCCTCTCATAGCATCTTCTGACCCATGTGGTCTGCAACTGTCTTCAGTGGCCAACCTTTGTACTTGCCAGTAGAAGAAGAAAGTGGGAGGAGAAGGATATCTTTTGTTTTTGTAAATCTCACTTTTAAGAAAGCAAAGGGAAGACAGCTTCTCTATATCTGTTATACCTTAACTACCTTCACTTGAATAGTTCATACTTTGGGGTGGCATGTTTTAGGATCTCCCCACATATACATATACATATACATATAAATATACATATATATATATATATACATATAATATCTAATATATTCTTGTAGATGATATATGAATATGTATAAATACCTACATTCAAAATTCATTTAATATAATGAATTAAAACCTTAAATATCTGAATTTCAAATAGCAAGCCAGTAAAACAATAGTGATTATCATGCTATAATAGTTATAGGTTTCCATCTATATAACTATTATACTTATTCCTATGGAAGCATAAAACATATTTTTATTACCCATACATATTATAGAATAATCCTGATAAAATGTCTATTCTGTATCAAGTACCTTAATATATCTTATATGATTAGTAACATAATTCTGAAAAGATACCTTTTGTAATTATGACATGACATTATTAACTAATAATTCATCATTACCAATAAAGAAACTTTCATATGATTCTAGATGTTCAAAGGCAGCTGGTCTATGTCAAAATACAGTAATTGTGGTAGATAAAGAAAAGAGACACCATTTAAAGTAAGGTTCCTTAAAATTTCCAAAATAGGTTTTAAGTTTAAAAGTTTGTTTTAATACCAAAAGGGACAGGTACCTAATTTGATTATGTTACCATTGACAGGGACCAATTAGGTGAAGGGGCAGAGCAAAGAATTATAGCAGTAGATCTGGTCATATTATCATTCAGATCCTGAATTTTATAAGATAATGAAATTCACAGTGTACTTAGTGACTTGGAGCCTCTGTGCTTTAGTACTGGGAAGCCACACTTCCCTGGTATTAGCCAAGACAAGGGGATGTTGAAGAAGGACTAGTCACTTCTGCCTTTAGTCCATTTTCCCAGCAGCATAAAGTAGGTGATACTTGAAGAGTAACAGTATTTACTCCACAGGGAAGCCAAGTAAGGCAAGAAATTTTACAGGGGAACCTATCCCCCACTTGATGTTTGCTCAGGTACATACTGTTTTCCTATCATGGTTTAAACACTCCAGTCTCCATTGCCAGCCTGAGTAGTCCATGGATTAATTTTCTGTATTATTAACAAAACTGGCACATAGTAGACACTCACTAAAAGCATAATACCTGGATAATTGATTCAATAATTGAAATTAGTCTTGTGAAATAAAGTCAATTTTTTTTTATCAAGCATTTCTAGATGTGAGGTGGAAAACCATTACTTGAAAATTAATTATGGTGTGCTTTCTTTAAGCCCCGGATACATGGAGAAAGTCTGGGAGCTCTTAAAAGATATACTGCCTGAATTTAAGCTGTCAGATGAGCCCAACTCTGAAAGCAAAATCACAGTGCTCAAAGAACCCGTGAAAGAGGTGAAGGATACCAAAGAAGTGAGAGATGGAAAGGAAGCAAAAGACTCAAAGGAATTCAAACCTGAAACATCCTTAACTACCCTGAAAGGTCCAGAAAAAGGTGACAAAGGTCTAAAGGGTAAGACACTTGACATCAAACAGTTGTATAACATGGGCATCACATATTCATGCTTCATGACTGTTGTCAAAGCAAGTACTTTTTAAAATTGTTGCTACCATTTCTTAAGCCTTATGAAAACAGCCATATGATTAAGGTCATTCTTTCTGAATACCTTAGAACTCATAATTGTGTTGACTGTATGTTAATTATTACTTCATACCTTGCTTCCTTAAATTTATGCACTCTTATTACAGGAAAATTCATAAAATTCTAAATTTTCAGTAAGATTTTCTTCCATATTCATATGCTGAGTGAGATGGACCAAACAGCAAGGTATAAAACCTAATCTGTTGATTATGTAGTAGCTGAAATGAACATCAATTAGATTATGATTTCCTAAAAACTTATCCTAAGGTAGATAATCAAATCTAAAAGGAAAATAATTTCAAATTATTTTACAAAGTAGACACCATTACTCTTGTCACAATGAAAATATATTGAAAATTCTGTGTATACTGAGGTACTTTACATAGATAGGTGTGTACTTGAACAAAATGCATGTGAAGAAAAATTAAATGTATTAGAAAATACTCAGATATTCTGGAATATTTTGGTAGTGTATAAAATGATGTTTCAAATATCTGTATTTTATACACTACCAATATTTGTCAAACCACTCCTTATCAAGGTTATGTTTAACCTGGGAGACATGTGGATCATGAATTCCAAGCCAACCTGGGTTACATAGCAAGTTCAAGGCCAACTTGAACCACATAGTAAGACCTTAACTTAAGAATCCAAGGGCTGGGTTTGTAGTTTGGTGGTACACACTTGCCTACCACAGGCAAGGTCTTAGGTTTGTGTCCAACAATGAAAAAGGGACAGGAAAGAAGGAGCATGTCTAGCACTATTTCTCACCACATAGCTCACAGATTTTCTTTAAGATTGTATCAAGAGCAAATATGAGAGCAATATCTTTCTACATAGACAGATTGATCTTGATGAAAATAAGCAAAGAAATGTGATTGAATTCATTTTGTCAAACCAACTCATTAGAAAGATGGTGTTGTGGAGGGGAAGTAGTCTACCACAGTAAAGCTGCACATAAGATTACTGACTTGAGGAAAAAAAAAGTAGCAGTTACAAGGTGGCTTACCTTGGGGGAGGTAATTATAAGATTCTGGGTTGCAAAGCTAGATAAATGATGATTTCTGTCAAAAAGGATCACAGAATGTTTTTGACCTTATTTTTAAAAAATTGATTTATTTGAGGGAAAGAGGCAGAGAGAGAGAATGGGCACACCAGGGTCTCCAGCCACTGAAAACAAAGTCCAGATACATGCGCCCCCTTGTGCATCTGGCTTACCTGGGTCCTGGAGAATTGAACCAGGATCCTTTGGCTTTGCAGGCAAACATCTTAACAGATAAGCCATCTCTCCAGCCTGATTTTTAAAAAAAATAAGGTTTATTTTTATTTATTCATTTGAGAGTGACAGACAGAGAAAGAGAGAATGGTCACACCCAGGCCTCCAGCCATGAGTGTCCCCTTGTGCATCTGGCTGATGTGGGTCCTGGGGAATCAAGCCTCGAACCAGGGTCCCTTAAGTGTCACAGGCAAGCGCTTAACCACTAAGCCATCTCTTCAGCTCTCCAGACTAATTTTGACTGTATCAAATGTGAAGTGCCTGTAAGAATATCAAGTGGATTTTTAGTATCCAGGTTCTACAAGCTGGACCAATATAGGAGGCATTGATGTGTTGTGTGCATGCTGAATAAACCATGGTGAAATTCTCAAGGAGACAGCCTGGAATGGGAACAACAGGATGGTAAAGACTGAGCCCAAAGATTCCTTTCAATACCTGCGAGTTTGGTGCAGATGATGAACTAATGAAGAACACTGGAGTGGCCAGAGAAGCAGGGAAAGAAGAGACAGAACATTCTGGCATTGGAGTCTAAGAGAGGAAAACATGTCAAGAATCAGAAAGATTGTGTCAAATATTGTTGGAAGATGAACTATGATGAGAGCCTAAATATTTCTATTAGATTATGGGGTACATCAGAGTGTACCACTGAGCTACAAACCCAGCCATTGAATTCTTAAGGCAAGATCTTACTGTGTGGGCCAAGTTGGCCTTGAACTTACTGTGGAACCCAGGTTGTCTTAGAGTTCATAGTCTACTTGTCTCCCATGTTAGATATAACCCTGATAAGGAGCGGTTTGACAAGATATTGGTAGTGTATAAAATAAAGATATTTGAAAGGTCATTTTAGACACTACCAAAATATACTATGGGAAGTGATGTGCATGTATAGCTCAAGGAAGAGAGCTAAGCGAATCGGAGAATACCTGTGGGAAGCTTGGCCTTGAGGAAAAGCAGAGCCTTAAATGGCAGTTGGCAGCAATTAATGTGGGAGCTAGACACCATGTATAATTGTTAGTCGAGTGAGGGAGAGCTCAGAAGCTTTAAGGATTGATTAGTTGCAGAAATATAAGTTTCCCAGGGAAGTAGGATCTTCAGCTAGGCTAGAATATTAATCTAGCACAAGGAAGCCGTGACTCTCCATCCTAATGGATGAGTGCATGCTGCAGGGCTATGCCGAGAATGGAAGCAGATGCCACTGGGGGGAAGGTTTGGTAGAGAAAAGGTGAAGATTTCTGACAAAAACATCTGTATTATCTGTTTATAGGCATCCTAACTCTGAGCTGAGAGTGAGGTTGAGGTGGAAGAGGTAGATACCTGGAAACTTAAAATTGGTGTGGTGAGGTTTGTAAAACTAAAAGATAATATCCTGTAGGACTTAGTTATCAAGCATGTTTGGAGTGGAGTTTTGATAAACAGAAGGTTTTAAATGATAGGTAATCAGCACCAATTTAGGCTATTGATAATACTTACTTAGGCTAGTGGCAAATACTATTATATACCAACTACATTTACAAATTAAATACCCTACCCTTTCTACTTATAAATTTTATTGGGTATATTATGTATAAATCAGATTCTAAATAGGATAAAAGACAAAGCTTAATTTAAAAATTACTAGTGAAATTAAATATTGCCACCCAAAATTAGTTAAATTGAATTAAGCTGATATTTATGCAAAATCAACAAGATAAAATTCTGTCAACCTATTTTAATGCTTAAAATTTTTAACTTTTATATCTAAATTTAATTTATTAAATTTTAAACTAAATGTCTCAGCCTATATTTAAAGTTATATTTATTTTTACTTTCATATCTATTGCACATGTTAAATTTACTCTAAAAGCTAAGGTGGTGTACTTTTGATGCTAAGGAACATTGTAAATAATTAGTGTCATTTTCATTGTTGAAATTGTAAAGAAAACAATGAAGACTTTGATCAATTTGATCAATACAGAGTTAGCAGACGATACTGAGAAGCTAAACTACACTTTCATTCAGCATTTGAACTTGTTCATTGGGAGATAAAAATATATTGGAAATTTGTTTTATAATTAAAGGGGAATATAGTTCTGGAGTTCTGGGTTTTATTACACAAACTATTCATCTGGAGTTCGTTTGCAGTAGCAAGAAACCCTGGCACACCCACATGCTCTCTGTCTTTCTTTGTCTTTCTCAAATAAATAAATAAATAAATTTAAAAAAATAAAAATGAGAAAACTAGCCTGACATATTTACTTATGTATGATTTAGTATAATTTATATACCAAATATAAATATATAAGTATAATTATGTGTTATATATTATATAATATCATTGTCTATTATATAACAAATTAGGAGCGCTGACACAATATATGATTTTCATTTTTTTAAAATAATTTTTAAATGTTTCATTAATTTACTTATTTGAGAGAGAGAGAAATAGAGGGGGCAGATAGAAAGAGAGGGAGAATTGGTGCACCAGGGCATCCAGCCACTGCAAACAGACCCCAGATGTATGCACCACCTGTACATCTGACTTTATGTGGGTACTGAGGAATCAAACCTGGGTCTCTTCATTTTGCTGACAAGTGCCTTAACTGCTAAGTCATCCCTCCAGCCCTAATTTTCAGGTTTTTCTCTGCCTTTGATGCTATGTTTTTAATTAGAGAAGATTATGTTTGGGGGAAAATTGTAGTTACAGTTTTACATTTAAATAATACTGTTATATTGGCCATCTTACAGCACAATGGCTGAATAAGTAACATAGTTTGAAGTTTGCTAGTAAAAAAAGATTTAACATTTTTTTAAATATGTTAGAGAAAGCAGATGCAAAAGAACCTGGGAAGAAGAGGAATAAAGATGGAGAAAAAGAAAAGGAGAAGGAAAAACTCAAAATTTCACTTCATGGTTCAAGACCCTCATCAGATGTGCAGTATTCTATGTCTCTCTCAGATTGTAAGCTCTCAGTCTCTTACAATGATCACTGTTTTTATTATAGCCAAAAGTACTGGAAAATGTTGGGACATAGCAATATATTTTCTCCTTTGAAATATCTTCAGGTTTTCCCACAAATCTGATGACCATAATTTAAACAGTGGGTTTAAGCAATAGTACTATGGCAAACCCCCTTAGGCTGTAAAATATATATAATTAGTATACCAGTTTTAAGACATAAGGACTCAAAAGTAGTGCAAAAACATGTAAGTTTTAGACATTAGGCTTTTAAATATCATTTCTTCATCCTAAAGTGGGTCTTCCTTCTTCACTTAACTTTTTTCACCAATTATTAGACTTGATGATATGTATATATGTTAGTTTAGTGAAGGGCTATGTCAACATTTGGATGAGATTTTTATGAGAAGGAAATTACATGGTATGTGTCAAGAATTATTATTCAATAATATTATAAAGCCCTTAGGTTCAAATATTTGCCTTTAAACTATTGTAAAAGCACTTTCATTCATATCTATTAATACAAGAAGGTAATATAATGTTCTATTTTTATAGAATCAGAATAGCATGTTTACAGAAGGATAATAGACCAAATAGAAAGTATTGAAAACTCTACAAAAACTCTTACCATTTTTGCATAATAGACACTTTTAGAATTTTATGAAAATAATGAACCTTCATTCTTTCCCCAAATACTTATTGCTATGCTATGGTTTGAATGTGTCCCCCAAAGTTGATATATTGGAAACTTGATCCCCACTGCAACAGAATGGGGGTGTAGGCTGGAAGCAAACTAACCCAGGTGAATGGGGTGAGTTGATTCATGTCATTATGTCAGGAGTTAGTTCTATACAAAAGGAAGAGTTCTGTCTTCTTCACTCTCTCTCACCTTCTCTTTGTTCTTGTGCCCTCAGCCATGGGGTTATACAGAAAGACATTAATCAGATACCAGTCTCTCTATCTTCCACTCCTCAGCTTTCAAAACTGTGGAGATAATTTTTATCCTTTTTTAATTACCCTATCTCAGTATTCTGCTAAAGTAATATAAAACAAGCTATTTTTTAATTATTTATTTATGTATTTAAGACACAGAGAGAGGCAGAGGGGGGGGGAGAGAGAAAGAGAGAGAGAGAATGGGCATGTCAGGGCCTCTGGCCATTTGAAATGAACTCCAGATATATGTGCCACCTTGTGCATCTGACTAGTGTGTACAGAGAATACAACATGGGTCCTTAGCCTTCACAGACAAGTACCTTAAACACTCAGACATCTCTCTACCCCTAAGTTTTTCTTTTAGTATGCATGTATATGTTTAATGTTTCATGTGATATTTCAGGGAGTTTCTGTACCTCAAGGACTCATTTCTAAGATATATAAAGTTTGCTTTAAATTATCTATTTTGCATCACATGTTGCCCATATTTGACAGGCTGTTCAGAAACCAGTAACACCACTGTTGTGATGTCAGTGTTTATAACCTGCTTCTATTCTGGTTATTTTATACCAGTGATTTTCCACTTTTTGAAGATTTAAAAGTTTTTCCTTGAATAAACACTGACATTTTTGCCATGTTAGCATTAAACCTTGTATTCTATGTAGAAAGCATGATTGTCATGAAATTAAAAGCACCTTTTCTTTTTTTTAAATTTTTCTTCCTTTCTTTTTCTTTTTTTTTTTCCAAGGTAGGTTCTCACTCTCACAGCTGGCTTAGCACTACCTTTTATATCATCAACATCATATATAAGAGCTCGATATTAGCTGGTTGTGGTAGCCAATGCTTTTAATCCCAGCATTTGGGAAGCAGAGGTAGGAGAATCACTGTCAGTTAGAGGCTACCCTGAGATTACATCATGAATTCCAGGTCAGCCTGAGCTAGAATGAGATCCTACCCCCCCCCCCAAAAAAAAAAAACTCTGTATCAAATTCTCACATTCTTTATCCCATGTTTCTAAAGTATTTTTTCCTATGAATTCACCTGTAATTGCCAACTTCTCATAAATTTTATTATGTAATATTATGAAATAAATAAGCCCTCAAAGGACTTATATCCTAGTCAAGTTTTATATTTAATATATTTCATGAATAGACTAGGAGCTTGAATAACATTGAAGACTGATGGCAAATTATTTAATGTCTCAAGTATCAATATTTAGGCTTAAGAAGTTTTAGGGAAATGCAGGCATGGTGGTAGATTCCTATAATCCTGGTTCTTGAGAAGCTGAGGCAAGAGGAACATTTGGAAGTTCAAGATCAGCCTGGGCTACATAGTAAATTTAAACCAGCCATGGCCTTACAGTGAGACCTATTTCAAACAAATAAAACAAGAAAAAAAAATCCCCACAAAGTTAATTTAGGAAAGCATCAGAATTTCCAGTGTGCATTGTACAAATATAGAATCTACTATGGACTAAAGTACAAAACAAACGATTTTGAAGTCAAAATTTAAGAAGCAAGCTAATGTAATGGTCTATTTTATTTGTCAAATTTACTGAGCCATAGAGTACCCAGAAATCTGGCTAAGTGAGAATGTTTTGAGTGGGATGAATATTCAGCTCTGTAGATGAAGTAGAGCAGCTTTCCCTTCCTTATGTGGGTGAACTTCATCCAATCAGTGAAATGCCTGAGAAGAAAAAGGCTGACATCCTCCTCACTGAAGTTCCTGCAGACTGAGATTGAAACACAGTCTCTTCCTGGGATGGGAGTGTGTTGGTCTTCAGACAGAAGCTACACCATTGCTTCTCCTAGGTTTCCTGTTGGCTGAGTGTGGTGACTTGAATCAGATATCCTTCATAAACTCATGTGTTCTGAATGCTTGGTTCCCAGCTGATAGAATTGTGGGAAATAGAGTCTTGCTGGAGGAGGTGTGTCACTGGGGGTAGACATTGAACTTTATTAGTCTCTAGCTTGCCAATGATAGTATCGCTCACTCTCTTGTTACTGTGTCAGAAGTGATGTCCAGCCTTTGCTGATGCCATTCTTTTCCCTGCCATCATGAACCTTCCCCTTGAAGCTGTAAGCCAAAATAAATATTTTCCTACCATCAACTCCCTTTGGTCAAGTGCTTTGTTTGAGGAACATGAAGGTAACTACAAAAGAAAATTGGTCGCAGAGGGGTGGGTGCATTACTGCCAGAATTCTGACTATATGCTTTTGGTCTTTGGAACTGATTTACAGGAGGAATGTGGAAGGACTTTGGAACCTGCAACTTAAGAGAAACTTTGCATGGCTGTAAGCAGAATGTGATGGACCATTATGGTCAGAAAGTAAATAAAGAAATAGAGCATATGTAGGCTTGGTTTATATGGACTATGCTAGAGACTCTTTGAGAATCTGGCTGTACTTTTTTCCATTTACTGAGAACTTGATCAGTTTGAATTTTGAAGAAATGGATTGGTGTGAGCAGAAGGATATGTCACAGAATGTAATTAAAGATTGGGATGAACACTATAGCCAATTCAGCTGCAATTGTTTGAAAGAGTACCACCCTTGAGATTGTTCAAGCTGTATTTCATTGAGACCACAGAAAGAATACGGACAGTTTTGAAAGTAGGGAGACTACAAGGTGATTTCCTGCTCCTTAAAGCTGGCTTTCTCCCTCCTGGTTAACAAATTTAGTAGGCTACCTAGTACTATAGGAGGGTAATAAATGCAGGAATGGGATGGGGGGGGTCATTAAATTTGCAACAGGGTATTTTGGAAATGGTTACTGGGCAATGTTGAGGAAGGGATGTTGGAGTCCCTGCATGGAGACCTGATGGAGCCATGAGGATGAGCCATGGGTTGCGCAGGAAGTGGAGCCTTGATGGAGGAGGTGTGTTGCTGGGGGTGGACCTTGAGGTTTATTAGCCCTGAGCTTGCCAGAGCTAGTTGGTTCACTCTCCTGCTGCTCTTGTCCACCTTCTGTGCCAGAGGTGATATCCAGCCTCTGCTTCAGGCCATGCTGCCCCTCCTATTAGGGAGCTTAAAGATTGTAATGTAAAAAGAGAAGTCTTCCTTCAGCTTTTACACTTACTCGGGGACTCCTTCCTGCTTTCTTCTTTTGGGGAGTGTCTATGCTGTGCCTGTCTTACCAGTGTATTTTGAAAGCACATTACTTGTCTAATATTAGTCACAGGCTCACAGCTGTGCAGGAATTGTAGGAGAGGAATTTATGTTCAGGGTGAGTCACAAGTCTTACCCATGTGAGAGCGAAGTGATTACCCTGTTGTGGCTGTTCCCTGGAATAAAGACACTGACGCTCGTGGTCACTGAAAACCAATAGTGAAAATATTACTTCTGCTACTATTGCTGCTGAAGCTTCTGCTGAGGTAAGCACTCATCTGGTGTTTTTATTGAGCAGCAAAAACAGCAACATGTGACCAAGTTGAGTGAGAAATCAGCAATATGTGAGCAAGGAACAAAGAATTTGTTTCCAAAACAAAATTTCCTAAATGTTTGCTCAAAGAAAGGGGTTTAGGGGCAGGACTGGTGAATTCCGTGGACCTAGAACATACACAACCTTTGCCACTCAGATGTTATGACTCTAAGTCAACCTGTTCCTTTCAACATTCTTGAGGGCATTTTGTTACTTTTAACATCCATCATTTTTAACAGTGGCCATCCTATCTCACTCCTGCACACATGGTTCTGGAACAGCAGTACGACCAGGTCACTGGCTTTCAGTCACATCAGCATGTCCATCATTCCTTGTCAATACTGACCACCTCTGCTGTTCAGGGCATACACAGGCAGGCTAAAGCATAGGAAGCTTGAGCCCATCACTCTAAGAAGGCTAATTACATGGGTCATGTTAACTTCAGGGCATAAGTTTAGGTTGGCTAGGAATTTAACAGAAAGAGGGATGCCACAGAATTATTTTTAGGAAAGTTATCTTTAAGACCCATGTGAAGTATTTCCACAGTTCATTCCTATAGGTAGGACTTGGAATTGATGCTGAATTGGGATAAACTCTTGGTGTTATTATGGTAGAGTAAATGAAATCTGTTTTGTGAGAATGACCTGATTCAGGAAGGAGCTGAAGGCAGGATGTTACGGAAAGGCTCACGTCTCCTGTGCATTCATATGTTGCATCCTTCATCATCTCATGACTGCTCTTGGAGATAAAGCTTAAATGAAAAGAGGAAAAGCAAAGACAACATATCCACCTGTATTGACTCCCTCTCTCCCTTCTCTCCTTCACACTCTATCACCTCTCCCTCACTTCTTCCCTCCATGTCTCACATTCTTTCTTTTCCTTCCCATCCCTTCCACAAAAAAAAAGGCCATGTGTTATGTGGTAGGTACCTTGTCTCATTCTTGTTTTGTACCTTGTCTCATTCTTGTTTGTTTTCCAGGTTCTTCAGCTACACTGTCTCCTCATATGGTCGTATATGCTACCTTCTCGCCTCTCTATTTGTTTGAGAATAAGATCTTTACATTAGAAAAGATGGTAAGCATGCAAGGCCAAGAAATACAGTAACATTCATGAATGGTGGGGAGAATGTGTGTCTCTTGGGAAGTGGAGGGTGTTACTTGACCTAAGGGACCTGGGCCATCCACCATTGTCTTAGATAGTTATAATTGAATTACATATGTATATATATATATGAATTCGTATTTTATTTGTCAAGTTTTGGTACATATAAAGAAAACAAAATTTAGACATTTCACTGAAACTGACGTCTATCATTCCTCAATAACAATTAATGCCTTTCCTAAAATTAGAGTATGCTATGCTCTTAATGCAAGATGATATAGATAAGTTTGTACCCATGCTGAAGAGCCTTTGCTGTGACCTTTCTTATATCATAAAATAATGCAAAACATATGCCACTTTTCAGAAATTAATTTAACTGTGCTGGAGAGATGGCTTAGCACATAAAGGCACTTACTTGCAAAGACTGATGGCCCAGGTTTGATTCTCCAGTACCCACATAAAGCCAGATGCACAAAGTGGTGCGTACATCGGGAGTCTGTTTCCAGTGGCAAGAGACCATCATTCATTCATCCTCCCCCCGCCCCGTCTCCTTGCAAATATATTATAAATAAATTTTATAAATAAAAATAAATATATTTAACAAGTATAGAGAAACTTAGCAAATATAGTTATGAAATTAAAGGAACCATAAAATACATTGTATAAACAATTAGTCATAGGCTATGTTGACATTTTGGGTGAATTCTTTGTTTTTACTTCTATGCAAACATCCTGTCTTATTTTGTGTATTTTTAAAAAGTGTAATCTTATTTTATGTTTCATTTGAAGTTATATATTCATGTAACAACATGATATTAACATTTTGCCCATGGTGATCCATGTTAGTCAATACAATGTTTAGTAATTGCAAAGCAGTTATGGAGTTTTATAATTTTTTTTTCAAATTTTTATTTATTTAAGAGCAGGAGAGAGAGAGCGAGAGAGAGAGAGAACGGGCATACCAGGGCCTCCAGTGACTGCAAATAAACTCCAGATGTGTGTGCCTTCTTGTGCATCTGGCTTACGTGGGTCCTGGGGAATCAAGCCTTGAACCAGGGTCCTTAGGCTTCACAGGCAAGTGCTTAACCACTAAGCCATCTCTCCAGCCCAGTTTTATAATTTTGTCAGCAATCTTTTGTTCTTAGAGGGAAAAAAAAAACAAATTTTCTCTTTTTCCCACAGGGATAAAGTCTACCAAGTTACTACACAGTTTTTCAGTATGGCTTCTATTTCTGATACTATTTAAATGTAATTTATGCAGTAATGTCCCTTTTTAAAATATTTTAAGACACTCTCTTCTTGAATGACCACAAGTTATCCCTGAAGTTTCCATGAAAGGACTACCCTTAAAAGTGTTGAATTGATTTTTTGGAAGTATCTAACATTGGACAGATGTTGGCTCCTTTCCCCTGGTTGCTCAAGTAGTGTTTTCCAGCACTAGCTGGGCTAATTGTCTGGGGACTGGCTGTCCTCTGGATTCCAACCAGGTCTCTCCACAGTCCACACCAACAGTAGTTGGTGTCTTCAGCTGTAGGACTTACCATTAACCTCTGGTGAGTAATCAAGTGCTGTGACAGAAGTCTGTCTTGTTTGTTTTGGGAGATCTAGTAGATCTCTTTGATCAACAGCTCACTGTGGCTATAGACCACATCCTGGTATGGGGAATCACATGCCAGTACCAAGGGAAAAGAAAAAGTAGAGAAGAAAGAGAATCAGGAGAAATTTGAGGTTGGGTTTTCTCTCACTCTCTCCTTCTATTCAGGTGCTCCCTCTAAGGTCCTCTTGAGGGTTTCACCTTTTAGTCTGAGTTCCAGGGTATAGGATTCTATGGTACCAGTTCAACTTGGTTCATTTTTGTGTCTCCCCCCCCCCCACCTCTTTCCCTTCCCCCAAGCCTTACCTTCCCTATTGTCCAAGCCTCAAGATGCTGTTCAGTTATATGAGCAACTTGGACTAATCCAAGTTAGGAACTGTAGATGAGTGAGATCATGTGATGGTTGTCTTTCTGTGATTGTGTGAATTCACTTAGAATCATCTGTTCCAAGTTCAATCATTCTCCTACAAATTTCAATTGTGTCATCTTTTTCTTACTGCTGAGTAAAATTCCCTGGTGTAGATATACCACATCTTGGTTATCCATTCATCCAGTGATGGGCACTTAGGTTGATTCCAGAGATTTCACCTTACCCCAGTAAGGATAGCAAATATTAAAAATCAAATAAAGGGCTGGAGAGATGGCTTAGTGGTTAAGTGCTTGCCTATGAAGCCTAAGGACCCCGGTTTGAGGCTTGATTCCCCAGGACCCACGTTAGCCAGATGCACAAGGGGGCGCACACGTCTGGAGTTCATTAGCAGTGGCTGGAAGCCCTGGTGTGCCCATTCTCCCTCTCCCTCTCTCTCTCTCTCTCTCTCTCTCTCTCTCTCTCTCTCTGTCACACTCAAACAAATAAATAAAAATGAAACAAAAAATTTTATAAAATCAAATTAAAAAAAAGGTTGGTGAGGCTGTGAAGAAATAGGAACACTCATTCACTGTTGGCAGGAATGTAAGCTGGTATAACCACTGTGCAAATCAATATGGAGAGTCCTGAAAAGAATGAATATATAGTTACCAACAGACCTGTTATTTCCTTACCGGGAATGTACCCTAAAAGCTCCACATCTCAGTTCAGAGATATTTGCTCAAGCATATTTATAGATGCTCAATTCATAATAGCTAAAAACTGGAACTTCTAACACTTTTTAAAGGTTGTTCCTGGCTCACTAGTGCATGAATTTGAAGGCATCCTATCTTGTAAGTCTTCTCTCTATTCTGCTCCTCAGAGAATCCCAGACTGCAATATCTGGAAATCAGAGTCCTGAGCACCAGGCAGTCCACTAGGCTCAGTAATGTGGAGAAGGCTGAGGGGTGGGCTATGCTCATGATTTAAATGGCTGAAGAACTTTCAGTCCCAACTGTTGAATTGCATGGCTCTTCCATGATGCAAAACCAGGAGACAGAAGAGTAGTTACTACAAAACTGACTTGAGTATAGTTGATATTTGGTTTTGTTTTACTTTAAATGTTAAACAAGCTGTGAAAGTCAGAATTTGGCTACAGTATAGATCATTTCAACTTTCACATACATTTTAAATTTTCTTATAGCGTATTTCAGACAGTAATCAGCAACTGAATTTCTGTTTAAGTAATAGTGTTAATTGCTCTAAAGTACAGTGGCTTTAGAGCTGAACATATGACAAGAAGAAACATGTGCCACGACAGGTATATGATCTCTCAGGACAGCATCTGTCCTTGCCTTTCTATGAGTGAATGCCTACATGGTTGAGCATTGGGAACTTCCTATGGAAGAACCCACTTTTAAAGGGTGGAGTCCCAATCTGTGGATAAGTCCACTTCTTGTCACCTGACTGACCTCAATACACTTAATACTAGGTAACAATTGCAAGTAAATTAAAAATAATTTAGATATGGCTGGAGAGATGTCTTAGTGGTTAAGCACTTGCCTGTGAAGCCTAAGGACCCCAGTTTGAGGATCGATGCCCCAGGACCCACTTTAGCCAGATGCACAAGAGCACACAAGTGTCTGGAGTTTGTTTCCAGTGGCTGGAAGCCCTGGCACACCCATTCTCTCTCTCTCTCTCTCTCTCTCTCTCTCTCTCTCTCTCTCTCTCTCTTTCTCTCTCTGCCTCTCTCTGTCTGTAGCTCTCAAATAAATAAAATAAAGAAAAAAATTTTAAAAAATAACTTAGATAATTGGTGCTAGTACTAAAACTTTCTATTTGTTATCACTGTTTATTAAACATTGTTCTTAGAAAGCTTCTGGTAGATGGAGAAATCATATTCAAATATTACCTAGAACATATTTTTGTGAAAAAATTATCTACAAAAGCAGAGAGAAAATTTTCAAAGAAACTAAACATTTAAACTTAAGATTTATCTAAATACATCTTTTAAAAGAACATGTGAGCTCAGTATAGGATGTCATGAGTCTTACAAAAGCAAAATTTTTAAATGCTCTCATCTAAACCCTACCTCTCTTCTACCTGAAAGTTTCTTTCAGGATTCAAAATTCTTAATGAAACTGAAGGTTAGATCTTGTCATAAATCCTGTATATACTATGAGCATTCCAGCTTCAACATCTAAATGCAATGGAATGTTAACTTTGGGCAAAAGCTCATGTGCTAAGGTTTTTGCATTTTAAACAGGACCTTAAGCTTTAGAGTAGGGATGTGCCTTCTAAGTCTAATAGCTCGCTCTTCAAATGAAGAAACAGAATCCTGGGAAAATGTAGAGATGGAAAGAAATGCGACTATGTTAAAGGGATAGAAATCTGCATGTTCTTTTTTATATGTAAACAACACATGTTGGTACCAGGCTTTCCCTCCTCCGTGCCCCTTTTCTGAAGAGGCCTTCTTCGATGGGGATGTGGTTCAACCCCATGGGGATTATGGGTCATGCACTACAGGAGAGGGAGAGGCAATGTTTCTGTGAAAAATCTCCCAATTTCTGGCTCTAACAATCTTTCTGCCCCCTCTTCCTCAAAATTCCCTGAGCCACGCTGGGAGCATTTAAAGTCTATTTCAGGGATGGGCACTTGGGAGCCTCTGGACCTAGGTGTTGAATATCCTCAGTATCTATCTCCATCACCCTTGTGCTGATAAAAGATTCCCTAAGAAAGCAGCACTCTTTCTCATTTCAGCAATTCCTCTGTGGTTTCATCTGGGGCCAGGGTGGAATGCACTGGGTCATTTATCTTCTCAGGTCCAGCTAGTATCTGAAAAAGAGAAGCAGATTCTCCAATGGAGAATGAAATCAGCACCAGTTAAATGGGGTAACCATTATTAATTTAGAGAGAAATAAATGGGTTTAGATCCTTTCATAGTCTAAGGTAAATGAGAGCTTGACAATGGAAAGCAGAATCATTATCTGCATGTGGTTCTGACTTGTTTTTCAGTTCCAGATATGGTTTCCTTTCCACTGAGTGGATCTGTTAGCCAATCCAATGATAAACACCTGGGTTGATTCTAGGTTTCACCTATTATGATTGGAGCATCTATAAATATGGTTGAGCAAATATCTCTGAACTGAGATATGGAGCTTTTAGGGTAAATGCCCAGTAAGGGAATAATGGAGTCTGTTGGTAACTCTATATTCATCCTTGTAGGAGTTTCCATATTGATTTCCACAGAGGTTGTACCAGCTTACATACCCACCAACAGTGAATGAGTGTGTTCCTACTTCTTCACAGCCTCGCCATCATTTGTCTCCATTTGATTTTTTTAAGGTTTGCTATCCTTACTGAGGTAAGGTGGAATCTCAAAGTTGTTTTAATTTGCATTTCCCTAATGGTTAGGGATGTTGAACATTTTCTTAAGTGTGTGTTAGCCATTTGTATTCTTCATCTGAGTACTTCCTATTTAGTTCTCTGCCCCACTTTTGGAGTGGGTTGTTTGATATTTTATTGCTTAGATTTTTTTAGTACTTTGTAGATTCTACATACCAGGTTTCTATCAGTGGCATAGCTGGTAAAGATTTTCTCCCTTTCAGGGGGTAATCTATTGGCTCTACTTATGGTTTGTTTGTGCAAAAACTTTCTAGCTTCATGATATCCCATTGTTTGAGTGCTTGTTTAATTTCCTGGGCTACCAGGGTTTTGTTCAGGAAGTCTTTTCCTAGTCCTATATCATGGAGAGTGCCTCCTATTTTTTTCCAGTTCTTTAAGAGTTTCAGGTCTTATATTGAGGTCTTTAATCCATTTGGACGTGATTTTTCATATGGCAAAATGAGTGCTGTTAATTTCATTTTTCTACATATGGTCATCCAATTTGTCCAACACCATTTATTGAAGATGCTGTCTTTTCTCCAGTCTGCCTTATTGATACCTTTGTCAAAGATCAAGAAGCTGTTGCTGCTTGCCCTAAGGTTTGGGTCTTCAATTCTGTTCCACTGGTCTATGTTTCTGTTTTCATTCCAGTACCGTGCTGTTTTGGTCATGCAGCTTTAGATCAGGTAAGGTGATACCACCAGAGGTGTTTCTTTTGCTGACGTTGTCTGGATATCTGAGGCCTTCTGCCATTCCATATGAATTTTGTGATCATTTTTTAAATCTCTGTGAAGAATGATGCTTTTGTTTTTATTGTTTTTGCATTAAATCTGTATATTGTTTTTAGTAGAATTGCCATTTCTACAATATTAATTTGACCTATCCAGGAGCATGGGGGTCTTTCCATCTTCTCAAGTCCTCCTCTATTTCTTTCTTGAGTGTTTTTATGTTTTCATTTCACATCCTTTGTTAGTGTGATTCCAAGGAATTTAATTTTTTGTTGTTGCTATTGAAAATGGGACAGCCTCATTGATTTCTCTGTATATTTGTCCTTTGAAAACAGAAAAGGCTACTGATTTTTGCGCATTGATTTTGTATCCTGCCACTTTGCTGAAGGAAGTTATCACCTTTAGAAGTTTTGAGATGGAGACTTTCAGGTCACTTATATAGAGGATCATGTCATTTTCAAATAGAGCTAACTTGACTTCTTCCTTTCCAATTTGAATGTTTTTTTATTTCTTTCTCCTATATTATTGCTTGGGCTATTACTTCTAGTACTATGTTGAAGAGCAGTGGTGAGAGTGGGCACCCCTGTCTTGTTCTTGATCTCAGTGGGAATTCCTTGAGTTTTTCCCCATTATTATTTGGGCTTCTTGAGGTTTATATATAGCCTTAATTTTGTTGAGATATAAACCCACCATGCCTATTCTATCCCGTGTTTTGATCATGAAGTGGTATGATATTTTGTCAAAGGCCTTCTGTGCATCAATTGAGATGATCATGTGGTTCTTACGGTTCAGTCCATTTATGTAGTATATTATGTTGACAGTTTCCATATGTTAAACCATCCCTGTGTCCCTGGGATGAAGCCTACTTGATCAAGGTGGATAATGCTTTTGATGTGTTGTTGAATTTGTTTTGCAAGGATTTTGTTCAGGATCTTTGCACCTAAGTTCATTAGCAATATATGCCTGTAATTTTCTTTCCTTGTTACATCTCTGTCCGGTTTTGGCATTAGGGTTATGATAGCTTCATAAAAGGAATCAGGGAGTATTCCCTGGTCTCCAATTATGCAGAATAGTTTGAGAAAAACTGGTTTCAGTTCTTCAATGAAGGTTTGGTAGGATTCAGCTGAGAAGCCATCCAGTCCTGGACTTTTAGGGGAGGGTTTTGATTACCTTTTCAATCTCCATGGATGTGATAGGTTTGTTTAGGATATTAATCTGCTCTGAATTTAGTTTTTGGTAAGTGGTATATGCCTAGGAACCCATCCATTTCTTCCAGATTATTTAATTTTGTGGAGTAGAGACTTTGGAAGTATGCCTTGATGATTCTTCCAATTTAATTGATGTCTGTTGTTATCTCTCCTTTTTCATTTGTGATTTTGTTAATTTGAGACTGCTCACTTGCATGCTCGCTCGCTCTTTCTCTCTCTCTCTCTGTCTCTTTTTTGATCAGTTTGTCCAGAGGTTTGCAAATCTTGTTTATTTTTTCAATGAACCAGCTCTTCATTCCATCAATTTTTAAAATAGTTTTATTAGTTTCCAATTCATTAATTTCTGCTCTCATCTTGATAATTTTTTTTTTCCATCTGGAGCTCTTTGGGTTGGATTCTTGGGGTTTTTCCAAGCTCTTTAGGTGGACAGTCAGGTTATTGATTTGGAATCTCTCTGTAATGAAGGCATTTAGGGCTATAAATTTTCCCCTTATGACTGCCTTCATTGTGTTCCATAAATATTGGTAGGTTGTGTTTTCATTATTATTAAAGTCTAGGAATTTTACAATTTTTTTTTATTTCTTCCATGACTCATCCATTGTTTAAAAGTGTATTGTTTAGTCTCCAGGAGCTGGTGGAGTTTTTTATGTGTCTCTTTTTAATTTCTAGCTTTAAAGCAGTGGGACCTGACATGATGCAGGAAGTTACTTAAATTTTCCTGACTTTATGAAGGCATGAATTATGGCCTAACATATGGTCAATTTTAGAGAAGGTTTCATGGGCTGCTGAGAAGAATGTGTATTCTGTAGAGTTAGGATAGAAAGTTCTGTAGGTATCCGTTAGGTCTAGTTGATCTATGATGTTGAGATCTATTATTTCCCTGTTGATTTTGTGCTTGGATGATCTGTCTATTGATGACAGTGGAGTACTGAAGTCTCTGACTGTGATGATGTTGGTGTTTATTTCTGTTTTATTGTTGAATAGATTTTGTTTTATAAAATTTGATGCACCTGTGTTTGGCACATATGTATTTATGGTTGTGATGTGCTCATTTAATCATTCCCTTGATGAGTAAGAAGTGGCCTTCTTTGTCCTTTTTTATTACTTTTGGTTTGAAATCTATTTTGTAAGATATTAACATAGCAACACCCACTTGCTTTTTATTTCTATTTCCTTGGAATAACATTTTCCAACATTTCACCCTGAGGAGGTGTCTATCTTTAGTGGTGAGGTGGGTTTCTTGAAGACAGCAGATAGAAGGGTACAGTTCTTTGATCCATCCTGAAAACCTATGTCTTTTGATGGGTGAGCTATAACCATTAATATTTAAGGTCATTGCTGTAAGGTCTCAGTTAATCCCTGCCATGATGAGGTGTCTTATAGGGTTTGGTGCTTTCTTGTGTTATATACTATTTTGAGCTTGGTTTATTTTGGTTATTGTGATCTTCTTCTTGTTGGCTCTTGAAATTGGTTGTTTGACTGTTCTTTGCAGAATATTCCCTCAACTATTCTCTGTAGGTTTGGCTTTGCATTCATATAATCATAGAGTTGACATTTTTCATGGAAACTTTTTTTCTTTCACTATCTATTATGAGGGATACTTTTGCTGGGTAAGGTAGCTTGGGCTGAAAGTCATAATTACTCAGACTTTAAAGTGTTCCATTCCAGGCCCTTCGGGCTTTCAGGGTTTCCATCGAGAATCTGATGTAATTCTGATGTGATTGCTTTTATATGTTGTGAAATTGCTTCTTTCTTTTGCATTTCACATTCTCTCTTTGTTTTCATTTTTACGAGTTTTAACTGTCATGTGTCATGGAGAGTTTCTTCTTTGGTTCTGTCTGTTTGGTGTTCTGTGGGCTTCTTGTATCTGGATATCAATAATTTTGTTAAGGATGTTCTCTATAGGTGTGGTCTGGATTTCCTCTCCTTCTGCTATACCCATGATCCAGATGTTTGGTTGTTTTAGTGTGTTCTACAGTTCCCTCATATTATGTTCACTAGCTTTTTTTGAACTTAGCAAAGTTTTTGGCCTCCTGATCAGTTTCTTCTGTCTTATCTTCCAGATCTAAGGTTCTGTCTTCCACATGAGTAACTCTGCTGGTGAGTGGTTCTAGAGAGGTTTTCATAATATCTATTTGATCCTTGTTTTCTGATGTGTTATGTTGTATCATGTCCATCTCTTTTTTGAGCTATGATTTCAATTCAAGTTCTGATTTTCTTGATGCTTTATTTAGTTCATTCTTGCATTTGATCAAGTCTTCATTAAGCTTAATCACTGGTTCATGAGGTCTCCCATTTCTTGACTTACCTTCAATTTATTCATATCTCTTTGGAGGGTTCTAACATTTTCTTCAATTATGTTAAACTTACTTTCAAAAGCTGAATGCTCTAGGAGACAATTCTGTTCAATGTCATTGGTACAATTGCTGGTTCTTTGATAGTTTGCTTCAAGTTTGGTGATTTTTTTAATTGGGGTCTCATTGGTTGCTGTATTTTCATTTTGGGAATAAATTTCTGATGATTTCTCTATGATTTCATTGGAGGTTTCTGTAGTAGGACTAGGCATCATTGGTGGGGATATCTCAGTTTTCTGACTTTTGTTGGCTTTTTTTGCATTGTTGTCTATCCATTTTAGGAAGACTTCTTATTTTATTGAGGAGGAAGCAAGTTTTTGTCCTTTGGCCTATTCACCCTCTGACTCAGGTGAACAGGGATGTTGGTACCTAGTGGTAAGGATACCAGAGCAAAAGGCCTGATGCCATAGCTCACATAGGGACCAGGCCTCCCCAAGGGACCAGCCAGGACCAGAGGACTGGGAGGAGCAAAGGAACAGGGATCAACCTGGCCTACTTCATGCTATGCCCTCCAAGACACAGACCAGCCTAGGCAACCCAGACTGGGGAGGTGGGGGGAGGAGCCCACCTACAGGGTCTGGCCTGCTCACTCCAGACCACTTTACCCACCCACTCACTCTCTGCCAAGAAACTCAGACCCTGATGGTGGGAGGGACCCAGAAATGGGTCCACCCTACTCACTCCAGACCGCGGCACCTGCCCACAAACTGTCTATACATGGAACTCCTGCATCTTCTTTTTAATCACTATAGTGAAGAAGTATTTCTACATTGACAAGGTGCCATTTGAAATACAGGAGGGTTCCCAAAAAAAGGGTAACAATAAATACAGAATGGTATTATAGGAATCTTTTGGAATCTTCCCTTCGCCCTTAGGCAAATTCGGCTGAGAAACTTAGGGAATACGGACTGTCCCACATCTGCAGCCATCCTGTGCTGGTGACTAGAAGTAGGTCTTGTCCCCTTGTGGCACCACCCAAACCACCTCCTGTACCTCCCTGGAAACTCATCCGTCAGAAAAAAGAAACTATTATAACAGATGAAGCTCAAGGTAAGTTATTTACATCACTCTGGAGGAAGGCTCCAGAGTTTCTTTATGTTGAGGTAAATTACTGAATACTGCACTTAAATCTACTCAAATTTTAAGTCTAAACATACCTTTAAAAGAATAAATGCTACACATCTCAGAAGCCACACAGTTTGATTCATGTCTAAATGGACCAGATGTCTCATTCTTTGAGTTGTTATCTGATTATTATCAGTGTGCGAGGAAAGTAATTTGGAGTAAGTGATACAGAAAATTAAATAGCATATATGAAAGTACTAGAATAAATTTCAAAGTGGAAATCATCAGAGTATCATGCATGCATTTCCAACCTTTTGGCTTCATGACATAACAATGTTTTCTACAAAGTTAATGCTCAAAAACCATGCAATTTTGTTACCAAAAGCCACTGCAAAATAAATCTCATTGTAAAGTAAGTTTACAGCTTTGTCTTGGGCTGCATTCATAGCTTTCCTGGGCCATATTCAGCCAGAGGTTGCAGGTTGGACATGGTCTTTGAATTACTAATGCATAATTAGAGCTCCTATCCGAATAGAATTTCTATCCTGAACTGTGTGCCATGTAACTCAGTGAATGACAGTTATTGTCCAAAATAAGTGTGTTCCCATGGGCTAATGTCAAGTCATGGAGTAGCCAGTGTCATTCTTATTCACACAATTCATTTCAAAATTCCTTATAATTCATGCCTTCAAGTTTTCATTAATACTATTGTTTTGACAAGCACAATGTTTGAAAGAAGGGAGACCAAGAGGTCAAAGGAAGGGATGAATAAGACCATGAATGAACAATTAATTTTAAAGAAAAAAAATTAATATTTTAAAGAGGAGCACTAATCATTAAATGAAATATATATAACAGGAAAACTTGCAGTTTATATTTATTCAGTGTACAAAGTTTTCTCAGTTAGCATTTGTGCTTTGTAATGGAAGATTTGTATATATTCTCATTCCAAGAAGCTTAAATAATTTGGGGAAAATGAGGATGTGCCTCAGTGGCAGAATATTGGCTTAGCATGAAAGAAACCCTGGATTTGATCCCCAAAACTACAAAACAATTTTTGGTTATTTTTTTTAATGTTCCTTTTCCTTGCCCTTACATTTTCTTCCTTTGTCTTGTCTAATGTTTCATTATTTTTTGTGTGTGTTTTTTTGTTGTTGTTGTTATTTTTATTTATTTATTTGAGAGAGACAGAGAGGGACAGAAAGAGGCTGACAGAGAGAGGGAGAGAGAATGGGCACTTCAGGGCCTCCAGTCCCTGCAAATGAACTCCAGACGCATGTGCCCCCTTGTGCATCTGGCTAACGTGGGTCCTGGGGAGTTGAGCCTCGAACCGGGATCCTTAGGCTTCACAGGCAAGCGCTTAACCGCTAAGCCATCTCTCCAGCCCTTTTGTTTTGTTTTTTAATTCAGTGATAGTATGGTGCGTTCTTCAAGGACTGTTTCATTAGGGGTTGTTCTTTGTTCCTACAATGAAATTCTTGAAGCAATAATTTATAACAAAGAAAAGCTTCCTGACATTCACTGTTTGAGAGAGAGCCACTAGGAGTGCTTCCATTGCGCTGGACTCCTGAAAAAACAGCACACTGTGGACAGAGCCCACAGTGGAACAGATTGTTCACCTAGTGAAAATGAGAGGAAGAGACCAGATCCCATCCCACAAGACCAGATCTATAAAGGTCCTACAACTTCCCTAAAACGTCACCTAGGGGACAAAACCTCTGACGCATGAGCTGATAGGGGAAATTTATGTCCAGACTCTTCTCAGGTGTTTTATCCAACATCTGTCCCTTGTTAAACAGTGAAGGCAAAGCCACAGTGAACACACATGTACCTCTTCCTGAAGGCATTTCTTCAGGGGTTCCTGTGGAATATGAACCATGAATTATGGATGGTGTCCTAAATGGTGGAGGGAATGTCTTTGAATGGCTGTGGCTCCTCCTAGCAGTGCAGACGTGGCTCATCCTTCAGTGCAGGTGATAAGAGAATTACATACCAGTCACACAGACAAATCTCAGTGGTCTCCAAGACCCTGAAACTGCAGTGAATGCACAAATCGGAATGCTTACCTGTTCCTTGCTTTCTACTTCCTACAATAATTGACACATTTCTAAAATATAAGTAGCAACTGGTAACCATGTAATTTTCTGAACATTTGTTTTCGTCCTACAGCCACACAGCTAGTACAGCTGAGAGCAAAGTGTTCTCTACAACATGATTATCCATTTCAGAAAAACAACAAGAGAAATGGTCAATTCTTTGTTCTTCAAAAAAAAAGTGGGGGGCTGTAGAGATGGCTTAGTGGTTAAGATGCTTGCCTGTAAAATCTAAGGACCAAGGTTCAATTCCCCAGGACCCATGTAGGCCAGATGCACAACATGGAGTTCTTTGGAGTGGCTAGAGGTTGTGGAGCACCTATTCTCTCTCCCTCTATCTGCCTCTTTCTCATTCTCTTCCTCAAATAAATAAAAATTTAAAAAATTAAGCCCCACTACCTGTAGTTGTAGCTCAATGGTGGACCATCTGTCTAGCATGTTCAAGATCCAGGGTTCAATTTCCAGCACTAAAAAAAAAAAAAAAATCAGGTAAATTTAGGCTTCACCATATTTTTCCATTTCTACTTAATTATTTCAGTCAATGGGCATCATTCCTTGAGTTGGTGAAACCAAAGTGCACCTGCTGCTTTGAGGCTTCCCTCCCTCCTCCTTTCTCACCTACCTGCCTATCTCCTCTCCTTTCTGCCTACCTTTTCCCTCCTACTTTCTTTCTTTAAAAACAATATTCATTTGGGCTGGAGAGATGGCTTATCGGTTAAGCTCTTGCCTGTGAAGCCTAAGGACCCCAGTTCAAGGCTCAGTTCCCCAGGACCCATGCTAGCCAGATGCACAAGGAGGCACAGACTTCTTGAGTTCGGTTGCAGTGGCTGGAGGCCCTAGCACGCCCATTCTCTCTTTCTCTTTCTCTCTCTCTCTCACACACACTCTCTCTCTTAAATAAATAAATAAAAATAATACAATTTTTGTTAAATATATGTATTTGTAAGGAGAGATAGAGAATAAACTAACTCCAGATGCGTGTACCACTTTGTGCATCTATCTTTATGTGGGTACTGGGGGATTGAACCCAGGTTATTAGGCATTGCAGACAAGAACCTTCACTACTGAACCATCTCTCCAGCCTTGCTTTCTTTCTTGAACCAAAGATCAACATGCATATAATGCCCAAAAGGAAAGAAAATCTTTTAAATTCTATATTTTAACTAGGTATACTTCAACCAGGTGTTCATTCAGAGCATGTTGGAATGCAAGGAAGATGACTGAACATAGTTGCAGCTTCAAATTTTGCTACTAATTATTATTTAATTTTATGTAAATGACCACTTCAGGAAATGACAGCTTATAAACGGATTGCTGGTGGGATTCCATAAGGGTGGTGGCTCATGTTAGGGCTCACAATAAATTGCTCTCTTGGTGTTTAGAATTTAAAGTAAAACTTAACAAAAATGGGACAACATCATTATTTTAGAGGATACTAAAAAATGCTCAGAGAACAAATTTCTATACTTTGTCAGATCCTCACTTCTTATCCTGACAGCCACCCTTCATGTTCAGGTTCAGGATTCACCATAGTAAAGTGTGTGCTGTGTTTACCTGTTAGGAATTTCCCACTGGGAGTTTCCTACTTCAAAGCCAGCTCCATCCATACTCCAGCACACCACCATGCCTTCAACACCTGCTTTCCTTCCTGCCATGGCCTTTGCTGCATCTTCTGTCCTTCCACTGCAGCCTCCACCTGTTGGTTCAAATGTCTTCTTCATGTCCTTAGTTATTACGCTGAGAACTTTAACAAAGAGAACTTCTTTCTTTTTAGTAAAATACTTTTATAGAAAATCATTTCTGTACTCAAAATGGCAGCAAATGCCAAGACATTTCTAACTTTCGCCCTTGAGACTTAAATTTTTAGTCACAACCTTTAAGCAACCAGGGTGTAGACACAAGAAATATAATATTGGCAAGATCTGCAAACTCAGTAGGAGCTGGTGGATGTCTTTGTACATCCTGTTTTATGCTGTTGAAAGTTCCTGGATAAATATTTATTCTAATCAGCACGGCATTAAGTGTTAAGTTCTACAAATGCTTCTGACAGATTTTCAAAAACACATACATCATTCTTCCCAACTGATACTTTGTAGATGCAGTAATAAAGAAGCCTGAACAGTTTCTTGAGATTTCAAGTCCATTTTTGAATTATAGAATGGCTCCATTTACAATTCCAACAGAAACGTAAGTACATGACATTCTCACAAATGCATTGTGTTGACGCAAAAATGTTTTTGCATGGGTGTGGTTGAAAGCAACACAAAATGGAAATAATATTTGAAGAACATTAATAAAAAATATGTGAAAATAAAATATGTCAAAATATATTAGGTATATTTCCTGGTGCCTTTTAGCTGATAATTATATTAGTTCACTTGTTAACAATCATTTGTGCTCATGTTTTGAAATTTATTTTCTTGACCATTTTACATAGGTATAAAATGTTTTGATCACATTCTTTCACTCCTCCTCCCCATTTATGCCTCCTCCAACTCTCACAGAGGGCCCAAGAATGGCTCTCTTTTCTCCTCAGCACGTGTCCTGGAAAGGCCATGAGAACACAGACGAAAGCAGTTGTCTTCACACAAAGCAGAGTCCTTGTAATTAACAGACTCTGCTGTACCCATTGTAAAAGCAGGCTCTCTGGTCCCTGAGCTGTAAGAAGATAAATTTCTCTTAAGCCTTCTAATTTCTGCTACTTTATTACAGCTGCTCAAGAAAACTGATACAGTTTTGGTACTTAAAAGTAGGATACTATAATAATAACTATATAAAAACATGATGTGGCTTTAGAACTGAGTAAGGAATAGAAGGAATATATCATGCAAAAAGTAGATATTGCTGGGAAGAAACTTTTGGTAGTTTATTCTGGTGAGGCTCATTATAGAAAATCTGAGAGCTTAGGGAAAGCCCACCTGCTTGTCGAATGCCTAAGTAACTGTGAACAGAATGTTGGTAGAAACAGCCATGTTAGGGGCTACTGTGTGGAGATTTTGCAAGGCTTTGCCATTTGGAGCACAACCAGTCCTAACTGCTGCTGCAATATAATATAAATCAACAACTTCATATAAATGAAATGCAATCTTACCACCACAATCAGTAACTGGATCAAAATATATGTTCTGTTAACTTTGAATACATATTACAAATTCATTAAGTGATGTCTGTTTTCTAAAATAATTTCCAAAGGCTGGTCTTTTGGTGAAGTATATGCAACAGTGTTACTATACTGCCTTACTGTGTCAGAGCAACTCAAAGACCTGGGAAACTACTGTTATCACAATACTGAATGGCCTTAAACTCATTTCTGGGTTTTCTTTCTTTGGTTGTAGTTATAGTATTCCTCTTACACTATGAATTGTTTCTTTTTAATGATTAGTGTTGTCTTCTTCCAATAGCCTTGCTTCTTCAAAATTTGCCTTTAACTCTAAGGATGTAGTGAGAATACCATCACATACTTAGAAGAAGCTAACAATGCTCACGTGTATTTATAATGAAGCCCCAAAAGGGTCATCACATGGGCTTTGTGTGCTATAATACTGATACATAACACAATGCCTATGCTGGGACAAGTACTCAGTAAACACTAATTGAATGGAAAGTATTTTGAAGCATCTAAGTTATAAGGGATTTTTTTTAATTATGCTTTAATTTGCTAGCTAGTAGTCACATATCATGTAACCATGAAAGTTTATTTTCAGGTCACTTAATATTATGTAAAGTTAAAAACTAAATTCTTAACTTGCCAGTTGAAAAGGTCTTTCCATCTAAATGATGTCTAAACTGTCAATGGGACACAAAGCACTTAGAATTCAAGGGCAGTACTGTTTATTAAGAGAAAACCTTGTTCATGATGATCAACACTTTAATAAGTATAGATACTCATATTTTAGATATTCCTGCCTTGAACTATACAACTATAAAAGGGTGGGGCAAAATTTTTTAAAATGCAATAGATCCTTTCCTTTGGTCCCAAGAAATATAATCTAAATTAAGAGTTTGAAAAAATGTGTTTAATAACTGATCAGATGCTTATACGGCGACTCACTCATGAACCCTGGCACTTGGTAGGCCAAGCCAGGAAATATGCCACAAGTTCAAGGATAGACTGGGTTACATAGTGAATTCCAGAATGAGACCCTGTTTTACTGCCAAACCAAAACAATGATTGAATAGATTCAGCTAAAAGAAGAATTATTTCTAAGAATTATTTCTGAAGGTGAATCTAGGCTGAAGTATGAGACAAAAAATAAAAGCATAAAAACAGAGAAAAAGTATACTAAAAGTCAAATGGAACCATTATTAATATACTCACTAGTAGTTCTCAAAAATAGAGGATAGAAACATTTGAAAATAATATGAATATATGTATGTATATATGTATATGAAACTAGTGATAAAATCACGTTGCTTTGTGATGTCTCAGCAAGTGTACATTTATTATTTAAGTACTTCAAAATATATTTAAACCTTGGTGAAATTTTAGTTATACTATTGAGTGTCTTACATAATAGAATACAATAGATATGTATACTATTAGATATCATTAAGTCCTCCCTTGGATATTGTACAATCCATGGTAAGAAAATAAGCCCAATGGCTGAGAGTAGTTAAGCACTTGCCTATGAAGCCTAAGGACCTCGGTTTGAGGCTCCATTCCCCAGGACCCACGTTAGCCAGATGCACAAAGGGGCGCACTCCTCTGGAGTTCGGTTTGCAGTGGCTGGAGGCTCTGACACGCCCATGCTTTCTCTCTATCTGCCTTTTTCTCTCTGTGTCTGTTGCTCGCAAATAAATAAATAAAAATAAAAACAAAAAAATTTAAAAAAGAATATAAGCCCATAATATAAAACAGTCATAATGTAGATAAACTTTTACTCTATTTCCCACTTTCAGGGACACTTTATATCAAAACCAGCTATTCAGTTAATTTATATTTTCTAATTCTATTTAAGAAATACTTTTGACATTTGCATCTTTACTGGATTGACATGTTTGTATAAAATATGTGTTGTGGGTGGTGGTGTGTGTGTGTGTGTGTGTGTGTGCATGTGTGTTATGTGTGCTGTATTCACATGTTGTGTGCAGATGTGTGTATGTGTGTGTGTGCACAGAGGCCAGAAAAGAATGTCAGTTGTCGTCTTTGGCTCTCCTGCATTATTTCCCTGAGACAGCGTCTCCCACTGAACCCAGAGCTGCTGTTGTAGGTCATATTGGCTGATCACCGAGTCCCAGTGCTTCTCCTGTCTTTACCTTCTCCTCCTCCCACACAGGACTGCTTAGCTTTTATTTTTATTATTATTATTATTATTATTATTATTATTAATTACTATTACAGAGAGAGGGAATTGGTATACCAGGGCCTCACTCACTGCAACCAAACTCCAGATGCTTGTGCCACCTGCGCATGTGTGAGCTTGTGTTAGCGTCGCTTTTGCACATCCAGGGATTGAACTCAGGTACTCTTAGGCCTTCATACTTGTGCAGAAAGCTCCCTTAACTATACACACATCACTCCCATCCATTTTTTGTATGTTTTATCGTCTATTTGTTTACAATTTTGAGGTTGGGTCTTATCACGTAGGCTCATCTTGAGTTTGTAGTCCTGCCTTAGCCTCTTGTATATAGGATTACTGATATGCATCATTATTCCTGGTCCAAGATTGTGTAAATTTTTATATCAACAGTTGAACACTATGAAGGGTGAAGAGAGGGCTGGAGAGATGGCTTAGTGGTTAAGTGCTTGCCTATGAAGCCTAAGGACCACAGTTCGAGGCTCGATTCCTCAGGACCCACGTTAGCCAGATGCACAAGGGGGCGCACACATCTGGAATTCATCTGCAGTGGCTGGAGGCCCTGGCGTGCCCATTCTCTCTCTCTCTCTCTGCCTTTCTCTGTCTGTCGCTTTCAAGTAAATAAATAAAAGTAAACCAAAAAAAAAAAATTTTTTTTTAAAAAGAGAAAGCCCATACCATCTAGCGGACAAATGATCAAATGCCAGTGTTACAACATGAGAAACAACTTGTTAAGTGGCAAAGACACGTGTTTCTAAAATATTATTACAAATTCATAAATATAATTTTACTCAAATTTTTGTTTTATACTAAAATTACTTCACAATAAATCTTTTAAATTCTATAAGCATTTATAATAAATTATATAAATTTAAACTTTTTAAATTGTACATACAATTTTATGATACTTTACTCTCTCTTTAGGTACATTAGAGCAAAAATATTGCCAAGTATTTAAATAACCACAAAAAGCAAATGATCAAACTTGTTTATATATAGAAATCTTAATTTTTCATAGACATATTATTAGTGTTTGCAAACTAAAATATTCACATGCCTTTTAATCATATAACTGAAATCAAATACTAAGTCACCCATTTAAAAATCTAATTTGTTAGATTTTGCACCATATGAAATACCACATACAGTGCTTTGGCCCATTTTAGGACTGCAGAGTGAGTTGCCAGTAAATATCAGAAATTTTATCTTGTCATTATTGATGTTGGAATTGGCTACATGGTCATGGAAGGTCATGGAGGTTGAAAAGTCTCATGGGAGATTACTTTCAAGGTAGAGATCCTGGGTACCAGTAGCATGCCTATTCAAGTCCAAAAGTGACTGCGAACTGGGGGCAGGAGGGGCTGTTGGGAGAGCTGGGCATGGTGGTGCACGACTTTAATCCCAGCACTTGGGAGGCAGAGGTAGGAGGATTGCCTTGAGTTCAAGGCCACCCTGAGATGCCATAGTGAATCCCAGGCCAGCCTGGGCTAGAGTGAGACCCCACCTCAAAAAAAAAAAAAAAAAAAGATCTGATTCTGGAGTTCTCCAGGGCAGTGCTGATGCACAGTGCCTGCCCACATTGGGGGTACGTCTTTCCCACTTGATTCAGACACACACAGAAGAAGTGCTTTACTGAATCTAAGTTGCCACCTGAAATTAACTGTCACTTCTAATAAAATTCTGATTTTTCCATTCCATTCAGCTGATACAGTGCATGCATGCATGGCAATCAGAGATTATTATGTGGGCTGATAGAAGTGCAGCTGAGGAGCACCATAGCAAGTCTTTTAGGGTTCACACTGTGGTACCCACCCTTGAAGAGTTTCTGTATCCACAGCAACCACAAATGGGCTGCTTTCACAGAACAACTCCCTTAGTTACCCCCTTATCTGATTTGCTTAGAACCTTTTTCAGCCTCACTGCTTGATTCCCGGTCATTAAATTCTGATAACTCATAAACAAATAATCTCATCACTTGATTGGATTTATCAAATCTATTCGCAGCTGGAATCTGTTATGAATTTGTTTGCATATCCATGAACTCTGGCACAGCCGAAAGCAAAGATACGTGAATGGCATCTTATCCCATGCGGAAGATGTGTTCCTGACTTAGCTTGCTGTACAATCAGAGTTCTTAGGGAAACATATGAGCAGTTCCTTTCCTTCCCCAAGCCTCTGAAAGTGATTGGTACAATTATTTCCTGTCACAGGAGTTGTAGCCACATGCAGGGTTTGCCCATTACTGGTCTTGGCCCCTGCTGATAGAATTGGATACTCATAAACGCGGCTGTGCTGTCCTCTGGTGGACATTCTATGTAAATCAGCAAACTTCAATTGTAGGTCAGTTAAGTCTTGCTAATCAGTAACTAGAAAAAAAAATCCGAAGTCTGTTTACAAGGAATTTAATTTTATCTTTGAGACATAAGTATCTAAAATTAAGAATGCATAACAGATGTAATTTTACTGTGCCCAGGAAATTCTAGCTATGGCAAGGATGGCTTGGATCTTGTCAGCAGCCACTTGAAGAACAGAAGCACTAAAATGCGGGTAGACACTATGAAAGCCACAGCTATATCACAGTTAAAAACTGAAGAACTCAAAATTCGTAATTAAATTTCTGATTCTGAGCCATTTTATTCAGAAATACTCTGATAATAAGTTAAACCTATCCCAGTGATCAAATTTTCCTCCTTTTTATATTCTAATCAATACTCAGATGACTGCCATAGCTTTAAAATAGTTTCCTAGGAAAATTTTACACAAATGTACTGACTGATACAGAATATTTTTAAATTTTTTGTTAACTTTTATTTATTTTTTTGAGAGTGAGAGAGAAAAAAAGAGGCAGTTAGAGAGAGAGAAAGAGAATGGGTGCGCTAGGGCCTCTAGCCACTGCAAACGAACTCCAGATGCATGCACCCCCTTGTGCATCTGGCTAACGTGGGTCCTGGGGAATTGAGCCTTGAACCGGGGTCCTTGGGCTTCACAGGCAACCTCTTAACCGCTAAGCCATCTCTCCAGCCCCAGAATATTTTTAGTAGTACAGAATATGATTCAGTATTTTCACATGAAGTTTTAGTTATTTGAGAGCTAGAGAAAGAAGAGAGAGAAAGAGAGAATGAGTATTCTAGGACTGCTAGCCAATGCAAACAAACACCAGATGCATGCACCACCTTGTGCATCTGACTTAGGTGGGTCCTGGAGATTTGAACCTAGGTTCTTAGATTTCACAGTTAAGTATCTTAACCACTAAGCCATCTCTCCAGCCCCTCACATGAATTTTGAAAGACTTGCTTATAAAAGAACAAGGAAGGGGACTGAGGAGATGACTCAGTGGATAAGAACATGTACTGTGCAAACTTGGGGACCTGAGTTCACCCATGTAAAAAGCCAGGTATGGCCAGAATTACCAAAAAAATGTCAAACTGTGGGTTCATTTAGAGACCTTATTTCTGGAAAATAAGGCAGAAGAGTGATAGAGGAGGACCCAATGTCTTCCTCCGGCCTCTACAGCATAGGCATGAGGCACATGGATTTACGTACAATACAACACACACACCAAAAATTTTATGTAGAACAATGAAATAAAATAAACAGATTGTGAACTTTCTCTTGTTGACCCAAAAGTTACTTATTAGTCACTATAAACAAGAGGCTATAATAACAGATATTTTGGGTTTTTTTTCTCCATTAGGCATTTTGTACAATCTGTTGTTAAGAAAGGGATGCCCTTTGGATCTACTCTATCTCCCCTTATGGAGAATGATGATATTGAAAGTGCCAGCCAAGCAGAATTGAATCAAGTTACGGGAATCTCATCTCAGGTATTGGCTCAACTTGGGATTGAGTATAAGAGGTGTTTTGCTTACACTGTGAAACACATTGTCATAAAAATATGTGCTATTCATCTAACAGTACAAAGAATGCTGCAGATAGCTCATGGAACTGAAACACTTTGGAAACTGATATTCACCTGTTGTAACCCTCCATTCCTTATGTGTCTCTTTGGGGGTACTATCTCCTATCAGCCACCAATCAAACTGCACACCTTACTAATGTGAGCCACTAGGTATATATTCATAATGGTTCCTTTTCACTTCACAGGGTAATGTACCACCTCAGCCTGCACCTGTAAAAGGTAAATTAGCCATCCCCTTAAGTATTTTATCCTCAGTGAATGTCCTGCTGCTTGGGGAACTTGGCTTTGTGGCAACATTTAGCACTCCTTTCTTCCACCTCTCAGCAGTCTTTCCTCTGCATCTTCTCTGACTTCTTGATTCTAATATTCCCTGGAGTGGAGATATGAAATGATTCCACAGGTTAAATGTAAACTACAATTAAAATAGAAGAGAATCTGATTAGAGATCTGGAGTGGTGTGTGTAATGCCCCCCCCCGCCATGGCCTGGGGTGTTTGCAGTGCTTTGTCTTCAGCTGGTGATAATTTGGAGAAGGGGCAGACCCTTGCTGGATGTGTGTCACTGGGGGCAGACCGGGGGTTGTTAGGCCAGCCCGACTGGGTATTCATAGTGTAGTTTCTTCTCTGCCTGCTACTTCCCTGTTGATATGTGATGCTGGGAGCCAGCTTCCCACTGGTGCCATGCTTTCCCCGCCAAGATGACTTCTCCTGAGCCTGTCCGCCTGAAACAAACCCTTTCCTCCCGCAAGCCACTTCTGGTCAGGTGTTTTGTCCCAGCAATGAGAAGGTAAAGTGCACGTGAGATTTTTGTTAGTTCTTGTGTGTGGTTATGTGTGAGACAGTGCCTTGTTAAGTTGCCCTGGCTGGCCTAGAACTCACTGTGTATAGTCCAGACTGGCTTCAAAAATTGTATCCCAATGCCTGGGTTTGCTGTACCTAGGAAATGACAGAATGGAAATAATTACAAAATGAAGCTTCAGAATCACTGACTAAGTGAGGTAATTAAGATGTAACTAACGGCTTCCTGAAACGCATCTGCAACGGTAGATCCCTGAAGTTCCCACTCACCCTTCTGCCACTGGCCTTCTCTTCTTACTTATCTTTGTCCGGAGCAGCTTAAGTATAAAAACTAATTTCAGTTACAGCTTCGTAATTTCTAAAGACTGTATTTACAAATTTATCAAAGAGATTTCAAAATCTCTGGACACTTAAACATGCATAGGAGTTATGGCGAATTTCCAAGTGTGTGAATGTGTCCTCACACCCTTGGAGCTGGTGTCTACAGTCTGCAGTCACCTCGGTGTTTTCTTGTGGGTAGACCTTCATGCCTGAACTCCCCTCGCTAATTTTCCACGTCTTCAGAAGGCATAGCTTGTAGTTTAAGATGCGTTTGATGTATTTTCCTTCCACCACATACAGAAGAACAAACAGACTCTGTTTTTGGTGATGCCCATCAGCCTGAAGGCTTAGAAAAGGATTTAGTCATCCAGACAGAAATGCAAGAAAAATCCCAAGAAGAGCTCACAACAATAAACACCAGGGTTTCTAAAGAAATCTGGTTAGACTTTGAAGACTTCTGTATTTGCTTTCAGTAAGTATTCAAATGTGGTTCATTTGACTTTATTCTACTCAAGAAATCCTGACCCACCACCCATGATAGAAATTCATACCAGCATTTCTTTATTGTGTTCAATATATTGCTCATATAGTCTATTATTAACTGTCATTCAAAAATGTAAAGCCAATATCATCTGAATGTTAGCATAATATCCAACAATAGTTACTAAGGTCAAAAACAGTGTATTTGCCAGGCGTGGTGGCACACCCCTTTAATCCCAGCACTCGGGAGGAAGAGGTAGGATTGCCATGAGTTTGAGGCCATGCTGAGACTCTATGGTGAATTCCAGGTCAGCCTGGGCCAGAGTGAGACCTTACCTCCAAAAACAAAAAAAAAAAAAAAAAAAAAAAAGTATCAATTATCTATGATATATTAGCAGTGAAACCTATCCCAAGTCAATTTCAATATTTCAAAAACTTGTTAATTATGTTGAAAATCTTATTTTCCACTGCAATCATTTTCTGCTCTTTGTAATACCTAGTGAAGCCCAGGGTTTTCTTTCTTTCTTTTGTTTGATTATTTTTTCTTTCTATAATTATTTGATTCCAAGAAGCTAAACATGTAGATCTAGTCTTTTCATGTAATGAAAATAATCTATTATAACTTTCTTTTTAGGAATATATATATTTTCCATAAGCCAAGTTCTTATTGGCATAATTTTCAAAAATCAGAATTTAAGGTAAATATGTTATATTCTTTTAGCTTTTCCTCCTTATAGTAGATTTTGTAGAATCACATTACTGAGAGATGGCTTTAAATTTCTTAAGCATCTCTATGTAATTTACATAATTATGTGTAAAACATTAATTTTCAACTCATTAATAATTCCTTATTCTACTACTTTGTGACCCCAAATTGATCCATTTGACTATATTTTCTTACTTAAATGCTGAGCCACATTATTATGCAAACTAACTGCAATAAAATTATAATATATGGATAAATGAAGGAAATACATTCATTATATTTGGTTTCAATTAGTATTTACTGAAGTGTGTGCAATTCCTTAAGCAGAACACATTTTTTTTTTTCTGAGGTAGGGTCTCTCTATAGACCAGACTGACCAGAAATTCACTATGCAGTCTCAGGCTGGCTTTGAACTCACAGTGATCCTCCTACCTCTGCTTCCTAAATGCTGGGATTAAAGGCATGCACCACCACTTCTGGCCCACATTTCAAAAAAAATGTTTATTGAGAGCTTCAGTATATTTCAAATTGGTCATATTCATATTGGGTTGCACTCTTGTGTCCCCTCTCCCCACCTGCATCCCACTAAGGGCCTTCCTAAGTGGAGTTATCGGTATTCACTGTGGGGTCATGAATGTATCACTCCATCTCCATGGGAGGAAAAATGCCTCAGACTACACCTTGCCACCCTGTGGTTCTTACAGTCTTTCCATGCCCTCTTTCACAGTGTTCCCTAAGCCTCTGTGGGTGTGTGGGAAGACTCCTTCATTGTTGAGCATCTGTAGCCTCTGACTTTCTGCTTTGATGAGTTTTGAGGCTCCTCAGTGTCCACCACCACCTCTCTGGCGGAGGTTCTCAGGCTCGCAGTGAGAGCAGCGCTCATGTTAAAGCAGTTCCTCTGTAGTGTCTCATAGGCCCAGACAGATGTGACAGAGATGACTTGTCTCATGCTAGGCACTCTGCTTCCTGCTCATTCTGATGGGTCTTGGATCTCACTGGTATTCACTGTCATCTGTAAAAAAGAGAGTCTCTAGCCAGGAGTGAGAGTAGCATGGATGAAAAGGGATAAACATAGACATTTAGAAGACTTCTTGACTGGTAAACCTCTCCTTTTAACAGAGCACATTTATTTTATTATTTTATTTATTTATTTATTTACAAGGAGAGAGGGAGACTGGCCCTATCGAGGCCTCCAACTGTTGCAAATGAACTCCAGATGCATGTGCTTCTTTGTGCACCTGGCTCTATCTCTTTATGTGGGCCCTGGGGAATTAAACTGAGGTTGATAACCTTTGCAGGCAAGTGTCTTTTCTGCTGAGCCATCTCTCTGGTACAAGAGAGCACATTTCTACTTTTTTGGGGGGTGGGGGTGGGGGAGGAGTCTTCCCTGTCTGAAATTTCTCTTCTTCCATCCTAATTGCTTTCATATAACTCATGCCTAGTTGGCTTTCAGAGCACTCAGCTGTCTTTTCTCTGTGATTCCTCCTTCCCTGGTCATGGGTTCTGGGATTCACAGTTCCACCTCCATACTCCTTATCCATTCAGGGCTTACTTGAACCCTCCTTCCTCCTCTCCCCTCCCCATGGCTTGGTTTCTCTGTGCCCTCCCTGCCCACTGCCTCTGTCAGTATCTTTAGAAGGACTGTGTGTTTTGTGTGCTATGCAGAGGCCATTCATGCCATAATGAATAAGCCCAGTTAAAAATGTCAAATAGCCAGGTATGGCGGCGCACGCCTTTAATACCAGCACTCGGGGGGCAGAGGTAGGAGGATCACAGTGAGTTCAAGGCCACCCTGAGAACTAGTGAATGCCAGATCAGCCTGGGCCAAGGTGAGACCCTACCTCGAATAACCAAAAAAAAAAAAAAACAAACTTAAATAAATTCTTTAGCAATTATCACATTGAGTAGAATTTTTGGGAAAACTATGAAACATCCTGAGAAACTTGCATGTTTTCTCATCTTATAACAAGAATATGCATTTCCACCCCAGTGATAATCATGCCCCTCCAGGAGCACTCTTCTAAGGAGAGAGAAGTAAGGCATCTAGGACCTGGATGTTCCCCTTGCTCTTGTGACAGATGGAAGGGCAGGCGCCATGCTCATAGGGGGTACTGTAGCAGACTGACTACACTGAAGGCAAGAATCACCTCTTTAGTAGTGAGGTGGAGATCCCATCACCTTAGCATCCTCACAGAGGGGTCTGTAGCAAGCAGGCCATCTACACTGAAGGCAAAAAATACACTTTTACATTAGTGATGTGAAGATATAGCCTTATGGCTATTCTGTCAGTGGTCAATGTGAGGATCAAGTAGGGACCTTTGCACATCCCTCTTAGAGACCTTGGCAACCCCTCCTTCCCCAATTTTCAGACTTTAAAACAACCTTTAAAATTTTTATTTATTTATTTGAGTGAGGGAATGGATATACCAGGGCCTGTGGTCCCTGCAGACAAACTCCAGATGCATGTGCCCCCTTGTGCATCTGGCTTACATAGGCCCTGGAGATTGGAACCTGGATTTTTTAGCTTTTCAGGCAGGCACCTTAACCACTAAACCATCTCTCCAGCCCCAGCTGTCAAACTTTAAAAAGTGATCGATTGCAAGTTGGGCATGATGTCACATGCCTTTAATCTCAGAACTCAAGAGGCAGAGGTAGGAGGATTACTATGAGTTTGAGGCCAGCATGGGACTACAGTGTAAATTTCAGGTCAGAGAGTGAGACACTATTAAAAAAAAAAGTGGTTGCAAATGGAAATCCATGGTCCTTCATAGTTTCAAATAGTGAATATTTTAAAGTGACTGTAAATAACACTGGTATGCTATAATTGAAATGTGAAAGTCAGTATCAGATGAAAATTATGAAAACATTGGTGAGGCAATGATTTAAAACATGTCATGTTTTAAACATCTTATTAAACATTCCTAGCAATCATTTTATACTTGATTGGATAACAAGGCTTTCTTTTTAACATCAGTACTAGGGTTGAATTATTCCTACATCAACTTATTATTTAGATAATATTGTGGTAAAGCAGTACTTCTAAGAAATGCTTTTGGATCATAGTGATAGTTAGATTTGTTGAATATGTTTGCCATGTGCCTCCACCAGAATTGTGCTGAAGCATTGTGAATTTGAAAGCAAATAAAGCAATCACCAAGAGTACAGCCTCAGAGTCAGGCAGATAGATACTACTTCTGAATCTCAGCTTTTGGGAATTCAAACTCTGTGCCTTTGGCAAACCACTTGCTGTGTCTATTTACTATTTTTTTACCCTTTGCTAGGAATATTAACAATATCCCATATGATGCATTGAAATTTCCATCGTGTGGCCCTTACGTGACAGCCATTCCAAAGATATTGAGTCTTACACATCACTTTGTTATCACTTTAGTGCATGTCCAAAACAAAAATCCACTCTGGGGAACTAGAAAGCAGTGGGTATATTCATGAAGACCTTGGGAAAAAGAGGAAGCGATGTTCCTTTAATCACATGTCACCCTGTAAAATGCGTACACGCCTCCCATTAAATATTTGCCTGCTTTGCCATGCCTGCTCTGTGGTCTCCTTGCCTGCCTGCAGCCCATTCTCTGAGAATGGCACAACCTTCAGTCCAGCCTCCTCCACACCACTTCATTTCTGGAACAAGTGGAACCCCTTTCTTTGTTAGTAAAGGAGAGTCTTGCCTCTCATTTGGCAGCCACTCTCACAGAGGGCCTGGGCCCAGCTGCCATAGACTATTGTCATTTTTCACCCAGCGTAATTTTATTCATATTATTAAATGCATAATATACTTTCTGTGATTGCTAGAATTCCATAAATGTCATAAAACATTGTGTTGAACTACACTATAATAAAAGTAGAAAATGAATAGCATGAATGGGCTGATAAGTTTGATGATGGATCTTATTTCTTGCAGTTCTCAGAAGAACGTGTAAGTTACCATCTATTTGTGGACAGTTTAAAACCTATTGAACTATTGGTGAGCTTTTCTGCACTGGTGCGCTGGGGGGAATCTGGAGGTAAGAGGGTTCTGAGCTAGTGAATGGCTTGATACCTTGATCACAGGCAGGCTACAAAACCTGCAGTGACAAAACTTTTAAGCCATGGGTGATGGCAATTTCTTCCTCTGCAAAGTTTGTTAAGAGTCATGCAGAGGATAGGGGAGATTCCTCAGTGGGTAAAGCCCTTGCAGTGCAAGTATGGACACCTGAATTTGGACCACCAGAACCCACATCTGTAATCCCAGCACTCCCCCATTCAAGATGGGAGGCAGAGACAGGAGAATACCAGAAACTAGCAGGTCCACTTGCTTGGTGTCTGCAGCAGTAAACAAGACATGAGCCCCCTCCCCTCCCCCCCCCATACAACATAGACATCTCGATATGAAGTGGAAGGCCAGGACCATGCTTACACTTCTCTGACCTACATGCACTCACTGTGGCATGCATGCAGCCACATTAACTCTCTCTCTCTCTCTCTCTCTCACACACACACACACACACACATGCACACACACACACACACACACACACACACACACGCTACACAGGACTGCCCATGCCCCCTTCTGTCTTGCTCTCACTCCCCCAACATTGAAGGATATGCTGATTGTTGCCACCAGTGTGTCTCCTGGTCTCGGTTCTCTGCCCCTTTGGTTTACCCACCTTTGTTTTCACCTGAACTCATCATCCTCGCTGATGCTTTCAAAACTCAGCTGAAAAACACTGTTCTTTCACCTGACAAAAATTGATCTTCTGTTGTGAGTTAGGTTTGGGCCCCAATGAGGTGATGATGAGGTAGAGGTAGAGGAAATGTTGGTGGTTGGAGCCTCTTGGCAAGTAACTAGCTCCTTGGGGGTTAATGTTGATCTCAGAAGAGTCTTCTGTATCAGAATGGGTTATTACAGCATGATGCCACTACACATGCTTGTTTCCTTTTCAACACCAAATTCCCATTCAGCCATCATGTCGTTCAGTCGGGGGGGGGGGGTGCTTGCTGAAAACTTAGGACAGTGCTTTGAATCTCTAGACTGTGAAATACATGAACATGTTTCTTTCTCTGCAAAGTCTCAAGATGAGTGCTTTGTTATAGCAGCAGGTGGTAGACTAATACAGCCTCACAAATATCCAGGATTATTCAGTAACTTTGCGTTACCCATTCATGCATCACCTCAGTTATCTTGATTTTAAGCATTTCACACTTCCACCACCACCCAAGATGTTCCATTTACACTGTCTAGAGTGTCTAGCCCTGTTCATATTGACTCTGGAATGCCCTCCATCCATCTACCCTGATCCTGTTCCTCTGTTCACCACTCTCCTCATGTCCTTTTCCCACCCACCCCAACATAAGTTCTATGGCCAACCACTGCCGTTGCTTCATTCCACATACTCAGAATACCTTTGCCCTCACCTTTGCTCATCTCACTTTGCTCAGGGATCTCCCAATATTAAACTAAAATCTCTGCCCAACCTTTGGGTCTTAAGTGCAGCAGAATATAATGGAAAGCAAAGTAACCACCCTGGCTTACACTGATAACTTGCACTGAGAAGCACTAATCTCAACAAGACCTTTAAGCTCTATTGCCAATATTTCCTGGATTCAGTCATTCTCCACCTCTCATTCTTATTAGTGACTATTCCAAACATCGATACCTTCTCTATCTTCATGTCTTCAACATTCACCCTTATCCACACTCACTTTTAGCTGATGGTCATGCTGCTGATATCAGTGAAAAATACGTTAAATTAGAAATGACTCACCTCATTTTCTAACCAGCCTTGCCTCCTGCTTTCAGGAGTAGATGTCCCTGTTCATGCAATGGTTAATCTCTTGAGTGTGTGTGTGTATGCACACATATGCACACACACACACACACACACACACAATCATTCTTTAATTCTTTACCCTATTTTGTTAAAGCATTTATCTTTAACTCAAGTTAACCATACCTGGTACTGTAGGAGTTCAATAAATATGTGGCAAATGCTTAATATTGAGTATTTTGCCAATATTGACATTCATGTTTAACTAGAGTCATGATGCTCTGAATCATGTACGGTGTCCAGAGGTGACTAGCCACTGTTTGTATAATAAACTTTCCAAATTGTACTGATCTCAGCCACATACACCTACCTCACAATGACTCTGAAGTCAAGTCACCAAGCCCTAGAATATTTTAGGTGCTATATGCATAAAGACATTGTGGCCTAATTTCTTCAGCTTTCATGCTTTTTGGAAATATAACAAAGTCTTTTGTCCTCAGTATTGATGAAAGTGATCTATATTACTTATGCATGGTAAATGAAAATTTAATATTAAAATTAAGTGTCTGTTATTTGTAACTTTTACATAAATTCAGGCTCTGAGTATCAAAGGTAAACATTTAGATATCCAATGGGACATTTTGATTGTCTTTAATACATTCCTAGAAATATCTTTTGCTGAGGCTGAAGAGATGGCTCAGCGGTTAAGGCACTTGTCTGCAGTGTCTAATGATCCAGGTTTGGTTCCCCAGTCCTCATGTAAAGCCATATACACTAAGTTGTGCATGCATTTGAAGTTCATTTACAGTGGCTGGAGGTCCTGCCATGCTCAGCCTCTCTCCCTCCCTCCCTCCTTTTTTTTTAAATTTTTTTTTATTTATTTATTTGAAAGCGATAGACACAGAGAGAAAGACAGATAGAGGGAGAGAGAGAGAATGGGCGCGCCAGGGCTTCCAGCCTCTGCAAACGAACTCCAGACGCGTGCGCCACCTTGTGCATCTGGCTAACGTGGGACCTGGGGAACCGAGCCTCGAACTGGGGTCCTTAGGCTTCACAGGCAAGCACTTAACCACTAAGCCATCTCTCCAGCCCTCCCTCCCTCCTTTTAAGTAAACAAATAAACTAATTTTAAAAATTAAAAGAAAAACCTCTTACGGCCCCAGAAATTACAGAATTTCTTTAATTAAAATTGCATCTGGAAAGGTACTATTATTACTGCCCTTCAGATAATAAAAGTGAGGGGAGACTATAGTGAAATATGCCTGTACCTTCTTATCCCAACTTTCTCATTCTTGGTTTCTTTGACTGGAGGGATAATTATGAGGAGACAAAGACAATAGGCAGGCAGATCAGAGTTCTTGGGTAGTTATCATCACTATCTATTTATTTGAAGTCACTTTCAGTGTTTCATGAACTTTTTTTTTAACATCCCTCACATCTGACTTGTTTTGTGGTTATGTATGTTGTTACCGAATAGAAAGCATTGCAAGTTGAGGCAAGCTATCCTCTCACAATGAACCCATGTTTTCCCCTTCTCCTAAAGCCTTAACAAAAGACAGCCCTCCTGTGGAGCCTGGACTCTTGACAGCTGAGACAATCACCTGGAAGTCCGTGAAGCCTCTCAGCCTTGTTCTGAGGATCCACACCTATGCCACCAAGGCCGCCATGGTGCGCCTGCCTGTTGGGTAAGGACTGACTTCATTTTCCTATGCTCCAATCTTTTGAGCCCTTTAAATTGTTGACTAATGAAGAAGGTAAAAAAAATATGAAAATATAGACCTTACACTCTTGTTACCTGAAGCAATGGAACAAGGTGTATATCTGTGTCAAAAAAAAAAAAAAAAATCAGCTCTTCATTAACCTTCGACTTAAAATTCTAAGCTCCCATCAAGCAAGCAGCAGAGGAAATACCACAGCAGTGAAAACACTCATTCCTCACACAGTGTCTCTTCTCTTTAGGAGACACATGCTGCTCTTCAATGCATATTCCCCAGTGGGATACGCCATACAGGTCTGCAGCATGATGACTTTTGTCATTGGGGATGAAGATGTTGTACTGCCCAACTTTGAGCCGGTAAATAGCATAGTGACTGCTGTATGTATTTTAACCTTTGAAAACTACTTTGTACATTCTTTTAAGAGGTGCCCAACTGTAATCTGTATAGTTAACAGCCTAAGCTATAGGGATAAGAAGAAAATAATTCCAACAACTGCACTCATCTGTGTTCACATCTGCTAGCCTCTCAGGTGGATCCCACAGTACCTATGATTCTTTGGAGAATAGTACATCAGCATCGCCCTCTTTGGGGTGCAATTTACATTTTGGATCTTTTCTTTCTCCTTTCATTCCTTCCTTAGCCCGAGGCATGTGGATCCTGTATCTCTGGGATTCAGAGGCCCAGGGTGGCCGCCCCGAGGTTATATCACTTCCCTTCCTCTTCTCCCTCCCTCTTTGACTCGTCTTAGCATCTCTGCTCCTCTTTCTGCTCTGACAGAGGAAAATGCAGGTAGCACCTCCTCTGAAGTCAGTGTGCACCCACAAGATGAGAAGACGGTCTTTCCTACCCAGTAAATCCCAGGGCTTCTTACTCTCCAAAAACTCTAAAAGCCAAGATGAAACCAGAAAAAAACAAAACAAAACAAAGCAAAACAAAAACTCCAGGTGGCATTTTATGGGCTTCTCTAAGGCAGCCAGCATATCAGGTAGTAGTAAGACAGACTTCTGCCCCACCGTGTCCTGATGGCCCAGGCATACCTCCCTCATGCCTTGTGACCTGTGTAGGTAGGGCCCTCCAGGGGTCTCCGCTGTTTGCTGTGTAGTCTTTCTCCACGTCCTCATTGTGCTCAGCGGGCACTAGTGGAAGACCAGCGTGTGCATCTCATAAGTAGGTGTGCCTTGTTTCCTTACCTGTGGCTGCAGGCAGCTCCATGTCACTGGGACGGATACCCAAACCAGACACAGCTTATGGGAGGCACAATATATATTTCAGGCTTACAGATCCAGTGAAGTTACATAATGGCAGAACAAGCTGACTCCCTTTCCCAGATCTGAGCAAAGAGAGAAAACACCCTTATAACCACAAGCAAGCACAAATGGGCAGCAAACAGCAGGCATCTCCAGCAAGGAGCAGGGACGCAGGCAGAACTCAGTCTGCTCTACATGCCTTCAGGCTAGAAATCAGATCTGCCTCCAGAAACACCTACTCCCATCAGGCAGCTGGGAAAGACTAGCTTTAATAAGATACCAGAGCCTATTGCCTCATTCAAATGACCACACCTGTTTATCCTGGTCTATTGAGACAGGATTTCACTGTGTAACTCAGGCTGGTCTGAAAGTCCCGAGCTGTGATTATGAGCCTACACTACCACACCCAGCTTTGTCCTGCTTGGTGTTAATTTTTTTCTTAAAACAATGCTGTTTTATGATATTCATTATTCAGTTTGTCTGGAGGAGATCCAACTCCAAGGTGATCATTTATCTTGGTGAGTGACTTCAAGTTTCTATGCAGATGTCACTCCTCTGTCTTACAAAGGTGAGTGGGACTAATGATCAGTCCCCTTTACTCATTGACTTGAATGAAGATACAAACCAAGAGTAGAGAGAGAAAGAGAGACCTCGAGCTCCTCAAAGACCCAATGGGTCATTCCCAATGCTACCACATAGCCAGATAAGTTCTCTCTGCAGAGTTTCACGTTAAGGGGAATCATAATTGCAGTGAGCCTCTTCTTAGCCCTGGGGTTTGCAGAGGCAATGGGTGGTGCAAGCTTGAGGGTGGCAAGTCATCTGCTACTTGACCTCGGTGTCTCGCCCAACATCACATCCGTGCTGCCTGGCCACACTTGCTGGGCTAACTCTGTGGGCAAGCAAAGAGCAATGCTCCCATGATGTTGATCCCTAAGGTGGTAGCAAAGATAGACTTTCATTTGTCCCCAGCTTACTTCAAGTACTTGCTACTCCAGGCAACTTCAGCACTGCCAACACACACACACACACACACACACACCAAGAAAGTCTTCAAATGTCTCAGTTTTAAGATCTAGGGAGATACTCAATGGTTAAAAGTGCTTGCCCAGCGTAAGGAATGAAGTTTGGTCCACAGCACTCATGTCAATGCCTGGTGGACGTGGTGGTCCTCCTGTAATCTCAGTACTCAGGGATGTGGAGGCAGGAGATCCCCTGGGAAAGCTGACTCCCTAGACTGGCTGAATCAGCCTGGTGAGCCCTGACTTGGAGTGCAAGACTCTGTCACAGTAAATAAGCTGGAAAGTGATTGAGAAATACATCTGATGTCAACCTCTGGCCTCCACATGCACATCCACCCATTTCTACATGCACCTGCACACATAGGCACCAACATACATGCAAACACACCACACACACACACACACACACACACACACACACACACACACGAAAAGAAAGTCTCAAAAGATTTTTCTCAGATTTCTAAAAATTGGTTACTTCCTGAAATCTCTGTCTCCCTCTGCTGGTTCTTGGGGTGGAGAGCAGGAGACAACCAGCAACCCAAGCCGGCCTGCCTCATCTTTCTGGTCTTGCCTGTCCTTTCCTTGAAACTGTCTGTGTCTCTCCGTCTCAAAATGCACAGTTTTTGTCAGATTCAACCCTAGGCGTTCTTTAGCACTAGGTGTGGATATTAACACTGTGGCTTTCCCTGACTCCACCACGAGCTAGGTGTTCACTGCATGTACTCCCTCTCATTCTGTGTCCCGCAGACAGTAGTGTCTAAGAAAATGCCATGATCAAAGAAGCTCTCCACAGATAACTGCAGGGTCAATCATATGGCAGCAATCAGACTAGAAATTGAACTTTATAAACTTAATTACTCTTAAATAACATGAGGATGTTTGCTATATGAATGTGTTGTCTTCACAGGAGAGCTACCGATTCACAGAGCAGTCAATGACAATTCTGAAAGCTGTTGGGAATGTGATCACTAATTTCAAAGACAAGGATAAATTATCTTCGGCTATGAAGGATCTGAAAGCAGCTCACTACCCCATCCCCCTCCATAACAAAGAGCTCACCACCCAGCACTTCAAGGCAAGTGTGTCCTAATTACCTTGCTCGTGGCAGGAAACTCCCTTCCTGAAACAATATATGGTACGCGTGCTCCAAACAGTGAGCCTGACAGAATATTTTGATTGGAAACAAATTACTTGGACAGCAACATCAGGAAGCAGAAGTGAGAGAGAAGAATGAAATGATACAGACAAAGAAATTGCTTAGAGAATGGGATAATTGCTGGTAATGGGATACCAGGGCTGTGTGCTCCAAGCGTCCCCATCCCCGTAGGCTGTGCAGGATGTCTCTCAGTACAGTCTGGGGAGATGTGGCCAGCATCAGTTGTGCAGGGAGCTGGTGGTCGTCTTTGAGATTAGTGCTCTCCTCACCCTTGCTGCTCGGGCCGGGGCCAGGGCTGAGCCACTTTCTGGCTCCATTGACAGTCTGAGGGGGAGGGGGGAGTTGGAAGCAAAGGGGCTTCTCTGTCTCCCATTCAAGAGGGAGACTGACAGCCTGTATGTAAGCTGTCCAACCCTGATGAATGACAACTGGGTGACAGACATTTCAGTGTCCTAACTTTCATACTATTGACATTTGGTCCACCTGATTTTATTTTAGAGCTGTCCTTTATGCCATAGGGTGTGCCACAGATCTCTAGTCACCACTCTCCAAATGCCACTAGCATCCACTTGTGCCAACCGAGAATGGCATCAAACCCTACCAGGTGTCGGGTGGGGAACAATTGTAGCTACAATTGGCAAATAAAAATACAGGATGCAGTTAATTGTAACTTTATGTAAACCAACAGAATATATCATAAGTAGTATAGGCATAGTGTAAAAAGAAAATATGTGTGCTGAAACTTATCTATTATTCAAATTTAGGTTGATGTTGGGTATTACTGGACAAATAATTATAAACTAAAACTCCTCCAAACATAGAAGATTGCTTAACAAAAATGGGGAGGAAGAAACACATTTTATTATTGAGTAAACAGACACGTCACAGGCAATCAGCTCAGAGATTACAGTGACGGAAAATCTCACCTTTAAAATTTTTTTCTTACCTTGTAACATATTTGGATACTTCCCATGACATACATGCTTTCAAGAGAAAAAGATAGCTCTATTTGCCACATGCAGCTCATCTTGACTTCTCTTAGAACTATGGGTAATCATCCTACTCTACCAGAGAAATTGGGGACTTGGGGTATTATCTTTGACGATAACGCTTCAGAGATGTTCTTTAGAAAAGGCACTCCAGGACGGTCATGCTGGCAAAATGCTGGTCGTGTATACGTACCTCTGTTGTATTTGGGAAGCTGAGGCAAAAGGATTGTGAATTTCAAACCAGCATGAAAAAGTGTGTGTGTGTATGTGTGTTTTATCTTTTTCAGGTTTTTCACACTTCTTTATGGAATTTAATGAAGAAGTCTCAAACAACCAAACCTCCATTGAACTTCAAGTATGCATTCCGTGCTTTGGTTTTGGACACAGAGTTACTTGATACCCCCTTGGAGGACACTTCTTTAGGTACTAGTTCATTTTAAGTACCTGACCATGGGTGTCTCAGCCTCATAGCAGATCAATAATGTGAGAAGAGTGGTGAGCTTTGTGGCAGAAGTAGAATAGATCTGCCCATGAATCACGGGGTCAAGTCATGCTCTGGGAAGTCCAACCGGGTTCCAGGATATGCTGAAGATCTTTGGGTCTCTACTACACAGACCTCCAAGGAAACTCAGTCTATCTCTGCTCTATTTGTTCCTGCTCTTTAAATGCACGTGTGATTTGAGGAATTCTGTAAAGATATCCCAACCCAATGGCCCTGTTTTCTCTGTCCTATTCTGCTTCCATTTCCACCATTTAAATCTTCCCTTTCCGTTCTGGGAACAGCTTCTGACTCTTTTCTCAGCAGAGCCAGTAGCATTCGGCTAGGAATCCACTACCCCTTGCATTGGCCTTCTCAGACATTTACATTCTGAAGCTGACAGTGGACAATGTGAGATGGGATGGCTGGGAGGCTTAATCCATTTCTTTCAGAATTTTATACATTGGAGGGCTTTCCTAGCCTTACACAGAAAGTTCAACAGAACTTTCAGTCCAGAGGTTTCCTTTCTATTTCCAGCCGAATGGATAGAACTTAAATATTCTATGCCGATAACCGAGAAAGAGTATTCTTTTGAAGAAGTGGTGGCAATAGTGAAAATCCAAGCCGCATGGAGAGGGACCTATATTCGTATTCTCATAAAAGCCAGAACACCAGGTATGGTTTTTCAAACACTTATAAAATGAACTGAAGAATAGAGGAGAGAATATTTGCTTATACATGTTAAGGTATTTTTGGATCTACCCTATTTTAGAGCTTGGCCAATTAATTTTTATTCTGTAAGTACTAAAATTCCTAGAGGTTAGGAAGCAAGTTAGTTCTCATGCTCTTGTCCCCAGAATTGAGCACAGTTTCCAGGACATAGTAATAAAATAATAAATGTATGTTGCAAGGGTGCATGGATGTAGTGACTAAGTGGGGAGTGATGAGTTTTCTTTTCTCAACCTACAGTGAGTTCTCTTCAGGCATTCCCAATGCCTAGAAATATGCTGCATCAGTCAGGTTCTGCTAAGAAATAGGTCCTTTCACATTGCTACACTGAATGTCAAAGAAGAGAAAAAATAATGCTATACATGGGTGTGGTGACCTGGTTAGATGACATAGCACGCATTCCAAACATGTTGTTAAACTTATTTAATGAAATACTTTTAAGTACAATAAATGATTTTTCTGTGAAAATATCCATTTTATCAACTTGAAAAAAAACTCAGAGGAGGCAGAAATTATATCCATTCTTTTTTGGTTTTTTACTACTTTAAGATTTATTTATATTTATTAGAGACAGACATGGGAGAGAAAGAGAGAATGGGCATGCCAGAGCCTCCAGCCACTGCAAATGAACTCCAGATGCATGTGCCACCATGTGCATCTGGCTTATGTGGGACCTGGAGAATCGAACTTGGGTCCTTAGGCTTTGCAGGCATGCACCTTAACTGCTAAGCCATCTCTCCAGCCCTCTTTTTTTTGTTTTTTTTTTTGAGATATGGTCTGACCTGGAAATCACTATGTAGTCTCATGATGGTCTTGAACTGTTGGTGATCCTCCTACCTCTGTCTGCCAAATGCTGAGATTAAAAGTTTGCGCCACCATGCCCAGCCTCATTTATTTTCATTGGTGTTTTTGTGTGTATGTGTGTCCAAGTGCATGTGCATGAATGTGGAGGCCACGAAGGCCAGAGGTTCATGTCAAGAGTCTTCCTCATTTTGTTCACCATGGTTTTTGTTTGTTTGTTTGTTTGTTTGGCATGGGGTAGGAGGGATCTTCTATGCAGAGTTTCACTCTAGCCCAGGCTGACCTGACATTCACTATGTAATCTCAGGCTGGCCTTGAATTTACAGTGATCATCCTACCTCTGCCTCCCAAGAGCTGGGATTAAAGGTGTGTGCTACCACACCTGGATTCTACCTTATATGTTGTGACGAGGTTTGTGATGAACTTCTGTTTGTAGATTCTTGGCCTTTGGCAAGCAAGTGAAACAGAGGAGGTTTCTACTCTGTTGGATCTTGTGTTCTCTTGCACTGAGCATCTAGTAAATAAGGGAATGCATTGAGATATCCATTTCAGGTCCTGATAAGTACTACGAAGGAACTAAGTTAGGAAAGCGCAGCTGCCTTTACTTTGCTGGAGCACAGTGCGGGAACAAAAGCAGCTAATGGGAGGAAAGGGTTTACTTGGGCTTACAGTCTCAAGGGGAAGCTTCGTGATGGCAGCAGGTAGAAAATAGCAGCAAGAGAGTGAGCTGAGAGCTCTGGCAGAGGGAGCTACAACACCCCTAAGCCTACTCCCAGCAAGGCTTATAAATTTCCTCCAACTGGGGACCAAGCATCCAGATCACATTAGTTTATAGGGGGGGGCACCACAGATAACAAAGAAAGAATGTCAGTTCCTGACATGCTGTGTTTGACGTGTTTACTATGATGGTCATTTTTTTTCCCTGTTAATTCATCTACAATTAAGCTATTTGTGGATGATACCATTGATTGAGGTTTAGTGGTATCTTTTTAGCTTTTACTCTTTAGAAAACTTAGATGGGTTACTTTTCTGAGATAAAGGTTTTCATAGGAATTCTTTGTGTAACCGAAGAGCTCCTTATGTAAACTACCTCATAAGTCCCCTAAATCACATCAAAGATTTTGTGATTGTCAAACTAAAGATGAAGGCAATCAAGGTGGTATTATGATCAGAACTCTTGACTAGAATTTTACAGTTCCTTAATTTTTTCTTTAATTTTTTGCTTACTTTTCTTTATTTATTTGAGAGAGAGAGACAGATAGAGAAAGAGGCAGAGAGAGAAAGAGAATGGGTGCACCAAGGCCTCCAGCCACTGCAAACGAACTACAGATGTATGTGTCACCTTGTGCATCTGGCTTACGTGGGTACTGGGTAATCGAGCCTCGAACTGGGGTCCTTAAGCTTCACAGGCAAGTGCTTAACCTCTAAGCCATCTCTCCAGCCTGAGTTTTACAGTTCTATATTTTCAACTTGTATTTTCTGCTGTCAAAGCTCATGAATGTGGAGCCATCTTGTGGATTTCCAGTTCTTTGTCTGAAAAGAGAAGACTGAAGATAAGATTATCATTTAGGCATTGTACAGGTTTAATATTGTTATTTTATTTCATTTTTTAGGCACAAAGGAAAATTCCGCTGTTGCAGATACACTCTCTAAAGTGTGGGCCGCGATCGAACCAAACCTAGAGCCGTGTGCACTTTCCCTACTAAGGTAAAGTACACCTCCAGCTCCTTCTAGGCCTCTAGTCAGAAACCATCTTCTGGGCTGAAGAGATGACTTAAGGTAAGGCACTTGCCTGTGAAGTCTAAGAACACATGTTCCAAGGTCCAGCTCCCATGTAGCTAAACACAGTGATGCAAGCATGCAATGCTGCACATACACACAAGAGGGCACACACATCTGGATTTCATTTACAGCTGGAAGGCCCTGATGTGCCCGTTCTCTCTGTCCAATAAATAAATAAAATATTTTTAATGCTTTAGTCATCAACACTCAAATTGTTTTTACACTTCCAGACTCATGTTTAAAAGCAAGTGCAAGTCAATGGAATCTTATCCATGTTATCAAGATGAAGAAACCAAGGTTGCTTTTGCTGATTACACTGTGAGCTATCCAGACCTTCTGCCAAACTCCTGGTTTATAGTATTCAGGTAAGTGGCAAAAGAGGCCATCTTTGACTGGCATGTGATATTCAAATCTGTAATTTTCTTTTAGTAAGGGTATAATAATAAAAGTAGCAACTTCTAGGTTGTTTTCATATCTTAGTGAATAAAATTCTTCCACACTTGCTATGTGTGAATGACATATTATTAGAATTTTTATCAATAATTGAAATATGAGAATATGAATTGTAGACTTTTAATGAAAATGTAAAGTAGCATATCAAATTAATCTGCTTTCATATAGAAAGCTAACCTTTAATTTTCAAGCAATAAGTTTATTAGGTAAAAGTCACAAATTACTTATAAATAGGGATTTAAGAAATATTTTTGTTTATTTGCAAGCATAGAGAGTGAGAGAATGTGTACCTTGGGGCCTCCGGCCACAGAAGGGAACTCCATATATATGAGTCACCTGTGTGCATCTGGCTTTATGTGGGTACTGAGGAATTGAATCCACGCTGTCTGGATTTGCAAGCAAGTACTTTGAACCACTGGGCCATCTCTCTACCCCTAAAATGGGATTTTTTTTTTAGTGGAATTTCCATTCATATGTAAAAATAGGTCATTGATAATAATTTTAAATAATATATAAAACTTTTAATTATTTGGTGCTTTAAACTTAAAAAAAAAAGTCTTGCTATTAAATCTACTTAAGTTAAATGGAGGCTTATGCTTTTGTAATCCTAGAGAAACATTTTTTGTTCCTCAAGATATGGTTTTGGTCCCCAAAGTATATACAACACTTCCAGTCTGCCTGCTACATGTTGTTAATAATGACACCATGGAGCAAGTGCCAAAGGTGTTCAACAAAGTGATGCCTCATCTTTATACCAAGAATAAGGTATGTGTGGAGCTTGTTCTTCTCCTGTCACAGAGCGGGGGGAGGGGGCACCAGCATCATGGAGCTCAGCTGCCGGCCAGGTGGTGGTGCTTTCTGACACTTAGGAGGAAGGGTGCCCTGGTCTTTCCTCACACAAGGTTGTTGCTTCACAGCAAAAGGTACTAAGTGTGAATGCCACCACACTCTATCACCTTCTGGAAAGAAAGCATCATGCATCCTCCTCATTGAAACCAAACCACATAAATCTTTAAAACAGAAATGGATCCAAACTGTTCATTTAGTTCACTGCCAGGCCAAAGCCGAGGGTTGTCTGTGTGTCACATTTAGCTTTTGTTTTTCCCCTAAATGTATTATAAAATTAAAATTATGGGCTGGAGAGATGTCTTAGAGGTTAAGCTATTTCCCTGCAAAGCTAGAGGACACTGGTTCAATGTCCCAGAACCCACATAACGCAGATGCACAAGGGGGTGTACACGTCTGGAATTCTTTTGCAGTGGCTGGAGGCCCTGGTGCACCCATTTTCTCTCTCTCCCTCCCTCCCTCTCCCCCCTTCTCTCTCTCTCTCTCTCTCAGTTTCTTCCTCTTTCTCTCTTTCTCACTCTCCCCCACATAAATAAATAAATAAAATATATTTTAAAAATTAAGATTATACATTCAGTTAGCCACTCATACCATCTTTTCTAAAGCAACACCAATTCCTTCAGGTCAAGAAGCACTTGGCATGTTGTCGTGTTGAACAAATGAGACCCTGGCTTCTGAACCTTCAAACTGTCCCCCAGTCCCTCCTGAAGCACCTCATGTTCTGTTTCCCTTGGGGACCTCCATTCAGGACAAATCATGACTCATGGATTCACCTCAGAAAAGAATTCCCCAGATGAGCCAATATAAAGCCAATGAGAGTTGCAGTTTATTAAAAGTACTTTTACTGTCATACTTAAGCAGGTTAATGACAGAGGGGCTCAGGGAAAGAACGCTACCCACACGTGGATGCGGCCTTCTCAAGGGAGAGTCTTCAATTACGTGTCTTTGTAATGGATGGGAATTTGCAGGCTCAGAAGTTTCAACTCCAAAGGTTACGAAGAAACTGTCCTCCTTTTCCGTAAAACATTGTCTGAAGGGTATACTTTGGAACAAGGTTGAAAGTTAATGACTTTTCCTTAGCAAAGTTTTAAGATGGGTTTATGAAGGGACTGTCCAGACCTAGGTAGGAGGGGCCCTGCTAAAGATGCAGGCTATATACATGTGGGCCAGAAATGAGCACAGTTCAGTTATTGACCTTGACAAGATGTCTTTAGGATACCACACATTATCTCAGCAGGCCATTCTGACCTAACCAGTGGTGCTTAAACGTTTCTTGGCACAGTGTCACCAAGGCCTTCTTCCTCATCTTTCTTCCATACCTCCCCATCAACTTCCTATCTTCTCTCGCACCTCAAAACTTTGTTTCTCTATGTGCAGTAAAATCTCATTACCATGGTTTTAGTCGTGTCCTCTGATGGGGAACGTGACTAAGCGTAGTGAGCACCTGACAGTGGACACCCTCACTGGAGGCCCAGAGACACTCAGTACTGGAATCACGACAAAGGACAGTGTGCCCCTGACAGTGGACACCCACACTGGAGGCCCAGAGACACTTCAGTACTGGAATCATGACAAAGGGCAGTGTGCCCCTGACAGTGGACACCCACACTGGAGGCCCAGAGACACTTCAGTACTGGAATCATGACAAAGGGCAGTGTGCCCCTGACAGTGGACACCCACACTGGAGGCCCAGAGACACTTCAGTACTGGAATCATGACAAAGGGTAGTGTGCCCCTGACAGAGGACACCCACACTGGAGGCCCAGAGACACTTCAGTACTGGAATCATGACAAAGGGTAGTGTGCCCCTGACAGTGGACACACACACTGGAGGCCCAGAGACACTTCAGTACTGGAATCATGACAAAGGGTAGTGAGCCCCTGACAGTGGACACCCACACTGGAGGCCCAGAGACACTTCAGTACTGGAATCATGACAAAGGGTAGTGAGCACCTGACAGTGGACACCCTCACTGGAGGCCCAGAGACACTCAGTACTGGAATCGTGACAAAGGGTAGTGTGCCCCTGACAGTGGACACCCTCACTGGAGGCCCAGAGACACTCAGTACTGGAATCGTGACAAAGGGTAGTGTGCCCCTGACAGTGGACACCCACACTGGAGGCCCAGAGACACTCAGTACTGGAATCATGACAAAGGGCAGTGTGCCCCTGACAGTGGACACCCTCACTGGAGGCCCAGAGACACTCAGTACTGGAATCGTGACAAAGGGTAGTGTGCCCCTGACAGTGGACACCCTCACTGGAGGCCCAGAGACACTCAGTACTGGAATCGTGACAAAGGGTAGTGTGCCCCTGACAGTGGACACACACACTGGAGGCCCAGAGACACTCAGTACTGGAATCATGACAAAGGGCAGTGTGCCCCTGACAGTGGACACCCTCACTGGAGGCCCAGAGACACTTCAGTACTGGAATCATGACAAAGGGTAGTGTGCCCCTGACAGTGGACACACACACTGGAGGCCCAGAGACACTTCAGTACTGGAATCATGACAAAGGGCAGTGTGCCCCTGACAGTGGACACCCACACTGGAGGCCCAGAGACACTTCAGTACTGGAATCATGACAAAGGGTAGTGAGCACCTGACAGTGGACACACACACTGGAGGCCCAGAGACACTTCAGTACTGGAATCATGACAAAGGGTAGTGAGCACCTGACAGTGGACACCCTCACTGGAGGCCCAGAGACACTCAGTACTGGAATCGTGACAAAGGGTAGTGTGCCCCTGACAGTGGACACCCTCACTGGAGGCCCAGAGACACTCAGTACTGGAATCGTGACAAAGGGTAGTGTGCCCCTGACAGTGGACACACACACTGGAGGCCCAGAGACACTCAGTACTGGAATCATGACAAAGGGCAGTGTGCCCCTGACAGTGGACACCCTCACTGGAGGCCCAGAGACACTTCAGTACTGGAATCATGACAAAGGGTAGTGTGCCCCTGACAGTGGACACACACACTGGAGGCCCAGAGACACTTCAGTACTGGAATCATGACAAAGGGCAGTGTGCCCCTGACAGTGGACACCCACACTGGAGGCCCAGAGACACTTCAGTACTGGAATCATGACAAAGGGTAGTGAGCACCTGACAGTGGACACCCACACTGGAGGCCCAGAGACACTTCAGTACTGGAATCATGACAAAGGGTAGTGTGCCCCTGACAGAGGACACACACACTGGAGGCCCAGAGACACTTCAGTACTGGAATCATGACAAAGGGTAGTGAGCACCTGACAGTGGACACCCTCACTGGAGGCCCAGAGACACTTCAGTACTGGAATCATGACAAAGGGTAGTGAGCCCCTGACAGTGGACACCCACACTGGAGGCCCAGAGACACTTCAGTACTGGAATCATGACAAAGGGTAGTGTGCCCCTGACAGTGGACACACACACTGGAGGCCCAGAGACACTCAGTACTGGAATCATGACAAAGGGTAGTGTGCCCCTGACAGTGGACACCCACACTGGAGGCCCAGAGACACTTCAGTACTGGAATCATGACAAAGGGTAGTGTGCCCCTGACAGTGGACACCCACACTGGAGGCCCAGAGACACTTCAGTACTGGAATCATGACAAAGGGCAGTGTGCACCTGACAGTGGACACCCTCACTGGAGGCCCAGAGACACTTCAGTACTGGCCCTTCATCCTTCAGCTTTGAAACTTCATGATTTTCTTCTTTGGGATGTGATAGAACTTGACTTCTGAGGTTTATTCCTGCCCATATTCCATGTATTATTGTATATAAATGAGACACAAGTATCTAGTGGATGAACGTTTCATAAGAATGAGGAATAAATTTAAAATGTATTACCTCAAGAGCCTGGTGTGGTAGAGCACACCTTTAATCCCAGCAGTAGGTGGATTACCATGAATTCAAGGCCACCATGAAACTACATAGTTTTTTTGGTTTTTCGACGTAGGGTCTCATTCTAGCCTAAGCGGACCTGGAATTCATCCCAACAACGTGAAGCTGTCTACTATACTCACCATGTGGCTGTCTTACTGCATTCTTCAATTACCTCTTTTTTGCCAACCTCAGGAGTTCAACTCCAGACCCCGAACCTGGTTTTCTGGGATCCAGTCAGCTGTTATTTTGATAGTTTTACCAGTCATCTCAAGTGAACTACTTTGCTCTAAACTCCCAGTATATTAGAGAGGTTAATGTGGGTGATATGAAACTCAAATAAAAAGCTGTACAGTATTTCAGGATAATGCAAAGCCTTTAAAAAATGCTTTTGGGCCAGGCTTGGTGGTGCATGCCTTTAATCCCAGCACTCGGGAGGCAGAGGTAGGAGGATTGCCGTGAGTTCAAGGCCACCCTGAGACTCCATAGTAAATTCCAGGTCAGCCTGGGCTAGAGTGAGACTCTACCTCGAAAAACCAAAAAAAAAAAAAAAAATGCTTTTGGGATCATAAAAAGAAAATACAGAGGGGTTGGAGAGCTGGCTTCACAGTTAAGGCATTTGCCTGCAAAGCCAAAGGATCCCTTTTTGATTCCCCAGGATTCACATAAGCCAGATGCGCAAGGAGGCACATGTGATCGTTTGCAGTGGCTGGAGACCTTGGCATGCCCATTTTCTCTCTCTCTCTATCTACCTCTTTCTCTTTCTGAAATAAATAAATAAACTATATTTAAAGAAAAGAAAATACAGCAATTATCTATTACAGTTGAGTACTTTGTTTTGTACATAAGGAATCATAAGTGTAAAATGATAGCTAATTTGCATGAAAACATACGCAGGGATGCTCATGCATGCATTCATTTCCTGCACCAGAGAACAAGCCCCATGCTAGGCAAATAGTCCACCATTGGGATATGGCCTTGGATCTAAGATGGTGTGTTCTAAGAGGGGTTTCAAACCATAATCCTAATCGTTTGATGTTCATTAAGAGAAACTAGGATGTATATGGATACCTAGATAATAAAGCATATTAATCTTGTGATATGTTTTATACATACATGTGACAAGCCACTGACAATGTAAGTCACATCTCTGTGGTTTCACTTTCTTCCAGAAGGGATACACATTTGTGGCTGAAGTATTGACGGGTGAGACGTATGTGCCTGGATCTCGATGGAAACTGCGCCTCATTGGCTCCTACACCCCACTCCCATGCCTCTCCAGGGAGTCTCCCTGCAATACTTTCACCATAAAGGAAATCAGAGATTACTACATACCCAATGATAAGAAAATCCTATTCAGGTATAAGTATATGGAAGAGGGATAAAGGAATTCTGTTAAAAATATTAATACCTTAGGTTAAAATTGACTCAAAATTTCTGAATCAGTTGAATTTAAGATTTTTTTACTTGATGAAATATTCAACAATATGGTGTGAGCTTTAGCAGCCTATATGGTTTAATGTCCTGGTAATAGCATTTTCTTAGGCTTCATTCTACTTGACTTTCATCGAGCCTTCTTTCTGACACTTACCACTTGACCCTCTAGTACGACTTCTTCTCTGCTTGGCTCCAACACTCACTAGTGTCCACTGGGCCGTGTCTTTGTCAACTCCCTCGCCTTTTCATGCTCATCTGTTTGTCCCCTTGAACAGGGTTCAAGAGCGGGTTCCACTCTCCTTCATTAGTTGGTTGTGTGGATTCCAATTCTAACATATTTCTCTTCTCTGTCCACTTCCTTCTCCACTTTCCTGTTGTTTGGTATATAAAATTGGTGTATTTATGAGCTCCAGGGCTCCATCTTGTTCCTTTCCAAAACATACATTCACTGTTCCTCTTGCTCATTCGCATGCCCACCCTTTACTACCAAAGCAATTACCTTTCCCTGTTGTAAAATGTTTGTTGTCTTTCCACTGGACAGTCCATTAGAATAAAGCCCAAATATATATATATAAACTGCAGTATCACAAATATATACCCTAAATACATGTTTAAGGCTTGTATTTATTTATTAATATATTTTATATATATGTAAAAGTTTAGAGGGAATTATGAACCAAAACAGTAAAGTGCAGTCAATAGAAGAAGAGGCTTCTCTTATCAATTTGTCTTCTTATAATGCGTTTGCATGTTTACTATAAGAGAGAAAATAAGAAGGGAAAGACCAGCAACCAAAGTAGGAATCATAAGAAACACATTTTCTCTACTGTGATAGGCACGGGCCACATGTCAGGCCCCCTCTGCCGAGAATAGAAGACTTAGTTTGCAAAATAGCTTTCCAGAATGGGGTGGGAAATGGTGTCCATTGGCAGACCAGACCTCCTAAGACAAAAAATACATAGTTTTAAACTTAGGTGCAAAAGAATACTTTTAAAAGTTTTCAAGAAACAGACATTATCAGATTTATGTCTTGTACTCTTTAGCTCTGAACTTTCTCATAAGCCCTTAAACAGCTCACAGCTTGCCTGCCTCACCCCTCAGTTCCCACAGCTGTATGAATAGCTCCTGGGACTGACTTAACATTCAGTTAAATGCTGATGCAGTCAGGTTCGCATTGCTGGTAGAAATCACCCAACCAAAAGCAGCTTGTGGGAAAACGAAAGAGGTTTATTTTGGCTTACAGACTTCAGGGGGAAGCTCCATGATGGCAGGGGGAAATGATGGCATGAGCAGAGGGTGGACATCACCCCTGGCCAACATCAGATAAACAACAGGAACAGGAGAGTGTGTCAGACATTGGCAAGGGGAAACTGGCTATAACATCCATAAGCTCTCCCCCAACAATATACCACCTCCAGGAGGCATTAATTCCCAAATCTCCATCAGCTGGGAACCTAGCATTCAGAACACTAAGTATATGGGGGACATGGGAATCAAACCACCACAGATGTCAAGGTGAAGTCTGTGGGGGCTGCGGAGATGATTCAGTGTATAAAAAGCATGAAGACCTAAGCTCAGAGCAGTGAAGGGCCAATGAGTCTGCAGTACAAGGTCATGGAGTTTGTTGGTTTGTTTTTGTTTCTCTCCTTTGGTTTACATCTACTGCAAATTTGTGAGAAACCACTAGACATAGAAAACATCAGCAAAAAACGACACAACCCAAAACTCCATAATTCTTCCCTGGCAAAATGGGGGAAGAGTAGGAAAGGATGGCTCCCCATTGACTGTTTCCATTCCTTTTGTAGTAAATTCCCAACCTGTGTGTTAAAGAGTGAGTGTGGGTCCTGTAGGTATTAGTTTTAGGTTTTCTCTGTTTTCATTTTCTTTGAAGAGAAACACTGTTGAGAATGAAGTTTTCAAGAGTTCTTCTATGAGCTGTGTTCTCTCTCCAACAGTAGCATGGGGTGTAATGCAAATGGGTTAACCCATCTATTTAGGTGGCTTTAAAGTCTACCATACTCTAAGTGGCTGCTTACGAATTTAAAGAAAAAGATGCACTGCCAGGCTGGAGAGTTTGTTCAGTGGTTAAAGCACTTGCTGGCAAAGCCTAAAGCCCACAGTTTGATTCCCCAATACCTACATAAATCCAGATGCATCTGGAATTCATTTGCAGTGGCTAGAGGCCTTGGCGTGCCCGTTCTCTCCATCTCTCTCTTTTTATCTGCTTCTTTCTCTCACTCAAATAAATTAATAAATATTTTATAAAAAGATGCATTTTGGGCTGGAGAAGATGGCTTATCAGTTAAAGGCATTTGCCTGAAAAGCCAAAGGACTCTGTTTCAATTCCTCAGGACCCATGTAAGTCAGATACACAAGGAGTCACATGTGTCTGGAGTTTGTTTGCAGTGGCTGGAGGCCCTGGTGCATCCATTCTGTCTCTACCTCTTTCTCTCGAATAAATAAATAAAATATATTTTAAAAATATGCATTTCCTACTTGAGATTTGATGATAATGGAAAACACACAATAATTTTTCTTTAATATAAAATATTGAGTTCCTTAACCAAAATCTGTATTAGGTCAATATTTCCCGAATGTAAGTGGGTCTTACAAACTGGTTTTACTTTCAGATGGTTATATCAGAAAATTGTACGAATTCCTTAACTGACTTGAGGGAGTACCAATGAACTTGTTTACAAAGTTGATTTTTTTTTCTCAATAGATATTCTATTAAAGTGGCAGTGCCCCAACCCATTACAATATACGTGCGCACTTCCAAACCAGACGTGTTCATCAAGCTACAGGTTCTAGAAAGCGAAGAACCGATGGTGAGCACCATCGGAAAAGGCCAAGCCATCATCCCCTCCTTTAACTTCCAGGGGAGTGAAAAAGCTTTGAGTTCCCAGTGTAAGTGCCCTTTCTCAAGTTGGGTTTGCATGCATAAACAGACATTTGTGATTTCGTGACATGTTTAAGCCTGGAGTAGCTCTAGCCTTAGGCTCCCACTGAATAGCCTGTGTGACCATTAAAACTTCTTTATTTTGGCAGGTCCGAACTTCAGTGACCCTAAATATTACACAGTTGTTAGAACCCACGAAGCTCACAACCTCCTAGCACTTGTTTCTGCCAGTCCCAGCAGGCATTGATGATGTACAAATCATGTTTAGTGGACTAATGACTCAAGAGAGACTCTCTTTGGCTGTTTTTATATTGACTCCTTTTTAGGTTTTTTTTTTTTTTAATAGACATACAAATAGTCAGGTATAGCTGGGCGTGGTGGCGCACACCTTTAATCCCAGCACTCGGGAGGCAGAGAGAGGTAGGAGGATTGCCGTGAGTTCGAGGCCAACCTGAGACTACATAGTGAATTCCAGGTCAGCCTGAGCTTGAGTGAGACCCTACCTCAGAAAAAAAAAAAAAAAAAAAAAGGTCAGGTATGGTTAATCCAGGCATTTTCAAATACAATTTGTTTTAATTGATTATCTTTCACCCCCTATCCTCAATTTCCTCCTCTCCCAGCCCCCCTTTTCACCCTAAAATCCTTCACCCCTTCTGTTTCCATGTCACAGGTGTCACTTTACCTTCCCATCACCCCTCTACAGCTCATCTCTTTATACTCACTTTTGGTTAGCATTCTGTCTTGTAAGTTTTACCCTCATTTGCTCCTGTATATACCCATTACAAACTAAGACTCACATTTCAGAGAGAAAAGAAGCTCTGGTCTTTCTGAATTTCGGTCATTTTACTTGATATAATTTGTTCCAGGACTGTCCATTTTTACAAAAATTTCATATTTTCCATATTGTTTAATTGAATTCTGTTGTTGATTGGACTCCTTTGTGAATTGGCTGATTCCAATTTTTAGCTACTGTAGAAAGAGCAGTAAACATGGGATATGCAAGTATCTCAAGTGGACTCTTAGGAGTCTTTCTGAGCTCCGTTGCTGCTTAGACACTCCTCTGTGCTAGTTTACCTCAGAACATGGTGTTGTCTCCGAGACTCAGCTCCCATCTTGTTCTCTGACTGGCTAGGCTGCCCTTCTCTATGTCACTGGGTTCAAAGTGAGTCTAAATTCAGGTTGGTGTCATCTTAGTATCTTTAGTTACCATTGCAACCACCCTTATGTGATGTGAGATCACACTCTGGAGTGTCATGGGGACATAAAATGCTCACAGTTTAAATTCTAGGAAGAGAAGTCACCTCATACAGTTCCCTACTCTTGTATATCATAATCCTATAGGACACATTCTCCAGTGGTTGAAAATAATGTCCTTCACACATCTTGTCCAGTGTTATCATGAATGTGGTGGGTGAACATGTCCAGGGCCCATGATTTTATCATGGTCCACACTACAATTTACATGTGTCATTCACTTGTGTTAAAATACTCAACACATTTTTATTTTCATTCCCCCAAATTTTACTTGTTTTCCTGTTAATTACAAAATAATAGAAGTGGAAATTTCAAAGAAAAAGTGATTTTTTTTCTCACTGTGATAACATTAAGGAAACAATGCACACAATGCCATATTATAATACTAATGCACATGACTACATGAGAAATTGTCACTATTATTCTAGTGATAGCTGGTGCCCAGAATGTGTACTGATCTAATATGGGACAATTACTATTAAGGTAGATTATTTTAGGAGCAGGATATTCCAAAGAATCCAGTGATATTGCTAATTTACTCAATAACATTAATGCACATTATATATATTAACATATTATTTTCTCTTTTTTAGCTAGCAAGCAAATTCTTTCAACTCATGTTACACCAAAGAAAGAGCCAGAAATACTTCCTAAGAAAAGAAGTCCCCAAGCAAGTCAGAAATCTCTTAAGGGTAGACCTGGCAGTGTAGTCGTAGACACAGGTCTGTCTTTGATGGAGGAGGAATCTGTCATTGTGCCCCCTATTGAGGAGAACTCAAGCCCACCACGACAGGTATGCTAACTATGAAAAGTTCTCAACTGAGACTCTAGAAAAAACAAAAACAACAACAAAACACAAATTAACTAATCCTCTTTCAGAAAGTTATCAATGAATAATAATTCCCATGTGCTTTTCCATCACTGCATAACCAGAATTGAAGAATGAAACATTATTGAACAGTTTCTCTTCACCAGTAATTTTTTACAGGGCAAATATAATCTATGCACTATCCATGTACTATGCATGTCACTATTTTACAGATTGAAAATGTGCTACAATATATAGCTTTGGAAGGCATATATTAATAGAGGTCACAAGTTAATAAAAACCAACTTATATATGCTCTAAAATAAAGGGGTAAAAGATGTGTGTGTGTGTGTGTGTTAGGATAAACATTGCCTAACCATTGAAAAAATATTAAGGGAACTGAAAGAAAATAAGGTACCATGGACAAATCATAATGTAAGAGTAATTATAATACATATATTAAATTAACCAGCTAAAAGGCTAAAAGTTATATTTAAAAGAAGACCCAAGTGCAAGTAATTCAACCACGATCTCAGAAACAATGGGAATCATGAACCCTGAGAGGAGTGTGATAATAGGGTTAATGCTAATGTTAATAGGGATAATAGGGCACACATAAATCACCAGGAATAGCATATAAAAGTAAAAGGACGAATAAGTCAAGGAGCTATGATCTTACCAAATGGAGATACCTCAATTGAAGGAAACACTTTAAAATATTACAAATACAAAAGAACCAGCTAAGAATCCATAATTAAAACTTTAATTGTGTCTCCTAGAAACTGATAAAACTGAAAAGAGGATAATAATGATCATGAGAATTTGAAAAACTAGTTACATAGTAATAATTTAGATATCTATACGGAACACTTCTGTTACCAAAAAAATGTACTTTTTCAAAGCATCTTGTAATAAACAATAAATGGAATCTTCAAAAAAGACAGTCTACATGACATATATATGTAACATTAGCATAATGCAATAATAATAATTAGCAGTTCAAAAGCTCATAAACATGAAAACTGAGTAAAACATATTAAACAATGTTTTACTTAAAAGTCATGTTTGCTCTATCAGATAAGAATTTATGAAACATGTAGTAAATACATTTAAAAACTCTGAAAACCAGGTCTGGAGAAATGGCTTAGCAGTTAAGGTGCTTGCCCATGAACCTAAAGACCCAGGTTTGATTCCCCAGAACCACCATAAGCCAGATGAACATGGTGGCACATGCATCTAAACTTTGTTTACAGTGGCTAGGGTCCCTGGCACCCCCATTCTCTCTCTCTCTTATAAATGAATAAATAAAATATTTCTAAACTCTGAAAACTATCATCTGAAAGCAGCACTAATGCACAGCTAGTGAAATGTTGACTGTTAGATTAATCAAGTAGGCATGAAAAATCAAAAACATCCATGTACTATGTAAGCTATTGAAACAAAAATAGTTGGAAAATAGTTAAATAGTAACTTGCCAAGGAGAAAAGATTTCAAAACTTATGAGGGTATACATCAATGATGTTAAGGAACAAAACTTGTAAGAGATTCCTCTTAAGATTAAGGACCAAGCAGGAAAATGGCTTAGCATTTAATGGTGCTTTTTGTGAAGTCTTCCAGCCCAAGCCACCTACGTTACATAAGCTGGAAACAAAAATCAGTGCACGCATCTTCATTTCCTCCCAATGTCAAGAAGTCCTTGAACATGAGCACACATGTGCATGCATGTGTGCACACACACAGAAATAAATAAAAACTTTATAAGCATTAATGAAAAAGAAGATGTGAATTACCCAAATACAGGGAAAAAAATTGATAAGGAAAGTGTAACTATTGACAGCAGATTTGAAAACCATTCAGAATATATACAATGAAGGCATAGGAAGTTCTAGAAAACAGAAAAAGAAAAATTCAACTTTTCCTATCTCTCCTCAATTTTTTTAAAGTTTTATCTTTAAGATAAGGTCTTATTCTGTTGCCCAGACTAAACTGGAAGTTACTATATAGCCCAAGCTGGTCTTAAGCTTGTGGTAATTCTATTCCTCAGCCTCCCAAGCATCAAATTACACACTGCTTCTGATTTTTTATAGAGGAAAATTATAAATAAATATAGTTTTAAATAAATATAACTTGTTAGTTATAATTTTGGGGACATGAGAATACTAAAGTTTGAAGTCAGTGTTGAAAATAAGCAAAGACAGGGAATTTCTTTTTGCAAACATAATGACATACTCATTTCTGTGCCTTGAACCCAAAGAAGAGAAAATCCTAAAGGCCAAAAGCTTTGAAAATAAAAACAAAAAAAAAAAAGCGCTTAAACTTAGGGCTAGAGAGATGGCTCAGGGAAGAAAGCTCTTGCCGCTCAAGCTGGAGTACCTGAGTTGGACCCCCAAACCCCATATAAAAAGCTGGAATCCCAGCATGCAGATGCTGATGTCCAGGTGGAAGGGAGACAGGAGAATCTCCAAAGAGGTCAAGAAGAGCCCAACAAATAACAGTAGAGTGAAAACCCAAAGAGAGAAGGCCTGCCTCAAATGAGGGGGACAAGCAAGGGCCACCCTCTGAGAAGCTGTCCTCCAACCTCCACATGCATGCTGTGGCATGCGTCCTCACATCTCAACACATAGAGTTAAATTACACTTTAGCTAATGCTAATAAGTTATACTAAGAAGTTAAACTAGGTGAATGATGATGCTCACTCTAGCTGTCTTTAGATGCTGCCTTTTATTTCACAGAACTTCAAGTACATCATCCAGTGCTTGGTGTTGCGTAACAGTTGGCCGCTCACTGAAAACCAAATGACATTTGTTCAGACACTGAAAGAGTTAGAGAAAATTGATACCAAAGGTATGGCACCCCAAATGTTTGTACTTTTCCTTTACATTTCATCTACCCATCGCATACTGGTTCAAATGCCTTAGCTTATGATCAGCATGACATACTGTCATATCTTCCATTGTGGTAATTGTGCATTTCAGTGTAATTACTGCACAGTCTATAAAAAGAAATAATCTGCGACTCCCAAGACTGTCAATTATGCTCTTGGCTATATTAAGAAATATACAAAGAACACTGATATTTCTAAATTATATTTGTGCATATTTTTTTCTTTTATTGAGAATTTTCCTATGTACATGCTGTAATTTGGTCCTAACCCCTCCAGTTGCCCTTCTTTTACCCCCCCTCCTCTATCCTCGGAACCCCTTATTTTTCCCGAGAAGTCCCCCTTCTATTTTGATGCCTTTCTTCTCTCCTTCATGACCATAGTTGTTGAGAAAGTATAACACTAAAGATAAAATCAGAAAGTATTTAACAAATCCTTTAATTCCAGACAGGGAACCTCCAAGTGAATGCAGACTGTGGTTTATTTTAAATATAAATTATCACTAACATTCCTGAGCAGAAAATGACAGGTTTCTACCTTTGAAAAAGAGAATTAAAGAGAGATGTCAAACAGCCTACAGTCCTGAGCATCATCACATCACACTATGCAATGTGATAATGGAATGTGAAGGACTGTGCATTTTCTTTAAAAAAAAAATTAATTTTAGGAGGGGCCGGGGAGAGAGGGTATGACATGAGTGAGCCTAAAAATGGTACCAACTTGACTGTATTCACTGAGTACAAAACTAACTAATAAAAAATTACTAACTTAACAGAAACTTACTTTTATTTATTCATTTGAGAGAGAGAGTGGGTCGCACCAGGGCGTTTGGCCACTGCAAATGAACTCCAGATGCATGTGCTGTCATGTGCATGTGGCTTAGGGTTGTGGGGAGTTGAACTTGATCCTTTGGCTTTGCAGGAAAGAACTTTAATTATTAAGCCAGCTCTCCTGCCCTGGAATGTGCATTTTCTACTGAGGGTCTTTAAACAATTTAAGCCCAATTTCTTAATCACAAAATAATATGTGCAAATTATTGTAAAAATAAAACCATGGCAAAAGCAAAAATCCCAGTATCACTGTAAGCCTTAGTGAAAATGCTCCATAGACGCCACGGACTCAGACTGACTATCCTTGGGAATGTTTCGGGCACGTGGGTCAGGTGTATGTTATTGCAGCTCCCAATTAGCAGAAAACACAGTCATCCTTCCTTCCTACCCATGTTTTTGATTCCTACAGTTTCCAGTTGTGGTCTGGAGATACTGCTACAGTGTAAATGGAATTGGGATATTTTGACAGAGAGACCATACCCCCTTACCTACAGAATATAATCATAACTATTCTATGACATTGCTAGTTATTTTGCTCATTTCATACATTATCACTGATATGTATGCATAGAAAGGAAAATCGCTCATACAGTGTTAGGTGCTAACTATTCTTCCAGAGAGAAACTGATGGTCTTAAGGTATGGTCTCCTCAAGTACAGAGTAGTACTATCTTGCTGTGTTTTATTTTCCTTTTTTTGTATTCCCCTATTAGAATGCAAGCTCCTGGAGGACAGGGAGTTTGGACTACTGGAGCATTTTGATGTTTTGTGTCATCTCCAGCTATATCTCATCCACATAGTTAACAGTCCATTGTATTTGCTGTGTGACTGAATGTGAGGATACATGGAGGCTACTCTCATTGTATTTTATTATCTTGTATTTTATTTATTTATTTGAGAGAGAGAGAAGAGGCAGAGAAAGAGAGAAGGGGCACACCAGGGTCTCTAGCCACTGCCAACAAACTCCAGTCACATGTGCCACCTTATGTATCTGGCTTACATGGGTCCTGGGTCCTGGCTCCTTTGGCTTTGCAGGCAAGTGCCCTAACCACTAAGCAGTGCCCTAACCAGTAAGAAATCTCTCCAGCTCTCACTTATTGTCTTTTAATTAACTATCTAAAGCTCTGTTCAGGTGTACACTTGCTTGTATGATCACGTGGACCTGAACAGTAAAATGTTTATAGAGTTTCACTGATAAAACAGTTAAGAGAAAACTTTTCTTACTCCGTTTAACCTTTATTAGAATTGACACATTCTAGTCCAGATCCTATAATTTACACAAAATTTATAAAACTAAATACCAAGAATCCTCACCTCTTCCGGTGTGTTGAGACTGCCTCCATAGGAACACTGTGGGGAAATCAATGTCCTCTGTTGCTCTCCTCCCACTGGCCCAGGGACAGAGCTGTCCTCAGCTCTGTATTTGAATCTGGAGAAGCAGACAGGAGATGGTAGAAAATCCTTATTAAGTGGATGCCTTACCTGCCATGCCAACCACAGTGGGTATGCTTCTGCACTGGTGGCTCCTGACCTGCTATGCTGACAAGATGCTGAAACTGATTTTAAGTTCAGTGAAAACGTTCAGTGATCTTTGATCAAAGTCTTACATAGACAAAGAACGAGGCAGCACCCAAAGCAGATAGAGACCGCCTCCCTGTCACTCTTTGGTCTTGTATGTACAACTGTTGGGGTAGCTGCACAGGCACTCAAAAACTGACCTTTTAAGAATTGTCCAGTTGTTAATAAAAATGTAAATAAAAACCTTGCTAAATACCACATTTCACAAATATGAATTTGGTTGACATTTCTTCATTCTAGTTCAATTTACCTCTTCCATCCCATAGTTTTCTGGCATTACATTTGACAACTTCATGTATGTGCTAAAATTAAACTAGACTTTGCATTGAACAATGTATTTGTGGTTGAAAGCATCAAGTAAAGAAATTCAGAACTGAGTTATATTCAAAATGAACTGAGAAAATTTGCTATTGAAAAGGATATGTTGAGAAACCTAGTGGCTTTTGAATTCAGAATAAAAGTTATTTTGTTTTGTTTGTCTGTTTGGTTGGTTGGTTTCACTTTAGCCCAGGCTAACCTGAAATTTTCTATGTAGTATCAGGGTGGCTTTGAACTCATGGTAATCTTTCTATCTCTGCCTCCCAAGTGCTAGGATTAAAGGCGTGCGCCACCACGTCCAGCTTCAAGAATAAAAGATTTTTATTACCATGATTGTAAATGTGGATCTTTAGGTAGTCAATTTGATTAACAAAATTAATTGCATTAAACTGATTAAACTGAATTGACTAATTGGTACATATCAATGCATCATAAGTAAATTATATTTACAATTCAATGTTTACATGATCTAATTTTAAGGGCATCAAATATTTTAGATAACTTCAGTAACTGATATGTTCAAATTGTCTTCTGAGCTTAATTTCAAAACATAAACATTTATATCCAGAGAAAATTCATCATTTTTATTTATCATATTGGTAATTTATTTTGAAATTTTATATTCATCCCGAAGCCAATAGAAACGTTGCTCCATTTACTTATTTAAATTAAACATTTAATTTCTATGAGAAATAAAATATATAATTTAACTTTTACAGAAATTCACCTCTTTATATCTCACAATAAAAAAGAAATCTCAATTATAGCTACATCCAACCTGGGCCATTTCTGCTATAAGAAACCTGGTCTTCTAGTATGAGGCAACAGTGCCATCTTGAGTATATTTCATTATGTAAATTTCACTACATGTGGCTGGCCCGCTGCTGGCTGGATTTCACTGAAGGAAACAGGAAATGAGGATTTGAGCAGTGAGTTCTTAGTGATACCATCTGCTTTCAGACTTACTGATCACATGATCTTAAATTCCTTGTGTCAATGTTATCACTTTATGCTACTGGCCAATACGTTTGAAATTCTAATCAATTTGTTAAAATACATGTAGACTTTATCATTACCAAAAGTACTTGATTTAAACTCATACTCAGTTTTACAAGATGGATTATAACACTGTATTCTTGACTCTAATAAATGTAGTATTAATATTTTCAAGTTTTCCTAGGTGAGATCTAAACAACAAATGCATTGTAAATTCAGTCAAGGTCTTCAAAACACAAAATTTTCTTACATACATCATATAAAAATATATATTAATATCTATAACATGCAATTACATAGTGAAGTATATAAACATACATGTTAAGATATATATTTTTTCTTTACATTTACAAAATGCAATTGTACTTGATAAATATATGCTTTGCATCAAACAAATTTAAAAATCATGTGAATGTTCAAATATCAACCAGATTCTAGTTCCTGAATAGATATAATTCAAAATACTAGCTTTTGTCATGAAAAACAAATTGCACTTCTATATTTTTGAGGGTTTCATTATCTACTGAAGGCTTCCACATATTTCAACTAGACAGTTATTCTGAATACATGTTAGGTAATATAAGAGCCCTAGGGCATAATGTGAAAGCCTTTTAAGTTCATTCCATCAACAGGTACTCCCCCACAACTTCCTTACGATAAGAGTATGCATATTTGTCCTTGTGATTATTTCTCAAAACATCTTCCAATTATGGGCATATATGATGTAGGATTACACTTTCCATAACTTTTGAAGCAATTTTTTTTCTTTTATGTCTTACTCTCATATGCAGCCAATACATATAGATTTCTTATAAACCCTGCATTCTAAGCAACCTCATGCTGACTAATTCTATAAATTAAATATTTTCCCTGATTTAAAATGAGGCATCTAGTCATATGCTGGCCTTCAAAAACCTGTAATTCATAGGAGTAAAAGTTACTATATATTATGCCATTAGTGAATATAGAAATCATTTATTCTTGTGTTAATAATGTAAGTAAAATTGATATAATACACAGCTTGTATGTCTGACACAATAGAAGTTCATTGTGTCAGCTTGAATACTGTAATATTATTGTTCTCAGTGGAATCGAATACATGCAAATGTATGGTTGAAACACAAAAAAAACAATGGCAGCAAAGACAGCCATGGTAGTTCTTCAAAAGCAGCTCCAGATATAGCCTCAGCTGGCATTTATTAACCTCTTGAAATTCAGCAGGTATGTAGAATTTTATTTTAAGTGGTCTATAGCAACTATTCTGGGTGATATACTAGTATCTCCATCATCTCGAGATGAAATTTAGACTAAAAGAAATTAAGAGACCTGACAAAGTTGAACTATCCAGTGGCTGAACCAAGATTCACACTTTATTTAACTAAAGACTTTGTTCCCTTGGCATACTTCTTAGCCCCGTGATGACTGATAGGAGGACAAATCACCCCCTTGTAAGGGAGTACCCATAGTTACTTGGCAGTTTTAACAATGTGATTTGCTTCTAATTGGAAAGTAACTAATATCTGAGCATTGGGTAATTTATGAGATCTTGATTCTTTTTAATGAAAAAGAAAAAAATTTAATTTAACTTTAGATAATTCTAAATATCACATCGTTAAAATTTAAAGAAGGCACATGGTGGATACTTCAGTTCCCTCCTATTAAACTTCAGTGTTGGGCTGGATAAGGGCAGCACATGCCAGTGATCCTAGCACCTGAAAGGTGAGGCAGGGGAGCAGGAGTCCAAGATTATCTTCAGCTATAGAGTAATTCAAGGTCTAGGCTAGCCAAAGGAACATGAGATCTGTCTCAAAGACAAATATATATACATACACACACACACACACACACACACATATATATATAATAGATTTCTTAGAAACCCATCTAGATTTTCTTTATGCATATGTAGGAAAATACAAATCTATATCTTGACTTAAAAATGATTACATTAACATTATTCAAATAAATAACTTAATCTCCATAATAAAGAGAGAAGCTAAGGAAAAAAGAAAATAAAGTCAGAGCACATAGAAGTAATTAACAATTAGAAGAGAGATACATGAATTTAATATTATACCAGAGAGAACAGCCACTACAATTCATCTACCAATGAAATAAAAGGCTATCCAACGCCGGGCGTGGTGGCGCACGCCTTTAATCCCAGCACTCGGGAGGCAGAGGTAGGAGGATCGCCATGAGTTCAAGGCTACCTTGAGACTACAGAGTTAATTCCAGGTCAGCCTAGACCAGAGTGAGACCCTACCTCGAAAAACCAAACAAACAAAAACAAAGGCCACTCAAGGGGCAAACACACTGGCCGGTGGTGTACAGTGCCATCATCTTAGTATTAAAAGCCTACTGATTCACACACATAAATGGTGAGTTTCTGCTATGTGAATGATATCTCAGCTTTATGCAAAGAAATCAGACAAACTCTGATAAAAGATCTCTCGGGGGCTGGAGAGATGGTCTTTGTAAGTAAGGAACTTGCCTGCAAAGCCTGAGGACCCAGGACCCACATAAGCCAGATGCACAAGGTGGTGCGTGCATATGGAGTTTGTTTTCAGTGGCTGGAGACCCTGGTGCATCCATATTCTCTCTCTCTCTCTCTCCTTCTCTCTCTCACTCTGCCTTTTTCTCTCTCTAAAATAAATAAATAAAAATAATATATATATATATTTTAAAAAGAGCTCTTTGTTTTCATGAAAAAAAAAAAAAGCCAAACTCTTCCAATGGACCTTCTTCTACTCATGTGCCTCCCTTGTCCCTACAGAAAGTGGCTTTATTGTCATATGTATCATGACTCACCAGTTTTCATGTTTATGTCTCTAGCTCACAGAGAAAAACATGAGGAAATGATTACTATGGGAAGCCCAGACTCCCATGTGATCAGCGAGGGGCAGAAATCTGCAGGAACCTCCAGAACGAGGAAAGGGAAAGAAAAGTCTGCAGAGAAGGAAAAGGCCACCAAGGACAAGCAAGCACCTCGCTTTGAGCCTCAGGTAGGCACTGAGAGGTACTTTTTCCTGTTGGTGACACTTAATGGACTCCAGTGGGCTAGATTCCCTAGCTTGTCCATTTATTCAGAGAACAAAAAGCTTTCAAATGCTGCCTTCCTTATTCTAGCAACCACCTAGGCGGGATAATGTGGCTTAGGGATGTTTCCCTCATTCCCTTTCCAAGTTCAGTAGCAAAAAGCCATCATTTGACCTACTAGTATGCAGGACATGGTCCTTGGAACTTTACATTTTATTTTAAGATATTATTATTTATTTGTGTGTACGTGTGTATGCGTGTGTGTGTGTGTGTGTGTGTGTGTGTGTGTGTATTCATGTGCCACAACAGATATGCTAATGTTTTAGCATGCTGGAATGACAGAAGCCTGCCACAGCTTCTTCAGATGAGGGTTCTGAAAATTGAGCTCAGATCCTCCAGCTTGAGCTTCAGAGAGCATTACCATCTCTCCAGTCCCAGCACTTGGGCTTTTTAAGTTGACATGATTCCTACCCTCAAAGAGCTCACATTATAGTGAAGATGGAAGGTAGACAGAAAGTTTGTGTGTGTGTGTGTGTGTGTGTGTGTGTGTGTGTGTGTGTGTGTGTGATGGGGTGAATCACAGGGCCTTACACATGCTGGGTAAATGGTGTACCACTGGGTGCATCTCCTAGGCCTGATAAACCTGTCAATGTTAGTTGTTGTCTGTGAAGTGAAAGGAAGGACAAGCATCTCTCTCAGGAAGAATGCACACTGAACAAAGCCAGTGAGGCCTGGTGAAACAAAATCACACCAATTCATTTCCTGAAACACTGGAGTGTGAGCCATGAGCAGCAGAACAAGTCAGACTCCGATGAGGAGGCCTTCAGACTTTCTGGGGTACAGGGACAGTTACGTTCTGCAGTGATGATTGGTGAGGGAGCGAGTGCAGGTGACCAATGTAAAGAGTGTATTCAAATTCAAGTTACTTTAAAAAGACTACACTAAAGAAAATTACGCATGGGCTGGAGAGATGGCTTAGTGGTTAAGCGCTTGCCTGTGAAGCCTAAGGACCCCGGTTCGAGGCTTGGTTCCCCAGGTCCCACGTTAGCCAGATGCACAAGGGGGCGCACGCATCTGGAGTTCGTTTGCAGAGGCTGGAAGCCCTGGTGCGCCCATTCTCTCTCTCTCCCTCTATCTGTCTTTCTCTCTGTGTCTGTCGCTCTCAAATAAATAAATAAAAAAAATTAAAAAAAAAAAAAAGAAAATTACGCATGAGGGTAACAATCTCTCCACCACTTTCAAGTCTTGGTACTGGTTAAGCAGAGATGAAAGTTGGAGAACTGAACAAGTGTAATGACATGATCAAATTGACATTTCTAGTGTCTTTCAAAGCATGTTTCTAGGGAGGTAAGATTGGAGATGGGAAACTATTTTTAAAATGCTGCAGTGGTCTGTGCAAGAGTTTGGGTGTTATAGAAACAGAACAAAAGAAAGGAAGGCAAGACAGGTGTGGAGACAGGTGAAGTTTTTAATCTAAAGGGCGTGGTAAAGAAGAAGCACCCCAGAGTTCCAGCAGAATTAACTAAGTCAGATGCTGGTATCTCTAGTCAAATAGACAATGAGGAAAGTCAACAAGCAGGCTCAGGTGTCCTGACTCCAGGAATGGAAAAGCCTGTCCTCATTCATTTGAAAATGTTTATTTCTTAGCTGGATGTGCTCTTGGAAGCATGCTGAGGCAAGCTTTGTTTTACCCACAGAAACATGTAGGATGCAGCTCTGTAGTACAGGAGAGTTCTCTCCTTCTGCATCAAAACTTCATCCTCACTTGGGGGCTAGGGAAATGGCTCAGTGAGTAAAGCACTGTTGCCACCCACACATGAGGACCTGAGTTCAGATGTCCAGAACCCAAAGAGTTGGTACATGCAGTACTGCATGTCTGTAAATCCCAGCACTCTGACTCCTAAATGGAAGGCAGGCAGATGAATCCATCAGTCAGGGTGGAAGATGAGGGCCTACACCAGAGATTGTCCTCTGACCTCCACATATGACTGTGGCATGTACTCCTGAACTCACACGCATCATGAAAACATGCACACACACACATACACACACAGGATGATTTTTAAAAATTATTTCTCTATCATGCCACTTAAAAGGTGAGCAAAACTACTGCAACGGGGTTTCAAAACTAAGAAAAATGAATTTTCATCTGTGGCATTTAGTTTTTAGACTACTAAGGGGATATGGCAGGAAAGCCAGGTCTTCGCCGGGCATAGTGGTGCACACCTTTCATCCCAGCACTCAGGAGGCTGAGGTAGAAGGATCTATGCGGTTGAGGCCAGCCTGCGACTACATGGTAAATTCCAGGTCAGCCTGGGCTAGAGCAAGAAAGAAAGAAAGGAAGGAAGAAAAATCTTCTGGTAACACTGAAACTAGATTGCAAATGTAAACTTTATTCAGTGACTGCAGACAAGACAAAGATATTTGATACAGCCTTGACATCTGTATAATAACCATTATCAGTTTCATTATTTGACTTATCTGGTGATTTTTCTGGAAGATCACCTTACAAGGCTGACTCAAAACTTGTTTATTGTGAAAAGCCCAGGAAGGGAGATAGTTTTAATTAAGGCTATCCAGTCTGAGGATAAAAAAAAAAAAAAAAAATCAAGGAATTGCTGGGAAATGGCTCAGCGGGTAAAGCGTTTGTCACTCAAGCATGGCAAGTCGAGTTAGGATCCCCAGCACCCATGTAAAAGCCAGGAGTGTCGTCACATGCCTGTAAACCCCGTGCTGGGGAGCTAAAGACAGGGGGTCCCAGAGCCATGCTGATGAGCTAGTCTGGCCGACTAAATGAGCTGCAGGTTCAGGTGAGACTGTCTCAAAAAATAAAATTGGGAGCAACTGGGGAAGATGGCTAATGTCTACCTCTGGCTTCCATGACCTCCATCCGCACATATGTTCATGCCTTTATGCACACATTCAAACACAGACACACACACACACTGCATACATGCCACACACACAAATAAAGGAAAACTCCCATAGAGATTTCAGGGGCTAAAACACCAGCATACATAATGCAAATTCTAGACAGGAGATGGAGCAGATGACCAAAAAAAAGGCTATTTGAAGAATCACAGTTGCCTTCCCTACTTGACTGTCATCAACATGCCTGTCCTGTAGAAAGGGTTAAAACTCATCCCTGTGGCTAGCCTGTGGTACTTGCAGGTGATTCTATGGGTCATCTGAGTGTCATTTCCTTTCATGGTGAATGGATAGCATGTATATTCAGAACTGGAATTGACTAGCCAAGGCTCAGTTTTGTGGAGAGCTTCTGGGAGACAGTATAATTTGTGACTTATGATATGTAGTTTTGAGCAAAGATTGCCTAGAGTGCTGGGCACAGTGGCAATTATACAATTCAATGACTGTGGACAAATATATTCATCATGAAGTTTGTGCCCCTATCAAAGTAAAGCTGACAGATCATGCCCATAAACTCATTACTGTTCATTTGGTCATCCCTACACGGAACTCACACCATCCAGGGACCACCTATCTGCTTTCAATCATCAAAGACTAGTCTCTCCTACAAATGAACCATACAGGATTCACCTGTTTTCAACTTGTCCTTTCCCATGATGTCTTCCTGTGATATTCTTTTACATGGTAGCATATAGCAGTCATTTTATTATTGTTTGAGTTATCTTCTTATTGCTGGTGATGCAGGATTTGAAGTTTGAGGGGAAGGTCACCCCTCATACCTGGGAACCCCAGCCTTTGGGTTCTTTTCCATTTTAACCAAGAATTGAAAAAAAAAATGGACTCCAAGAAGGGTAGGTTAGGAATTATTAAGTTCATTTAGGAAAAGGAATCATGCATTATAAGGTTTATTGTATGTGGAATTAAGATCCAAGGAGGAGGCTAGCTGAAAAAGTCAAGCCAGAGAATTCTCCTCCTTGCCTGGTTGGAAAGGAAGAGGGAAGACAGAGAGACTCTCTATGAGTCTCTCAGTGAGTAAAAGGGAGTAAAATGGATCTGGAGGAGGCACAGACACCCACACGTGGAAAGCAAAGCCTAAGAACCAAAAAGATCTCCTTCAAAGAAAAGACCAGAGAGGGTTAGGAAAGAGTGAAGGACTCCATGATCACAGAAAAATCATACATGTAACAATGTGAGAAAACATCCCAAAGCAAGACACATGTAACAAAACGAGACAGCACCCCAAAGCAAGACTCATTTCCAAGGCAAGCTCGAAAATACCCCAGCTGGAAAGAGCATGACTGGGGAAGGGAAGAAAGATGGGGTGGGGAGACCAAGTGTTGTTCCTCGTGGTGTGCTTAGCCTCCTTTGTACTGACCAGACATCTAATTAAGATGAGGCTTGTTACAAGCCAGGCGTGGTGGCCCACACCTTTAATGCTAGCACTCAGGAGGCAGAGGTAGGATGATCACTATGAGTTCGAGGCCACCCTGAGGCTACATGGTGAATTCCAGGTCAGCCTGGACTAGAGTGAGATCCTATCTCGATCAAAAAAAGATGAGACTTGTAATCAGACTCAGTTGTTTAAAGGGAGACCTGATCAGCTCCTGGACTCAAGGGCCGAAGCCGGGCCTCTCCTCCCACCTCGGAGTGCTGAGCTGAGGAGGACCAGGAAGCTCCCGATGGGGAGCCAGCTTGGACGGGACCAGATGCAGCTTTAGTTTGGCTATGGCAAGCCGGGAGCATTTCCCTGTTCCTGTTGGGCCTCTTACCCTGTCTGACTTCTGTGAAAAACCAGCTTCCTTCTTCACTGAGACAAACACCCAACCAAAAGCAGCTTATGGGAGGAAGGAGTTTATTTCAGGCTTAAGGATTCCAGGGGCCAGCTCCATCATGGCGGAGGAAGGCAATTCACTGTGTCATGCATATGCATCCACAGCAGAGAGAGAGAGAGACAGAGACAGAGACAGAGAGAACAGCCAGAACCTAAGCTGCCTCAGAGCAAACCTTAGGGCTGGACTCAGGATCTGCTGCCAGTGACACCCCTCCTCCAGCCGGGAAATTTAGTCAAAAATCCAAGTCAGCCTGAGCTAGAGTGAGAACCTACCTCGAAAAACAAAACCAATCAACAACAACAACAAACAAAAATCCCTGAAACTATGGGGGGCATTTACATTCAAATCACCACAATTATTATTTAATATCACATAGTACCCAATTGCATGACTGTGTTATACCTTACTCATCAATGGAAAGACATCTGTGCTATTCCATGCTGATATAACTGCTACTAATAAGACTAGAGCGAACATTCTTACTGAAATCTTTGGTGAATTACATTTTGATTTCTCTCTGGTAAGAACCCCAAGGGTCAGAAGGTAAAAAAAATAAATAAATAAAGTAAAATAATAAAAAAAAAAACCTAAAGACTATTTCAGAGGGAGAAAGCATCTATTTTAAAAGCTCTTTTTTTAACAAAAAATTAATTTTTAGCACATAACCGCTGCGCATCTTCAACAAGAAGACCCCAACAAACCCTACTGGATTTTGAGGCTGGTCGTTGAACACAGTGACTCTGAGTACATGGACTTGAGGAAAGACACGGAACGAGCAGACGAAATCCGAGCCATGAAGCAGGCCTGGGAGACCACTGAGCCTGGAAGAGCAATCAAGGTCACCTGACTGAGAAACGCTCATCCTTGACTTCTCGTCTTTAGCCGTGGTGCAAAGAAAAAGCCTGGGGGTGAAGGCACAGCTTTTCCTTTAGGAATGATTTCTGGGATTGTTTGTACCACAAGCGGACGCATTGTGAAATATTAACCTTCTCCTTCCAAGAAGGCTTAATACATAATGGGTCCACTTACAGGCCCAGAGTATGAATTCCTCCCCTTTTAATACTACCAGCGAGAGCTACTTCCATAGATATCTTTGAAGTCCTAAAAGGCTTGCTTGAGTAGATTAAAAGGTATATGCTGCCCCCTTGTGGAATATAAACACCTTGTCTTTTTTATTTCCATCTAGCCAGAAACTTTTTTTTATATAATTGACTTTATTTCTTTATTCCAGTTCTTTAATCAAAAAAGCATATTGTGTAAGAATAGCTCTACATTTTAATTTGTTGATTTATATACAGTTTTAAGAAATGATACAGACAGGTCCTGCATACCCAATGTTAACATCTTGGAAAACAATAGTGCATCATGACCAGATATAAATTTATTTAAATATATTAATGTATGGTTAAAATACAGAACATATCCATCATTACTAGTATCCTTGGGGTTGCCATTTGATATCCACACCCAATTCTTCCCCACCCACTTACCTAGTATGCCTTGCATTTATATGTTTTTGCCTCTTCAAATATCATATATATAGCAGCTTTTTGAGGTTGCATTTAACTTTTTTCATTAATTGTAGTTCCCTATAAATTCATTACTTACAGTGTCTTATGCTCCCACTCAGGGTAATTGGGGCAGATGAACAAGGTTCAGGAAGGCTAGCTGGGAGTCAGCATGCTCTGCATGTCATGTGTAGGGCTGCTCCTCCTCCCCACACCTCCTCTTCCTCTTCCATCTCCCCTTCCCCCACCCTCTCCTCCTCCAAAATGCTAGATGGCTCTGAGCTTGAGTCTTTGAAGAAGGGCTGGCTTGGTTCAAACTTCCCTATTCAGTCCATGTTTAAGACTTTACTGTTCTGTTTTTTACTTGGTCTTGTGAGTAGCATTTACTTTTTGCTGCCTGCACTGGTCATTCTCAGAGTGCTCACAAGGTTGATGATATCTGTCCTCCAGGCTTCTCAGGCCCGTCTGCGTTACCTCAGCCAGTTCATTAAGAAACCATCGGATACCTCTGAGACTGTGTCTACAACTCAAAGCCAAAGTAAACCCACAGATGAAGGTCAGTGAAGCTCACTCCCACTGCCTCAGAGCACATGGTTGGTACTAGTACCTATTAAAAAGCAGTTGGTGGGTTGTGCTTAGTACAAAAAAAAAATTAGAATTTCTACTCTTTAGGATTGTAAAAGGTCATGAAATTTCATATCTGCACATGAACAGTGCTTTAATTAGCAAATCACTTTCACTCATTTCTCATTTAAGTCCTACATTCCCATCCCTCAAGCACATGTGTTTTTCCCCAGTGAAGAAAAGATGAAGAGCTTGCAGAAATTAAAGTGATTGCTTGCAAAGCCTAACAACCCCACTTCTATTCCCCAGGACCCATGTAGAACCAGATGTTCGAAGTGGCACATGCATCTGGCGTTTGTTTGCAGTGGCTGGAGGCCCGGCATGCCCATTCTCTCTATTTGTCTCTCTTCTCTCTGCTTGTATGCAGATAGATACATACATACATACATACTTACATACGTACAGATATATAGGCAGGTATGTTTGAAGAGCTTGGCATGATGATGTATGCCAGAAACCCCCAGCACTTGAACAGTGAAGACAGGATGACCAGGAGTTCAAGGTCATTCTCAGCGACATACTTAGTTCAGGAGGCCAGCGTGGGCTGCATGAGACCATCTCAAAAAATAAAGATAAAAGATATGATAAGGTTGAAATACAGTGTGAAGGTATGAACATAATCATATGGAGTTGGAGGTGGGCCTACTGCTACAAATCTGGTAACTTCTTAATAATAACAATTAATAATAATGATAAGATAATAATAATAAAGTCAACTGCTTATAAGGAATTATTGTTTGGCCCTGATGCACCATTCAAATATAGTTAACCCTGGTATCCACAGGAAAGTGCTCCCAAGGCTCTCTAGGATACAAAAATACAAAGACATTCAAGTCATTACAGTAAAAGGATGATGTGTTTGCACATAACCTGTGCACATTTTCCTACATAATTTAAATTATGCTTAGATTTCTTATTATACCTATGCAATGTAAGTGCTATGAAAATAGCTGTTATAATACATTATTTAGGGGATAATATTAAAATATCTGTATATATTCCATACAAACAAAACCAATCTGGTATACAATAATGTAACTTTATTAAGATATTTTCAATCTATAGCAGATTGACTAAACCTGTGGGTGTGGAACCTACAGATAGAGAAGGAAAACTATAATGTATTTGACACTCACATATCAACATACTAAAGTATAAGTATTTTTTCCCAGGCCAACCGAGCTCACTAATATTTCTAAGTTCACAAGACACCCAGGACTGAGCTAACATACAGGGACTCAGTGACCCAGATACATCCCTGTATCACCACTCTGGGTTTTCTTAAGTCCCAGAAGCGACTCACATCTCAAATCAGGCTCTTCCATATTTATATCTGGAAGATATAATCCAATACATTTTTATAAAATCACTTCCCCTTATTTCCTGTAAATATTATGAAAGGCCAATATCATACTTTCATTAATTGTAGATCCTAGGACGGGCAATGTACAAAGGACTTTTATTACCCACTTTGAATACTCCACAACTGTAAGGCTGACATTACTATACTCATTTTACAGATTATATGTTCAGAGCTTTTCTTCCAAAATCATACAGTGACAAAATTGGAGTTTGAAGTATTTCTACAATATTCATTTTTCTAGTCATCAGCCATGAATGTAGTATTAGTAATTCTTGACCTTTAGGATATATGTTTTTTATTTTTTTTAAGTTTTGTACTAAGGAGGTACATTAAAAAATATTCTATTAGCCGGCCTTTAATCCCAGCACTTGGGAGGCAAAGGTAGGAGGATTGCCATGAGTTTGAGGCCACCCTGAGACTACATAGTGAATTCCAGGTCAGCCTGAGCTAAAATGAGACCCTACTTCGAAAAAAGGAAAAAAAAAATATTAGATGCTTGTTAGAAACAAGAAAAGATTTATTCCAATCTACTGAAATAAGGAAGAAAGTTAGGACTCAACTCAACAAAAACAATGGAATTTATACTTAAAGCAAATGAGAGAATGGTTGAAAAATTACTCAGAAGAATTTAGTTATGAACTCAAGATAAAGGCAAGAACTTTGATAGGAGATGAGCTTGATTCCAAGGTGAAGAGACTGCACCTTAGCAAGATTCATTGCTAAAACAAGAATCAGAAGGTGACAGAAATCCCTAGTTAAGAACAGGGCAAAAATTCTAACAGCGTGGCTGGCTTTGTTTTGGCATACATTTAAACTCAGAAGCCACCACTCAGATTAAGACATAAAAACACTTTCCCTATCCCAGGAACCTTCTTATCTCTGCTTCAAAGCCTCCCTCAAGGTAATTGTCAGTCTGAACTCTACTCTTTAGATGGTTCATCTTGATTATCAACCTGACAGGCTCTAGCATAACCATGGAAACAACTTTCTATGGGTGTATTGGGGGGGAGACTTCTAGCTGTGAGGTTGACGGAGTTGGGAAGACCCACCCTCAATGTAGATGGGGCCATTCTGTGGGTGAGGATACTAGACTGCGTAGGAAGAAGACGCAAGCTGCCCCTGTGTTCACCTCTCTCAACTTCCTGAGCGCGGACACAGTGTGAACAGCTGGCTCACTCCTGCCGTCACAATCTCCCTGTCATGATCAACTTCCCTCAGACTGTACACCCAAATCCACCTTTATCCCTTAAGCTGCTTCTTGTCAGGCAATTTCTCACAGCAATGAGGAAAGTAACTAATAACAGAAAATATGCACCAAGGTGTGAGGCTTTTGTGGAATAAATCTGACTCCATGGTTTGTAGGCCTTAGGAAATATTTTGAGGGTAACTGTGGAAGATCTTTGAAATCACCAGGATGTTACATAATGAGCCATTCTGGTAGGAGTTTGGAATACTAGAAAGCTGAAAGAAAACATGGACAGTGGAGGCCTAGCTCGTGAGGTCTTAAAGGGGAAGAAGGCCTATATTGAGAACTGAGGTACAGGCAGTTGATGGTTTACTCTAGTTAAGAATCTGACTAAACTGGGTGTGGTGGCCCACGCTTTTAATCCCAGCACTTGGGAGGCAGAGGTAGGAGGATCGCTGAGAGTTCGAGGCCACCCTGAAACTACATAGTGAATTTCAGGTCAGCCTGCACTAGAGTGAGACCCTACCTCAAGATAACAAAAACAAACAAACAAACAACAAAAGAATCTGACTGGATTCAGCTTATGTCCCTAGATCTTGTGAGGTTGAATTGAAAAGTAATGGATGGTTATAGTTACTTTCTCAGGGCTGGAACAAACACCTGACCATGTTGCGGGAGGAAGGGGTGTATTTTATTTAGGCTTACAGAATCTAGGGAGAAGCTGGATCACTTCTAGAGTTGTGTAGCAGAGAGACAACACCCAACAGCCAGAGATCAAAGCGGCTCTGACCACGCCTTGAGGCTGGACTACAACATCTGCCCCCAGTGACACCCCTCCAGCAGGCTGCTGGAGACTTAAGTAGGAAGTAGGGAGATTTCCCTTACGCAAAAATCCCTGAGGCTATGGCGGGGGGGGGGGGGTCATCCATTCACAGTCAAACCACCACATGGATTATTTGTTTGGCAGAGGAAATTTTAAGACAGGACAGCGCTCAGACTGTGGAATGGCTACTCAGGTCTATAGTGAAAGACAGCAGCAAGTAGAACCTAAGGATATTAAAAAAAACACAAAACCTGTGAAGTTTGTCTAGGAAGGGAATGTGAGCAAGCTTCAACTTTCCTCCAAGGAGCATTCTGAGAAAGCAAAGATAAAAATGTGTGCAATTCACTGAGACAAGAGACAAGGTGATCTGACGGCAAAGCTCCCTCTAGTCCAGGTTCTAACTTGTGAGAATGTAAGTTCTTTTGAAAGGAGAGAGTCTGAACTGGAAATGTCACATAAGGGATTCCCTGCTGAGATCAACTGCACGGGAATGTTTTCACATATTCACCAACCGAGGTCCCCAGACACAGCTTCAGCTTTGGTCCAAGGGGGGCTCCATCTAGAGCTGACAGCAAAAACTGGCAGTGTCATCCACATGTTACTAGTTTCATAGATATGGAAGATGCAAGACTGAGCATGTCACGGTGTCCTTTTCTGCTGTTTCAGACAGCCACTGAGGGAAATTCAAGGGAGGTCAGAGTGTTCTAAGAAGGCCATGAGAGGCTAGTGTGTGAAGCTGTGAGGAGAAGCAGTAATGCTCCTAGGATATTAGAAGGGTCAGGACCATGGGATGTCCTCTAAGGAGAGCAGCAGTCTCAGAGTGGAAGTGGTTTAAGGAAGAGGCCACTGGGCTACAGGCTGCAGAGTTGGAGGTGAAGTGTTATCAAGCTTTTGGAGCCTAGATGATTCCAACATGAGTCCCAGATTCCATACATTGAGTTGTAAAGTTTGGAGTTTGCCTCACTGGGTTTCAGTCTTGCTTTGGACTGATCTTTGCAATGCCTACAATTCCTCCTCTCTAGATTCTGAACGGTTTACTCTCTGCCATTGCATGTTGGAAGTATGTAACATGGGTTTTCCTGGTGGTGTTCTATGAGACCACAGTAAACAGTTTGTGCAAGCCTCAGATTCTGCCCTTGCACTTTTCAATAGAGTTGGGGATTTTAAAGAGTCTGGTGACCTTTGTAATGGAACAGAATACATTTTGATGACTATGAGCCTATGGAAACAGGAGAGAAAAATTATGGCTTAAAAGTGATATGCTTGAGTGTCAAGTCGATAAGGGTAGACTTGTGATGGCTGATCTCAGTTGCATACTTGACAGGATTTAGAATCACCATGGAAACAACTTGCTGTGGATATTAATGAGGGATTTCTAGGGTAGGTTTATTGAAGTGTAAACACCACTCTTAATATGGGCGGCACTGTTCCATGGGTCAGGGGCCCAGATTGAAAAGAACCTATCTGAACATCAGCAGTCATGTCTCTCAATCTCCTGTGTCATGAATGAGATGTGCCTAGCTATTTCACACTCCTGCCAAAAATGCCTCCCTCGTATGGTAGACTTCATCCTCTCTATCTTTAAGGTCAAATAAGCTCTTCTCCCTTCAGCTGCTTCTTTTCAAGTATTTTGTCATAGTGATGAGAAAAATAACTGATACAATCAGCATTAAGCTTGCTCTCGAACTTTATCTGTTCAGATTCAAACAGTATGCCCTCTGAATTCTCACTGTTTATTATACTTATTTCTTCTCATGTCTGGCGTAGTTCAATTGTGTCTCACAAGAAATTTGTAGAATTCATTACAGCAAATTTTACTTCTTTCTTTCTTTTTTTTTTTTTTTTGAATTTTTTTTGAGGTAGGATCTCGCTCTAGCCCAGGCTGACCTGGAATTCACTATGTAGTCTCAGGGTGGCCTCGAACTCACGGCGATCCTCCTACCTCTGCCTCCCGTGTGCTGGGCTTAAAGGCGTGCGCCACCACGCCCGGCATACTTCTTTATTTCTTGAGGAACCTTACTCTAGGATTGTATCAATCCTAATGTTTTTCTTAAAGAACTAAGTATGACTACTGAAAGCTTCTCTTTTATTTCAACATTTCCCCATGCTCTTAAGCACCGCTCGAATGCTTTTCATGAAAAGAACATAATGCAAATTAGAATATCTTCAATGAATTAATACCTCAGAGAATAATTTCTGACTAATGTGGAATGTGTGGGAGGTTTCCAGTTTTTTTATGGCCTATGAGTCTGAAAGAATGGTGGTAGACTAGCAGCTACGGAAAATCCTCACAGGCAAGATCACCTTTTGACTCCATTTTAAGACAATTTATAGATGCCTAGGTAGGAGTTCCTTCCTAGAGAGAACTGCCTTACTTATGTGTAGTGACTGCAGTGTGGCATCATCTCCTTTAGAGGGTCACCTTAAATGCAATCCATAGAACTAAATCATGAGGCCTCCTTTGTTACGTGAAGTTTTCATATACCAAGGAAGCTTCTGAACAAATTGCATTGCCTACAATGTCCATATCATGTTTGGAGCTGCCAAGGATTGTTTTCACTAGAGCTCTGGCCAGAATTTTCAAAGGTTTCGAGTTGTTACTCCAAATAATCAGTGTCGTATGTAATTGAGAAGAATGCAAGGTGCTGGGGTCTTGGGGGGTACTTTTGTCAGTAACGTATGTGTTGTATTATAGAAACACCAGCAACCGACTCCAAAAGTACTCAGAACTTAGACACTAGAGAAATTCCAGCAACAACATCAGGGAGCATGCTATGGAAGAAGTGGCAGCTGGGCAGAACTTTAAAGGATCTGTCGAAATCCATAAGCAGTGAAAGTGGACTGTCAACCACAGGGAGGGAAGAGCAGACTGGGAGGAAGGAGAATATTGGTAGGTACTGATGATGTTAGGGTTAATGACATGGAAAAGCAGACGTCTGTCGTACCAGGTAAGAGCAGCAGAAATCGCTGGCATCTGCATATGTAGTTCTCTTGTCACCTAAAGGTTTGTAGCAAATGCATCGAGGCTCCGTGGAAAAACTCTCAGACTATCACCAATACTGAAAACCATAGAGAACTTGGTGCAAACAATTGGAACCGGTCAATCTGACAGCTGCTTGAGACTGTGGGACAGGTCAGAGCCATCAGTAGATCAGCCAAAAAAGCATACATGATGGTCAGAATAATGAACCCATCCACAGTGAGTTTTGATTCACTCCAATGTTTTATTAGGCTTCTGAAAGCCTACACACATACAGAGTTGTACATTTTACATTCAAGAAAGCCTGGAGCATCAGAGAATTTATGTGTACTTGGCTCAGTATTAGGCCAGAATGTTGAATGAGGCCCCAGTCCACATACAGATACTGTCATTAAGAATAGAAACTAGGGACTGGAGAGATGGCTAATTATCAAGACACTGGCCTGCAAAGCCAAAGGACCTTGGTTCGATTTCCCCAGGATCCATGTAAGCCAGTTGCACAAGGTGGCACATGCATCTGTAATCCATTTGCAGTGGCTGGAAGCCCTGGTCCACCCATTCTCCCTCCCTCCCTCCCTCTTTCTCTCTCTCTCTCTCTCTCTCAAACAAATAAATAAAATAAAAAAGTAAGAATAGAAACTTTATTGATCTGACATGTATAAGGAAAACATCTAACATCAACTCACCATGAAACCATTCTGATACAAGGATGGACTCTAGGAAACCAGGATAAAAAGAAATGATTTGAAGGAAAATGAGTACAAACAGCCTTGGTTAAGTATTGCTTGGGGATCTATAGAATCTATAGTTATAGTTATAATCTATGATATGTTACATGAAATGTCCAATTCTTAACCAAAACTATGGCCAAAGACATAGATATCTGTGTCCAAATAAGCAGGAAATAGAAGCTATCACTGAGAGAGCACACCTGAACAGATATTTCAAAGTAGTAATTACAAATATATTGCAAAAACGAAAGGAAATCATGTACAAATGATTTAATAAAGACTTGAGGCCAGTGACTTACCAGAAAGAATGTATGAGTGTGAAACTAGAAATTATAATAAAGAACCAAATAGAAAACCTACAGTAGGAAAGTATAATGGAAATGGACCTCTATTAAGAAAGAGGGCTGGAGAGATGGCTTAGTGGTTAAGCACTTGCCTCTGAAGCCTAAGGACCCCGGTTTGATGCTTAATTCCCCAAGACCCACGTTAGCCAGATGCACAAGGGGGCGCATGCATCTGGAGTTTCTTTGCAGTGGCTGGAGACCATGGCATGCCCATTCTCTCTCTCTCTCTCTCTCTCTCTCTCTCTCTCTCCCTCTTTCTCCTTCTCTCTGATGCTCTCAAATAAATAAAAATAAACAACAATTTTTTTTTTTAAAAAAAAGAAATCAAGGGCTGGAGAGATGCCTTGATTGTTAAGGCACCTGCATGCAAAGCCAAGGTACCCAGGTTCCATTCCTCAGGACCCATGTAAATCAGATGCACAAGGTGACACATGCATCTGGAGTTCATTTGCAGTGGCTGGAGACCCTGGTGTACCCATTCTCCCTCTCTCTCTCTCTGTCTCTCTCTCTCTCTCTCTCTCTCTTTCCCTCTCTCAAATAAATAAAATATTTTTAAAAAAGAAAGAAAGAAATCAACATGCTTGTTGTTCATACATCTCACATCCTGTCCTAGCCCCAGAGCCTGATAAGTTAAGCACACTGGGACTGGATGGGAGAGAAGAAGGAACGATCTGAGGGATCACCACAGTTTCTTGTTTGTTTTGTTTTAATATTTTTATTATTTTTTTATTTGAGAGAGAGAGACAGATAGAAAATGAGTGCTTAGGGCCTTCAGCCACTGCAAATGAACTCCAGACACATGTTCCACCTTGTACAACTGGCTTACATGGGTCCTGGGGAGTTGAACCTGGGTCCTTTGGCTTTTCAGGTAAGCACTTTAACCACCATGGTTTTTACACATGGGAAAAAGCAGCAATCATCACTTATTAAAACAAAGGAGGCTGTTTCATTTTTTCCAGATCTGAGGAAAGAACAAGATACATATAAATAGAATGTAAATCGTCAAGGCAAGGGAATTTTCAGATCCTTCACTACCTTAGCTGTTCAATAAAGCATAGTCATTTTTATTTTCCTGATGAAGTGCTTGCTCTTAAAATGAAATCAACATGCTATTTGATCTGCCAAACAAAGAACCAACTAACATGTACATCTACCAACAGATTATCTAATATGATAAGCAGTAAAGAAAGTGCTTAAAAGAGCTGTTAAAGAATTCCAAGTTAGCCTGAGCTAGAGTGAGACCCTACCTTGAAAAGCAAAAGCAAAAACAAAAAGAAAACTCAAATTCTTTGCAAGACTCCCAGAAAGATAGGAATGTGTGAAAATGTAAAAGTAATAAATTGAAACAGTAATATCTGAAAATTTCACAACAGGAAAAAAATATCTGCAAGAAATATAACAAATTATACATGAAGTAAGTCAAAGTGAAACTATCAAGAGGAAGTCTTAAAGCAATTATCAATATAGTATGTTATTGAAGTGAGCTCAAATAAGGTCACAAAAAAAAAAACTTAGCTAAAACAGTGGCAGTGCAATGCCTTTGTCAGAGCTCTAGAACTAAAATAAAATATACTATTATTACCCAGAATTCTGTAAACTACCCTTCAAAATTTAAGGTAAAATATGGCTGAATGGTTAGTTCAGTGTTAGAGCTCTTGCTTAACAAGAATGAGGCTCTGAGTACAGTCCACCACACTGAAAAATAAAAGGAAAAACAAACAAACAACAAATATATATACAAAGAAGAAGGATTAAAGAGAAATAAACTCATTTTCCAGAAGACCAACACTGATGGATATAATTCTAGAAAATATTGGCTTAAAACAAACATCAAAGGAAGTCCTTTGGACTGAGAGAAAATGACTTCAAAAAGTAGTTCATATAATTACTATGAGCTGGGCTGGAGAGATGGCTTAGCGGTTAAGTGCTTGCCTGTGAAGCCTAAGGACCCCGGTTCGAGGCTCGGTTCCCCAGGTCCCACGTTAGCCAGATGCACAAGGGGGCGCATGTGTCTGGACTTTGTTTGCAGAGGCTGGAAGCCCTGGCGCGCCCATTCTCTCTCTCTCCCTCTGTCTTTCTCTCTGTGTCTGTCGCTCTCAAATAAATAAATAAATAAATTTAAAAAAAATTACTATGAGCTAACTGATTGTACCATTAGAGCACCTCAAAAAGTAATTCAACTCCACAAGAAACAGTAATTATGTAGAAGAATGTTTGAAGCATAACCATATTGTTTTCAGTTTTTAAATTGATTTGGAAAGTAATTCTAAATTTATATTGGCCAGCTTATGGCATGTAACTATGTATGATGGCAACAGCAAGACAGTGGTAAAGACTGAGAAAAGTTATTGTTCTCGAGGGAAGTTAATCCTGACCTGCAGTAGATAGTGGTGACATAAAACGTGCACTGGAAACAACATTTTCCAGCAAACATAAAGAACCCGGCATCCCAAAACCCAATGAGATACAGTCAAAGCAGCACTAAGAGAGAAGTTAGTCAAGATAGGATGATGTTGGTAAAAGAATAAACAGATAATGGCATAGAGTGTAATAGAGAAATATTATGGTTTAGATTTCTTCTCCAAATCTCCGGGCCCCACTGCAGTGCAGTTGTGCAGTGTTGCGCATGCGCTGCAGGGAGCTTGCTCCCAGAGGCTGGAGGCCCTGCTGCCCGCTCTCTCCCTCTCCCCCTTCCTCTCGGTCTTTCCCTCGAAAAGAAAGGAGGAAAGAAGGAAGGGAGGGAGGGAGGGAGGGAGGTGGAGGAAGGGAAGGAAGGGAAGGGAAGGAAAAGAGAATGAAATGGAAGGATTTTTACTTTGTGATTTCAAATTTTATCATGGTGTTAAGAACAGTCAAAATTATATGGTTTGAAAGTTTCTTAAAAAGTGAAGCATTATTTTACCATGTGACCCAGCCCATCTATCCTTCTAGAAAAACATCCAGGAAAGACAAATCTGTAGAGACAAATGAAGATTAATGGCTGCCCAAACTCATGAGCAAATAGAGTCTGACTGTAAATAGTATACAGGGATCTTATTGAAATTAAACAGATGTTTTAAAACTAGATTTTGAGCTGGAGAGATGGCTCAGCTGCTAAGGAGCTTGGCTGCAAAGCCTAATGCCCTGGGTTTGACTCTCCAGTACTCACATAAAGCCATATACACAAAGAAACACATGCATCTGGATTTCATTTGCAGTAGCTGGGGCCAGCCCTGGCACCCCTGTTCTCTCTTTCTCTCTTTCTCTCTTTCTCTCTATCTTTTTCTTGCAAGTAAGTAAAAATATATTTTTTAATCCTAGATTTTATGATGATTGATCAAAGACTAAATTTACTAATAGATGTTTTGAATTGTACCCTTAAAATGGATTAATTAGGCCTTTATAAATTTTTTAAATACAAAATGGCCTGGGAAGATCAAAAGGTCACTATCTAAGGTGTCTAAAGCATTTGTGCATATATATGTGTGTGATGTTTAATTACATGCATGCATGTCGTATGTATGTGAGTGAATGTGTATGTGGTAGGGGCTTGCACAGGCACATGAACATGTGTGCATTTAAAGACAAAAACATCCACGTAGCATGTCGTCACTGCTCTTTAGCTTACTTTTTGAGACAGGGTCTCTTACTGAGGCCAGAGTTCACCAGTTGCACTAGATAAGCTAGCCAGCAAGCTCTGGAGATCCTACGGTCTCCACCTGCCCAGCGTTGGGATTACAGATGCATCCTGCCATGCCTGGACTTTTACCTGGATACGAGGGACCTATTTCAGGTCCTAAAGTTAGTATGGCAAATACTTCACCCACCGAGCCATCTCCCCAGTCCTCTAACCATTGTATCTGTTCTCGTGGATTCCCTCCGGGTCTATGGAGTAAAAGTCTACTGCTTGATCCTTTCGTGTTGCTCTTTTACATATTGCATATTGCAGTGGAATGAAAGTTTCTTGAAGGTAAGATACCATATCATAAGTAGATTTAAATTAGAACTCCTGTAGTGACTAGGATAAATTCCACATATTTCTCAACTTTTTAAGTGTTGAACTATTCAACTTGCTTTAATGAAATCACATAACTGAAAATAAGGGGTTTTGTTTCTCCTTTTAACTGTCATTAGGAAACTTACGACTATACTTCCAGTTAAATATATTCATTTTCTTACCTCCTTTTATTTAACTATAGGCATATTAACACCAGTGGATAAATATGAAATATTCATAATTACACTTCAAAAATCATAGTAAGTCCAAACAGTAGTAGTTGCTTAAAAGAAAATATTATTATCACCTGAAATAAGTTATACTAGCTACTGAGTTAGGTATTGTTGATTAACTTTTGAAAACTTAGGTCTATATTTTTACAGCAGCAGCAACTTCTTCACGATCCCCAGCAATTCTGGAAACATCTCCAAAACTCATTCATAAAGCCCTAGAGCATGTGGACTTCAGTCAGTATGTACGGTAAGTTTGAAAATGCACTATTGGGGACTGAAGAGATAGCTAAATGGTTAAGACACTGCTTTGTAACGCCTAACAACCCAGCTTCAAGTCTGCAGTACCCACCTAAAGCCAGATGGACAATATATGTGACATATGTGTCTGGAGTTCATTTGCAGTGGCTGGAGACCCTGGGCACCCTTTATCCACACCCCCTTGCTCTTGTTCTTGCTTTCTCTCTCTCTCTCTCTCTCTCGTTCTCTCTCAAATAAACAAATTATTTTTTAAAGCAAGATTAATGTAGACAACTGTGTTCATAGAATTTCAGATAAATTGCCAGTGGGCAGTTGCTAGGCAACTGAAAAATTAAAATTAAATGCTTATTTTACATCCACTTTGTCTAAATTTTTAGAACATGATTTTACTTCTCAAATTTAGAAAATGTTTAATTCAATTAGTCATAAATGCATATAAGTGTATTTGTAAGAATTTAATTTGAAGCTGCACAAAATACCCATTATAACTGCCACCATTTTTAAATAAGACTAAGTTGTTTTAAGAAATAAACAATAAGACAAATAGATAGTTCCTCATGCATATTTATATGCTTGAGAATATTTGTCAAGATTAGTTCACTCATAAATTCAAGAGGAAACCCCACAAAATATTCTTAGGGTTTTAAATACCACTTACAGAGTAGCCTCACCAAAGAGTAGTTTAATGATATTTGCCAAAATATTTTTCTAAAACATTAGTGAGTCAGTAAGTGGCATATAACCCAATTTAAAAATTAATGGTTTATTCTTGCTATTTCTAATGTGTGATTTGGTTTTGGCTACCTAGCTGTTAACATAATGCTAAATTATTTTTGAGTTCTCAGCTGATTTACCTATTTCATGTGGTCTTCTTACATCAAGGAAAACACAAACTGAAGCTATGCTACAGGCAGAAGAGCTGAATCAGCAGCAATCAATGCAAAAGGCAGAAGAAATTCATCAGTTTCGGCAATATAGGTCCAGAATCCTTAGCATTAGAGACATTGATCAGGAAGAACGACACAAGCTAAGGGACGGACTTCTGGACATGTATGGGGAAATGCGGGTGAGTTTAAAAGTGCATGAATGAGTCATAGTAGGCAAATCCTTTTGTAATAGTAAAAAGAAATTAGGCGGCTGGAGAGATGGTTCAGTGGATGTGGTGCTTGTATAAGCAAGGACCTGAGTTCCTGTCCTCAGCACCTCTATAAATGCCAGGCAGATGGGCCACCTAAACCCAGTGCTGAGGAAGTGGAAACCGGCAAGCTGGCTACCTAGAATATCCCAATCAGTGAGCTCTGGGCTCAACTGAAATACCCTGCCTCTGTAAATAAAGTGGAAAACAGTAAAGGAAAACATCTGACATCTTCCTCCATACACAGGGACACAAGGCTCCTACATGCATGCACACAAAACGCACATATACATGCAAAGGAACAAAAAAAAATCAGAATTAGAATATTTGAGTAGAAAGAAGTCTTATAGTCATTTGGTTCTACATTTCACAACTCCCCAGGAAAGATGATTACACATACCTCATCTCACTCCTTTAAATCTCTGCCAAGTGTCATTATGGGGCTCTATTTTGAAAGACTAGAAAAATGAGAGAGAAGACAACAGCAAAACTCTTTGTGAATTTGGAAAACAACTGACGAGGATGACTTCACCGGAGTGGAGACAGCCAAATCCTGCACTACCAGGGGCCACACAAGAATCTATCTAGTTGGTGCCATAGAATTCATATGGAATGCTGAGAAAGCCTGGCAGCTCATGGCACCATCTACAGGAGGTGGAAGTGGAAGGGGAGGAAGGTAGAGTAAGTTTGTTTAGTTTAGGGCTATTTTAAAATTTCATATTACCATCCAGCATTTCGCCATAAGTGATTGTCATTTCCACCAAAACACAGAGGTAGTTTTATCTAAACATAGTGCAAAAGAAAAGTTTTCTATCATGTGGAAGGCTGATCTTAATTGAAAATGCTAGTATCATACTAGAAATGAAGAGTTATAATAGATGTATGTTTGAGGAGTTCTCACTGTGGAGGGTAGGATGTACCTTTTTCCTCCATCTTCTATATAGTATGCACCTCTCTCTATCTCTCCCTATCTCTTTCTTGCTCTCTCTCTCTCTCTCCAGCTGAATGATACAATATTTTCTGAACAGTTTAGCGATGGAGACATTGGATTCTCCTTGACAATATGCCCCACTCCCCCCCCCCACCCCAGTGTGGAGGAATATCCAGTTGGACATCTCTTGTTTGTTCAAGAAGTATGTCAAACTCAACCTCTCCCAATACAAAACCTGGAATTCTTCCCTCTCCTTCCCATTCCATTACAAACTCATTCCTTCACCAGTACGTTCCATCTTAGTAAGTGAAAATCACATTCTTTCATTTTCTCAGCAAAGACTCCTTAGATATCCTTGGCTCTCTTTCTTCACAGGCAAACATATCAACTCTATTTTGAAAATTCTTTCAAGTTAAACTGGTCCCACTACTTCTAGCCCAACTATCTTGGTGCAAGCCATCATTGTTTTCTGTCCAGAATATTGGTACAGATCCAAGGTTGACCTCACTGCTCCTATCTTTACCTTCTCTGATATGGTCTGTGCTTAGCAGCCAAAAGGATAAACTATGTTATCCTGTGGTAACCAAATCCCCAGTGTGGCAGTCACTGAACACAGATCTGGGAGTACATGTTTTCATAGGCCATGTGATCTTTTTTCCACTCTACCATATGAACGCAAAATCAAAGATAATACTTAAATGAATGGAGCAATACATAAATAAATAAATAATACTTGATATAGAAAACAGGTGAAAGACAGATTTGTTCTACAGGCTTCAGTTTATAATCCTTTGCTAAAAGCAGTAAGAGAGCATCTCATTATAGCTACATGTCCAGTTCAGTTCCGTGGAGGCCCTTATTTCATTAAGGTGCTGTAGCAGTCATTTCTGCAATGCTTTGATGAACATCCAAACCAGATACAGTTTAGGGGAGAGATGGCTTTTATTTCAGGCTTGCAGATCCAAGGGAAGTTCCATCAATGGCACAAGCAGCTGGTGCCCTTTCACACCTCCAAGCTGAGACAGAGAAACTACCGATGGCCAGCAAACACCAAAATAAATAAATAAAATGAAAAATAAATGCAAAGCAGCAGCAAGAGCACCACCAGAGTTCATGCCTTTGGGCTGGAATTCCGATCTGCCCCCAGTGACACCTTAGGGCTGGTCTCCAGGATCCGCCCCCAGAGACACGTTCTCCAGCCAGGCCGCTGACAAGACCACGGGTGGAGGCAGACAGTCAAGGGTCACATCATGCGAAGACACCAGCAGGGAGAAAGTACAGCCCATGAGCTCAGTGTGACACGCTGGGCTGAGCTACCACACCCTCAAGTTCGCGCAGCAATGCCTCCTCCAGCAAGGCTCCGCTCCCAACAGCCCCACCACCTGGGGACCCACGGTGAGGCTGCTCCGCACACAAATAAGGGCACGGAGGCTTTCTACATCCAAACCACCACAGCCGGGCAAAGTCACTGTGTGACAGAAGTTGGATATCAATTCGTTTAAAGAAGATAATTCCTATGCCAAAATCTAGACCGATTTCTTTCTTTCTTTCTTTTTTTTTTTTTTTTTTTTTTTGAGGTAGGGTCTCAACTGTAGCCCAGGCTGACCTGGAATTCACTATGGAGTCTCAGGGTGGCCTCGAACTCACAGCAATCCTCCTACCTCTGCCTCCCGAGTGCTGGGATTAAAGGCGTGTGCCACCACGCCCGGCGACCGATTTCTTTTTTAACCTTTCTATCTTTCTCTTATCCATGTTTTTACTTCTCAATCACTCCGTGTTAAAATTTCACATATCTCATTCAAGTCCAAAATCTTAATTTTCAGTTTTAGTAAGTTTCCTCAGGATCTATCGGCATAAGGAAAAGATGAAATTAAGGTAGCTTTTTTTTTTTTTTTTTTTTTTTTTGGTAGGTGCATGACTGATTGCCAGTGGAGCTGATGTGTTTGGTTTTGTTTCTGACCAGGACTCCCTGGATGACGCCCGGCAGAAGATCCTGGACATCCGGGACGAGTACAGAAACAAGCTGCTGGAAGCCGAGCGCCTGCGCCTAGAAGCCCTGGCTGCTCAGGAGGCAGCCACGCGGGCAGAGTCAGAAAAGAAGTCCCCGGTTTCTGACACTCAGAAAAAAAAGAAAGGAAAGAAAAAGTAACCAGGAAATACCCAGTCCTACCTTTCTCACGCAGAGGGAAGACATATTTAATGCTGAGTTTTCCTGTTGCTAAAGCTATGAACCACCACCAGAGTTCACCAATCAATGCTAGAAACCCATCGGCACTAGAAAATTTTCTTATTTTAGACATGGCGTCTAACTTTTAATGTTATTTATTTATTTATTTATTTGCTCAGAAAGTACTAAAGCATTAGAGTTTAAAATGTCCTCATGTTAATAAAATTGCAAGCAAATATTTAAGTTGTAAAGAAAATTCTATACATTCAACTCTGAGTTGCCTGTATCTTAATTAGAAAACACAATCATAAATGAGTTAGCACTATTGTCTTTGAAAAATTTAATAATGAGAAGGGTAGCTATTGTTCTTAAAATTTTTTGTCTCAAACTTTACTAGTTCTAGAATATCAATAAAGTTACTTCATAATTATGCCATATTTTTGAAATTATTCTATTTATTTATTTAGGGGCATGGAGGTGTGGGGGAATGGGTGTACGTGTGTGTGTGTGTGTGTGTGTGTGTGTGTGTGTGTGTGTGTGCCACACGCGTGGACATGCCAGGGTTTCTTGACATTGAAAACGAATGCCTGTTCGGTTTTATGTGGGTAGCTGGGGAATTGAACCCAGGCAAGCACCTTTAACTTCTGATTCATCTCCCCACACCCTAGAACTTTTTTAAAGGCTGAATTTCAGTTAAGCCTTATGGACAAAGCTATTCTGGTTCAGCGCCCACAGTGTTAGCACTCCAAGCCTCGCAGTGAGCACAGGGGACCTTAGCAGAGAAACTGTGATCAAATACGTCTTTCGCCCTGTCAACACCCTGCTTTCTTTTCGGTAAAACACACCCAGGTCTCCTAAGCCAAATTTAGAAAAATGCAGTGTTTTTGCTGAGGCACACAGGAGGAAATGGTGTCACTCCAGATAATTCCAGCTCAGAACTATCACTAATAAAAATTATTATAGGACTTTTAAACAAAAGTTGCTTTATCTTGATAGGTGGTTTTAGTTCTTTCCCCTTTATAGTATAATTCTTTCTTTAAAATGCTTAATCAAAAATATTTTTATTGCTGGGCATGGTGGTGCATGCCTTTAATACCAGCATTCAGGAGGCAGAGGTAGGAGGATCACCGTGAGTTCGAGGCCACCCTGAGACTCCATAGTGAATTCCAGGTCAGCCTGGGCTAGAGTGAGACCCTACCTCGAAAAACAAAAACAAAAATATATATTTTTTTTTATTGGGCTAGAGAGATGGCTTAGTGGTTAAGCGCTTGCCTGTGAAGCCTAAGGACCCCGGTTTGAGGCTGGATTCCCCAGGACCCACGTTAGCCAGATGCACAAGGTGGCGCACGCATCTAGAGTTTGTTTGCAGTGGCTGGAAGCCCTGGTGTGCCCATTCTCTGCCTTTATCTCTGTCTGTCACTCTCAAGTAAATAAATAAAATAAAATAATAAAAAAATTATTTGTCAGCAGAGAGAGTACGCATGAGTGAATATGTGTGCCCCATGGCCTCTGGCCACTACAAACATACTCCGAATGCATGCTTTTCTGGAAGGTTGTCAAGCCTCAGAAACAAGTGTCCTTAATTGCTGAGCCATCTCTCCAGAGCCTGAAATATTTAATTTAACCAATAGACACATGGCCGACTAATATTTGACAAGGGGGCTAAGAATGAACAGTGGAAAAAGGAAAAGCCCCAGTAGATACTAGGAACTAAATTTTCATGACACACAACCATCACTATGTTAGATTTGGTGAGGCTGACTGACTGATTAATACTGTGAGACTGTGCAGAGCTGAAATGCTGCAGTTTTTGCCATTGTATACTGAAAATGCCTTGGTTTACAACTTTTGGTTTTCTTCTATAACTACAAAGACTTAGTGAAACAATTTCCACATTGGAATATGTTATTTGAGTCAATCTGATTGTGTGTTCTATGGCTATGGCTACACATTTGGATCAAGAGCAAACTTGCATTCACTTTGAGATAAGAGCTGTCTTTTACATCTGGCTTTTGTGGTAACTGGAGAATTGAACCTGAGTCCTTAGACTTTCCAGAAAAATCAAAGACCTCTGCCCAGCAGAGGAAATAACAAGATACAGAGATTATCTACAGAAGTGTTCACAATAATCAAGAAATAGAATGGAATTTCAAACGGGAAAGTGGGGGGGGGGGAGGGAGGGAACTACCATGGGATTTTTTTTTATAATCATGGAAAATGCTAATAAAAATTAAAAAAAATAATCAAGAAATAGAACCAACTTTGATATCCATTGCTGTGTGAGTGAACTTTCTAAAAAGGCAGTATTATATACAATGAAATATTAAAACATTAAATATATATACAATGAAGGGCTGGAAATATTGCTTAAGGCAATATTAATAATTAATATTGTTAAGACAATTGCCCGTGAAAACTAAGGGACCATGTTCAATTGTCCAGATACCACATAAGCAAGACACACAAAGGTGAGGCAAGCACAAGGTTGCACATGGCCACTAGGTGGCACAAGTCTCTGGAGTTTGATTGCAGTGGCTGAGGCCCTGGTGTGCCAATTCTCATATATATATATGAGATATATATATGATAAAAATTAGCATATGTCACTTCTGGCGACATGGGTGGAACTAGAGTATATTATGGTAAATGAAATAAACCATGAGCAAAAGGAAGTAAGTACTGTTTATTCTGAGATATTTTAGTAGTAACCTTTAAGTGGGGAATGAAACAGTGGTGACTGGAGGTGAGGCACGGTGGTAAAGGCTAATGCATACAGCCACGCAGGGGAGTGTTTTACAGCAGTGCAGTTCTGGTTAGCCACAGCTATCATGTATTTTACAAGGGACTAGGACAAAAGAATCTCAAGGTTCCCCACACAAAGATGCTATGAATGACCATGAAGATGAAAATGTATCAGAAGAAGGGACTGGGAGAGAGTGGCATCAGAGTAAACGTGTAAAACGTGATGGCAGCTGAAGACTAGAACCCTTCCCAAAAGCCTGTGATGAAACACTTGGGACAGGCAGGTCCTATTTCTATGACCTTTAAAGGGTCATGAGAGAGAGCACAGCTTTTTGGCTACATGTCTTTTCCCATCTCACTAGCTAGTTCACTTCCATTCTCAGGAATGGATTTCTCTTCCTTAATAAAGTGTCTCTATCTCTATTCCTTACTATGCAGTTTCCAAATGCATGCATATATGTGTCTGTGTGCACATGCGCGTGTGTGTAATTATGTTGCTTAAAATAAAGGAAAAATCAGAGTATAGGGAAATGGCTCAGTGGAATAGATACTTGCTTAAAAAGCTTGCTGACCTGGGCTCAATTCCTCAGCTAGCCATATAAAGCCAGACAGGCATTTGACTGCTGCTGTGAGAGAGCGTAGCTTGCACGCGCGTGCACACACACACACACACACACACACACACACACAAATAAATAAATAAATAGTCAATTTGGATATGTAAATGCTTGAAGTGAATATACTAGAGATAAATTAGTGCTTACATCTCATTTAGAGCTCTGTCACCGGTAATGAAATGGGTATGTTAGTTAGCTAGTTAGATAGTAACAGGTTTAGATCCCTCCTTCATTATCAGAAGATGGCAAAACTAAGAATTTAAACCTGGAAGGCTCTGATTTGGGAGCAAAAGAATGGGATTTGAGTCATATTTTTGTTGCTGAGTGGAGAACTGACATTGGTACATTAGAAGGGCTCAGAAGGCCATGAGTAGGTAACTATCTAAGCCTTGAAAGATGGTTATCTACCTACAGACTCTAATAATGAACAAGAGGATCCCATTATCTCTTAACATTAACCCAGATGAGTTTGTCAATCACCTGGGCAGGAAAAATACCCCTCAGAAAAATCTGTTCTAGAGGCTTCATAATAGTAGATAGCTTGCCTGAAATGCAAATTGATGGAATGGTCTTTGATGGTCACCCACTCTCATTCCTTGAGAGTGTGCACTGCCCCACAGTTGTCCCTTTGGCCATTGTCCTCTTTCACACGATGACAGTGTGCTCCCTTTTAACCTGCCATGAACACTCTCTTCTATCCCACACTCATCTGAATCCTTTCAATGGAAATCACAGGGAGCAGGAGGAATCTAAGGGGAGTTCAGCATGAGGGCTTGGCGTCAGGTCCAAATGCAAGACTGACTTACAGGTATCTTGTAATCATGACTCACTCCAATACCGGAATGTGATTGACATCTGCGATGCATTCTCCAAACCGTGAACAACCTTGAGTGTTGTTTGTGATGTCATATGGACAGGGGTCCTGTCCCTTCTATGAACAAGGCCTCCAGGTTACAAAGCCCTAAAAGGAAAGGCTGCAGGTAGGGTGAGAACATGCCCAGCTCCCGTGCCTCCTAACCCTGAGACACCCTGACCACTGTCACATCACAGGATGTGCATATTAACTAGGCCTATTGATCTTCCCTCACCTAGAAATATCTCTAGGATCTTCCAAATAATGGCTTCAACCAGGGGAAAAAAAAAAAAAAAACAAAACAAAACCACACAGTGTTACTTGGTCTTGTTAGATGATATCAGCTAACCTTGGACCTGCTTCTCTGGTGGTAAAACACCTTACTCTCTAGATTGACCCCTGGGGGGACCTTAAAAAGACAAGCTCCAGGCATCCCATTCTTCAGTCATCACTTACATCCTCTGTGCTATCCTGCTCACCTGCCTGCCAGTAAAGCTCAGGCCTGAAGGATAATTCAACTCAGCGCCTCTCTTCTTGAGTCCCCACAACCCTCTCTCGCCACAGCGTAATGAACATATCCATGTACACGGTGGTTTCATTCCTGAAATGCTCAGTGGATGTTACTGAGCCACAAATAAAGCACTTGAGGTGCATATAACAGAATTAGGTTCTGAGGTTATTAATTTTCTTTTCAAAAACATAAAGTTTAGACCATTCAAGTCAAATAGAAGGCCAGATAATTCATTTTATTTTATCTTATTTTTGTCTGGGACTGTCTCAAAAATTATCAGATGTCTAATATCTTTGACCTTCAACCAGTAGATGAGCGGTGCTTCTCCCTCATTACTGAGGCAGCCAAAAATTTAATCTAATAATCTAAAGGATTATTTCCTAGAAGTACTCTCCCTACTGAGAATGTCATTATCCTCTTGCACAGTAACGATTGCTGAAAAATTGCATTAGTAATCTGACTCTCGTCCTATGCTGAAGGCCTGCTGGGTGAAACAATTCTCTAAGGAGAGGTAGTTGAGTGCCTTCAGCTATGACACCTCCACCTTTATGTTTTTCAAAATTGATCTGTGTAACAACCATGTAAGACTGCAAGTTGAAGCTGACATGCCCTGAAAACATAGAAAAGGTTGCTGCTACTCTCTACCTATCAAAAGAATAGACCTAGGGCTAGTGAACGCTGCCAGGTCTGGAACGGATGAGAATTCCATGTCCCACAAAACCCTTGAGACTCTTTCGCTAAAATAGGGCATCTTAAAACATCATTTCCTTTTTTGTTTTTTTGTTGTTTGTTTGTTTTTTTGAGGTAGAGTCTCACTCTAGCCCAGGCTGACCTGGAATTCACTATGTAGTCTCAGGGCGGCCTTGAACTCACAGAGATCCTCCTACCTCTGCCTCCTGTGTGCTGGGGTTAAAGGCGTGTTTCTATTTTCTTCCATGTGGTCTTGAATAAAAAAATATCTCTAACAAAGAGCTGAGCAACCTCTCCAGACCAGATCTCCTACCCCAAGGTCATTAACCTCTCTCACAGCTGATGTTAAATATATTCTAATCTTTGTCTCATGCCTTTTTGTGGAAGAGCAGCAGTGTTGGAGGATGAACCTAAGGTCTCCTGCATGCGAAACAAGCACTGACCAGTGAGCTCTCTCCCACCCTCCCCACTCCATTTTTTAATTTTTTTTTCATTATTATTATGAGACAAAGTCTTACTAAGCTGCCCAGGCTAACCTTAAACTCACTCTGTAGACCAGGTTCGCCTTGAGCTTGTGATCCTCCTGCCTCAGCCCCCCAAGTAGCAGGAACTAGAGGCCTACCTCACCAGGCCTCACTTTCTATAAATTGTAAAATATCCATGTGTTGTAGGGGGAAAATCAGACTTCTTTCTCCCTCTGGTTTGACCAAACTAAGAGCAAATCCATTCTCCTTTAGCCATATCTGTTTCCAAATTTCTCTGAAATACAGAGAATCTGAGGTATCGGGTTCATTAACCTAAGTGTCTAAAAACAGTAATGTTTTTTTGGGTCATTTGATAAGCACTGTCTGTTGGGTTGACTGAGTTAACCAGGTCATATCTATAAAGCACAGTGTCTACATCTAAGCCATTACTAAGAGTCTGGCCTACCACTTTATTTATCTCCCTTTATTCCCCTACTATGTACAGTGGCCCTCCACACTCCCCTATCGACATTGAGGTCAAGCTATCTCTCTCCTGTGGGGCTCCTGGAAGAGCAGAGAAAAGTGTCCCTTTTCTCAAGGTTTACCCCTGTGATATAGTAATAACCTTCAGGGCTCAGCCCTCATAAGGAAACATCATGGTATTGAGCCGATAACACCCCATGGGCTCTTGTGAAGCATGGATTTGGCTTCTCTTTTGCAGAATGCTCACTGAAATTTTTTTCTTTTTTTTAATTTATCAGTCTTCATTTGCCGGAACTGCAGATAACTTTAGTTAGCTTCTAACTGGTTTCTGAATATCACGTTTTAAAAGTAACATAAAATACTGAACTTTAGTCTTGGAGGCTATCTTCACAAAAGAAATGCAGCATAATATTCTGTTCTGTGAAGTGGCCAGAAAAAGAGAAGGACAGGAGGGAAAAGACCACAGCAATAATAAAGGTTCTGAAGGAGGAACAGGAACAAGATAGCTCGTTACACAGTGCCTCAGCCCGGGACAGAGGCTCCAGGAGAACCTGGAAGTCACCTTGCCTATCCTGGCTCCGCTTGTCTGAGCCAGTCTCATCCAAGATGGCTGTTAATCAACCCCAAACCCAGCTGCCACTTCCAGCTCCTTCAGTCACCCCAGGGTCAGCACACCTGTGGGCCGACCCTTCCCCAGTCAGCCTCACCGACCAAGCAGTTCTCTTCCTAACACACCTGAATCTGCCCACAGAGCTCTTCCTAACTGGATGTTTAATCTCTAAATGGGCCTGGCATGCATGTGCAAATCCCATGTCACTCTCCTGCTCTTGGCTTCCTGGCACCTATTGGTAAGTGAGGGTCTGGGGAAGAGGGAAGACTGTCTTTGTAGGCACACTGCGCTGCCCGTCTCCCGAGTCACTAACCACGTGTGTAAACACCTCTCTGGACCCTTCATTCTCCTGGCCCTGACTCGCCTGCTCCTTGCTTTGCTAAGCTCACCCCCTTCCCAAGTTGGGCAGGGGGAGGATTTTTCTTTTTCTTTTCTTTTTTCTTTCTTTCTTTTTTTTTTTTTAAGAGTTTTCAAAGTAGCTGGTTTCTTTTTTTGTCCTGCCTTGTTTGGGGGTGTTTCCTTACTTTGCCACATGTGTGATATCTCTCTGATCCAAGTCTATCTCTTACTCTTCTCTTGTCTCTCATGTGAGGGGATCTTGTGGCTTGGCTCTCATGATTTTGCCTTCCACATGTATGTGTCTCTTCTCAACATGCTTCTTGCCTGAAGATTTCTCTATATAAAAAAGTGTTTTTTTAAAAAAAAATTTTAATTTAATTTAATTAATTTATTTGAGAGAAAGAAAGGAGCAGAAAGAAAGAGAGTATGGGCATGCCAAGGCCTCCAGCCACTGCATACAGATTCCAGTTGCATGCCCCACCTTCTGCATCTGCTTACATGGGACTTGGGGAATCGAACCTGGGTCCTTAGGCTTTGCAGGCAAATGCCTTAACCGCTAAGCCATCTCTCTAGCTCTATAGTGTGGTTTTTCTCCACCTCTCCTCCCTGTTTCTACCTAGGGAAAAGGAGAATGCCTTTTTTAGCTTGAGCTTCTTTTCTAACCTTGCTTCTGAATCCTGATTCTTCTTTAAATAAACCTTATATTTTATAATTTACATTTCCTGGAGCCTGTGTTTTTAATTGTTTCCTATCTTTGATAAGGACCTAAAAGTTGGGGTCTGCAGGCCTGCAGTCTCCTACCTCTTTATGGAATCTATTCCCTCCCTGGGTTCATAATCCTGCATTAGTTCCACAAGGCTGACTAACTGGTTGAAACTTCTATGGTTGTGGGGAGCTGGAATGTTCCACACCAGATCTGGAGCCAAATTATCTTAAGTTATCTTAACTTATTAGCCAACCCTTAATAGCCATTTATTTGACCTACTATCCTATGACTATCAGATAAAATCCTTCTTTTATTTTTATTTTTTATTTTTTGGAATGCACAGAGACCCTTAGCTTCCACCACCTCCAAGACTAAGAGTGTCATTAAACAATATTTCAGTGGTAAGGCAGAGATGTCCCTGCTTTGAGGTAACCGCACCTACTTCATGATTACACCAGTGTATTTTAAAAAGTGCCTTAATTTATAACTTTCTTTATTAGGTTACTATAGAAACTTCATGAAACTATTTCCATGTTAGAATATGAAATTTGGGGTAACCTAACTCTGTGTTTCCATGCCATGGTCACTCTTATTCGCTCCAGAGTAAATTGTCTCTTACTCCCTTTTGGATAGAAGCTGTGTTTTTGCCTTGATAATTCCCTTGTCTAATATCTACACTGCATTCCTGCATCGTTCCATGCAAATCACACTTCCTGGGAAACGAGAAAATGAAAGGAGAAATGTCAAGAAGGGCTTTAGAGCAATGTAACTTTCCTTAGACAGGAAACGATGGTGTCCTGCTATGGGAGACTCAGGAGGAAGCTAACTTCTTTTAGGTAGTTTCAGTTGGGGACAGAGGATCAAGGAGGAAATCAGAAGATGCCACCTCAGAAGCCATACTGCCTTGGCAGGAATGGAACTTGTGTGTGCTCTACAGCTGAAGCGCCTCTGGCTGCCCACAGTCTAGCACTGCCCAGGTGGACTGGTCTTTGAATCTACAAACCAATCTGGCCTTCCCTTTTGCATACCCGAATCTGACAAAAGAATACTTTTTCTGGGGGGGGGGGGCGGTAGGGTCTCGCTCTAGCCTAGGCTGCCCTGGAATTCACTATGTAATCTCAGGATGGCTTTGAATTTATAGCGATCCTCTTACCTCTGCCTCCTGAGTGCTGGGATTAAAGGCATGCGCCCCCACGCCATGCTCCTCTTTTGCTCTTTCTGTTTCTCCCCTCCTTGCCCTGCCATTTCTGCTTAGAGACTCGAGTCTGCCTTTCCCTCTCTGCCTAGCCTGGCTGGGAGGGAGGCAGGGCAGGGTTTTTATACTTTGGGGTGACTTCTCACTTTAACTGCATATATGGTTTTCCTCGGGTCCTGAATCTACCACATGTGTATTTCCCTTACACTATAGATCCACCATGTGGGTGTAGCCTCTAAATTCTGGGCCTGCTTTCTGTGTAATGTTTCTAAACTCAGGGTAACCATGGGTGTAACTCTCTTGACTATTCATCTCTCACCTGAACTTCTTGGGCTCTATGTTGGTTTTTCTCCCTCTGTTGTTCTTTCTTAAGCCACCGCCACTTGCCCACTTAACTTTCGTCCATAGGGAGCATCGGGATGAATTCTGTGTTTCTTCTAAATCTCCCTACACAAGCTCCTAGGTTCTTTCCTTCCATATGCTGTGACTCCACTCTAGTCTTTCCCTAAAAACCTGAATCTATCTTAACTAAGTCTCACAGGCTCTGCTATGTGTGTGTGTGTGTGTGTATTTTCCATATGGGTCAGGGTTTCATACCTTCCACAGGCTTGGGACTCTGTTCTAGCCTCTTCCTAGATCCCAGTTTCCCTTAAAGCAACCCCACAATTTGTGATTTCTTCCCAAATAAACTCAATAACTCATTCTTGAGTTTTTTTTAATGAATTCCTTGTTAAAAATAAGCAGAACCCAAAATTGGGGTTCATAAATGTGGGTGATCCCTCCTGAACCCCCAATCCTGTCACCCTTAGCTTGCACCCTACCCCAGATAAGTAATTTCTTCATATCAAAATAATGTAACCAGGCATGGTGGTGCACGCCTTTAATCCCAGCATTTGGGAGGCAGAGGTAGGAGGATCGCCGTGAGTCCAAGGCTACCCTGAGACTACGTGGTGAATTCCAGGTCAGCCTGAGCTAGAGTGAGACCTTACCTCAAAAAAAAAAAAAAAAACAAAAAAAAAAACCAGGAAATTTTCAATGACCTTTACACTAAGGAATTTGCTTTATTAAGAAACTTTGTTTCATAGCCGGGCATGGTGGCACATGCCTTTAATCCCAGCACTTGGGAGCCAGAGGTAGGAGGATCGCCTTGAGTTCGAGGCCACCCTGAGACTCCTTAGTGAATTCCAGGTCAGCCTGGGCTAGAAAGAGACCCTACCTCAAAAAACCAAAAAAAAAAAAAAAAAAAAAAAAAAAAAAGAAAGAAAGAAAGAAAGAAAGAAAGAAACTTTGTTTCAAGCTGTTGCTATAAAAGTTTTTTGTCGGATCTATGATATAACAACTGTTATTTATTTTAATTTATATAAAATGGTTTCTAACCACAGGCGTGTTTCCAAAGAATAGCTACATTACATATTGAAAGTGTTTAGAATTTGAAGCTAGCCACCTTTTTTTTTTTTTTTTTAACTTTTGGTTGGGCCCAGATGGTTGTAATACAAAACATATAATTTGTTTTTGAAGTGAGCCTGTATAACAAATACTATAACATGCATATGTGTATTCACAACTTTAAGTAAATGTCACTTTGTCAAATAAATCAACCATTTTTTCATTCATTTTTATTATAAATTTCACTTGTTTATCCAGTAAATCTCTATACTATCTGATATTTACTGACATATCTATTTTCGCTGTCAATCAAATAGAATCACCAACTCAGACAGCATATAACTTTCTTTTATATTTCACTCTGTGGCAGCTGGTATAGTCAGGTGGATACAAAGAAATCTAACAAAAACATTTATCATTTTGTGCAAAAACACTCCAGATAAATATAGCATGTACCAAAGATTGATTAGTACTTGACTGACTAAGTAATATAAACTATGATTATAGCTCATTTCTGAAAATGGGCTAGCTTTGATAACATTGATTTCAATTTAAAGACTTAGAAAAGCCCATTGATATGCTATTTTCATCAGGAAGATTAAACTTCTGCAAATGGCCAAAATCATATTAGTACAACCTGATCAATGATAATTGTATTGATTAATACTAGATTATGACAAGGCTGCCATATATCTTTTCCTCAGTGAAAATGAATTTAAGCAACTTACAAAGCACAGAAGCAATTATAGAGTAGAATTTGTCTAACGGCTGCATATTTTATAGCCTTTGTAAAAAACAAAGGAAAACAACCTTTGAAAAATAATACTCAAGCTTCCTTGTTAAGAACCATTGTTGTTCTGGGGACAATGGACAGAACTGACAGTGTTGCAGATGTTCTGTTCTCAGTTCTCGTCTGACTAGAGACCCAACTACCTACTTGAATAAGACACCTGAGTCTATGGGGACATATGCTCAAACTGCCACACCTACCAATGTAGGCATTCAACTAGGTCTGGAGTGGTTTTCCTCCCCTTCTCCTCTTTGAGGCATCACACTGAATGGAAAACATCCGGGCAGCTTTATGACCTGAAGTAACTTGTATTCCTGGAATTTTCATACCTGCGATTGGCAGTCAGTGCTCACAGTTCTGTCTTTCTTTCTTTTTTTATTTTTTGCTCATTATTTATTTATTTATTTGAGAGCAACAGACACAGAAAGAAAGGCTAAGAAAGAGAGAGAGAGAGAATAGGCGCACCACGGCCTCCAGCCATTGCAAGTGAACTCCAGACACATGAGCCCCCTTGTGCATCTGGCTATGGTGGGTCCGGGGAAACTGAGTCTCAAACCGGGGTCCTTAGGCTTCACAGACAAGCGCCTAACTGCTAAGCCATCTCTCCATCCCTCCCAGTCTTATCAGGGACTTCAGTTGGAGTCCCCACACCTGCATCTTGACTGAAGGATATCCCTGCGGTATGATTCCACAGGATGCTCCCAGAAGATGCTCTTAGCTGTTGTCCTGTGGCCCTTTGAGAACATCTCCTGTCTTTATCAATATAAAAGTTTGATAAAAAGCTTATCAATTTAAAAGTTGCAAAATACATGCAACAAGGCTGGAGAAGATGGCTTTACAGTTGAGGGATTTGCCTGCAAAGCCAAAGGACCCCAGTTCGATTCCCCAGGTCCCACATAAGCCAGATTCACAAGGTGGTGCATGCATCTGGAGTTTGTTTGCAGTGGCTGGAGGCCCTGGCATTCTCTCTATCCTTTCCATTCTTTATCTCTCTCTCTGTCTCTAATAAAAAAACAAAATATATTGTAAGAAAAGAATATATGCAACAGGAGAGACAAAAACTTAGGTGAGTTTTCAGATTCTACTGAGAGGGAATAGGTTTTTTTTCTTTATTTATTTGAGAGGGAGAGAGAGGTAGAGGTGGAGAGAAATAGTGAGTGGACGTGCCAGGGCCTCCAGCCATTGCAAATGAATTCCAGACACATGTGCCCCCTTGTGCATCTGGCTTACGTGGGTCCTGGGGAATCAAACTGGGGTCCTTAGGCTTCTCAGGCAAACGCCTTAACCACTAAGCCATTTCCCCAGCCAGGGAATTTTCTTTTTAATGACAGAGGTTAGTTATTTCATGGGGCCATTTATGTAGGCTCTGTATACATAAGAAGTGGGCTGTCTAGTTAACTAATGAATTTTACAGCGTCATTTGTTCTTGAGACGGGCCATTTTGGGGTCAGTTGCCATGAATAAGACTCTAATTACAAGTTAGACTCTAATTGTTTATATCAGGCATAATAAGTCAGTGGGTCACACTCCAAACAGGATCTGATTATTAAAGTGTGAGGATTTTTGCTGTTATTTATATTTTTAGCACTATTCTAAAAAATTGTCAAAAATTACTAATGTATTAAAAGTAGAATTCTTGGAAGTAGATATTTGTATATTCAACTAGAATTCAAAGATTTATTTTCAGTTACTGATTAATGTAGATTTCTTTTAATTACTCTTCCTTCCACTGTCATTAACTTCTAGTTCACCTTGTTTCAAGTTTCTGTTTCATTAAGTACAAAGGTAAGTACAAGAGGAGGCAAGCCAACAATTCAAAGGGTATAATTTGTAATTTACAGATAAGTTAAAAGCTTCGTAAGTCTTGGTCTGGTAGCTCCAATTCTAGCATGCCAGAAGCTGGATCAGGGGAACCTCTGTGAGTTCTAGCCTGAGCTACAGAGTGAGACTCTGTCTCAAGTCAAAACAAAAGCACAAAACAAAACCTTCCTAAAGAAAGTTGAAGTTTCTAAAGTTATAATTCATAAATCCCAATTGACTTTAGCCCACCACACTCTGGATACTAGAAATATGGCAGAAAACTTTTACTTCTTCAATAACATCATTACTTAACTAGTTTGTCATACTTAAAACCATTTGATGTTTTCTTGTGTCGTATTTATTACCTTGTTAAATAATGGGCTATAGGGCTGGAGAGATGGTTTAGCGGTTAAGCACTTGCCTGTGAAGCCTAAGGACCCCGGTTTGAGGCTTGGTTCCCCAGGTTCCACGTTAGCCAGATGCACAAGGGGGCGCACGTGTCTGGACTTCATTTGCAGTGGCTGGAAACCCTGGCGCGCCCATTCTCTCTCTCTCTCCCTCTATCTGTCTTTCTCTCTGTGTCTGTCGCTCTCAAATAAATAAATAAAAAATGAACAAAAAAATATTTAAAAAAATAATAATGACGGGTTATAATCTATTCTGGTTGGTGTATCTCCCAAAGGCTTATGTGTCAAAAGCCTGGTTCTCAGATAGTGGTGCTTTTCAGTGGTAATTAGATCATGAAAATTCTAACTTGACCAATGAGTTGACCTATTGACAAAATCATAGTTTAAAGGTAGAAGGTAAGAAGTTGGAGTCTAGTTGTAGGAATTAGTTTGCTGGGACAGACTTTGAAGGGCATATCTTGTCCTAGGACTCCTTTATCTATTTATTGTTTTTTGCATCTTTCTGCCTCCTGTTTGCTGTGAAGTGAACGTCGGGGCTCCACCCCACAATCCCTTCCATGATTTCTTCCTTAGCGCTCACAGGCCTGGAAGCACCAAAGCCAAGTGACCATGGACTGAAAACACTAAAAACACGAGTGGAAATCACTACTACCTTTCTTAAATTTTTCAAATCTTGTAGTCACATGACCAAAAGTAGCTGATTAAGAACAAAGTGACTCAGTGTCACCGTGTATTATACACTTCAATTACCCACAGGTCATAGCACAAAACCTCACAGACTAGCGTGGGTGAGTGTGCTGTGTTATCCGGGTTATACAGACTACTGAGCTGTTAGAATGGTTTTATATGTGTGTACTTGCGGTCCCTTTCAAAAATTCATTGGACGGCTGGAGAGATGGCTTAGCGGTTAAGCGCTTGCCTGTGAAGCCTAAGGACCCCGGTTCGAGGCTCGGTTCCCCAGGTCCCGCGTTAGCCAGATGCACAAGGGGGCGCACGTGTCTGGAGTTCGTTTGCAGAGGCTGGAAGCCCTGGCGTGCCCATTCTCTCTCTCTCCGTCTATCTGTCTTTCTCTGTGTGTCTGTTGCTCTCAAATAAATAAATAAAAAATGAACAAAAAAATATTTAAAAAAATTCATTGGATCAGCCTTCAACTGACAATATTGAAAAACATAGTTCACTGCACTTAAAAAAAAAAAAAAATTCACACCCCTAAAAGACTGTGGTGACACCAGATGGCTTGCTGTCTTCAGTCACGTTCACAGAAGATGAGGGCCACCACGGCGGAATCAAGACAGCATCGGTTGTCAAGTAAGCTCTTATTTCAATAAACCGCTAAGGCATTCAAGGGAGTCACTGACCTGGCAGCTCATATTCATGCAATTAAAATAATACGTCTTTGGGGCTGGAGGGATGGCATAGCGGTTAAGACATTTGCCTGCAAAGCCAAAAGACCCAGGTCACTCAGCGTCCTCTGCCCTGTGTGCCAGACCAGCTGGTGCCTGCGCTTCCTTGTGGGAGAGCCTCCCGTCTCCTCCTCCCCCTCTCTGCAGGCTCACAGGCGTGACAGACGCTCGCGTGTCAGCGTCCAGCTCTATGAGGGTGCGGAGCGTGCAAGCTAAGTGTGCTCAGGCTTGTGCACTGAGTGCTTGATCCACGGAGCTGTCTCCCAAACCCCGCAAACCAAATTTCTAATTCCACTCCCTGAAAGAGCTCAGGTTTTATTTTATTTTTTTAAATTATTTTTGTTTTATTTACTTATTTATTTGAGAGCAACAGACAGAGAGAGAAAGAGGGAGAGAGAGAGAGAGAGAGAGAGAGAGAGGGAGAGAGAATGGGCGCGCCAGGGCCTCCAGCCACTGCAAACAAACTCCAGATGTATACGCCTCCTTGTGCATCTGGCTAACTTGGGTCCTGGAGAATAGAGCCTTGAACTGGGGTTCTTAGGCTTCACAGGCAATCGCTTAACCGCTAAGCCATTTCTCCAGCCCTGAGCTCAGATTTTAAAGACCAGAATGTAGATAAGATGGCTCAAAAGTTCTAAGTAAAAATTACCTCTCTTCTAGAGCAAGGATGTTTAGCTTGTTTTTCTTTTTTTTCAGGGGGGGGGGTTGTTTTTTGCTTTTAGGTGAAGAGAGTAGGTTCTAAGTGGTTTGTATTCACTGCAATGATACATGCAAGAGAAATTCTAGCTTCTGTTTGATTCTGAAAGGGTCTATAACCCATAAGATGCTAAGAATTGCTGTTCTGAAAAATCTATCTTCAGTTTTCAAACTGCATAAGAGAATGCAATAACGAAAGAATTTTTTAAATATATTTTATTTATTTGAGAGAGAGAAAGAGGGAGGGAGAGAGAAAGGGAAAGAGAGAGAGAGAGAGAGAGTGAGTGGGCATGCCAGGGCCTCCAACCACTGCAAATGAACTCCAGAGGCATATCAAATGAACTCCAGAGGCATATGCCCCCTTGTGCATCTGGCTTACGTGGGTCCTGGAGCGTAGAACCAGGATCCTTTGGCTTTGTAGGCAAATGCCTTAACCACTAAGCCATCTCTCCAGACCCCAACGGCTTTTTTTTTTATGGTACAGTACTTTGCTCTTTTTTTTTTTTTTTTTTTTAAGATTAGCTGAATACCTAATCAACTTGGAGACATGTTCAAGGACATATTTGAAATGATTTAATATTACAGCTTGGCTGCAAATGATACTATGGAATTTCTTTCTCTGAAAGTTTTAGAGTATAATGCAAGCCCTATGATTTCAATTTACCCTTGTTGGAAAGACTGTGTTGGATGGGTATCTGGTAGATTTTAATCCCTTACCCATTCATTGTTGTCAAGATCTTATGTTATGAACAAAAACAGAGCAGCATTTAAATATAAAATCAAATAATGTGTAGGCTCAGAGCTCTGGCCTAGCAGATACTGGTGTGGTAGGCGCAGGTCTGAGGTTTCCAGGCTCTGACATACACTTTGTCCTTATGTAATGGGGTCTGTTTCACAAGACTGAGAGGGATGATTTCTGAACCATGACACTTTTATTCAGGAATATACGAGGAAGGGGGAGGGTCTGCAAACCCAGGAAGGGAAAATGGACACACCCACATGGGCTGAGAGCCTTGGGGGCAGTGAGCTCAGGCCTGAAACATGAAAAGAGATTTAGGGATGAAAGAGAAGAGAGCGCCCACAGCTCCAGCCACGTGGAGGGCAGGAGGGTGGAGAGCCCAGCGGGGGGCGGGGAGGCTCACCAGGAAGTTCAGGAGAGATGAATGGCCAGCAAAGAGCATCTCTGCATACTCTTATTGTGGCGGGCTTCACCCTCAGGTGCCAGAGGGTAGAGAGTTCACTGCTCTGGGCCCAGGGGTTCTGGATCTGGAAGAGACCAGCCCCCTTGCGTGGACAGTGAGAGAGCTGATGGATGAGCCTGGACCCGAGGCGGAGTCTGGTTCTGCGGGCCGACCTCTGGGTAAGCAGCCGCTTGTGTTGCACATGGCCAGGGAAATCACTTGAAGATTTCTTTATGAGCCCTTTTCTAAGTGTCTGCCTAATCATTATCTAACTAGGTCCCTCTCACTTGGACAAAGACTTGCATCAGGAACACACAGTCGGCAACAGAAATGCAGACAGTTTATTAAGAAGCAGAAAGGTACTCCCGAGGAGTGAGCTGGGCAAAAACAGAGGCTCAGAAACGACACCATGTACTCCTGCATGCAGATATCATGAGAATTTTTTTCTTGGAACATTCTCTATTGTTACACCTAGTTAAGATAAGATTCCAGTCTTTCTGTCCACTGGCTTCTTTCTTATGCTAATCTGGATGCTTCTTTGTGTAGTCCCCGTTTTCCGCACACATTGTGAAGAAAATAAAGAGCAAAATCACCCAATTGAAAGACATTTCACTGAGGAAGTAAAAAGATAGAGATATTTTCTGTACTTATACATGCCAACATTAGATTTTTTTTAAGCAAACTTTTTTCCCCCATAAAATCATTAAATGAATTCAGAAACAACAACAAGAAAAATAAGATGTTTTAATCATGGAGAAAAATAGAGTTCTAGCCAGGCATGGTGGTGCACGTCTTTAATACCAGCACTCAGGGAGGGAGAGGTAGGAGGATCACTGTGAGTTCAAGGCCAGCCTGAGACTAAGAGTGAGTTCTAGGTTAGTCTGGGTTGGAACAAGACCGTACCTCAAAGATAAAATAAATAAATAAATAAATAAACCAACCAACCAAAAAAAAAAAAAAATGTTGCACTCTAATTTCAACCCAAGTTTAGCATGCTGTAGTGTTCCTATGAATCTGATGGGACAATTCACTGAAATGCAGCTCTTCCTGGAAACAAGCACAGATGTCTTGTCCCGCTAACAATAGAACACGAGGAAAACTGCATGTGATGCGCATTGCCAAGGGATTTGGAAGATCAGTGTATTAATCAAATTGGAATTTAGCACAGATTCTATTTTTTGACACAGGAAAAGGAGAAAGGGGAAAGAATGAATATTTTAATAAAGTGCATGAACATTGATTAAGTGGGGATGAGAACTGAAGTTCTCGAAAAGTACTGCGCCTACTCAGAACAAGGCTGAGTGGACTCAGCGTGATCACGAATGCTGCAGGATCTGAGCTTAGTGTCTTGAGCTAGCCCCTGCTAGCCATTTACTGTCCACCTCTGTATTCCACCTGACGTGAAAAAAAAAAAACTTTTTTTTTTTTTTGGACTGTACTAACAGATTACCAGCTTCCACCAACCCAAAGGCTAAGACTGTCCTCTGCATCTTAAGCCCACAGCAGATATCTGCCATTTTCTGTAACCCACCTACCTTGGGTTCCCGCCAACGCGGTGCCTTGGTTTATGACTGTATTTTGCTCTGTAACCATAAAAACCTTGATACTGTTAACACGTTGAAACATGGGATCTGGGGTAGCCTAAACCTGTGCTCCTGAACCATCCTATGTGTGGCTCTAAAATAAATTCTCTATGCGATGGGACTTGTGTTTTGGGACAACTGGGAAAAGATATACATTTTTCAGACCTTGGGCATTAGGGTCTGTGTAAAGAGGCAAGCGCTGCTTCTGATGTAGTCCTTTGTATTTGGATAGCTGGCGAGTTGTTTATTTGCTTTTGTCAGGGTGTGTATGATGTGTGTGTTATGCCCAGTTCTCAGCACCCCCAGTGACCACAAAGGAGAACCAAACGCATATGCAAGGACAAGGAGCTTTAATTCGGCTTAAGCTCGGTCTCCTGACTTCACCAACGCAGTGGGTCCCTACAAGAGCCCCGAGTAGCAGGAGGGCAGGGTTTTTATAGGGATTTGAACATAGAAGGGGATGGGCACATGATTGGTTGATTTAAACAGTGTACTCTTCTGGTTGGTTTAGGATTTTGGTGGGAAAGGTCGCCGGGCTGGAGCTAGGGGAATTGAACTTATCTTATGGCATAATTAGTTTCCAGTAACTGTTAAACCCACCCTTAGATCTTGCCAGGAAACAGAAACTTACTTAGGCCTACTGAGGACTCTGAAGCCTGTCATGGCGTCCATCTGGTTCCTGAGTCCTTCAGCGTGGTGTGAATAGGTCTTCATGAGTCACAGCCTGTGTGGAGGTCAGAGGATAACTTTGGAAGTCAGTCCTTACCTTCCACTTTGTTTTAGGTAATGTTTCTAATTAGATTCTAGGGATCTTTCCCTGGGTACCAGGGAAATCAAGCTTGTGTTGTTAGACTTTGCAGGCAAGTGCCTATATTACTGAGCCATCTCTCCAGCCCACTATACCTTTCCTTAAGGAGTTCCCATGCTGGTAGGTGGGAGACTGAACTGGCCAAGGCACTCATGCTTGGGAGGCAAGCACTTGATCCACCGAGGCGTCTCCTCAGTTTTTTATTTTATTAAAAAAAAAATCTATTTGAATGATCTCTTCTGTAACAGTCCTTGTAAGCAAAGATGTTCTAAAGACAGACATTTGTGCCTCTCTCTTTGGCTACCAGACTACTGAAACAATTATCCCAAGGAATTGGAATTCCCCAAGGAACCTCACACTGGGTGAAGGGAAAGTCTGAAACTGGGTATCAGACAGAACAGGAAGTTGTCTCCATGAGGAGATTTCATGCAGTGCTGACAGCTTACCAGACCACCTTACTAGTCATGTCAGTGATAGGCAGAACCACATCATGGCCAGGGCTATTGAATTATGAACACCTCTTACCCTCGTTTTAAACCTATTATGTCAGTACCCTGAAGACAGACCTAGGGAGTCCCTGGACATTTTTTGTTTGTTGGTTGGTTACTTGGTTCCTCTTCCCTAGGTGGCCACAAGGGAGAACTTTCCTGTGTCTGCTTTTCATTATTACTTGTCTCTATACTTGATGGACTGAGGATGGGTGGTTTGAATCCCTGAAGACAAGCCTCTTCCTTCCCTGACAGTGGTTTCCCTTCTGGACATATCCACTTGGCTCTTTCCTCGAGCTACACCGGTCCCAGAACAACTTCACCTTGTTGTAGCAGGTGTGACCCCCGCCCCCTGAATTTCAAGTCTATCTTTAATTCTTTGAGAATGTTTCCTATTGCAGACACTTATCTTAGAAGCATTCTACTCTTACATACTTGGGGAAATAGAAACTCTTTAAACAGTGTCTGAGAAAAACACTATTCCTTTTTATTTTTTTAAATCTTATTTTCAAAGACAGAGAAGGGGAGAAGAGAGAGGGAGAGAGAGAGAGAGACAGAGAATGGGGACATGAAAGACTCAGGAATCAGATGAACGCCATGACAGGAAGGAACCTGGATTTTAAAAAAACATTATTTATTTATCTATTTATTTAAGAGCGACAGACAGAGAGATAAAGTGGGAGGGGGGGAGAGAGGAAGAGAGAGAGAGAGAATAGGCATGCCAAGGCCTCCAGCCACTGAAATCGAACTCCAGCTGCATGTCATCTGGCTTATGTGGGTCCTGGGGAATCGAGCCTTGAACCTGGGTCCTTAGACTTCACAGGCAAGAGCTTAACCGCTAAGCCACCTCTCCAGCCCAGGACCCTGGATATTTGAAATGATTAAGGAAAGGAGGAGAAAACCTGCAACCGTGTGCAGAAATGGCTGAGAACCTCCCATCACGTCCACATAACGATTGACGTTTCGGAGTGCTGTACATGAAGGGTCAGTTCTTCTCTTGCTGCGCAGAAACGTCCCCTTTTGGGGTGGCGCACGGAGAAAAATAACTGTCCTTAAAGTGGAGAGAAAGCTTGGGACATGTCAGCCAACGCACCATTTCCCCGTTTGTCCAGCAGGGGGCTCCAGCGACCAGCGTGCAGGCAGCGCGAGCGCGCGCGGGGGAGATTATGCAATGATGAGGGCGCAGGCTCCAGGGCCAGGGGATGCTGACGCAGCCTGAGTCGGAAAGCACCGCACAGCTGCGGCCCAGGTCCCAGAGGGGGGGCCAGGCTCTCGGGAATCTTCCTCCTTCCCCATGAAACCCTAGAAACCACTTAGTTATTTTTCTGGATGAACTGCTGCTGCAAACAGCTGTCAGCTGCAGGTGAACAGGCCGAGGCTAGCTCAGAGCACGGGTTTGTTTGCTAAGAGACCGCCCTGATCTTCTCCCCCCTGAGGCTGAATTACAGTTATTATTGGCATCCGCTCCTGAGCGGCTCCTCCGGGTTCCCAGGATGCCAGGGGCTGGGCCAGCGCCGTGGATCTTCTGCCAGTGTCTACGCCCGCCACCCGCAGCAAGGGGTCCCACCAGCGCCTCCCTGCTGCGTTAAACACAGCACGTCTCAGAAAGAGAGGGAGGCAGGGAGGGGAGGAGAAAGAGCATCAGTGCCTTTGCAAATGTGGTCTCCACTTTTATCCTTGCTTGGAAGAGAGAGGGCGGGCGGGCTCAGAGAGACTTGTTAAATCTGCTGCTTTTGGCTGCTGTGCCAAAGGCTTTTTAATTGTTTTGTTTTGATTTTAATTTCCTACAAATGCACCAGTGATCTTTTTGGATATATATTCCAGAGGATTCTGGTAAACTGGGAGATAAGAAACATTATGGAACACCCCCAGGAAGGGAAATAGGGCTGCGATCATATCCCTACTCTCAATGATAGTGGAAGGAAATAAATAAAATGTTTATTTTTCAATAGTTTTGTTTGTTTAAGAGAGAGTTAAGAGTGGGTGTCCCTCGGCCTCCTGACACGGCAAACGAACTACAGATGGCACGCACCACTTTGTGTATCTGGCTTTAAGTGGGTAGTCGGGAACCCAACCCAGGACATCAGGCTGTTATAAGCAAGTGCCATTCGCAACTGAGCCATCTCTCCAGCCCTAAAACTACTTTTATTTTCTTTTTAAAAATTATTTTTATTTTTATTTGAGAGTGACAGACAGACAGAGGCAGAGAGAGAGAGAAAGAGAGAGAGAGAGAGAATGCTAAAACTACTTTTAAAAGGAAATTTTAAAGACCAAAAGCCAAACTTGCTTCACTGAAAAGATGAATTGCAGAAACTTGTAAAACATAGAGCTGAAGAAAAGAACATGATATGCACTTCTAATCTCTTAACCTAGACTAAATTGCTGTTCCCATTTAATCCAGTCCATTCCTTGGTGATCATTTACTAGTATTATATATATTATACTTGCAAGTACTTACATGTTATATATGATAGTTAAAAAACATCTTGAGCCGGTTGTGGTGGCACATGCCTTTAATCCCAGCGCTCGGGATGCTCAGGAAGGAGGATAGCTGTGAGTTCGAGGCCACCCTGAGACTACATATTGAATTCAAGGTCAGCCTGGGCTACAGTGAGACTTTACCTGGCAAAACCAAAAATCAATCAAACAAACAAACAAACAAAAAAAATCGGGTATTATTCAGCAGTTAAAATATCTTGATAATTCTCACTATCTGCATATAGATTTTATCAGATATCACAAATGAAGCATAATATATTCAGTTCATCCAGTAAGGATGGACATTGAAGCCAGTTCCATTGCTTTTACTGTTTTACTAACCTAAATTAAATATCTTTGCATACATTTGTCTTTCCTGGGGAAAAATCCCTAGAATGGAAATTGAAGATCCATGAATATTGTAAGATACCATCATGCTACACAGCTGCTTTTCCAGAACCCCTGTGCCAATGGGCATTTTCAGCAATCCTGAGGAACCAGTAGAAGTCGAATTCCTCCTCTGGAGGTTACAGATAGTTTTTCAATTGTTCTAATTCGCAATCCTGTGTCTTTTTATCTTGGGTTTCTCAGAATTTCTTTAAGAGTCCTTCTGAAGGGCTTGCATACTAATGTAAGCGATAAGCAATATAGACTGGGCAGAAACAAAAGGAACACAGGAGCAGCGGTTGTCAACTAGGAGATCTGAGATGTGTAGATATGATGGAAAATAACCAAGGGATCCAGCTGGGCATGGTGGCGCACACCTTTAATCCCAAGATTTGGGAGGCAGAGGAAGGAAGCTTGCTGTGAGTTCGAGGCCACCCTGAGACTACATAGTAAATTCCAGGTCAGCCTGGGCTAGAGTGAGATCCTACCTTGAAAAACCAAAAGCAAAACAAAAAGGCAACAACAACAGCAAAAAACAAACAAACAAACAAACAAAAAACCCACAGAGGAATCCTTTCACCCTTTTACAGGAATGTTCAAACTGCAGAGGTGCAGAGGACTTGGTATTTTTGCCCGCCCCCCAGTCCTGAAATGTGTATGATCTTAAATTGGATGGTGTGAGAGTTGTGTCACCATCGTCAGCCTGACCACATCGAGGCGAGGGCATTTTCTGGAAGGACTAATACACAGAGTAAGCTGTCCTTGTAGTGGCAGCCTACCTAAAAAGAAGGTTTCAGGAAAATTCAGGGCCTTTTGCAGGGGGCTCCTGACACCCCTTGCCACTTGCTGGTGAGGGCATCTGCACTGTTGTTGCCATCCTCTGCGGACATGGGAACCCCACTTCTTCAGCTTTCTAATACAAACTGAAAATAGTGGCTCTCCAAGAACCCTCTAGGCTTGAGCTCCAAATTGGGACTGCTGAGGCATCCAGCCTGGTTCTCAGAATCTCCAGGCTGCAGACAGCCATTGATGGACTGACCAGCCCATATCATGTAAGCCAATTAAATAACTCCCCTGTAATTAATATATATATATATTTCAGTCTATTGGTTCTATTGCTCTAGAGAACCCTGGCTAACATGGATGGCACTGGAAAGTGGTAGCTTTGAGATGTTATTTCGTAATGACAGTGAGTGGAACCCCATTAATGGGATGCTAGCCTTGCCAAAGAGACCCTGGAAAGGTGCCTTGCCCTCCACCATGTGAGGAGACAGGGAAAAGACATCTTCTATGGTCCCCGAGAGGGTCTACACCAGATGCTGAGCCCACTGCTGTCTTGATTTGGGGCTTTCCAGCCTCCAGGTCTGTGAGAAGTTGGTTATGTCATTCCTTGTGGTATTTCGTTACCACCACCAGGATGGGTCTGTAGATATGAAAGTTAGAGAGAGGTTGTTCACAGGGATTCAGTTTAGAATTAGTCCTGAATTTCATTACTCAACTACGATGGTTTAGAGACCTACCGTATTCAAAAAAAATCTAAACACAAGAGTTCTGGAGGTGTTTGCTCTCCAGGGAAGAAGGCAAGCGCGATACAGGTGTGTAGCGAGGGGAAGAGGTGAGCTTTACAGGTGCTTTTTCACCATTTGACTCAGAACTAGGAGGTGGGTCTTGTGCACAGCCGTGTTCATCTCGGGGTCTGCAAATGTGCCTCTCCCGGCAGATGTCAGGTCTCCTTGGTTTTGTGAGTGTGAAAGTTGCAAGACACTGGGTTAGGAAGAGACACTTAGGAAATAGCTGTGCTTTGTGGAGGCAAGCCAATTTGTTCAACCACACATCTGTTGGAAAACTATTTGCAAGATACTTAGTTTTCGAAGTTTTCAGAAAATTTAAAAAGTTTCAGTATCCTCCTTGTCCTGTGTTTCTCTCTGCTCCTGTCTCCAAGGTTTACCCAGCCTGGTTTTGTGCCAAAGCCAAGATCACATTAAGAAGCAGGTGCAAACATGGGCAGAGGTAGGGGCCAGGCTAACTTAAAGCTTACCTGCAAAAACCTTCAATGGGGGCTATAGAGATGGCATAGTGGTTAAAGTGCCTGCCTGCAAAGCCTAACGACCCAGGTTCAATTCCCCAATACCAACATAAAGCCAGATGCACAAAGTAGCACATGTGTTTGCAGTGGCTACAGGTCCTGACATGCCAATTCTCTCTATCTGCTTCTTTCTCAAATAAAAAAATAAAATATTTAAAAATATATTTAGCCAGGTGTGGTGGAGCACGCCTTTAATCCCAGCACTAGGGAGGCAGAAGTAGGAGGATCACTGTGAGTTCAAGGCCACCCTGAGACTGTGTCATGAATTCCTGGTCAGCCTAGGCAAGAGTGAGACCCTACCTTGAAAAACCAAATACATATGTTATATGTATATAATATGTATAAAATAAATACATATTTATATGTAATAAATATATATGAATATATAATATAATATTAATATATATTTTTTAAAACATCAATGTGTCATTTTTCAAATTATATTTGATAACAGTGGATTTCAACAATTCCTCAAGTCTTATTTGACATGGCTTCCAAAAATACCTTCTTTTGCTTTTCTAGCTCTTCATCCAGCATTGTATTTTACCTTAACATTGACATGAGGTCATTGTTACTTTTACGCCCAGTATTCACCACTAAGCATAGGACATAAAGATGGATGACTAAACATTTTTGGACTCAGAAGACCAGGGCCAAACCATGTGGACAGTAAAGGAGGTTGAGACAAAAGGAAATTTATCTATTTATTTAAAAGATAGAGAGAGGGCTGGAGAGATGGTTTGTGGTTAATCTCTTGCCTGTGAAGCCTAAGAACCTGGGTTCGAGGCTCGATTCCCCAGGACCCACGTTAGCCAGATGCACAAGGGGGCTCACGCATCTGGAGTTTGTTTGCAGTGGCTGGAGGCCCTGGCAAGCCCATTCTCTCTCTCTATCTGCCTTTTCTCTCTCTGTCAGTCGCTCTCAAATAAGTAAATAAAAATAAACAAAAATTTAAAAAAAAATAAAAGAGAGAGAGAGAGATTCAGATAGAGAGACAGAGAATGGGCACACCTGGGCCACTAGCCACTGCAAACAAACTCTAGATACATGTGCCACCTTGTGCATCTGGCTTTATGTGGGTACTGAGGAATCAAATCTGCATTTTTAAGCTTTATGGCAAGCACCTTACCCACTAAGACATCTCTGCAGCTCAAGAGGGAATTTTTTAAGGTGAAATGGGGAGGATAACATGGGATTTTTTGAAATAATAGGTACTAAATTAAATAGTAGAGCAGATGTTCTTATAAAAGTGTGTGTGTGTGTGTGTGTGTGTGTGTGTGTGTGTTGTATTCTTTTTGCAAGATTGTGGTACTGGCATTCTTTTGTGAATAGTTCTCCGACTATTATCAGATACACACACACACACAAACACATGAGATACTCTCACAGCCTCTGGATTTAATTTACTATTACATTTATGTTGTTAGGACTTGATAAAAGTGATTCCACTCTGATTGACAATGATCACACCTGTAATATTTGATACTGCATATAAAGTCTATGAGGTGACAGGGTTCTAGAAATGAGTTCTTTCCAACATCTGCTCACAATCACAGGACCTTAAGGAGTCCTACTGTTGAGCACAGAATATTCTACATTCTTCACCAGGCATTCCCTTTCCCACAGACACTTTGTGCCCTTCTGATCACCGACACTGATTAAAAATAAGTGAGTCACAAGCACTGTTTCTTCTATGTTCTTCAGCCCTCGGAGTTGCCAATCATTTGATCCATTGAGGGACCAGTGATTTCTAGAGCTTGGGATTTGTCAAGAAAGGAGAGACAGAAATGAGGTGACCATTGAGATTATCTTCCTGCTAGTTTCCCATATGTTTTCCTAAAATAAAACAAAGATCTCCTTCTCAGCCTGACTGTATTTTAAAACCTATCTTTTCCCATGATGGCCTTGGTAAATACCAGACTCCTGGGAGGACTGAACATGGTAGAAGAGGGTAAGGAAAATAAGCCCTAGATAACTGCCAACCTGCACACACCGAGTCAAGGCAAGTATTCATCAATCTCACATTATTTGCATTGCTTCATTACAGTCTCTGCATGGAAAATGCCAAGTTCAATATACTTATGACGTGCAGAGGAAGAAAAACCTATTTACAGGAACTTCAATAAAGAGCTACATATTCAACTTTATGGTCTCAGAGTAATCATAAACATGACCAGGACAAGCAAGGTGTAGGCAGGTTGTGCATGATGTGCAAAAGTGAGTTAAGAAGATGGAAGAATAAACTTAAGACAATGTCAAGGGTTCACTGATGTCTAGCCTGTGATCTAAAAGAAGAAATGGAATTGAGTAATGGATGCTGAACACTTTCATCGATTGTATTGGAAATCTACCAGGATCTCAGAGTGGGAACCTATGTAAAAACAACTGTACAGAAGGCTGGAGCTAAGGATCATTCACCTTCTAGAACAAGTAAGATTGACTGCATACTAAGTATGAGCACATATTAAATATATTCTTTTAATGACTCTTACTGTTACATTACAGATAGATGAGCACTAGATATTAATATTACAAATATCAGCATACACTCATGAATTGTGTGTGTGCGTGTGTGTGTGTGTTGGATCCACATTCCTTCCAACAGAAGGAACATTTCACACTGTACAGAAGATAGCAAGCAGTGCTCTGACCTACGAGACATTTTATTTCGAACACTGTTACCATTTTGCTTACTGCTTGGTAGGGGAAAAAAGGCCTTTCCATATATCACTCACTGCACAGCAATCCAATTTTCTTGTAATATCCATCTGGTGTTTATATCCGTGTCTTGAAATGTAGGGGCTATTAGAATTAGATCAGAAATATCCCATGTACAATGGAGCAGAGATTCACGTCACTGATAACTAGATGGGAAGAAACAATGACATCATGATCAGCACAGGGAAGCTCCCTTTAGAGATCTCTGGAAGGCCTCAAGTATATATTCCTAGTTCATTAACTACAATGGCTGTCACTTATTAACTACAGAGTTTGTCACCTTTGGCCTGTGACAGCCGGGATCCTGGTCTATGCTGATGTAGCTTATGTGTTTAGCTTCTCTTTGAAATTATCAGAACAGCTGGGCTGGCTATATAATGTGTCATTTTAGAATGTCTGCCTCAACACTTACGCCACTGGTTTATTGACACAAGGAATTCAGTTTTTAAGAGAACAACTCTTTGTATTTAAAAACAAAGCTCAAAGAAAAATAGTTGGGATAGCCACATATTGTTTGAAGCTTAAAAAAAAAAGTGACTCTACAAGGTGGCATCAGCACTTTATTTAGGGGCCTGGATCCTTGCAAGAAAAATTAGCTGCTTTGTAGCTGAGGCATTATGGTATATGCCCCTGGCAAGGAAGGGAGAGAGAGGCTGCGGTACCAAACCCATTGGGGCACTTGGCCTAAGGATCAAGACTAGGCTTCCTGTCTTGCATGCAGGTACCTTATTCTTTCTAGGAATTCAGTAAATGTAGGAAAGTCTAATTGGGTTAGACTGCCTCTATTATGAACAATGAGTCTTAAGCTTGTACTTGAAAACGAAAACGATTTTTCTTCGAAGTACTAGTACTGCCTCACGCCAGCCCTCCAGCGGGAGACAGAAGCTTTGTTCCAACCGGTATCATCATCTTATTACAGAATGATGACATCATCGAACAGGAAGGGAGCGTCAATGTCATTTTGTCCAGTCTCCAAGCTGAGGCAGAAATTCTTACATGATCCCTATTATGTGGTCGGTTCCACTTCAACCTGGAGAAAAGCCATGTGCTGTTTAATAGGCTCAGATGTAGGAGTAGTTTATATTTTCAGCCAAAATATGCCTTTCTGTAACTTTGGTTGATTGGATTCCCTCTATTGACTCAGAAAACAGAGAGCTCTCTTTGTCATCCATACCCTTTGACTAAGAGTCTAGCCAGGAAACAGAGGCCAGCAATCAATTTTGGGACTCCCCAAATTTGCTCCATCACTCCACTGCAAATTAGATGTGTGACCTGAGCTTAATTCAATTAGCCTTTTCCTATGGGTTTCATTTCTTTCCTGTTCTTCTGAGATTTTCTTTCAGAATAGATCCACATCTATAAGTATTTGAAGCTGAATTATTTTGCAACTGAAGCATTTTATGTCAAGAGACATTATTTAATCTTTACATTTTGTTGTAGAAAATTTCAATTATATACAAGAGCAGATATAATGCAATAATGAATGTTTCTGTATCTTTCACTGTGCTGTAAATTTATGTTTCTTATTTCATTTTTATCATCACCTAGTTTCCCACCTCGCCAGATTATGCTCAGCAAGTCCCAGGTACTGTGCAGTGACAACCATTATGATTCGTGATGTCTCTAATACACAAGGAAACTGTTGTGCCATTATCACGGCCTCCAGATTAAAAGTAATTCCTAAACATAATAAACTACACAGTGTTCACATTTCTCCTCCCTTTGCTTGTAGTCAGGATGCAAAAAACTCCCCATTACATTTTGTTAATACATCACTTAAGTATCTTTCAGTGTACATGTGGCCCTGTCTATCTGATTTCATTTTATCCTCAACAGTTGTCTTCAAAAGCAACTAGATTTCTTTTTCTTTCTTTTTTTTTTTTTTTTCTTTGTCCTGGAAGGTTGCTTAGAACCTGGAGTTTTCTGTCTCTGTTGTATTGTTTAATATTTCCTTTTTTTTTTTTCACCTGATAGAAGAAAAGTTGACAGCCACGAATGAAACTTGAAAATGTTCAGGACAGATGCTGGATTCCTTCTAGCAGGTGCTGGTTATGTCCATCAGGAAATATGTAATAGCTGGAGGCCTCTCTGTGACTCCTGCACCTGTTGATGACTTTTACGTGAATCCATTAATTTAATACATGTGACAAGATGACATGATTTATAGGATACCTTTTGGATTTTAGCTCTAGTGCCTTTCTCTAAGGGCATTCTTTACCCAGACATGCAATTAAATAGGAAAAGAAGCACTTCATTTTCAAACTTTTATTTACCAGTTTCAAAAGAACCAATCAGTTCTTTAATATCCTCTTCAATAAAAAATTAAAAAATATAACTATGAGGGGCTGGAGAAGTGACTCAACAGTTAAAGGCAATTGCTTACAAAACCTGTCGGCCTGGCATTCAGTTCCTAGCTACTCATGTAAAGCCACGCAGGTATTCATTTACAGAAGCAGGGAACCCATGTCCACACCTACCCCACCCACACACCCATAAATCATAACTTTAAAAATTAAGAATGCTATTATGAGGGCTGGAGAGTTGGCTTAGTGGTTAAGCGCTTGCCTGTGAAGCCTAAGGAGCCCAGTTCGAGACTCGATTTCCTAGGACCCACGTTAGCCAGATGCACAAGGGGGTGCACGCGTCTGGAGTTCATTTGCAGTGGCTGGAGGCCCTGGCGTGCCCATTCTCTTTCTTGCTCTCTGCCTCTCTCTCTCTCTCTCTCTCTCTCTCTCTCTCTCTCTCAAATAAATAAATAAAAATAAACAAAAAAAGAAGTGCTATTATGAGCTCATTAATGTAGACATCTGTGATGTGGTTTGCTTTGTTACAATTCCTGACCTGAATGATGCTCAGCTTGCCCCATCTTTTGCTAGGAGAGATCATGTGAGTTGCCTTTTCAGCTCTGTTGACCTCACTCTCATAGTTGTTGACAGCTTCCATCCTGCCTAGTGTGTCAAAATTCAAAATCCTCTTATATATCTCCTAATGCCACACCTGGAATAACATTCTTGTGCAAGGAAGTCAGTTTCCATTTAGTGGGGAAATAGCATTTAAAGACCACAGTCTGGATGCTATGGATGCTTTGTTAGTATTAAGTCAGAGATAAAGATACACAGGTTCATATTGATTTTTTTCTCTTCTGATTCAAGACCAGAGTTTTTAAAATTTAATTTGTATATGTTATAACAGGTTGTACTCTTTCACCCCCTTACCCCTGCTGCTGTTACTGTGGGTTATGGTATTCCCTGTGGGGTCATAAAGGCCTCAGTTAGGCCTTGTGGGGTAGTGGGGAGACCATGCCTCAGGGTATTTCTACCCACCCTGTTGCTCTTAAAATCTGTCTTCCCCTTCTTCCTCAGTGTCCCCTGAGCCGTGGCAGGCCCGTTGGCAGTCTGATTTAGTGTTGACTTCTCTGTAGCCTCTGGATTTCTGCTTTGATAGGTTTTGATTGATCATAATTTCTGTCACCACCACCCTGAAGCTGGTTGTCAGGCTAGCAGTGAGAGCAGTGTGCATGACATCACTTCCTCTGCAATTTCTCCCAGGGCCCTGGCAGATGTGGCAGAGGTGGCATGTTTCATGGTGGGCACTCAGGGATCTTCTTGTCTTACCAGTGGACCTTGGTCCCTGTCCACTTTCTCTGCCATCTGTGCAACAAAATAGATTCTCCAACCAAGCGTGAGAGCAGTTTGGGTTAAATGATATATGCAAAGTTATTTGAGGGGTTTTCTGTGTGCAAGCCCACTCTCCTCCAAAGAGCAGTGAGGGTTGTCTCTGAAGTCTGGGTTTCCTGACCATGGGGCCCTGACTTGGCTTTGAGTTCCCTCCTACTGAGTGGCCCTCATGTCCAAGCAGAGAACAGCTGGCTGCCCACAGAGGCTGTGTGCCACTCTTGCACAGCTGCGTACTTATTTTCTGGCTGGTTGATTTGTAGTCTACAGAGTCCCCTACTTATTCATGCTTGGTGACCCTTGTTCTCCAGCAGCTCCCACAGGGCCCTGCAGCATTAGGAGGACTATCTAGTTCCAGCATGCTGTCCCAATGTCCTGTGACTGCAGCTTGTGGTATCTTCAGCGGCAGGAAGACCAGAGCTTGTACCTAGTCTCATACATCTTAATCCCTAAAGATCTAGAAACACTGATTCAACCAAGCATAAATAATGCCCCTATAGTGTATTTGCATATATTTATGTGTATGCATATGTATGGATCATCCAAAACCGAGGAATCCGTTCTTGGAACTGATTTAGTTATAATACATGCCCAACAGTTTCAAATATCAATGTCTGCACTCACTTCTACACTATTAGTCTTGAAAAGACTTTAAGTATTCTCTGTGTATTACAGGTGGATAGAAAAATGGATGTGCTAAAGTCACATGCGTTAGCATCTCTCTCTCTTTGTGGTACCACCATCTGATAGATGTTGAGTTAATATCATGTGTTCCATTGCCTTTCCACTTATAAATGACTGCATTGTAGGTTTTATTTTATTTTATAGTTACATCAAATATTTATATTGCTTAGAAGGGCAAATGCATAAGTAAGGCACACTCAGAAAAATCAGTACTTGTCATTGTTAACTCCTTTTTAAAAATCTTTTAAAATTGTCATTGTGCGTGTGAGAGAGTGTATATGTGTGATTGTGGGCAAATCCATGTCACAGTGTATGTGTGAAGGCCCAAGGACAAACCCAGCATCAGTCCTCACTGTCTGCCTTGTTTGGGGCAGGGACCCTTCTTTACTTTGAATGCCAGGCTGGCTAACTCATGAGCTTCCACGATTCTCCTGTCTCTTGTGCCCATCTGGATGGAGAAGAGCTATGGTTGCAGATGCTCACAACCAAGTCCAGATACACTGCATTCTTGGAATCCTAAAATAGGTCGTCACACTTGCATAGGAAATACTTTTGCCCATAGACCCATCTCCATAATCTTGCCTCCTTCCCTACAAAAATAGTGTTTTCAGGGCTGGAGAGATGGCTTAGCAGTTAAGTTGCTTACCTATGAAGCATAAGGACCCATGTTTGACTCTCCAGGTCCCATGTAGGCCAGATGCACAAAGGTGAGGCAAGCTCAAGGTTGCACATGCTCACTAGGTGGTGGAAGTGTCTGGAGTTCAAGTGCAGTGGCTGAGGCAGTGGTACACAAATTCTTTCTCTCTTTCTCTCATTAAAAAAAAAAGTATGTTCAAGCCGGGCGTGGTGGCACACGCTTTTAATCCCAGCACTAGGGAGGCAGAGGTAGGAGGATTGCCGTGAGTTCAAGACCACCCTAAGACTACATAGCTAATTCCAGGTCAGCCTGGACCAGAGTGAGACCCTACCTTGAAAAACCAATAAAATAACTAAAAAATAAAATTAAAATTAAAAAAGTGTGTTCAGTGATAGGTTGAGCAATTAAGGCACTTGCCTATAAAACCTAAGGACATAGGTCCGATTCCCCAGAACCTATTAAACCAGATGCATATGATGGCACAGGTGTTTAGAGTTCACTTATAGTGGCCAGAGGTGCACCCATTCTCTCTCTTCTCTCTAACAAATAAAGAAATAAAAATTAAAAAAAAATAATGTTTTCAAAATATTTTACATTTTTGTCCCCATTTTTAAAATTTTCATTTAATTTGGTGAGAGAGAGAAAGAGTGTGTGTGGGTGGGTGGGGGGCACAAACCCACCACCATGTTCATGTGGAGATCAGAGGACAACTTTTGGGTGCTGGTCCTCGCCTTTCATCTCCATTAGGGCAGGATATCTCATTGTTCACTGCTCCCTTTGTCTGGCTAACTGCTCTGTAAGCTTCTGAGAAACGCTCCTGTCTTTATCTCCCATTTTGTTATAGATACATTGGGATTAGAGAATCCTGCCACAGCTTCTAGCTCTTACATGGGGTCTGCAGATCTGAACTCAGGTCCTCATGTTTGAGCAGTCAGTACTTCATTCATTGACCCATCTCCCAAGCCCTATGCTTCCCACTTTTACTAAACAAATATGCTTATTGCTCTCTTCCTTCCATCTGCAATAAGCTTTTCTAAAGTAAAAAAAAAAAAAAGCAGTGTGCTGTGTACATTTTTCTCATCAAAAAAACTTTTTTCTCCTGGCATGATGGTGCATGCCTTTAATCCCTCCATTTGGGAGGCAGAAATAGGAGGATCAATATGAGTTTGAGGCTAACCTGAGACATAGTGAATTCCAGGTCAGCTTGGGCTAGAGTAAATCCCTACCTCAATAAATAAATAAATAAATAAATAAATAAAATAAAATAAATAAATAACAATTTAAAAAATAACTTTCTTTACCTTACACTGTGCTTTGGAGATTATATATAAGTTACCTACCCTGCTATTTTTTTTGTTTGGAATTCATAATTCATGTTTACCATCGTTTATTTAATAAGTGGTCAGTTTGTCATTTATGGAGTTGTTTTCAGCCATTTGCTTTTGAAAATGACTCTATAATTGAAAGTTTTGTACCTTTTCATCCTCTGCATTTGTTACTATTTTTAAATTTTTACCAGTATAACTTTGTAATAATACCCAACTGGTGAAGTCTCTGAATCCAAAGGTCTATGTCTGCAAAGGTGTTTGCAATTGTTTCATATTCTGTCATACTAGAAAATGTTATTTCTTCAGCCCTTCTGCCTCTTTGCAATCTCACGCCCTTAAGGAGCAGTGATGCTATGGGGAGGGGGGCTGATAAAATTTTAAGATGACAGAAGAATTGCTCTCTGTCACTATCATATCTGAGTCTGCTCTCTGCCGGGCTGTACTAGTACTGCTGACAAGCCTATCTTGTAAAGTCACGGCCACCAGTACCACTCTTGAGCAGGAACCAACTGAGTAAAAAATTTTGGAAAGTTGCAGGAGAGTCCCCTCCAGGTTTGCATCATTTGAGTATCTTGGATTCTCCTTTTTCTTCCCTACAGTTATAAAATTGTGTCCTATGGCCTTAGCCTTACCAGTGTCCTGAAAGACCATGGAGTATGCTAGGAAAGATAGCTCTGACCTGACTGGGGTTGTTATCGTCTCTCTACCACTAAATTACTGGCATTGGATTGACTCTGTTATATAATCACCTGTTGTGATTGCTATAAAATATTAATACATTTACACAAATGAAATACTTAACATGTGGTGGGTACCAAATCCTCTAAGAGCATTAGCTATTAAACAGAATTTGGCAGTCTATCAACGAAGTCTCCCAAATGAAGTAACCGGGTGGGATTACTGGTTATTGAGCGTGTCTGGACTCCCTGAATACCTTTAAGATGACAGAATTACTTTCAAGGTGTCCCCCCCCGCCCCCCGCCGCCACCCCTGCCACAGACTTACAAACTGTTTTTGGTTCTAAAATTCATCTATAGTCTGTGGAAGTCTTTCAGTTAGCACCATTGTCCGTGTCATGTAACAATATACCTCGAAATAATAAAATAGCAATGCTTTCACTCAAGGGAAAGAATTCCAGGAATAGATCGTTCAGAGTTGGAACCATGAAGCCACCAAGAAACCTGGTTTCTATCTTTACCCATATTATTATCATGAAGCTTCCTTCCTTTAGACTGTGGCACGGGCCAAAATGGATGCTTCAGACCAATCATCATGACTTCATTACAAACTGTAATAGCCAAGAAAGACAAAAGGACCGCGCTTACCACCAAGTGATCTAAGTCAACTCAGGAACTACTTTAGCACATTATTGCCTTTCACACCCAGAGGATGTCATTGGGTCATATGGAGATACAGGGTGGGACGTGGGGAGGGCTGGGGAAATGTGTTTCACTGGGGGCATTGTTCACCCTGCCAAGTGAAATTAGAGTTTTGATACTAATGAACAAAAGAGAATGAGAGAGACTCTAATGAAGGAGGCGGAGAGGTGTTGCTGTGTCTTTGGGGACTTTCATCCTTTGGGTACTGAAAAACCAGCATCCTAGCAATAACTTCTGAGAGCTACCAAGATAAAAAGGTTCCCTAAGCTATTCAATCAGGGAGGCACTAAAGTCACACAGATGAATAAAATACTGTCCACGTCCATGTAACTCTTTATGAAAAACATTACTTTTCATGGATGGTTTTTTGTTTTTCTTTTTCCACCATGCTGATCTTGTGTTTTTCATGGGATTGGGCAAAAGTCTTCTAAAAGTACATGCAATCTATTAAAATACCAATCTGTTGGGATAGACACCAATCCCTCTCCTGAGACACTAGTGTTTTAAAACTTTTCTTTTTAATCAAGATCTCCCAAGATTTACAATGATAACATTTTGAGAACTTCATTTCTTTGAGTGGCCTGAACTTTTTGAAGCTCTAGTAAAAAGTTTTACCTACTTTCCTCTAACTTAAAAATTTGTAGATTGTTATTCTGTGTATTTTCCTCCCCATTTATTAGGAACACAAAGATGACATGTTTACTTTCAAAGTTCTTTACCATTTTATTTCCTCTTGAATTTCCTCCAAGGTGCTCAGATTTAAGTCACCAAAGGTAATTTTTTTTTCATCTTTTCTTTTTCCCCCCATCTTCTGAAAGGTAACCTTAATGACAAAATTACTTAGAAGACCAGCCTTCACTAGAAACAATCTTCTTCCAATATTCAGATGCTTAAAAAATTTGAAATGCAGCACTGTCCATTAGCTATTTACACTGTCGGCCCCCACACACAAGAACAGGAAAAATCCACCACAGTGTTTGCAGGAGAAAAGAAATCAGACTGTACAATCATTATGCAATAGCATATTGACAATAGATGGTATAATGGCCAAGAAGAGTTTAGCACAGGTCCCAGGTACTTTCCATGAAATAAATTCCATGCTGTTTTGCCTGTGAAGAGTAGGGCATGTTCTCCTGTGTCTACTTTGGGGCAGAGAGCTTAGCACCAGTGCCAGGCTGAGCATCGTGACCGTGCGGGGAGTGACGGTGATGCTGCGCAGAGTGAAATCCTGTGCCCCTAAGCTCTTCTCAGCCAGTGTTGTTTGCGTCCCCTCTGACAGCAAGGAAGTCCAGCTCTCAGGAAGAGAGAGACAGGGACTCTTGTTTTCCCTTTGAATGGTATAGTAGGCTTGCACAGAGGGAAGTGAGCGGGACCTGATGGTGTTTTACTTTGTGACATTATGCTTTGAGGGTGACCTGGCTTGACTTTCAGAGGCCTCCACTTGATGTAAGACAGAGGTCACGATTATAGCAGGATCACTTGGGCCTTTTCTCTGACCCTACAGCCTCTGCTTGGCTGCATAGTGGAGCTTGATAACTACTCAGCTGGTCATGGTCATCAGGCTGAATAAGGAATCGGAATGCAATGTCGTGACATTTTCTGAACAAATGACACAGGACAGGTCACGGCAAGCACTAAAGAACTATGGCTGGAGGCTCATAATTACTCTGGCCTGGGCATCAGAAACATGAACCGGCTTGCCACACACTCAGAAGGAAGGGTTGTTGAGGAAGGGTTGTTGGAGTAATTGTCTCACCTGGCTTGTTCGCCTGGGCCAGAAATGCTGTGAATGGCCTCAAGCAGGAGATGGCCGACTGAAAGGAAACACATGGCCTCACTGAGCAGCTCACAACCTTAGTTGGAAGAACATTTCTGTGGAGCTGCAGGCATTATGAATCTCATAGTGCAAGTTCATTTCTATAAACGGAATTTTATTTACTTCCACGAACTTGCTTGACCCACCTACTAGCACATTTAAAGTCCACAGACACTTTAAAATAAATATTGAACTATGGAAACTCCATACATATATACAACCCATGCAAATTAATTCAATTAATAATATAAGTGGTGTGGAAGTATAGTCACCACAAGGAAATTACGTGAGACAGAGCAGAGCAAACCTCCCTGAATATTTGACTTACGCAATGTCTTTTCAGAAGTGCTAGGCAGAGGCTCAGGGTAGCAATGGAGAAAAACCAACTTTCTCAAGTGGCATTGACTGTTCAGCACCCAGCTATGAAAGTCAATTAACAAGTTATCAGGGAAGGTCAACATCGATGTGCAATCTATGAGCTATAAACTTCCTGGGGTGAGATCAATTGTACCCTGTGTCATTTCCAAGGAGCCTATACCCCAGAGTATGAAAAGTAAAAACATGGTAAAATATGACATGTTTGCACAAATAATAGAGCTTTCGTTTCATTTCCAAAACAAACAAACAAACAAAAAAAAAAACTTAACTAGCTTGTAAACATTTCTCTTCCCACTAGCTAACATGATATATGTGGAAGAGTGTTATTTACCCAGTCTTCTGAGAGCCACCCCAAAGGGTATGCTCTGTGGAGTCCAAGAGGTGTCAAAATTAGGACACTCCTTAATACCTGAGCCACAGAAAGACCTGTTTCCTCTGAAGAACTGTTCTTGTCACAAAAGGGTCCTTCCTGTGGTCCTTTTGGTTTGGCTAGAGTCTTTAAAATATGCCTACCCCTGCATTGGGGTGATGGCTCAGTGGGTAGCGTTTCCCTTACAAGCGTGTGGACCTGAGCTTAATCCTAAGAAACCAGGCATGGTGGCATGCATTCTAGCATTGAGGAGGTGGAGACAGGGAGCTCTGCTGACCATCTACTCTACCGTAACCAGGTGAGCTCTAGGTCCGTGAGAGCCCTTGTTCAAAAGATGGCTGAGGGGCTTAACATAGCTTCCCTCAGGTCTGTTCAGCAGATGTTGTTTCATCACATGCAGACATGTATGCACTGTGCACCTGAACACATAGACACACACACTGACACACAATAAAAAAAAAATGAAGTGGGCCACACCTATAGAAAAAGGATGAAAGTTCCTCTCTAAAGGTGGCTTCCTGGAGATTCTGAGTTTCTTCTATTAGTTCTCCTGTGATATTCTTCCCACACACGCCCATTTCAGTATAGCATCTACCAGCACATTGAAAGACCACAAACGTTTTAAAATATAAACTGGTGAATGTCAACTGGCAAACATCCACAAATTGGGTTAATCTTCATGTAGAGCCAACAGGAGTTACTTTTTTTCAGCTTGCAATTTAAAGGAAGATCACATGCCAATTTTATGCCATCTCTCTCTCTCATCATTTTTTTTTTTTCTTTTTGGTTTTTCAAGGTAGGGTCTCACTCTAGTCCTGGCTCACCTGGAATTCACTCTGTAGTTTCAGGGTGGCCTCGAACTCATGGTGATTCTCCTACTTCTGCCTCCCGAGTGCTCGGATTAAAGGTGTGCGCCACCGCGTCTGGCTTCTAATCAATTTTTAATTCACACATTTTTTAAAGAACAATATTCAACATAACTTGTCTCCTAACCAACCTGTCTAAGAAGATTGTGAACTCATTCATTCCAGAGTATTCACTCCATACAAGAATGGAAGGTGCAAATTGTCTATGGAAAAAAAAAAAAAAAAAAAAAAGACTGGCCAGTGTGCTAGCAACGCTAATTCCAGTCTGTGTTGCGGGAGACCAGATCTGTGTGATCTTGAACATCTGCCCTGGTAAAGGACTCAAAAATTTAAAATACTTTCCATTTTGTTTCAATTTGGTTTTTCAAAGTAGGGTCTTCCTCAAGCTCAGGCTGACCTGGAATTCACCATGTAGTCTCACTCAAGGTGGCCTCAAACCTCACACGCAGGGCAATCCACCTACCGTTGCCTCATGAGCATTGGGATTAAAGGTGTGCGCCACCATGAGAAGCTCTAAAGAACTTTTTTTCTTTTTCTTTTTCTTTTTCTTTTTCTTTTTCTTTTTCTTTTTCTTTTTCTTTTCTTTTCTTTTCTTTTTTTTTTTTTGAGAGAGAGAAAGAAAGAGAAAACTCATCAGGGTCTCTTACTGTAAACAAACTTCAATGAACGTATCACTTTGTGCATTTGCTTTATGTGGGTACAGCGGAATCGAATTCAGATCTGCAGTCTTTGCTTTTAACCTCTAAGCCATCTCCTCCCCAGCCTTCCTAAAAGGATATGTTTCTTTTAGTTTTAATGAGGTATGGTTTCACTCTAGACCTGGAATTCACCATGTAGTCTCAGGGTGACCTGGAACTCACATCAATCCCCCTCCTTCTGCTGGGATTAAAGTTTTGTGTCACCACAACTGGCCCTTAGAGGATTTTTGTTGTTGCTGTTTCCATGGGCTTTTCCTTGGGCAGCTGGGTTTCCATGGTTGATAACAGACCTCCATGCCATTTAGAGAAAAGCTCAAGCTCTCTCTCCTAAGCCAAAGTTGACTCCTTTGTCCCTTCTTTCACTACAGCCCCAGAGATTCTTATGGAAGAAAAATGCCCGGGGAGGTCAGCTTGACCTAAGAGGCAGAAGTTCTGGTTATGGTCTTTCTCCTCTCAGGAAAGGAAGCACCTCCCCAGCAGACATAAGCAAAACCCAAACGTTGTGGAGGGAGGAAGAAAATGAATGATCTGAGCCCCTAGGTGTCCATGATTTTAAACCTAGTTTTCAAGCCTACTTTACTTTAATTGATGTTGCATGTCACAGGTTTCTCATTGCAGCGTGCTCCTGGGGGTCAGAATGTGTCTTTCACATTTTTCTGGTCATTTTTTTTTTATTTTTTTTATTTATTTACTTGAGAGCGACAGACACAGAGAGAAAGACAGATAGAGGGAGAGAGAGAGAATGGGCGTTCCATGGCTTCCAGCCTCTGCAAACGAACTCCAGACGCGTGCGCCCCCTTGTGCATCTGGCTAACGTGGGACCTGGGGAACCGAGCCTCGAACCGGGGTCCTTAGGCTTCACAGGCAAGCGCTTAATCGCTAAGCCATCTCTCCAGCCCCTTTCACATTTTTCTATGATCCCAAAACAGTTGGCATATGACGCTTCCCATGTGGATCCCAATAAATAACTGATAAAGACTTAATGAAATCACTGTATTGTGGGCTTCTTCTGAACTTGCCACTTGGTTTAGAAAGGCAGAATGTGTTGTCAGACTTGCTTCAAGTGGGTGTCATTACTTACCCAAAACCACTGGGTCCAGAGTGTCATCCGTCCGAGAAGTCATTCTCGATCTGAACAGTCTGTGAGGCTGAAAACAAAAGACTTCTTAATAAGACTAGACACTTGAATGGCCCCCGAGGATATAAAAGTACTTCTTTAAGTTTTGTGATTTTTTTTCCCCCTGAATAAAAGTGATCTGGATACTGTAAGAGTCTCAGAGTCCCTTCCTCCTCCCAACTGGCTCAAACTAAGGTCTTTCTTCAAAGCGCCTATAGCTCCAGGAGGGTATCTAGCCTAATCTGTCTTCTTCTCTGAGCAGTTGGCCCACACCTCCATGAGCCCCTCGCCCACTGGCCAGGCTGCCGTGCGCCAAGGACATGGCATATAATGCCTGTGCCATTCTTTCACCTTTCCTCTTCTGATCTCTGTGCCCACATTTCTGTCTGTGTATCTCTCTATTTCTGACCTTCCCCTTCCCTCCCCTATTTTATCTCTGTCCATTCTCTTTCCCATGCCTCTTGGCTCTTGTCTTCTCCTCCCTTCCCCTCTTCCTCCTTCTCCACTCTCTCTTTCCATTCTCCTTCTCTCTCCCCTGCATCTTGGCTGGCACTGGGTCCCCCTTTCTACCCTTAATCAGCCTGTGAGCCAGCAGTATAGGATCCCCTCCACTGCTCTCGTTCACTCCCTGTGTGTGGTGGGTCCCTTCTTCCTCCCCTCCAAAGCCACAGCAGACTGACTCTGTCTCTCTGACACCACTGCCTAAAACTCCCATTCCCTCTGAGGGGTTACAATAAACTAATTTCCCAAAATGTGTGGTCTCAGAGTCTCTGTCTATGAGCCTCTGAAAGATAGAACAAGGAGAAATTGTAGTGAGAAAAACACTATTGTATTTCTCTAAACCCACAGTTTTAGAGAATTTGTTTTTATCAAATGTCATTCTCTTGGACATATTGTCTCTAAACTGCAGGGCCAATGTGTTGAAAAATAATAATTATGGAACATTTTGATTCCCATGTTACAGATGAAGGCCCTGTGAATGAGGGAGAATGAATTGAAGTGTGTAAGTGATAGAATAGTCTGACCCCAGCCTGAGATTTCCTGCTTAGTTAAAATCAGGTCCCTGTGACTTTCTGCCAGGGATTTTCTGTGCATGATTCAGGCTTTTTCACCGTGAAAGTGGAAGCAACAGGATGCCCTGCTGCCCGTTTGTGCTGCCCGGGGAAAGCTGTGTGTTCTGCAAAATGCTCAGGTAGAGAAGTTCCACAAGATCACAAACTCATGTCACTTGCCCTACTTATGAAATGAACCAAAGAGCCCCTTGGTCAAGTTCTCACCCCCACAACTAAGAGAAACCAAGGGACATGGTGGCTTATCAAGCCAGCTGTGGGAAGAGGCAAGGGAGAAAGGGCCCAGGTATATCGGTGCTGAAGGGAGCCAGCCCCTGCTTCCCAATCGTAGTGTACTTTTTTTATGAAACAGACAGACCCAGAAGTTCTAGTAAGGACGAGGCTTGGCACGTGGCACAGAAATCGCAACTAGTTGCTGGATCCTCCACCAAAATATGCCAGTGGCACCAGATGACCCATAAATTGTTGCATGCAAAAGCACCAGCCTTGTGCTGTCTGGCTCCCATGACTGACCATCTGAAAGGTGAATTTAGGGTTTCTCCCAGTAGCTCTAAGAAAGATTGCATGCATTGCGATCGGTTTTCATCGATTTTTTTTTTTTTTCCAGTGGCAAGACTCATTGGCGATTGATGCGCAAGAGATGCAGATTCTTGGCCATTCTGGTTTTTAGGGTCATTGGAAGCACTGGGAAGTTTCCTGTTTATTTCACTCTTCAGAAGTTGTTTGTTTCCTTACTCAAGTCCCTTGGCTGATTTCCTTTGCAACTGAGATCTGGACAAGGTCCATAGTATTGATCTGATTGTTTGTTGCATGAAACCCTCATGAAATACTGAAAGCCAATTACCTCATACTTCACTGTGCAGTAAATTTTAAGGATAGCCTGCATCAGCAAAGGGGCCAGTGGAGTGTTTTATAAGAAAAGAAACGATAAAAAGGGTGCTTCAGATTCTTGTCTCGCTGTAAGGCAGCCAGGTCATATTTTATTGGAGCTCATTACGGAGGCAGAGAGTGATAAGTGTGGAAACCATGGAAACCTATTATGACCAGATTGATGTTGCTTTGAAACCCCAGTGGCTCATGCAGTGCAGCATCCCCCTGATCCATTAAGACGTGTCTCGGACTTTTGTCAGGAGAGCCTGTTATGTGCACATTCTAGATAGATGTTCATGCATGCTTACCAGGAAAGCTATCTGAATGAAAAGGCACACAATTCAACAGGCTTTTCCTAGGATTAACCGAACGGTATCATGGAGTACATACCAACGATTATCAATTAAAGCAAATGGATCCCTTGAGTGAGGAGATATATTTAAAGATTCCTAAACATTTAAAATACTGAATAGTTTCTCCTTTCTCTGACTCTCTTTCTTACTGTATTATGTAACGTCAGTTCTTAAAATTTCAAATAAACAGAAGCAAGGCCAGAGATACTAACAAGATCATCACCTATAGGTGCCCAATAGACCTCCTACAAACAACCAACCAAACTAATGAACAAACAATCACATATTGACCAAAGTGACTGCAGGGTGTGCTTGTACAGCAAGGGAGCAGAGGAATCTCTAGAGCTCAGCAACCTGGGATGGCCACACAGTGAAGGGAGCAAAGCCACCCTGCTTCCTGTGTCCATGAGCTCAGAGCCAGGATGAACTTGTCCTGGTTGGGGAAAGAAAGGCTAGAGGCTCCCAGCTACCTCCATTACCGTTGGCGACTCTGTGCTTGCTCTTGGTTACTAGAGAATCCTACCAAGCCCCCAATTCAGTTTAGGGAGCTGCCTGGTGTTTGTACAGCCCTAGTACTCTGGAGCCTGGGAATTAGGTCTGGAGACATGGCTTAGCAGTTAAGGCACTTGCCCGCGAAGCAAAAGGACCCAAGTTTGATTCTCCAGTACCCATGTCAGCCAGATGAACGAGATGGCACATGCACTGGAGCTCGTTTGCAGTGTCTGGAACACCTGGTGTGCCCATTCTCTCTCTCTCTCTCTCTCTCTCTCTGGCTGCCTCTTTTTCTCACTGGCTCTCTCAAATAAGTAAATTATATATATACACACATTGGTTTTTTGAGGTTGTATCTTGCTCTAGCTCAGGCTGACCTGGAAATCACTCTGTAGTCTCAGGGTGGCCTCAAACTCATGATAATACTCCTACCTCTGCCTCCTTAGTGCTGTGATTAAAGGCATGAGCCACCACACCAGGCTAATATATATATATATTAAAGTTATTGGCGATCCCACTCTAACAGACCATCATCATTAACACTTTGTTGTCTGCCTTTCAAGCACATACCTCATATCCCCAGGCCCTTGCTATCCGTTTTTTTTTTTTAACTTTATTTTTGTCTGTATGTTATTTCATAGAAATGATACAATTTTCTCACAACTTGTATTTTATTCCTCTAATACTGTAGATGTTATCTTTATCAGCAGATGAGTATTTTCTATAACCTTTCAATGACTAAATAGACTATCATTGTAGATATATGACAAATTTTTTATGAGCTTCCACTTAAAGATCTTGATTTTTTTAAAAAAATATTTTATTTACTTGTTTGCAAGGAGAGATTGAGAGAGAGAGAGGGTGAGAGAGAATGAATGGTTATACCAGGGCCTCCAGCTGCTGCAAACAAGCTCCAGATGCTTTGTGCATGGGCATGGGGGGGGGGGTGTGGAACCCACATTGTTAGCAAGCACTTTAACTGCCAAGCCATCTCCGAAGACCAACTTTCTCTTCTTTTCTTTTTTAAAATATTTTATTTTATTTATTTATTTGAGAGAGATACAGAAATAGGCAGGGAGAGAGAGAGAGAGAGTAAGTGGGAGGGAGGGAGAGAATGGGCATGCCAGGGCTTCCAGCTACTGCAAATGCACTCCAGATGCATGTGCCCCCTGTGCATCTGGCTTATATGGAATCAAACTTGGGACCTTTGGCTTTGCAGGCAAGTACCTTAACCGCCAAGCCATCTCTCCAGCCGTTTAAAACAAGACAAGACAAAACAAAACAAAACAGAAAAGAGAAAAAATCTTGTCCCTTTTGTAGATTATGCTGAGAGGAACATCTTTCATAGTAAACTTTGGCACTGTTTTTACTTAGCATAGAATCCAAGACTATGTGTATGGACATTTTGAGGTGTGGAAATTTATCTTTAAATGCCCCTTTAAAAGTTGATTTTTAGGGCTGGAGATATGGCTTAGCAGTTAAGGCACTTGCCTGAAAGCCTGAGGACCTGGGTTCCATTCCCCAGTACCCACGAGCAAAGCATCTTGGGTTTGTTTGCAGCAGCTGGAGGCCGGTTTCCCAGTATTCACATAAAGCCAGATGCACAAGGTGGCACATGTGTCTGGAGTTCATTTGCAGTGGATAGAGGCCCTGGCATGCCCATTCTCTCTCTCTCTCTTTCTTTGTCAAATAAATAATAATTGATTTTATTTCCTTTCCTTCTCAGACGAAGAAAATGTGCTGTGTGCTACACACCAGCCAACGTTGGGAACGAGAATTCTTCATCTCAACCCACTGGTACATGGAAAGAGAATGTCACTGTTGTTTTAATTTGCATTTATTGGTTGTTAACAATCTTTGCCATTTTTCTAAGATTCGTAGTTTTCAAAAATGACCTGCTTGAGTGGATCAGTTAGCCAAATCAAGAGCAATTGATTCCTCATCATGGCTGTGTACAACTATTGCACTTGTGTGGGCATCACATCCGGTTATTCAAACTGCCTGTATTTACTGAAAAGAAAACTAATAAATTAAATTTAAAAAAAATAAAAAAAAGAAAGGCATCATAAAAAAAATTATTGGGAATTTAAAAATAAAACTGTACTTTAATTTAAAAAAAAATGACCTGCTTGAACTTTTTCTCATACTTTTACTTTTTAAACTGTGAGGTCATCTGTCCTTTCCTTATAGAACTACAGGATCTTCCTTCTTTTCATTCAAAGTTTTGCCAGGTATATTTTCCCCAATTTGTAACTTCCTCTTTAATTCTGTTAACCATGTACTGTTGAGGTTCAGAAATCCTCATTTGAGCTCATCCAATCTTACAGCTTTCCTTTATAATTTTTATCTTCTACTTTCTTCTTCCAAAGGGCTTCCTCAATCTGACATTTGTCATATTTTCTGGCAGGTCTTTTATATTGTAATTTGAATTCAATTTTTAAACACATCTAATGTATTTTTGCATAGAGGTAAAGATAGACTTTTCCAGCAGGCTGAGCACCAGAGGGCTCACAGAAATGGGTCGTTTCATGGTACGCCCAGGTAAACCACTGAGGAGGCTGACAGGCAGCTTGCCAACGGCTCTAGCAACTCAGAGGCCCACATCCCAGCTCCCCAGGCCAAGGCGCCCTTTGATCTTTGCCATTTCTGATGTAAGGGCATGAAATAAATGTGCAATCACTTAATGGATGCAGTCACCTGAGTTACTGAGCGATTTCATTCTTCCCCTACGCTCACGTGAAATTCTTTGGCGACATCAGTTTAATAACATACTAATGCCTTTTATGCATAGTCTCTTTTTTAAAAATTTATTTATTTATTTGCAAGCAGAGACAGAGTAAGAGGGAGAGAGGAAGAGAAGGGGTTGCACCAGGGCTTCTAGCCACTACAAATGAACTTCAGCCACATGTGCAACCTTGTGCCTCTGGGTTTGTGTAGGTATTGCGGAATTGAACCTGGATCATCAGGCTTTGCGGGCAAGTGACTTCACAGCTGAGCCATCTCTCCAGCCCACTACATGGTCTCTTTTCCAGTGTGGGAGCTCTATTCCATTCCTCTGTCTCTCCTGACACCAGTCACATTGCTTCATTTTTTTCCCCCTTCCAATATGTTCAAATCTTTAGCAATGAAAGTTCTATCATATAATTTTTGTTCCAAAATTATAATTTTATCTTTTTATACTTTCAAATAAGCTTTAGACAATTTCTCAACAATTCAAATGTTTGAAAGAGATTGTAGAAAATGTTAACGTAGTATTGACATCCACATAGCACTTTGTTTTCCAACTTGGAAGACATTTATTCAAATCATCCATGTGATTCTCAGAAGCAGTTAATAGTTTGTTTTTCTTCATATAGGGAGGTGCTTCTTTTAATGCAAGGCCAAGTGTGTTTTTCATATTTACTGCTGTTGTAAATGTTATCTTTCTCCATTATACTTTCTTTTTAGTTAATGAATACCAATTACATTCCATACTGTTTTGTATAGTTGGTTATTACAAATAAACTCTAAATCTTCAGTAAGTTAATAGGCTAAATTTTTTTTCTTGCTATATTCCTTTTTAAAGACTTTTTTGGCATGAATGTGTGTGCATGCATGTGTGTGTGTGTGCATATGTGTGCATGCATGTTTGTGTGCATGGATGTGTGTGTGTTTTGTGTTGGTGGTATGTAGGGTCTGTTTGACATGTCGAATATACTGCAGTATGCATATGTTAACTACCAAGCCATCTCTCCAGTTGTGTTTCCTTAATTAAAAATATATGTTTCATATAAAAACATCAGTGTCATAGCATATTTTCCTTTTCTCAATTTGATTTTAACTCTTAATCCTAAAATGATTACTAAGATATATTCTTACAAAATGAAAGTTACCAAAGCTAATATATTCAATATAGTTAATTAAGAATGTATGACAGGTTAGAATGTTTTTAGATAAGTTTTATTTTTATTTATTTATTTGTAAGCAGAGAGAGGAAGAAGAGAGACAGACAGAGAGAATGGGTGTGCCAGAGCCTCTAGGCCCTGCAAATGAACTGCAGATGCATGCACCACTTTGTGCATCTGGCTTTACATGGGTACTGAGGAATAGAACCTGGGTTGTTAGGCTTTGTAGGCAAGTGTCTTAAAAACTGAGTCATCTCTCCAGTCTTGACATTTAGATTTCTTTTTTTTTTTTTGGTTTTTCGAGGTAGGGTCTCACTCTGGTCCAGGCTGACCTGGAATTAACTCTGTCATCTCAGGGTGGCCTTGAACTCACGGCAATCCTCCTACCTCTGCCTCCCGAGTGCTGGGATTAAAGGCGTGCGCCACCACGCCCGGCTTTTGACATTTAGATTTCTAAAAAAATTTCTCATTTTGTTAACTTTCCTTCAAATATTTCTATAACCAGGAGTCATTTTACAAATGCTGTTTGTGATAGCAATGAGAGTTAGAGTTAGAGTTAAATAGGTGACCTTTGTAAGCAAATCTTTCCTTATGGCAGAATCAAAAATTAAATGTTTTTAAAGCATAAGACACAATCTTCAAATTAGGAAACAAATGGCCCTAAGTTATTGGTTCTTCCAAAATTATTTCTATCTAAAGAAGCAGAGTGGTGAGAACATTTGGAAATGGCACGACTATCTTGCAGCATGCTGCAGATTCTCTAAGTCAGAAGACAATATGTTTGGAAGAAGGGGAGAGAAATGAGTAGATTTCTCAGGACTAAAAAGATTTCCAGCCAGTTGCACTTCCACTTACTTCAGGTTCGTGAAACTGTCTCAGGCTTGATTGAGTTGCTGCTTAACACACAGGGACTAAATTAGGTCTATAATTCCAGATGTTCTTTCTCAGTGGCTCATTTTTCTGTCAGGAGAATTGAAGACAGAGACCAGCACCGTTCCTTTACCGGACTCCAACTGGCCTTGCCAAGTCATGTGTCACAGTCGAGTGTTGCCAGACGTGGGCTGTCGCTCTCTTCGAGAGATCAGAGAAATGTGGCTGTACACTGGCAGGCAAGTTCTCAGCAGACACTGGGGAGGGCACCGTGCCCCCACAGACAGGCTCACAGAGGGCATTTTCTATGAGCTGCAGCCTCCTGTATTAACAGATAAGCAAGGGCACTTTGCAGGTTAACGTTAGCTCCTTGCACGGGGCTTTCTGTACTAACCACAGAACCTCCTGGAAGACGCAGATGGCTTCTCTTTCTCTCTCTCTCTCTCTCATTTCTGATAACCCAGAATCTCTCATAACAATTTGGAAAGTCAGGTTTAATATCACATAAAGAATTTCCAAAAATTACTCACCACAAGGGAAAATTCTATCAACATGCCTGCTATCTTTTTCCAAGGGACAAACAAGGACAAGTCTCACCTTTGTTCTGACACTTTCCCTCACTGATGCCAATCTAATCAGTTAACGATTCATGGGCCCAGATAGAATGTGCCCGTAAATATTTTGACATTTAAAGTTGCATAATGAAGAGATGGTTATGTGGGCTTGCTGGTAGAATCCTGGATAAAAGGCACTTTGATAATAATTCCCTCTTTACCCACATGTGTGCAGGCACTTTTACATATTCACACATACATACCTTTACTTTCAGGTGAGAAAAATGGGGTTGCTCAGATAAAAGACATCATGTGTAAAACAATCAGTTGTTCCTAAACCAGGAATAACTAAAATCCATTTTAGAGTTAATTAAAACTTTTAAATATTTATTATTACTATTAACAACATATTTCATAAGGATGTGTTGGTAACCTCTTTACCCTGGTCCCTGCCCTCATTACATTGGGGACCCCCCTCAGCAGGGTTGCAGGTATTCCCCACGGGTTTGTAGTTTTCATTTTGTGGGAGCAGCAGTCAGCTATTTTGTTTTGGTGGGGGTGGGGGAAGGAAGGAACGCCTGCGGGCATGATGTCTCAACCTGTGGCTCGTACAATCTTTTGGCCCCCTCTTCTGCAAAATTCCCTGAGACATCCTGGGAGAGTTTTAAGTCTACTTCAGTGATGAGCTCTTAGGATCCTCTGGATCTCTGTTTTGGTAGGTGTTGAGTATCCTCAGGGTCTTTCTTCGACACCCTGGTGCTGATTATCAGGGTCAACATGGAAGCAGCACTCTTGCTCAGCTCCCCAATTCCTCTGTGGACTCAGCTGTGGTTTGGCTGGGTGTGAGGGGTAGTTCATCTCCTCGGGTCTAGCTACCCGCTGAAAAGAAAAACAGATTCTTCAATGGAGAGTGAGGTCAGCAGTTTAAATGGGATAAGCATTATTAATTTAGGGAGAATTTGATGGATGTAGTCCTTTTTTTAGCAAAGACTAGTGAGATCTTGACACTGGAGAACATAATCTTTGTCTCCATAAGATTCTAACCTGGTTCCCAATTCCAGATATTGGTTCCTTTACACTGAGCAGATCTCTTAGCCAATCAGAAAGCTGTTGGTTACCCACCAAGGCTGTGTGCTGCCATTGCACTGGCTTGTACATCGTATCAGGGTGTGTGCTTGTTAGTAGCTTAACTTTGGTTGCTCAGACTGCTGTTGGTTACTTCCCCCCAGTAGCTCATGTAACGCTTTCCAGCACTGGACAGGCTGACGGTCTGGGGACAGGCTTTCTTCCAGATTCCAGCCAGGTCTCTCCCTGCCCTGTGTAGGCAGCATACGGTGTCTTCGGCAATAGTCTTACCTTTTGCCCAAGGCTGGTAATGAAGTGCTTTGACAGAAAAGCTGTCTTGATTTGAGGACCTTGAAGATCTCTCTGATCAACAGCTCAATGTGGGTAGCAATCAGTTTCTGGTACTGGGAGTTATAGGCCAGAGACAAAAAAAAAAAAAAAAAAAAAAAAAAAAATCTTTCAAGCTTCAGCTTCTTCCCACCTCTTCAGGGCCCTTCTTTTCAGGTGCTCCCTGCTTACTTTTTTGAGGGTTATATATTTTAGTCTATTTCCAAGGAGAAAGGTTTCTATGATACCAGTTCATTTTGGTTTGTGGTTTTTTTTTTTTCCTCCCTCCCTTTCCCCTCTCTCCAATCCCTTCCATCCTTATTTTCTGGGTCTTAAGCTGCTTATCAGGTATGTCAGCAACTCAAGCAGATCCAGGTTAGGAATCACAGACAAGTGACACCATTCAGTGTTTGTCTTTCTGCAATTGTGTGAGTTCTCTGAGTATGATCTATTCCAAGTCTGTCCATTTTTCTACAAATTTCATTGCATCATTTTTTTCTTACTGATGAGTAGAATCCCATTGTGTTAATGTATCACAACTTCATTATCCATTCTTCCAATGATGGGCCCCTGGGTTGATTCCAGTTCTTAGCTATTATGAATTGAACAGCTATAAACATGGTTGAGCAAATATCTCTGTAGTGAATCATGGAGCATTTAGCATAAATGCCCAGTAAGAGAATAACTGGATCTGTTGGTAGCTCTATGTTCATCCTTTTCAGGAATCTCCATATTGGTTTCCATAGTGGTTATACAAGTTTACATTTCTACTGACAGTGAATGAGGGTTCCTCTTTCCCCACATCCTTGCCAAGATTGCCATCCTTACTGAAGTAAGGTGGAATCTCATAGTTATTTTAATTTGCATTTCCATAATAATTTGGGATGTCAAACATTTTCTTTTTTTTACTAGTTATGTACACAATGTGTATGCAGCACATGTTGGTACCATCATTAGCCTCCTCCCTGTCCTCCCCTCTCTGAAAGGACCCTCTTTATTAGGGATTGTGGGTTTTACATTGTGGGGGTAGCCATTAGTTGTGGGTAAGAGGCAATGTCTCCATGCATAATGTCCCAACTTGTGGCTCTAAAAATCTTTCTGCCCCCTCTTTCATGAATTTCCCTGAGCCATGTTGGGTTCATTTTAGATCTACTTCAGTGATGAGGTCTTGGGAGCTTCTGGGTCTCTGGATCTCTGGTTTGGTAGGAGTTGATTATTCTATGAGTCTATCTCCCTCACCCTTGTGCTGATACCAGGTTCACCAAGGAGGCAGCATTCTTGTGCATGTTCTCAATTACTCTCTGGTTTCAGCTGGGGCCCTGGTGAGGTGTGTTGGGCTGATTCTCTCCTCAGGTTCTGAAATTTTTTCTTAAGTGTGTATTAACCATTTGTATTTCTTCCTCTGAGAACTCACTATTCAGTTCTCTGCCCCATTTTTGGAGAGGGTTGTTTGATTTTTTTTTAATTTAGTTTTTTTCTTTTGTAGATTCTAGATATTAGGCTTCTATCCTTGGTATGGTTGGTGAAGATTTTCTCCCTTTCAGTGGGTTATTTATTGGCTCTGCTTATGGCATGTTTGTCTGTGCAAAAGCTTTTTAGCTTTACAAGATACCACTGGTTGCATGTTTGTTTAAGTTCCTGGGCTACTGGAGTTTTGTTCAGGAAGTCTTTCCCCACTATTATATTGTGGAGGGTTCCTCCTATTTTTGCTTCCAGCAGAAGAGTTTTAGGTCTTATATTGAGGTCTGTAATCCATTTGGACTTGATTTCTGTGAATGGTGAGATGAGTGGGTCTAGTTTCATTTAGGTTATCCAATTTGTTCCACTCCTTTTGTTGAAGATGCTGTCTATTCTCCAAACTACTTTAGTGACACCTTTGTCAAAGATCAAGGAGCTGTAAATAAGTAGTTATTTGACCTAAGGCCTGGGTCTTCAACTCTCTTCCATTGGTCTATGTGTCTGTTTTTATGCCAGTACCATGCTGTTTTTGTTAGTATGGTTTTGTAATATAGCTTTAGATCAGGTATGCTGATACCTTCAGAGAGTTTTATTTATTTATTATTTTGCTGAGGATACAAAAATTTTTAATCATTTAGTTAGCTATTGACTGAGAAGTTCAATATTAAAAAAAATCTGATACTTGCTGGCCAAGAAAATTCATAAAAGCATTTTAACATACAGCAGGGTACTTGTTCTTTTTAAAAAATATTTTATTATTTATTTATTTGACAGAGAAAGAGGGAGAGAAAGAGAGAGAATGAGAGAGAATGAGTGCACCAGGGTCTCTAGCCAATGCAAATGAACTCCAGATGCTTGTGCCCCCTTGGGCATCTGGCTTATGTGCGTCCTGGGGAATAGAGCTTGGGTCCTTTGGCTTTGCAGGCAAATGCTGTAACCAGTGGGGAGTTTATTCTCTTTTTTTAAAATTTTTTTTTGTTTATTTTTACTTATTTATTTGAGAACAACAGGCAGAGAGAGAAAAGCAGATATATAGAGAGAACGGGTGTGCCAGGGCCTCCAGCCACTGCAAACAAACTCCAGATGCATGCGCCCCCTTGTGCCTCTGGCTAACATGGGTCCTGAGGAATTAAGCCTTGAACCAGGGTCCTTAGGCTTCACAGGCAAGCACTTAACCGCTAAGCCATCTCTCCAGCCCATAGGGTGTTTATTCTTAATCAAAGTAAGAAAAGTGGAGCTGGGGAGGTTGCTCAGTGGTTAAAGGTGCTTGCTTTCAAAGTAAGAAAATTGAAGGTAAAACAAGAAGATAGTATTTCTGCATGAATAATTCACAAGGAAAAAAATTGACATACTGTGGTGGTTTGAATAAAATAAATGGCCCCCAGTATATTCAGTTGTTTGTTTGTAGTTTGTATCTGTAGCACCTGGCTGGAGGCAGTATCACTGTGTGGATCTTAAGGTGTGGTGGTGGGTTTCAGGTTTCAATGTAAAGATATGCAAAGTGTGTCTAGCAGGAGTTCCTGAAGTGTGCTGTGGCTTTTGACCTTTTGGCTTTTGCTCTTCTCTCTCTCTGCTTGGTCCTGTGAAGGCAAGCCAGCTTTTTCTGTCATTTATAGAACTTCCCCTGGATCTGTAGGCTTCAATAAATATCCCTTCTTCCATAACTGTTCCTGGTCTGGAAGTTCATCTCAGTGAACCTGAAGCTGTCTGCTACACATACCCATTGACCAGAGCTTGGCAAATTCATTCTCATCCATTGTTCACCAAATATCAGTTCACAGAAGTTCTATGGGGAGCACTTTGGGTATTAAAAAAAATAATAATTTGGGACTGGATAGATGGTTCAGCAGTTAAGATGCCTGGAAAGCCTAACAACCTGGGTTTGATTCCCCAGTACCCATGTAAAGCCAGATGCACAAAGTGTTACATGTATCTGGAGTTCGTTTGCAGCATTTGGAGGCCCTGGAATGCTCATTCTCTCTCATGTTCTCTCTCTCTCTCTTTCTCTCTCTCTCTCTGTGTGTGCATGTAAGTCACTTCTTTCTATCTCTTTCTGCTTCCAAATAAATACATTAAAAAATTAAAGTGATAATTTTATTTATTTGCAATAAGAAAGAATGTAAAGGTAGAGAGAAAAATATGGGTAAGTCAGGGCCTTTGGTCACTACAAACAAACCCCACATGAATGCACCACTTTATGCATCTGGCCTTAAGTGGATACTGGAGAATTGAACCCAGATTATTAGGAGTTGCAAGCAAGTGCCTTTAACATCTCTTCAGTCCTAGTTTGGTATTTCTATCACTATTGCAGATGCATTTAACCCTTTGACCCAGTCAGCTCCATCTTTATAAACATTTTTCTTAATATATGCACAATAAGGAGAATGTATTTGAAAAACACTATTAATTAAAGCACTGCCATCAATGCCAAAAAAAAATTGGAAAGGTTATAAATATGTACCAAGATGTATAGCTGATTGCTAAATACTTATCTCTGGCTTATAGTTAGTTACAAAAATATATATAACATTTAATATGGATAGGGCAGGCAATACATAAAAAGTTCTTATGATACAAATGAAATTACAAAACCAAAATGAATAAATATGTGTAAAACATATTTGCATATATTTAATTATTTATGCATTAACTAACTGTAGAGGGATACAGAAGAAAGCAGGCAAAACACATGTTTTTAATAAATAAAACAGAAACTGAAGAGAAGGGAATAAAAAGGGAAATATATTTTAATATATATTCTGTCTGGGTGTTTCCTAGACTTCAAAATGGAATAATCAATAAAGTAGCTCAAGGAAGAAAAATAGTTAAGAAATGGCTGGAAAGAAAAAGAGGCAAAGAACAAAAGCTGTTTGTTTGTTTTTTATAGTGAATTTAATGTATGTACTTACTGGGTGAAGAGCACTCGTCCTTTATTGGCAATTCCTCTCTCCATTTTTCTGGAAGTTAAGGGCTCAGAGGCCTTTTGCCAGAGTGGATGCCAACAGAATTTGTATTTCAAACCTAGGGCTTAGGCTGACTCACTGCCTACAATGGAAACTTCATTGTTTGATCCTTTTATATCTCACGTTTTAGACAATGACTACGATTTTCCCCCTCTCAAATCAACTGTAACTTAATTGTAGGTTTCTTGGCTTGGGATATCTGTTTGTTATGGCTTGATTCCAAAGGCTTCATCACTCTTAAAAATTGTTTTCTTAGATGGAATCTTTAGGGGGGAAAATGAGTCGAATATTGTAATGCTCACTCTCTTAATTCAAAGAATTCATTTCTTAAGCCATTGCTTTCTCCTGTATTGTTGACAGGCTTCCAAAACAACATTTATTCTGCTATAAATGCAGTGAGTTAATTACTCAACCTTTTGACCACTGACCATCTGAGGAAGCGTGCAAGTGCGGCTGTGCCTGATCACACTTCCTGGGTTACCGGGGCAACTTCAATGGAGGCTGCACTGCATCTTCCTTTCAGATTCTCACCCACCAGGCCCCCACTCCTGCTGTTCTTCTCCCATCAATTCTAATTAGGCTCTATTTTTCCCCTGTAAGAACATTGTGGAATGTGCTTCCATAATAAAATGAAGTCTCAGAGAGACTGTGAGCTAAAGGTCAAACAGTTAGAGCCTTTAACTTTACCCTGTATTTTAAACTCCTGTTCCAAGGTGTGAGCCTCTTTGATGCTCGCTGGCTCAGTGGCATGCCTTAGTGGAGAAGGCTTCTGACAATACACCTGTTGGGCTCCATTGTCTGCTGGCTTTTGCGGAGAGAAGTTGGTTTCCAGGAGTTTAAAATCCTTGGTGTTTGAAAATTCATCACTAAAGACCACTGTGTCCTTGTGAATATCTCCTCTGACCCTTCTCCCTTATTGTACACGCTGTCCTCTTTTCCTTGTGGCGATAGAGAGGGTTCCACCCTGGAGTGATCCTCAGTACACTTCCATTACTCCAGAACCCCAGGGGAGTGGGGCAGCGCCTTGGGACACTGATTTTGTAAGAGATGATCACGGCTCAGGGGATTCTCCATGGTCGCAACTCACAGCGCTTTCCTTATTGGGTTCATATTATCGAGCCTCAAATAGCCTATGACTTAGTTTTGGAGCAGAGACATGGGCATGTGAATAGGGGGTAGAAGGTTGTAATTGGTCATTCTTCATAAAAGGCACACGAAGAAAAAGAGCCGGGGTAACTGCATCAGCTAGATGTCACAGTCCACTAAAATAAGAATAGAAAGACATTATTAGACAGCTGTGGTTGAATTGTAAGGGTTGATGGGATTTGGGATCATTGAGCAAGGGGAGAGGTACCACTGATGGAAGAAAAGACACACAGCAAAGGACAGAAGTAGCCAGTTACAAGATGAGTTTACAATACACTGAACACAGTTGGCTGGGATGGAGATACATTAGATCTCCAAGTCACAGGGCTTGCCAGACTCTTCTTGCTGAAATATGCTATACCCTACTATGGGGGAAAAAAAAAACCAGCACAGCTGGGCTGGAGGCATGACTCAGCAATTCTCCAGTCCTCACAGAGGCCAGATGCCCAAAGTGGCACATGTATGGAGTTTCTTTGCAGCAGCTACAGGCCCTGGCATGACCATTCTCTCTCTCTCCCTCTCTTTACTTCTCTTTCTTTCTTCTTGCAAATAAATAAATAAAAATGCTACCAACAGCACCCCCCAAACTACAGCATGGTATTGGGGTGATGTGGCCGTGTATCTACAAACTACCCAATCAATTACAGCTATGGTGCTCAAGCTGTTCATCCTGTGGCCAGAAGAGGTAAGAATATCATTACAATTTGAAAGGTGAAATGCTGTCCTCCACCACTACCACAGACTATGTTTGTTTCTAGCTTTTCAAGGTAGGGTCTCACTTTAGTCCAGGCTGACCTGGAATTCATGTGCCCATGTAGGCTCAGGCTGGCCTTGAACTCACAGCGATCCTCCTATGTCCGTCTCCCAAGTACTGGGATTAAAGGTGTGTGCCACCACTCCCAGCTCCACACAGACTTTCATATCTAGTTGGGACTGGAGAATCTTTACATCATGGGACCTAGCTGGCTGACATAGGCCTTGAAGGATATGTTGCTTTTGTTTCCGCTCTAGTTCTGTGATTCCTAATCTATCTAATGTGAGCATGCCAGGTCCATAAACTCATGTGTCCATAAACTCATGTGTCTGAAAGCTGGTGGGCAATTTGGGCGATGGAACCTTGCTGAAGGAGGTGTGTTGCTGGGGTGGCCTTAGGGGTGTTATAACCCAGCTTCCCATTTGCCAGAACTCAGGTCATGCTTCTGCTTGATGCCAGTTGCTGTGGCAACAACTGCTGTCCAGTCTCTGCACTGCCATCCTTCCCTGCCATCATGAAGCTTCCCCTCAAGACTGTAAGCCAAAATAAACCCTTTCCCCTCCACCAGCTGCTTTTGGTCCATTGCTTGTCCCAGTTTCATCACCATGCCTTTCTGGACACGTTAGATTTGACATTCCTTGTAACAGTGAGCCAAAATAAATCCTTCCTCCTTTAAGTTGCTTTCAGCAGGCATCCGGTCATAACAAGTGAAGGAGCTCTATTGATAGCTTGATTATTTATACCAATTATCTTTGAAATTTGAGAGTTGGCCAGGCAGAAATAACATGACAGGTAGATCCTGCAGGACATAAGCTCTTCCCCATGCCTCCTTTAGAAAACTATGTGTGTGTGTTTGTATGGTTGTATGTGCATCCGTGCTTGTGTATATCTGTGTGTGGGATATGTGCATACGTGGGTGTGAGTGTGGAGGCTGGAAGAACTCAGGTGGCCATCCTCAGGAACACCCCCCCCCCCATCTCCTTTGAAGCAGGATCTCATTGGCCTGGGTAGCAAGCTCCAGTGATCCTCCTTTTTCTGCCTCTGTCACACTGGGATTGCAGCCTTGTACCACCACACTCAATAGATTTCTGGGATCAAACTCAGGTCTTCATGTTTATGAAACACTTTCCAGACTGAGCTATCTCCCCAGCCTTTCTTATTCATACTTCATATATCTTGAGTCTTCTTTGAATCCACAAGAGACCAAGAGCCTGAGAAGTTCACATATGCAATAGTGCAGTTAAGAGTACCCTGGACATTTTGTATTTGCTTTGCATTAAAAAAAAAAAATAAAACCTGATCCAGCCATTGTGGGGCACACCTCTAATCCCCACACTCAGGAGGCAGAGGTAGGAGGATCACTATGAGTTCAAGGCCACCCTGAGACCACATAGAAAATTCCATGTCATGCTGAGCTAGAGAGAGACCCTAGCTCAAAACAAAACAAAACAACAACAAAAAAACCCTAATACTTGAAGCTAAAAGATGGGTTCAATCCTCTAGCACACATGACAAAAAGTGTTATATACATATGGAATTTATTTGCAGTGATGAGATTTGGGTGTGTATGCAAATAAATAAAAATTAAAATTAAACCTAAAAAAAGTAACAATATCACAGAAAAAGGGCCCAAAAGAATATAAGAGCAGGAAGTTTGTGGGGGAGGTTTGTGAAATGCTATCTTCTGCATATGACATGGCTGCTACACTAATTCATAGTAGTTGTGGATGACTGAACAATTGAGCCTGTTAATGTATCACCATTGGAGGGAAAGGGTACAGGAGACTCCACACCTCCCAGAGCAGAAAACATCAGCTAATGGCAGCTGGGAGAGTTGGAGACAGGCTCCTCAGTGGAGTGGCCACTGGTAAGTTACCCATTTCACAGTAAATAACCTTCTGCGTAGGACCATTTAAGCAAGCCAAATTTAACTCAAGGGGATAAAAAAGGCATGAAAGTAAGATGATTAATGGGTAAGAATAAAGGTTTGCATAGATGGGAAGGGATAGGAGCATGTAATTGGAGGAGATAAGATCAAAACACACATACAAGTATGAAAATGTCAACAATGGAAACAATAAATCAAAATATTGAAAAATCTCAATAATTGGTTTGCTATGAATAGGTGATATGATGACATAAAGGTGCCCTATTGGAATATTATTTTAGTTTGGGTAACAAGAACAAATAAAAGTACTTAAATCTTTTTTTTCTTTTTCTACCTAAAATATTGACCACGAAGAGGAGAAACTATTGTGCCTTGTTTGGAAAATGGGAGCCATGGAGGACTTGCCTCGAAAACTTTTCCATGATCAGATGTATTTGGTTGTGCTAGCCCCATTTGGGGAAGAGGGAAGAAAGGTGGGAGGGAGAGAAACATGGAGGGTGGGGGGAAGAGAGAGAAAGAGAGAGAGAGAGAGAGAGAGAGAGAACTGAAGGACCCTCAATCTTTCCTTTGTAAGGAAAGGGCAAAGTTTAAGGATATAGAGATAACATGAAGGAGACATTTTTAAAATCATTTGTCATTTGAAATTTTCTAAAACAACAAAGAATCAGTGACAGTAATATGTAAGAAACACGCCCCAGCAAGCTGCCAAACACCGGGCACTGAGTCTTCCCTGCCCCAGCATGTGAGGCTATAAACAGACACCTAGAGCCCCAGCAGCTGCAAAACATTTTTCACAGCAGGCCCAGAGACAAAGTGACCAGGAGCCCAGGAGCCGGGGATCAGCCCTCTGAAGAGATGGTGACTGAGAGGACAAGGACACTGCTTAATGCTTCTTTGGTCTCTAGCTGACCAAGTGCATTTCAGGCCCACAGAGCCATTTTCTTTGCAGGAGCCCAGTGGGAATCTTTTCTAACTTCAGCTGATTTCAGCCTCCTTTTGTTCCCATAGCCCTCAGGTCTGGCCAAGCCTTCACGCTGGAGCCCAGGGCCAGCAGGACTCTCAAAACATCCATTGTCTCTGTCTTAGCATTGCTTCTAAAGCCAGGTCATTACTTACCAGAGCTTGCTCTATCTTAAAAGCCTTTTCTGGTTTCAATTCTCTACACTTTAAAGATTTCATCTTTCCAAGAATCACTTTGTCAGGATATTTCTTTCCCTAAAATTTTAGTTTCTCTTGAGCACTTTCTAAATCCAATTAAAATCTAAGACCATGGTTGTTTGGTCTACTGGAGTTCTCCACTGACATTTTCCTCTCTTGTTTTCTATGTTTCTGCACTGTTTTGAAACATCAATTTATTGGGGCTGGAGAGATGGCTTAGCAGTTAAGGAGTGTGCCTGCAAAGCCAAAGGATCTCAGATCAATTCCCCAGGACCCACATAAGCCAGGTGCATGTGTCTGGAGTCCGTTTGCAGTGCCTGAAGACCTGACATGCCCATTCTCTCTCTCTCAAATAGACTAATAAAAATAAAATGTTAAAAAATAAAATGCTAATTTATCATTTTGCTGCATTCAGAACGTTTTGTCATCTTCTCTTCCATACCTTATCATACATGCTGTACCGTCTACCTGCACACATTTTCCCTGGTCTTTGTTCATTTAACTATATCTAGAATCTCCAGCATTATGGCTTCCACTCAAGATTTGATTATACAGCAATTAGATTTCCAGAGGAAAAATCATTTTTCTTTTCTTCTCAATTCCCACTAACTCTCTCTCATAAAACACAGAAAATGATGGTAACCTGGATGAATGTAATAATAATAGTAGCAATAATAGCTTATATTTAGGTAGAAGCTTACAGTGTACGAAATAATTTTTGATACACACTATCTTATACCATTCTTGTCCATATCTTCCCATATTTCCCTTGGAGCTCTGTACACACGGGAGTACAGGGAACATGATAAACTGAGCTTTTATAACTTTCTTTATAATGTATCTTCCCAATTAATTCTGTTTTCTCAATGCGGTAGTCTGAAGGTGATACTTTGAATGTATGGCCCCATAGACTCATTTGCTTTATTAAAATTGAGCCTGAAGCTTGAGGCTTTTGCATGCATATTCTTTCTACAGGGGGCGGGGCGTGGATCTTCAGTCCAGCTCTACTAGATGTGTTTAGAGCAGTTTGTTACAGTGGCTGTTTGGTGATGTCTCTCTCCCTTAACCTATGGAAGGAAGCCAGCTTCCTCTGCCACTGATGGTGTTCTTCTAGAATTTATAACCATGAAAGAAACCTTTTCTTTCCATAAGCTGCTTCTGGCTGGATGTTTGTCCCAGCATTGAGGAGCTGACAGCAACACTCATCTTACAAGCTAGGATGATGAGTAATGCCTCTTCCTGCCCTATACCAGGAGAACTCCTGAGGACTAGAGACCCAATCATAAGAGGGCTCATTTCACAATGTCACTGAGGAGTGGAATTCAAGGGAATCCTAGCCTACAGGGACACCCAGATAACACATTCCTCCTGCTTCCTTATTTCCATCCCAAGTTTAGGGACACACACACACACACACACACACACACACACACACGACACTCCAGATCAAAATTTTATATTAACAACTTCTATACTTTACAGACAACAAACCATGGCATTTCCCTCCCCTCCGCTGCTTTCACCTTTATAACTTCTCTCTGTCATATCTCCTCCCTCTCTCCATTAGTCTCTCTTTTGATTTGATTAATCATCTTTTTCTCCTATTGTGAGGGTCTTGTGTGGATATCACTAGGCACTGTGAGGTTTTGGATATCAAGGCCAATTTCTATTCAGACAGTTGTATGTAAGGAGTGGTACCCTTCCTTTGGCTCTTACATTCTTTCTGCCACCTCTTCCTCAATGGAGCCTGAGCCTCGGTGGGTGTGAGATGTTTCAGTGCTGGACATTCTTCCGTCCCTTCTTCTTAGCACTATGTTGTTTTTTGGATCATCCCAGTGGTCATTGATATCTGAAAAGAGAAGCTTCTCTAATCAGAAGTGAGAGTAGTATTAATATATGAATATGAACATTAAGTGTAGTGCTTTCAGGGCAATTTGGTGAGAGTAATATATGCATTTATGTAAACAACAGCAGGCTTTATACCCCTAAGGCTCATGACCTTCCCTGCCATAGACTTTTTATTAGGTTTTCAGTACCAGGAATGTATTCCCTCCCATAGAGCAGACTTTCAGTCCAATTAAAGTGGAGTTGGTTTCCCCAGAGCAGACATGCCACTATTGTACTCGTTCAGTCATTTTTCCTGTCTGGCCAAACTTGAGGCTTCCAGTGTCCACTGTTTTCACCACTCATGACTTCTGTCTCCCTTAATGCTCCATACAGTGCAGCTTTTTCCAGCTTTCAGTTGGCTGAGCTACAGGGAGAAGGTTTTCTGCTCAGCACCAGCTTGATTTCTCAGTGACTTTGCTGCTCAGGCATGTGAAGTCTTCAGCAATAGGGTCTTACCGTCTCTTTCTCATGGAAACCAAGGGCCTTGGCAATAGCCTACAATGTTTTGGGGGCATCAGGGACCTCCCTGGCCAACAACTCACTGGAAGGTATCCCATCCCTGGCACTGAAAGTTTTCTAGTAACAATCTATGGCTTCTGGATGTGCCATTATTCAAGAAAGTAGATTTTCATAATCAGAATATCTTGAATTTTGATTGACCCTCTCCCCCTGCCCTTCTTTTATATAATTACTTCCCCTGATCTCACTTAGGCCTTTTCCCTCCCTGTAATCTATTGTTCTACTTTCATATATACAATACCATCCACTTAAGACCTTCCCTCTCTTCCCTCCTTTATAGCCTTTTTCTAGCTTGTGGACCTCAGCTACTGACTTTTGGTTCCAGCTCATACAAAAGTCTATACATGTGTAGCTAGGATCCACATATGAGGGAGAACATGCGACGTTTGGCTTTAATCTTAAAACTGAAGACAGGCACTGACCTTCAGATAAGCCAAACGGTAGCTTTGGTACAGAGATCTTTCAGAAGGACACTTCTCACTATGAATGTGGCACAATCCTTGGAGGCAACTTCCACATAGATGTCCATCTTGGCATAGGCATTAAAACATGTTATCTGGAGTGTGAGTTTGGATTACTGATTTAGCATACTGAAATACATTCTGTATATATCTTCATGTGTGAAAAATAATAATATCCTACAAATTATTTTATCTAGATTTCCACCTCCTAACTCAGACTGTGATATGATGAGATGGCCCTTTGGAAAACAGGGCAACAGTGTAGCTTGAAATTATCCCCACTCTGGTGTTGATATGACATGTTGGAATTTTGTTCCTTCTCCACTTTTTTTTTTTCAGAAACACTTTTTGGCATAGGGACATGTAACTAGACCAAAGGTATATTCAAATAAGCACTGTAAGGTTCTCATGATTAGGGAAAAGTGAACAACTTTAGTAGAAGAAAAAAGAAAAGGTAACAGACAACAAATAAACATAGGCACAGTGCCTGATGTGATATTAAATATTTTATTTATAATCATTCATCAATTATGCATTTTATTTTGAAAGAAATTGGAAGGATAATACAGTGAGCTTTCATCTGATCTGTGCCCATATTCACTGATTATAAATGCATTGTCCTATTTTCTCTCACATAGATTATAAAGTTATAGATATCAGCAGTTTTCCCATAAATACTTCAGCATGTGTTTCTCCAAAACACAGATGTTGTCTCACAAAAATCTCTGTACCATTATCATGGGTGGCACTGTCTGACCATTTAGGTAAGACAGTATCTGCCAGTTTCTCAGGGTGCTTGTTTTGTTTTTTATTTTGAGGTAGGGTCTCACTCTGGCCCAGGCCAACCCAGAACTCGCTATTGTAGTCTCAGGCTAGCCTTGAACTCACCGGAATCTTCCTAACTCAGCTTCCTAAGTGCTGGGATTGAAAGCGTGCACCACCATGTCTGGCTAATTTCTTAGTTTTAAAGATATCTTTATCTTTATACTTAGTGTGTAATGAGAGGTGTGCTCCTTTGAAGTTATCCTTCTTTATGAACGTTGCTTCTATTTCAGCATCCAAATCAATTACAGAAACATGATTCCCATTTTACAGATGAGAAGGCATTGCCTCCTAATTGTATATTCCCCTAGTTACCTAGCTAAGATTTGTCTGAGCTGCTAATGGAACTTAAGCCTTCAGACTCATAATCTGCTACCATTTGGAGAGTCAAGATGTCCCATTAGGATCTTAATCATTTCAGCCTCAGAGAAATCCACTGACTTTTCTTTACCTCCCCTAGGATTGTGTTCTAAGGGGTGCTCCAGACTCCACCAGCTTCATGAGTCAACGCTTCCTCTCTGCACTAGCCCAAATGCTGAGTTCAGGCATTTCCCATGATGTCCACACATGAAAGGGCCTCTGTGTGGGCAGCAGACCTTACAGAAGTCTTGTTGATATGGTAAAGGGAAGAAAAGCCTTTCTTTGCACTTTGCCAACAAATCTGAATTATTGAGTGTTAGATATTTCTGCTGTTAAAAGCAGTATGTCCTGCCCTCATGCCCCAGCCCCCTTCATCCCAGGTCCTGCATTCTTCCTCTTAGGAACAAGAGGATTAACTTCCTTGCATATGTTTTTGGTTTTTCGAGGTAGGGTTTCACTGTAGCTCAGGCTGACCTGGAATTTACTATGTAGTCTCAGGGTGGCCTTGAACTCACTGCAATCCTCCTACCTCTGCCTGGTTCTTGCATATCAAAAAATATTTTATTTTTATTTATTTATTTGAGAGAGTGAAAAAGGGGGCGAGAGAGAGAGAGAGAGAGAGAGAGAGAGAAAGGGCGCACCAGGGCTTCCAGCCACTACAAGGGAACTCCAGACACATGCACCACCTTGTACATCTGGCTTACGTGGGTCCTGGGGAATCATACTGAGGTCCTTTGGCTTTTCAGGCAAGTGCCTTAACCACTAAGCCATCTCTCCATGCCCCTTGCATATTTTTATAAAAGTCAATTCAGCACTCCAACCCTTACAACAAACTTAGTCCGACTCTTACAAATCTTTAAAATTACGCATGGTGCCTGTGAGACTCAGCCTTTAGCATTCAGTTCCCTCTGAGTCCCTCTGAAGACTGGACAGGGTAGTGTTCCTTGGGTAGGTGAGGAAAAGAAGGAAATTCTCATTACACAATGTGTCAATCAGGATTAGAAAAACTCAAATGAGAGTTTTCTCTAGCTTTACAATAAATTCTGAGGAGGATCTACTTACCTTTTGAGATTCCAATGGTGGGGGCTCACTGGAACCAGTACCACAGGTGGTAACAGTGAAGCAGCTTCTGTGTGGGTGAGGTAAGTGTCAGATCTGAGATTTATAGTGATTTATTTGGAGCTATAACTGGAGTTACCATTCCACAGAAAAAAAAGAAGCTCTTATATGCATAAACACAATACGGTAACAACAACTTCTTTTGGAGATATGTAAATATCAACATTTGGAAATTGGTTTTAAGCTAGATGAATTATTTTCTGCCTTTAAAAGAACCAAGGAAAGACATCCAATGTCCCCGATCCAGACCACATTCTGACTTAATAAAAATGAAAAGGAAGACATCCAAGCATCATGGGAGAATTTGGAAGAGTGGCATCTTTTCTTTCCCCATTTTTTAGAATGGTTTCAGTAGACTTTTTCTCTATATTGCAGCCTAAAATTTGAGAGAAGGGAAAAGCAAGAGGTATCACATATGTATGCTTTATCATTTGCATACATAGCTAAGTGGGTTAATAGGTATTAAATGTTAAATATATTTTGTTCAAGTGCTGTTGCCAAGATGTTTTCTCTGACTAAGATTTGTTCTCAAAAAAATACAACTTTCCCTGAGCCGGCACACTGATGTGTGTGTGTGTGTGTGTGTGTGTGTGTGTGCTTTTGTATAGTTTGGATATAAGCATCAGGTCTTGGAGTATCCAGCTCATTTTACATACACTTATATTACTTTGAAAGTGAGGGTGGCATGATGATTTCTATATTGTTTCAGAATGTTATAAAGGATAGATGCTTCAATAGCCTACTCTTTAAGCTTTCCGTAGGACGGTCAACGTGACTTGTAAAAAGACAAGATCCCCCCTCTCGGCTCAGCCCTGCAAGATGCGTGCTGCAGACTGCTGATTTCCTCTTGTCTGAGTCTCTTTAAATATCTGCTTTTGGGCTGGAGAGATGGCTTAGCGGTTAAGCGCTTGCCTGTGAAGCCTAAGGACCCCGGTTCGAGGCTCGGTTCCCCAGGTCCCACGTTAGCCAGATGCACAAGGGGGCGCACACGTCTGGAGTTTGTTTGCAGAGGCTGGAAGCCCTGGCGCGCCCATTCTCTCTCTCCCTCTATCTGTCTTTCTCTCTGTGTCTGTCACTCTCAAATAAATAAATAAAAAATTAACAAAAAATATTTTAATAAATATCTGCTTTCCCCAACCACTGACAGCATCCATCCCAGCTCTGAGGGAGCTCCCTGACAAGTGGGCAGGCCTGCCCCTGGGTTAACACAGGTCTCTCCACAGCATGGCTGACATCGTCTCAAGAGAAACAATGCCAGCAAGGAGTGAGGAGAAGAGAAGTTCAAGATGATTGTCTTTGGAAGATCCTCTCTCTTCTATCAGGGTCAAGATGAACTGCTTCTCCTCTGGCAAACTTTAACCTATGCTGAAGTTCTGGCAGGGAAGAGATAATCGAAAGAGGGAGACATGTCCCTCCTTTTAGCTAGGAGACAGTTACCTTTGTTCAAGTACAAAATCAGGAATTTACCTCAAAGGAATAGACTTGTTTTAAAAAAACCAAAAAACCACTGTGCTAGGCCCAAGAACTTAGCCAGGCCTAAAATGGGTAATAATTGTACACCCTGCCAAAACCTGAGGTCCTTTTCTATTTACAAAATGAGAGATCTTTAAGACTTATCTTCCTTGGCCCAGAGTTGAATTAAAAATGTCTTGGCTGGAGAGATTGCTTAGCGGTTAAGCACTTGCCTGTGAAGCCTAAGGACCCTGGTTCGAGGCTCGATTCCCCAGGACCCACATTAGCCAGATGCACAAGGGGGCGCACGCATCTGAAGTTCGTGTACAGTGGCTGGAGGCCCTGGTGTGCCCATTCTCCCTCTCTTTCTCTCTCTTTGCCTCTTTCTGTCTGTGTCTGCCACTCTCAAATAAATAAATAAATGAACAACAACAACAAAAATAAAACAACAACAAAACAGTCTTTGAGCTAGGCATGGTGGCACATGCCTTTAACCCAGCACTTGGGAGGCAGAGGTAGGAGGATTGCTCTGAGTTCAAGGCCATTCTGGGACTTCAGAGTGAATGTCAGATCTACCTTGGCTAGAGTGAGACCCTCCCTCAAAAAAAAAAAAAAAGTCTTTGTAACGGAGAAGAAAGAACAGCTGGTATCCAGGTCCCTTTTCCCCAGAATATGACTAATTTCCCTGTCTCATGGTTAAATTTACTTTTGTTCTAGATGTCACTCCATGGCTTTCTACAAATTGTAAGATGGCTAAAGGCATGGTGAAGAGGAAATTAAACACATACACTGGGAGGAGTGTAAATAAATTTATTTTACTCTCCCAATTTCTATTTCCTATTTTTTTAAATTATTTATTTATTTATTTGAGAGCTACAGACACAGAGAGAAAGACAGAGGGAGAGAGAATGGGCGCGCCAGGGCTTCCAGCCTCTGCAAACGAACTCCAGACGCGTGCGCCCCCTTGTGCATCTGGCTAACGTGGGACCTGGGGAACCGAGCCTCGAACCGGGGTCCTTAGGCTTCACAGGCAAGCGCTTAACTGCTAAGCCATCTCTCCAGCCCATCCTATTCTTTTTTAATACAGCAGTAATGGGTTTATTGACCCAACTACTAGTACCCTTGATGCCTTCTTCTTCTCTTCAGTGTCATAATTTCTGTGGACAGTCCCACTCCATCTACATCTACATCTAGCTTTCAGAAACTAAATAGACTACAAAGACATCATAGAAAAGGTGGTGGCCTAGCCCATGAAAAAAAATCAACCACAGCGATGACAGTGCATGGCTGAGGGAAAGATGTCTGTGGGAAATATTGGAGGTTTTCAAATGGAATTTCCAAAAAGGAAGTAAGACTGTGTAAAGGAGGCAGGCTGGAAGCTAGGCTGCATAAAACATGCTGGTTTGTGTTGGTAACAGAATTCAAATAGTCTGGAAGAATCATAGGCAAGTCATTTTTTTTTTTTAATTAGGGATGTTATGTTCTTCAATATCAATTTAAGAGTACAAAATAAGTAACATTTTCAAAAACATTTCAAAGTGAAACATTTGCCTTATAAAAAGATCCAACTTTAAAAATACCCACAATCATCAAGTTGTGATTGCTAGAATACATAATACTTCACAATTTTTAATGCTTGATATGAAGTAAGCATTATTTAAGTGCTTCACATCAGCTACCTCCTTTGAAAGGTACAACAGGTTTATGTCAGGCTTACAAAATCAAGGGGAACATCGATGGTGGAAGAAGCTGACTCCCTTTCATAGACCCAAGTAAAGAAGAAATCAAACAGCCAGCTCCACCAGCAAGCAAAAAACCACCAAGCCCAAACTGCTCACTTTACAGTTTTGGGCTGGAATTCAGATCTGTTTGCCAAACACATTAAGGCTGGACTCTAAGATCCACCCACAGCGACATACGTCTTCCCCAGTAACAGGGAATGAATGCGTCTGATCAAGAGATTCACCCAGCTGGAGAGATGGCTCAGTGGATAAAGCACTTGTCTCCTACCTCTCTCGGAGGCCCCAGACCCTACATGAAGGCCATAGGCGGCTGTGGGCTCCTGCAACCCCAGTGTGCCGACTTGGAGAATGAAGGTGGAGACAGGCAAATCCCCCAGAAGCTCACCAATTGCTGCAGTTTGCATAGCTGGCAGAAATCACCCAACCAAGAGGAGCTCGTGGGGAAAAAAAGGGGTTTATTTATTTTGGCTTACAGGCTTGAGGGGGAAGCTCCATGATGGCAGGGGAAAACAATGGCATGAGCAGACAGTGGACATCACCCCCTGGTCAATGTAAAATGGACAACAGGAACAGGAGAGTGTCCAAACACTGGCAAAGGGACAGTGGCTGTAACACCCATAAGCCCACCCCCAATAATGCACTGCCTCCAGGATGTGTTAATTCCCAAATCTCCATTAGCTGGGAACCTAGCATTCAGAACACCTATGTGTATGAGGGACCCCTGAATCAAACCGCCACACCAGTGGGATGGAGAACAATGGAGATCACACTCAAATGCGGTGGAACATGAGGCCTGACCTGAAAGCTGCCTTCTGACCTCCACATGTGCATTATAGCACTCCTCTCCCTGCTCTCCCATGAGTACACACAGATAACATGAATGAATGAATGAATGAATGAATGAATGATAGAGTCACAAATGGCAGGGAATGGAAGGTCATCTGTTGGAAGGAGAGAACATTGTGAACCGACCTGATTGTAAAAAATGCTCACTTTGAGACCGTCTCATTAAAACTTCAGCACAAAGAGAACAGGGTGTTCTGAGGAAAGCAAGGTCTGCATCTATCTTACTACAGAGAAAGGCTTGGGCAATCTTGGTGCCAATACAGGGATCAGAGTCTGGCGTTGTTATGACCATTAAAATGGACATGTATATGTGAGTTTTAATTGTTTTCTGCACCTTGCTTCCATTAAGCCTTCTGGGTAAGTAGACATCAGCAACACTGGCCAGTTGAGTTGGGCAATACATTACCTTCCTGTTGCTCACAGTCAAGTCTGCCTCCAACATCACAGCTGGATCAATGTTCAGAAATGGAGACTTAGAGAACCAAGGCCCTTGATCTTGCATTAGTTCCTCTCCACCCAATAACAGAAATGATACTGTGCTCTCCAGGGGCCTACTGCAGACGAATTACCTAGTGTCTATAAAGGATAATGGAGATTAAAGTGATGCATGTAGGATTGTCATAAATAATGAAGACATTAACTATACATCATTATTCCAAACATACACATTAAAGGATATTGATTAAGAAGTCTGTGACAGTTGGCCAGACAAATATTAGTTTAGAGGGAGGAGGTTCTTTAAAGAATGGTTTACTGGCTTTAAATAGGATTTTTGACCTCGGAGATATTCATTTAGCTCTCTATTTTAAATGGTTCTCAGTGTTATTGTATTTCATGAAACACTTGCAAACAAGCATAGATTTTTTTTTTCAGTCTAGTTAGTAAACCACATTTTACTTGGCTTAGGTTTTAGAAAGTTAGGAAGGATATTGAGAAATTGATAAAGGAATCTTATTTGTGAAAATCTCCCCTATCATTGGACCCCTGGGTCCCTCGCTGTTGCCACTTACAACAGTGCTGATGTGGCCCGCCTGAGCGGACCTCTCCAAGCCGACAGTGAGCTATCCTCTCCACTCACCTACTTAACTTCCAGTGTCCAACACATGGCACCATAATGAATCTTATCAATTTCCTTTCTGAGGTCTATGACCCATCCATCATTCCATGTTAGTGGATTCTACACCACGTAGGTGGCATCACCCAACATATGAGGTTTACTCAAATGTCAGAGTGCTCGACAGAGGTTAGAGACTGTAGCTGTTTGTTCTCTATACACTTGACACCCTCATACTCACTATCCAGGGCTGGCTTACTCTATGCTCACTTCAAAACCCTCCCTTCAAGCTTTGGCTCTTTCTTTCTTTCCTTTTTTTTTTTTTTCAATGTGACACCTGTGACCATCCTGTGAAATGCCCATTGGCACTATTATTGAATAAGTATGAAAAAATGATTTAGTGGAATCTGCCATTTGTGACTGCTAGATGCTTTGCAAATGTGTAAACAATTTCCATCGCATGGGTATGACCGATATGCAACATTGAGTTGTGTATTCTGATGATCTCTAGTACAACAAGGCATATTAAAATCAAATGTATCGCCCAGTGATATTCTCAGTGTAAGTGGCATGAGTTGGGGCAGAAGTCCTCTTGGAGAAGAGATAGAGTATCTGTAGAGGGAAATCTGCAAGCTCTTCCCTTAGACACAGATACTGGATATTTGTGAATATAGGGCTGAGTTTGGAGCCAAGAGGGTAAGGTAAGCAAAGCCAATAAATATTTATATGTCATTCATGGAAAAGCAAAACTGTTTCATGAATAAGTCTTTGGCTAGAAAGGATAATACAGGGACGATATTGTTCTATCCTTTATGTTGATAATTCTTAGGGTAGAAGTGCTTCTTCTTGACTCCATGGGGCCTGTGAAGGTTCATGGACAGAGCTTACAGGCATAATTCTTCAACTGTAAAGGTGTGGGTGTGGTAGGGAGCAAACATGTGTCTATACTGGATGAGAACATTTTAGGTAGGAGGCAAACGTGCCTATTCTGGATGAGAATATTTCAAGATCTTTAAATGCTATCAGTCTCAACATCTACAATTGAATATATATATGCATAAAGATTATAAATTTACATTGACCCAAAGAAAGACATTTGTAATTCCTTAATTGTACCTTGAAATGGTTTTATAGATGGACAATGAAAGATGGTTATTTACCTTAGTTATTTTTTTTTTAAATTTTTATTTATTTATCTGAGAGAGATAGACAGAGAGAGAAAGAGAGACACACACAGAGAGAGAATGGGTATACCAGGGCTTCCAGCCACTGCAAACGAACTCTGGATGCATGCTCCCCCTTGTGTATCTGGCTAACGTGGGTCCTGGGTAATTGAGCCTTGAACCAGAGTCCTTAGGATTCACAGGCAAGCGCTTAACCACTAAACCATCTCTCCAGCCCTACCTTAGTTATTTACTACCACTCAGTTATTTACTAAGTTTAGATTCTTTTTTTCTTGCTATTATTTGTGTTCTCATGCACAAATCAAGCAGGGTGCCTCCTGGAAGAATGTGTAAGCAGCAGAATTAACAATACTCTGGGATGCCAGGGCATTATGATGGAAACCTTCTTACCTTCCCTTTTCATCTGTAAATACCAATTAGGTCTGATGATAGCTAAGTGATCTTTGTTTTATTTTTTTTAATTTTATTATTTATTTATTCATTAGACAGAGATGGAGAAAGAGAAAAAGAGAGAGAGAGAGAGAGAGAGAGAGAGAGAGAGAGAGAGAGAGAGAGAGAAAATGGGCATGCTAGAGCCTCTAGCCACTGCAGATGAACTCCAGACACATTACCACTGTGTGCATCTGGCTTACATGGGTTCTGGGGAGATGAACCTGGGTCCTTAGGCTTCATAGGCAAGTGCATTAACCATTAAGCAATCTCCCAAGCCCTATTTCATTAGAATTTACTCTGTAGCACACTCATGGCCTCAAACTCAAGTTTGTCCTTCTTTTACCTTATCCTTGTAAGTGCTAGAATCATCCCTATTTGACTTTGGTGATATTTTAATATAAAAATTCAGATGGGGGCTGGAGAGATGGCTTAGTGGTTAAGCGCTTGCCTGTGAAGCCTAAGGACCCTGGTTCGAGGCTTGGTTCCCCAGGTCCCACGTTAGCCAGATGCACAAGGGGGTGCATGCATCTGGAGTTCGTTTGCAGAGGCTGGAAGCCCTGGCGCACCCATTCTCTGTCTCTCCCTCTATCTGTCTTTCTCTCTGTGTCTGTCACTCTCAAATAAATAAATAAAAAATTAAAAAAAAAATTCAGATGGTAGAGCCTTTGTGTGTGTGTGTGTGTGTGTGTGATATGATCTGTGGTATGCATGACGTGTGGTATCTGAACATGTGTGTGCAGATGCAGTGCCCATGTGCTGGTGTGCAGAGGGCATGGGAGAATTTTGGGTGCTCTCTTATCACTCATTAACGTACTTCCTTGAGGAGGGGTCTCACTATCAACCTTGAGCTACTGCTCATCACTTAGCTCCAGCAATTCTCCAGCCTCCACCTCTGCATAGACTAGAGTTACAGAGGTGCATGGCCACACCTAACATTTTGTGTGGGCTCTGAGGACTTGAACTTGGTGATCTTTGACCCTGAGAGTCCCTTGTGCTTAGGGTGCCTCCTGGAAGAATGTGTAAGCAGCAGAATTAACAATGCTCTGGGATACCAGGGCGTTATCATGGAAACCAAATGCTCTGAACTGTTTAGCCATCTCCTCACCTATAGTAGAGTCTTCCCCTCCTTCTTTCTTTACACCTCAAGCATTAGTTATCAAATACACATTCAATACAACCCAAAGTTTTTAAAATAGCAAAAACACAAGAAAAGAAACTCAAGTTATTATATTTTTCCAAAACCATTTCCAAAACGAAGACATTTTGATGTAAAAAAAAAAAATCTCAACATGTCAGGATAATGACAGAATTTGGCACTAACTGCATATGATTTGATGACTTTGGTGACAGCCATTGAAAAGAGAACGAAAGGTTGGAGCAGGGACTGTTTGCTATGACTGTGCTCTAGCAGTGATCCTTAAACTTTGGCCCTCATCAGGATTACCTGGAGGATTTGTTAAGATGTGGATTACTGGGCACCTGGGTGGCTCAGATGTTCACTGATTTATTCCTTCCTTCAGGCAGCAGCACCTCTAATGTTCACCAGTTCCCCAAAGAACACAGAAGGACCATGTAGCATACAGATTCAGGTTCACTGAGATGAACTTCCAGACCAGGAACAGTTATGGAGGAAGGGATATTTACTGAAGCTTACAGACCCAGGGGAAGTTCCATAAATGGCAGAAGAAGCTGGTCTGCCTTCACAGGACCAAGCAGAGAGAGAAAAGGGCACAAGCCAAAAAGCCAAGAGCCACAAAGCACACTCCAGGAACTCCAGCTAGGCACACCTTGCATATCTTTAGATTGCAATCTGAAACCAACCACCACACTTTAAGAGCTACCCAGTGACATTGCCTCCAGCCAGGTGGCTGCAGATGCAATCTACAAACCAACAACTGAATATATTGGGGGCCATCTATTCTATTCAAACCACCACAGGCCATGTGCTTGTTAAAAAAAAAAAAAAAAGGAAAAAATGAAAAACAGAAAAAAGAAGTTAATGCCATGGGGCCTTCGTTCTTGACATGGTAGAGGCAGAAGGCCTCAGCTTAAGTTGGCCTGAAATGAGCAGTAGCTGGGGAACAGTGAGCCGCATAGATGCCTGGTGTCAGACACCGGCCAGCTCTTCATTACAACCCACTCGGAATAAATTGGAATGTTTTGCTTGTTGTCCAGGGATTAACCCTAACATTTTTTAATTTATGCTATTTAGTTCCACTGCAGATGATAGTGCTGCTTCTGTGGGACCACACAGCCGGATGTACTGAGCAGGGGCCGCAGAGGTAGTTCAGGACACACCTTTGCTATGTGACCTTTCAGAGCGTCCGTTTCCTTGTCAGTAAAGAGGGAGCTACTCCAAAGGATATGAGCCTTTAGGGTGAATGTAGAATTCCATTCTTTCTAGTTCCCTCTCATCAGATTTTCATTTACTATGGGCCTTCTGAATCACTTGCAAGGGTCTCACTCTCTGTCAGAACATTTGAATGATATTCCTACATTTGACATTACTTAAACACAATTTTTCTTCACATTTGGTTAAAAAAAAAAGTTATTTGTATTCTTGGATATTCTGATAAAAGCCTTAATAGAACACATTTTAAACTTGCTATCCATGAGAAACATTTGCCTCCCAGGTCAGATGACTGTGATCTGAAGCTAAATCTCTATATACATGTTGCTGGCTTTTGTTCCATCTTTTCAATAAACCACACCACTGCTATGGGGAAGGCAGAGACAGGCTAAGAATGGCTCTCGTCTCACTTTGGGCCCAAACTGTAAATAAATAAATTTTCCAATCTTACATATCTTATGTCATTTTTTTGTGTGGATATAGGAAAATAGTTAGACCAATAATTAGGGACTTAAGGCCGCTACATATAAAGTCCATGTTAGACCCATTAATGTAATGACTGGCCAGCAGCATGAGTGATGACCAAGAGCTTTCTAGAATGATACCTCCTTCCCCCAACACACTTTGGTCAGGTCCCCCACCTTGTGTTCCAACAAGAGCTTCGAGTCACTTTTTGGTGTTTGTTGAAGTTGGAGCACTACTACCACAGAGGAGTGAAGTAAGTGTCAGAGCAGCTGGCAACAAGGAGATCAGAGAAGGCTGCCCAGCAAGGCGGTGTGCTGCCGCTCTGTACGAGTGACGGCCCCGGGCGACCCACTGAGGGTCAGCACTCTTGGAGTTGGAGGATCAAGGGGATTCATGAAGACAGAAGGGACTAAAGGATCTTAACACGCAGAGAGATGGAGAAGAACGCAGCAGGCCATGGAGACAGCCAACGAAACCAAAGTCAGGGAAGGTACTGATTGATGTAGAGATGCTCGGGGTGCGGAGCCAGCAACGGCAGAAGCTGTCAGGGGCTGGAGAGGCTGGAGCCCTGCTAGACATCTGCTCCCAGGAACTGGGAGCCATTGTGGGTTTCTGAAAGAAGAAAGTCACTCAGCTTGGCCTGTGTTTTAGAAAATGAATTCTAGCAGTAAGGTGAGGGACTTGACATTTGAATGTCCCAGTTTGGAGGCAGAAAATGATGTGTTATAATCCCTTCTACTAGTGACTGCGACTTCTAATTGAAGCTCTCCAAGGTTCTGTTTTTTTTTTAAAGTTGCCATATTAAAATAAGCATTGCAAGTGTACTTTGAAGAAGTGCTTCTGTCCTGGTTGTGTCCTGATGCCTGGCACGTTTTGTTATATAACTCTGAGTCATTGAATTAATACATGCTTGTCTCTTTTCTGTATTAAAAAGTAAGCAAAACCTACAATAAGATGGCATTCCTCTTCCACAATTTTTATTGTCTTTCTCTTATGAATTAATTCTTTATCTATGGTGTGGTATGTATGCATTTGTAAGTGTTGATGTGGCACCTCAGGTGTTCTCAGGTGCACTCGCCTGGGGTGGCCAGAGTCAGGTGTCTGTCTCCATCAATCTCCAGTCCATTCTTCTTTTTGTTAATTTTTTTTTTTTTTTTTTTGGTTTTCAAGGTAGGGTCTCACTCTGGCTCAGGCTGACCTGGAATTAACTATGTAGTCTCAGGGTGGCCTTGAACTCACAGTGATCCTCCTACCCTGCCTCTCGAGTGCTAGGATTAAAGGCATGCGCCACCACGCCTGGCCTTTTTGTTAATATTTTTATTTATTTATTTGACAGAGAAAGAGAGAGACAGACAGAGAATGAGTGGGTGCACCAGGGCCTCCAGCCATGGCAAACGAACTCCAGACACATGTGCTCCCTTGTGCATCTGGCTAACGTGGGTCATGGGGAATTGAACCTGGGTCCTTTGGCTTTGCAGGCAAACACCTTAACCAATGAGCCATCCCTCCAGGCCTCCAGTCCACTCTTAAGTGGTCTTGAAGCCATTTTTACATGACACTGGAGATTCTCAGGTCTCTGCTTCCCACAGGAATGGGGTTACCAATGCCATAGCCATGCTCAGCTGTCCATATGAGTTCTGGGGTTGGAACTGGAAGCTGTCTCTCTGGCAACCTCAAGCTCTCACTCACACTCAGGAAGTGCTCCAAACTACTGTGACATTGCTCCATCCCTCAACTTCAGTGCTTCCCATCAGTGGCCCTGTGCTTGTGGGTTACACTGACTTCCTCTTTTCTGGTGGGATGAATAGCCTTCCTTGTCATACTATCTGTTCAGCAGTCACTCCCTCCACACTGGGTTTAGTTGGGAAGTTCCTGCCTGTTTACACACCTCTCTTCCCTCACTTGCAGATCACTCATATACCTGTCCTTTGCTGAATAATGACACATCTGACGATAAATGAGTCCTTTCTCAGATAGGAAATGGCTGTATGACCTGGTGTGATCAGTAAATTTGGTGGTTGAAGGCAGGGTTTGGTAAACAGGAAGGAAGGAGCATAGTCTCTTGCCAGTATATTCTCAGGGGCATCTGTTGGGTTAGTTTGATGTCTTGTGAATGGGAATGTTCAAAGTCTCAGTCAAACTATTTATTAAATGATTTCCTCATAGTTTGCTCATTCTCAAAATAAGGACAAGGAGGGACTGGGGAGATGGGTTGATCAGTACAGTTCTTGCTGGGCAAGAATGAGGCCCTGAGTTCAGATTCTCAACACCCCTATAAAATCTGGCATGGCATTGTGTGACAGGAATCCTGCCACAGAGGAGGTATAGACAGGAGATGCCCTGGGGCTTGCTGGCCTAGTCAAAGTGGTAAGGTTCAGATTCAGTGCGAGAACTTGTCTCCAGAAAAGATAAGTTGGAAATTGAGCAAATAAAAGACCTGACATTGACCTTTGGCCTCCACTCACATGCACATATACACACACGCACCCTCCCACATACAAACACACATATGCACATGTGCATATAATGCACACACACATACACAAACAGACACCAATAAAAGGATGATATCTTCTCCTTGTGGCAAGTTATGATAGTTGTTACCTCCACACTATTATTATCATTCCTAAAAGAAAATTGAAGGCCATTCATTTCAGAATAAAAGTACCAGTCTTAAACATTAAGCTGGTTTATAATGAAGAAGATAGTCACTCATTGTAATTCAAGCCCTGTGTACATTATTCTGGGTTTTTAATAGGCATTAAGTAGAATAGTATATTGTTTGTTTTATAACCATGTAGGTAACTTTAACTGTGTATATGGAGTTGAAGCACAGAATTATTTAACATCAATATATATGTATATTAATTTTGTGGTTCAAAGAATTTAATATATACAACCACACAGAAAGTACATCTTAGGAATTAGCCTTGGAAAGTGAATTAGATCCATAATTTGTCTCTAAATATAAACTTAAAAAGTAATTTCAAGGTAAATTTTATCTGATAGCCAGAGGACTTTAACCAACACTTTGGGCAGCTAGAACAACTGTTCTGCTGTGCACGAAGTCATATCATCAAACTTTGAGTTAGACACAAGGAAGGAAATTGCTAAGACTTACATATTGCATAAGTAGAATCCCACATGAGAACGAAAACCTGGCTCCTGTTTCCTTTGGATAGAGGTGGGGCTGACTGGTCCAAAGAGATCGTGAGGATGGAGCAGGGCTATTGAGGAAGTTCAAATGACAGAGAGGGGAAATGGAGAAGCTTACAAGAAGGCAAAGTCTGTTTAAGTGAAGCAGATGGGACTTTAAGCTATTTGCTGATAGGTGAGTGTAGGAATATTGACTAATAAGTTCCATATACTCAGTGGCTCACACTATTTATGCCACCTGATAGAATAGGCAGTAGCAAAGGACCAGAGTGAACTCGAATATGAAAAGTATGCAGTCACAAATAAATTTGAGGCATATAATCCTAAATCAATTCATAATAGATAATAGCAGAGATATCAAGTTCACCTTAAAGATATGGAAGGATTTATAGGTTCTCAAAACTAGACAGTGACCTGAGAAGAACTCCCTATTGGCCTCACCAAAGCTTTACTAAAAGCAGGGCTGACCTGTCTTCAGAGAAAAGCGAACAGCTATGGGACTGCCCCTGAAAAGATGAGTCCAGTTGGAGATAATGAAACTTGAGCATCACACGTACACTTGGTTATATAAAACTCCCCAGATTCATCAGTTGTGAAAAGTAAAGATGGTGACTTGTAGCTAGCTTGTACAGGGTTACAATGTAGCTAGGAAACTGAAATGGGAGGGCAGGTAGGAACAGACAATAAATGAATGTGAGTTAAGTCATATGTCTTGGTGGCTAAAATTGTAAGAGGAGGGAACCAGTGGACAGAGGTATAGAAGATAGGAAGTGAAATTGCAGAAGGGGCTGATGGACATGACTTATGAACATCGTGGAGTAAGAATGAAGGCAGAGAATGAAGGGCCCTGTGTTTAGAGGACAGTCATGTGGATAAGACCGTGAGACTGCTGTGTGTGAAAGTAACTGGAGCGATAAGATCAAAATTCCAAAATGGGAACACGTGAATGGGAAAGTGAAACAATATAGGGATAGGGCTGAAGGGATGGAAGAAAGCTATAAGCCGACGAAGAGCAGAGTGTGATAAGTGAGTGTGAAGAGGGAAGACGTGTTACGAGTCTTACAGGAGCAACACTTACATGAGAGGACTCTTGAGAGTGTGGGTACAGGTGGGGGCCTGGGCCATGTGTACTTGGATGAAATAATGTCTCCTGAGTGAGTTGGCCACCAGCTAAGGCAAAAATGTGGAAGGTGTTTTCAGCCAAGCAGCTTGAAGTCATATAGGAACCAAGGAGTTAGGATAAGAAAAGTTAAGGGGTTAAAAAGTTACAAAACAGAGAAGTATTTAAAAATAAAAGGGTGAAGCAATAAAGGGAACAAGGGCTCATGTTCTGGGTGGTCACCAAAGTGACAGGATTGGGAGGCATTTGTTGCCTCAGTCTGCAGGGAATGGGGAAGAGATGTTGGAGAGCAATGGATAAAAGTTTCCATGGAAGGAATTAATCATGCCTCACACTAGTACTCTCTAGGGAATTAGAGAAATCAGGCTAGATTTGTCCCATGAGAAGAGTCTGGAATAGCAGGAACCGAAATGTTGAAGTTGGGCGAGATACATTATTTACAATCCGGCCTCAAATAATCCTTGGTTCAAAGGTAGGCTATCTGACCTCCTTTGCATGAGAAAGGCTAACCCACTTTCCATTCCCTTCTTGATTTCATTGTACTTAGAACTTTACATAGGAGTAAGTTGAGCATGAAAGAATATAAATCACAGAGAAATGCAGACAGTAAGGGAAGATGGAATCTCACAGTATGTCCATAATGTGGCAAATATTTTAAAGTTCAGAAGATACCAGAGGAGATTGGTGTTTTGAATGGGGGGTGTGTGGCAGATACTGAGTGTTGCTGTAGTACGCTATAAAATTGCAAAGCAGCACTTTGAATCCTGCTTCAGCATTCTTTCAAAAAGATACCAGCTCCCCTTGTACATGTTCCTGTTCCCCTCACCCTGTGCTTAAAACAATATTGTGCAAACAGCTGACTTTTGAGAAGAGATAAGAGGATCTGAGTTTGTCCAAGGGCAGCTGTGCGGGCTCGGCTCTTATCTGCCCAGATTCCCTTGGCTTCATTAACTATTAATTGCTAACCTTTCCTATTTAACAAGAGGAGACTCTAATTTTCCACAGTCTGATGAGAAAGATGTAAAGGTCTGTCAAGGCCACGTCGTTCACAATTATGCCTTCTGGAAGGAGGTGGTGGTGGTATGGGGGGAGCCCATTAAACATTTCTCAGTGCTATCAGGGCTATATTTGCTCTTCTCTTAAGCTGGAGCTGGTTGGCTGAATCTGTTGTTCATTCTGCCTGCAGTATCTATGTCTTGTGGAAAATGTTGGAAACAATTGCCTGTAGGAAGTCTGGTCTCCAGGATGGGGAAGGGTCTCTAAGGGATTGTCTTGCTTTGCATAAGGGTGTGCAAGGAGCGTCATGAGCAGTGTCTGTTATTTATCCGTGGCATTTCACCTCTTCTCAAGTTGGGCTTTTTCTTCTACAAAGTCTTTGAATATAAGTAGTTAATAAAATCTGAGTCTGGCTATATTAGTAACTTGTTCTTCAAGTTCAACATGCTAGGGAAGGCATGGTGGCAGGAATGTACAACAGCTGTTCACATTACATCCACGTCCTGTGTTCAGTCTCAGACTGAACAGAGTGGCTCCAAATGATGCCAACCCTGACTTATTTATTTATTTATTACATAGAATGCAAAACACTGGACTTCATTATGACATTTCCATTCATGCATATTGTTGTAGTTTAATCATATTTACCTTTATCATTCTTTCATTTATCTCCATCCCTGCTTTTTGCTGGTCCCCATTTTCTCCCCAAATAGTTCGCCTACTGTTTTCATATCTTACGTTCTCTGTTTGTGTCTGTTTCATTCTCTCTCTGTTCTCTCTCTCCCTTTTTCTTTGTGTGTGTGTGTGTATGTATCTAGAATCTGCATTAGGGGAAAATAGATAGAATTTTGTCCTTCTTCCCCTATAATACTCTTTATTGTTCTGCTTCTTATAGACTATTCCCCTGTCCATATTCCCTTTGTACTTACACACACGCACACACACACACACACACACACACACACACACACACACACACTGCTCAATGAAAACTAGATTCTGCATATGAAAGAAAACATATGATATTAGTATTTATGAGTCTGGCTTGTTCGCTTAATGTGATGATCACCAGGTCCTGCTATTTGTGTGTGTGTGTGTGTGTGTGTGTGTGTAAATGAAATAATTTCATTCTTCTCTAAAGCCTGAACACTGGCAAATAGAGATAATTTGACTTCTTTGTTTCCTTTTTGTATTGCTTTTACTTCTTTCTCTTGCTTTAGCTAAGCCTTCAAGCTATATTAAATGAGTTAAGACAGTGAAAACACTTGTCACATTCTTGATTTTAGAAAAATTACCTTGAGATCCTCCCTATTTAATATAATGTTAGCTATATTTTCTTGTGTCCATAGACTTTCTTGTGGTGAATATGTTCGTTCTATTCCTAACTTATTCGGGGATTTTATCACAAAGGGATGTTGAACTCTGTCCAAGGTCTTTTCTGTGTCCATTGAGATTGTCATTAAGTATTAAGTTCCTTTTCAAGATAACACCTGGCCATAATCATCTATATGGGCTCTAAGGAGTGACAAACTGGATCTCCTTTCCAAGGGCAGTAAGATGAGAGAAAAAAAAAAAAATGAAAGGGATACAAATAACAAAGAAAACTTATTTCCACATCACATGATGCTATACCTAAAAGAACCTAAGGATTCCACCAGAAAACTCTGCAACCTAGATAAGCATCCACACATGAGTGGATAAAGAAAATGTGGAACATATGGATAGTGGAATTTTATTCAAGGGTCAAGAAGAATGAAATGTTGACATGGAGATGCAAATGTATGCAAGTTGAGATCATTATGTTAAGTAAAATAAGCCACACCAAAATGGCAAATACCATATTCTTTTTTTCTCATATGTGGATTCAGATTTAAGTGGGTGTTTTTCTGTGTGAGTACCGAAAGGAGAAAGGGGACCATGAAGAGGAAATTTTTAAGTGAGGGTGGGAAGGAAAAAAATAATGGAATGCCTGTTACATGAAAGCAGAAGGGGGTATGATTTGGGGAGAGGAAGGGAACAGCCAAAAGGGTAGGGAAGTTAGTTAGGGAGGAGGTGAATAAGATCAAAGGATAATGATATTATATGCGTGAAAATCCCATAACTTTGCATGGTAACCTAAAAAATTTATCATCTTAAAACCAAGAGATAAGAAAACTGCTTTCAGCTACTGAATCAGTCTCCATGGGAAAGGATCTTATTTTGACAAATTAAGTATATAATGCTATGTGTGTGTGTATGCGTGTGTAACATTTTGAAGGTTTCTACAGACTCAATTTGAGGGCCAATCTTAACCTCTCCCATGTCCTTCAGTATAAGCTGTGAACTAGATATACTAAAACCATCTTCCAAGGGCTATGTTCTAAAAGACATACAAATTTAGCTTCAAGAACTACAGTTACTACTAAGCATGCATATGAAAAATTTAAATATTCTTAGTAACTGATACAATATTAGTCAGCTATAATGGAAAGAGAGTTATCCTCAACAACAAAAAAGGAGAAGTTCAAGACATTTTTCCATCACCTTCATTTTCCTAAATGGATGGATAGGTTATCAAGGGAAAGAGAAGGGAAACATGACTTATGCCAATATATTTATTTTTTTCAATTTCCAGAGCCTCACCCAGAGCTAGCAGATATATGTCATGAGATGAAAAGCTAGGCATGGTGGGTCACACCTTTAATCCTAACACTCAGGAGATAGAGGTAGGAGGATCCCTGAGATTCTATGGCCAGCCTGGGATTACAGAGTTCTAGGTCATCAATCTAGGCTAGAATGAGACCCTACCTCAAAACAAACAAATAAACGACATATGCTGTGAGCTGGTTGAACTGACTGTGTGTTGACTCAGAGACCAATGCTGGGAAGGCTGTAAAAACCCAGCATTGATTATTTCTGAAAATATTTCCTTCATTTTTGTATGTCGTTCATGACTATAATGCAGATTTCTCAACTCATGGTCTACTTTAAACTATCTCTAAGGCTTAATGATAAATGTTATCATTTCTTGGCTTCTTTCATTCTTTTGTTATTTTAGTTCACTGGCTGTTTTCTCCCATCCAAGTATTAACCAGGCCCAACACAATTCAGCTTCTCAGATCAGATGAGATTGGGGGGCATTCAGGGTGGTATGGCCATAGACTTCTTGGCTATTTTCTATCTGTCATAGATGATAGTTCTTCTCACCCTACAATACGCAGTTGATTATGCTCATTTATTTTACATATTTCCCTGCTCAAGCACAAGTCCTTTGAAAGCAAAGAGCTTTACAGAGTCTTTCCTGATAGATTCATCTCATGATATATATCTGCTAGCTCTGGGTGAGGCTCTGGAAATTGAAAAAAAATAAATATTTTGGCATAAGTCATGTTTCCCTTCTCTTTCTCTTTTGATGGATTCCCCACCCCCCACCCCCTGCCCAGGAGGGTCTGTGCACAGAGCCAGCTTCCATAATGCTTGTTGAAGGAATGGCTGAAAAGATAAATTGAAGCTTCTTCTACTAGCAATGCATTTCTTGTCAAAAGCTCTGAGAGCTACCTTTTACCCATTCCCACTTGTGTAATAGCTATTAAAATATTTCACATCCAGGGCTGAAGAGATGGCTTAGAGGTTAAGGTGTTTGCCTGCAAAGCCAAAGGATCCCAGTTCGACTCTCCAGGCCCCAGATGCACAAGGGGGCGCACGCATCTGGAGTTCGTTAGCAGTGGCTGGAGGCCCTGGGGTGCCCATTCTCTCTCTGTTTCCCCTTTGTTCTCTCTCTCAAATAAATAAATTAAATATATTTTTAAAAGAGTGTGATTTAAAGAAAAAATATTTCACGTCCCGATGCCAATTCCTGAGTTCCTACCGTTAATTGTGTTCACATAACCTTTAACAGAACCTTGTTTGTCCTGTGGAGTATGACCTTATGTCTTTGATCATGTTGACACTAGGAAGTTTACCATCTTATGCATTGTGCTGGTTTGAATGTAAAGGCCCCCTTCCACTTAGGCTCAAGTATTTGTGTTTAAGTGTTCGACTCAGTCCCCAGATGGTGGAGCCTTTTGGAGGTGAAGCCTGAGTGGAGGAGGCGTGTTGCTGGGGGAAGCACCGCCAGTTACGGAGAGCCCGCTCTCTCACGTGCTGTTCTGTCTGTGTTGTGGACGTGTGATGTTGTGAGCCAGTTGCTGTTCTATGCGATGATGAAGTTTCCCCTTGAAACTGTAAGCTTGGAATAAATTCTTTCCTCCCATAAGCTGCTTTTTTGGTCAAGTGATTTGTCTCGGCAACAAAAAATGTGACTGCCAAATGCATATTTACCTATAGCAGAGCATGAGCCAGCATCTACCCACAGACGCATCCCAGGCCATTGGTCTGACAGCGTATTGACAGTACAGTACATGCTGACAGTTTGTAGATAGGCTCGTCACTAGTGATGCGATTTATAGAGGAATAAAAATATGTCTCTTCAGTATCCATTAAGTATGGAGAGTAAATATGAACAGTCTGAAGATAATTTGTCTGGGAAATGAATGCAACAAGATCATATAGTCACAAGGCAGTGTCATCATTAAAATACTGTGAGTCTTTAAATCTATTGAATTTCTTTATAACAAATATTTATTTGAGAGAGAGTAAAAGAGAGAAAGAGGGAAAGAGAGAGAGAGAGAGAGAGAAAGAATGAGAATGGGTGTTTCAGGGCCTCCAGCTACTGCAATCAAACTCCAGATGCATGCACCACCTTATGTCTCTGGCTTCACGTGGGTATTCGGGAGTCAAACTCAGGTCCTTAGGCTTTGCAGTCAAGTGCCTTAACCACTAAGCCATCTCTCCAGCCCTCTATTGAACTTCTAACAGTGGTGGTTTGAATGTAAAATGTTCCCCATAGGCTCATATATTTGAACATTTGGTCCCCAGAGAACAGAACCATTTGGGAAGGCTGTTGAGCCTTTAAAAAGCCAGAGCCTTTTTCAAGGAAATATGTCTCTGGGGGGTAGGATTGGAGGTTCAATAGTACAGTCTCAAGTCCTGTTCACCTCTACTCCTGATAGTTCTCTAATGTGACCAACTGATTCATGCTCTTGCCACCATGCCTTTGTTGATATCATGGACTTTGTTCCCTCAAAATGCCAGCCAGCCAAAAGAAATCCTTTCCTTACCAAGTTGCTTCTGGTCAGGCATTTGGTCATAGTAACAACACAACAAAAAAGGAACTAATATAGAAAATCATTTATTGTCTTAGCATTTTAAATTTTGTCTGAGCTGGGTCAATAGTCAATTTGTTTTCTACTGAACTCACTTAAGCCAACATTCTCTTATGCAGGTCATCCCTAAAGGTATATCCTGGCACATTAGACAGTGGTAGTGTTTATTTAGAAGACTTTTATTATTATTTACACTACAAAGTTAACAAGATAGTAAGAAAGTGTTTACTACAAGGAATAGTTTGAGGAGAGATGACCTAGAAAATACATGAGACGTATTTGTCCTTTCACCTTCAATTTAAAGTTCAATTGCATTCATAATTACAGATTATGTATATGTGCATGTGTATTTGTGCTACATACATATGCCTTTACAAATCTGTGTATTTATCATAGGTTTGATAACTCATATTCTTTTAATTGTTATGTGCATTTTGAAAACACTGTCTTTATTTGTGTCCCTTGGGATTGTGAATATATAAACTGTTAGCTGATGGGTATTGTAAGAGGACCACCATCTTTGCCTTTAATCTACCTGTATTAGTCAGGGTTCTCTAGAGGAACAGAATTACTAGAATGAATTATTTTATAAAGGGAATTTATTGGATTAGCTTACAGTAGTCCAATAGCAGTTGCAGGCCTGAGAATCACCGAACCTGGTAGCTGCTCAGTCCACGTGGCCAGATGCCTCAGCAGTCCCGACCGGCACTGCAGATGGTGCCGGAAAACCTGGAGGCCTCCTGAGGAGCCGGAAAGCCTGGAGGCTTCCTGAGGAGCCGCTGGGTTTCGATCCACGTGGGTCTTCAGTTGATGTTGGTCTTTCGTCCGCACTGGTCTTCAATCCACGCTAGAAGGTAGGGAGCAGCTCCGGCAGCCAAGTGGAAGGAAGGAAGGAAAAAAGGGAACTCTTCTACCCAGAGCTTCCTTATATCAAGTCCCTCTCTGAGCGGACCGCCCACTCTGGGGGAAGGGCTCAACCTGGGAGAAAGACCTCCTCCTTTAGTTGATCCTTCCTAGAAGCAGCCTGTGGATTACTAAACAGATCAAGTTGACAACACCTTAACTATCACACTACCCTTATCCAATATTTTGCTTATGCAAAGTACAAACATTAAAAGTTGCCTTTGTACCTAAAAATGTGCCTACACTAGGCAAAGATGAGGTATACAAAAAGAGAATAAATGGGAATATGCCATGCAATAAACTATTTCCAGAAAGACGACCCTATCTAGTGGGGACCTAGCAGACTAGTAATTTGGAAAGCTGATAACATTTTTGTAGTACTGAAATTGCCTCCTCATCTCTGAGGAGGAATCTTGCTCCTGTGAGCCTCTGAGGCCTGAGAGTAGCTTTCTGTTCCTTCACTAGAAAGGTCTCACCTGATTGAAGATCTCGTTTCCTTGAAGCGCTCCTCTTCCTCACCCCAGCCCTGTGTTCTCCTTAGAATGCTCCACCAGCCACAGGCTTGATACAGATTTTTGAAGCAGGAGACTCACAATTACAGACAGCTGGAAAAGCAACTAGGGCTTTGAATCATTTCAGAATCATTCTGTTTTCATTACATTAGCACTAAAAGGGGGGAAAGATCAAGCATGCAGACTCTATTGATGGGCCTATCAAATAATCTAGGGGGATGTGTATTTCTCAGGATCAACATCAACATCAACACCCATTAACCTGGACATTGAACTCACATCGACCCTGTGGCCACTTACACCAAGTGGGCCCTTGGGAGTCAGAGATGCACTGGCTCATCCCACATGCTGTCGGCTTTGGCAGCCATCACTCTGGCCTTTTCAGAAGACCCTTCTTCTGTGGTTGGCTGCTTCCTCTCCAGCAGTAAGTACTTCCTTGTTTGCATGCAATAGTTTCTCTCTATTGCATCTCCAACATCTTAAGCCCTGTTTATAAAGTGCTTTGTCAATTTCAAATTACTATGACCTTCTAAACGTATTTTCTGGTTCTCAACCACACTGATTGGGAAGCTGTCTTGTTCATCCTGGTCTTATAGGTTACAATCCTGAATCAGACCAAAGTCATAAGGTAGAAAAAATGAAGGCCTTGAAACAGAATAGCAGCTATTGTCTTTAGACCTATTGTTCACTCTGTTTTTTACATGACTATAAAAAGAGCACATGATTGATATATCATTTTTTGCTAATATACACAGGCTGTTATATAATTCAAACATCTCTTCCCAGTTGGTATTTACATGTGGTACTTGCTACCCCTAAATATTGTTTGCCATAACCCTCCTGAGATAGAGCCAGGATCTCAGGAAAAAAATATATATATTATATTAAATTGCTACTAGTCTCCAAACTGGATTTTCATTAAGGCTAGTGCCTCACTCTTTTCTAGTACTGCCCTCAGGCATATGGGAAAGAGCTCATTTTCATGGCTGGCAAGGGCATCATTCAAAAGACAATTTGAATGTGGCCTTTGATGTTCAAAGTTCCTGTTTAGATAACCTGCAGGGGAATCTTTACAGCATACTAAAGATGAGTATTATTTCCAACCTTGTGGACACACATATGCTGACCAACTGATAAAATCATAAGTGCTAATGTGTGTCTGTGCACAAGAGTGTTCTTCAAAGAAAAGAAATATGTTCTCTGGGAAATGGCTGATCCAGAAATTCTTATAATAAACCAAACCCCATTTGAACAGTACTTTGTATTTGTAAGGAGTCTGATGACGTAAGTAAAGAAAAATCAAAAAAGAACAAGCAAATAGATTTCCAAATTTGAGGTATAAACGCTATCATAAAGAAATACTCAGCTTTTCATTCTGTGAAGATTTTGCTCTGAAGCATCCAGGTCTGTTGGTTATTTTTTCCTGGCTTGATCCAAATATCTGACATAAACTACTTAAGGGGGCAGAGTTTATTTCTGGATCATGGGTTCATAGGCTTGAGTGTGGGCTATGGCACTTGGGCACAGCATCGTAGTGGCACATTACATAACAGAGGAAACTCCTCACCTCATTTTGGACAAGGAAGTGAGGAAATGTGGGTGTTTGGCTTAGTTTTTTCTTTCTTCCTCTTCTGTTCTGTCATGGCACCCAGACGATGGAACAGTGCTACCTGCATTCTGTGTGGAGCTTACCCTCTGGGTTAATCCTCCTAGAAACATGCTCACAGACACACTGAATGGTGTGCTTCATTAATCTCCTAGGTGAGGCTCAATCCAGTCAAATTGTTAGGAAGATGAACCATCACGGCAGATCCGGAAGTGGCTAGCTCCACTCCAGCAAGTAGCTTTCTGCTTGCTACCCAGGCAACCAAAATGTCATTGTGCCCAAGCACATGGGTATGAATAAATGCATATGTATCTCTCACGTTCTCATCCTCTTCCTGCAGTGACTCTAAGGATGCATGCATGGGTGTGTGAATATGTATGACATGTGTACCATTAAGGTACCTTATCTGTAGTTTGAATGATTTGCTGCCTTTTATTTTTGGAAGTCTGCAAGAAAATGTTTAAGGTCAGAAGCTTTCAGGAAAAATCTGTCTCACTTAACTGGCTTTCAGATACTGTGTATATGTGATCATGTTATCCATGTAGAGAGAGAATGAGAGAGAGAGAAAGAGAGAGAGGAGAAATAGGCTTAATCTGCTCTGCAATGACTTTCCTAATACTCTTTCTCTCGGGCCTTCTAAAAGGAGCATTCTTAGGTTTTGTCCCTCTGCTGAGATGCAGTAGTTTGCTTTCCAAAGCTGGGACCTTGTTGAATTTATTTGCTGCCAAATTTCACATTAGAAAAAAAAAAAGCTTAATATTGAAGTGATTAAATTTCAGGGAAAGCTGACAGAATGGAGTTCTTTAAAACCTAAACCCTGCCAATTTTGATGTCCCTAACTTATTCCAACAACCATTTAAGACTGAATGCCTCCATTTTAATCACATTAACAGTATATTACAGAGACCAAACACCCTACGGACTCCACTTCCAAAATGAATTTGACTGGGCCCCCTCCTCTTTCTAAATGGATGGATATTTGCTGGCAGAAATCTTCAGGCAGACTCAGCCCTCTGCTAACAACGTGTTGACTCTCTTTGCTTCTTAGATAGAGGCCCGGACCTTGGTGCCTTCCCAAATATCATGAGAGTGTCAACACACCTGTTATCCAGGCAACAGCACAGGCATTAAGCTCCTATTGCTGGCATTTAGTTACCTGGCTTCTTCATGCATCTGACTGGGGCTACAGAGGTGGTTTGAACAACCCATCAGTTCTGATGAATCCCAAACCCAGGTGATTGACAACCTGTCCCCCTCTTCCATGGCAAATTGTATGCACCAGATTCTATTTCTCGATCTCACCAGGAAATGATGTATTTGACCTTCAAAAGGGCAGATGTAGAGATTTATGTCAAGCCATCGACAGTGTAGAGGTGCCTCTGGTAGCGTGCTCACACAGAGCTGCCGCAGGGAGGCTGAACATACAACGCAGAGGGGTTTGCTGACTGACTTTCTTTTCCTTCCTTCATTCCTTTCTTTTCTATGTGTGTGTTTTGTTTTTGAAATCAAGTGCTACTTTTCTCCAGGGTCCAGTTTTTGCCAATGGCTTGTACCCCAGGAAACAGAATAAACATGTCTCTGCCCTGCATGAGCCAAGCTATTTTCATATTTAGTTTCTCAGTGGCCATTAGACTGTGTGTGCCCAGACTCTGCAAACTGGAATATCTGTTGTACATTTTGCCACTGTTGCATGGTTGTTACAGGCTCTCCCAGAAGACAACATGTGAAGATCTCTCAGCTCTGCGACTACCGTGGGATGTTTACGAAGTCACTTATACTATTTGAGATTGTTGGCTCAGCGATTAAGATGGGAAAAACTAATTGTATCTTCTTCACACATTGCTGCTGTGGGAAACAAATGGGATAATGCACAAAGAGTGCATAGCAGAGTTGGGTCTACTGTAAGTGCTTAATAATGCAGCCAGGGCGTTAGTGTTGTTGATGACATGATTGTTAATATTCTGTACTTACACGTTGCTTCGGTTCATGATTTATCATGGCTGGATAACACAACACAGCAAATGAGATAAGGGAGAAATGAGTTATTCTGAGCTTCGGAGAGGACTTTTTTTTAGAAGTTTTGATATTATTATTAAGGTCTATTCAATTAGATGATGGTAGCTTCCAGAATTTCCTCAGTCTGTCCTCAAGAGAGGCTATCTTCTTGGAAGAGGAGCCCGGATTTCTTTCTTTTTGCTTTTTGCTTTTTTTTTTTTTTTTTTTTGAGGTAGGGTCTTGCTCTAGCACAACCTGACCCGGAATTCACTATGTTGTCTCAGGTTGGCCTTGAACTCATGGCAGTCCTCCTACTTCTGCCTTCTCAAGTGCTGGAATTAAAGGTGGGTGCCGCCATGTCAGGCTCCAGACTGTTTTAAAGTTGTGTTTGTATACCAAACCCACTTCATTTGCCTTAGTTTGTGTGATTGTTCAAGGTAACTTGTGAATAACGTGCTACTGTGGGTGCATGAACGCTGCCCCACCCCCCCAGTGCCTTCACATTTGAACCACTGCATTCTATCCTTGGGTATGCTGCATCATTCTTCCTCCCACAATCTCATCTGCCCTGCCCAAGAATATCTGAACATTTAAAATCATGTTACAGGGCTGAAGAGATGGCTTAGTGGTTAAGGCATTTGCCTGCAAAGCCAAAGGACCTTGTTTCAATCCCCCCAGGACCCATGTTAGCCAGAAGTGCAAGGGGTACATGTGTGTGGAGTTCACTTGCAGTGGCCAGAGGCCCTGGCACACCCATTTTCTCTCTCCCTCTCTCTGCCTCTTTCTCTCTCTTGCACTCTAAAAAAATAAATACGTGAATAAAAACAAGAAAAGTTTTTTTTTTAAATTTTTTACTTATTTATTAGACAGCGACAGACACAGAGAGAAAGACAGATAGAGGGAGAGAAAATGGGCGCGCCAGGGCTTCCAGCCTCTGCCAACGAACTCCAGATGCATGCGCCCCCTTGTGCATCTGGCTAACGTGGGACCTGGGGAACCGAGCCTCGAACCGGGGTCCCTAGGCTTCACAGGTAAGCGCTTAACCGCTAAGCCAGCTCTCCAGCCCAAGAAAAGTTTTTTAAAAATAAATAAAATGTAAATGTGATCAGCCAAGCAGAAAATTAAAAAATATATATATGTTAGAAAAATCCCATTTTACTTTTTTTTTTTTGCATGTGTTTGTGTATACACGTGGGCACAGGCATGTGCAGCTATATATGTGTGTATGTGTGTGTGAAGGGATTATTATCATGGAATATTGTGCATAGGTATGGAGGCTATCAATACAATTTTTAATGTAGAATATCAGCAACAATTATATGTGTGTGTGTGTGTGTGTGTGTGTGTGTGTGTGTGTGTGTATAAACAGGGCTTTTCTCATTTCTGTTTGTGATACCTTTTATGCCAAGATGGCTCCCTCTTGGATATGTACACTCTGGATTTACAGCTTAATTACAATAGTGTTCTAAGCCCAGTCCTGACTGCAGAAAGTGTCTTTCATTTTCTACGCCCATGTTTTAAGAGTAACTATATGAGCCATTGACTGGATCTCTTGCCTGCCTGTCATTCTCTGTCTTTCAGAGTCCGTGTGATTTGTGTGCATGTGGAGACATCTCTGGCTGCAGGACTAGGAGATCACAAGGCCTTCTGATGCTGCAGTATGTTCCCTACTCACAAGTGAATGGAGGAATAGCATCCACTTATCTCTGGTGTACTTCTCAAGTAAAGCAAGTTAAAGATTTGATCCTAATCCGGCCTTGGTGTGCAGTTCTCTTTTCAATCCTGATTGTACTGGCACTGAGTGCTTTTGACATTAAACATACTGCACACTGTGTCTTTGTGCAGTGCATGGTGCCTGTAAGTGTTTGGCAACGTCTCAAAGTCAAGGCTAAAAAAAGTGCTTTAACCAAGTTTGAATAGACAATCTAAAAATCAGTTACAGGAAATTATGCCCATTTATTATAAAATTTGTAAAGTATATACCATGGTGTTTTATTATCTGGAGAAGGCAGCACTGTGAGGAAAAGAGTATGATCCTGGCAGTTAGTAGGCACAATTTAATTTTCCTCCTTATAAAGAATATGTGACCTTGTCCACACTCCTCTCAACTGTGAAATGCAAGTTGAACCTTGATGTTTTCTTTAATGTCCCTTCTGCCTCTAAGGGTCAATATTCCTAAGATATCCTTAGACTTTTTTTTGTTTTAAGTATTAATAGAAGTAGAAATTCAAATAATGAAATGTCCAAATCATAATGATATTTGGTTCCATATCATGAGATGACGTAGTGGAAAATACAGTGGTGACTGATTCATCTCAGCAGAATTGACTGGTGACATGTCTGGCTGTGGGAGGCACACCTAAGTATGGGAGGCATGAGTGATGGGTTCTGAACCCAAAGAAAGCAAGTTGGCAACTGGTCCCCCTCCTCTCCCTCATTCCTCCCTCTACCTCTTCTCTCTCCTCCTTCAACTCCCTTCCCTTCCCTTCTCTTCCTCCTCCTCCTGTGTAGCCCAGGCAGGCCTAGAACTCACAATCTTTCTACCTCATCCACCCAAATCCTAGGATTACTAGCATACCCTGGCGTAAGTTGTTTGTTTCTCAGGCTGATTTAAAACCACAAAATGACCATTAAACCATTAACATAAAGGGGTTTAGTATGATCTTATAGATTAAGCTATGCCAGGCCACGGTCCAAGTAAAGCATCTAAGGGGCTGATACAAAACACAGAACGCAGGGTTAGCAATCCTCTTCAGATGAGGTGGATGCTGATACTAAATAGTTCCAGTGGTCTGATGATCAATTATAAATAAATTATAAAAAAAACTAAGATATCCAGTACTAAATAAACTTAGTACTGACTTTGAAGACCTTGGCACAGACAGTGTAGTGAGGAGTTGTTTTGACGAATCCGAACAATGTTTCTGTCTCTATTCTTTCCTTTGACTTGGCACCACTTTACCTTGTATTGATTTGTTCTTCATTTCCTTGGCAACAAAATTTACCTTCTTGCTTATTTTCAATATTATATTCTTTTCCTAAAGGTTATTTCTAGTAAATCTACCTTCTTCCTAAGTGATTTATCACTTTTCCTTCCTTGTCCTCTGGTATTTTTTTTTCCTTTGGGTGGTGTGGATTATCCACATGTATTTAACCAGAATTGAATAAAATCACTGTATTTTCTCATTTACTTAGGGAACAAAGGCAAAGATGGGTGCGGAGTTCTGTGTAGATGGTGCCCTTGGTTATGGATACTATCAAGATCCTCAGAGACTTGGTTTCTAAGTGTATTTTGTGCTGTTGGACTGCTGGTAATTGCTCTTCACTACTGTGAGCTGCCTCAGCTTTTCCAACTGCTATAGTTTGATAAATGTCTATGAGAAAATAACACGAATTCATTAAACATTTTAACCAATCTTGATGCTGAGAGTCCTTTTGTATTAAACAGCATGACATTCCTACCAGAGGATAGTGGCCCATCAACTTCATGATGACATCTTAGAAATGGTAGCCGACATCTATGCAGCATTTATCTTAAGTGCAGCATTCGCAGTATTCATAGGCTAAGTATTCTCACCTCATTCTTTGCCATAAAATGTTGATTTAAAGTGATAAACTGACTTTTATACAGATGAAGACAATAAACTTCCCAGAGGAGATACTTAATCATATACTAAGTCCAATGACTTTAGGCTCAATTAGAGCTTGTTGTACCTTGAGAGCCATCAATAGCTCACTGCAAACTCACATTGTGTTCATTTTTTCTTGGTTGGAGTGCTCTAAAACAGAAAAGCTCTAATGGGATATATATATAACATAATGAGACTTCACATTTCTGACCCAACCAACATCTGGTTAAAAATACACATGTGCTTACAAGTGAGTTTTAATGAAATGGGGCCAGTGTAGTGGGTCCCCAAGTTTATATCATTCATGATGATGGATTCTACCTTATGGCACCTGATTTCTAAAGTTTTAAATTGGATTGAGTAAATGTAGCTACAATTCCCATTTAATTCTTTTGACACATTTTATAAACAAACAAATATCTAAATGAATATTTCTGCTTAATGTGTACTTAATAATTTTGAAGAAGGAAGCATTACTCTTAGCAATAATTTTCCACATTTGGATGGCACTTATATATGCACTGATTTTTATGTCTTTAAGTTCCAGTCTTTTATAGTCTCATGTATCAGGTTGTTTTGTTGCAAAGAGTCAAATTTAAAGTACCTGTGGCTTAGCTTCTCAGTGATTCACTCCTCTCTTCCCCTGTAAGAGTCAATAGTGCAGGAAGACTGTGGAATTATGGGAGAATATGCTGAGAGATTTTATTTATTTATTTCCAAAAGGAGAGAGACCGGGACAGGGAGAGGAGAGTGAGAGAAAGAGAATATGAATGGACATGCCAGGGCCTCTAGCCACTTCAAACAAATTCCAGATGCATGTACCACTCCATGCATCTGGCTTTACATGGGTACTGGGCCATTAAATCCAGGTCCTGAGACTTTGTGGGCAAGTGCCTTAACAGCTGAGCCATGTTTCCAGCCTTAGTAAGTACTTTTTTTTAAGTGTAAAAGAAATGTAGTAAGGGCAGTTTTCATATGCAAACAGACAGCAGTGGCCACTAGCAATGTAAACTCATTCTGAAAGAAGATTCAAAGCATGGCTACCTGATCAGAGGGGGTAGGGAACCTCCCACTGCTTCGAAAGAGTGACCCAAATGTGCAAAGAAATTTACACCCAATGCACCCAGAGCATCAATTATATAATGAAAAAGCAACATTCTGACTTTGCATAGAGCGAGACAGGCAAGGCAAGAAGGAACAAGTCTTTCCTCCGCCCCTCCCAGCCCTCAGCGTCCATGTGTCCTATATCCCTGTACCTCTGACCATGCGGCTCACCCCATCTCTGTCTCTGCTCTTGTTCCGTGGACTCTGGTAGTGCTCCTGAAGGCAACCACTCACTCTCTGCTAGCTCCTTAGAAAGAGGTCTGTGGAAACGAAGCTTTCTATAGGCTTATGACCCTTTGGCTCCTGATCAAAGGCTCAATGCTGCCACCTAAGGCCATAGCCCAAAGTGATAGCAAGGGCAAGAGATAGTGTATGATTGATAACCTTGTGGTACTTTCAGGAAACTGAAAAATCAAGAGATGTGGGCTCAAGGCTTGGACCTGTCGTCAAATGACTACCCTCATTGTGGAAAAGTTCCTTGATTTGCCTATGCCTTAGTTTTACTATTTGATAATGAAATCCTAAAAAGATTTGTGTGTGTATGTGTGTGTGTGTGTGTGTGTGTGTGTGTGTGTGTGAGAGAGAGAGAGAGAGAGAGAGAGAGAGAGAGAGAGAGAGAGAGAGAGATTGTTTGAAAAGGTGCTTTATTCATTTATCATTTCCAGAGAGTTTCTTATGCGGTGGGCATTGTTTTATGCATAGCACTTATAGGAGTAAGCACCACAGACCAGAATGACAGGGGTTAAAAACTATTTTGCTACTTTACACATTTATTGTGCATGGCATAAGCCAGCCAAGCTGTTAGCATTGCTTTTCAACACCGATGATTAAAAATTATGCTCAAAGCAAATCACAATACATTATAATTTTTACTGTTCTTATATCACTATTTTTTTTTTCCAAATACTACTGACACATTTGCTTTTGCTTTTGCAGTTGGGTGGTATTTGTTAAAAGAGTCAGGAAGGGCAGGGCTGAAGAGGTTCTTCCGTCCAGGGTGTCCCTGCACTCAGGTCGTGGTGGACAGGCCTGGACCTTGCCGACTCCTCCACCCGCCTGCTTCTCCCTCAGCCTTGCAGCTCTCAAACTGCTGATTCAAGCTTGTGGTGCAAGCCTAATGGCCGTGGTGAACATGTTCCTGGTTTTTTTTTTTGTGTGTTTTGTTCTGCTTTTTTTTCTCCCCCCTTTCTTTTCTTCAGGCGCATTTTCTTGGTAACCAGGCAGATGATATGCTAATGCAAACTGGCAGACCTGAACTTGAAAAATACGATCTGCCTCATGGAAGAAACCAGAGATACAAAGACTTCAAGGTTGCCCTTTTGACTTGGATTTCCATTCCTGTTGCAAAGGCAGACAATAAATGCTCAACGAAGAGATCTGGTACTCAGAAGGGACCTCTGGTGACCATTAGGATTGAAAATCACTATGGCAGCAGTTCCTTTCATTTCCAATAAATTTCCTTTGAGCCCTTTTAGTAATATGCTGTTGGAGTCCCTCTGCCAAGCTTCTCTGCCAGGGAGCTTTGGGTCTGCAGCACAGGGCTCACTGAGGCAGAAAGTCAGAACCTGCCGCTTCTCCACATCCATCCTGGTCCCAGCCTGGCTGCGTTTTGCATCTGAGTCATCCAGCCAGGAGGGTTCCTTGGAGGTCACCACCCTTCTGAGGACTCATTTGGAGTTTTAATGTATTACAGTAGAAATAATGTTTTATCTCTCCCTGTCAGCTGGCTGGGTGATACAGTTTTATCCCAAGTGACTAAAGCACAAGACCGCCAGACTTGTTTGGCCAGCATCCCCAGACAAGCTCCTGGAGCCTGCAGGAGGAACTAAGCTCGCAAGCGACCCAGATACTCCCAGGAAGCCCATTCCCAAATCTGTTTCTTAGTGTCTGAGCTGTCACAGCGCTGCGGCGTGGACCACCAGGGCCACCGGCTGCTGTTTTATTAAGGTTCTCTTCCAATTTTCTGACCGTGGACTTGGGAATGACTGTAATGTGAGTCATCTGGGCTGAACCAATCAAAAATTCTCCCCAGCTATTTCTAGTCTCAAATGCCCTTTTTTTCTTCACAATCCGGGAAAGCATCAGGGAGGCGGGCCTGAGTGAGTCAAGAAGCGAACATTAATAAGTCACTTAGAGACATTTAGGCCCCAAACCTCAATCTCTCACTGGTACAAAGGATGATGTTTGGTTTCACAGTCAGTATGTTAAGCGATTTTTAAGAGAGATGCTGATAAGAATAGAAGTGGGTGCAGAAATCCCTTACAAAGCATGATGAAAATGAGGGTATTTTTCTCCTCACAGAGGAGTAAGATTCATATCAACATCCGGAGGAAGAGGTCATTCGGAGATAGAGAATCAAGGGTTGTCTATAACAGGCTCAGGGCTTTAAAAACTGCAGATGACTATTTGCTTCCTTCATTATTTCGGCACCTACAACATTCCTGAGGTGGTCATCACTGCCATCTCACAGGCATACAATGCTTTTCAGTACTCTGCAAAGTCAAGTTTTATTTGGGCCCAAAGAACTCACCTCACAGAGTTTTTTGTTTTGTTTTGTTTTGTTTTTTTAAGTGGTCCAATGTGAATACCATAGATTGCAGACTTGCACTGCTATGAACAGGTTCACCCGAGAAGAAGCAACAATCCCCCTTATGTTCCCAGGACGTCACAAAACCACTCTATAGGGAGTATCAAAAAGCCTAATACAATGAACCCCAATCTAACAAGTCTCCAGGGCTATACAGCCCCACTGGAAATGTCCTTAGGGCTAAGTTCTTGTGGCAGTGTCCGCATTGGAAGTTTAAGTACAGGAAGTTCTATTGGGATGACTTCCTAGCGTAGAGATGAGGAAAAGGAGTCACGGCCAAGTCAAACTCTTGCACACCCCACCACCAGAGATGTGGCCTAGAATTATTCATCTTACATTCCAGTGCCTTTTCTTGCGCATCACTTGTACCAGGACAGTTCCTTTGGGGAAGGAAAAAGAAGCGACAGAAAGCCAGAAGACAAACATGAGCAGGTGGATTCTAAGAAGAAAGAGAAACCCCATAGAAACAAATGACTTGCTACTTGAAGACCTGACCGGACATGTGGGCTCCAGGAGAGGAGTGACCTCTATTTGAGGATATATGAACCACAATAAGCATTTTGAACAAAATTATGACAAGTTAAGACCCTGTTGTACATTTTCTTGTTATACACGACTAGGAAGCAATTAAATTCCCATTTCTTCCCTACAAAAGGGCTGGCTTGAATTCTTCACAGGGATCCATCCACATCCCAAGTGACTGTGTAGCAGTAGACAAAATGGTCCGAATAGCATATGCATTATATGCAAATCACTTTAAGGTAAGGGAAGTGTCTTGAATTGAGAGCATGTTTGTTGCCAGATTAGAATATAGAGAATAATGAAAGTCAGGATTAAGAAATCATGAAAGAAATGGAAATACTAGCATGCACAGAAAACCTAGACTTGGCCTAGGAGAGTTGACCTCTATGACCTTGTGCTCCATATGGCTACCTGGCATCTAGCTCCAGTGAATGCATTGTTTCCAGGTAGACTCTTGCTCCTACTTGAGAGCCATACTGGAATTATGGCTCAAGTGGAACCCTCGGCCACACATCCAGGTTTTAAACAGAATACAAACTGCAGAACTCTATCAAATGCAGTCATCTTCTTGCAGACAAGTGACATGAGGGAAGGGGAAGGGAGGCATTAAACAACCTTTTAACCATTTATTTGCCACATTCTGTGTTAGGCTGTCACTGCTGGGGAAAGTATCAGAAAGAAGTAATTTCAAAGGAAGAAGGCTTTACTTTGACTCACAGCTTGAGAGGTTTTAGTCCATGGGCAGCTGGCACCATTAGGCTTGTGCCAGGATGAAACAGAACCTTGAGGCAGAAGGGCCTAAAGGAGTAGAATAAAGCTGTCCACTTCATTGCAGCCAGAAAACAAGAGAGAGACAGGCAGGCTACAGACAGGAAGGAACCATGGATAAGATATCGCCCTCCCCCACCCCACAGGCACACTCTCAGTAATCTACTTCCTTCCTGGGCCCCACTTTCCAAATTTTCAACCACTTACAAAACAGCACTACTTGATAAAGGTTAAGTGTTCAACACACATCGTCTGGTAGGGACCAGGGGGCAGCGTTTCATGCTCAGACCAAAACAAATGCTCTATCATACATGCATCAGACCTATGACCATTTTACTAGACCTTGAGGTTCAGTTACTTTCTCAAGGCTGTGGTTCAGTTCCTGGTGGGCTTCAACTCTGCATGCCTTTTTTTTTGCATAATTTCCAATAAGGTCACAGGTGGAATTTATGTATATATCATAGTTAACTAGTTAAAAATACAATTTTATTTATGATAAAATGATAGCATCTTATACTGTTACACACTTTCTATTTTCAACTTAAAGTGTCACAATTTTACATGCAGGCAATATTCTTACAATAATATGGACATTTTATACCTTCTGACTTACTCTATACCTACACATACACCAGCTTCATTAATGTATTGACTTCTGATCTGATTAAAATAGAGCAAATTCCTTCATCAGGGCCTAGCAATGTAGTATAGGAAGTAGTGTGAATGGACTGGACATTTTGTCATATATTCAGAACTATAGTCAACATCAGTTTACTACTGAGGGCCTTCAATATATCAAGCATCCAGATTTTATGCACCACAGTAATCCAATATTCTGTTGAACTAACCATTTATTCATGCTAGAGAAGCATCTTTCGGAATAAGAATGCACTTAAACTATACTAAAGGCTTTTAGAAACGCCAGAATAATTGTTAATTCACCCATGAATCACTGTTTGAAATCAAACATCCATGCTTTCACGTGATCCATTTTAGATGTTAAAACTTGGCAGTGCTTAATAATAATTTCACTCACTACAATTTACCACTTTATATAGGCTAAAATTTGGGCTTGTAGGACAGTTATAGCCCAATCCTTAATGTAAACATGCACTTAGACATACTGACAAGGGCCTTGTGAGCTCTAAATACCTCAAGGTTAGTATTTTAGAAAATTACAGTAAAAGGGCTGGAGAGATGGCTTAGCGGTTAAGCACTTGCCTGTGAAGCCTAAGGACCCCGGTTCAAGGCTCGGTTCCCCAGGTCCCACGTTAGCCAGATGCACAAGGGGGCGCACGCGTCTGGAGTTCGTTTGCAGAGGCTGGAAGCCCTGGCGCGCCCATTCTCTCTCCCTCCCTCTATCTGTCTTTCTCTCTGTGTCTGTCGCTCTCAAATAAATAAAAATAAAAATAAATTAAATAAAAAAAAAAGAAAATTACAGTAAAACTCAGATATGTAAGTGGATCCACACCAGCATATGTTAGGAAGGCACGTGGGCTGGGGTCTTAAGGCCTCATCTAAGTCTAATTTTGCAAGTTTTGGGAACACAGATCAGCTAGCCGATTTCTCAGAATTCCAGTTACTTCATTTGTTCAGTGGAAAAAGTAATGGTTAGGCCTTTTATATGACTGGGATGATATAAAGAGAAAATGGCAAACAGTTTATAAAAAGGCCCAAGAAACTGAAATAATGTTTTAATCAAAAACATTAGTTTTGAACAACTGGTTCAAACAGGGTAAAATGCTATATGAATAACATTAATATAAAGTAGTAGTTATGCTGTTAGACTTCAAATTTTTGTAACCCTACTTAGGCTTATTTAATATAATACAATTTTTTACTATAAACAACCAACAGTATTTGAAAGCGAGGCAGTACATTACCCAGGCATGAACACATGGGTGAACTCAACCAAACTTGAACCCCACTTACACAACACAAAATCCTATATCCATGTTGCATAAATCACATATAACAATGTTACCTATAATAGAATAATTTTAATTTTCAAACCTTTTAGTATATATTATTAATACATGATTTAATTAATGACAGCTATTTCTATTATAAAGCCATCATAACCTTTCCTCTCTACATTAACCATAGTTACAAATAGTTACATGGTTTGTGTCTTGCACCAAATTGTTAGTTTGGTAATCTCTTCCTAACATCTCATTCCCTTCATAAAGCAAATAATTTGAAACCACCACAATTATAATGAAAACAACTGGGGGCATGATTAACAAGACAGTGTGACATGAATTCTTCATGCTAAAGGTGATGTCCCATTGAAGCATGGGAATAACATGTGACCCTTGAAAGATGAAGCAAGAGGATGATCATGCATGACTGGAGACATATTTGTACCAGGGTGCTTCTCGAGGTTATGGCATCACTTTTGAATTTCCTTTTCTTAAGGTATTTTGAAAATATTATCCCACCTGTAGGAATCTGGTAATTGGGAATGTAAAGGCTCGTCTGAGAAACAGAACTCTTCTGGAAAGAATCTGATTCAGGGGCTGGAGAGATGGCTTAGTGGTTAAGGTGTGGCCTATAAATCCTAAAGACTAAGGTTCTATTCCGCAGTACCCATGTAAACCAGATCCGCAAGGTGGTGCATCTGGACGTTGTTCATTTGCAGGGGCTGGGGGCCCTGTCATGCCCATTCTCTCTCTGTGCCTGCCTCTTTCTCTCTCTCAAATAAATAAAATACTATTAAAAAATCTCACTCAGCATCATGATTTTCATTCATCTGAGTGCAGAATTGCATGGCTCATCAAAGGCTAAGCTGGTTTATCATTCCCTTAGTTCATTTAGAAAGTGCCGTGCTGTTACTGTATGTGTACTTTTGCAAAAATCAACATAGTTTAAAATAAAAAAGGAATGACATTCTGGTCATATCTTACTTTTTTTTTTTTTTCCAAGTTCATTTTTTCCCTGAAAGTCTGTCTTACAATTTCACCTATTCCTTCCTGCTATCCATAATAATAAGTGGCAAAGCTTAGCAACAATCATCATTTTGTATTAAATTTACACTTGGGCTAATGTGGTGGAATGATCTTCATGCCAGGATCTCTTAGATTCTATTTCTTTCCTTCACACAACTGCAGACTAGAAGACCAAGTGCTCACAGATTCTTCTTATGTAACTAAAGAGAGGTATTACTGTTTCTCTTTCTCTCTCACTCGTATTCTCTGTCTTCCTTTGTATTTATAGAACCAGCTTTAATTATAATCTACCAGAGTGCTGGGAGGGCATTGGTGATTCTCCAGATGGCTCCACCGACCCATGAGAGTACATTTCTTTTGTACATTTGATCTTAGAAGAGCCCATATGCTCCTAGTGAGAGCTGACTAAGTGACTGACCTGTCAATTTGCAGTTATTTCACTTTACCTGCTTTATAAGGATGAATACTAATATTCTTTTTTTTTTTTTCAGTTTTTTTCTAGGTAGGATCTTGCTCTAGCCCAGGCTGACCTGGAATCCTGGAATTTACTATGTTGCCTCAGGCTGGCCTCAAACTCATGGCAATCCTCCTACTTCTGCCTCCTGTTCCCTACACATCTCTATTTTTTCCCTTTAGATCTTTCTTTATGGTTATTAGGGAATCAGTGTGAGAGAAACTTCCAACTAAAGATTTGCTTGAGCATTTTTATTTTTTTTTGAGGTAGAATCACAGTTTAGCCCAGGCTGACCTGGAATTCACTATGTAGTCTCAGGCCAGTCTCAAACTTATAGTAATACTCCAACCTCTGCATCCTGAGTGCTTGAGATTAAAGGTGTGCGCCACCATGCCCGGCTTCACTTGAGTACTTAAGCCAGCTTTTCTTCCAGTTTACGTTGTAGCTTTGGAAATGAAGGTTTAAACTTCACATTGAGTAGTGCCCAGCTATTTATTCTAAAGGCATTTCTGAGACAGTAGAAAGGATCTGCATGCATAAATGAAGAAAGAGGAGAAAGGGGAGAAGCACTATGTTTAACATGTTCTTGTACAAGCCTTGATTGCTGTCTCTGCCAAATTGTTTTGAATAAAAGTATATAATACCCAATGGGTTACTGTGACCAAGTAAGTGCTGGCTCTACTTTTCTTTATTCCAGTGTGTGTGTGTCTGTATACATGTACATATACACACATATGTAACATGCATTTACATATAATATATACATCTGTATATGTGTGAACATAAGTGTTATATATATAATGGAGAGCACAAGTACCACTCTATGTATGACAAGAGATTCTTTTTTTGTTGTTGCAGGCGCCTTTACGTTTCTGTGACAAAACATCTGACCTAAAAGAGTTGGTGGGGAGAAAAGTTGTTTACTTTGGCTTACAGTCTTAAGGGGAAGCCTCATGATGGCAGGAAAATGATGGTAGCGCAGAGGCTGCAGCTCACCTCAGGCCATAGCAGCTGTCAGAACAGTAGCAGGAGTGAGCTGATCTCAGGCAAGGGGGACTGTCTATAACGCCCAAAGCTCATTCCCAGCCATGCATTTCCTCCAGCAAGACTGTAGCACTCAGAACACACATCAGATTATCTGATTCAAACCACCCAATACCTGGAATTTCTTAGTGTAATACAAATTAGACAGAATGACATGTTTATAGCCAGTAAAAATAGCCTGAGTTTGTTTGAACTGCTAAAGTCTTTTGCTTAGGTCAAATAAGTACTCAAGGAATGGGACTCATTAATTCCAACAGACCTGAGGAATGTAATAGCATTGAATAGCATTAGAAGGTTTATGTACATGTATAATGACATACAATGGCTTCAGTTTCATGGCCTATTCGAAGATCCATTTATTCGATTTGTTCCTTAACCTTATTCTAGCATGGGGATGTTATCACTTATCTGTAGGTAAAGGTCATTGGGAACAGGTATCACATATGGAAGCATTGTAAAGGGCATTATGGTGTTGGAGAGATGGCTTAGCAGTTAAGAAGCTTGCTGTCAAAGCCAAAGAACCCAGGTTCTATTCCGCAATATCCATGTAAAGTCAGATGCACAAAGTGACACATACATCTGGAGTCTATTTGCAGTGGCTGAAGGGTCCAGTGTGCCTATTCTCTCTCTCTCTCTCTCTCTCTCTCTCTCTCTCTCTCTCTCTCTCTCTCTATCTACTTCTTTCTTTCTTTCTTTCTTTCTTTCTTTCTTTCTTTCTTTCTTTCTTTCTTTCCTTCTTTCTTTCTCTCTCTCTCAAAGAAAATAAAAGGGTATCATAGAAAGGTGTGAAGCTACAGAACACTATGTATTAGAAGAGAGTGGCTATAGAAAGAGAGAAAAGCCTGGTTCAAGTGTCGAGAAGACATAGCTTCTTGCTCAGTGATGAGTAGATACAAATCTAGGGTAACTCCTGGCCTTGGGGCATGGATGGCTTGGTGAATTTCAAAACTGAACAATTCAGAAAGAAAGATGAGTTTTGCTGAAATTGATGAAGTTGGTTTTGGACATGAGAAATCCAAACATCACATGAGACATCAGGGAAGCAGTTCAGTGGTAGAAAGCTGAGACATACTATATGTCAACCTCAGGAGAGAGAGGCTTGAGTTCCATTAAAAAAAAAAAAATCAGTTTTTCAGTTTTGTGAGTCATCAGTACAAGTTCCTGTGGAAACTCAGACAACAGTGAGCTTGCCCATAGACATGGCATTTGGAGAAATAGTCCAAATACAAAATCCTAGAGAATGCAAACAAGTCATGTTTAAGAAGAAAATAACTGGGCTGGAGAGATGGCTTAGCGGTTAAGCGCTTGCCTGTGAAGCCTAAGGACCCCGGTTCAAGGCTCGGTTCCCCAGGTCCCATGTTAGCCAGATGCACAAGGGGGCGCACGCATCTGGAGTTCGTTTGCAGAGGCTGGAAGCCCTGGCACGCCCATTCTCTCTCTCTCCCTCTATCTGTCTTTCTCTCTGTGTCCGTCACTCTCAAATAAATAAATAAAAATTTAAAAAAAAAAAAGAAGAAGAAAATAACTAGGCTAGGTGCGGTGGCACATGCCTTTCATCCTAGCATTCGGGAGGCTGAGGTAGAATGATAGCTGTGAGTTTGAGGCCAGCCTGAAACTACATTGTGTTCCAGATCAGCTTGGGCTAGAGTAAAACCTTACCTCAAAATACCAAAAAAAAAAAAAAAAAAGAGGAGAAGGAGAAGGAAAAGATGAAGAAAATAAATTAGCAAAGAATTTCTCAACAGAAGGAGGAGGACAAATCGGAGAAAAGCATTGTTCAGAGAGGATCAGTAAAATATATTACAAACGACCTAAGATAAAGACTAATTATGTAGGTGTTAGCCTTACCTATGCTAGTAGCGACCTTTGCCAATAGAACAGCACATACAGCCTACCAATGGATCATATAGTGCATTCTAAAACTTATACTGAAATGCCATTCAAAAGAATGAATTTATTTTAAAGGTGAAAATTCTGTTTTCATATGGTGCATAGAAAGTTAACTTAGAAATCTAAAATAGAGTCTTCAAGTTAAAACTAACAAACATGTTTGAGAAGTATCAGTCCCCAGTTTTTGGCACTTGTGAATCAACCAATACTGAATTAGTTCTTCTGTTGGCTGCTAGAAGTCTAGACAAAGCATATAATGTTTTAGATAACACACATCAAAGAACCCCAGGCAACTATCTCTGTTAGAAGGCAGACACAGAAGATGAGCCCGTGACCACTCAGACTCTCTGGCAGAGGCGGAGGAGGAGGCGGCAAGAGAAACTGAAGCAAAGCACAGAGGTCATCAACCTGAGCCTGGACACCTAGCATTTGCAAAGACAAGACTGATAGAGAAGGAAATGGGCAAAGTGTTCCAGAAACCAGAATGGAACCATATTTGTAGTGAAGTACAGTTGCTCATAAAACATTTCATGAAATTAAACTGGCTACCAAGGCCCTATAAATTCAGCAACCATTATGGCCAGGCTGTGTTCAGGTTGCAACAAGCCACAATGAAGAAACAGACCCTATGCAGCAGGTCACCAATCCCTTGGCAATGCTTAGGACCAGAAGCAGTTTAAAGTTTGGAATATATATATATATTTTTAATTTGGAATATTTGTATAGAATCTACAGGTTGAGCAGCTCAAATCTGTAAATGTAAGACAAAAATGCTTAGGATCACAAAGCCATGCTGCTCAAAAGCTTCAGATTCCAGAGCATTTCAGATTTCCAGAAGGAGGAATGCTCCACACACGTTGTACATATGTTTAAAGATGTTAAAAAAATATGTCCTTTTAAAAAAGGAACATAAATTGAACTGATACAAAAATACCAAAGTGAATTTTTTTTAGAGATAAAAATGCAATTGATAAAATTTAGAATTCTATGAATGGGCTTAAAACCAAATTAGATGCTATAGAAAAAGAGATCAGTCAGCTTAAGGGTAGAAAATAGATTCTACACTGAAATGTGTGACGTGTATGTGTGTGTGTGTGTGTGCACACACACACACTATAGATTCATACACAGAAGTTAGCATTTTAAATAAAATGGACAAATTCCTTAAAAAAGAAATGATAGCTTTCCAAAGCTGAAAAATTGTAAACAAACTTAAACAGATTTGTATCTATTAATGGAATTTAATCTTCAATTTAAAAAAATTGAACACACACATATGCAAACCCAACTCTAAAAACTAAAATCATCCCACCAAACACAATTTTCAAAAGAAACAAGTCACATAGGGATCACTATTCAATAATTATAGTGAAAATTATTCCTACAAGAATTTATAGGACAAGCTGGAGAGATGGCTTAGCAGTTAAGGCACTTGCCTACAAAGCCAAAGGACTATAGCGCGATTCCCCAGAATCCACGTAAGCCAGATGCACAAGGTGGAAAATGTGTCTGCAGTTTGTTTGCAGTGGCTGGAGCCCGAGGGTGCCCATTTTCTCCTCTCTCTCTGTTTCTGTCTCTGTCTCTCAAATAAATAAATAAAAAAATATTTAAAAATAAAAAAAGGAATTTATAGGAGATGTCATAATGAGACATCTCCTTAAGATATCATAGTCCAGAATAGAACTATAGTGGATCTGAGCTTTATACTCATATTTAAAGGATTTCAACAGAAGTCTAGGTCCTTTAAATAAAGGCAATGACAGGAAGTAATGAAGCCTGTGTACATGGAAAAGTGTGGAGCATTGGTTGGTCCCATCAGAGCCATTTCGGGGACTTTTGTTACTAGGTTTAAAGTTAAAACATAGATGATGTAATAACTATCTGTAGAACACCTCACTTCCAAACAAGGGTGCTCAAATTTGCTTCCATAAGCCACGGATGATTCAATGGCAGTTTCTGAGCTCTAGAATGGCACAACCAGATAGATATTTTGCACTTTTGATCAGACTAAAGCTATTAATAGTACTAGAGGAAAGTGATGTCAGTGACCAGACAGGGAAGTCTTGCAATGGCCTCCTGATGTTCTTTGGAAACTAAATTTGGATACTGTGGTTAGAAGAAGTTTCCTTCTCCAAGTATTCAGTATTATAGGTGAGTTCTGGCTACTGTTTCTAACCTCAAGACATGACTGGGCTCAAGTAAATTTGTAATGGAAAGTAATTGAGCTATGTGCGTTGTCTATTTATTGGATTTTCAATTAATTTTAGTAAGATGGATTTATCTACTGAATTGCAAGTGGTCTATGCTGATTTAATCAGTTATATCTGATGTCAGCCATTCTTTTGATCTTAAAATATTTGACTCTTACATGTTTCTTTTCTCTTCTTGATGAACCAAGGTCTGTGAGAATATATTTCTAAGGCAGCTCCTAATCCTGCCATTTTCTCTAGTGAACATTGTCAGGGAACTAAGGCAGACAAGAATTAGGACATGTTGTGATTTTGAGACAATAAACAAACCAGGGTGGTGAAAGTAGCAATTAGCGTGGTTGATTGGATTTGCTAACAGGACAGTCAATGTGAGATAATTGTCAGGACCTTAAAAAAAAAAAAAAAAAAAGGATTTCTGTTTGCATGGTGGTCTGCTTAAAACAAAAATGCATGAGAAGATGGATGATTAGGGTTCACAGGGTTGTCATGATGTCTTTGAGAATTTGGTTTTGCGGGGAGGTAGGTGTTAGATATATAAAATGCTCACCCATTGATTTATGTGTTCAGAAAGCAGGCAGTAGTCTTACTCTCTCTCTTGCGTACTATATAGTTTGAAGTGAGTGGGATCCAGGGGCTGCCAGGATGGGAAGGACACACACACAGACACACACACACACACACACACACACAGAATCCCAAGAAGTTACTAAGTAATGTTGGAAGTCAAAACGTCTACTTTAACAGTTCTTATTGCTTGAAAACAATGTTCAAGAACCATGGGAAATTTTATCAAATGATTAAAATCTGCTAAAGTATCTGTCTTCCTATACGTATCAAGTCTTATAGCTTTATTCTTTGACATAAATTTTTAACTGAATCCCCAATCCTGATGCATCCATACTTTTCTAAAGAAGTCATTCCACCCATAGTTGGCATCCACTGTCTGACTGATTCTGTGACAAAAGCTACAGCTTCCCTGGAAAAGGTCACCATGTCACAGTAACACATTTCCTATTTGCATCACAGTTTGCAATTTTCCATAGGGATGTTTTAAGTCTTTTGATTTTCACAATACCGTATAAGATAATGCCCTGTTGCTTTTGAAAGGACAACAACAGTAATAGTTCTATACATATATTACAAGTAACTAGCAAAATCAAGATACACACATACAACGTCTAACTTGCAAGTATGTGAGTATGTGGTTGTACACAGCATATGCATATATACACATATATGCAACACACGTATGCCTTATGAAATAAGATTAATATAAAATAGCCTCTTATTACTTCTTTGTCCTACATTGCTTATAGTAAGGGTTTAGGAAAATATCCATTAGAACTTTCTTTTTTTTAAAATACTTTTTATTTTTATATTTTGAAAGATGGGGAGAGAGGCAGATAGTGAGAATGGGCACATCAGAGCCTCTAGCCATGGCAAATGAACTCTAGACACATGTGCCACCTTGTGCATGTGGTTTACGTGGGTCCTGGGGAATTGAAACTGGATCCTGTGGCTTCGCAAGCAAGTGCCTCAACCACAAAGTCATCCTACAGCCCACACTTTATTTAAAGAAGTCTTTTACTACACAGCATTGTAACTCCATAGAGAGGCAGGTAATATAGTGTGCAAGCAATAGAGTATGCTTATTTGGGATCAATTATATGTCAGGTGCCTTCTTCAAAAATTGAATTAACCATCAGTACACTTAAACAATAGCTTTTTAAAAATATTCTTTTAAAAAATATATTATGAGAGAGAGAGAGAGAGAGAGAGAGAGAAAGAGAAAGAGAGAGAGAGAGAGAGAGAGTGAGAATTGGTGCACCATAGTTACTAGCCATTGCAAATGAACTCCAGATATGTGTGCCACCATGTGCATCTGGCTCATATGGGTTCTGAGGAATCAAACCTGCATCCTTAGGCTTTGCAGGGCAGGAGCCTTAACCACTAAGTCATCTTTCCAGCCCTCAAACAGTAACTTTTAACATCCTTACTTAACATATGAAACATAAAGAAGTTAAATTACTAGCTCAAGGTGATACAACTAGACAGGAGCAGAGATTAATTCGGAGGCTATTTAGCCAGAGAAAGCCAATAAAATTTGATGATCTTTAGCAAGGGGTATTTTTGATCCCCACAGATACTCATTATCCAGATATGTGTCATACAGATGTTCATAGATATTCATCTTCGGGCAAATATCATTACCTGCAACTTTACTGTTATGAGGCATGCCCTCCATTAGCTATGACATCTTTGTGAGAAGTACCTAAGAGAATCCATTTAAAGAAGGGTGATTTTGGCTCATGCCTTTAATAGTCAGCTGGGCCCATGCTATGAGGCAGAGGTAAGGCTGAGATCAGACAGTCTGTCAAAAATCATGGTGGAGGAATGCTGTTCACCCAATGGATTTCAAGAAGCAAGAGCAAGGAAAGATCTGGGGAAGAGACACACTCTTCAAAGGCAGTTGATTGTGACCTAACCAAGCACATTCCTTGCCAACTCATCAATTAATCAAGCCCCACAAAGTCAGTGCTTCCAGAATCCAAACCCTAAAATTATTATCACCAGCTGAGAACCAAGCCTTCAACACATGCTCCTCTGGAGCCTGAGACTGAGGAGGCATTTCATATTCAAACCATAGTAATGCTCCACTAGAGCTGGGCACAGTTTTGAGAAAACCCAGGGAAAATGCTGATTGACGATCCCATGGATCAATGAGGAATGAGGTCAGAGAAAAGATACTTGGGGACCGGAGCTCCTAATGAGTGGGTAAAGCAGACCTCACAGTTGGTCCTTACTGATATATTTGATATTTGGAGTATTCAGAGATGTGCCAGAAGGACAACATTCTTAAAATACTTTAAATAAGGAGCAGAACACTGTATGTTATCATTGACAGTCATATATTTGAAGATGTGGTACTATGAGAAAATTGCCTGTATTAGCAATAACCAGTTATCTTTTGCCACAAGTTTAAACTGACACCGAATGAGACCACTAAGCACCATGAGAAAAAGGAACTGGACAGAAGCATTTAATGAACTCCAACTATGTAATACATAGTTATGGTTATCGTCTTTACTGAATTTTCACAATAAACGTGTCAGGTGTTATACCCATATACAGCAGAGCAAACAGCAGTGTAGACAAGTATCTGCCAACAGGAAGACAAGATACGGATCCAGACAGGTCTATCCAATTCTCAAGCTCATGCGATTTCTAGACTAGGATTTCTTTCATTCTCCCCATCGTTTTCATTTTAGCTTCTTCAGGAAAGATGGCAGTGAGATGTCCTTAATGGATCTAAGAACACCTCTATATCAGTGCCCTGCAAACCCTCCTTCCAGATTGACTAGAAGACTCCACTGGAGGAAAGCATCAAGGGAATTAGGGAATTTCACTCTCTCTCCCTGCATCCTCTTGGTCTTGGAGGAAGGAATTCCTTCGGTTGCTATGTGCCTTACAGCTTAAAGGGGAAGAAGAAAACATCTTGATGGAAGTTTCTGCCTCATCTACTTTGGTTCTTCTTGGTAGAGAAACAGACTTTATCCAGGTAGTGCAGTGGCTGAATGTGTTCCAGTTAGCAGCTAACAGATGACAGGTGGCTGGCTGTACAAGGCAAACGACTCAAAGAGATGAGTGGTTACCAGAGAAAGGGTCAGCTGCAATGGCGCGGGCATATACAGCCAATCTTGATTCTTGTATCATAAAAGTAAGTATAACTGCAGAGATTTCAGGGAGTTGAAAAGGAAATTGTGTTCACTACTGTTTTACTGCTAAGTGATTTATTTAAACACAAGAGGTTCCAGATGGTTCAGGAGGCTGGAAAGTTTAGATCTAGGAGCTTTATCTGCTGGGGGACCCCTGCTGTTTCAAAATGCCATGGAAATCCCAAGAGGAAAGAGGACATGAGGGCAGGCAGCAATGAGTAGAACTGACCCAATATCTAATCTATTCTGAGTGAAGCATAAATTTATTTCTGAAGATTCTCTCCTCCTAGTAGGTCCTAGCTTTCAACAGTAGCATGTTGAGAAATTAAGTTTCAGAACATGGACTTTTGGAAGACACAGTCAAGCCATAGCAAAAACCTAACCAGCTGGAACATCCAGGAGGAGGGGACAAGGTGCATTTAGGAAGCTGTGTTAAGTAAGTATCAAGGAAGCTCATGGAAAGGGTGTCAATGTCTGGGTCAAAGGTAGATGGCCATTAACCTTTCATATGGGTTTTCCTCACTTTTCTCTCTCCAGATCTTTCTTCATTCCCCTCATACCTTTCTCTGAAAATTTTCGTATCTTCCTTCTGTTTATCAGATGAGCCTTGGGTCTCAGTCATGAATTCATAATACTCTTAAAAAGTTGCCCAACTTCCTTTTCTATTTTGGTCTTCAACTCTTATTATATAAGACCCTTCTACCACATTAATCTAGTCTATGTCCTATTTCTAAAAACACTGTGTTCTTTCTCACCTTTGTGCTTCTACTCTCTGAATTAATTCTGCTCTTTTCTGAACTTTACATACTGTATGGATGACACGAGTTGTCACATAGAGCCTGCATTATCCTCATTTCTCTGCAGCTTTTCTCCTTTACATTTTTGTTAACTCTTGAAGTCTAGAATCTCTGTTCAAGCCATTACCCCAAGGAATGATTAGTGATGCCCAATAGGTAGTCAACAGATAAAGATACTGAGAGAAATAATCACTATATTAACCAAGGAGACATGGAAAGATCATTTCCCAGCATCAGGTTTAATGACCACATTTCAGAGATGAAGGAACTGAGTTTCCAGGAAGTTAGCAATCTTGATCCACATAAGTAGTTGAGCCATAGATACTAAGAGCAACATATGACATACTTGATTATTTACCATGGACCAGGTATTGTAAGAGGACTAGTGTAGCCCTTCTATAACCCTATGGAGTAACTTATGTTATACAAATACAAAGCCACACAGATGATTGAATGACCAAGACCAAGTCAAAGAGCTTTGGAAATAGCGGAATCAAGATGAGCAAATGAATGCCCATGTTTAAGCACAACTCCATTCATTTGGATCTCCCATTCTGGATCCCATTTTGCTATGTTACTCTATCTTCAACTGGTTAAGTCTGTTGTTATTTTTTAATGCGAATATTTAAAGAGAAATAAAAATACTGGCTGTCCACAAGTACCTGTTATGAAATTTTAAAAGCTTGGTAAAAGCATATATAATACATGTACAGGTATACATGCATGCATGAATGGATGTGATAGCATACAATGATAATACCAAGAAAGCTAACAAAGAGAATGAGCTTAATCTAAGCCAACCAGTCATTCAAGATGAAAAATGAAGTTTAGACTGTACTTAAATTTGTTACTCTGTCTTCCTCATGGTTGGAATTGAAGACACATTTTAGGCTAATACATGAACTTGGCTATTCCTAAGGTAACTGTCTCTTCAATTCTTATTATGATCTAATTGAGAGAAAAAAATAGTTTATGCATTAGTACTCATGGGGCTTTTGGGATCCAGTTCTTGTTGGGAATGAAGATGGTAACAATGTCTCCATTCTGAATTTTCTCTGGATACAAGTAGGCTTACTTTCTAGAGCTTAAAAAGATAAAGGGTGTTTGAGTCAAGGGATTTTGAGCTGCTTCATGCCTAGATTTCTATGCTAATTAAACACCAGTTTACAATGCATTATGGTGTTTGTTTTTCTCATTCACCATCTTTCTGCATGAGCTGCTGCTAGATTAGAATTATGAAATTTTCTGAGGCAACTGTAGACTCTGACTTTTCCTCTTAATTATGAGGAACTGTAAATGCAAATTAAACAGTGTTCTAATGTTCACCAGAGTTGTATGGTTATAGTTAAATTCCAGTCTCAAAGTTTACCCTATCTAGCCACCGTTTCCTAGGAAGCACCCTCTTCATACTGTCTTCAGTGAGCAGCACAGTTTAAAAGATCTTCCCCAGATGAAGTCACACTTCTGTCTCTCTGCTCATTCCAATCTTCCTGTGCATTTCTCCCCGTGTGTCCTCCTGAATAGGTCAACCCTGTAGGCCTGGATACCCTGTTACCCTTCAACCTCTTTTTTATTTTTTACCATTGCAGTTCTAACAATTTACTTATACCATGCTATAAGTTTTGCCATTGAAAATATACGGAACAAATCTGCTTTTCCACATGACCACTGATCAAATATATAAGCACAGCTACCATATGTAAACTAAATTTCCTATGTACCACATTAAATACCAGTTAATTGCTCTGATTTTGACTCTTTCAATGATTTATAGTTCCAATTTTGACAAAACCTAAAAAACAGGATCTGATATATACATACATATATATATATATATATATCTGATATATATCTGATATATATATACATATATATATACATATACATATATATACATATACATGTATATGTATATATATATATGTATATATATGTATACATGTATATACACATATACATGTATATGTATATGTATATATAGCATGTATATATAATTTTTATATATATATTATTTATTTATTTATATATAATTTTTTATTTTGTTTTTTTAACATTTTTTTAAATTTTTATTTATTTATTTGAGAGCGACAGACAAAGAGAGAAAGACAGATAGAGGTAGAGAGAGAGAATGGGCGCACCAGGGCTTCCAGCCTCTGCAAACAAAGTCCAGATGCTTACGCCCCCTTGTGCATCTGGCTAACTTGGGACCTGGGGAACTGAGCCTGGAACCGGGGTCCTGAGGCTTCACAGGCAAGCGCTTAACCACTAAGCCATCTCTCCAGCCCAGTTTTTTGAGATAGGGTGTCACCAGTTCAACTAACCTGGAATGCACTAGGTAGTCTCAGGGTGGTCTCAAACTCACAGAAATCCTCCTACCTCTGCCTCCCGAGTGTTAGGATTAAAGGCAAGCACCACCATGCCCAATGGATCTGATATTTTTTGAGATGCTCTATTCTTTCTGGAAAATAGCAAGCTTTTACTTTACTTAATGTGGGCACAGGCTTTATGCTGTGCAGAACAAGGTTTCATAAGTCTTTTCATTATCCACACGCTCTCAAGTGGCATGGGGCAAACAAGACCCTACATTAATATTCATTAAAGTTCCCAAAACCTATACTTTGCATTTAATGTTTTAAACATAGATATGGTCATTCATATTCATTTTGGTTGAATTAAGTCTGGTAAATTTTTGACTCATCATTTCAATCTGTTAAAAATATTCAGATTTTAGAATGCTATGCTTGTATCATTCAAAATGGGATAAATGAGCTTTGTAACCATTGAAAGTACAGATAAGAAAGTTGAAAAGAACAGGGCAAAATATTTCATTTGAGATCAGCTGTCATGTTACTTACCATTATGAAAGTCATAGTTCTCCATACTTATTTTGAGGAAATTTATAAATGTTAACAAAAATATATTACTAAAGAGTACCAAGATAGTATACATTTTGAAAAATCTGTATCAGTCCATCATGACCCCCAAGCATTTTCATAATCTTTGCAGAAAACAGTGTCATATTTATAATCCCTGAATTAAGCATTCTCCTTCTTAGAAAACTTCAAAGTTTTATAAACTCGCTTCTACTTTCCAAAACATTGGAAGATGATTTATAATTAGCTCACAATTGTTTTCACTTGTTCATTGTGAGTTAAATATGTTATAATCACATCCCCACCTATATTTTTGGTAATTTAATTATTCCTTTTAAAAGTGACTCAAGTCTTCTAAATGTGAACATCACTATCCATGAAAAAGAAAAGAAACTAAAACAGCAGTTGGGTTCTAAGTATGAATTATTATTAAGGCAACTTAATCCATTATTTTGTTCAGGTCAAGATAAGTGCTAAAGAATGTTCAAATATATTGTCCATGTAAATTATTCTTCTGATTCACTTCTCTCCTGCAGAATATCAGGAAGCTGCTCCCTGCTTTCCATCTGGCCTTAAATTTCCCAAGCTGACTGAAAGAATATTGTCTATACATGTGCCCTGATTGCATGCACGCTTACATTGTACATGAACACGGTTGATTTCTGTGAGAAATGACTCTTATACTGAGCCCTGCATTCCTATGCACCTCCCTTTCACCACAGATCCTTGCTGGAGTGCTTTATGCTCATAATGTGGAGGAGATGCCCCATTCTTCTCACTCCTTTCCTTCATTTCTTCTTTAAGCTAGTATATTTTACTTATCTCCAGTTTGGGAGCTATGCTTTTACACCCAGTCTAAAAGTTTTAGAATATTTTTATTTTTTACCCATTGTTACTGTAGCACTATTTATATAAATTATATGTTAATAAAAGAGTATGTGGTCACTTTAAAACTTTCCCCCTTACCACAGTCTGTTATAACCCACTTCTTTTTTCTTTTTTATTCTTCTTAGTGACAACCACTTCCACCTATCTCTTCTATATCTTTATGTCCATAATTTTTACTATACAACTTTGTTTCATATAAGCATACTAAATAGTATGTTTTATTAGGTTCTTTAAAATAATTTTATCTAAAATTTAAAGGTAAATTCCAAAGCCTAAAAATGATATCTAGTCTCAATCTTATTAATATAGAGTTAATGGTATATGACTAGAATGAACAATTATTAATATGAATAATTTTCTTCTTGCATGTTTCTAATGAGATTTTATTATGCTTAAATGTAGGAATGGGGAGGATAAACCACTTCAGGCCTCTATTCAATCTAAAAACATTATTCAATCTGGAACATCAAACTATTCAATCTGGAAACATTATAAAATAATACTGATACCTATGTGTAAACTGCTAAATTTTGTGTTTTTTTAAAGTTGGATAAAAAGACTATAGTGTTCTTTGTGTTAGTTCAGATGAATAATGACAGTCAGTGCCCTTGAATGTAGCATTTTACACAATTCAAGTTCTATATTGAGCATGTAATTTGTGTCCAATAACATGCTCTCTTGAACTGCTGAGAGCAAAAGAAAGACTCCTTCTGTTTCTTCCATGAAAAATATAGGGCCAGGAAATAAGAATGCTGACTTCAGGTATTTCAATCTATTTTTGAAACTCTTGGTTTTGAACAATCCTAATAAATGATGCTATTTAGTTGTGATTAAGAGTTCAATCAAGAACATCCCAAGGAAAATACAATTTACTATTTGCTTGACCAAAGCTTCAATTATTTTCAAGGTTCTTTTCCAAACAGGACAAATACTTTCCTTACATTCTCTTTCTTATCATGTTCTTTTGTAGGCTCAACCCTGCCTGGAAAATAGTAGTACAGGTGGCTCTCATATTGCATGGTGTTTAAGGGCCTTAAAAATGACAATGAAGGATCACCATGAGTTTGAGGCCACCCTGAGAATACAGAGTGAATTTCAGGTCAGCTTGGGCTAGCGTGAGACCCTACCTCAAAAAAAACCAAACAAACAAAAGAAGACAGTGGAACTAGAAACTGATTAAAGAGATCTTCATAATTGATAAGGAGTTTGTTGCATGACTTATTTTCATTAAAACTAAAGCTCTACTACTATAGTGAAAAATGTATAAGGAAATTTGTATATGTATAGTATATAATAAATAACATAATACAAAAGAAGTAAAACTCATATTTATTTAAATACACTGTCACTAAGTTTTGATATTTTAGTATATAATTGATATGGTCTATATAATTTGATTTGAATTATCTTGATGTTAAAATATTATACTCTATTGAGAAATAGTCATTTCTTTAACCTTTCACCAAATGGCTGGAAAAGTGCTTAATTTTCCCATGTCATCACTTAAGATACAGAAAGCACATCATTTCTGCTTTGAGGAATTGTCAACTACTTTCTAGCTGTGATCAGCTTGGGGCACTCCATTCATTGCCCTTTCAATGTCATGCCATATCTCTGATAATTCTCTGAAAGTGAAGATGTCACTCCTCCAGGACAGCTTTATTCTCTTTGTAACATCTTTCTTACCTCACTTATGCTGGTATGTTCACCTTCTCTCAGGTCCTCTGTTTAGCCAGCCTCACTCAAAGGAGGGCCAATATCAACATACCCACATTCAGCTACTTCCTGCAGCTCCATTTGTGTTCTGTGAAATATCCCCCTCTTGTTTCTTCATTGTATTTTCATCTTTGCCATCAGCTTTCTCAGCGATTATTCATTTGTATAAAGCATCAAGTGGATTTCTCAATGGAATCCCGGGAAGAAATACAGCAACATACCTAGTTCTCTGTGTGAATTGGAAATAGACTGCAGTGACTAATTACTGAAAATTTTGAAACAAGTGTCACTACTGGTCAGTGTTCTTTGTGTGCATCTGATGTATGCACAGTGAGTGTGGACTAAAGAGCTAATAAGAAGCTTGTACTAAATGCAGTTATTCCATTCATATACTATGGTGACTGTAAACTGAAGCTTGATGTTGGAGCACTGTGCTCACTAAGGTGTGCTCACCAAAATTCATGCATGCAGGACCTGAACAAGCAAGGATTGGTTTGCTGTAAGTAGAAACCAAGAATGAATTCACTGATTCATGAAGTGTGGTGGTTTGATTCAGGGGTCCCCCATAAACTTAGGTGTTCTGAATGCTAGGTTCCCAGCTGATGGAGATTAGGGATTAATGTCTCCTGGAGGCAGTGTATTGCTGGGGGCAGGCTTGTGGGTAGGGGTATTATAGCCAGTGTCCCCTTGCCAGTGTTTGGCACATTCTCCTGTTGCTATTGTCCAGGGGATGATGTCCACATTCTGCTCATGCCATCATTTTCCCCTGCCATCATGGAGCTTCCCCTCGAGTCTGTAATCCAAAATAAACCTGCCCCCCCTCAAAGCTGCTCTTATTCAGGTTATTTCTGCAAGCAATGTGAACCTGACTGCAACAGTAATGTTGGTACCACCAGAAGTGGAGTCATTGCAGCTAGACACCTGACTGTGTGGCTTTGGCCTTTTGGAGTTGATTTTCAAGAGGAATGTGGAAGGATTTGAAACTTTGGCCTGAGAGATGCCTTGCAGTGCTGTAAGTACAGCATGATGGACTATTCTGGTCAGAGTTGAAAGACCTGAATGAAGTAAGAACTATGGACTGTGAGGTTTGGCTTGTAAGGGTGACAAAGAGCTTTGTTGGGACTGGTAGTTGGTGTGAGAGGCTTGCTGTTATGGCCATGTCCTGAGAAGTTGTGAAGGCTTGCTTTGTGTAGAAATGGACTGGTGTGTGCAGAAGTATGTGACACACAAAGAAATCTTTGGGCCAAAACTGCTGCCTGTTCAGCTGCAATTGTATGAGAGATTACAACCATTGAGATTGTGCCTTCTGACCTGTATTAGGCCAATAAAAAGAATGCACTTTTTTGAAGGGGTCTGAATGTTCAAGGATTGTCCTGCTCTTCAAAGTCAGCTTTATACCCCCATGGATCAACAAATTGGTACCCCACCTGATATTGTGGAGCATAAGAAATGCAGGAAAGAGAGGGTCCTTTAATTTGCAACATGGTCTTGTGTTTTGGAAATGGCCATGGGCAGTGTGAAGCAGGTTTGCTGGATGCCCGAATGAGCCATGAATATGAAGTATGGGTTACAAGATGGCTGCTAAGAAAATCTGCCAGCCCCCGATGAAGTTTTCCAGGACTCTGAGTAGACTAGCTGGAAGAGCAAAATTGGAACTCCAAAGAATGGCTGCTGGTTAGAATTATTGGACTTGGAGATTTTTCACTGACTAGAGTTGTCGTACTTGGAACTACTGAGTTTGATGTTTGTCCTGTTTAAATCTTTTATTGGTTGAATATATTTCTTTGCTATGCCCAATGCTATCTTTTGCAGTCTGAGTGTTTATTCTGTGCAATTATTGGCTTTGGCGGGATTTTTTGGTATTATGGCTTGGTTAAAAGTCTTGGATTATGAGGATGTTTGTACATCATTAGGATTGATAAAGACTATGGGAACTTTCATAGTTGAGCTGTATACATCGCATTTTACATCATGGATAGTCATCAGTTTATGGGGGCCAGGGAAGATATGGTGATTTGATTCAGGTGTCCCCCATAAACTTAGGTGTTCTGAATGCTAGGTTCCCAGCGGATGGTGATTTGGGAATTAATGCCTCCTGGAGGCAGTGTATTGTTAGAGGCGGGCTTATGGGTATTATAGCCAGTGTCCCCTAGTCAGTGCTTTTGTCACTATTGTCCAATTATGTTGGCCAGGGGATGATGTCCACCCTCTACTCATGCCATTGTTTCCCCCTGCCATTGTGGAGCTTCCCATCAAGTCTGTATGGAAAAAAAACCAAAAAACAGAAAACACCCTTTTTTTTTCTCCCACAAAGGCTGCTCTTGATTGGGTGATTTCTGCCAGCAATGTGAACCTGACTTCAAGAAGAAACAACTAAAAGCTCCTACTGTAGGTATAGCTTTTAAAAAGGGGGAAAAAAGGAACAACTCTACAATATGTCCAAAGATCATTCCTGTGTACATCTCTGTATATTAGTTTATCAAAACAACTTAAAAAATCATACTGGGCCAGGTATGTTTCTAAGAACTTTCCAAATATCTCATTTACTCATTTTAACAATGATGAGGGAGCTAACAATATTTTACCCTCCTAACGATGAAAATAAATCATCTGTCTAGGGTCACCTAGCTTATGTATGGCAGATTCATAACAAAACAATGTGGGTTTGGAAGAAAGGCATACTTTCAACCACCCCACAATGCTTTCTTGCCTCCTGGACCTCTGTTGCTAATTCCACAGGCTAACACAACTGTTCCTCTTGGCAGAGTTAGGTGTATCTCGTTTATTATTACCAATTATGAGTACAGATTTAATAAAACCAATGCACAATGCTACCACAGAGATTACAAAGGCTCTGTGGAGCTCAAGAGAGAGAGTTTATTTAGAGTAACCATAATTGCCAAAAGGGAATGGCTTTGTGGAAAAGGTTGATGGCTGTCTGAAGCAGTGGACTCAGAGGAGCAGAAACTTCTGAGCATAAAGCACGTCACGAAGGCGGAGGAAAACCCAGAGAAATCCTGAGGAAGAACACTATTATTTTCTCCATTTCCACCCATCCTACAAAGTGCTCTCAGAAAATATTCAGATCTGGACTGGAGAGATTTACTTGGAGTTCATTTGCAATTGCTGGAGGCCCTGGCATGCCCATTCTCTCTCTGTGTCTCTCTCTGCTTACAAATAAATAAAAATTAAATAGGAAATAATTGGATCTACTTTATTGGAACTTAAATATCATAAGGCTGATATTTGTCTTGCAATAAACCACTGTACATTCTTGCAAACACCAACCTAAAAATTACAAAAGTGGGTCTTTATTTTTAGTTTATTATACATATATATTATAATCATTTATATATCATTATCTCCTTGCTCCAACTCCTGCCACTTCAGGGCCCTCCTCAGTGGAGTTATGGTAATTACTGTGGGGTCATAAAGGCCTTGGTAAGTCCCTATGGGGGTAGTAGGGGCCTGAGACTCAAGATACTCCTATTGGGTCTGTGGCTTGATGAAGCTATTATTGGGACAAACCTATGTTAAATAGTCACAATTGACCTAACATTCCTAATCCAAATATAGACCTTTTTGTTATTGAAAATATGTTTGGTGGGACAGAGAGATGGCTTAGTGGTTAAGCACTTGCCTGTGAAGCCTAAGGACCCCGTTCAGGGCTCAGTTCCCCAGGACCCACATAAGCAAAATGCACAAGGTGGCACATGCATCTGGAGTTAGTTTATAGTGGCTGGAGGCCCTGTTGTGCCCATCTCTCTTTCTCTCTCTGCCTCTTTCTCTCTCTTTGTTACTTTCAAATAAACACATGAACAAAAATTAAAAAAAAAAAAACAAGATTATCATTTAAAAAATTATGTTTGGTACTGGGTATGGTGGTGCATACTTTTAATCCCAGCACTCAGGAGGCAGAGGTGGGAGGATCACCATGAGTTCAAGGCCACCCTGAGACTACATAGTGAATTCCAGGTCAGCCTGAGCTAGAGTGAGACCCTACCTTAAAAAAACAAACAAACAACAACAACCAAAAAAAAAAAAACAGCTTGGTGAATACCAGTAATAAATATCTTATCCAAGTCCTTGAATTGCAGTTAAAGATTAAAATGCTTGTTTATTTTCAATCATCCTGTGTTTCATTGACACTTCCTGTAATGGCAGCGTGGTGCCTAGCAACAGCCAGTCCTCCTGTGCTCAGTGCTTCCCTTTTCTGTCTTAGGTAAATACAACATTGAAAGGTTATGGGGGTTGTTACTAGAATAACTAATTTCGTGAAACAACATGAAAGATCTAGAGCCAGCCATTCATGGAGATGTAGTCACAGAGAACATCCTAGAAGGTTTGCTGCTCTTGTGGCCTCTCTACTTGATGACTCCTTTTCCAGCAGTGCTCAGAATGACTCTATGATGCATGCAGGGTATCTTGGTTCACAAATGACTTCACTTAAGCGGATGAAGAAAAGAGGGAAGGACCAACATTGAAAAATTAATAATAAAATTAAGCAAAAGTAGTAAAGGTGTGAGAACGAGAGAGATCTGTGTCCCTAGCAGGTGAACCAACCAGCGTTGATACCTTTGTCCATTAAATAAGAGAGAGTAGAGCCTGATGTGGTGGCTCACACTTACAGTCTCAGCGCTTAAGTAGCTGAGGTAGGAGGATCAGTGTGAGTTCAAAACCATCCTGGGCTGCAGAATGAGTTCTAGGTCAGCTTGGGCTAGAGTGAGACCCTGTTTCAGAGGGAATGAGGGGGGGGGTGGCAAAGAGCCAAGTTGATGATATTTACCTTTATTTGGTTTCAAAATGTAAATAGTACTTAGTCATGAGACATTTTTCTACTGGGACTTTTCAAGTTTCTCCCTTCCTACTCTTGAGGTCTCAGCTCAAATGTCAGTATCTCCTCCTCACAGAGCCAGCCAGCCAATGCCTGCTTTACCACAGGTAATCTCTTTCATTTACCTTGTTTTAATTGCCTCTATAGTACTGGACACACTGCCTAATTATTTGGTTCATTCAATTGTATATTGTCTGCTGATTTTTATTGCACAAAGCATAATCTGGGGCTGGGGAGACGGCCCAGTTGGTAAAGTGCTTTCTTACAAACGTGAGGACTTGAGTTTAGATCCCAAGAGCCCATGCAAAATGCCAAGTATGGTGTGGTGCATGCTTTGTAGTCCCATCATTGGGGAAAAGAAGACAGAGAATCTTTGGGGTGCACTTGCCAGCCAGTCTACTCTGCTTGGCAAATTCCAGGCCAGCAAGAGACCATGTCTCAAAAAAAGAGGTGGAAGAAGGTAATGGAAAGGATTTTGGATCAAAATACATTATTGTAAATGAAAAGGTGGACAGCACCTGAGGAGTGATATCCAAGGTTGTCCTCTGGCTTCCACATGCATATGTTCACAAACACATGTGTGCCTGCACCTACCCAAACAGGTGCACACACCCACGCACTCATGAAATATATGAGGGCAGGAACCTTTTCTTGCTTATTCACTTATGTATGCCTGAAACAGGATCTAGTTGGTAGGCATTAAATAATTATTCTGAGAATAAATGAAGGACCTTATATTATTCATTGACACATCACCCACACTCAAGCCAGCACCTGGAATGTAGCCGTCATTTGATAACTACTTTTGAGCATCCATACTATTGAACCTATGGACTTAGCATGCTAGGCAAGCACTCCACCACTGAGTAATCCCAGCACCGTAAGTGAATGAATACTGTAAATGGATGAGTACACATGATAACATTTTGTTTATTTATTTATTTCTTTATTTGCAAAGATTAATAGAGAGAAGAGAGACCCACAGAGGGAATGGGCATGCTAGGGCCTTCAGCCACTGAAAATGAACTCTAGATGTGTGTGCTTCTTTGTACACTGGCTTTTGTGGGTATTGGGGAATCAAATCCAGGTCAATAGGCTTTGCATGCAAATGCCTCAACTAATGAGTCATCTCTCCAGCTCATGATCACCTTCTTTTTTGAAAAAAAATTATTTATTTATTTATTTATTTATTTATTTGCAGAGAGAGAGAGCGCGTGCGCGCGCGAGCGCGCGCGCGCGAGAGAGAGAGAGAGAGAGAGAGAGAAAGAGAGAGAGAGAGAGAGAGGGAGGGAAGGAGGGAGGGAGAAAGAAAGAAAAGAGACAGAGAATGGACATGCCAGGGCCTCCAATCACTGCAAATGAAGTCTAGATGCATGTGTCCCTTGTACATCTGGCTTACATGGGTCCTGAGGAATTGAACCTTTGGCTTTGCAGGCAAATGCTTTAACCATTAAGCAATCTCTCCAGCCCCCTCATGGTCATCTTTTTAATAGCAATGTTGGTATAAATTATTTATTAGCATCTGTATTAATTTCCAATTGGTACTGTAGCAATTTTCCATAAACTTGGTCCCTTTAACAACCAACATAAATTTGTTACTTTGTAGTTCTGGCTGTCAAAAGTCTAATAGTAGCTTATTGGTATCCTATTAGATATCAAGGTGTGGACAAAGAGATACCCTTACACCTGAGAAGTTTCTGACTTTGCCTTATCCATTTTCTAGAGGCTTCCCATATTTCTTGGATTGTGACACTTTTCATCTTTAAAGACAATAATGTCTAGTCAAATCTGTGTCATTCTGCATCACTCTGACCCTAACTTTCCTTCCTCTTCAACTTAGAAAAGATACATGCAGTTCCATTGGGTTCACCATGGGGATCTGGAACAATTTCTCCATCTCATATTCTTTAACTGTCTGCAAAAGTGGTTTTTTTGATGTAACCTAACAGATTTATAGGTTCCCAGGATTAGGATGTTGACCCTTTAGGAGCAATTATTCTGTTTTCCATACTGTTCCTTGGTTTGACTCTGAGAACCTCAACCCTTGTCCTACAATCCTATGGAAACCTCATCTTTGATCTTCCAAGTATGTGCTACATGATTGTCTCCTAGGGACTCTCATCTCAGGACTGTGGCTCGAATGCATGAGCAAGGCTATTTTGCATGAATTGAACAATGAGTTTAGACTTAATACTTCCTCTGCATACAAGCAACCTGAAAAGAAGCAGACACTGACATCTCTGGACAGGCTAAAAATCCATTTCAGTTGCTGGTAGAAGATAATTACAGTCAGAGGAAAATACATTCCATTCCCATCGGCAAAATGAGAACAACACTGTATCTTGTAGGAAGATAAAATTCAATGGGAGCCAAGTAAATTGCATCATTATTAGAAGGATCTGTTTTAAGACTGGAAGGGTAGGGGGGAAAGGCAGGAATATGGACTCTAAAACCTACATTTGGCTAAGGCATTTCTCTTCCTTTTCTTAGGGTAAATCAGCCTATACAATTAAGCAAACCCAGGGGCCTAACACATTAACTTGCTATCAATATATCCTATCTGCCTTGGCACTGCTGGTGTTGCTAGCATTATTTATGAAGGCACTCTTGCTATACTTGCACAGCATGCAGCATTGCTCATAGCAGGCTGCACAGGATTACCAATGACTGATGCCCTAGCAGCTCCTAGCCCTCTGTGCCTATGTCTAATAACTAAATCAGCAACAGCTACGTCCCTGTGTTATGCTTAAGATTACAGTGGAGCCATAAATAAGGTACTGGCAGTGAGATCCAGTTGGCATCAGTGTCTGACTGCAAAGCCTACAAGTTCACATTGTTCCCTGGGCTGCTATAAACTGTGCATCAAAAAGAGATTTTTAAGCTGATAAACTTTAAATATGGACACTTAAATTTTCAGAAATCTTATAGTCCTTGAGTGAAATTGTCCAGTGCAGAATCTACCTGTGAGAAGCGGGAAGAGCAACCCCACAGAAGTGAACACCCGTGCAGTTGCTCTTCTCTCTAAACTATTAAGAATTGCATGGGGAATTATCTTCTGCTACGGCGGAAGGCGGGATTTTTTTTCTCTCTCCAGTGGCTGTCTTTGAGAGAGCTTCAAAAGAGACTAATTGATATTAAGCTTACATGTTACATCCCAGAAAGACAAAATATTTCAAAGTGCCCCTCTCCTACCATTTCCCAGAAGCCACTTAACTGAAATTTATAGGAAGGCAGGTCTCCCTTAAGCTTTTAGAAAATGAGGTCATTGGCCTGCAGAGATGGCTTAGTGGTTAAGGCACTTGTCTGCAAAGCCAAAGAACCTTGGTTCAATTCCCCAGGACCCACGTAATGCATGCGTATGGACTTTGTTTGCAGTGGCTGAAGGCCCTGGTGCATCCTTTCTCTCTCTCATAAGTAATTGTTTTTAAAAAATGAGGTCACTCTCATCAACTAGTGGCTAATTTAAATACCTCTAGCATCTCCCAAATCCATGCAAGTTTTTAACCTCCTTTTTTTCTTGAATCAACTTATGAAGACTGTCTGCACATAGTGGCACAAACACTAGACAGAAGGGTGGAGAAAGAGTCCTGGGTAAGCTGTCCCTTTGGATGGTTACAGTAGTGATATCCACTTTACCACTAAACGGGCTGGGAGAGCCCTTTGCTCCCCTATACTTGACCCTGCCACAGCCCCATCTCACCCAGGTGGATCAGTGTCCTGAATCTGCAAAGATGAATTGCCACAACCCAGGTGGTTTGAAACAAGTTATACGCTCGCTAGCACTGGAAGCCAGAAGTCTGTCATCAAGGAGTCAGGAGGAGCTCTCAAGTCCACGCTCGCCTTCCAAGCTTTCTGGTGGCCCCAGCGTTCCTTAGGGTGAGGCAACTCCACCTCTTTATCTTCGCGGGGACATCTTCCCTGCGTGCCCCCGCGTCTCCATCTCCAGCTTTTTTCTCCGAGGGCCACACGTCTGATGAGTTCATTATGAAGACTGTTAAGCTTCCATACCTGTAAAATTCGAGGTGACAAATTAGGCTGTTGGGGAGTAGGCTGCTGAGGGGAGACTTGATTTGCGTGATACCCAAACTCCCTTCTGCGTGTTCGTTCCCAAAGACATACAGGAGTCCCCCAGGAGCCTGCAGGGGGTCTGGATTTACACGCAGCACAGAGAGTCTGCACCCCGTCGGGTGGCTTTCCATCCTGCTGCACGCGTTGCCCATCAGCCAGCTCTCTCCCAGCAGAATCCGGGGGAGCCTGGCTCCAGCAGCTCCTACCTCCCACGGCGAGATGGCTCCTCCTTCCTCTGAGGCTCACTCCTTCCTGGCAGCTTTCTGTACAACATTCAAACAGCCTGGAGAAACTTACTTTGTTTTGTTTTTTTGACTAGGAATCTAATGTAATTTCATTGCAAGGTGGTTTTTTAAAATGCACCTGAGTATTAAATTTTTTTAAAATCATCATTCATTGTACCTTAGAGAAGTAACCACTATTACCGTTTAGTTGAATTTCCAACCATCTTTCTCTGTGAAGCATATAATCTATTTAAAAAAAAGTGATTAGGGAGAAATTGGACATAGTGGTTCCTCACTGTCCTAGGTCTCTGGTTCACAGAACTGAATGAGCTCACATATAGAACTGTAAGACATAAAACCTATGAAAACAGCAAGCAAGAACCAAAATTTCCTTTTTAACCTGCTGTTTTCACATTACATTTCATAACAATTTTCTTCTGCCACCAAAGATCCCTAAAGCTCAATTTTAGTGCTTGTATATCACTTCATGCTATGCATACTTTGCAATCAATATAACTCTGTATTGTGGGTAAATGCCTAAGGTCCAATTTTCAGCAAAATAATAAAATAATGTAGAACTTTATTCATGCATTTTTGATTAGCTCTGATAATTGTGTTGAAATATGCCACATAATCCAAAGAAACATGCTTAATCATTGTTGATGTCTATAATGAACCATATAAAACATACACATTTGTTTTTTTTTAAATTTTTATTTATTTATTTATTTGAGAGCGACAGACACAGAGAGAAAGACAGATAGAAGGAGAGAGAGAGAATGAGCGTGCCAGGGCTTCCAGCCACTGCAAACGAACTCCCCCCTTGTGCATCTGGCTAACGTGGGACCTGGGGAACCGAGCCTCGAACCGGGGTCCTTAGGCTTCACAGGCAAGCGCTTAACCGCTAAGCCATCTCTCCAGCCCAACATACACATTTGTAATTTTATCATTCCCTTCCATCATTTTCTTCAAATGGTGAGTGTCAACTGTCAGCTCTGACTCGTTTGAGAGGCAGTGTTGTCTTACTTCATGTTACTCTACGTTTCTTACCTGATTCGGACCTGTTTATGAATTAGCATCTTTCTACTTCTGTGTTTGATTATCCAAATGGTTTCTCTGTTTTCCAGTGTGATTTGCTTTCGGCAATTTGTTGATTTCGGCAATTTGTTGAACTGATTTATATTTAGCCCTTACAGTATGCCAGGCAGTAAGCAATGGAGAGAAGAGAGTACTGAGCACGTGGGTGACGCCCGTCTATGTGGAAAATTACCTTGGTTTACTCATTCATTTATGAAATTTTGGGGCTGGGCAGATGGCTCAGAGGTTAAAGGCACTTGCTTGTAAAGACTGTCGGCCCACATTTAATTTCCCAATACCCTCATGAGCCAGATGCACAAAGTGACATGTGCATCTGGCGTTCATGTGCAGTGGCTGGAGGTCCTGGCATGCCCATGCCTTCACTGATTCCCTTGCTTTCTCTATGCTTGCAAATAAGTAAATAATAATTTACAAACTCTTTTCATGTGTTGAGGTTACTAACCCTTTATCATGGATTGTTAACATTTTCACTAACTTGTTATTTTAAAACTTTGGGTTGGGGCTGGAGAGATGGCTTAGCAGCTAAGCACTTGCCTGTGAAGCCTAAAGACCCTGGTTCAAGTCTCGATTCCCCAGGACCCATGTGAGCCAGATGCACAAGGTGTTGCATGTGTCTGGAGTTTGTTTGCAGTGGCTGGAGGCTCTGATGTGCCCATTCTCTCTCTCTCTCTGCCATTTTCTCTCTGTGTCTGTCTATTGCTCTCAAATAAATAAATAAAAATAAACCAAATTTTTTTTTAAAGAAAACTTTTGGTGTGGTAACTGTTGCAGTTACATTTTTGTTGCTGAGACAAAGCACATGAACCAAAGCACCTGATAGGAGGAAACTTCAAGATGGTGGGGGAATGCATGCCATGAGCAGAGGCTGGACATCCCCTCTGCCAGAGCAGGTGTAAAATACCAATGAAAGTGAGCCAAGCTCTGGCAAAGAGGAGCCAGCTATAACATCCCTAAACCTTCCATCAACAGAACACCTCCTCCAGCAAGGCTCCATCCCCAAATTTCCCCATCAGCTGGGAACCAAGTTTCACAACACGTTAGCTTGTGGGAGACATCTAATTCAACCTATCGCAGTAACTTTAAAAATATTTATTTATTTGAGAGACATAAAGAGAGAGACAGAGAGAGTAAGCACAGGCATCTTATCACTGCAAATGAACTCCAGATACATACACCACTTTGTACATCTGGCTTTACATAAGTGCTTGGGAATTGGACTCAGGCCAGAAGGCTTTGCAAGCAAGTGCCTTTAACTGCTGAGTCCTCTCCCCAGCCCAGATATAGTAACTTTAAATGGACATTTAGAAGGAAAATCTGCCCTCAAGGAGCCTTTCTATGGGGTAATGTTATATTCCATTGAATGCATTCATCTTAACCTTCCCCCTATAAAATAGCTTCACCATCTCAGCAACACCTCCGGTCTGGTGACCAAGCCTGTAACACAGGGGCATTTGGAGAACATTGTAGATTAAAATTATGAGATCAGCACGAGATTTACCATTTGAATGATACTCTGCACGTGATGAAAATTTACCAGTCTCTATATTACTTTAATCTTTTTATTTATTTGAGGGAAAGAGAGAATATAGGCATACCAGGGCCTCTAGCCACAGCAAACAAACACCAGAGGCATGCACCACCTTGTGCTTATGTGGGTATTTGGGAATTGAACCTGGGTCCTTAGGCTTTGTAGACAAGCATCTTAACCTTTAAGCCATCTCTCCAGCCCTTTATGTTTTGAAACAGCTCTCACAACAGCACCAGACCCAGCCCAGTCACAGAGACTGACTAGGGATTTTTTCTCATGGGTCTCAGAACTTTCACGTACATTTCACATGATGCTGAGATCTTTTGCAGGTAACATTGCTGAGAAGATGGGGAGTAAAAGTTACAGCCCCCTCTGGTAATACCTCCTTCACAGATCTGCAGGGCGCTGAGGACATAACCTGTCTCAAGCCTGTGGGCAGTGTAAATAGAACTGGCAAGGGGCCTTTAATTCCAAATCAGCCCTCCTCACAATTCTCCTTCCTAAGCTTTTGAAATATCGTCCTTTCCCCCACCTCCATTTCAACTGTCAATTGCACAATCACTGGTTATAATTTAATTTGTATGAAAATGAAAATATATTTTCATTTATATTTCAGTTGAAGATGAGAATATTCTTATCAGTGTGGCTTACTAGAAACAAAAAGACTGAGTAGAAGGGCTCTTCTTTTAGAGACAAAAGATAGAATTCTAAATCACATTTATGTGATCCAATTTAATGGCATGATTATATTGAACTAGACTGTGACAGAATCTAAAAATGTCTAAAGTTTTCATACTCCAACAAAATTTTAGTCTGCTATCCTCATTGGAAGTGCATGAATGCATTATCTCACATTTCCTTTTATTCTGACCCAATGTTTACATTATAATCTCACATATTTTTTTTTCTGGGCAATTTCAAGAGAGTCTTTAGGAGAGCCTTAGTGAAGCAATTGGATTTCATCAGGGCTTAGAAGAGGCGCTTGCCTTTCCTGTTGTTTTATTAATATTTAAAGTACTTTCTAAAATTATTTTTTCCAGATCTTTGAAATTCTGATTTTTTTTCCTAGTGTGATATTGTTGCAGATACTGACAAAATTTGAATGACATACAAACTAATGGTTATATATATAAGATCATGCAACCAGAAGATGTTCAAAATTGTTTGATTAAACAAACATATTCTAAGGAACATGTAATCAATTCCTTTTATGAAATGAAATCAAAATAGGTGACTTGTGCTTAATGTTATATGTAAGTTGCCTGAAATATCATCTAGAATGTTTTCCAAAGGCCCTTGGTGCTATTGGGAAATGGTGGAATATCTAAGACATGGTGCGTAGGGAGAGTATGAACTGAAGGAAATTGTGTGACCCTAGTCTGTCTTTTTTTTTTTTTTTTTTTTTTTTTATTCCATCCTGGCCATGCAACAACCAGTTTGGCCTCAAGTATATGCTCTGATAGGATTTGCTTCTTTGTCACAGAAACAAATGCAATGGAATCAGTTGACTTGGCCTGGAACATCAAAACTGTGCGCAAAAACAAATCTCCATAAGTTAGTTATCTTAGTCTTTTGTTACCTTTATGAAAAACTGAGCAACATACAGTTTACTTATTTTTTATTATTTTTATTTATTTGCAAGTAGAGACAGACAGAAAGAGAGAGAGAAAGAGAGAGAGAGAAATAATAGGCATGTCAGGACCTGTAGTCACTGAAAATAAACTCCAGATATATGTCCCACTTTGTGCATCTGGCTTTACATGGGTACTGGTGAAATGAACTCAGGTCATTAGGTGTTGCAGGCAAATTCCTTAACTGCTGAGCCACCTCACCAGCCTTAAGGTTGATTTAATTTTTTTATTGTTTTATAAATTTGAGATAGAGAGAGAGGTAGATATAGAAAGAGGGAGAGGATGGATGTGCCAGGGCCCTCGGCCCTTGCAAATGAACTCCAGATACATGCACCACCTTGTGCATCTAGCTTATGTGGGTCCTGGGGAATCGACCCTGTGTTCTGTGATTTTGCAGCGAAGTGCATTAACCACTAAGCCATCTCTCCATCCCTGAGATTTATTTTTCAAATAAGTAAAATTTACTCAGACACAATTGTGGGTCTTATAAATAACTGATGCTTAAGGGTTCTGTCATTCCAAATACTTCACCAGCATGAGGTTATTAACCTTCATAACAACTGTACATTGAATGCCATTACCCTCCCTTCACAGCTGAAGAAGTGGACGTACAGAAAGGCTAATTCATAATCGTATCACCATAGTGCAGGGTTACGTTTCAACTTTGAACTGCTTGGCTTATACATCTGAGTTCTTAACCAGTTTGGAGCACTGCCCCTTTCTGGGTGGTTTTCTGTCTGAGTATGAGTCCAAGAGCCTGACCTCTCTAAACATCTACTGTATGACGAAACGTGACTACTTCCCCTAGATCGGCAAGGTAGACCCACAGAAAGTTGCACAGTGACATCCCAAGTTTCTTCTTGTCATGTTATCTGTTGGTGGACTGTCTTTATCTAGGAACACCAGACTTTTGCATAGAAATGATGGATGCCTAAACAATTCTGAACTTCAAAGTAAATACTTTCTTTTTTTTGGGGGGGGTAGGGTCTCACTCTAGCCCAGGCTATCCTGGAACTCCCTCTGTAGCCGAATCTGGTCTTGAATTCATGGGGATCCTCTTGCCTCTGCTGCCTGAATGCTGGGGTTAGAGGCATGAGCCACCACACTCATCCCAGGTAGGTACATTTTTAATATAAATATGCCTCATGTGATAGCACAGATTAATTATACTAAAGTGTCTGAAATTCAGATTTAAATGGCTGTCCTATATTGTCTTGGGCAACACTACCCAAGTCCATTTTATTCTCAAAAGTTGTCAATTGAACAAGTAAAAAATATGCATTTGCAAATTTGAAACTCATGACGTGTCAATTGCCAGGGTGCTCCAAAGAATGACTGAGATATCAGAGCCAACACAGGTATGTGATATGATTTGGAGCCCCCCCACAAACAACCCTGTTAGTCCCCCAGCAGGCCAGAGCCCATGTGCTGGCAGCTCCTTGTGCCCAGTGCACTAGGCAGTGTGACTTCATGCACCAATGCCAGGAACGCTCCCTTTCCGAAAGATTTGATCTGTCTCTTTATAGTTCAACCAAAGCCTGAGGCGCTGCGGGGGGGGGGGGGGGTGTGGATGGCAGTGTAGGCAAACTGTCACAAGCTCCCAGTGGTCCCTTGTACTCCCACAATACTTTTGATCTCTAATCCGAAATTTAATGAAGCATTTGAGACTTTTTATTGAGAAGAACATCCTTTGTGTTCTGTTGCTTTGTGGTGGTTCCATTTCAGCCATAAAATGTGGAGAACCAGATGGATGAATATATGAGAACAGAATTTGGTCTGGGCTGCTTTGTATCAGATAGCCTTTAAGCTAACACTGAGACTGAACCAAAGTACATGATTCCATGTTAAATTAATTGCTTAGGTAGGCTTCCCATTACAGAGTTCACAGTGACCTTCAAAAATATTGTCCTTTGAGGTATGCTGTGTCAAAATCATGCAAAGTGCCATTTAATTGATATATTGAGTTTAAAAGCAGCCAGCTCTATCATATTAGCCTTGTGTTGGTCACATCAGCAAGTGCTCAATAAATAAGTTGTTGGCTGATTGACTGTGGGGAGGGGGGGATATTGGAAAAGAGCACTGGACGATTTTCTTTGCTGTATGGCCAGATGTCCTCTACAAGGGTGAATGCAACAGAGCACAGCAGGGCAGCCGAAAGCAATCAGAGGAACTGGTGGAAATTATTCAGCGAGAGCAGAAGAGAAGAGAAACACATTATCTGCATTCCAAGCTGGATGGATAAGCATTTGAAATGGCATTGTCACAGCAGTAAGGATGGGGAAAACTGCAGGAGGAGAAGTTGTGAGACTTGGGCTTTGGGTCTCTGCCAGTACCCACATGTGAGACCTTGGGAGCATTGACGTGCATCATCTCCCGAACGCTTTCTGAGGTCACTTCAATTCTTTAGCTTTGCAGCTGTTGTTGTCTCTGGTTTATATGCATTGATGCATCAAGAAGCTGTAGCTCTTTGTCTCCTCCCAGGTATTGAGCTGCTAATTCTGAACCATTCTAAGAAGATAATGTACTTGAAAATGCAGTATCAATTTCTCATGAATATTGTGAATCTTAAGACCATTCAGCTTATCAGTCTACCCAAGATCAATCACATAATACCACCTTTCTTATTTGAGTAGTACTGATATAAACATACCATATTTATTAAGAATCTACTGGGCTGGAAAGATGGCTCAGTGGTTAAGTGTGCTTCATGCACAAGCATGAGTGTTGAGGGGACCTGACACTATTGAGTTTGTATCTCTAGATCCCACACAAACAGCTGGGCATGGCCTGTAACCTCTGGCCCACAAAGGAGAACAGAGATCAGGGAAACCCCCTGGGCTCACGAGAAATAGCAAGCTGCTGTATCAGTTACAGACTGCTGCGCAGACAAATACTAATGGAAGAGCAATGGAGCGGAATACTGTATGTACAATGGTCAGCTCCCACCTCAGGCACATGCCCACTGCTGCAAGGGCATATACCTATGTATACAAGACACATGCACAAACACAGAAATCTCCTACCTGTTACGTACAGTGAGTGAGAGGGTTCCTGTCTTCAAAGAGTTTATATTCTAATTAGGGAAGTGAAATGCTAACGAATGCAAACTGTTTTGCAGGGGTGTCATGAAGGCCACCATAGTGGCTTAGAAATAAGATAAGCTTCTTCTAAACAAACCACCCAGAGCACACTGGAGATGTGCCTGATTAGCTTTGCTGTGTGTGATCTACACCGTTGACATGGAATTGAAGGTTGAGGGGTGAGGGATGAATGGCCAGCTTTGATAGCCAAAGAGACCCATAATGAAAAGTGAGTAAAAGAAGCAAAAAAGAATCATTGGGAATACAAAAATGGTGTTTGTGGAACAAAGACTGAGGGCAGAGAAAGACCACGTGCCTTGACCTAGAGAAAGCTTCGTGAGCAGTACATAGCATCCTGTTACTGTCCACCAGATCAGTCTTAGAGCAAGATGTTTTGTGGCAGCATCCACCAGTGACCATGCACCAAGTCTTTCCCATTGACTCCAGTTCTTTAAAAAAGTTACTTCTTGCTCCCCATACTAAAGCTGTCTTTCTGTCCCCAGCAAGTTTGTAAGGACCTTGTATATTTTATATATTTTGGTGTTTTTTTTTGAAAAAAAATTGAAAATAAATGCTCTCTCCTGCAGATGATACAATTTGCTTGTATGCCTGTCTTATCTAAAGAGTTATTTCTAATGTCTTCAGATATTTCAGTGCCTATCCGCAGTATTTAGTACACCATAGCCCCAAATTCCATTTTAACCTCCTGAAGCAGGGGCCACATTTTCTTCACAGTCTCTTATATTTCTTAGCACCTAGTAACTCTTCAGTAAATATTGGTAAAATTTGTTGCTTCACACTTGTAGTATATTTTATTCTCTAAAAAAAAAAATTCTGCCATTGACTTCTAAATCCTACAGAAATATACTTCTTTCTCTACTAGAATGAATTAGGGTACAAGAATAGAAACGGATGGAAAAAAATGTAATTGGGAGTGAGCAGAAATCGTGGCCTTCCTATTTGTACCTTTTATTGAATATAATGTATGAGCTTCAGTGTAATGTGTAATGTGCTCATCAATTTTCATCTTGCCATCCTTTCATTTCATTGTGGCTGCTGTCCCCATCCTAATCTTCAAAGGGTCCTATCAGGAGGATCATCACAGCTGCCAGATGGCTCGCCTGTAATGCCACTGATCTGTTCAACCTATTTTCCTTGTGACTTTCACAGGTAGAGAGTGACTGCACTCACTCTGATAATCCCCTCTCCAAAAGCACAGAACTCAGAAGGTTTGTGACCACAGTCATCTCTTCTGTTATACAACTGATGTCAGACAAATATTCCCTTCCGGTCCGCATTTAAAGGGTCATAGCACATGGGATTACATGATTTACTCTCTCTGTTTTATTAAAGGCCTAGCTTGAATTGAAGACACAAAAAGCGAGCTTCTTTTTTTTCTAAACTGATCATTTCACTGATGTCTAAATGTCTCACATACATAGATAGAAAAGCCAGAACATCCCACTTTTTCCTCTAATGTTCCCCTTCCACATTTTACCGTACACAAGCCAAGTTAATGCAAAATCTGTAGTTAGTGTTAAAATTCATGACTAAGTGTGTATTAGTTTGAGGAGGCTTACTCTATAGATCTATAGAAGCAGACTTGCTAAACTATCAAGTTCAGATGTAGCATGTTTATAGTCTGGCATTCCTCAAGAAATAAAACGTTAGGGCACTTTTTATTAGGCTGGTGGTTGTACCCTTGTCTCTAAAATGTGAAGAAATCTACCTGCTCTCTGAATATGACTTTACCATACAATAAAACCTTTTGCTTTGGGACAAAGAAATATACATATGCAACTCCACTGCTTATTCAAATGGAGTTATAAAGGAAAACTTCATGCAAGCTGAGTTCTTAATTTCCTACAGTAAATTCAAAGATACACAGACAAAATTTCTATTTTGATATCCTTACTGGATAAATTTCATTTTGCTTATTATATACAGGGCCATTACTTTTCTCGCCAAATTCCATTAATTGTGCAATTCTCAATGACTCACATATAAACACACATGTATGATCCAAGATGAACTAATTAGCATTTCATGACAGTAGAAAACTTCCACCTAAATTCATATGTTTTGACAATACTGACAGCGTATACCGCACCATTCGGTTTTCTTGAAACATGCTAAGATACATATGTACCTACATTATGAGTTCATAAATAGCAATCATCATACTGCATGTTACTCTGCATGGCAGCCAATAATGCGTTTACATTAATGATCTTTCAGGCCATAGTGTGTGCATATCAATGAATACCAACCATCACTGAGGTACTCAGAGTAATAGCATGAGGCTCCAACGAAAATGTAAAGAAGTACTGCAGATTTCTCTCCAGCTGTGTGCTCAATGAACAGGGCTTGACTGTTTATGGTGGTTTACATTTTTAAAGTCATGGTTCAAATGCCGAATGAATACATTATCTAGTTTTACTAGGTGAAAAAATGATTTCCTTCCATTTAAATTCCTTTGTGGTAAAGCAATACAGCGAGGACCATACTTTAGGTCACTAGATTTGACCTATACAGCTACTGGAAGTCATTTCAGCGAATAGTTCCACTTTGTAGGATTATCTGTAATGACGTATATGTTGAGAAAGAAAAAAAAAAAACCCACAGTGAGGTATAGTCGCTGGTAACTATTCAGGAGAACAAGACGCAGTGACCAGGAAGACAATGTGACCTGACACAAAGAGCAGAAGCAAGCAGGGTAAGGAGCCGAGTCCACACTAGCCATGGAGCGCATGTCTGGGGACACTGGGTTTCACTGGCTGAAATATATTATTACATAAATCCCTCACACTGGAGGTTACTGGGCCTACCACATCTAACCTGTGGAGTAAAGAACATGATGTCCCTATTCCATCAGAATCACTGGTCCTTGAAGAAGTGTCAGCACTTGGCCATCGCTGTGGTAATGTGTCCACTTCTCTGTGATGCTAAAGGCATCTGAGTTCCACAGACTCTCCCCCTGGATGGGACCAATAGAAAGACAGGGTAATAGGGACACAGGACAAGCTACGACCAGAGAACGTCCTGTCCACGTAGTTCATATCAAACAAGAAGCTGGGTTTTCCTAATTCTCTTGCTTAATCTGGTCTAAGTCACAGGTAAGGAAGGTGACTGCAATGGTCTGTGCTAACAGATTCTCCATCCCTAACACCCTGTTGGACCCTGTTAGGCTGCTCCAGCAGTCTTGCTGAGCGATTTCTTCATGGATAAGAGTTCACCTGTCAGAATTTTTTTTGTTAAATAAGGTGTCTATTTATGTACTCAAACAATTATGATACATCTGCTACAGATCCCCACTCCATCTTGGAATGTGAAGGAACATGAAGAGAAAAGGGAAAACAAAGTAACTAGTAAAATGGGGGAAAGTCTGAGATTTTCACACCTTTGGGGTTTTTTTCCATCCTCCCAGCTATTTTTTACTTGCTAACTCTGCCGTCTGTTCTGGGGCAGTGTGTTGCTGTCTTCTGGGTGAGTTACACAGTGCTGGTCGCACTGGCTGCTCCAGCATCACCTTCGTTTTCAAGCCAGAAGTTTGTCACTGGAAGAGGTGAATTACCATACATAACAGACAAAAAAAGAAAGAAAGAAATTATGAATTAGGACTTCTAGCCTAAAGGAGGGAGACTAAAGACATCTGTTATGGGATTCAGAGAGGGTTAAGTGCCTGCCAGTATTACTAAATTTTGTGCTCAGTCGAAACTGAACCAAACAGAAGCCCGAGGAACTTAGCGATAGAAAGGACTTTAGAATTTAATCTGGCCCAGCATTCTCACTTTACGGCCAAGACATGGATGGCTGAAATATAACCCTTAAAGGCTACGAAACTGAACGTGACAATTCACGACCAGCCTGCCAAGGAGATCAAAGCACTGAACAAAAGGCCAAACTCACTTTTGAGATTCATTTGCTAAGAAGAAAAATGATTTTAGGCAGTACGAAAGCAGAAGAATATTCAATAGTTATGTACAATTTATATATATATATAACAGAGAGAGTCCTGCAACATACTCCAGGCTAGAACTCATGCTTACATTGCTCCTGCCTCTACCTACCTAATTCTGGGATAAAAGGTTTGTGTCACCCTAGAATCTGCACATTAATTGGGTGATAAAAAAATTCCTGTAAGTGAAAATAAAGCAAGCCTAGCAATGTTCCATAAAAATACAGCTGCGTTGAAAATGTGCTCTTGGGCTGGAGAAATGGCTTAGAGGTTAAGGCGCTTGCCAGCCAAGCCAAAGGGCCTCAGGTTCAGTTTCCCAATATCCATGTAAAGCCAGATGCACAAGATAGCGCATGTGTCTGGAGTTCATCCGAAGTGACGAGTGGCCCTTGCATGCCCATTCTCTCTCTCTCCCTCCCTCCCTCCCTCCCTCCCTCCTTCCCTCCCTCTCTCCCTCATTCTTTCTCTCTCTCTCAGAAGGAAGAAGGAAGGAAATAAAGAAAGGAAGGAAGAAAGAGGAAAGAAAATAACATGTGCCCTTGGTTGTTCCTGAAAAATCTCTACCTACTCTTCCATGGGGAGTGAGGTTGGCCAGGTGGTGTCTGGAGTTTTTTGACAAGGCACTAACAAGAAATACTTTGCAAATTTTAAAGTTCTTTATTTTCAGGAGATATTGGATAACTCACTAAAGATATGGGTATTTCTCTAGCAGTGATCCTGAAAAGATGAACTTCAGCCTTCCTTTAAACCCTACTAAATAAATAAATATATTTTATTTATGGTTATAATTAGTTAATTAAATTAAATATATCTGTATAGAGAAAGCATTTTTCAATTTGCAGCAAAATCCAGGAGAATTTTTTTTTTTTACTTAAGTGATAAATTCATCCACTGGTAAACATGAATTTTATATTACTGACACACTGTGCCTATTTTAAAACACTTTGAAAAACAGCATGATTTTTAAAAATATATTTTTATCTTAGTTATTTATTTGCAAACAGAGAGCGAAAGAAAGAAGAGAGACAGAAAGAGAGAATGGGCACACCAGGGCCTCTAGCTGCTGCAAATTAACTCCACATGCGTGTGCCACTTTGTGCATCTGGCTTTACAAGGGTATTAGGGAATCAAACCCAGGTTGTTAGATTTTGCAGGCAAGTGCCTTAACCGATGATCCATCTCTTCTAACCAAATGCACTTTTCTTTTAAGTCATCATTTGCTTCAGATATTGGATTTTGTACATTAGTGCATCAACACATGGAATCAAAAATTATTTCACATTACAACTCATCTCATCATGCTTATCTTTTGTTACTTCTGCTTAATGACAGTGGACATAATTGTGTGCATTGACTTAAACCCTGGCTATGTATTTTATCTGTTGGGATCTCATCTCCACAACTTCTGGAATGTCTCAAGACTTCCTGCTTTGGTGATGTCATTCATTCCCATGACTTTTCCCACACTATTCACATCATCATGAAATCCTCTTTACTCTCCAAACTATATCCAGAACTTGAGAAGTGTTTTCATACATCTACTACTAGGCAGTAACATTTGAGTGTCTGCTGACCCATGCCTATTTGTTACCATGGCCTCTGACTGTCGTTGCTTGAATCCTCAACCCTGTATTCTGCTTTCATCATCCACGAGCTAGAAGATTCTCCTAGAGGCTCAATGGTCCATGTTCTCCTGGGCCTCATCCTTGTGAATGGCTTCCCATGGCATTCAGCGTAGCCTCTACGAAGACAACATCATCTATCTCTTTGTCCTGACCCCAACCTTTGCTGGGTTCCAAACATGGGGGATATAAGGGAGGAAATGTGGGGATCAGGATTACAGATAAAGTGAGCAGTCTCTGAGGGAGATTTTTGTCTCAAGAAAATATTCCTGCATAGCTTACTAGTTCTGGTGGGAGAAGCTTTTTTTTTTTTTTTTTTTAATAGATTCTCACCATAGCCACTGCATTCATGGCCTCCTAGGACAAATTGGTCTCCATTGTTTGCAGTGTTGGCTGCTGAGGTAGAATTAAAAAAATGCACACTCTTCACATGTCATGCTGTTATAAATAACTTAGCTCTTTAATTATTTTGACAAACGCTCTTTGGAGAAAGTGTCACGAAATATGTTCTTCATCATTTGCTATGCCATACCCATATCTGCTCCTATTACATTGATGCTATTTATATACTTTCTCCAATACTGTGCACCCCAGGGCTGTTAGCCAAGCCATTTCTAGCTCCTCTGTTAACAACCAGGCCCTTTGCCTGATGCTAAGTTACTTGATTAAATGGGAGGTCCTATTTCTAGGCCATACGTTCAGGGTGTCTAATCACGCTCATTCTCAACACATAAGGGAGTTTACAGGTGCAGAACTTGTGGCTTATGTCTCAGAATTCACAAGTAGTCTCTCAAGGGATGGAAAACTGTTCTAAGCTTACGCATCTACATTTTCTCCAGAATTTGTATTTCCTGTGCTGCACTGACCTATAAGAGAACTTTTGCCTGCACATTAAGAACATCGTGTGCATGAAGAGCCTCTCCCTTCATTTCTGTGACATTTAATGTAGGCTCTGACTGGACGTTCTTCCAGGGGCATTGCAAATGCCACGCTGAGAAGTGCATGAGGGCATTCCAGCATGAAATTTCATGCCCAGTGTAGCCCAGCATTTAGTCACCTAAGAATAATAGTAGTGTTGGAAAGAGAGTGCAGTTGTAAAGTACCCAAAAAAGCTATCCTCCGTTTTCCTCAAATATAAAGACTCCCTATAAACTCTGACTTCCAGTCATAACTTGATGACAGTGGTCAATGAGATTCCACAACACAAAAAATTTCACAGACTTAAGTATGGCTTAGATTAAAGGTTTTTTTTTGTTTTTTTTTTAACACACATATATTTGTGGAGTATGTGCACTTGTGTGTGTGTGTGCAGGCCAGAGATCAGCATTGGTCGTTTTCAATTGTTGTTCACATTATTTTTTAAAAAAATATTTTTATTTATTTATTTGAGAGAGAGACAGAGGCAGACAGAAAATGAGAGAGTATGGACACTGCAGACCCTCCGGCTGCTGCAAATGAACTCCAGATGCATGCATAGCTTTGTGCATTTGCCTTTATGTAAGTACTGGAGAGACCAACCCCGCCTGTCAGACTTTATAAACAAAGCCCTTGGGGTTCTTTGTTGTTGTGGTTTGTTTGTTTTGTTTTTGTTTTTCAAGGTATGGTCTTGCTATAGCCCAGGCTGACCTGGAATTCACTATGAAATCTCAAGCTGGCCTCGAACTCACAGCGATCTTTCTACCTCTGCCTCCCAAGTGCTGGGATTAACGGTATGCACTGCCACACCCCGCTTACAAGCAAGTGCTTTTAACCAGTGAGCCATCTTCTGGACCCTACCTTCATTTTTGGAGACTATATCACTGAGTGTGGACCTCGTGGGTTCATCAACACTAGCTGGTCATCCAGCCCCAGAGACACCCAGCACCAGCATCACAGGCGTGCCCCATCACTGTCCCCAGCATTTATGTGGGCGCTAGGGATCCACATTCACGTCTACGCACCTATACAACACACACTTTACTGGCCGAGCCATCTCCGCACCCCTGGATGTAAAGATTTGACGCTGACTTATGTTTAGGTTCTAAAGGCTGACAGGGGCTTGTGCTTTGATTTCTCCTTCCTCGCTTTCCATGTGCCTCCGATGTATTTTCTTCCAGACAAAACAGAATAAAGACCACAAAGCAAAAATTAAACTTTTCAAAAACCCCTTCAAATCCACCAATTTATTTGTTATAGCCTATAGCTGGCACATGCCTTACACACATTATTTCCTCTGAGGCTGATTGTTTTCTAACAGATCCAGGAATTCCTTATTCTCCCTCCCCCCCCCAAAAAAAGTCTAGGTATCAATCATTCTCTGATATGGCTTACAGAGGGTTTGTCCCCAAAAGCCCGCATGTTAGAAGCCAGTCAAAGTAAACTGCTCCTCCTACATATCTATGTTCTAAATGAGCAGCTGTTAAACTGTCCGCTTTTGGGCATGTCATATTCACTGTGCTTGTCCTGTTATCTGGGCTGATCTTGTTGGCCAGAATTCCCTGCATGGAGATGCTGAACAGCACATATCAGAGAAGCTGCCTTACCAACACAGTAGCCAAACACCTCTCCAAAAAGAACCATCATGCTGCCTCTTCCCATCCATGCTTCCTCCAGCCCAGTCTATCCTCCCTGAGACATGCTGGACAGAAGACATGGCCCAACGGGAGCAGATGCAGCCCCTTTCCCACACAGAGCTTTAAAAATACCCTGAATGAGCCGGGCGTGGTGGCACACGCCTTTAATCCCAGCATTCAGGAGGCAGAGGTAGGAGGATCACCATGAGTATGAGGCCACCCTGAGACTCCATAGTGAATCCCAGGTCAGCCTGGGCTAGAGTGAGACCCTACCTCGAAAAAAAAACAATCCTGAATGAGCTACATTAAAATTACCACTGTCCTTAAACCAAGGCAACTCTCCCAGGGAACAAGCTAGCTCTGAACTGTCCCCACACCTCAGCACCCAGAACTTCTAAAGCAAATGTGTTCTCTTATAAACACTGATCACAAAGAGAAAAACTGTTAGAGGAATAACACTGACTCAAGAAAGAGAGAGAGCGAGTGCCAAACGTGCAGATACCCTGCTTCCCAATTCTCAAGAGCACCGCTTGTTCTCAGCACATGGGCGTGGCCAGCAGCATGCCTTCGCGCTAGATGTGAGGCACAGCTACAGAAGCTTGCAAACAGGTACTTTGGCACTGGAAGGACATGGAGATGTTGGCAGAAACCCCAGAACAGGTAGGTTAGCAAGAAGCAGTGAGTGCAAGCCTGGGTTAGGCTCCAAAATACAGAGCAATTTTGTCACTAATTATAACTTACTTGATAATTCTTTAAAAATTTTTAATATATTTTTTATTTTTATTTATTTATTTGAGAGTGACAGACAGAGAAAGAGGCAGAAACAGAAAGAGAATGGGCGCATCAGGGCCTCCAGCCACTGCAAATGAACTCCAGATGCTTGCACCCCTTGTGTATCTGGCTAATGTGGGTCCTAGGGAATTGAGCCTTGAATTGGGGTCCTCAGGCTTCACAGGCAAGCACTTAACCTCTAAGCCATCTCTCTAGCCCAATAATTCTTTTTTTTTAAAGATATTTTTATTAATTTATTTACAAGGAGAGAGAAAATGGGCATGCCAGAGCCTGTAGCTTCTGCAAACGAACTCCAGATGCATACACTACTTTGTGCATCTGGCTTTGTGTGATTGCTGGGCAATCAATCCCTGGGCATTAGGCTTTGCAAGCAAGTACCTTAATGACTGAGTCATCTTACCAGTTCCATTACATTATAATTCTATAATAACAGTTAGGCAGGGAATACTGGATTTTGGAGGGTCCTCACATGTTAATATCTATTCACCACTGATATACGAGCAACTTTAACACACTGGAAATGAAGTCTGAATTTCAAGTCCTCTGCATTATGGAACAAAGTGTTCCCCAACTTGTTCTATTTTTGCCGCTGGACCATTTCATTTTGAAGACACACTTGGGGAAGGTGATAGCATTTAGCAAACCATATTTGTTTTGTTTTCATTCTCTGTTTTTGTAGTTTTATGTGTTGATGCTTGATCTGATAAATGCATAATGCCCAGAGGTGCCGCTGTTGGCATTAATAGCAGCCTCTTACTCACACCTAGTCCCAGGCAGAACAGCTCAGCCTCGCTGTCAAAGGAGCATGAGTCAGACATGTCCACGAGAGGAGGGGATGACACCATGCAGATGGAAGCTACAGGGAGGAGGGCATGTGGCGAGTGGGGAGGACAGTTATGCGCTGAAGCGCAGGTCACCATGGAGGATTAGCATGAAGTCTCTCAATAGATCAGTGACTTAGGCAAGATGCTGAAACCACATAAACCTCACTGTTCAAAATTTTTTTCATTGATTTACTTATGAGAGAGAGAGAGCAGGCTCGCCTGGGCATCTGACCACTGCAAGCAAACTCCAGATGCACATGCCACTATGTGCGTCTGGCTTACATGGGTTCTGGGGAGTTGAACTTGGGTCCTTAAGCTTCTCAGGCAAATGCCTTATCCACTAAGCCATCTTTCCAGCTTGACCTCAGTATATTTTTCAATTTTTTTGTTTATTTTTATTTATTTGAGAGTGACAGACAGACACAGAGAGAGAAAGGTAGGGTGAGCTTCACTACTAAAAGCATTTATGATTCCATAACTGTAATTAAACACACTGGGGGTGTACTTTTATGGGTTGATTGAACACAGATAGATCTTGTGATTCTTCAATATGAATTTGTAGAAGGATGGGTTTTGTTTTATTCAATCAACAGTAAGTATCATTTACTGGAAGACTATAAGACATAATTTATACTTCGTTTTGAAGCAGAGACTCACTCTAGCCCAAGCTGACCTGGAACTCACTCTATGGCCCAAGCTGGCCTTGAATTCATGGTGATCCCTGTACCTCAGCCTCTTGAGTTCTGGGATTATATGTGTGAGCCATCATGCCCAGCTTTCAATTTTACTCTTTTTAATTTTTTGTCTGTTTTTATTTATTTGAGAGTGACAGTGTATGCATATATTTGTTTATGTGGCTGTGTATGTGCGTGTGTCTGTGGTGTGTCTGTGTGGGGTGTGTATGTGTCTGTGCGTAGTCTGTGGTGTGTATGTGTGGTGTGTTTGGTGTGTGCAGTAAGTGTATGCATGTATGTGTGCAGATGCACATGCCCCATACATATGTATACAGACACCAGGGGAGGGCAGTGGGTGTTCTGTATCACTGTACCACATCTTCTTGAGACAGAAGAGGGTATGTCACAGACCTAGTGCTTATACCATTTTTTAGTTAAGCTGGTCGACCAGTAATCCCAAGTTATTGTCCTGTCTTTGCACTCCCTCTTCCTCGTGGTGGGGTTACAGGCATACATGGCCTCACACAGCTTTTCATGAGTGTGCCAGAGATCAGAAGCAGGTCCTCATGCTTGTGTAGCAAGGACCCTTACCAAGTGAACCATCTCCTCAACCCTCAAAAACAGTTTTAAAAATTGTATGTTGGGATGGAGAGATAGCTTAGCCAATAAGGCACTTGCCTGTAAATCTTAAGGACCCACGTTTGACTCTGCAAAGTCCATGTAAGCCAGACACACAGGGTGACACATGCACACAAAGTCACTCATGCATGCAAGGTGGCATCTGTGTTTGGAGCTTGACTGCAGTGGCTACAAGCCCTGGAGTGCCAATTATCTCTCTCTCCTCAAAAAGTTAATAACATATATACATATATCTGAAGAATATTTTTGAGTGTGTATGTATATGGTATGCAAGTATGTGTGTATGCATGTTTGCATATGTGTGCATGTATGTGTGTGCACAGAAGCCAGAGGCCAGCACTGGGTGTCTTCTTCTATTGTTCTCCTCCTTATTTTACTAAGGTAGGGTGTCTATGTTGAACCCAGGGCTCATCAGTTTGGCTAGGCTGGCTACACAGCTTGTCTCCATCTCCTGAGCACCGAGATGATAAGTGGACCACCTACCAGTCATGTGAGTGCTAGGAATCCAAACTCTACTCCTCATGCTTTATGCACTGAGTCGACGCCCAGCCCCTGAACAGACTTTTAAACACTTAATTCATAAACAGTATACTGTAGCAACAAACTGTAGAATTTACACTATCTTAGGTATTTTAGTAACCTAGAGGCTTCTTAAGGTATAAAGGAAAATGGTCTATATGTAAATACAATGCCACTGTATATAAGGGACTTGAACATTCATGGATTTGGAGACTATTAGAATTAATCTGTTGAAGATACTGAGGTATAATTGTGTTCTCCTTCTACTTTAAAAGTCAGAAATCCCCAGCTAGACTTGTGTCTCCAAGGTAGAGTGGATTGTTATATGAGAGGCATATGCACTCAACTCGATCATCGCTTCAAAAGGGCTTATCTTCAACGTTTCATGAAACTTGGCCAGTTACCTCCCTAGTAAATGGCAGAACAAAGATACAAATATACTGCTCAGTCATCCAAGCCTGATCATCTAACTACATACTTTCTAGTTAAATGCCCAAACAGCCATGCTTACTGCATTCGTGTACATGTCTGTCAGTGTGCTGCAGAAATGACACATCGTGTTGCCCGCATGAATGGTTATCCATAAAGTCAGACCATTGCACCGTCCTACATAGCTCAGTAGAGCAGTTAGGAAAATGTAACCTTAGAAATTAAAGCTTTTGGATGAAATCATTATATTTTCTTACATTATTCGATTTGACACTTCTGGGGCTAGAGAGATGGCTTTGTGGTTAAGGCATTCACCAGCAAATGCTAAGGACCCAGATTCAATTCCCCAGGACCCACATAAACTACATACACAAGGTGGTGTATGCAACTGGAAGTTGTTTGCAGTGGCTGGAGGTCCTGGCATGCCCACACTATCTGCCTTATTCTTTCTCTCTCTCAAATGAATAAATAAAAATAAAAAGTAATTTAAGATTTTTTTTATTTCTAAAAGTAAATGAGTAAATAAATCCTTAGTTATCTTTAAATTTCCCATATAAGACATAAGTTATGTACAGAATGAACCTTGGTTAGACATAACTTAGAGAATAAGCAATTCTCCAAACCTAATTTATCCTGACATTTTCCTCAACATCTCTTTTGTGTGGGTCTATAAAAAAAAAGGAAGAAATTGGTAAAAGAGCAAATATTTACTTCTGTCTAACTGGGAAGGAAAACTCAAAGTTAGGGAAAAAAATGTCTTAAAATTAAAATGCCATGAAGCAGGCCCACAAAGGAGGAAAATTGCCACCAGCATGAAACTGACATGCCATCCACATGAAACTGAGCCCTGCGGACTGCATGTGACACAGTGTGCAAGAGCAAGAGGTTCATAGTGCTTTCTACTCGTGACTTAAACCAAGCTCAAGTACTTTGCCCAACTGTGCTAAAGGGAATTGAAAAGTTGCTATTTTAGACTCCAGTTAAGATTTTGATGACCTAGGAAGAGCTGAGCTGAGCTGAGCAACAGCTGATAAAATGCAATCTTGGAAGATAGCGGCCACACAACTTCACCTGAAATTATGGTGTGAAAAGAGACTAGAATGCAGACCTCTGCCACCGCCAAGGCAGAGTCCTTGTGAAGTTCCTCCCCTCCTTAAGAACAGGTTGCTAATCTTCTTCTCATTCTCCTTGTCTGATTTATGGACCAGAAGCCCAGAGTAAATAACACCCTAGTACAGCTATTTGCATAGAAAGTAAACTTATAGTTGCTTTAGCATAGATTTAGCCTATATTTAGAGAATGATGCATCCACGTCCGTGCCCATGAATCATACCAAAGCAATGACAATTTCTTCTTAACCATCTCTTAAAATTATTTGCAAAAATAGCTACTTTACTTATATCCCCTTGAGTCCTCCTGTTGTCTTTGATGCTGATTCAGAAGGAATGATTATTGCTTAAAAGTTTTAGCATGATTCTTTCTCATCTTTACATATTAGATGGGAAAATAAACTTCTTTCAATGGCATTGTAGGACCTCATACTGACAAAAGATTAACTCTTTACTGTGCATTTTAAAAGCTGTTATTAGGAAAGAAAGAGAATGATACAGTATCTCTTTAGCACAGTGAGCATTATATCATGACATCAATAATAATTTTGCATAAAAATAGTTATTTTAAGTGACAATGAAAACATTGGCTTAATAACTTTTTGTTGTTGTTGTTGGTCACAAAGGACCTCTTTACTGGTATCATGAAGCAGAGGAAAGACCCTGATGGTATCTGAGCTAATGAAAATCAAAGAACAGATTACTGTGTGTGTTGCTCTATTATCTGAACTCAGGGAGAATGACCCTTGCCTGTGTATCAGCCAAGTTCTTTTCCAGCTATCCTCTATGAGGCAGCCATTGGGAAGCAGCGTTAGCAAAAATAAAAAGGTGAAACAGGGAGAGAGGTCGTGTGTCTCCACTGATAACAGCTCCTTTCCATGCAATCTGTCTTCACTGCTCAAGCTCCCTAATTCTGAGACAATCATTTTCTCCATGTTCCCCTTTAATCTACAGGGTAGTGTCAGCCTCTAGTTGTTACTTGTGTCTGAGTATCCTGTATCCTTTCTGTTCCCTCACTCAGGAAGTAGATGGGTTGTCTTTTCCTCGAGGGTCATGAACAAACATCTATTCACCCCAGATAGGGTACCAATGACAGACCAAGTTGTTCTCTACTACAAGGTGGCAGTGGGCAAACATGCTAGAATGTGCTATACTCAGAGGGAAAAAAAACCCAAACAACAACGGTGGTCATCATTAAAGTCTCTCCCACTGGGGTAGATTCTGTTTCTTGCTGGGTTCTGTAGGATACAGTATCATGAGTTGAAAAGTAGGGCAAATTAAACTTTCTAGTTCTAATGTCTTGACTCTGATGAAACGTCTGTGAAAAATAACCTGCCTTTTCTCTCTGTAATTGAGTTTGGAATGAGTCAGTTCACCAATAATATCAGGTTACTATAGCCAGGAGGCTGTTTAATCCTAGATATCATGCAGAATTAATGCCTACAAGTTCAGCCCATTGAGATTTACCTCTTTTTTGCATTACCCACTCTTCTTATAAAAAATAAATAGCTATTATACTTTACCTTATTCCAGGGAGAAGAAAACATAGAAGAGTGGTATGGATTAGGAGCAAGATAACTTTTATTTATTTATTTCTGATAGATAGATCTAGGGATTGGCCCACAGGAACATGGATGCCACCTTGCCTGCTCTGGCAAGATTAGAATCCCCATTTGACTCAGTCTCATTCAAGATGGCTGCAAGCAACAACTTCTTGCTTCTTCTTCCAGGTTTCCCAGCCTTAGCACACCTGTGGGCTGGCCCTGACTGAGTTAGCCTCCTGAGTCCACCAACCAATCAGGTTGGCATCTCCCTCACACACCTGAGTCTGGTGAGGAGGCTCATTTTGATTGATCTTGGGTTTATATAAAAGACCTGAGCTTCCTTCCCTCCCTTCCCTGTGTGAGGAGGGTCTTCCAGGCCTCCCCTTCCCCTTCCTAGCCTGGATGGGAAGGCCCACGGAGGAGTTATTGTGACCTGGGCTTTCCTGCTTGCATTCCATCCCCATGCTAATTCTTCCTAAAATAAATCTTATAATTCATAATTTACCCTTCCCTGAGTCTGTGTTTTCAATTATTTGATAACTTGGAAGAGGACCTGAGGTTGCGGTTCACAGGGCCCAGGTGTCTCCTGCATCGTTATAGACAGTAATCCCGCCCAGGACTGCAGCCTGAAGTAGTACTCAGAAAACGTACAGCATTTCCACCCAGCATTTGGGGGAAAAACAAACAAACAAACAAAAAATAGGTAATGTTGAGCCTCTGGTAATAATTTTATTTTTTTTCATTTAAAAAAATTTTGTTTACTTTTATTTATTTCTTTGAGAGTGACAGACAGACAGGGAAAGAGGGAAAGAGAGAGAGAGAGAAAGAGAGAATGAATGCATCAGGGCTTCCAGCCACTGCAAATGAACTCCAGACACATGTGCCCCCTTGTGTATCTGGCTAACATGGGTCCTGAGGAATCGAGCCTCAAACTGGGGTCCTTAGGCTTCACAGGAAAGCGTTTAACCACTAAGCCATCTCTCCAGCCCTAATAATTTTATTTCTTTTTTTCTTTTTTCTTTTTTCTGATGATATCTATTCAGTCCAGGCTCATCTGAAACTGGCTACGCAGGTCAGTCTGGCCTCCACATGATGATTCTCTGGCCTGAGCCTCCTGTGTTCTGGGGTTACCATTGTGCACACCACACCCTTTTGACATAAATTATTGAATTCTTTACATAGGAGCTTTATAGGTTAACTTAGTGAATCCATTCAATTAAAATAAGACTCACAGGAGAGTAAGTTTCACCCTAGAAACTTGGAGGCAAAGATCTCATTGTGGCCTGACATACTGCAATTATTAGCATAGCTATTGGATTTTTGGAAATTTCTTATCTACCTGTGTTTGATGACAGAATCCAATAAAGTATTCTCTAAATGAAAAAAAGAAGAAGAAGAAGAAAAAAATCTCATTCTGGGGCATCTGGGCCCCCAAACTGTTTATGCCCTGTCTGAAAGTGACATTTGGCAGACATTGAGTATAGGTTTGAAAAAGAAAATAAGCTGTTATACAAAGTATTTCCAGAAAAATGGACGAAGACTTGCATATGAAAGGGCAGAGGAGAGGTATGACTCTTTTGTCTGCCTGTGTGCTTGGTGCCTCTATGACTGTGCGCTCCTGCTCTTTGCTGGTGAGAGCCTCGCCTCGGCCTCAGCAGCTGCACCGACATACGCTGCGTCTGCTCCGCTGCTGTGTGACCACCTCCCTTCTGATTAGGTTTGCATCCTTGGCAAATTGAATCAGGAACTTAATGTAACCTTGCAGTATGTGTGTTGAGAGTGAATTTCTTCCTGTCAATCTGTAACCCGGCTGAAACACTGCAGTGCTCAATAAACACAACCTATTAATGTCATCCTAATCACTGTGATTAACTAACTGGAAACAGGCATTTTTCAGAATTGAAGTTTTGGTGGGTTTTTTTTTATTTGCTTTTTGTTTCTTTTAAAGATATCAGTTGATTTTTGATACAATCTTTGAGCAAGTGCAGATACAGAAATTAAAACTTTCACTGCAGTTATGAATTAAGCTTGAATGAAGGACGAGAAAACATCACTCTGGCATGGGGGAGGAGATGATGCTCAGTAGTGTATCAATGATGAAGCCACCCGTGATGGCCCATGGCAGACACGGTTCTCTTCAGGACACATGACTAGGGCAATTTCATTAGGAATACAAACTTCAGGCTGGAGAGCTGGCTCAGCAGTTAAGGTGTTTGCCTGCAAAGCCAAAGGACCCAGGTTCTATTCCCGAGGACCCACGTAAGCCAGATGCACAAGGGGATGCACAAGTCTGGAGTTCGTTTGCAGTGGCTGGAGGCCCTGGCGCGCCCATTCTTTCTCTCTCTCTCTCTCTCTCTGCCTCTTTCTCTCTTAAATAAATAAATAAATAGCAATACAAACTTCATCTCTAAGCCTGTTTTCTATACTTCAGAGTTTTGTTGTTTTTAACTATGCTTAAATTAACTTGTGAGAGCAGCTTAGCCATTTCATCACGTGGCATGGGAATAGATGTCTACATGCTGTATTCAGAAATAGTTTGAATGATGAATGATTTGCAGCCCCATCTGTGACTTTAGCCACTCTGCTGCCTAGGATGGTTAGCCATTCTTAACGGTAGACTTCCATCTGAGGAGCTCCCTGTGAAGGACAGCCAGGTGCTGTAAACAACCCCCTGAGCCTTGATATTTTGGGCATTTTCTGTGTCTACTTTAGTTTCTTTTGTGAAATTAGAAAATCAAAGTAGAATGTTTTTAATCAATTATTTTTCTTTTTGCAGACTTTTTTTCTGTACATTACATTTTTAACTAACAAGCCCAAGTTTCAACTATAAAAATAGAAACATTCCTTTTGAAACAGAATTTGAGTTTTACAGTCTCCTTCTTACCCCCATCCTGCCTGCCTCTGGGGAGTGCTTAAGATCCCAAAGGAAATCAGGAGTTCCGATGGTATCCAAAGATCCTTCCTACCCTGGCACTCTAATTCCCGAAAGTCGTCAGATTTGAATAGATGCCATTTACCAAGTAAAATTTGTACGCAGATCAAAACTATCATATTATTCTCAGTATTCTCCATAAGTTTTAGAAAAACTGTACAAGGTGGAGCCTAATAATGCCGCTGTTCAGACGAAGGAATGGACACCCTGGCATATAAGCAAGTTCTCTGAGGTCACACAGAAAGTGTAGCTCTGGGATTCAAGCTCCATTGTAGAGACCTTATCAAAGAACCACAGACAAAAGCTAGCCTGCTGAAACAGTGTGGCCTGTCCTTGGCTTCGACCTCATCTTCATGCACGTGCTTCTCCTCTCTGCAAGAGCTCCCTCCTCGCCTCCACTGCTGTCCTCTGCCTTGCTTCCTTCTCATGTCCCCTCCCCACCTTCTTCTCTCTTCTCCTTCCTGCATGTTCTCTTCCTTGCTCATTTGCTTCCTTTTTCCTTCCTCCTCCTTTCTTTTTTTCTATATGCTCACTTCTTGCCTTCTTTTTTCTCTTCTCTCTTTGGTTCTGTTTTCATCTCTGGCAACTCATAGCAGAGTAATACAGTGACTGAGGGCTGTGTTTCACTGCAAACACTCTAGGAATCCAGAAAGAAAAGTCAAGAGCATTTCTTCAGCGCTGGATGCCCATCCCTAGAGTAGGCTGCCATGACCATGGTAAAGGAAGCAGACTAAAGACTGCAGCTGAATGACAGATCTCTGGGAAGAGAGACAGGTGGACCCAGATGTCAGAACGAACTGTGCTAGGAAAGTGGATCCATTAACCAGAGTTTCTCCTCACTAGGCTTGAAAAGGATGACACTGGTTTTCATTTCTACATTATGATTCCCTTAATTACTGAATATCTTCTTTGGGCCTTCTGCACGCATATGTAAAGATCTGGACATGCAAAGATATGGTCTTATTTAAGGTTTTCCTTTCACAACTCATACTCCTGGATAAATTATTTCTCTTCTAGTTTAGTCTTTTTGTTTATTTCTATGTGTATGTTTTCTGTTTTGTCTGAGGAATTTGGCCTTAGGTGCTTCCCAAGTTGTCAGTCAAGTTGTCAATCAAGGACATCACTCACTGAGACAAACTGAAGGAAAGCTTTGTGTCCCAGCGGTTCACTGCAGATGCCTTCGGGCACTCTGACCTTCATAGAGTGAGTAGAAGTGTCTCCTGCTTCAAAAAAAAAAAAAAAAAAATCAATGACTGAAAATAGCAAATGGAACTTGGACTACTTTGTATTGGGGTCAAAGCAAAGACAAGAGAAAAGTAATCACCTTTCTGCACAGGCAGGAATGGTCAACCAAATGCTGGCAACTGACCTCAGACTGAGTCATTACAGGAAAATGCTAGTTAGTTTACTGAGCCAACTGAATCTTGACATGGGAAAATATGAAGTTCAGATGAAAAATAAAGAACCATACAGGATGTTTGATCCATTAATGACTTCGTCTTGATTATATCTTCGACCCACACCTGAAAGGGTAGATCTGTAACAAATGTTATAAAACCGCCATCCTGTTCTGGAGCATTCCCTGAAATTCTTGAGAACATCTCCTAGAAAAAGAGAACCAGTAATGGTGCCATGTAACCGATGTTGGTTCCAGACGCCTAATGATCACATCTATGGATGGATCCTGCCTCTGCTTTCTCCAGCTTAGTGTCTTCTACAGAATCCACGTACACCACAAAAAGAGAACAGCAATGGAGATGATTAGCAAGGATGCAAATCAGAACCTAGAAAACTGAGGGGATCAAAAACTTTTGCTAACAAGGTTTAAGCTATCTGTAGATCAAAACACTATGTTCTCAACTCTGAATTCACATCATATGCTGCCAGCTTGGGCCTTGTATCATCAGCTCTCCTTAAATCCAGAGTTGCAATGTTTTATATCTGAAGATATTTTCTAAAGATGAAAAGCCTGGAGGTGTGAATGAAGCTTATGAAGGTTCTGCCCTCATCTCTGCCAGTTATCATCACAGCACCAGATCAATGGAATGGAAACAGCTGCCTGTGGTGGACAGGACTCACACATGTCTGGAAAAGAAATGTCCTATCATGAAACACTCCTCACACTTCCTCTCGCAAGTATGACCACTTCACCTGAAGAAGGTAAGGGCTGTTCACACTGGTTGTCAGGAAAGGCTGCTCTCCATTTGTCCAGATGGATTCTGTTCTCATAACTTTATCAAATGATAGTTGCTGCTGTTATTCCCTCTGTCATTTAAATAAAAATAAAATATAATAAAAATTTAGAAAAGCCATAAGCTTAGTAAGGAAATTCAAGAGCCACATGTTTTCATAATAGGAAATACAATCATAAGCTTTCCTTGCAAAGGCACCAATGCATTATTTCACCTCATCAAAAATCCAAGATCTTACTTTTACTCATTCTCACAAAATAGCAAGTTCGGTATAGAAATAAAGGAACATGCTCCTAAAAGTTATCCTTATTCATAAAGTAGGTGCTGCTTTATCTCTGAGAACCTGGCTCAGGCAAATGTGCACGTCTCCAGGCATGCTCTAGACAAAAACCTGCCGTTCAAATGCAAGGTGATCTGATCTCTGAGCAGCTCTGAGAAGTAAAGGGGAGGAAATTGTACAGAGATAAATGCATTTTAACATAGCAAGTATGTGCTAATGAAGTTAAGGAGAAAGAAATAACCATTCACAGCCATGTTCCCTGCTGAGCCTTTGGGGGGGGGGAGCAAAAACAAACAACAAAGTGTGAAGCGTTGTGATGTGAGTGATGGCAGTGTACTCACACTGAAAGCCAGACACAAAGCACTTAAACTCTGGAGGGGGTGGGGCTTAGCTCCCCTATTTTTGAAATCAGGGTAATGATTGTACCTACAGTCCTGAGCTCACAGTGATGTGAGGCTCAAATGAGATCATGTTCCTGAAAACCCTGTTAAATGTGAGAGAATCAAAAAGTTACTTTCATTAGCGCCATTAGCACCAAAGTGTAAATGATTGTGAACTTCACGAGTATATTTGAATTTCACACTTATTCCATTTGCTCTAGAAAACCATCTTCAGTCACCACTTTTTAAATCAACATTATCTGAAATGAATTGTCTGCAGAGTATCTTGATTCAGATCAATGGCTGCTCTGTATCCTAGAGCTATAGTCATATCCTAAACGGGGCAAGGTCATCATGAGAACCAGTGTCAGGTTCTTTGCAGCCTAACTAGTGGAGGCTCAGGGTATGTCATGTTTGTGCTTTCACAGTATGCCTGTTAGTTTGATATTATTTGTTAATAGTGTAATTTCAAAACAATAGAAATGGCAGGTGAGCTCTGTTAGCATTCTCCCACTGGTTTTGCTACAATGTGAAGGCTTATAATTGCTATACATTCTGGGATATGAATGCTGACTTTCTGTTCCTGCTGTTGAGTTACATTCTGACTCAGAGTTTGTCAATTCATTTCCAATCTACTTATGGTGACTATATTGGTAATAATAATTATGTAATCTAATTTGCTATTTAATAAGTGCAATTTAAGTGAGAAAAAAATACATAGAATCGTCTCATCAGCTTGAAGCTGATAGGTTGGAAAGACAAGACTTCACTGACAAGGTATAGACAAGGGCTGGAGAGATAACTCAGCAGTTAAGGTGCTTGCCTGCAAAGCCCAAAGACCAGAGTTCAGTTCCCCAGTACACACATAAAGCCAGATGCACAAAGTGGTGCATGTGTCTGATATTCATTTGTAGTGGCCAGAGACCCTGGCAACCCATTCTTTGTCTCTACATCTTTCTCCCTCTTTCTCTTCATAAATAAATATACTTTTGAAGAGGTGCAGACAGAATAATGATACAAAGTTAAGATGATGGAAAATCAAGATGATCAATAGAAGGAGTTCTTATATTGTGTGGAAAACATCTTGACATTATCTCTCTGCTTTCAGAAACATAGAAATGTGGGCTTGATTATCAATGTAGTAAAATCAATTTGAACTTTCATCAGTGGACTCATACACAAAAAAATCTGCCTGAGCCCTATTTCAAAAGGTTGAGAGAATACAAGCATAAGTTTACTAAAATCAAAATTTTAAGTTATATAGGAGATATCTTAATGATTCTTTATGTGACATTTTCAATAAACTATTTTTATATTGCTTATCTGTTAGTCTGTATTCTAAATTAAATATATATCACATTATTTTAAAATTGTATAACATTAATAAATATAGACTGGTTAATAACCCTCAAATGAATAAAACTATGTTCTACATTTAAGGTCCATCTTGTCCACATAAGAAAGATCTGAGGCATTCGCTATAAGTGCACAGAACACACTTGGCATAATCTGATAGGCTGGCTGGCCCTGAAGGTTATGGTGTAGCCAAAATAAATACCTTCTTGGTTCTGCTAAACACACCTAGTCCATGTACTAAAAATACAACCTGATATTTGAAATTTCATGATTATATGGAATCATGTTTACTACCATTACTATATCTGTATGAGAAAGAGCTCTCATAACTAAGAGGGGGGAAAAGAGCATTCAGGTTAAAGATTCTGTAGCTCTTTGAGAGTGTATGTAGATTTTATTCATTATTCTTTCTTTCTTTTAATCATTTTCAGCAGACATTGAGTTCCTGTAATATGCCAGACCTGTAAATGACGGAGCAGAGCAGATGGATGACATATAATTAGCAAGATCACTGAAATATTTTCAAAGCATAATGGGGGACCTCAGAAAGGTTTTAAGGTTAATGATACAATCCAATTCATAGCTTAATTTTGGGGGGTTATAAGAAGCAAAGATTAGGGGAGCGGAGGAGGGGACCCAGTAAGCTTCAAGATTGTTTGTGCCTCTGTCCGCTCCACGTTCTTAATGGTATGATAGCATGCATGGCATGTGGTGTGTGTGTCTCTACGCCCTATGTGCAAAGCTCCTTGGTATATGGATAGAAGCACATATCTTTTGCTTAGGAATGTGCCCTACATTTTCTAGAATCATTCTGATTTAAAATCTGGCCCTGAAATTTCTAAAGGAAACAGAGAAGTCAGAAATTCCAATAAGTAAGCCTCAAAAGATATGTCGAAGTCACGAGGAAGCGTCCGCTGAGGCTTGGAGCCCATGCCCACTGCCTTGAGTAGTAAACAACATGGAAGGCACAGTGAGTTGAAGTCACTCCATGGTCTTCTGGTAACTTTTGAAAATGTGGGAAGATTTTACAAAAATGACAAACTCTTTTGTCATTTTTGGGTATTTTTCTAAAACTACATGCATTTGCTTTCATTTTGGACTTATCAGCCAATTTTCAAGGCAATTTGAGATCACTTTTTATGGAAAAAAAAAATGTCTTCAAGAAATTATTCTACCAAGGACTTGGGGACACAATCAAGATAATTGACACTCCCTGCATTTCTGTCATACTAAACAGCCTTTTATGGATTCGTCGAAAAGAATAAGCTGCTTGAGGCAGCTGCTCTTTCCGTAACCCTGCAATGCCACCGTGTGCTGTGAGTGACCAGTTCAGCTTCACACTTCCTTCCCTGTCAACCTGCCTCTCCTGCTCTGATCTGTTCTCGACCAACGTTGGCCCAGATTGTGAATATCAAGGATTAAGCTTTTGGAACCATGAAATGACAGATCTCTTAAGCCATCTTCCCCTGCTACATGCAGTAATTTTTACTTTTCTTTCTCCATTGAAAATTTAGACCATTTGTTTAAAAAGTACATGTGATGATGTCTTAATAGAGGCAATGTTCAAAATTCATGTTTGTAAGGATCAAAAAAAAAAAATAGAAAAGAAGAAAAAATAGACACCAATCGCTTGTGTGTGCAAGGAAGAGGTGGTGGTTTGAATCAGGTGTCTGCTATAGATGCATGCGTGTTCTGAATGCTTGGGTCCCCAGCTGATGACCACTGTGGAGGTGGGGCCTTACTGGAGGAGATGTGTCACTGGGGGAGGCTTAGCGCTGCTATAGCAAGCGCCCCTTTGATAGAGCGCCACTCACTTTCCTGCTGCTGCCTTCCACCAGCTGTGACAGAAGCGGTGACCATGCCCAGCCTCTGCTCATGCCATGCTTTTCCTTGCCATCATGAAGCTTCCCCTTGAGACTATAAACCAAACAATAGCAGCAACAACCACCACAAACTTTCCTTTCATCAGCTGCTTGTGCTCAGGTGCTTTCTCCCACCATTGAGGAGGTGACTACAACAGAAGAGAATCCGATGCACGGTCTTTCAGTCACCATCATGCTCTTTGGCCATGTTTTCATGCTAGCCCACAAGTTTCTGATTGCTGTTACCCACTGGGCGGACACATCATCCTTAAGCCAACTTTCAGCCACAACCGTGGCCTAATCAGCTAGGGGAGATGAGGTCACTAGTTGGTTTTCTGCGCTGCATCTGGATGGGACTTATTATATGTCCCTTAAAGTCCTTTCCAACTCCAGTAACTTGAGATGTTTAGTACCTAGTGACTACGAATTGCAGGTCTGCTCCGTTTTTGTTTCTACTCTGCAATGCGTTTCTATAGATGTTGAAGAAACAACAATGAATGACACAGAACAAATGTGTAACAAAATTCTGGCAGCAATCAAAATTTGTCCCAGATGATTAAAGTTAAATGATTTTAGTGAAAAACTACTCAGCTATGTTGGAAAATGTTTGGGAAATAAAAGTGAGGGGTTGCTTACCCCAGGACCATCAAGAGTATAAGGCTACTGCCATGTGTGAAGTAAAAGCGTGCAGGGGGCAGGAAAGAGAGCTTAGCAGCTAAGGCACTTGCCCAGGGGCCACATAAACCAGATGCACAAGATGGCACATGCATCTGGAGCTCATTCGCTATGGCTGGTGACCCTGTTGCAACCCATTCTCTCTCTCTTTCTTCTCTTCTCGCTCTCTCTCACTCTTTCTCAAATAAAATGAAATTTATATATATATATATAAGGGGAGGAAAACATCATGGATGGCAGTGAGGAAGGGCTGTGTAGAGAAAGCCGTTGAGGGATACAGATGCCATCACAAAGATAAGCATGGAGAAAGGAGGTACCATAAACTCACTCTCTCTACTCTCACTCTAGTCTCTTAGGGGGGCTCTACAACAACTGGAAATGTAAGACTAATTGGGAACCAGAGGATATTGTCTTGAGCCTCTGGGGTCCATGTGCAGAGCAAAGGATTTGGAAAGTTAACAAATGGGGTTAAATGGGAAATCACTCACATTACATTCCCATACAATGGGATCAAGGGGTTTAAAAATGTAAGGAAGATTTTATATATATATATATGTATATATACACACACACACACACACACACATACACACACATATATATATGTATATATATAACATATATATAATATATTTATAATATAATATATATATATTTCTCTTCCTTGCATTATCTATATATAGATATATATATTTCTCTTCCTTGCATTATCTATCTATCCATATATATATATGAGAGAGAATGGGAGTGCCAGGGCTTCTAGCCACTAAAATCAAACTCCAGATGCATGCTCCATTTTGTGCATCTGGCTTTATGCGGGCATTGGGGAATCAAAGTGAGGTCTTCTGCTTTGCAGGCCTTAGCTGCTGAGCCTTCTCTCCAGTCCACGACATTATTTTGATGACAATAAGCACAATAAAGAAAAGGGAGAGTGGCATAAAAATAGAAAATTATTTTCAACGAGGGAGAGATAGAAAAATATGTTAAAAAACAGCAGATGATAACAAATTTGTGCCAACTTAATAAGGACAAAGAAGCCATGCTTAAGATTCTTTTAAAGTTTGGTGCGTTTGATATGAGAAAGGAACACAAGTGACATAAGCATCTTGTGAACATGAAATGTAAACACCCAAGTAGCCACCGATGAAAACTGAAGCCTTATCAACACCATCCTTCAACCTTTCCTCCTTCCCCGTGTCTCAGTAGAAGCCACTGCCTGAGTTTCCATTTTTAATTCACCCCTTTTCTTCTGACACATTGCTAGTTTAACTTATTTGTGAACTTTATAAAAAATTATAGGGCTGGAGAGATGGCTTAGCAGTTAAGCGCTTGCCTGTGAAGCCTAAGGACCCGCGTTCAAGGCTCAATTCCCCAGGACCCACATTAGCCAGATGCAGGAGGGGGCACAAGTGTCTGAAGTTCGTTTGCAGTGGCTGGAAGCCCTGTTGTGCCCATTCTCTCTCTCTCTCTCTCTCTCTCTCTCTCTCTCTCTCTCTCTCTCTCTCTCTGCCTCTTTCTCTCTCTCTGTCACTCTGAAGTAAATAAATAGAAGTAAAAAAAAAAATTTAATGGTAGGATTTAAAAAGTTTTGTTTTATGTCAAGTGTGGTGGCTCATACCTACAATCATGGCACTCAGGAAGTTGAGGTAGGTGTATTTCTGTTGAGCTCTAGGCCAGCCTGGACTACAGAGAGAGTTCCTGATCAACCTGACTAAGACCAATACCTTAAAAACAAAAAAAGTCTTGACATTTTTTTTGTGAGCTGAAATCTTGTTTTTCAATACTGAACCATTGAAAACATTGTTGAGAATATTTTGCACTATCGCCAACACATTGAATGATAGAAATACAGATTTCCTAATATTTACTGAGGCTTGGTTTATGGCCTTAAGTATGATTGATTTATAAATAGATAAATAAAAGGTTTTGAAAAGCAGTTCTATTATCCAGTAGAAACATATTTTTTCTAGGGGCCATTCTTTTGGTAAGAATGCTTGCCTAGCCTGCAAAAAGCCCTGGGTCCCATTCCCTGAACCTCTTAAAACTGGGTGTGGAACACACATTTGTAATCCCAGCACTCAAGAGGCCAGGATCAGAAGTTTGTAGTCATTCTAGGCTACACAGTATGTTTGAAGGCTGATATGCATGAGACTCTGTCGAAGGAAAGAAGAGAGAGAGGGAGGAAGGAAGAAAGGAGGGAAGGAAGAGGGGAAAGAGAAGGGAGAAAGGATGGAAGGGAGGGGAAGAGGAAGGAAGGGTGGGAGGGAGAGAGGAAAGAAGGAAGGAAAGAACTTGTTTACTATATTACTGTTCCTAATTATGTTACTCAAATCTATATATTTGCTGAGTAAATTATTGATGACAGAATTACATTAAAATATTACTATATTTCTGTTGTGTCTCTGTCATTTTGTCTGTTTGGCTTCTCATATTTTAATCTTTGCTATTAAATTCTTAAGGGATAGATTCTCTTGTTGGATTCAAGTTTGCACTCAGATAACATATGACATTTTACAGTGTCTCCTGATATATTCATATTTATTTTTATCAACTTATTTTGTACTTGCTATTCATCGTAAATTTTCTTATCTTTTTTGGTTTTGATTAAAAAAATTCAAACAAAATAATACTAGCGGACATTTTTAGAGAAAGAAACAATTCAAGGGTCAAGCAGTATTCAGAACAAGGAAAGGTTCCAAGAGGCTTATAGCAGCAGTGTGAGCTTTCTAGATGGACAATAACCCAGTGGTCAGAGTGGAAGGTCCACGGCTGCAAGACTGGAGGCAAGTTCCTCCTGGTGCAGTCTGTAGTTCTGTTCTACTGTGTATGTTGGGCTTCGGTTTGCTTTTGTAGCAGCCTAAAATGCTGGGGCTGTTTTAGTCTAATGGCCTTCCAACTTTTAAAGAGTATTTTTATTTATTTATTCAAAAGCAGACAGAGAGAGAGAGAGAAAGAGAGACAGACAGAATGGGCTCACCAGGGCCTCTAGCCACTGCAAATGAGCTCCAGATGCATACACCATCTTGTACATCTGGCTTTATGTGGGTACTGGAGACCTGAACCCAGGCCATTAGGTTTTACAAGCAAGCGCCTTAACTGCTAAGTTATCTTTACAGCCCACCACAGTGAAACTCCTACCTCAGCCTCCCAAGGGCTGGGATTAAAGGCGTGTGCCACCATGCCCGACTTTTATTTCCTCCTGTTACACTAACATTTTCATTAAGTTTTCAATGTATTATTTATGGTTTCAAATGTAGAGTTTCTAGAACACAGTACTTTCAATTTTTAAGTATTTATTTATTTGTGTGTTGGGGGGGGTCACATGTGCCATATTTAAAGGTCAGGGGACAAGGCCTCTTGTTGCTACAAGTGACCTGCCAGACTGGAAAGGAAGGCCAGACTAGTTGACCCAAAAGCTGCAGACTGTCCTGCTTCTTCCTCCCATAGGCAGGGTGGGATCACTTGTGCATACACTGCTTTGCATCTGGCTTTATGTGGGTGCAGGAAATCAAACCCAGGCCAGTAGGTTTTGCAAGCAAGCACATTTAACTTCTAAGCTATTTCCCCAATGCCCCCCCCAAATTCTGCTTTCTTAACTGCAACACAAAAGTTACAGTCCCTTTCCTGGCTTACTGATGATTTTACTCAATTTCCATTCTCTGCCCAAGAACATTTCCTAGTACTTCTATTTCTGATAATTTACCCCCTCTAAAGACTGCACTGTGGCCTGAGAAATTAGCTGTACTTATTTACTTAACAGCAGTGTTGTGCTGTAACTGAATACAAGATTAGCACAATAAATAAAGGACATAAACACCCTAACAACTACTGACTAAACATAATGTTATGGTATTAAGAATATCCCTATATTAATACAAAAAAGAAGCAAAATGACCTACAGACCAGGATTTCTATGATATGGATTCATATCTCAGAATTTAATTCAAAATGAGGAAGGTACCAGAGGTCAGACTGCTTAGTAAGTGATGATAGGCAAGCTCCTCATATTGGAGAAACAGCCACAAATCCACACCCATTCTTATGATATGCCAAAATGGAATCCAAAGTATTAAAGAAATAAATCAAGGAAAACCATAAAGACTAAGGGCTTGGGCAGAACATTTTACACAGAACTCCTAAAACATCAATTCTTACATTCAATTACAGCATAATTAGGAAATTCAAAAATATTAGGAAATTCTGTGAATATAATTAGCAAAAAAAGATGTCACAGATATATGTCTAAAACTATATGGAAACTATTATATAGAGATATGTGATATGAAAAACAAATCCCAACTTTTAATTAAGACAAAGGATATTTGGGTTTACTTATAGCTAAATAAGCACATAGCTTTAAAATATACATAAACAGATCCTTAGTCATAAGTAATCAGATTAATGCAATTTTAAAACAAAAAGAAATACGATGTTTGACCTGTCATATCCCAAATAGAATGTTCAGTGAAAGAACTAAGGAACATAGTATCATGTATATAGTATACATGAAATAAGACATACTTTATAACAATGCTTTAAAATATAAATAGAGGGCTGGAGAGATGGCTTAGCGGTTGAGCACTTGCCTGTGAAGCCTAAGGACCCCGGTTCGAGGCTCGGTTCCCCAGGTCCCACGTTAGCCAGATGCACAAGGGGGCGCACTCGTCTGGAGTTCGTTTGCAGAGGCTGGAAGCCCTGGCGCACCCATTCTCTCTCTCTCTCCCTCTATCTCTCTTTCTCTCTGTGTCTGTCGCTCTCAAATAAATAAATAAAAAATAAAAAAAAAAAATAAAATAAAATAAAATATAAATAGATACTAGTATATCCAGGAATTGGAAGTGATGATAAAAACCAGGGATTTTGTAGAGACCAATGGTTGATAATTGACAAAAAATTCCAGCAGATGATTAAGAAATTTTGGGCTCATTAACACAAAGCAACCTGTACAAAATAGATGAGTCACCATGTCATTCTCAAGTCCCACCTCTTTCTCAAGAGTTCTACCACAGGACACATGGCTCAAAAAACAAGTGTTATCCAAGCTCTTTCCTTCCCTGTGTCTTTTTAATGTATTTCAAAATCCTAATCTTTGATACTAGGAGTGTCTAGATGAATGCAACAAAAATGCAGGTGAGGATTTATTAGGATGGTTTATAAGACAGGAGGAAGCATACATAATCCAACCATGTGGTCTGCATCCTAGAGAGCTAGAGATCTTGGTTTTGCTCCTCAGTGTGGAAACTGGAAGCCCCGAGACAAGACAGATCACAGAGGTAGTCCTGGTCTGAGGGTAAAGGCCTAGAGGCTTTCTGGTGTGAAGGCTGAAGAAGCTGCTGGAGGCTGGCGCAACATCACACGCTCCCTGAGGGAAAAGAGAAACTTGCTGCGATGGTGATCAGCGTGTTCCCATTTCTCTTTCCCCTTCAGGCTCAGCCTGCTAGACGTCACTGCCCTCAATCAGGGCCGGGTCAGTGGCCCTCCCAAAATGTCAACTGTCAATCCTTGCTGGAAATGCTTACCCCCTCACCCAGAAGTGCCCTTTACTGATCCCTTAGGCATCTCTACATAGTGTAGCTGGCAATCAAGATTTACAACCATCACCCAATTTTTCTGTAGCTTGAGAATAGCATGGCTTGATGGCTCACTTGTGTTTTTTCCCAAATATTTCTATTTTTGAAGAAATCCAGCACTGGAATAAGCAAATGGTAAGATGTTTAACCAATTTTATTAAGTTAAAATTTTTAATTTTAAATTTGATTTAAGCTACCTTTGTTTGTATTTTCCCACCTTACCACTCCCCGCCCCGCCCATCTCCATTTTCTTGGATCTCCCCCATCCCCACAGTTACTTAGCAGAGCTCACTATCTCAATGAAGGGGCAACATAGCAGAAAAGTGGAGAAAATCTTTTATGAAATATATGATGTTTAGGCCATAACGCACTATATTTGTACAACTAAATGGATAGCCAGGTTTCCTCATCTTTAAGCCACATTAAAATGGTTGGCGCTGTGGAGGAGAGTCATGGAAGGAGAGAAGTCAGAAGACCATGGGTCTTGAGCTCAGTGTCCTGTAGCAGCATCTCCCCAGAGGGAAGTGGACTCTGAGAGGTGGGCTTTGGCCTGGAGAAGACCTTGGAGTCATCAAGATCCAAGTTCCTGAATGGGTTCCCAAGGACGGGGCTGCAGACAGGCCCAAGGTCACCACACAGAGCAGCTTGCTCATGCAAGGAAGGAACTGAGTGGTGGGAACAGAACAGAATCAACAGACAACGCTCCAAAGGTCAGATTAACAAAGGTGCAGCAGGAGTCAAAGTCAGAATGGAAATGAAACGCCCACAAGCGGGCCTGGGCCGCCAGATACAAGGTTCCAAGGACAAATGATCTTCCTCCTGTCTTAGAACTTATGTAAGGTCCTTGATAAGCGACAGCCATCTGTATATCCAGTGGATCTCAACAGGGTGTGTTTGCAGACTGCAAAATGCAGTTACATGTATAGCCCAGTAATACACATGTCCTGTGCTTATCCTGGAGTTGCATCCCACATAGCCCATCGTACATTAAAAATGATGTTACACTTTCAGTTAGTGTTCCTTAACACATGCAATGTACCAGCCATCCCAATGTTGCAACATACCTCAATGTACTCTCTGGTTGCTGTGAAAACGAATAGCTGTCCAGAAGCAACTTAAAGAAAGAATGGGGTTCATTTTGGCTTACAGTTTACGTGGACACATTGCATCATGGGGGCAGGAGCTGGAGGCTGAACTGGTCACATGATTGCCACAACCAGGCAGCAAAGCAAGAACAGGAAACGGGGCTGGACTAGCAAGCCTCAAGCCACACACCCTCAGCAGCCTCTCTTCTCCAACAAGGCTCCAACTCTTAAAGGTTCCAGATTTTGGTGAACAGCACCACCGCCAGCTGAGACCCTAACAGTTGAGTCTATGGGGGGGGGGGGGCATTTTTTACATTCAAACCATAGCACAAATTGTTGAGTGTTAATAGGTTACCCTGACTGTCTGGGGCCGGGGGCTTACTGCCACTGTCCAGCATTAGGTGACAGGATGCTATACTCTGCTAGGCTGGGAAAGGAAGTGAAGATTCTAAATTTGAAGTACAGTTTCTGCTGAATGTGTATTGCTTTGGTACCATTATTAGTTGAAATATCCTAAGAAGGAGACTACTTTCCCCATGGAGTTGTGTATTTATAAAGCTAAAGCTTTTTTTTTTTTTTTCTTTTTTTTGAGCTGGAGAGATGACTTAGTGGCAAAGTCAAAGGACCTACGTTTGATTCCCCAGTGCCCACATAAAGACAGGTGCACAAGGTGGTGCACACAGCTGGAGTTCGTTTGCAGTAGTTACAGGCCTTGACACAACCATTCACTCTTTCTCTCTTTCTTTCAGATATATAAATAAGTAAAATATTTTTAAAATGATTTTATTTTTTGGGGGGGGAGAAAAGCATAAGTGATTTTAAAGTAATTGAAAAGACCTCTTGAATAAGTAGGGAAGAGAAGTGGAAGCAGGAAGACAGGTGGTGGACACGTCAATTGGTATCCTAGGCAGAGAAGAGAAGGAGAAAGGGAAACTGCAGCCACAGCTCCATAATCAGAGGGGAAGAGGCGTCTCTAGCCCAGGACAATGAGAACTATGAACAATTCTCAGAGAGGTGAGGTTGCTTTTGTACCAAGCCCTCTAAAATTTACTAAGACAGTGTCATGATAAAGCAATCCACCAACTGGCCAGGGAGAATACCAGCAAAGGGGAAGACGGCAGCAATGAAAGCAAGTACAAAAGAAAAAAGAAAAAAAACAATGTCGAAAGGAAGAAAGGAAGGAGCAAGGGGTCGGGGGAGAGTAAGACAGAAGGAAAAAAGGAGCAAAAGATCTGGAGACAATTGCAGCAAATAACAAATCAGTCTTGTTAATGACATGCCGAAGTGTTCCATTTTTATGTGAAAGCCGATAACTATGAAGTGTCACCCACACAAACACTGATTCAGAGAGATGAGCCGTCGGAACATAGCACGGTGTCATTCGCGGCGTTCTCAAAATGTGAGTGACCTCCAGGTTTAGCTGCTTCGGCTCTGACAGATCTGGAGAGAAAGACACCTCAGCTGCGGCTCCCAAGACGGCTCAGAGCCTTGTCCTCACTGCTAACAGATAAAATTTCATTGAAAATAAGTTGGTGACATTTGCTCATAATTCATAAGGGACTACAATTTTTTTTAAAAAATACAGAAATTTTATTTCACCTGAAGGCAGCCGAGTTTATCTTACCATTTCAATAATGTTTCAGACCTGATTCAGTCAAAAATCCTCTTTAGAATAATAGTCTTCTATCTTTTTAACAGTGACATTTCCCCAGCAACAGAAGCATCTGCAGAAAATTTAGAAAAGGAGAGTTCATTTCACAAACTAATTCTGGAAACAGGGATAAAGGCGAATTCATAACTATTTCACCAGGATGTATTCCCAAATTCTTCAAGAAGTGATCCATTTAGACTACATTCTGAGTGGGCACCACGATTCCCTCATTTACTTTAATAAAAATCATTAGTGCTTCTGCTATCTACCATTCTTTCTGCCTCCAAGCTAAATAAAATCGGCTAATACTATGGTCACTTCCCATATTAGTCATCTCTTCTCCTGACCCACTTGCTCTCACACAGCCAGGACATGGGCCTTCCCATCTGGCTGGTAACACATAAACATATGAAATCTCGTGTCAATATTTGTGGCCAAGCGAAGGGTACAGCATAAGTGTGTGCAGACATTTCTGCTTGGTGCAATTCTGTCTGCACTTGCTAAAAACTGTACTTATTGAGTTTGTATTCATCTCTCTGGTCAGTTCCTTGTAAAAACTTTTCGATATTTGCAAGATTGTGAGGCAGGAGGAACAGTAATAGAACAGTACAGGTGTGGTACAGGTAAGTGTACAGCCCCGGGAATTAACAAGAGGAGTGTTTTTCCTGGAGGCATCAGAAATGATCAGGTCAGAGGACGACAGAATTATAACTTGAGGATTTTGATAGAATATTAATATACATTCCCTGAAAGGGCATTCCATCTACCATTATCCAGATTAACCACTACCTTCTATGGATATTTAAATTTCAATTAAACTGAAATAAAAGTAAAAAAAAATCAGTCTGTATCAGACACATTTCAAGTGCTCAGAGGCCAAGAACAAGATGGTGGCTAAAGATGAACAGAGTCATCAGTACAGGATAATATTTCTATCCCTGAAAAATACTCAGGCGGGCATCTCAGCTCTATTTGAAGAAATAGGGTCATTATTCCTGGGAAGCTACAGGTACCCTCCAGGTGCTTGGAGGCATGTACACTTCCTATATTGGCTTGAGAAGAGGGTTTGAATAAAATGGTAGAAGAATAGAAGATGAAAAAGGGAAGTTAAAATCTAACATCCGTGAATCATGAAAGAATGCACTAGAGTCAGGGCTCTTTGTCCAGAGACTAACACTGAGATATAGAAGGATGACCCGTGGACCATGTGGAAAGCTGTGTGCTGGAAAGCAACTAGACAAGAGATGCTCAGCCACCATTGCACTTCACGACTTCCTGGGAGACTTTGAAAAGCCTCAAGACTCAGGCCACTTCCTAGGTAAAGTAACGGAAAGAGACACAGACATATATTGTAACTCCAGGTGATTCTGAGTACAGGGATGTGTGCCTCCTCATCGCGCCCAGCATCTTTTACCCCACTCAGCAACAATGAGTTTCCCTGCTCTCCTCTACCCAATCCTAGCAGAGCTGCCAACCTTACAGAGCTGAGTCTTTGGTTACAAAGGGTAACCCTAGAACCTACACTTGGCAAAATCTGATCCCAATACCACAGTTATCCAAGAAATACAGAGCATCCCAGTTTATACTACATCCAAGGCAGGCAAATGAAAGTTTACTTTGGGATTTCATATACATATTCCTGGTTGGGAAGGCTATTTCATCAAGAAAGGTAGACTTCTGAGATGCTGTTAGCTTTAAAATCCCTGAATGTGTTCATAAATTACTCTGTAGTGATTACAAAATTTGCACATGTGAGCATAGGTAGAAGGTTTGAATTTGGACGTGTCTTGTCAGTGCTGTAACAGAATGCCTGACACAAAGCCACTTGAAGGAAAAAGAGATTATTTTGGTTTACAGTGCTGGGAGATAGTGTCTGTCATGGCAGAGAAGATGTGGCAGTGGAGGCAGGATGCTGATGGTCGTATTGCATCTGCAGTTCACAAGGTAAAGAGAGATGATGCCGGTGTTCAGCCAGCTTCCTCCTTCTTGTTCAGTCCCAGGATCCTGGCCCATGCTGTGGTACTGCTCACAGTTAGGGCAGATCTTGCCACCTCAATTAACCTAATCTAGAAACTCCCGTACAGATACACCCAGTGATTCATTTCTACCATGTTGACAATTACAATCAGCTATCACAAAAGGACAAAAAGAAAATACATTGGCATTGATGTCATCTTGCCAGAGTCCTTAGGGTCACATCCTCCTCTTGATTTCCCATTTACATGAGCCAATAAATTTCCCACTAATCTTTCCTCTTCCTCCTAGCCCTCCTTGTGCTTCTCATTTCCCTGCTTAGATATGATGGTCGTTGATTATTTTTAATAGCAAAAAAAAAAAAAAATCTAGCTATAGAATATAGTTGGCCAAATTAACTTGAATTTACAACCCTGTTTCTTAGAATTCCCATTAACAATTCAGGGGACACTTATTTGTTATCTATCATGCTATAAAATGTTACACAAATATCACAGACCCTCTCTGAGTGGCATCCTCATAGAAGATTCACAACTTAATCCACTGTACTACAGGGTTCTAATGTGAAGAAACACTCGAAGCTCACACATCCATGTAATCTATTGGTCTTACTGTGGGTTTCAACCATCTATTTCCTTTTGGTCTCTTTCTTGGTGATTTGTAGAGCATAGTTATTGACATGAACCAGTGCCACCTCCAATTCAAAGGCCCGTCTACCCTGACTACTTGGGATAGGCTGGAAGGGTTAGGAATCATGCCCAATGCTTGACCTCTTCCCACCCTGAAAGAACTACTAATAACATACTCAGCTGTCTTGCCCAACAATGCCCAGATATTGGTTTATAAAACTTATTATACCCATGATAATTATTTATGATAAATCATATAAAATATAAGCAGTAGTAAATATATTTGGTTGGATAAGAAAAGTTGAAAAAGATGAAGTGTAATCACAGGAGGGAAAGTGAAGCTTTTTTTTTTTTTAATGAGAGCAAGAGAGCAAGACAGAGACAGCGAAAGAGAGAAAGAGAGAACTGCACACCAAGGCCTCCAGCCACTGCAATACAACGTCATACGTGTGCCACCTAGTGCGCATGTGCGACCTTGCACTTGAGTCAGCTGTGTGCCTGGCTTACGTGGGATCTGGAGAGTTGCTTTGCAGGCAAGCACCTTAACCACTAAGCCATCTTTCCAGTCCTTTTTTGATGATAAACAGAATTGAAGGCTTTTTAAAATATATTTTTTAAGATTTAATTTTATTTATTAGATACAGAGAAAGAGAGAGAGAGAGAGAATGGGCATGACAGGGCCTCTAGCCCCTGCAAACAAACTCCAGATACATGCACCACCATGTGTATCTGGCTTACGTGAGTACTGGAGAATCAAACCTGGGTCCCTAGACTTCGCTGGCAAGTGCCTTAACCACAAAGCCATCCATCCTGAGAACAAAAGGCTTTTGATCATAGAAGAAAATGTCTGGTACCACAGGTCTATTTTTTACCCCTCTGTAGCTGATATATTGCTACTCTTACTTAAAAACCTGGCCTTCCTCCTGCACCACCTCAGGCATTTTCTGTAACTTTCCTCAGGCAATTTTCAGATGCCAGTCTCTCCTAGGGTATACTCTGAATTCTAAAATGTAGGCTTCTATGACACATGATAAAGAGAAATCTCTTCCCAGAACCTGGTAGCTCAGGGTGTCCTTTGTGAGGCATCCTCCATTTCTTACAGTAAAGGGCAGTATTTAAATGTTTGGGGTATGTTGTGTGAATTCAGAAAAGAAAACTGAAAGGTAAGTGAGCAGACCAGCAGTAAAGGATGGAGAGAATGTGTTTACTGTTTCATAATCAGACAATGGTTCTATGTGACTCTCCTTTGGATTTGCGACATAAATAAATTTGTGGGTTGTGAATTCAAGGGAGGGATTCAGTTGCCTCCACAGTCACTTGGGTGAGTCACAAAATGACACTAGGCTTTCCCTGCTTTGTGGGCTCAGATTCCATGGAACAGGTGAGCTCCTGCCGGAAATAGTAACAGGCTAGGGATCGGGAGTGAGGACGCAGTGCAGTGTCCAGATCGGGCTGGTGTAAAGCCAAAGAGCTGCACACCCTCCTGGGGAAGACAGCCTTCTCCACTAAGTTATGCCGTTCCACTCATTGGGTAGACATGTATCTCACACGTTTAGTGAGCATTTATATAGACTAAGCCTGTGGATTTCCAAATTTCTTCTGAAAGTAGATTGATATCCACTTGGAAAATGGACAAAGGACCCCACAAGAGGTAATGTAACTTCTGCCTTTAATCCCTCTAAAGTCCCAGAGCTACCGATGAAAGGATTTGAAACCTGAGCCAGTAGGTGAGATGCAGTGATGGGCTGCTTGCTTGGTCTGCACAGAGACCTGGATTCCATTCCTAGCAACTCAGAAAACAAAACAAAAATACTAAGAAATTTAAAAAGCAGTTATCTGGGCTGCAAAGATGGCTCAATGGGTAAAGCACTTGCCCCACAAATATGAGTCCTCTGAGTTCAGACCCCAAGAACGCACTTGAAAAGACAGATGCTGTGGTACAAACAAGGAGCTTTCAAGCCTTATAGCTTGGTGAACGTGGTGGGGTATGAGAGGCTCCCTCAAATAAGGTGAAAAGACAACACCAGCACTCAAGGCTATCTCTATATCTCCACGTGCACGCCATAACACGTAGCTGTGTGCCCATACTCATATACATGAAATGCACACACACACACACACAGAGTTGATTACTATACTATACCAACTTTCTTTATTGGCTGCCAAGTGGCACCCCTTAGTAGCCCTTCAAAATGTCCTCTGAATGCAATTACTTCATTATGGCTAAGAAGTTCCTGTGTCATCCAGAGTCTCCTAAGAACAGTGAAATCCCACATCTGGTCATGGTGAATAACCAGAACCAAGTTTGCCCATCTGCACTGAACAACTACAGACTGGAAGAAATTTTTTAAAAAAACAGTGGTTTTCAGACATTAGCAAATAGGCAGCAGAGGACTGGGTCAATGGCTTGGTGGGTGAAGTGCTTGCCACACAAGCACAAGGATCACAGCACCCATGTGATGTGCAGGCAGGTGGCGTACACCTGTAATGTCAGCCCAGGGGAGGCGGAGACAAGGAATCTGGGAGCTCTTTAGTTAGGCAGTCTAGTCCAGTCGGTAAGTGCTGAGTTCAGCCGGAGACCCTGACTCAACATTTATAACATTGTTGTTGTCTTTTTCCGAAGCCAATCTTTTATGTATTATGTGTGCTGTGGAATTTCTAGTCTTCTACTTCAATTAATCTCTTGTTCCATGTTACTTGTCATATCAAGGTCTTATTTTTGAAGGGGTCAACTTTCTCAGTCTTTTTTCATGATTAAAAAAAAAAAAAGTACCTAAAAAGATAAATAAATAAGGCCCCACAGGCTGCTCAGAAAAGCCATCTTTGGATTGTTCCCAGGCTTCTCCACCTCTCGGCTTGTCACAGACACCTCTGCCACCCGCCTGCCACCCTCCCTCGACTGTGGCAACGTTGTCACTTTCAGCGTCACCCTCCGAGATCACCCCCGAGGAAAAGAAGGAAGTTGAGGAGGAGGCAGAGAATGGAGAGAAGCCCCTGCCAATGGGAATGCTAGTGAGGAAAATGAGGAACAGTGGATGACAATGAAATAGACAAGAAGAAAGTGGGGAGACAATAGAGGAAGAGGAGGAAGAAGGTGATGGTGAGGAGGAAGATGGAGATGAAGATGAGGAAGCTGAGGCAGCTGAAGATGATACAGATGATGGTGTTGATACCAAGAAGCAGATGAATGAGGATGACTAGACAGCAAAAAATGGAAAAGCTATTGCAAACAGGCCCTCATGACCTTCTAACCCTCCACTTCCTGTCTCCAGTAGAGAGGCAGGCTCACCAGCCAACTGTGGGCAGCGCCTCTCGCAGGCAACACACGTTCTTCACCAAACCACAAAAACCATAATGAGATTTTGCAACAGGAGAGGAGAAGCCCAAAACTTCCACAGCCCTGTTTTCTTTCCTAAAAGTCCTTTAAAAGGAAAATTGTTTTTGCATTTTTATTTACGTTTTATATTTTGTCCATGTTGTCAGGGATCAGCCATTTTTAATGATAATGCATGGCCAGACCAGCCTTCAGAGAGTGCTCTGTCCTACTTCTGACTTTACTTGTGGTGTGATCATGTTCATTATTATCTCAAAGGAGACAAAAAAAAAAAAAAACCCTTGTAAAATAAAAAAAAAAAGAACAATAACCAAAAAAAATCTTATACCAAGCATTCCAGCATCTTTTTTGTGTATGTACCTCGCTGTACTGTAAGTAGTTGGTTTGAATTAGATGGTTGAAAAGGTCAAATGTAAAAGGTTGCTTTTTTCCCCTTTTCCTTGTCTATGAAGTCACTCTTTATTTATTTATCAATTTATTTTTGGCCTGTTTGATGTGTGTGTGAAACAATGTCCAACAATAAACTGGAATTTTATTTTGCTGATTTGTTCTAAAAAAAAAAAAAAAAAAAAAGTAAGGTGGTGTGCAACTGAGAAAGACACCAGACTGTTGACCTCTGATCTCCACATGTATTTACATATGCATACCTGTACACTCCCCCACATGTATGCCCCATACATGTAAACATGTGTATATGCATGCACATCACATATACAAATGCAAGAAGGAGAAGGAAAGGAGGGAGAGAGGGAGGGAGAGAAGGAAGAAGGGAAGAAGCGAGGAAGGGAGGAAGGTAGGGAGGAAATCAGGCGTGAGTACCATAAAGTACCACCACAAATCCAACTCACAATGACAGAAGTATTTCCAAGTCAAAGATGGAAGGGAACTCCCGAGTTACCTACCAGCTTTTTCAAATTGAGACCATAGACTTTGGGGTTAAGGGAGACCAGAGAATCTCCTTTTTGTGAAGCAAAAAGTAATGAAAAGTGGGAACTGCAAGGACAGCTCAGACATACACAGAGGGGCCTCAAGCCTTCAGCTGAAGGAGTCGCGGGAGTGGAACAGAAACAACAGCCGCTGAATCCCAAACAGGACTGGACACTCCAAGTCCCCACTGGCCAGGAAGGAATAACATAAGGGCATATGTCCGTGTGCAAACTCACACACATACATACAAATAATAAATAAATAAAATGTTTTTAAAAAGCTGCTTTGTCCCTTTCTTAACACTAGAGATCAGTTCAAAGTGATCTGATTCCAAGAAAACCTAACAATCTCAAAATGATGCCTACCATTACTTATGGAGATAGCAATTCAAATGCAAAATCCACAAAGTCACATCTAATAAAATGGTACCAACCCATAACAATAGAAATATTGACAAGATAGAGAGGAATAAAATGATAGAACTTATTGATAAGGGGATCAGAGCTACTATTAAACTGTCACCTTTTGTTCAAGAAGGTAGAAAAAACTATATACATATGAGGAAATAATGGAGATTATTTGAAAGCCTTAAAATTTCTACAGAAAATAATTTAGTTCAGCACCTGAAACAAAAACACTGAACAAAATTAGCAATAGATCAGAGGCTGCTGATGAAAAGATTGAAAATATCCAGAGAAAATATCCAGCATATACAACAGATTTTCTTAATTTAAAAAATGGGAAAAAAAAACCTTCAATAACATTCTAGACAATGTCCAATATTCTGTCACAGGTAAACTTAGAAGACTACAAAGAAAGTGGGAAAGATTGTGCATATAGCTCAAGGGTGCGGCCCTTGCTGAACACACGACAAGCCTTAGGTTCAATCCTACAACTCTGAAAGGAAAAAGTGAAGATAAGCAGTGTGAGAAAATAATCCATTAGGAAATAATGGTCAATCTTGATGAAAAATTAAATCCATAGGTATAAAATATTAAAGGGATCTCAAGCAAAAACATGATGAAAATGACATAAAATCATGCCATGCTAATCTTAAAACACTGAAAACATTGGAAGTATTCAGAGGACAAAAACACACATTTTATATACAGAAAAAATCATAACAAACTTGTTAGAATCTATGCATGCCACAGAAAAGAATGATGTATTTAATGAAATGAAAGAAAAATTTCTAACACAGAACTTTTTACTGGCAAAAAAATGTTTCAAAAGTGCAGTTGAGGGATGGAGAGATGCCTTAGCAGTTAATGTGTTCTTCTGCAAAGCCAAAGGACCCCTGTTCAATTCTTGAGGACCCATATAAGCCAGATGCACAAGATGGCACATGCATCTGGAGTTCACTTGCAGTGGCTGGAGGCTCTGACATGCCCATTTCCTTTCTCTCTCTCTTTGCCTCTTCCTCTCTCTCAAATAAATAAATGAATTGTTTTCAAAGTGCAGTTGAAGTGAGCTTTTTCAGACAAACAATAGCTGATAGAATTCATATTTAACAAAAAGAAAGGTTTAAGAAATAATATAGGAAAAGGAAATGATACCAAATAGAAATTTACCAAAGTAAGTAATCTCCAGGAAGAACAATAAATGTAGAGGAAGATAAAAATGAATTTCCTCTCTTTGATTCACAGCTTTTGAAGGATGTGTGATAATTTAAAGCAAAAGTACTTTTTTCTGTGGTGTTAATACATACGTTCAAGTAAAATATGTGGCAGCAATACAAATTACTGTAAAGACGAAACAGAAGCATTTGAAACTTGTTTTTACATATCAAGTGCTTTAACATTCCTGCGAAGTAGGCGGTGAGGAGTTAGACTTGAATCTCAGAACAATAGCTAATAACAAGCTGATGAAACTCCAGCACTGGAGTAAAAGGATCATCATTTAACAATACTGAATGAAGAAACTGGGAAGGAACTGATAAAAACCAAATGATCAAACTAAAAACAAATAGCATTATAGTAGATTTAATAAATATCTTGCCAGTTTTATTAATAATCATGTCTACTCTAAGTAGTGTCAATATTCCATTTGAAAGCCACATGCTTATGGATTTAATTAAAAAAAGAAATCAGCCAGGTTTGATGGCACACACCTTTAACCAACCCCAGCACTCAGGAGGCAGAGGTAGGATGACTGCCATGAGTTTGAGGCCACCCTGAGACTACATAGTGAATTCCAGGTCAGCCTGGACTAGAGTGAGACCCTACCTTGAAAAAGCTAAAGTAAATAAGTAAATAAAAGATAAATAAATCAACCAAAGGAGTATAATGGGAAGGTTGAGATTTGGCTTGATTATATTTTTATATAAATACATAAAATGTAACAATTATTTAGCTAGAACCAGATTTTTCAATAGAATATTTGGTTAGCATTGAGTCTCAGGGAAAAATAAATACATTGGCATTTAGATATCTCAGCTATATGACTGGGGACATAAGTACATACATGCTTTCATAATTATCAAAAGGACTATATTGGAAAAAGTCCTTTATTCTGCCATGTTATGAAACTGTGTGATATCATGCAGTTGTGTGTGAGTTCTCCATACTCTTCATTCTTTCTCACAGGCTTCAGTAGTCTATAAGAAAAAAAAAAAAAGATGCCTTATTAGAAACCTTCCATTTATGCCAAATTTGAAAGGGTAGTCAAATACTAATTGGTGAGAAATAAGGTTTCATTGAGATGTAGGCAGTTTGATCAATGAGAACTCTTGATTTTATGTAAGCATCAATACATATATTTATATGTATGACATACAAATGCTTTATAAAACATCTTTACTCATTAATTAAAACAAATGTCCTTCCAAGGCTCAGGGTGCATTGCAGAAGAGGTGGCAGAAAGAATGTAAGAGCCAAAGGAAGGGTAGGACTACTTATAATGTGCTCCACCAGACAAAAAATGGCCTGTAAATCCATGACCTCACAGTGCCTGACACTACCTACACAAGACCATCATAATATGAGGAAAAGATCATGCCATCAAAATAAAAGACTGATTGAGAGGGGAGGGGGTATGATGTAGTGGAGTGCCAAAGTGGAAAGTTGGGGGAGGGAGGGCATTACCAGGGGATATTGTTTACAATCATGGAAGTTGTTAATAAAAAATGAATTAATTAGGGCTGGAGATATGGCTTAGCGGTTAAGTGCTTGCCTGTGAAGCCTAAGGACCCCGGTTCGAGGCTCGATTCCCCAGGTCCCACGTTAGCCAGATGCACAAGGGGGTGCACGCATCTGGAGTTCGTTTGCAGAGGCTGGAAGCCCTGGCGCACCCATTCTCTCTCCCTCCCTCCCTCTCTCTCTCTCTCTCCCTCTTTCTCTGTCACTCTCAAATAAATAAATAATAAACAAATTTTTAATTAATTAATTAAAAAACAAATGCCACATAGAATTAGAAATATTCATTCAGAATACAATATTTATAAAATATTATATATGCCTGTATAAGTGATTAAAAAGAAAAACTTCAAAAGGCAGTTATATTACCTCCAAATTAAACTCATTTTAAATGTGAAAACATACAGTAAATGAATTAGAAAAGAAATGACATGGAAATAATAATAAAATGAATAATGAAAATAATCACATCAAAAAAGTACAGAAGAATTTTATCAAGACAAAAATAGATATGCTAGAATAAAAAAGTATCAAAACAACATAAAAGTTGTAAATATATGTGCACCTGGATAGAATTAAAATATTAGGGCTGGAGGGATGGCTTATCTGTTAAGGTGCTTGCAAAGCCAAAGGACCCAGGTTTGATTCCCCAGGACCCATGCAAGCCAGATACACAATAATCATATTAAGTTGATAACAATCTTGAGGACATCAATAACATCAAAACATATAACTTATCTAATACTAATAGAAAACTTCAACAACAGACTACATATTCATTTCAAACTCAGGAAGAATTTTAATCGAAGTATCAAAACCCCAATATCTCTCACAGAAAGTAGCACAAGTTGAATCCAACAATATATACAAAGAATACTTGTTATATTATAGCTAAATGAAATTCATTCCAAAAATGTAAGACCTGTTCAACATTCACAAAGCAATGCAATTTACTACATAAAACATAAAAGAAATATGCACATTTTAATGATAATTCACATGCAATAACACAAGTAAGAGATTCAACTTGCATACATATTAGAAAGAACAAAGAAAAGTACCTATGTTGTAAATAACATTATTCATTTATACAACCTGAGCCTATAAAAATGCTATGATAACTAATTAGTGAATTCTACAATGTCACAAGAGTCAAGAACAGGTCACAAATACTAATTACACATGATTAGATGAAGCAAATGTTTAATCAAAGATATTTTAAACATAGACATTATTTACATGCATCCTAACTGTCCAAATCTTAATTTTACTCCATTCTTCAATGAAGGGAACTAGATCTCCATGGAGAACTGTCTGGTATGGGGATAAGGACAAAACACACATGCCTGGTGCATCTTGTAGGGCCAGCAAATAAGAAACCCTTCTAAGTGTGTACACACACACACACACACACACACGCACACACAGACACACACACACAGACAAGCCTGTGCAATGGAGCATGGTAGACAAATAAAAGTGTTCCCAAGTAGCTAAAAAAAAAAAAAGAACCTTGTCAACAATATAAAGCAGTACTGGATTTTAACACATGTGTAGATACCCACAGATTCATATTGATATAAATGATGACTCAGTAAATAAGGGAAGAGGGAAATTTCCCATGCAGAATTCTACAGAATTTCACCCTTCAAGAAGGTGAAATGGAGCTTCTTACCTTCTGAAATCTGGGCTATGGAGTGACTTGCACGTTGTAGAATGACAGAGGAGCCTTACACTGGGAAACTGAGCAGCTGGGTGACCAAGCTGGGCACCAACAAGACTAATTGCAGTGGAGGATGTTGTTTTTAAACGTGACACACTAAAATACACTTTTCTCCTGAGGTCTTGCTTCCCCAAGCCTATAACTTCTGTCTAAGCACAAAGAAAACACTAGACAGATTTCAATGAAGAGACAGTCTACAAAATGGATTACCAATATTCTTCAAATTGATCAAAATGATCAAAAACAAGAAAAGTCCAAGAAACAGTTATAGTCAACTGGGCTTACAGAGAGAGATAAATAAGCACACCAGTTTCTTGAATGGGATTTGGGAACAGCCAAATAACACTGGGAAGAATGAGAAAAGGTGATTAAAGAGCAGGGTTTTGTTTAAAAATGTATCCATAGGGCTGGAGAGATCGCTTAGCGGTTAAGCGCTTGCCTGTGAAGCCTAAGTACCTCGGTTCAAGGCTCGGTTCCCCAAGTCCCACGTTAGCCAGATGCACAAGGGGGCGCACGCGTCTGGAGTTCGTTTGCAGAGGCTGGAAGCCCTGGCGCGCCCATTCTCTCTTTCTCCCTCTATCTGTCTTTCTGTGTCTGTCACTCTCAAATAAATAAATAAAAATAAAAGAATGTATCCATATTTGCTTGTCAACTAAAATAAGTATATGTACAAAGTCTGTAAATGAGGAAGCAATATAAATGCCATATGGAAATTCTGTAACATCACCATAATTTTTGAAAATCTATAATGCTACAAAAATACAAGTACATATATAACATCAAAAATAGAAAATTTAACAAAATGTGCATTAGAAATATGATAATAAATGGAGAGGTACTATGTATCCATGAAGTAGAAGAACCAATATTGTAAATTCAATAGAAACTGCACTTCAGAAAAAAATGGACAAGTTCATTACCAAATTAACATTGACTGGCCAAAACAACTGGAAAAAGAATGGTTAGAGGACATACTGAGCTGCTTTCGATGTTTATTTTACCACCTCATCAATCAAACAAGCCTAGTATGTATAAAAATAGGTGTTCAAATCAATGCGAATGAATAGTGCTTAGAAACAGACATACATATATATTGTCAATTGATTTTCAACAAAGGTACCAAGATAATTGAGTTGGAAAATAACAATGGTGCCAAGGCAATTCAGTGGGAAAACAATCTTTTCAACATTGCTTCAACAACTGTACCTTCAAGGTCAAAAAAAATTACCTTGACTTTTGTTTTACACCATATACAGAATATAACTAAAATAGATTTAACACTTACAAATTTAGTACTAATATCATATAAAAACTCTAGGGGAAAATAGAGAGAAAATTTGTGTGACTTTGTACCAGGTCACATTTCTTAATTAAAACACACAAAAAATCGATGATTTGGACTTCATAAAAATGAAAACTTTTGTCTTCCAAAAATATATTTTTTTAATCAAAAGACGGGGATGGGGAGATAGCTCAGCTGGTAAAGTGCTTGACATTAAAGAATCAGGGCCTGAGTTCAATCCCTAGTGCCCACAGATAATGCTGGCTATGGTGGCACAGCTTATAGCCCAGGGCTGGGGAGGCAAGCAAACAGGATCTTTGTGGCACGTTGGCCAAGCTAGCCTAATTGGTGAGACTCAGGCTAATTAGATAGTCTATCTCAACACACACACACACACACACACAAACATGGCATTTGTGCTGTCCTCTGGCCTCCACACAAAAGTACACACACATGCATGTATACCCCCCTATTTATATGACCTTTACAAATACACAGGCACACACACACAGGCATGAACACTTAAAAATTAAAATAAGAGGGCTGGAGAGATGGCTTAGCGGTTAAGCGCTTGCCTGTGAAGCCTAAGGACCCCGGTTCGAGGCTCGGTTCCCCAGGACCCACGTTAGCCAGATGCAGAAGGGGGCGCACGCGTCTGGAGTTCATTTGCAGTGGCTGGAAGCCCTGGCGCGCCCATTCTCTCTCTCCCCCTCTATCTGTCTTTCTCTCTGTGTCTGTCGCTCTCAAAATAAATAAATAAATAATTTTTAAAAATTAAAATAAGAGAAAGAAAATCCACAGAGAAAGAGAAAAAATTATGAAACATGCATCTGTTAACTGACTTGAATCTAAAATTTATAGGGAAACTTTTAAAACTTAACAAGAGAAGAAACAACTTTTTATTTAAAATGAGTAAAGGATTTGAATAAAATTCAGCAAAGATATGTAGATAAAAATAAGTAAATGAGCCAGGCGTGGTGGCGCATGCCTTTAATCTTAGCACTTGGGAAGCTCAGGTAGGAGAGTCACCATGAGTTCGAGGCCACCCTGAGACTACTTTGTGAATTCCAGGTCAGCCTGAGCTAGAGTGAAAAACCCTACCTCAAAAACACAAAAAAGGGCTGGAGAGATGGCTTAGCCGTTAAGCGCTTGCCTGTGAAGCCTAAGGACCCCGGTTCGAGGCTCGGTTCCCCAGGTCCAAAGTTAGCCAGATGCACAAGGGGGCGCATGCGTCTGGAGTTCGTTTGCAGAGGCTGGAAGCCCTGGCGCACCCATTCTCTCTCTCTCCCTCTATCTGTCTTTCTCTTTGTGTCTGTCACTCTCAAATAAATTTAAAAAAAAACACAAAAAAAAGTAAATGAAAATATGAGCCATGTGATTGATCATTTAGAAAATGCAAGCTACAATCACAATGAGAGCATTAAACTGGCTAAATTTTTTAAAAAACGAAATTATGTATTATTCGCAATACTAAACTAAAATTTTAAATGCTGAAATGACAAGTGTTTATAAGAATAAAAGGCAACACAAACTCTCCTATGCTTACTCTAACACCCAGCAATTTGTCTTCAAAGTATATTTACCCAAGAGAAATGCAAACATATGTCTGCACAAGGATTTGTATGCAAATATTCATAGACACTTCCTTTGTAAACTTCCATGGTGGGAAGAATACAAACACCCATCATGTGATCATGGACAAGTCAAGTGTGAGAACCCTCCAACAGAGAAATTCTATTCACAACACAGTAATAGAATCATATGCTGACATCTGCAACAATATGGGTAACTCCCAAAAGGAAGCAAGCAAAACAAAGTACAAAGACCGTGTGCTCTCTGATTTCATTTTTAATCAATTTTAGAAAGTCAAAATGGCAATGGTATAAGCAAATTGTTGATTTCTAAGTTATATCTTAAGTAGGAAGGGGGACGGAGGAGAGGAGAGGATGGGAAGAGGATCAAACAAAACTAAAGCCACGTGAGAAAAAGCTATATGGAAACCCGAACTACTTGTTAGCTATTTAAAAGATCCCCTCAAATAATATAGGATGTGCTTCATGTTCCTTTTCTCCCACCAGAACAAGACAGAGTTTTGGAAGATACCACGTTTTAGTCGTGGGACGCTGACAAATCAAACTAGAATTGATCTAAAGCACTCCTCCCTGCTGGCTAGCCGTCATGCTGAAAAATGTTATGTAGGCAGCTGGTGGAGAAAAGTCATCAATGATTTACCCAGCAGTGGATCCCGCAAACTACACAATCAACCAGCCGGACAAGATATGGTCACAGGTCCAATAGCAACGTGACTAGTATGAGGGTTACCAACTGTTCTGTTCCTTCTCCATGGAAGGGAATTCATGCCTGGGACAGAAAACCTACTTGTAGATCCTAGGAGGGGAATCTATTACTGTCGTTTGGCTAAATGGACAAGTAGCGCCCAAAGAATAGCCCTTTAAACATCTATAATTATGCCCATAGTTACTCCTGCTGTTATATTTGACTAAAGAAGCTTCATTTTGCACATGCAGTGACCACTGGGGTGACTCAAAATTTGTCAAGGTACTGAGAAAAAGTGACCACTCAGTGCTCAGTGTTCAAGGAGACATCTTGTCATACCTTTCCAAAGCTCAGGGAACATTGCAGAAGAGGGTACAGAAAGAATGTAAGAGACAGAGGATAGGGAAGAGCACTTTGGAAAACAATCTTCTGGACACAAAGTGGCCATTGTGTTTACCACCTCACAGTGACTATGTTTTTAAAAAACATCATTTGTTATCCCAGCATGGTGGTGCACGCCTTTAATCCCAGCACTTGGGAGGCAGAGGTAGGAGGATCACTGAGAGTTCAAGGCCACCCTGAGACTACATAACAAGTTCCAGATCAGCCTGGACTAGTGTGAAATCCTACCCCTCGAAAAACCAAAATCAACAACAACAACAACAAAACATCATTTGTTGCCTAGGACCATGAGGCTAGGGGAATTTATATATTAGAAATTTAGGTGTTACAAGTATGTTCTATATAAGGAGTTGTATAAATTGTGCTACTGTATATAAAATATTGGTAAATTCATTGCATGCAGACCAACAAATCTATTAAAAACAAAATTACAGGAGAAAAACTACAATGAATTTTAAAAATTATTTTATTTATTTGAGAGAGAGAGCACGCGAATGAGTTCACCAGGGCCTCCGGCCACTACAAACAAGCTCGACACGCATGTGCCACCTTGTGCATCTGGCTTTACTTGGGTACTGGGGAATCAAACTCAGAGCTTCAGCCCTAAGATGACTTCTTTATGACAGCATTATACCCTTTCTAGAAATGAAATAAGAAACAAGAAAATTAATCATTTTATTGGACTAAAAGTTTTCAGGCAAAATATTTTGTTTATATGTGTCAGCTATGTTCCAGAGACATGAGCGAGAGAAAAAGAGAGTTTGTTTTCATTGGCTTATGATACTGTGAAGACTTGTCAAGCCCAAACTCTGTAGGGTGGGATCCATGGAAGGGTCACAGCTCAAGTCCAGAGATAGCCTACTCCAGGTAATATTAATTCAGTTTGACTTTAACTGACTGGATGAGGCCCATCACATTGTGAAGGGTCATATACTTTAATCAAAGTCAACTGATTTAAATATTAGTCTCATCTAAAATATTTCCAAAGAAATATAGAGAATAATAGTTGACCAAATGCCAGGGTACCATCTTCAACCCAAATTGAATTAGTTACTCATGGTAACTAATTTTTCCTTAAGTCATTAGAGAGGCCAGTTAGAAGTTCCAACTTCTACAATTTTGAGATCAGGCACTGAAATTTCAAGAAGGTAAATGAATACTAGTTTTTCAAAGTTGTCTAGGGGCAGTCAATTACCCAACTTTAACTGCATTAATTTTGACGGCAGTGCACTAGAAACATTAAGAATAAGTGATGAAATATGTCTTCTATTCCTTATGCATTCTTTGCCACTTTTGTCCTACCCAGGACATTTAATTTTTCATGTTCATTTTTAGAGTTAGGTAAAATCAGTGATACATTTTATAAAGACTCACTTCACTTTATCCCATGACCAGACGAAGTTAACAAACCAGAAAAACAAAGATTGAACAGATAGGAAGAAAATAGCATCTGAAAATGAAATTCCTACTTGCTGCATCCTGCTACTTATTTCAAAAACAGTATTGTTACAAGAGCGTGAGAAAGTCACTGACTTCAGAAAAACCTGCCAATAGCAGTGAAAAAGGGTCATGTAGTAAAAGGGAAAAAAGTAATAAGATGATGAACTATGGGGTTATCCAAACTAATTAATTGGATTGCCATTATATTCACCAATGAGAATATCAAATAAAATATTTTCTAAATTTTCAATTTAAAGAAATAGAAATTTTCTCTTCAGTACCAATGAAGTGCTTATTCATTTTTATGTAATTTTAAATTGAATTTGGAGCTACATAGAAAGGGTCATTTATCAAAGGACCCATTAGCAGAGAGAGATGGAAGAAACCCTTTAGGTATTATCTTTATCGCTCTACCTCTGGCCAGCCGCAGAGCCAGCTGGCTCAGTACCGGGGGTCTCATCTACAGAACTGGCTCATCACAGGAGTGAGGAGGGGCAGGCGCATTAATAAGGATCTAAGCAGGTGGAGCCCTGGAGTCAAGGTACTTCTTCCTATGTCTTCATGCTTCTAGATTCCCAAGGTTCCTCAGCAAGGTCTTCTTGTGGTTATAGCATCATTGCCCGTGTTTCTAGAACCATCTCCAGCCTGAATCTTGGCTTTTTGCCGAGGTGGTCTCTGGGCTTCCACCTCAACAAGGGCAGTGCAAGGGACAGAGGGAGCTGTGCTGTCTACCGTGTCTCCATGTTCCTGCTTGAAGACAGATGCTATTCATGAAGGTTCAGAAAGAATAGCAAAACTGGTCATGAGTCGACAGAAATTTAGGTTATCTGATATGCACAAAATATTTTTAAATCCACTTGTACAAGAGCCTATTTAGCTTATCTTAACAGCTGCCTGGTAATGGGCATGTACCCATATTTATCGACAACATAGAAAGTAATGGGGCTGGAGAGATGGATTAGTGGTTAAGGTGCTTGCCTGCAAAGCCAAAAGACCCAGGTTTGATTCCCCAGAGCCCATGTAAGCCAGATGCACAAATTAGTGCAGGTGCCTAGAGGTCTTTTGCAGAGACTGAAGGCCCTGGCCATCCAGTTTTTCCCTATGTACCCTCCCTCTCTCAGATTCTTTCTCTCTCTATCAAAATAAATAAACAAATATTTTATAATATAAGATAATAATATCCAGCTACCATTTTGGTGAATGCTTACTCGAGACCAGAAACGAATGTCCTCTCATTTAATCCTCCCCATGAAAATGTGGGTATTATGACTCCTACTCTATAGATAAATAGGTTGAGGTTTTAACAGTTAAGAAAATCCCAGTGGATTCAGAATTTGAACCGACATCACAGGAAAAGACTGTAAACATTCCCATCTGTTTGCACCATCACATGCACAGCATAACACGAATATGTCAAAGATGATGTGGGAATGAGCTGAAAAGATATTAGAGATGAGACAAAGGGAAACTCTACTGCTGACTTTTTATCTTGAGTCCTGGAACTCACATGATGGCATAAAGTGACAGAAGCTGAAAGCAGGACACCTGGACACTGGACATAATGGTTGCCTCTGCCTTCCTCTCAGGTCTCCTCATCACCCCACCCCACAAATCTTCATTCAACAAGCAACTTCCATTTCCTGCCATACCGCCCCATCACCTGAGATTCACAGTAATATTTATATACCATTCTCTTGTGGAAAATGATTGGAGATCAGTAGGTGGGTTAGGCAGCAAGAAAAAATTCACTAAAAAGAAAGGGTGGTACGTGGGTGGATGGGGGTCAATGGAAAAGAAATAAATCACAACTATATTTGTACATTGTTGGGAAAAAATGATTGAAGTAAAGTAAATGAGATCATTTGAAGCAATCAGTCATTCTGCTCTTTGTAAAAGAGACAGGAAAATGATTTTATTTTTCTCCCACTCCAAGCCATTTTAAAGCAATCCAAAATAGGTTGCTTTTCCCAGAGGGTAATGAGACACTATAGAACTATTATCTACAAAGAGGATTCAGGAAGTGTCAGAGCATACCTTTTTTAAGCACAGGGATGGTGTATTCTAAAGGAAATCGGGTGTTTATTCTTATTTGATTTATCATAAATATAGCATAAATAGACATGCAGGGAGAATATACCATAAAGCAAAGTTTGACAGGAAACAAATAATAAATTGGTTCACCTGTTAAAGCTATCTCAGCATTTCCTTTCCTGCTGAGCTTAGGAGGTCAGGGTAGGGAAGCCAAGTTGGGTAGACAGGGAAGTAAAACACAGTAGCTCCTCAGCAGTGAGCCATTCTACATGAAGAAAGCAGGGCTCTCAACTCTTTCACATAGAATGAAAAGATCCATGTTTTGTACCCTAAGAAAAGATTCTCAGCTGTAAGACAGAGGCAGAAGGCTAGTAGATGATGATCCTTGTAATCTCAAAGATTCTCAGGTCTGACGACAGAACACTGTGATCTTCACCAGGTACAAAGGCTTAGGAAAAACAGAGGAATTACAGAGGAAAAACAAACAAATCATGGGGAAGGACCCTGTACATTTTCCTATAGGTTCTGGAACAAAGTACTACAAACTGAGTGGCTAACACAAGAGAAGTGTATGGTGTCCTAGTTCTGGGGTTCAATGTGTCAGCATGACCTTGTCTGAAGCTGTAGGGAGAAACTTTCTAGGTTCTGGAAGAAGCAACCAATCAATCTTTGGTATTCCTTGGTTTGCCAGCACCTCAAACAGATGAATTCACTTGTCATCACATGAACTTCTCCATGCCTCTGTTTACACATGGCATTTTCCTCTCCTCATTAAGGGCATGAAGTCATTCTGGATTAGGACTCATGCTTATGTCAACATCTTAACTTGATTTACCTCTGCAAAGGGCATATTATCAAATGAGGCCACAGTCCCAGATAGTAGAGAACTAGAACGTCTGCATGTCTTTTATGGGACCCATGATTCAACACACATGAGAACTTCAGCAAGTCATGTTCACATCTCTAGTTCATGATTCACTCCTTAAGAAGAAAGCATCTTAGCTGTGTGGGCTGTGTTCTATAGGAGCTGTGCTGCAAGGCAGAAGTTGGGGCCAGAAAGATGGTTCAGGATGGAAAGGCAAGAAAAATTCCAGTAAGAAAGAACTGTGAGAGTCAGATAGGGAAGAAACAGCAAATGTGATCAAGAAGTGTTACTGCTTTCATGTTAATAGAGTACGAAGAAAGTGAATGACCATTAGTGTCAAATTCCCTGGATGAATCCAGTGGAATGATAACATTACCTTCCCTCACATTTACAAAGCAAGCACCTTTAATCACTGAGCCATCTCCCCAGCCCTTTCTCATGGATTTAATATATCGTTTAAAGATAAGTTTGACAACATATTCTATGGAGGTTGAATTTTTTTCCATTGAAATATAACTGTGCATATACCCCTGAAACGTATTCCAAAAATTCTAAGGAACATTATTGATTTAAGAACAATTGGTCCACAAAGGATAAATTATCCATATCAAAGTACTAAGCGGTAATATATATTTAAAATAGCTCTATTTCTTTTATAGACTACTATTTCAATTACTTCCTCATTGCTGTGAGCAAATAAATACCAACCAGAAGCATTATGGAAAGCAAAGAGCTGGTTTGGCTTATGGTTCTAGGCGGTAGAGGCCATCATAGTAGAGAAAGCACAGCAGGAACGGGAAGGCAGGGTTACATCATCATATCAGGAGGGAGGAAGTACAGAGAGAACAGGAAATAGGCTCAAACTACAATACCCCAAGACCCGTCCCCAGTGTCTAGTCTTCCACTAGCATGACTCTACCTCCTACAGATTCCGTAACCTTAGCAATCAGTGCCACCACCTGAGGATTAGGTATAGATCCACATGAGCCTATGGGGACATTTTTACACTCAAACTATCACACCTCCAGGGATATATTAATTAATAATAACTTTCTGGGCTGGAGAGAATGGCTTAGTGATTAAGGCATTTGCCTGCAAAGCCAAAGGACCCAGGTTCGATTCCCCAGGACCCAGGTTAGCTAGATGCACAAAGGGGCACATGCATCTGGAGTTCATTTGCAGTGGCTAGAGGCCCTGGCATGCCTATCCTCTCTCTCTCTCTCTCCCTCTTTCCCTGTCAAATAAAAAAAATAAAAATAAAATAAAAAATAACTTTCTATACTTTATTCTCTATGAATATAACTGATTCACCAAATGTAAAGAAACATTTGGTAAGAATAACAACTAAAAGTAAAGTGTGACTCTTCAATGAAACACCAGGTTTGAAAGTGAAGTAGTGAATATGAAGTTGATGATGCCACAGATAAACAGAATATCCATTAGTTTTCAAAATAAATTTTGGCTGCAAAATGGAAGACCTTTAACACCTTCAGGTACAGATGTATATAAAAATAAAATATTTAGGACTGGAGGGATGGCTTAGTGGTTAAGGCAATGCCTATAAAGCCAAGGATCGGGGCTTAATTCCCCAGGACCCACATTAGCCTGAGATGCACAAAGGGGCACAAGTGTTTGGAGTTCATTTGTAGTGGCTAGAGGCCCTGGCATGCCCATTCATTCCTTCTCTCCTTCTTTCAAGAAAAAAATATAAATAAATAAAATATTTAGGGCTGGAGAGATGGCATAGTGATTAAGGCACTTGCCTGCAAAGTCAAAGAATCCAGGTTTGATTCCCCAGGACTCACATAAGCCAGATGCACAACAAGGTGGCACACGCTTCTGGATTTTGTTTGTAGGGCTAGATGCCCTGACATGTCCATTCTCTCACTCTCTCTCTCTCTCTCCCCCTCTCTCTCTACTTATCTCTCTCTCAAATAAATAAATAAATAAATAAAAGTATTTTAGAAAACAAATAAGGGCTGGAGAGATGGCTTAGTGGTTAAGCGCTTGTCTGTGGAGCATAAGGATACCAGTCCAAGGCTTGAGTTCCCAAGACCCACGTAAGCCAGATGCACAAGGAGGCGCACGCGTCTGGAGTTCGTTTGCAGAGGCTGGAAGCCCTGGCGCACCCATTCTCTCTCTCCCTCTATCTGTCTTTCTCTCTGTGTCTGTCGCTTTCAAATAAATAAATAAATAAATTTTAAAAAAAATTAAAAAAAAAAATAAAACATGTAAAGCTAAGAGTAGAATAATCAGGTTTTACATAAAAATAAGGCTAGGAATTTAAAGTTTGTAGGCTATTCAAAATACTGAGTAGTTAAAAATATTAAACTTTCGGGCTGGAGAGATTGCTTAGTGGTTAAGCGCTTGCCTGTGTAGCCTAAGGTTCGAGGCTCGATTCCCCAGGTCCCACTTTAGCCAGATGCACAAGGGGGTGCACGCCTCTGGAGTTTGTTTGCAGTGGCTGGAGGCCCTGGCGCGCCATTCTTTCTCTCTTCCTCTATCTGTCTTTCTCTCTGTGTCTGTCACTTTCAAATAAATAAATAAAATATGAACAAAAATATTTTTAAAAAATTAAACTTTCTAGGAGAAATTAAAGGTGTTTATCTATTTACATGTGATATCCCCATTGATTGAGGACACTCAAACTGATAAATAAAAAAAAAGTGAAAAAGATCCTGAGCCTAGTTCAATAAAAAATAAATATTTCTGGAAGAAGAAAAGAGATAAGCAACAAAATGACACAGTTGTTTGAATATGTGCATGCATGTTCCTATACATGTAGGTGCAGATGTATGTGCATGTAGACATCAGTGGACAACCTCTCAACATTTTATTTAGTGCATTGAAGAAAAGCCTATTTGAGAGAAACAGGCAGATAGAGAGAGGTTGGGCATGCCAGGGCCTTCAACCGCTGCAAGTGAATTCCAGATGCATGGGCCACCTTGTGCATCTGGCTTAGGTCGGCCCTGTGGAATCGAACCTGCATCCTTTGGCTTTGCAGGTAGGGGTCTTCACTGCTAAGCCAACTCTCCAGCCCAAACAGTGCATACATAAATAGTACCTGTACATAAAAAATAAAAAATTGGCCTCAGAGATAGTAAGTCACAAAGTCATGCAAAGTGTCTGATAACTAAGATAAGCCTATGCTTCTTAACCGCATGAAACATGGCTCTTTCCTGTCTCTCAGTCATTTTCTTATTTATTTATTTCATCCAAATTTACTACCTATATAAGGTATCTAAAAGTCACATGTGAAACAGATATTCCCTAGTCCTTCGCTCCAACTTAATTATTGGTTTTCGTCTGTGTTTCTGGCACTTCTTCCTGGCTTCCACTGTGGGCCATCATTTCCCAGGCTACCCTTCTCTTTGTACCCAGGATTCCATTCTGTCTGCTGCATTCTTGGTCTATATATCTGCCTGGATGAGCTCACTCATTATGTTTCTTAGGTGTCAAGTACAGGTCATGCTGATGACTCTCACTCCACACCTCCAGTCCAGTTCTCTGTCCCCAAGCCAAGAAAGGACATGCACTGTGTCTAAGGCAGTGACCTATACTCCCAACTTTCTCAGCAATTGAATATTATTAAAACACCTAATGTGGCTCTGTTTCTTGGATCTCTACACATTTATTCTCATCTGTAGCTTATTTCCTCATCCTTTCTTCAGAACAACGAATCATCAACTTCACTAAAATTAATAAATTTAAAATACAATTTCCACTTTGAGAGCAAAAGGATGACCTTAGTGCTTACGTCACAGAAAACACAGAATTACATTTCAATATCTTCGGCTTTCCACTCATCCTCTCTTAAAGTTCTATGACATTTATTTCCTTTCCTTTCCTTCTGACTTTTGTTTTAGAAGAAGACATGTCCAATTTGCCTATAGGAATATTCTTATAAAGCAGATGGAGGTATCAGTGAAGTACTTCTCATAACCCAAGCTTACATGCTGGGAATGAAATGGAGAGAAATGTAATTAATGAGATTAGTCATCTGTGCAAATATAAGAAATATCCCTTGGGAATGAGTGCTCACAGTGTTTTAGGAACATCTAGTCTCGGTGCCCCCAGAGATCTCTCAGAGAATTATCAGCCTGCCTGGTACATAAGCTGCATCATAAAGATGAGGGATTTGGAGACAGACATGGCTTAAATGCCAGCTAAACTAACTCTTGCATAATTTTGTTCAATTTGCCTAACTTTTTTATGATTCAGTTTTCTCATATATAAAACAGCTTAGTGGTACATATTTCACATAGTGTAAAAATTAAATGATAAGATTTGTACTTAAGTTGGGTGTGGTGGCACATGCCTTTAATGCCAGCACTCGGCAGAGGTAGGAGGATTGCCATGAGTTCAAGGCAGCCCTGAGAATGCATAGTGAATTCCAGGTTAGCCTCAGCTAGAGCAAGACCCTACCTCAAAAAAAAAAAAAAGAACAAATTTATCCTTAGACTGTATCCTATATAAGTACGAACTGATCATGGCTACAAATATAATTATAGAAATAGTACTAATTATGGTAATAATCGCATGGCATATGTGTTAGTTTTTTTTCACTGTGATAAATTTCTGAGATCAATGATTTAAAAGAAGAAATGCCTTGTTTTGGCTCACAGGTTCAGAGGCTGTGGTCCATGGACTTGGCTGTTTCCTTGGGCCTATGGTGAGGTGATCCTGCAGGATGTGGGGTATGTGGTAGAACCAAGCTGCTTAAACCAGAGCACTGAAGAAAGGTCTAGAATCCCAATATAACCTTCAAGGGCACACCCTTCAATGACTCACTTTTTCTGGGAATGAAAGTGAATTCTGGTTTGCACAATAGTCTTGTGAGATAAAATGGCAGAGGTCACGCCTCAGAAACGGTCAATCTGCATGTATACAGACATGACTTGTCACTTTACACTTGATGTTGTGTTCATGGCTTTGCCTGCCCTCACTAAAGTGGGGCCTAGGCATCCAGGAAGCTTTGGTGGAAACCAGATCTCTCTTTTCATCTTTTTTTGTTGTTGTTTTGAGGTAGGTTTCGCTCTAGCCCAGGCTTACCAGGAATTCACTATGTGTCAGGCTGGCATCAAACGCACGGCGATCCTTCTATCTCTGCCTCCCGAGTGCTGGGATTAAAGGTGTGCACCACCATGCCTGGTTCTCTTCTCATCTTTCAAGGGTCAGGAAAGTCCCCCTTAGATTGTGATGCTGTTTTTTTAATCTCATCCACAGTGTTCTCTCCTTCTTCTTGTGTCAAATTGTCCTCCTCTGTTGTGATTTCTACTTTCTTCCACAAATACACATAACTCCTCCTGTTCTTGATATTCATTTATCCACCAGTTTTCCACTCCAACTACTACTGTTTGATCACATATATTTTCATTGAAAATCTTCTTTATGGAATAATGTTACTGAAATACATAGATTGAACACACACTGAAATAACATCCTCTTTTGGCAAAACAAATAAAATTTTTAGTGCCTGCTTGAGTTTTTAAAGTGTTTACTCATGTTCCAAAGTCCAGAAAAGAAACTTCTTGTGCCATAAGACTTGCATTCACTGGAGGCACACAATAGATGTAGCAAAGGGTCACACCAAAGCAGAAGCCACATTTGTGCTATGGGTTTGGGACACAGAGAAAAAGTCCTGGAGAGTGAGTTCTATGTACGAGAAATGATAGAAGGCTGAAACCTTTGTGAACACTGTTATAGTTACCTTGAAGTTACTGAGACAAACACCCTACCTGGGCTCCTTGGCAGAGGAAGAAGTTTATTCAGGCTTATGGGTTCCAGGGGAAGCTGCATCATGGAGGAAGAAGCTGGCTCACTTCGTCATTCGCCCACAGCAGAGACATGACAGCCAGTACCAGCAAACACTGGCTGACTCTGAACACCTTAGGACTGGACTCAAGATTGGCCCCCAGTGACGTACCTCATCCAGATAGAGACTAAGTAGAAAGCTTAATCAAAAGTGCCTGAAGGGCTAAACAGATGGCTCAGCTGTTAAAGGCACTTGCTTGCAAAGCCTGATGACCCAAGTTCAATTCCGCAGTGTCTGTGTAAAGCCAGATCCACAAGGTGGCCCATGTACCTGGGGTTCATTTGCAGTGACATGAGGCCCTGGTACATCCATTTTCTCTCTCCCTCCCTCTCTATTTCAAATAAATAAATAATAAATGTCTGAGGGTATGGGGCCATTTACATTCAAACCACCAAAAACACCAAGACTCAAAGGACAAACTTGGACAACAACTAAAACATATGGAGGGAATTACTATAAATGACAATTGGCAGACACAGAAAACAAAAAACTCGAAATAAGAGCTAGAGAATAATATAAGACCTTTGAAAGAATATTTTTATTCAATTTTCAGAGATCAGCACTTATAAAATAAGTCCATTGTGAAAATCTCTTTATAAGATATAGATATTAAAGAAACAAAATATTCTAACTTAAAAATGAAGATCTGCACATGTAAGTGTGATGGTACATTTGACCCAGGTTAAGAGAAATTGAATTGAAATATAAAAATTATATTAGAAATATAAAACATGAAAAATATAAAAATATTAAACAATAAAATGGATAAGCAAGCCCTAGTTTTTCCTGGTAGGTTCTGTTGAAATAAGGAGTAGAGGAGTAAGAGTGGAGGTGATAGCTGGTACAGGGAGATGACTCAGTGGATAATGAAAGATAAGAAGGAATAAATAATTATAGCAACAAATTTAGACTGCTCAAGTTGACTTCAAAGATATAGAAAGTCCAACTGTGCTAATAATCAATAATATGAAGCAATAGGATACCAGCACAAGGGGGAAGGAGACCAACACAGAGAAAAATCAACGCCTACCAAATCAGAGAGCCAGAGCCCCAGAGGCCCCCAACACCTCATCACTGAAGCAGACCAAAAATGAACCCTACATGGCTCAGGGAAATTTTGCGGAAGAGGGGGCAGAAAGAATGTCAGAGCCACATGTTGGGTCATGATATACAGAGACTTCTATCATACCAATAACAGTGGGCTAACTCCACAATGCATGACCCATATACCTCAACAAGGAGGGGCCAATGGGGAGGGGGTAGGTCACGGATGAGCCTAATGATGGTACCAAACTGCCTGTATTTGCAAAATAGAAAACTAATTTAAAAAATATGAAGCAATAATCTTTCTCCCAGAGCCCAATAAAAAACACATTATGGACAAACCTTCAAGGAACAGAGAATCCCAATCTCATACCGTCCATTCCAAGTAAATAAAACTGCCAGTGTACTGGCTACCTGTGGTGGTACACGCCTTTAATCCCAGCACTCAGGAGGCTGAGGCAGGCGAGCACTGTGAGTTTGAGTCAGCCTGGGAACACAGTAAATTCCGGGTCTGCCTGGGCTAAAATGAGCTCCTACCTCAAAAGAAGAAGAGCAAAACAAAACCTTAAGCTACTTACCTTATTTTACTAGGCCAGTGAAAACCCTGATATGGAAGCTATCTATGCTTAAGAAAATGGATAACATTAGCCATATTTACTTGTAAAATGAATATGAATATCCAAATAAAGTATCTGCAGACAAAATCCAACAGTCAATGTTAGGAAAATCCTCATACGTATGGTCATACTAATCTTTTCTTGAAAATTACTAAGGAATAAGAAAAATTATGCCAATAAAATTCACCATGGAAGCATTAGTAAGAAAGAAGCCATATTATCACATATATGTGTTTTAAACGAGCAGCCGCTTTCAGTGATGAGGAGGACTTGGAGATCATGCTGCAAAGGAATGGGACTCCGCGGATGTCTTTAGCTTCTCCCTGCCATTCCATTTAATAAAATGGTTTGACCGGGCTGGAGAGATGGCTTAGTGGTTAAACGCTTGCCAGTGAAGCCTAAAGACCCCAGTCGAGGCTCAATTCCTCAGGACCCACGTTGGCCAGATGCGTAAGGGGGCGCACACATCTGGAGTTCGTTTGCAGTGGCTGGAGGCCCTGGCACACCCATTCTCTCTCTCTTTGACTCTTTCTCTCTCTGTTTGTTGCTCTCAAATAAATAATTAAAAACAAATAAAAAAATAAAATAAAATGGTTTGATCAAAAGAGGCAGCCATAGTATATTTTAAAACCAAAAAGCCTTTTGATAATGATTCAAGTATGTTTGTGATTTTTAAGAAACTGCTACATTAAAACTAGAAGAAAATCTTTTAGCTTTTTCCTCCATCAGCATCCATCTCATTTCTCTCCTTCATTCCACCATGATCATGCATGTGATTGGTGCATCTGTATGGACCAGATCAGAAAACACATAGTTAGGATTCAGCAACACTGGAGGCGTGATGGTTCCAAGACCCATTCCCATCTTGCTTTCTCTCCTCCACATCGGGAAGCTCATTATATACATCAGTCAGTTCACACAAAAAGGTTAGAAAGCTTTAAAGAAAAATCCTGATTAATCACTGGCCAATTTGGAAACAAATCTCTATTCTGTGTGACTTCCAAGGCAGTGCCTATTACAATAACATCAACTACTCATATAGTACACTGGATAAGCTTCTAGAGTCATTTCCACTTTGTGCCCCAAGGAAGGGAAAACACAGAGATTAGAGAGAAGATTGCTTCTTAGACATAGCTGACTCATCTGAAATCTTGCACTGTGAGCAGTTTTCCTAGATTACAAAATTAATAGAATATGGTCCCTTCCTGGGACACAAAACCTTTACAACGAGCATCACAGGCTAGTGATGTGGTCCAGAGCTTCAGGAAGGAATGAGAGGAAGAGCCAGTTCAATAGAAATGTTGGTTTCAGGCAAATGCAGTTTAACTATGGGACCATTACTTTTTTTTTTTTTCGAGGTAGGGTCTCACTCTAGCCCAGGCTGACCTGGAATTCACTATGGAGTCTCAGGGTAGCCTTGAACTCATGGCGATCCTCCTACCTCTGCCTCCCAAGTGCTGGGATTAAAGACGCGCGCCACCACGCCCAGCTCTACTTTTATTTTTAATAACAGATAATGGTTATTCTAATCATAAACAGAGTTGCAACTACCATAATAACTATTGCCACCAAGAACCCATCATGCATACTGCCCTTAGTTTTGAAAAGCTTACAAAATATTTATAACTAACATTTCCTTTAATGTCATTGGACTAGGTTGATAGCATAAATAAGATTTGCAGCGTGCTTGTCTGAAAAATTCCTCCAAAAATTTCTGACTGCTTTGATGGCTTCTCAGCCGTGTCCTGAAGCCTGCCAAATGACCCCCACCCAGTACACGGTGGAGTGCTTATCATTAGTCTCCATGGTGCTGCTGGGCCTGGAGTCTGCTGACCTGACTGATGTTTTTCTTCCTACTTCATAACAAACATTTCTAGAATTGGATTTAGTGAGATATAAAACACAGTTTCTTCTCTAAAGGTTGTAAGTGGGGTTCTGAAATCTTTTCTTTCTGGTCCAATGCACACAAATGAGCTGGCAGTCTAGGGCATTAGGAAAAGTCCATCTGTTTAGTCAGGCATTTGTCCAAAAAAAGACAATGATTTTCTTTTTCTCGCATGGATATTTTGTTAAATTTAGGCAGCGCTAATGGAGGAGTCTGAAGCTGAGACATAATGATTACGGTGAATGTGCTGAGGAATAACGTCTTCTTTGAGTGTCATCGTCCTGAGCATTCCCATCTTCAACTCTGACTGCAAGGAAAGCTTTTAGCGCCTTTTCAAAAAGCCAGACCTGTTTCTGCATGCTTAGAGCTCATACAATAGTGACAAGCTACCCTAGACCTTAGCAAGCCTGAAGGGTTGATAGGTTAGGACATGTTTGCTCACACAGATATTTAAGCTGAAGTCCTAATTATTTGTAAATTGGATGTACATAATAGGCCCCAGAAAGATTATGTTACACCTTTCAAGTGCATCTTGGGGTTCATTAAGCAACACATAATTAAAAGAGACACTGGGATGGATAATAGTGGTGGAAGCGGGGTAGAGAGCAAATCTTCACAAACCGTATTTTCCTAGAGCTAAGCTTATACCTGTGCTTTATTTTGCTTTTCCCCCCTCATGTTTCCATGTTTCTGCTATTGTTTATGATGCTGCTGTCCTTAAGAGAAGGGCAGATATATTATCACAAAATATTTAAGGTACTTCTAGGATAATGTTGAGTTCCAGTCTAACAAGAATTACATCTCAAGAATTTCTTTTTAGTAAAATATTCTTCAATCTGTCACGTTGGATTTTTATCTCTTAAGATTTCATGGTGGAAGAGCAAGCTGTCTGGTAAATCCTCCAACCTGATGCTCATGTAGTGTCTTGCCCTCACAGCTCACTTCCCCATCGATACCTGTCTTGGCTGCACGGTAAGCTGCAGGAGGATGAGTGCTGATCCTCTCCTACAGCTGGCATCCAGAACAGTACCTGGTATGAGGCTGACACTTGATAAACAAACAGTTTCTCTTTGCACATAAAGCTTGTTCATTACTCAATATCGAATGCTCCGTTAAGCCAAAAGAAATTCTGGAGATGTTGATTAATATGCACAAAAAAATGCCACAATTCCAGCGTATCACTGTTCCAATGCTGACGTTCCAGCAGAAGTGAAGATGGGGTGCAATGCAGCACGTCACAGTGCTATACCTCAAGAAAAGCCTGAATGCGTAATGCGTTGTGTGACTGTGAGCACCGTGGAGCACAAGGACGATGTTAAATCAACTGGAGGTTAGTATGTATCTACAGTAGCCAGCAGTGCTGAGGAAGTGTGTTTTGGAAGCATGGTTGTTTATAGCCTGGAAACAATAACAACAGGAGATGCCGATCTAAAGTCAGGAGGCAGGACCACTCTAATAGAGCCTGGCTGTGTGTGTGGTGGCCCACACCTGAAGGCTAATATCCAGCTGTTCCCTTCACCCAGATGCAGCCCGCATGCCATCATTCTCTCTGGAAAGATGGCATCTTATCAAAAAAAATCTTTCTACCAGAATAAAACACCCAGAGGACTTTCCAGTGGGCAAGTGTTTATGTAGATTAGAGTAGGGAAAGAATTTCAGGTGACAGAAAGCATCAATGATGCTATGGGATCAGTGAATGCATGTATGAAGGATGGAAGGATCAGGATAACGGACACAGCTGCCACCTGTGAGTGTGACAACAAATGAGGGCCAGGCAGATGCTGAAGATATAAAAGACAACAGCTCCTGACCTAGACAGGCATTCCTGTTCCTTGCTGGATCTGAGTATCTGTTCTGTTGGTCTGATGTCGATCTAATCGCTGAATCAAGTGAACTGTGATGTGTACTGAAAGTTCACTCTGACTCTGTATCGTGAAACTCTATAATAAGGAAGGAAGGAAGGGAAGGAAGAAGGGAGCAAGGGAAGGTGGAAGGAAGCCAGAATATAAATGAGGAAAAAAGAAGAGAGGGAGGAAGAAAACAGAAATTGTCAAGGTCACTTCAAACAGATTTCCTTAAACTTCATATTGCACTAAGTAACCACAATAGCTACTGTATTTCATAAAACAATGTGCTTTGAGCTATCACAAGCAAGCAGGGGAATGCTTCATTGACAACAGTTCAGAAGTGACATGCGAACATATAAAGACAACTATAGTTGAAGGGCAAATACAGATTCAGAGATTAATTTGCATGAGTGATGTGAGTCTCTTTTGAGAAGACATTCACCTTCTGGCTGAAGAGAAGTAGCAAGTTCAAGTCCACCACCTCAGTGATACTAGGATATCTCATCAGCCCCAGAGCACACGATCTTGGCTCTGGACTTCATCAAGTGAGGGCGACAAAGACGAAGTGCCAGGAACAAACCTGGCTTGGAACAGAATCTGGGAAGCGTATGTCAGAGGTGGAGGGGAGGCTGTCCATTTGGTAGCACATGGGGCACTGCACAGGGCGCCGGATGATCTGCATTTCAACAGTGGAACAACTTCTGACTTCCCTACAGCTGTGGCCTTGGCATACATTAATGTTAGGGGCTATGGTTTTGGTAATGGCCAGAGGCACATCTTCAGAACTTTTCCAGAGCCATCCCCACCACCATGGCACCATAACTCAGGGAAAAAAACAAAACAAAACAAACAAAACTTCTTTGGAGTAACTGGAGATAACATTTTAATACTTCTTCAAAACAGGATTGAGGATTTTGTAATAGGAGAAGGAGGCAAAATAGAGAATCACTATATATTTTACCATTGCACCACGGTTGACTCTTACCCAGTGTAAACTGGTGGGCAAAACAAATTGTCGGGCAGCAATTTGTCTGACTGTGTGGTAGCTTCACACATTGCATCTTCAACACACACAGAGGCAGCACTCCAACAGCACATGCAGAGTTAAACCCCAAATGAACTAACAGTGGTAAAATCACTGCTGGGATTAACTCAACAAAATAACCCGAGCTCTATAGTTTCCACCATTAACGTATCCAAAAATATCCCACACACTATATCACAAGCTCCTAGTACATTCATATATTTTTACTAGACTTGCTATTTGTAATAGGAAAAGTCAAAATTAAGGCAGGCTCTACAATATGAAAGCCTAGTATGGAGGGGAATACAGTTAAAGGTCTGACTATCCTGTGTTGAACCTCTGAATATTCAACTTCATTCTCCAAGGATGTGTAGACCACACATGAGGACCTTCAGAAAAACTCACGATTCAACTAAGCCCATTCACTCACAGCCTAATCCAAGGCCCCTGCAAAACACATGCAAAAAACTATAGTTAAAAAAAAGTGATCAGGGCTGGAGAGATGGCTTAGCGGTTAAGCGCTTGCCTGTGAAGCCTAAGGACCCCGGTTCAAGGCTTGGTTCCCCAGGCCCCACGTTAGCCAGATGCACAAGGGTGCACACGCGTCTGGAGTTCGTTTGCAGAGGCTGGAAGCCCTGGCGCGCCCATTCTCTCTCTCTCCCTCTATCTGTCTTTCTCTCTGTGTCTGTCACTCTCAAATAAATAAATAAAAATTTAAAAAAAAAAGTGATCATTTCTCCATAGATTTTACCAGTAAACAGTATTGCTCTACACCTTATCTTTGAATCTAGAACAAATATGGCTTCCACATCTACCAAGTACTAGCAGAAGTCCTCAGACAAAAGTCTCCTTGAGCAGTTTTACTAGCCTTGTAATGGTTAATGGCAACATGTCATAGGGGAATATAAAAGTAAATGAAATAATTCTATAGAACACACTCAGTAAAGTGCCCATTTCACAATAAATTCTCCACAAATAGTGAATATTACCAGAACGCCTACTGATACTATTATTAAGTAAACAGAGATGAAGCAATGAACTCTCTGGATGTTGAAGTAGTGAGCAGAGGCCATTTTTTTCAATGAACTACCAAAATTTAAGAACAAAAGTGGTGACCATAGGGCTAGAGAGATGGCTTAGTGTTTAAGTTGCTTGCCTGTGAAGCCTAAGAACTCCTGTTCAAATCTCCAGGTCCTACATATGCCAGACGCACAGTGACACAAGCAATGCTGCACATGTGCACAAGGAGACACGTGTCTCTGGAGTTCGTTTGCAGTGGCTGAAGGCCCTGGCAGACACTCCCATTCTCTCTGCCTCATTTCCTTTCTCAATTAAAGAATAATTTAAAAAAAAAAAAAAACAGTTGTGAGCATATGTCGAACACTGACTATGTATTTATTCTATATATTGAATCATCACTAGAAAATTTGTCTTTAAAAGAACATTATGGAATTAAAACCAGCTTGGCTTGTCTGTAGCATATTTGATTAAAATACAGAGGGAATCACTTCTCTCCAGCCTTTGGGAAAAAGAACCTACAACGTAAGGGTTAATTACAAAAGAGCTGCATATATGAGTATCTTTGGGGGATTTAAATATCTGCATTTGGTAATAAAAAATAAAATCTAACAATAATATTTAAGCATTGGGGCACATTATTTAATCAAGCATGTAAAAGGACATACACACTCGGAATTTTGACAAAGACTATGAACTACATACTCAGAGTTGTACCGTGTTAGATAAGACCTCTAACATCGATGAATTTGCAACATTTCTGACAGCATAAGCCTATTATTAAAGGTAAGGACTTAGGATCTAGGTCAGTGTTAGACCACGTCCTGGTAAGTATGAGGCCTTGGATTCAATATTCAGCATTAAAAGAAAAATGGTTGGTGGAACAGCAGCGTGTAAGACAGCACGGCACTAGCTCCAGGGGTGCAAGCAGGGACGTCGCATCCCATTTCAGGAGAGGTCGCAGATGCTGCGATCTGAGTAGTGACAGGTGGCACAAGGCAAAGGCAAAACCTTCCAGACGAGAGCTGCATGATAAGCCCGTCACAGAAAGAAGATCCATCTTCATAGGTTTCCAGGAATGGTGGGAACGTGGGTTTGTAAAGCATCTTGAAAAATAGTGCATCCTAAACTTGTAGACAAGGCAGCAAGCGGGTAACTTGAGAAATTCTCTGTAAGGAAAATGTCTGTATCAAAATGCCAGATGATCTGTTGGGTGGCAAAGACAGCACACAGGAAAAGCTTGTAGGAGGCTGTAATAACCTACACAAGGCAAAAAGTTTCAGCCAGGGTGACAGCAGAGAAATAAGAAAGACGCAGCAGTTAGAAAAAGGCTGAAGGGAAGATGGGCAGGCCTTATTAACTGACTTGGTATGGCAGAACGTAAATTTTTGGAGAGATTTAAAAAATTCCTAGTTACAAAAAAAAATACTAGTTACTTAAGCACTGAGTATTCAAAAGAACCATGAGGCCCAATGGAAACAGGATCCAGAAGTGTAGAGAATGCATCTAGAAGACAGATAAAAATTGTACCAGGTAGGCTGAGATACAGGCGCAGAGGTGAGAAGAGCTGTTCTCTAAGCAGGGCCAGGCTGGAGGTGTGTCAGAGCCATGAGAAGGAAACGATGCAGACAGGAGCCAAGGTCTTGATCTTGCTGATAGAGGCTCACAGCCAGGAGATAGGCAGGTCATACAAGCCAATGATGTGGAAGAGGACATGCCTTTAAAATTAAGACTTTCTCAGAAGCCATCTGTATAAAACCACATCTGTTCTCTGAACTACAGATTTGATGAAAATAATAAGTCATGATTTATGTAATAAGTTTGTATAATGTGTCTCTGTGTGTCAGACACGGTTCACAGAGCAAAAGAGAAAAGGCCAACGACTGTAAATGAGGACATCATTCTGTCTCCTACACACTCAGCCACAGTCACTGATGCTTGACAATGACAGTCTGGTCTCACCCAGTCCCAGAGACAATCTTGACCAATGCTATTAGAATCACGAAGGTAGGACGTAGAATCTGTCCGGCTGCGGGAAAGCTGACAGCTGGTATTTTGAGCTGATACAATAGTCACAACATCTGCCCCATTCTCCAGACATATTCTTCCTCTCTACTTTGATCCTACCTCCACTTTTCCCTTTGAGGGCACTGCAACTGGGCGCACTGCTGACTGTAGCTGATTCGGCCTCCCTACAGCCTGGTTAGCTCAACTATAGGAGGCCCACTTCCTTCTAGTTTCTTTAACTTCCCTCCATAACACCACTCAGGCCTATGTTTTAGGAACGTCTATTTAAAGAAGAGCTGAGGGCTGAAGAGATGGCTTCGCAGTTAAGGTGCTTGCCTGTGAAGCATAAGAACTCATGTTCAAATCTCCAGGTCCCAAGTAGCCAGATTCACAGTGATACAAGCATGCAATGTTGCACATGTTCACAAAGGGACACATGTGTCTGGAGTTTGTTTGTAGCAAGCTGAAGGTCCTAGCACACCCATTCTCTCTTTCTGCCTCTCTCTCTCTCTCTCTCTCTCTCTCTCTCTCTCTCTCTCTCTCTCTCTCAATAAAAATAATAAAGAGGAGCTGAAAGTAGTAAAGTTATGCAAATCATTCTCCACATACATTTCAAGGATCATAATCATGAAAACATGAAAATCATTTTCAATCTTTCACTAAAAAGGGCAGCCGTAATTTTAACTTTCTATTGATAACTGAGCAAGGCAAAAGGTCTTTCTAATGTCAGGAAGACCCCTAGATATGAATTTAATGAGCTCTAGTTCAGGCAGCTCCAGTAGTGTTAGTAGTGTTACAGCACCAAAGGAAATTCTGTTCCTGCAGCAGTTGGTTTCTGCGTGTATCGCAGTCCTTCTCATGCAGTAACAACTGCTCCCCGTTTCTGTTTGTTAACTCACTTGTTCTGTTTCAAAAATGAAGTTGGAACAGAAATGCATAAGAAGATATCCAAGAATGCAGAAAATTTGCATAGTCCCTGGGCACCAAATATCCAATAAGAAAGAAAATTTCTTTGTCTACATCTAGTCAAAATTCAGCCTTACATTAAATGCCAAGGTTTTCCCTACCATTGCAAAACAAACTGCTAAGATCAAAACCCATTTATTTCATGATATTTTGCTGGAATTGAATCTACTTTCGAAACAATAATGAAGCAAAATATCAGAGCAATCCTTTGTAATTACAGTTTTGTCTATAAAACAGTTTGTTTGCTAAGTGACTTTCTTTCTTTTAATTTTTAGGTCTCCCCTTTTTCAAAAAAGAGCCATGCATATTTGCACAGTATTAAATTCTTGGAGGTGAGCTCCTTAGGAATCCTAATTACTCTAGTCCTGTAATTATTTTTAGGCCAGGTCAAAATCTCAATTCCAGGATGAGGTTTGGCAAATCTGAGAATAGGGAAGGACAGAGAAGAGCTGCTGTGACTAGGACCGAGCCTCCTGTGTGGCTGCTGGAAGGGGTAGGCAACGCACTATTTTAGGCTAGAGCACGATGCCACTGAATTTGCATTTTAGACAGATCGCTATGGTGATGATGGCTTGGAAGGAGGCCGTTTGGGAAGCAGGGAGTGAGAAGGATCCGAATGGCTGGCGCATCAGTGGCTAATCTAGAGGGCTGCACAAAGGGAGAAAGGATGATTAGAACCAGGCTGCACATGGGCTTCAAACATCTGTTATGCTGGTCACAATGTACCCAACACTGGATGGAGGTCTTGATGCAGGACTGAGGTTAGTACTCCTCTGCCCAAGGTGCTCCCACCTCTCTGGCCAGGCCAAAATATATATGTATATATGTATGTATGTATATATTTGCTTTCTACGTCCTCATGACAGTAGGTGCTCATCAGACTGAACTAGAGCGATTCAACCCCATCTTCATGTTTGTTCTTGCCGAGAAACTGGTTCTCACTTTTCCTTCAAGAGGCCCACAGAATGCAAAGACAAGCATGGTACATCAGGAAGTCTTGAGCTTTGCTGGCATGGAGATGTGACTTTGGGCATGACATTTACCTTCTCTGAATCTCATTTGGTACATTAAAATGTGGGACTTATTCTGCCTACAAGTAAAATTCCTTCCAGATATGTCTGCTATTATATACTACAAGTAATTTTGTTCTAGGCTACAAATCAGTTATTGGGATACAGAGAAAATACTGATTAACCCTGGAAGCAGCAAAGATCCATTACATGCAAGATGATTTCTTGGGAAAAAACATTCCCTGAAGCACAACAGACCCTGAAAAAGATACTTCCCTAAATTAAAGCAAAGACATAAAGCAAAGCCATCCAGTGTATGTATATATATATATGTATATATATATATATACACATATGTACATATATATGTATATATGCATATATGTGTGTGTATGTATATATATATATATATATATACATATATATATATATATATATATGCATACACATACATACATACACACACACACACAAACATCATATGTACACAAACATTTCAATTATTTCGATAGCCATTCCTAGGGGCTGTGCCAGAACAGGTTTGGATAGGGTTGGTATATTTTTGATGGAGTAATTTCTACTATAAGAAAAAGTAGAAAGTGGTTTATCTCACTTCATCAATCTTAATGCTACTGGGAAAAAAATATCATGTAAAAACCCAAAGACTCACTTTTACTTATGTGAGACTATCGTCTATCAATCGACTATCCACCCTCTGAGTTACAGTGTCTGTTGAATTCAATACTATAATCATCCTTGCCATTGAAACAATTTTCTAAAGTTTGGTTTTCTTTTGTCATGTAAATGCAGCAAGGCTGTGTCACTTGTAAAACTTTACAAGCTTCCTTTTCAAAATTCTACTGATCTTCAGTATGCCATGAGAAAAACACCCACGTGGTGACTGAAGACTGGTGCTTATCTAGAGTCTATCCCCAAAGGAAACAGATGAAGGGGCACATTTCTACCCAGAATTTCAAGCCATTTGGATCACATCCGAGGAATACCACAGTACTGCATGGAAGCAGTTACGATGTCTGCTTTACGACTTGACCTGGAGAACAGAAGTTCAAACGATTTTCTACCTATAGGACACATGAGGTTGTAACAGCTGGAAGGAAAGGGCAGGGAAATGAAGGTAACTACAAATCACTTTTCACAAGACTCAGTAAACTTAAGCAGCTGGACTTTGAAAGCTTTGGGACACATTCAGGAAGCTGGTGCTCAATCCATTATGTCCTCAGTGTTGCTTGGTCATCACTCAGTTTGACGAAGATCATCTTCAGGGGCTGAATTAACCACTATCAGATCAAGTCTGGAAATTGGGAGAAAGTGAATTTACTGAGAGATAGAAAAGGTAAAAGAAAAACTCTTCAGAAATATGGAAAGACAGATTTGTGGATGAGGAAATCGAGAGCATGGTTCTTACTCTTTCTGCTTCATGAAGGTCTTTGGCAGCATGGTGAATGTGAAAGGGGTCTTCCCTATCTCAGGAAAGGACATGACCGTTTTCCAAATTTTCCAAGTCAAATCAGCATGCAGAACCCCAGGTTTCCCTAACTGCAAGCCCAAGTATAAGCAGTTAGCAAGTTCCTCTGGCTCTGTTGCCTCACGGAGGGTCTTGCGCTCTAGTTAAACCTGACCTGGGTTAGTGTAAATCCCATCAAGCATCCTGGACCACTCGTTCCCTTCTCCCATACTCCAAGTGACACATTAAAGAAAAGAAATTTCTTAAAGTCTGAATCATGTCAGTCGGCTGCATGCACACAGTTTTCTAGGGATTCCAATGGCAATTTACTCGAATCTCACACACCTTGCTCTGGCCTTATGGCAGCCCTCCATTACCCGAACCCTCTGAACAATGGAGATAATGACAGCTCACATTTATTGAGCTGTCATATTCCAAGTCCTACTCCGACTGCTGTCTATGTTGCTTTTCATCTTTCCACAATTCCATAAGTTGTATCTTTCACTTATATCCACTTTAAAGACGATGAAACTGCAGCAAAAGTACATTTGTGCAAAGCTGAAGGAACATGTGAAAACACAAGTCTGTTATGTGGTCCCAGGCACTACTACGGCCCCCGAGCTCCGTATTATAGAAACACTGCAACACGTTACTTCTCATTGCTTTCTATTTCCTTGCCTTTTGAGCCCAGGGGACCGCCACCAGCCACACAGCTCTCTGTTCCTTGAATATGCTGTTCTCAATCTCAAGGACTTGAACTTGTTGGCTCCTCCTGAATATGCTTCCCTCAGACCTCCCCGGGCTTGCCTCCTTATCACTCACAGTTAGACCTTACACACACTGGTGATCACCTATCCAAATCTGTCCCCACATTTTTAAAGCTATTTAGCTTTCTCCTTTAATTCTTATACTGACGACTACTGATCTAAACTTAAGTTCCTGTAGCTGACCCTTCATTAGTCTAAGCTGAAAAGTTAAGACTTTAGGCTAATCGTGGTTAAGTTCATTACTCATGCAGGTAACAATTTTAGCACACATGATGGAGGATGCAGGCTTTGGGGTGTGACAATTTTTTTGATGAGAAAGAGACTGATGAGAAGCAATTATCTCTTTTGGCCCAGTAGAGCCTGAGGTATGGACAGAGTGCATGGGCATTCTGTGGCCAGACTGGAAGCACGGAGATAGGCGTGTACAAAGCTTTGTTTAACCATGTGCTTGCTCTCCTAGCTAACTAGTTATGGAGACCATCCATCTTTTTTTAAAAAAAAAATAAATTTAATTTTGTTTATTTATTTATTTGAGAGTGATATAGAGAGAAAGAGGCAGATAGAGAGAGAGAATGGGCACACCAGGGTTTCCAGCCACTGCAAATGAACTCCAGACGCGTGCGCCCCCTGGTGCATCTGGCTAACGTGGGCCCTGGGGAATCCAGCCTCGAACCGGGGTCATTAGGCTTCACAGGCAAGCGCTTAACTGCTAAGCCATCTCTCCAGCCCCAACCTTCACATCTTTTGTGCAAGAATCAAATTCCTCTATCATTTGAACTGTCTTATGCTTACTCCTCTGTTACCTGCTCTTGCAAACACCTTGGCTAATCCACAGTCAGAGCCCCTGAAAAATATGATCCCTGATGAGCTTATGAACCCTTGTTTCTGCCTGGTTACATTTTATCAATTCCAGCTTTCTTTATCTCCATGCCACATTTCATCTGAAAGCATTTTAATTACTATTTTCTCTCTAGAATATAAGTTTTCCCCCAAAGGAATTATCCATTTGATCTATTGATAGCTTGCCAATGTCCAAAATGTCGTGCCCTTACTGCACTTAAAAATTTAACCCTTGGAAAATTCTGTGAAAATCTCGCTATGTTTTCATTAGATTATAAAGGCAAAATAAATGACTTCATATGACAATGTTTGAGAAAGTGTCTAACAATCATGCAGTTAATAATCACAATACCTTTTAAGAGTATTGTTATTCTTGCATGGGAATTATGTAGTTTTTATGTTGTTTTTGTTTTTCAAGGTAGAGTCTCACTCTGGTCCAGGCTGACCTGGAATTAACTATGTAGTCTCAGGGTGGTCTCAAACTCACTGGTATCGATCCTCCTACCTCTGCCTCTCCCCGAGTGCTGGGATTAAAGGCATGCACCACATATGTAAATATTTTTTGAATGAATGTGAAAATATAACAATGAATCCCTGAGAGCTGATTGCCTTATAAATTAGAATCAGATAATAGAGAGGTCTGATTTATTCAAAAGAAACTAAAGGCCTATAATGGAAAGCAGGAAAGTGCTTAAGGTTGAGATAACTACTAACGTCTGCATACAAACTTCTGCTCCTCAAAGGCAGACTACACTAGAAAGCATTGAGGTAATACTGGTAGACATTATGGAGTGTCTGCCACAGCACTGGAATTAGAGGTAGACATCATAGGTGACTCTCCTATGCTTACTAGCACTTAGGGGAGCAGAAGAAACCTTTCAACCATCCATGAAGTGGCCAAAAATTCATCTGGTTCAAGACTAGGTCCTTGAATGTCAGTAATGACAACTTAGTCTCTAGAAAGGCAAGCAAACAACCAGTTGGGGCCTCTTTCTGACAAGCCAGAATTGATTGATGGAATGAAAGTACTATGAACTTTAAAAGAAAGTAAAGGCATTATCTTGAATTTTACTTTGTTTTCAAGGAAAGAAAGCCAGGCATTACAATGCATGCATCCTAGATTATATGAATGTCTGAAAATGTTTAGCAAAAAGATATGCATTATTCATAGCATGAGACTCTAAGGAGATTATGACTCAAAAGTGTTATGACGTTCTCAAAAATGCAATTTTGAGTGCAATTGCAAATGATAAAACGAGGAGGGATAGGAAAATTAAAGAGATGTAGTGACATATTTTAAAAAGAAAAATACAATCGAAGAATATCCTTGTCTTTCTTATTCATCTCAGTAATGCAATGCCAAGAATGTAGCAAAGAGTCAAATAGCATTGTCAAGTGAATTAATGAAGAAAAGATACATTGAATATAAGCATGATAATACAAGGAAAAAAAGCACATCAGAAAAAAGTCCTAGCTGAGCTGAGAGTTCAGAGAAAACTTTTTTAAAAAATATTTTTTTAAAAAGTAAGCAGTTGTCAGTTGTTTTATTTGAGGCAAGAGAAAGCCATGACATTGAACTAGTTTGGTTAATGATGGTATAAAGATCATGGAATTTTACCTCCAAATCCCAGTGAGGGGAAAGACTGCATTAGTTAGCACCTATATGCTCTAAATGGATTTGTGTCTCCTGATCATGATGGATTACAATGTGTAATATAAGAATAATTTGGAGTGAAGGTCTTTGGATAATAAAAGAGCAGTATTATAAGACGAGAAATAAATTAAACAGTAAATTTTTTAACTTTGAAACTGTGAACTTTAAAAGTTACATTGAATTAAATTTTTGCTGGAGTCAGAGCCCTGCATGAATGAATAATCAAAAAGCAAATCTAGGCCTGGGGAGATGACTCAGCAATTAAAAGTGCTTGCTTGCAAAACCTGCTGGCTGGGGTTTGATTCCTCAGTAGACAGAAGTAGCGGTGCTGGCGTCCAGAGTTCACTTGCAGTGACAAGCGATCCTGGTACGCCAATACACATGTGTAAACAATATTTTTAAAAAGCAGATAGAACCACATTTCTTCCTTTGACAGTGATATTATTAATCTGGTAGACAGTCTGGATTTATACAAAAGAGTCTACACTACGTTCATCACCTAGAGTTTTACTTTCAATTCACACAGAATAGTTGTTAATATTTATGGGGTATGATGTGATGTTTTATTATATGCAGGCATTGTACAATGATCAATCCAGGTAAATAGCATTTGTGTCATTTTAAATATACATTATTTCTTTGTAGTAAGGACATTCAAAAATCCTCTCTCTTGGCTACTTAAACCTATACAACATACTGTTGATAACTAGTATAACTATGTTGTGCAGTAGAAAAAAGAATTTCAGGGCCTTCTTTGAAACAACAAGTAATAAGGTTTGGAGGCTAGTTTAATTTGGTGAATTAGTGATTGGCTACCTTAAAATGGGTTATGCCAACCTGAAGAAAATAGTTGAGTGAGGTAGGCAGGTAGCCTTTTTAGTTTTATAATGCTCTATATTTTAACCATCATTAAAAGTTTTGAGGTTACAGTCATTACACTTTCCAGTGATGAATATCTTGGCAGTATTACAATAACAGTATTCAACAGAATCAGGTTTTAAGAGTTTGGCATAGCAGGATAATAGGCTTAGTTTAACAAGGTTAAGTATAATAAGAGAAAATTATCCTGAACTTCAGTCCAAAGTATTAATGACAGACACAAAATGAGGTTATAATAAGGAGCCTGTCTCTATTTTTGATGTTTGAGTACTGACACGATCTCATTCCTCTCCTTCCCTTCTTCCTGCATCTGGGAAAAGCTGAGGGGGTGGTGAGGGGAAGGCCTAGGTGCTCCTGTCTTGGACTCTTGTAGGACAAACAAATTAATGAAGAATGCGCTTGACTGTGCACCAATTCACCCAAACTCCAACTACAATGGCAACCTAAGCTCAATTTCTGTTCTGTACTCTCACGCCCCCCCCCCCCCAGAACTGCTTAGGAAGCCTCCCTTCATCTCCTCAGAGGCCTCTGTGGTGTAGGTAATCAGTCTGCTCACACCCTCCAGCTACATCATCACTCTCAACACCCAAACCAGATGCTGGAGAGAATTTATCAGCCAATGCCCGGTGGTGATGGCCTGGAGGAGAGGGGCGGGGGGAGGACGAGGGTTCAGCTTAGCAGCAGCAGCAGCAGAACTCAGAAGGTGGGAAAATCAGAAACAGAAAGTACAGTCAAAGTCCATCATAGGGTCGAGCTGCCGAGAAGTCTAAGGTGATCCCAGGGGTGTGTGGGTGGGGGAGAGCGAAGGAGGGTACCAGGCTCTCTGCCTCAAGCTCACCCATTTTTTTAAAATATTTTTTTTAATTTTTTATTTATTTATTTGAGAGCGACAGACACAGAGAAAGACAGATAGGGGGAGAGAGAGAGAATGGGCGCGCCAGGGCTTCCAGCCTCTGCAAACGAACTCCAGATGCGGGCGCCCCCTTGTGCATCTGGCTAACATGGGACCTGGGGAACCAAGCCTCGAACCGGGGTCCTTAGGCTTCACAGGCAAGTGCTTAACCGCTAAGCCATCTCTCCAGCCCAAAAGCTCGTCCATTTTTATGTTTTGGTTGTACATAGCATTGACTTCTTCTCTTACATCACTCTCTCCCTGGGTGTTATCACCCAACAAGCTCTTCCGCTTCGATTCCATGCTTATCTTCAGCCAGACCTCTGTTTGCATGACTACAGACATCCCAAACCTGACAGATGTACAGCTGAGCAATAGGCTGTCACCACTAACCTCCTCCTCGCCTCAGTAAATGATGACTCAGACTGAAAAGGAAAACGTGCTGTTGATCTTGACACCACGCTTTCTTCCACAGTGTATCTCTGAGCCATTAGCAACTCTTGTCAGCTCTAGTCTAAAACTTTATCCAGAATTCAACTGCTTTTCACTGATTATTCCACTGATGCATCGGTCCCTGAACCATTACTATGTCTGGCCTACCTACCGCAATAATGTCTCAGCTGGGCACATTGCCCCACTCTCTAAATGACACCAAATGGTGTGCTTGTGTCTAAAAGATAAGTTCAGAGGGCTGGAGAGAAGGCTTAGCAGTTAAGATGCTTCCCTGCAAAGTCCAAGAACCCACATTCGACTCTCCAGGTCCTATGTAAGCCAGATGCACAAGGTGAGGCAAGTGGAAGGTTGCACATGTGCACTAAGTTACACACACGTCTGGAGTTAGGATTGCCGGGCACACCAATTCTCTCCCTCCCTCTCTCTCTCTCTCACTCACGCTCTCTCTTACACTTAAAAAAAAAAAAAAGAAAGAAAGAAACTTAAAGCTCAAGTTGCTCTTGTATTCCCAATGTTCCATAGTCTCCCAAGGCCTTCAGCATAATGCCAAAGTCCTAACCTGTCTGACGTCACTGGGGCCCCGTCTAGCAGAGCTCATCCTGATTATTCGTCCTACCCACCCTGACTTCCTTGCTTTGGGTATTTCTTTTCTCTAATGTATTAATTTGCTCTAACCTTAGGACCTCTAAACTTGCAGCTCTATCTGCAGAACCCTCTTTCTCAGATATCTACGTGACTCACTCCTTCACTTCCTAAAGCCTTTATTTAAATCTTCACTGCCCTGATTGTCACCTGATGCCTCAATTGACTGTCACCTGACTACTTAGGATACTCTTCTCTTCATATCTACATTTTATATCTCCATTCTCCAGCTTGCTTTATATTATTAATTTTATATATTTTCTGTCTGCCTCACTAACCAGTACCATTGTGTTCCTCTCTGCCTACAACAGTGCCCTGACTTAGCGCATACCCAGTTAATGTTCTTTTGAATTAGTAACACTTAAAATATTTTTGGAGTTTTTTTTCATGTGTGTACGTACGAATGCATGTGTGCATACATGTATATGTGCATCTCCCTTGTTTTTCTTTTCTTTTTTTTTGAGACAGGATCTCTCACTGAACCTGAAACTCACCAATTAGGCTTGACTGGCTGGTCTGGGAAGGCCCAGGGTACCCCATATGTTTGTCTTCCCAGCTCTGGGATTACACATGTGTGCAACACACCTGGACTTTCACTGAGGAGCTGAACGTGGGTCTCATGCTTGCATCACAGGTGCTTTGCCAAATAAGGCATCTCCCCAGCATAATTTTTAAAATTATAATGTTAACAAGGATATAAACAAAGACTAAGGATTGAACAAGTAATGTTGCACAAAGAATGGAAGAAGAAAATGAATACCATTAGTCTGGAGGAGACTTGAAGGGCTTGAAAAATAATGGGTCCCAGTTTCACATGGTAGGATGCTTTCGATATTTCAAGGATGTATTATGAAAGCTGGCATATTAATTCATTTTTGTTTCTAAATTATTAACACTGTAAATAAATGTACATGACAGATTTAAACTCAGTGTAAGATCTTTTGTACAGTCTAGATGTTCCAATGATGTTCTGAGATATCACTGAAGGAGCAATTTATTTTTCCTTAAGGATTTATAATAAATAAAAATTTCATAGGAATGATGATTAGGCTAGATAATCTTAATAATATGATAATATGATTTTTCATCCACTTTTGGTGTAGATGAAATCATATAGCTGCCATGAACTGAAGGTATGTGTACAAGTGGACATAGAGAAGATGTTTATAATTGATATGTAAAACTCATTATTTACAAATTCACATCTGGTGTGAGTTAGTAATTTGCCCAGATTTCTAAATGAGTTGAAAAGGATTTTCTCAGAAGTCTTTTAGGAAAGAAAATAGTTTAGAAACCATGTTTATGCACCTGGTGAAAGAGATGAATCGGTAAAACATATATTATATTCCTATCTTTGAGAGAAAGATGAAAGAATAAGGGAAGCAACTGATGTGAAACCTCCATAAAGAAGGAGCGAGGAGTGATGGCTGAACAGTACCCAGCCCCATGAAACTCTTCACACCACAACAAGGCCAGCAGAAGCTGCCAGAGAGCTAGTCTCCCCTCCTGGACACATCCCCAAAAGAGGGAACTGGGGAGGGAATGACTGCAGACATGGAGTCTTGGCCTGGGATTAGATATGTCATGGGCAAAGAGATAGCTAGAGCAGTACAGGCAGGGGCCAAACTATGGCATAGAGCCTGAAGCTGAGGTTCTTCTATACCAGTCCCTACAGTGAAGATTCTAAGAAGGCGCCAGCCCTTCCTGCCAGGGTAAACAACAATAAAGGAACAGAAGTGTGCTCCAAAACTTGGTTCAGTCTTAATGATGGGTACACAGGGGAATACAGCCATCCAGTGACAACATGAATAGAAATATTCCCACATACATGAATGCAGAACCAGATTGCTGTATGTTACCAATACTCCTCAAACTTTTCCATAAAACAGAAAGGGAGAAAACACTAGCAACTTATTCCATAAAGTCAATAGTCATCTTATAACAAACCATATAAGGCCACAACCAAAAGGAAAGTCACTGACCAATTTGCTAATACACAAAGATATACAAAATTCAAAATAAAATACTTATAACCCAACTGAATAATGCATTAATAATACCACACATCAGACCAAGTAAGTTTCCTCCCAGTGATACAATGTTGGCCTAACATATGCAAATAATAAATGTAACATAACATATAAATAGACTGAAGGCCTGAAATTATATAGTCATCTCAATAGAAGTAGGAAAGAGCTTTAATTGATAAAAGTTCTGAAGAAACTAGAAATAGAAGGGTCATATATCAACATAGTAAAGACTATATTTAATAAACCCATAGCCAACATTACAAAAAATTGGGAAAAACTGAGTGCAGGGCTGAAGAGATGGCTTCATGGTTAAAGCACTTGCCTGAGAAGCCTAAGGACCTACATTCATTTCCCCATCACCCACATAAGCCAGATGTACAAGGTGGCACATGCATCTGGATTTTATTTGCAGTGGCTGGAGGCTCTGGTGCACCCATTTTCTCTATCTGCCCTTTTCTTTCTACCCCTCCAATAAATAAATAAATGCATAAAATATTTTTAAAAAACTGAGCACATTTCCTGTAAGATCTTGAGTCTGCACTCAGTACTTTATTCAGTATAGTATTCAAAGTCTTAGAGCAATAAGGAAAAGGGAAAAAAAAATAGTTACAAGCAAGAAAGTAACAAGTCAAGTTATTTCTTTTGCAGATAACATGATCCTCTACTTGAGAGAATCTAGTCACCTGAAAGCTCTTACACACTTTCAGAAAAGATATTAAATCAACACATTAAATCAATAAAGAAAAAAAATCAATAGATGCTCTGTATTCCAAAAGTAAACCTGATGAAAAAGAAATCAGGAAGAACTTTGACAATATCTCCAAACCATGAATATCTATGAATAAACTTAACCAAAGAGATGAAAGAACACTTCAATGAAAATGTGACATTGAAGGGAGATAATGAAGGAACTAGAAAATGAAAAGACCTTCCATATATCTGAACTGACAGACTTGAAATTATGAAAAAGGCTATTACCAAAGTACCCTACAGATTTACATTCTCCATCAAAATTCCAATAGTATTCTTCACAGAACAAGCCTAGAATTAACACAGAAGAATAAAGCCTAAATATTCAAAGTAATCCTAAACAGAAATAACCATGTGCAGGAGCTGCGAATATATCTGATCTCAAATTATACTACAGAGTCATAGTGACAAAATAGGGTGTCACTGTCACAGAAACAGACAGGCACAACAACGTACTAGAAGACACGATATAGAAATAAATTTACACGTTACAATCACAGTATTTTTGACAAAGGTCAAAAGGTGCACTCATAAAAAGGCAACTTGTTTCAACAAATTGTGCTAGGATAAAAGCATATCCAAATGCAGACAAATGAAATTAGATGCATATCTTTCACCCATGACAAAATTCAAATGAACATGGATCAAAAATTTTAATATAAGAGACCCAAACATTTGAAGCTGCTAGAGGAAAGCACTTCAAGATAGAGGCGCTGGCAAAAAATTACTGGAAAAGACTCCAGTAGCACAGAAAATAACCCCAACTGAATTGACAAATGAAATTAACAAATTTCTGCACAGCACAGAAAATAATCATCAGAATGAAAAGACAACCTAGAGATTGGCAGAAAAAAAAAATTTTTTTTTGCAAACTATTATGCCAGACGGGGGTTAATATGTAGACCGCAAAAGTTAAACAGCAACCTCTCCCCATTAAAACTCTCACCAATCACTAAATGGGTCAGTGAACTGAATTGTTATCAAAAGAAAAAAAAAGGGCTGGAGAGATGGCTTAGTGGTTAAGCGCTTGCCTGTGAAGCCTAAGGACCCCGGTTCAAGGCTTGGTTCCCCAGTCCCACGTTAGCCAGATGCACAAGGAGGCGCACACGTCTGGAGTTCGTTTGCAGAGGCTGGAAGCCCTGGCGCGCCCATTCTCTCTCTCTCTCCCTCTATCTGTCTTTCTCTCTGTGTCTGTCGCTCTCAAATAAATAAATAAAAATTTAAAAAAAAAACTATAAGTGCTCAACTGTTTGAGGAGTGTTTGACATCCTTAGTCATCCAGCAAATGAAAATTAAAACTGTTCTGAGACTTCCTCCTGCTGCAGTGAGGATGGCCACCATCAAGAAAACCAGTAACAACAAATGCTAGTGAGAATGTGAAAAAGAAAGAAGGGCCCTTATTTTCACTGCTGATGATAGTGAAAACTGGTGTATCTGTTTTGTGGAAATCAGTGTGGAGGCTTCTATACACATTAAAACCACAATTATTATGGTACCTACTCTTGTTTTCCTTTAAATGCTGGTGCTGGTCCTATATTTTAATGTGTGTGCACACACATAGGGCATGCACACCCATGAACAAGCAATCATATCCTCTTCATTCTAGACACCACTGACTTTATCTCTAGAATTCCCTCAGTCGTTGTTTGGATTCAAACTGAAAACAGAGGTTAACATTACTCCTCCCCCAGAACATCTCTCATTAAACATTCTGTGTACCTGGAAGAGGGGTGTTGTATCCTAACTTCCTTTCTGATACTGAGACTCCATGGTAACACACTCCCTCTCGATAAAAGGAGTTCCTATGCATGTGGAGAAAACACTAGGTCTTAAAGGTAAAGACCAAAAGGTTGTTTTTTATCTTTCCACAGGAGGAAGCACAATGTCATAATTGCAATTGCTAAATACATATTGACTACAAACAGACACTTTCCTAAACACCAGGCAGGAGAAGTATGTCTTTTAACATAGTTCCCTCACTTTTCATAGCTTCAAAGGACTTTTGTAAAAAGGCATGAGATACCACTTAGATAAGCTAACATATTATCCTTCTGCAAACAGTCCTCACAGAATTAAAAAGGTTCTATTCCATTTAGATTGTTCTTAGTAGACTTGAATTTCCACTTTTCTGTTCTTTCTTTCTTTCTTTCTTTCTTTCTTTCTTTCTTTCTTTCTTTCTTTCTTTCCTTCTAAATATTTTTTTAATTTATTTATTTATTTATTCATTTACTTGAGAGCGACAGACACAGAGAGAAAGACAGATAGAGGGAGAGAGAGAATGGGCGCGCCAGAGCTTCCAGCCTCTGCAAACAAACTCCAGACGCGTGCGCCCCCTTGTGCATCTGGCTAACGTGGGACCTGGGGAACCGAGCCTCGAACCAGGTCCTTAGGCTTCACAGGCAAGCGCTTAACCGCTAAGCCATCTCTCCAGCCCATCTTTCTTTCTTTCTGTCTCTCTCTCTCTCTTTCTTTCTTTCTTTCCTTGAGAGTAACAGAGAGAGAAAGAGGCAGATAGATAGAGACAGAGAGAGAGAGAGGGAATGGGTGCTCCAGGGCTTCCAGCCTCTGCAAATGAACTCCAGACGCGTGCGCCCCCTTGTGCATCTGGCTAACGTGGGTCCTGGGGAATCAAGCCTTGAACTGGAGTCCTTAGGACTCATAGGCAAGCGCTTAACCACTAAGCCATCTCTCCAGCCCTCCACTTTTCTTGATTAAAGTTACATATGCATCACATTCATCAAATCTAGACAATTCTGAATGGACTCCCATTTCACATCCTATAGAAGGTCAAACGCAGACAGTAAGGAGGGCAGGGTGAGTGGGGATGTGTGTTTGGGGCAGGAAGGTTCAGCTCTGCAAACTCTGAGCCAAATTGGCACCCTGCCTCCTCAATCTGTTGATGTTTTGCCCAATATCCACTACACGAGTAATAAAGCTCTTTCTCCTGACTTCCATCAAAAATAAACGCATGAAAAGTGAATGATAACAAACTCTTTATAAGCCTATCTGAACACAGAAAATTTGAAAACAAAGGGAGATTTTTTTTTTCACCATGACCATATTCATACCAGTAACTAAATGCTAGATATCCCTTCTTCAAATGCCCCTTCTACCATGTGGGTTCAGCTCTCCTAGGGTCTCTCCTCTTTGCTTTTCTTCACCACAAACTCCTTCCTATTTCATATGCAGAACAGCATGGCAATATTAACATTAAAAACTCAGGAAAGAAATCTTAAGCCACCATGGATAGTTCCTATTGGTGTATCTCCTATACATCATCACCAAATCTATTTTTGTTCTTCAACTCTCCTTCAGAATTATTGTTTTTACTGCCTGTTCACCACTCCAAAATCCACTAACTGACCATTGGTTCCTTTGGTTTTTCCCCTGTACTCACTGCCTGACTGCATATAGGGTCACATTCTTGTTTAGGTTATGTCCCTGTTTCAAACTTTGCAGCTGTGCAAATATCTCATGCAAACTTAAACCAGCCCCATGTCATTTCAAGTTAATTTCATAATAAAAGTCACTGTACACTACATGTTACATTTCAATATGAAATGCCCTCCATAGCCTCATATACCCAGGGCTTGGTTGTCAGCTCACGTGTTTGTAGCAAGTGACAGAATCCCAAGGGCTGTGAGCCAATCAATATATAATTCCCCTTAAGGATTCATAACATGTTGGCCTTATTAGAAGGACGTGTGGCCTCAGTGGAGGAATTGGATCACTGAGAAATTCTTAAGGTTGAATTGTGACCAATCCCCTTCCTGCCATTCCCTTTTCTTGCTTTCTGTTCACCAAGACCTCTCTTGCACTACATGCCTCGCCCCTCCCCCCACATACTAAGATGGACTTCCCAACCACGTGGGACAAGTGACCACAGACTGAACACTGTGAAACAGTGAGCCAAATTCAACCTTCCTTTACACTGCCACATATCTTGTAACAAGGACAATGAAGCCGACATGTCACAGAGCCTAACCAGCATCCAGAGCAGGGCATCTTGCACCTTGCCCTTGCTCTTGTTTTATGGGAAGGACTCACATTCTGCAACCACTTTGCTGCCTTCGATTCTTCATTTAAATCCTGCTTATGTTTGACAACCCCTGCTTTCATACCTGTTTTGAAGTCTTCAAGCTCTGATTTACCTGTTTTGTGGCCAAATGTTTTAAAAAAGCAGCTTAAATATTTTACTTAAATACTTCCCCAATTTGACGCAGTCTTACAGAATTAGGAAAGACTCTAGTGGTTTCCAGTGTGTGTGTGTGTGTGTGTGTGTGTGTGTGTGTGTGCGCGCGCGTGCACTCCTACATAGCCAAAAGCACACCTGGGCAAATGGGGCTATGCTTGTTTACTGAAAGGTGATGATTTAGAGGAAGATTTACAGATGGGGAGATCTTTAGGTAAATTTCTTAATTTCTCTGGGCTATTAAATTTTATTTATTTATGATAAATATATTTACATATATACACATATATACATATATATACATATGGAGAGAGAGACACAGAGAAAGGGGGGCAGATATATAGAGAGAATGGACGCACCAGTGTCTCTAGCCACTGCAAACAAATAAACTCCAAACGCATGTGCCACCGTATGCATCTGGAGTTACGTGGGTACTAGGGAATCAAACCCCAGTCCTTACGCTTTGCATGCAAGTTCTTTTTTATTTTTTTTTAAAAGATTTGTTACTTTTATTTATTTACTTGAGAGTGACAGGCAGAGAGAGAAAGAGGCAGAGAGAGACAGAGAGACAGAGAGAGAGAGAGAGAATGGGTACACCAGGGCCTCCAGGCACTGCAAATGAACTCCAGATGCATGCATCCCCTTGTGCATCTGGCTAACATGGGTCCTGAGGAATCGAGCCTTGAACCGGAGTCCTTGGACTTCACAGGCAAGTGCTTAACTGCTAAGCCATCTCTCTACCCTCTCCAGGCTTTTGTAAAACAAAGATACATGCATGATAAGACCCACTGTCACGAGTTCCCCAGAATTCACTATTGGCATTTTAATCACCAAAGGTACAAGGAGATAGTATTTGGAGGTGGGGCTTCTGAAAGGTAATTAGGGTTGGATGAAGTCCCGGTGGTAGGTTCTCCATGAGGGGCTAATGATATGTTGCTAAGAGGAGCAGAGACACGACTCTGACATTTCTGCCCTCCTGCCAGATGATGGCCTACACCATGCAAGGGTAAGGCAAGAAAGCCCTCACCAGATGGGGCCTGTCAGTCTTAGACTTGCCGGCCTCCTAACCTATAAGAACTATTGTAATGTTCTTATAAATTAGCCATTCTTAGATATTCTGATGAAATAACACAAAATTGGCTGAGCATCTGGGAAGACTAAATGAGATAATGTACAGAAACCACTTACAATGGCGTATATACCATTAAAAAATATTTATTTATTTGAGAGACAGAATGAGAGGATGGTCATGTCAAGACCTGCTGCCACTACAAAGAACTCCAGATGCATGAGCCACTTTGTATATCTGGCTTTATGTGAGTACTGGGGAACTGAAACCAGGTGGTCCGGCTTTGCAAGTAAGTACATTTACCTGCTAAGCCATGTCTCCAGCCCCTGTATACAGTATTTTAATCTGGATTTAAAAAAAAAAAAAAAAAAAAACAGGGTCTCACTCTAAACTAGAATGACCTGAAATACATTCTATAACCTATGCTGACCTTGACACCATTATCATTTTACCTCAGTCTCTGTTGCTTCAGTTATAGATATGAGCCACCAAATCTATCTTTTTTCAAGAAGTTTTTATTTATTTATTTATTTATACACGGTGAGGTGTGGGTGTGTGTATAGGTAAGCCATGCTCACTTGCCACTTTGAATGCCAGATGCATGCACTAATTTTTTTTTTTTTTTAATGTCTGGCCTTACTTAGATGTCATGGAATTGAATGGAGGCTGGCACACACTGCAAGCAAGTGCCTTTAACTGCTGATCCTCTCCCCGGCCTCAACCTGGGTATTCTTAAGGACAAACTAAAAGGGAATTTAAAGTTACTTGCTATTGCTCTTTCCCTTCACAAATAAGAATGTTAAGTCCTAGAGGTTAATTAAACTGGAAGATGAAAACTTGGCCTCTGGAAAAACTGGCCAGTCACTTTTCCAGGGCCCTTACTGTCTTGGGGCACACTGAGAACTAGGACCTGACCTTCTGACTCTCAAAGCCCATTGCCTTTTCTACAGCATCCTGATGCTGCCATAATTTCACTGGAGGCTGAAAACCTTCAGTGATTGACAAAATGCCAAATCAGTGGCTATGCTTCAAGAGTCCAGAGACATTCTTTTAAGATTCTTCTAAGATGCCTTTAGATTGTGCTGATAACAAATTAATTTTAAAATCAATAAAGAATTAAAAGATGCTATCTGTGACACTAAACAAAAGGACATTGCTGAATCATTTTATCTTAGAAGAAAACAAAACTGATTTTAAGATTTACTCCCTCAATGCTTGACCTTCCAGCCCTCTCTATGAGTTCTGGAAAGTGTGTGTGTTGTTGTTGTTGCTTTGTGTGTACATGAATGTCCATATATGTAAATAGGCTCACAAAAGAATTTGAAGATGAGCAAATGCATATTCTTGTTGAGTGGGGAAGGGAAATATACAGTATCTCAGAAGTGAAGGAATACTACAATGTCTGCTGCGTAAACCTAGGCAGAGCCTCCCAGAGGACCCCACAGAAGCTCCTCTGTTACTTTGGAGAGCTTCAGAGATAATGAGTGACTGGAGAAGGCAACAGATAACCAGTTCTATCATGATCTATGATGGTTATGCCCAGACAGTCAGTGCACAATCAGTGTCTCCAGGCTCTGCTAACATTGCTCACATCACCTTGGACCAGACCTCCTTATACCCCCTCATATGCAAAAGTAGTCCATGTTATACTTAATTACGTCAGAGATAATGGCTCTGCCTATAGAAACTACAATGTTTTTTAAATCACACACATACACAAACACACACACACACACCTTACTTCCAGGAAAATCTTAGACCCTAAGAATTACTTACCAAACACTTCCAATACTTCCCATGGTGTCTAAAGGATTTACATGAACAATATTACTTATCTCTGTTATACTGATAAGTCTGTGATCAGTTCCTAACACAGAACCCAGCAGAAATTTAAAACAAAAAAAATGGAAAATATGTTCCACAGTAAGGTGCAAAACCATAAACTAAATGCCTCCTACATTGTTCTAGTGACCAAACTCCTGGCCATTAAACTGCACAATCTTCAATGCTGTGCAGGTTCTCCTTAGGAGCACACACATTATGAACAGAATCTTTGTGCTCACACTGGAAATTAGTATACTTAAGCCTTAGTATGATTTATTGAGTATGGAGCCTCTAAGCAAATAGAAAGGTTAAAAGAGACCAGAAGAGTAGGATCCTTTGTAATAGGATAAGCATCCATATAAAATAGCCACTAGAGTGTGTGGTCATTGTGGTATTCTTTCTTCTCCTCCTCATCTTATTCCCCCTCTTCCTCCTGCTCCTTCTTCTTTCTTCTCTATTCTCTCTCTCTCTTCTCTCTCACCACACACTTAAGAAAGTTCTATGTGAAGGCTGCTGACTGAAAATCACCAAGAGGGTGCTCATCATGCATCTAGCTGTCCAGAGCCTTGATTCTGGATTTTAAAACTGTCAAAAGTAATTTGTGTTGAGCCACTCTAGCTATAGTATTTTGCTACTGCAGTCTACTATTGTTTGAATATGTCCCCTAAACTTCATGGATAGAAACATGATTCCTGATTTAGAAAAATGTTGTGCTGTGAGGTGAGGCTTAATTAGAAGTGTTTATGTCATAATGACTTAGCTTTTGTGACTTGATTAAGGCAGTTCTCTTAGAATTATTAGTTATCATTTGTGGTGCTTTGTTATTGGGCAGTGACTTTGTTATAAATGCATATTGTGTCCTATGTGTTTCTTTGCCTTTCTGGCATGTAATACTTTCCATCATGTTAAGACTCAGCAAGAAAACCCACACCAATATCAATCAGATGCTGGCCTTCTGCTTGTAGACTTCTTAGCCCCAGAAACATGAGCCAAATAAACTTCTTTTATTTACACATCTCCCAGTCAGTTCTGTTCTTTTATCTCAGCAGAAAATGGACCAAGAGATAACCTAAGCAAGTAAAAATATTTGTGATGTCCAAATATCCCTATTACCCAAGTTTTTCTTATGTATACCAACCAGTATATATGCCACAAGGAAAACAAATGTGTACCATGTGAAAATTATAATGCAGAACGTCCATGTTAATACATAATATGCAAGCTAAACCCTCACACGGTCAAGGAGAAGGAAACATTGCTTTCTTGTCAAGCTGTACTGGTTCCCTTTATCAAGCAAAAGCTTAAAAGTGGGAAGAAAAGTTGGCTAGATCAGGACAAAATATTCAGTGTTGTCGTATATTCAAATTGTATATTCAAAATAGTTATTAGAAGCATATTGGTGGAGGAATGACTCATATTCTGGATATGAATGAACTAACATACCAGAGCAGCAGTGTTTTTATCTTCATCTCAAGCTTTCATTTTGATTTCTATTTTCCTACAAGGCAGACAATATAAATAAAATAAATATAGATAAATTATAGATATATAAGTAGATAATAAATGATAGATAGATAGATAGATAGATAGATAGATAGATAGATAGATAGATAGATAGATAGACAGACAGGCAGAGAGAATATAGCATGGAGTTAAGCCATAGCTCCGTCCTTGGAAATTGTTTCAGATGGCTTTTTCCTGGAATCTCAGGACCTTGGACAGCTCCATAACCTGCCCAGCTGGCTCCTGATTAGTAACTCTCACAGCTGCATTAATGATCAGGGTAGGAAAACAGGAGTCCAAGCCCCTTTGAGAGCCCGTCAGAATGATTGTGATTTCAGACAAATAACAACAAAAAAGTATTTCAAAGACACGTGGCACTAATTTGGCAGTCTTCTGGAAAGATTGCCTGTAGTCTACTGGCGTGTCACCCTGATGTCCCTGACACCTAAATTACAGTAGACAACAAGTAAATCACTCTCACCTGCATCAATACTGTACCTATCGTCTATATATAACAAAAAAAAAATCTGCACTTGACTAGAAAATTCATCTCAACATTAAAAAACACAAAAATCTGAAATTAGGATCTCACTGAAATGTGTCATCAGGCAGACCTAGATTTTCTATAAAAAAGCTACCTCCCACACTTATCTAAAACTTGTTTGTGCCTCCCCCAAATTTGTGGCTGACCATAATGTAATCATCACTTTCATGCAGAATATTTGAACACAATGGAGCTCTCCTGGGTCAGGGCACATTGATGTTGAGTGTCAGAGGCAAGGAGCTATTAGGTATTGTCAGTTCAATAGCATCATGTTAGAGATGAACTGATGGAGACCGGAGAGATGAAATAACTTACCAAAGTACAAAGATATGAGTGAATGCATTCCATTTCTTTAACAATTACCTTTTTTTTCATACCAACCTCACCTCTGCCTGCCTCCTTCATCTTCTCTTTGCCTAGTCCCTGACTCACTACAGCTCCCACTGTATGCCGACCACAAGGGAGGTGACATAATCCAGGCAGCTATCTTTCTGCAAGCAGATTCTCACCAGAAAATTGGCGCTTGATGCCTTGGCAGAGAGTTTGCTCAGGCAGGAGCAGAGGAGAGAGAGCCATCTGGACACTGTGATGCTGGGTGCCAAGTGGGCCCCAGCCATGGGAAAGGAGAAGAAGAAAGGGTGTCACCTGACTGCGCACATTTATTTTTGCTTTAGGGGGGTTTGTTAGTAATCATGCTATTCTGAGTGAAAGCTATTGTAGGTGGTTCTGATGGCTGACAAATGTGTAGGCAAGGATGAAACAAGGTGAGTGGTAGCCAGGCAATTTGCAAATGGCCTGTGGGCCAGAAGTAGTTGGTGGTGTCTGATTACTATGTGTGAATGAAAGGATACAGTCTTGAAGGGGGCAAGTATGCTTGCATTTTCTCCTTCTTATTCTCTTCTCCCTTTTTAGAAAAGTAGGAAGTTAAAGATTTCCATGCTAGTACCTTGAACATATGTTGTATAATACTGAAATGCATTTTTTCTTGTTAAATTTTGGTCTGTAGCTACCTGCTCTGTCTATGAAACCCATTTACACATGATTTTCAATGATTGGCAGGGTGCATAATAATTGATAAAGAGATGTTTCTTTTCAAGATTTTAATTTCCTATATAAATACTATTAAATACTTTAATTTCCTACATAAATACGGTGTTTCTATAGGGCACTAATTCTCCAATACAGTATATATTAAATATTATTACTTTGCTTATTCATTTACTTACTTTCATATTTTTTATGAGAGAGAATTGGCCATCAGCCACTGCAATCGAACTCCGGACACATGCATCATCTTGTGCATCTTGTGCATCATCTTGTGCATCATCTTGTGCATCATCTGTGCACATGTGCTGCTTTCGGAGCTTGTGTCCCACTGTGTGTCTGGCTTATGTGGGATCTGAAGAGTTGAACACAGGTCATTAAGCTTCACAAGCAAGTGCCTTATCTGCTAAGCCATCTCTCCAGCCTTACTTTGCTTTATTTTTTAATGGACAGGCTCTTGTGAACTTTACCACACTTGGGACCTGGGCATTTTAGTGTCTTCCTTAGTTCTAGAGTCATGTTGACTTTCAAAAATACATGTACAATATATAATCTCCATTGTTCGGCATTTTAGACTCCTCTATGAGGCACACTCATACATGGTACTATCTTAATTTTTATAATAATGCCCTGATATTGATAACTTATTCATACTTTGTGTAAGTGTTAAGAGGATTACCAAATTGAACCCAATCCCAAAAAACACTGTAGCATGTAGAACACTCAAGCTAGAATCAGATGGACCTGGGTTTAGATCTCAATACTGATTGACCCAGAGCAAATCAATGCATACCGATGGGTTTCAGTGGTGGAAACCTCTATCTCTAGGACTCGTGTTCATTCAGTTAAGACAGCTAATGGCAAGATGGATGGCACAGTGGGGGCATACCTGCCCACATCTCTTTCCTTCATCTTCCTCTTGGTTTCTTTGTCTTAGTGAACAGAGACTCATCTTCTATGATAGTCACATGAGATTAAGGTGATAGAACCATTGGTCATGGAATATATCTATAAGAAATGGCAGATAAAAGGAGGAAAACTCTAGAGAATTAGACTAATCAGTACTGCAATTAATGAAAAACTCCAATTACACAAAATTTTAATATATTTTCAATTATAAAATATTTTAATATGTTAGATTTCCTCTCTTAATTTAAAGATAGATTTTTTTTTTTAACCAAGGTGGGGTTAGTTCTACATTATAAGTTGCTGGAAGTTAACATTGTTTCATTATGTGTTATAGTTATTAAAATCCACATTTGGAAAAATATTGACTGACTATTCATAACAAAATTGCTAAAGTATAATGAGCTTCTTCTCCTGCAATGATTTTTATTTTATTTGTCTTTGAAGTAATAGAAACACTAATGACAAAGCAGGGGGAAAAAAAGTGCATCTGGTACAGCTGATCCATTCAAAACCTGTCCAAGCTGAATGATTGCCTCAAGGCAGCAACCTTAGTACTTGGAATATCCTCTTGGTTCATCAGAACTCAATCTCTGTGAAACAAAATTTGATGTCTCCAATGATTATTCTTCTGTCAAGGAGAAATCACTGTATCCCTGCTAATGGGAATCTACACATTACATCGCATCTTTCCTTGAATCCAATCAAGCCTGGATGACCTCATAATTTCATTACTTTTCAGCAGAGCTTAAATACGATTTACGAATTAGAGGCAGAAAAAGTCCATCCTCATTAAGAAAGGAATTCTCTGGTCACTATGTGTCTGTCCACATGTAGGGCATACTACTAATGTTCCATGCCTGACCTCTGTTCTCTTTTTCATTCACTCCAGTTGACCTTAAAGGAGATTTTTCAAAGCACAATCCAGCTCCACTCTCTCCATTTTCCCAGGAAAGTATGTCCTCCTCAGTAACCAGGACTCAGACAAACCAAGTCTATAAGGGCAAAATAAGTTGGATTTAACCAACATTTTAACAAAGGCTTTCACAGCCAATATCTAATTTTTGAACAAAAAAGGTTATTCAGCATTTAATATCTCTTCTTATCTATTCATTTTATTAAATAAAACCCTAGCTCTAAAATATGAAATTCTGGCAAAAGAAATAAGAGCACCAATTAAACCATTTAAAAATTTTAAAGTATATTCCCAATCTAATTTCGCTTCCCATATAAAAATATAATTAGATTTGGATGCCATTCATCATCATAAATAGATAAGGAAACTGATAGGTAGAAAATTTGTCTATTGGAATTGAATTTCCATAAACCACTTAGCATTTTTCAATTCTAACTGCTCAGCTGATGTTAATTAAGTACAGAATGAAAAATTAAAAGTCAAGTATATGAACTGTGGTTCACTGGTAATCATAAGCAGTTACAGGTTTTTGAATAACAGGAGGATAAATTTCCAAAGAAACATTTACAAATGGAAAGGAATGACTCACTAAAAAACTATTTCTTCTCCTTGTGCCTAGTGATGGCCAGAATATCCCAGGCACTTTAAGTATAGAATACCAGGAATAAGGGCATAGGATGCAAATGTTCCTGTGGTTTTGGTTTGGGGCAGCTATTTACCTCTCTAGGTCAGGAACATCATCCTTAAGTGAGGTCAACTGCCTGACCACTACAAGGTTACTTGGAGGACAATCGAGACAACAGAGTTGTATGTACACTGTTCTTTGCCAGATTAAATGAGGTCTGTGCTCATCCAGGCTGTTTTTTAAAAAATCAGAGTGACTCCTCCTAACCTTTAGACATCTGTAATGGGTTATAGGAAACTTCATTTACCTTTGACAAATCTGCTTTCAGAAACCTTCTTCAGAATTTTATCTAACTTAGCACCTTTTTTCTCATTTGTGCAAGATCGGAAAGTTAGAATTTTTAAAAAGTGAGGAAAAAAAACAATGTCTTTCCTACTGTTTGGGAGTATGCACAATTATTAAGAACACCATATTTACAAAAAACACAATAATTGGTTATTAGTGTATATCAGATTATTGCAAAGCAATTAGCTCAAAAATGTCATTAACTCATAGCATACTTTGTCTGAATTTTTGATGGGATTATATTATCAGTTTGCCTAAACAATATCTGTATACACACATACACACACACACACACACACACACACACACACACACACACACACATATATATATATACATATTAGCATATATTAAATACAATAGGAACATTTACCTCCAAGCAACTGAAAATAGGCTTCATAGCTTACACTTGGAGTATGCTTTAAGTGATTATCTGTTGTACAATGCATCACAGGTTGTCATTTTAATATATTTGCAGTGGAAGGTTATGTTTACTATGAACTTTCAGTTTGAAAAAACAACCAAATGGTCATTACAGAATATTTGCCATAAAATGAAGCATGGAGTATGAGGGAGAAGGACAGCAATGTGCTAGGAAGAAGATACCCCTTAGGACCTTTCTGAAGTGACCTACTTCTTCTTAAGGTGCCAAAATTCTCCCTAAATAGTGTGATCAGCTAGGGATCAATTGTTTACTAAGAGAAGACTGCACACTCCTTCCATTACAGCTTACAATCTCTCAGTCCTCCCACCACTCTTCCGGCTCATTCCATCTCTGCCTGCCTTGCTGTTTTTCAGACACATCACAGCAACTTGTGCCTCGGGACATTTGCGCTTATTACTCCATTACTGGGGAGCATTTTCCCCAAGGGATTCATCTAGCTTGAGCCTTTCCTGTGTGTCTTTGGTCAGAAAGGCCATCATCTTTATAAACCAGCTGTCACCCACTATTCCCACACTTTATTCCACCTTCTCCCTGCTCTGAACTGAATGCACAATGTGTGCTCTCCAAATTCTTATGTTGAAGTCCTAACATCTATGTCACCATATATGTGGTGTCTTAAATAGCAAATAATGTTAATGAAGTCATAATGTCAAGACCCATCTTACAGGATTAGTGTCCTTATAAGAAGTGACAACAAAGAGCTTCTCCCCTCCTTGTATTAAGCAAGATGCTGGTCACATACAAAAGGAGAGCATGCAGAATGAAACCTGCCTGGCCAAAACATTGATCTTAGATATCCAATACTGTGAGGATTAAATTAGATTAAGCTACTCAACATGTGTTGTTGAGTTACAGCAGCCCAGGCAGACCTTTGTTTCAGAATTGAAACAAAGAGAAATATACTCTAAATATATCTTCATATACAACATGTCTGGTTTTCATGTCTCCCATCTAGAAAGGAGGGAACATGAGAGCCAGTACTTTATCTTGTTCAACATCAAAAATCAACATATAGAGTAGTGACTTTGGAGGTATTTGGATGTTTGATAGACAAATGTAAGTTCAATAAATGAATTTCTAAACAATATTAAGTATAGTTTCTGAATTATTTGAATATCCCTTCCCCTAGTCTGAAATGGCAATATTTTTCTCATACAACAATCAGAGAAACTCTATGTGATATTATTTCCTAGTTTGTAATCATGAGATATAGCAAAAATGTGGTGCTTGCTTCTCTAGTACCCATTTCCATATCACCATTGTGAGACTAAACTAAGAAGTAAACAAAATCAAAGAACAAAAGGGAAGCCATCCCAGTCTAAAATTATTCTGGTAAGTAATGTGTTATATGGCATGGGATATAAAGACACAACTTCATCATTTCTGGTTGGTTTTGGGGAGAAGGGTAGTTATGTGTGTGCGCCTGCACTTGTCAAATGTGCTCTTCCCATGTTACGAAGGCCCACACTAGCCAGCTAGAAGCCGTGGGCTGGCAGTTCTATTGATAGACTCGAGCAACACAAGGCAGTCTGTCAAGTCTCACATTTACATCTTAGAATCTCATCTGTTTTCTTTCCCTCATGAAATCAATTCTGTAACAATTAAATAAGCAGCCCACAAGACATTTTAATATCCCAAGCATTTATCCATATATAGCTCTGGAAGGGAAAGGTAATTAGAAGGGACCTACTACCACTGGTGCTGAGGGACAGATTAGACCCATCAGTGTTTCATCGTTACTTTAAGAAGGTACCACTAACTCGGCTTCATTTTCAATTCAGTTCTTCCCTGTGACATGCTGTAGAGCCCTTTTATTTGATTCCTGGAGGACACAGACTTGAAAATGGTTGTCATTATCTGAGATTTTGTTTCATCTCCCATGAACTTAAGGCATCACTGAAATAGACTTGGGTTTTAGCCGTGGGATGATTTCGTCACATGCACACAGTGCTGGATGAAGTAGGCTTTGAAAGATCTAAAACGGCTCAAGGAAAATGACTTTCCAGATCCTCATCTATTTGAGTGTTTTGAGCTGAGCCCTGTGGGTTGAGCAATTCTTTTCAGATTTAAAGTAAAAGAAAAAAATAACAAGGAATTGCTGCAAGATTTCATCCAATGTTATGAGTATTCTCTTCGAAAATTTTGTTGATGATAGTTTCAGATCTCTAGCTTGCATATATAAGGTGGGCATCTACAGAGCCCAAAGAACATAGGCTTTAGCTTTGTAAGACCCAGTGTAAACCCTGGCTCTGCCTTTTATTGCTCACTAATACTATTAACATCACCAATTTGAATAAAGGTAGCAGAGAATTTGTTGATTATTTGGTACGCATTTCTTTCCATAGTAGGATCTGAAAGCAAGATGCATCTTATAAATGTATGGTTGGTGTCATTTGTTCTTTTCTCCCTGGATGTGCTCATGCAGTCCCTTTGTTCCCAGCTCACTCGCTCTCTCTTTCTCTCTCTCTCTTTCCTTCTCTCTCTCCCTCCCTCTTTCTCTCTCTCCTGAACCAATTTGGAAGTCTCCACACTGAGAACTTAGACTTTTCATGTGGGATGCACAACAAGATAGATTTCCTTATCTACCAACTAGCTGTATGCTGAAGTCAGCTTCGCATTGCTGGCACAGACACCAGACTAAAAGGCATCTTATGGAAGGAAAGAGGTTATTTTGGCTTACAGACTCAAGGGGAAGCTCCATGATGGCAGGGGGAAATGTGGCATGAGCAGAGGATGGACATCACCTCCTGGCCAACATCAGACAGCAACAGTAGCAGGAAAGTGTGCCAAACACTGACAAGCGGATGCTGTACAGCATCCATATGCCTGCCCTCAATAACACACATCCAACAAGGTCCCAATTACCAATTTGCCATCAGCTGAGGATCAAGCATTTAGAACACATAAGTTTATGGAGGAACCTGAATAAAACTACCACATTCCACACCAGGCCTCATAAACTCACAATCATTGATGATGTAAAATGCAATTCATTCAGTCCAACTTTAAAAGCCCCTGTAGTTTTTATCATTCCCAGTGCTATTCAAACATCCCCACAGACCAAGTTCCCTTAACTGAACCACAATACCAAAAAATAAAGACCATAGTGGCATAGAATAAACATTCACACCAGAAAAGATAAGAATAACAAGGAAAGACTGAACCAAAACAAGGTTTTAAAACAAATAGGGCAAACATCAAATTCCATAAGTCCAAGCCTGCCAACTAACCAGTGACAAGTCTCCAAGTCCAAAACCTCTAGCCAGTGAGGAGTCTCTGGAGTTCCAATTCTGCTCCACTTCTGGTACAAGTTTACTGTTGCAGTCAGCTTTGCATTGCTGGCACAAACAGCCAACCAGAAGCAACATATTGAAGGAAAGTTGTTTATTTTGGCTTTTAGACTCAAGACTTCATGATGGCAGAGGCAAACATGGCATGAGCACAGGCTGGACCTCTTGACCCACATCTGGTGGGTGGTCACGGCAGAGTGTGCCAAACACTGAAAATGCGAAGCTCATAATTCAGCTCCCAGCAACACATCTCCCACAAGGTTCTAATTCCAAAATTGCTGTCAACTAAGGATCAAGCATTCAGAACACATAAGTTTATGGGGGACACCTGAATCAAGCTACCACACTGTAATACCTGTGTGCTATAATAAAAATGGCCCCTTCTAGCATTTCTAGACAGAGGTTACCTGGGAATGATTAGGAATCACAGCTGGGGTACAGGAGAAGGCATGAAGCATCTTTAAAAGAAGTATTAGATAAAATTTCTAAATGATAAAAAGTGTTCTCTTTTGGTTAAAGAAAATCACAGCTCTCACAGTGGTACATTTTTTAAAAAATGCTTTAGCACACTATTGTATGTTAGTTTGATGAAACATAGGACCTATGGTAAGATCAGATATGATTATGTACAGGGAAAATGCTTTGTAATGACTAATGTCTGGACAAATCAAAGACAGTAAGTAAGGAATCCATGTCAGAAATGAGTTAAAGATCATGGAAAACACTAGCTATTTTAAGTATAAGTTGGTTCACCATGGCTCGAACAAAACCTCTTAGAGGCCCATTGCAGTAGGTTTTAGAGAGCACAGTGTCTTCCAGAATGCTTCTCAGAGCATCAGAGCGGCATGGAGTGTTCGCTGCCTATTTATGAGTCAAGAAGGTGGGAAATCAGAAAGCCATATTCATGACTGTTAACTGCAAAATAAATAAACAAGTAAGTAAATAAATTACCTTTAGCTACAATCCAAAGATCAGAAAAGCCCCAGCAGGGTTTTTCATTCTTGCATCATCAAAATAGCAAATAAACAGATGATTCCCCTACACTGTGATTTCGGTCTCCACAATAAGATGCACAAGGATGGGTCACAGCAATCTGCAGGAACACAGCTCCAGGAGCATCCTCTGCCTCTCTGGCCTTGCTTGACAGCAAGAAGTAAAACAAGCAGAAGAGAGACAACCGAAAGGAACTTTTCTCTGTGTGTTTCATGAAAGTATTTCTACCTACCGATTCTTAATTACACCTGTAATCTTGGCAGCAAGTAAGCCCTTAGCTTAGTGCAGTTTTCAGTTTCCCAGCAGGTGTAATATAAGGAGACATACTAGGACATGGGAGGAAGAATGTAAAGAAGGGGCAATTAAAAGAATTGATTGGGGGGCTGAAGAGGTGACTTAGTGCCTGCAAAGCCTAAGGACCCAGATTTGATTGCCCAGTACCCATGTAAGCCAGAGGCATAAGGTGGCACATGTGTCTGCTGTTTTTTTGCAGTGGCTAGAAGCTGGTGGCTAGAGAACCCATTCCCTCTTTATCTGCCTCTTTCTCTCTCTCTAATAGATAAATGAAAAAATATTTTTTAAAAAAGAATTCATAGAGCTGGAGAGACTGCTTAATGGTTAAGGAACTTGCCTGCCAACCCTAAGGTACAAGTTTTGATTTGTAAAAAAAAATTAGGCAGCTGGAGAGATGGATTAGCAGTTAAGGCACTTGCCTGTGAAACCTAATTACCCAGTTTTGATTTCCCAGTGTCCATGTAAGCCAGATGCATATTGTGGCCCATATGTCTGGAGTTCGTTTGCAATGGCTGGAGGCCCTAGCACACCCATTCTCCCTCTCTTTCTCTGTCTCTCTCTCTCAAAAGTAAACAATTTTTTAAAAATCTTTGGTTTGTCATGATCTTACAATACCCTTTCCACCCCTCAAATAACAAGCCAAAAAAGTTATATAATAATAGTCCTATTCAAATCCAACCAAAAATTGAGGATGCTTAAAAGCCAAGTGAATTAAACATCAAGCACTGAGAAGCTCTTCTCAGAAAAAAGAGAGACCCATGGTTGCTTTTAATTATGATAGAAGAGCAAGAAAAAAAAAATATATATATACAATACATGGGAGCAGAGGAAACTGCCAAGATCTAGCAAACTGGTTATAGCAATAGGTAAGCTAACATAACAGACTAGACTCAAATCACAGAGAAAGTCTGCCTCAGTTTCCCAAGCCTTTCCTGGGAGCTTTCCCTGAATGCATGACATGGTGCATCACAGGCTGGGACAAAGGAGTTTAAAGAGGTATTTCTTTGGCATTGTAGGCTTGCTTGCATCTCATTCAGCCAACAGCCCACTGAAGTGCTGCGTGAGAGGTAGAAGTGTGGCAGCTCAAGTCTGCACCACATGCATTGCAGAGGTCCTCCAAAGCCTACGACAAAACAGCAGCGTAGGGAACAATATTTTTTAGTGGTCTGAAAGCACTGTCTACCCCCATGCCCTGCCAAAAAGACTACTGATGGAATTTAGTCCCCACTGTGAGATGTTGAGGGAGAACTAAGTGGAAACTTAAGAAGTGATTAGACTTCCGTTCATGAAGACTGCCTTCATGAATGAATGGGTGCACTCATTGACATGTTATCTGGATTGAGATGCATTATGATAAGAGACCATGCACTGATGTCTTTTAGATGTGCTTCCTCTTAGTGGGTGATGCTTGTCCTTCCATGGGACTTGCAGAAAGTCTCCACCAGTAAGAGTTCTCATAGACATAAACTCTCACTCAATCTTGGACCTTGCAGAGTCCAGAATCAACAGCTTCAACCATTACTCTTCATAAATCACCCACTCTTTGGTATTTAATTATAGCAGAAGAAAATGGATTAAAACATTTTCCAAAACACAGAAAGTCAGACTTGAAACTAGGAGACAATAAGAACCCTATAGTAATTCCAAAGTGAGAGGTGGGTTCTAAACACAGACTGAGGTCCCACAGCTAAGGAGTCAGCTTTGGAGAAGGAAAGATTTGCATAGAAAGATTCGCAAAGCTAGCCCTTTTATAGAATTGATATTTGTAAAAATAAGGTCATAGTCGATCAGCCTAGTCTTATATGATATACAAAATGAGGAAAACCAGAGCATAGATGAAAAAATAGAACTAGTTTCCAAAAATGTTGTTTGTAAATATGTACATGTGAGACAGAGACATAAGGTAGGTGTAGAATATAAAATATGAAACAGATAATGGAATGTCAGGGGGCTCCCACCTGGCTGGTAAAATTACAGAGAGCCAGCTTGACACTTTCAGGGGACTAATCTATAGGGCATGAAAATGTCACTGCACAAAAATTACTTTACCTGAACTTTTCTGAGACACGGAGGTAGTACAAATTGAGGAGGAAAAGAGAAAATGCTCTTTATTGAGAAGAACCAAGCTAGAACAATTCAAATACAAGATTGCTCAAACTCTTGGTACAAGGAAGCTCTTAAGTCCTGAGGAGGAGTGGTCTTGCTGAGTGGGGTGTACATGTGGGATTGTGAGAAGAAAAAGCTGATCTTGTCACCAGCTCCTTCTCCTCTTTAACAAGTCTTTCCTAGTACTGTTTAAAGTTCCAAGCTTGTGCTGTACTAATGCTGCTTAGTAGCTGTGAAACTCTTCCATGTGTGAATAATATAAAGTATTATTCTTTGCTTTTCATTGAACTATAGAACCATGTGTTAACTATGCACATTGATCTGAAATGGCTAAATGAAGTATAAAACAATTTTAATGCCTTAAATAATCTAAGCCCTTCTCAAGCAGCTCACCTTTTGGGCACACTTAGGAATGAAAACTCTCTGGTATTGGGGCTGAAGAGATGGCTTAGCAGTTGAGGTGCATGCCTGCAAAGCCTAAGGACCTAGGTTCAATTCCCCAGCACCCACATAATCCAGGTGCACAAGGTGGCACATGCATCTGGAGTTTGTTTACAGTGGCTAGGGGCACTAGGACTCTCTCTCTTTCAAACAGATATTCCATATGTCTTTAAAAAACAGAATCCAATATTTTAAAAAACTATATGGTAGTGGAGAGGGGCTTCTAGGGGTTTTAAATAGTTGGGTATGTCCAACAATCTGTAAATAATGTTAAATAGACATGTAATGTATAAGAAAACAAAAACAGGGCTGGAGAGATGGCTTAGCGGTTAAGTGCTTGCCTGTGAAGCCTAAGGACCCCGGTTCGAGGCTCGGTTCCCCAGGTCCCACGTTAGCCAGATGCACAAGGGGACGCACGCGTCTGGAGTTCGTTTGCAGAGGCTGGAAGCCCTGGCGCGCCTATTCTCTCTCCCTCTATCTGTCTTTCTCTCTGTGTCTATCGCTCTCAAATAAATAAATAAAAAATTAAACAAAAAAAAAAAAGAAAACAAAAACAAAAAAAATCGAATGGAAAGAGGAAGCTAGTAAGGTTCCTTGATGCCACCTATACCTTCCTTACAGTCTCATGTCTTCCTTTTACCAATTCTCTGCTGAAATTCTTCATGAACCCAACTTTAACAATACCTTCCTTATTCTCCCCTTTCCCCATCCAGCATCCCCTGGGGTCTTTATCTTTGAATACTAGTCTCCAGGTAGCACTGCTGTGTAGGATACTGCAGATGAGCAAAGACTGATATGTACATTTCATCTACCATAAATCAAGGTGGGGTAGAAAGTACAGTATATGTTCCTTTCTCACACACATAATTTTCCCCTCTTATTTTGCTACAGAGAACTGTAACCTGTCCCTCATCATTGCCCCTTTAGTTCACATGGTATAAAAATCTAGCAGTTTGTTTTAAATATGCATATTTAAACCAGAGCATTAACTTCAAAACATAAGACATTTCCCAGGAGTAATTGTTGTTGAGTTAATGAACTGTAGCAGAGTTTTGGTCCATTAACTACTCTCAGCTGTTAATGGTCCCTCAAGAACTGCCTGACGTTTCAATCATTATTGAGTAGTTACTTCAGCTTTCCCAGACACATCTGGGGTGCTGCGACATCCCACTTCCAACAGCTGTGTTTGGTTGTCTGCTGAGCAAATGCTATGGCCCCGTTTCAGACCACTTTATGTGTGCACAAGCAGAAATGGCACTGGAATGTATCTTAAATTGTATTTTCCCATACCACACAGACACTCCTTCCAGGAAGTACCTGCTGTGTCTGGAATATTCAACAAGTTAACCCATCTCTTTTGATTTTATCTCATTTTGTCATAGTCAACTTACTTTTTTCCCTTTCTTTTCCTTTTCTTTTCTTTCTCACTATGTAAACCATGTTAGACCCAAACGCATGACCCTTCCACCTAAGTCTTTGAGTGCTAGGGTTTCAAAATGTGTGTCACCACACTCAGCTGTCATGTAACTTTTGCAAGAATTAAAAAGCAATTCAGACATAACATATAAGACTACACATTTTATGTAATAGCTATTCACTAAGTGGTCATTTCAACTTTCTATTTTCTTTATTAGAAAGACAGAGAATGTACGTAATGGAGAGAGAAAAATTTGCACCTCCATACAGGCACTTTGGGCTCTGTTGTCTAAAGCAAATCCTAAGGTTTATCCAGCACTTTTGGCTTCTCTAGACAGAGTGGCAATACAGGAAAGGTAGAAAGAAAAAGCAAGAAATACTTCTTTTCTCACAAATTTTTTGAAGGTAAAATGCTTTGCCAACAGTGAATTTTATGGGCCTCTATTCAAATAATGACAGTAGGGCTGGAGAGATTGCTTAGTAGTTAAGGCACTTGCCTGCAAAGCCAAAAGACCTGGGTTCAACTTTCCAGGGCCCACATAAGCCAGATGCACAAGGCAGCAGATGTGTGGGGAGTTCATTTGAAGTGAGTGAAGGCCCTTATGTGCCTATTCTCTCTCTATCTGTCTCCTTCTCTCTCTCCCTCTCTCATAAATAAATAAATAATAAAAAATAATGAGAATAGAAATTATGACAAGTGTCACATACTATTTGATTATGGCCTTTTGAAACTTATTTGTGTGTATGTGATTACCAAATATCATCCAAAACACACTGTGACATAAGTAGATAAGAAAATATTGGCGCAGGGGGCTGGAGAGATGGCTTAGCGGTTAAGTGCTTGCCTGTGAAGCCTAAGGACCCGGTTCAAGGCTCGAGTCCCCAAGACCCACGTTAGCCAGATGCACAAGGGGGTGCACGCGTCTGGAGTTCATTTGCAGCAGCTAAGCAGCCCTGGAGTACCCAGTCTCCTCTCTCCCTTTCTCTCTCTGCCTCTTTCTCTCTTTGTCTGTTGCTCTCAAATAAATAAATAAATAAAAATAAACAACAACAACAAAAAGAAAATATTGGCCCATTGAGCAGGAAAAGAACCCATGAATTGATTGGTGTAAACTCAGATGGCAAGGGCCTATGATGGCTCCACAGTGACATATGGTCTATGCCCATGTCCCTGAGCCACTAGAGATTCCTAAAGAAGCCTGGCATTGAGAACTGTCAATATGCAGCCCAATTCCTACAGCAAAAGCACCAAAGGTCAAAAAGCAATACAGTAAGAGTGTACAAAATTGCATTTCTTAGTTTCTGTCACCAAACTTTTGACTTTTTGCCTTTTCATCAATAGGCATCAAATTTACCACTAGACACAGTGAGTACCCCAAATGACCCCAAATGCTTGCAGACACTGGTAGTGTGGCTCAGAGCAAAACCCAGAAATCAGCTGGAGAGTGCGAGCACGTGACTCAGCGACATGGCAGGTTCGACTGTGCCAGGGAAGGTGTGGCTTCTACTCCTGCCTGCCACAGGCGCGGCCAGGACCCATTGGGAACGCAGCCCTGGACAGACAGCATCCTTTCAAATAGGAGAGCTGACATTTTGCACCTTCCTGGATGTCTTTCTCTCCTGCCTATTCCCCAATATCCTTCCTTCTTTGCTTTTTCTGAAATTCAGTAGAGAAAATACCAGTCTAGAAACTGCAAAATAAGAGTCAAGCACCTTTCACCTGATGTGAACGATTATATGAACTATTATAAGTCAGCTTGAGCATTTAAAAATTTTTTCACTCTTATTACACCCTCTAATAGGTTTCCTTTGTGCATAAAGATGATTTAATTCTTTTAGGAACAAGATTCTTGCTGCTTATAAATGCTATCTGAAGTCACATATGTGTAGTAAGTTATAAATGTGAAAAATGCGAAAGTAATAAGAATTCTGATTGAACCACAGGCTATACTTTAACAAATCACAGGAACAAAACACGTAGCTATGAGTTGTTATGAACTCAATCACAATAATTTATCCTCAGGATATAATTTCAATGTTTTAATCCAATGCATTGAAAGACAGCCTAGCATGAAATTTTTATGTGGTAATAACTTAAACTGGTGCTTTTATAATTTTCACTGAAATGCTTGGCTACAGCTTTTCATTTAGAATGTATCCCATACCAAACATCAGGTATTCTCAGAAGACTTATTTAGGGGTGAGACCTTTTATTCCCGTTGTGATTTCTATGTCATAGAAGAAAAAAGGGGGACCATGAAATGTGGCACTGGTAATGGTAGAAGAGTTGCACACAATAAAATTTCAAAAAAAAAATGAAAAAGCATATAATTAACTTCTGTAAATATTTGCAAAATCTACATCTAGTTTGCTTTGGGAACAAAGCAGACGTAGGGAAGTCATTCTTTTGTGAAGCTTTTTGCATTGCTTATCAATGTGATTTTGCCGTTAACCATGCTGGGCTAAACATGGCCTTCACTGAGAAGTACTGGCCCAGGAACACACTCACTTCCCATAATGCTGATACAGCTGTTTGATGTTCTGAGAAGCTCATAAGGATTCTGGAAGCAAGAATAGCTTGTATTCACTATGCAAGCAGAAAAGAACCTGTCATTTGGATGCTCAGATCACATAGTGAGAGTCACCAAAGAACCATGTGCCCTAAAGACTGTCAAGAGAAAGGAGAAGGGGTATGAAGTTCATTTTACATCAAGCCACGTCATACTCCCACAACCTCAGGCCCATAAAACCGGACCAGGTACATGCAGAAGCAAGAGTTTGCAGGATAAGCCTCCAAACTCATCCCTCTCCATCTAACAATGCTTGAATAGATCGATCATCCATGTAACAGACCAGTTCACTTCTCTATCTCCAAGAGGGATGATTTTGCATTTTCTAGTCCAACACTGGCATTATTTACCTACATATGGTCTTTTCCTTCCTCCTTCCCTTCCACTTCCTCTTCCCCTGCCCCTTCCACTCTCCCCTCTTCTGCATTTTCTCCTTCATAATTCTCCTTTCTTCTTACTTAGCATGCCCAGGGGAAAGGTGCTGGAGGAATATGTGGTCTTGTCTAGATGTTTAAATCCTGCAAATACTACATAATCATTATCTATTTTAATTGAATTGACCATGCCCCTTGGGTAACACACTATTACCTTCTGGCCTGAAATTTTGTAGCTTTACTCTGATTTTCAAATGCATCATATGGCTCCAGTTCACTTGAAAGTGCTGTACATTGTGTAGAATTTTTATGCAAGGTTTGACTTCAGAAACAGGCTTCTATGTTAAAGAGCTCACTTCTCTGCAGAGCAAGTAAAGAATGAAAGGGGACCAATGACATGGCCTTTCTTGGCTTGCACAGAGCTTTGAGAAACAGAATGGGCCAACCTCTGTAGACCTAGCACTGTTAATCCCTAATTCATGTCGTAAGGCTTTGGAAACATGATCTGGATGCTTTCTAAGAGGAAAGCAGTTTCCTGACACAAAAAGCATGCTGTCAGAATCAAGCAGAAGTGGCATCTTATCTGTCCTAAAAGGTCCTGCTTATCACTTAGAGAGATACCCATTAACTCTGTACTCAACAACATAAGAAGTGAACTAGAACAGTGAAATGTATTAAAAGACACAGAACACATTGTCTGGAGGACATGACATTAATCTTTTCAGAAAGAAAAAAAGCAGAACACGAAAGAAAAAAACTTCCTCAAGCTTCTTTCACTTTACATAAAACAGTTATAGATATGTACTTTGACAATCCATTACTTTTATAGAAATCTATTTTTGAAAATAAGCAACTTTGAAAAGAGAATCCTTCTTGAGATCAGCCCGAGAACCTCCTCAGTGGAGCCAATTTATTCTCTATCTTGACCATAACAGAGACCATAACTTTGATATTGTTGTGAAAATCTCAATGAAAACCTAATGCAGAGAATGTAAATGTTACCACCTCATGGAATCTTCCACTAAGAAATGAAGCTTTGAAGAAAAACTGGATATATACAGGATAATATGTCCTAATAGACTAACTATTTGGAGGGTTCTATCAAAGTCTCAAGAGGGTAGGAGAGAAGGAAGGAGGCAGGAAGTGAAGAAGGAAGAAGGGAAGGAGAGAGAGGAAAGGAAGAAGAGAGGGAGGAAAAGAAGAATGCAAGTTAAAAGATCAGTACCACAAAACAGAATAAATACTAGGAAGAAATTAGAAAGAAACTCAAGGTAATTTTCATTCTAAAACTTTCCAATTAAGAATTATGCTCAACAATTGTCTTCATGGCTGTGCCCTCCAGTGATTCTATCAGGATGTATCAAGGGTTAAGGAAAAGATGCAAATGGATTTGGATTCAAGAGTAGGGAAAAGTGTAGGAAGGAGACTTGTTGTAAGATGAAAGAGAAAGCTGTATAACAGATACCAGCAAACAATTTGGGGGAGATTAATCAAAGTTATCCTATAGATGTGGCTAACAAAATAAACATAAAATAAATGAGGTATAAGACCTCATTTATTTTATTCAGGAAAGTATTGCATGTAGCAGTGAATTCCAACAAAATTTCATGGAATTATGATGCAACTAAAAAGAAATCTTGATAAGCTTCATACCTGTTCATTATCCTGGAACCCATCTGCCCCAAAGTTCCTCAGAGACTCTACAGCATGCATTGCATGCAAATTAATACATCTCTTCAGCATCTATACAATAGAGGACTCTTTATGGGGTTGGGGATAGATATGTTCCAAGATCTCTAGTAGCAGCCTACAACCATGGATATGATTAAACCCTATTTATGTTTTACTTCTACATACATAACTATGGTAAAGTTTAATTTATAAATTAGCCAGAGTCAAAAATTACCAATTATTCATAGTAAAAGACTATAACAATATACAGTATTAAAAAATAATGCTAAAGTAATCACTCCTTTCATCTACTAAAATACCTTACTGTATAGTCTATATCAGTAGCATATGCAGGAAGTATGGTAAACAAAGGAATGGCATATGTTTTGGGTGGAATGAAACAAGGTTATGAATTTTATCCAAATACTAAGAAAAGTACATAATATAAATTTTATCAATTTCTTATTTCTAGGACTTTCCACTTAATATTCTCAGACCATAGTTGTTCTAGACAACTGAAAGCAAAGTTTCTGATCAAAGGAGGCTGACCACTGCTCTAGTTATGAAATATCCCTGGGAGAACCCAGGATTAAGTAACTCAATTATTTTTTCATTCTTTGGTTCAAATGAGGAACTCATCTAACCTTCAAAGGAAACAATTCCTTATAGCATTCCTCCTTTAAAAATCCCCACATCGGGACTGGAGAGATGGCTTAGCAGTTAAGCGCTTGCCTGTGAAGCCTAAGGACCCCGGTTTGAGGCTCGATTCCCCAGGACCCACGTTAGCCAGATGCACAAGGGGGCACACGAGTCTGGAGTTCGTTTACAGTGGCTGGAGGCCCTGGCGTGCCCATTTTCTCTCTCTCTCTCTCTCTCTCTCTCTCTCTCTCTCTCTCTCTCTCTCTGCCTCTTTCTCTGTCTGTCACTTTCAAATAAATAAATAAACATTAAAAAAGTCCCCACATCACTTGTCTCTGCCCTCTTTCTCTCCTTATTCGCTTCTTTTGCCTTTCTCTCCTCCCTCCCTCTCTCCCCCAACCCATCTCTCACATACACGTACATACATACAGTTTAAATAGATACATTTTCTTTCAACCCGGCAACTTGAGGTCATGTCTACTTACCACTGTTCCTTATCTGTTTCATTTTCTCAGAAATCTCTCTGGAACACAGCGTGACTCTATGTGCTCCTGTCTTCCATCGTTGCTTACTTTTGTTTTTAGCATGGATTGTTGCATTGTAATATACTATGGACTTTCCCTTCCTGTATTCAGGAAAGTCATCTAAGTTTTCATTCTTGTCAATTGTTTTAAGGAAAGCCCAACAAAGTGGCTTTTTGTGAGAGACAGAAAGAGAGAGAGAGAGAGAGAGAGAGAGAGAGAGAACTGGCACACCAGGGCTTCCAGCTGTGCAATCAAACTCCAGATGCGCTACCTTGTGTGCATGCACTAGGTACATCTGGTTACATGGGATCTGGAGAGTTGAACATGGGTCCTTAGGCATTGCAGGGAAGCACCTTAACCACTAATCCATCTCTCTAATCATCTATACATTTTGTTTTGTTTTGAGGTAGGGTCTCACTTTAGCTCAGGCTGGCCTGGAATTGACTATGTCATCTCAGGCTGCCCTAGGACTCACAGTGATCCTCCTACCTCTGCCTCCCAAGTACTAAGATAAAAGGTGTGCGCCACCATGCCCGGCCTCTGCTTTGTCATTGTTAATTTTAATTTTATGTCTTATAATTTCTGGTAAATAATTCTGACTAATAAGTCTTTAAGCCCCTTCATAGCATGGACTATGTCAGAGATTATTTAACATTCAGAGTTTCAAGTACAATCATTAACACAGAGCAGGTGCTTAAAATACTTATTAAAGCAGAATTTAATTGAAAATTATACATTTACTTTTAAGAGTGACATATTGAACAGCTTCATATATAAAGATTATTTTTCATAAAATATGTCCTCACATCTTACTTGAAATTTTTATCATCCTAGCTAATGACACATATCTAGAAGGTAAGAAAATTAGGTTGTAGAATTTTGAATCATGTTCTAAATGCATTATTATTATTTAAAAATTTTAGTTTTGTTTTAGATAGTGATGAAAAAAATGACAGAAATAGTAATGGGAAAATAATAAGAAAGGAAAAATGGATTTGATGGTAATTCTTCAAATGTCATGTTAAGGAATTCTGGCTTGATAGAAGTAAAAGAGCTTTTTTCAGAAAAGCCTTTTTAACAAGGTAGAGCATGGGATGCACACAAATTCAACAGAGCCAGAAAAGTTCATTAAATATCAACACTTCTCATAACACCATGGGAACATCAGCTGGCTCTAGGGAAATCACAGTGTGGTTCGTTTGTGGGGAACACAGCCCCAGAACCCGTGCATCCATGGTCTAAGGTGAACTTGTGTGGAACACAGGCCCAAGGCCTGCGTATCCATGGGCTAAGGTTCAATTGTGGGGAACACGGCCCTAGGACCCCCCACACCCTTGGACTAAGGTTCACTTGGGGGTAACACAGGCCCAGGGCCTGCACTAACCAGACAACTCTGGAAAGTCACTATGCCTCTAAATGCTTCTGGAAGTTCTCGTTTCCACCCTAGAGGGAACGCTAAGAGCTGCCTCCTAGGTCTATAGTGAGGTAAGACATGTGAATAGCAGTGACTCATAACTAATAAAGGCTAGAAAATGTTAGCAATTAATACCATCCTAGGAATGTGATATCTGATGACTGATGTCCAATTATTAGATTCAGAGGAAGTACAGATTAATAAGGTAGGAAACTCACTGCTCTGCATTTATCACATCCTGATCCCTTAAAGTCTATGAACAGATAAAACTTGCATGAATAAAAATTGCAGTGAAAGAATTTACTTTATGAAATTCTAAGCAAAAATTATTAACAGATATTCACAAACAGAAAAAGGGTGGAAATACAAAGCAGGAAAACAGTATTAAAAAGCAATCCCTTGATGGGAGTGGTGGTGCACGCCTTTAATCCCAGAACTCAGGAGGCAGAGGTAGGAGGATCTCCATGAGTTCAAAGCCACCCTGAGACTACATAGTGACTTCCAGGTCAGCCTGAGCTAAAGTGAGACACTACCTTGAAAAACAAAGCAAACAAACAAACAAACAAACAAACAAACAAAAAAAGCAATCCCTCGGAGTGCAGCTCTCTCCTACAATGACACCTGCACAGGCTCTCAGGGCCACTGTCTACTCAGAGCTTTCACTGGAAGAGTTCACCCCACATTCTATTTTGAGGCCAGATCTCACAGCACACAGACAACTCTGCTGTGGGCAGCAGACTTTGTGGATCAAAAATGAACCCCACCTCCAAGGAAGCACAACTTCCGACAAGGCCTATGCAAGCCAAAGCCTGGGATGTCTCTGACAAGCTGCTGCCTCAACCCCACCCCCTCCTGCAATTATGGTCTTATTTGCAGAATACTCTCAGGAGAATTAGAGATGACAGGTCCATATGAAGAAATAGAATGAGGCAGGAAATGAGGAAAGCCAATCACAAAGACATCGGCACTGTATCTACGCCCCTTCCCTAGGTAGCTCAAAATGAAGGGATTCTTGCACTAAGAAGATCAGAGGGCCTGGGGCTGGAGCTCAATGGTAAGAATTCTTGCCTAACCTATGAGGGACCCTCAAAAAAAAAAATAAATGAAAGAGAAGGTAGGGAATATTTACCAAGAGTTTATCATGTGGCCCACAAGAAACTCAGGTCACATACAGAAGTGAATAGTCTACTCTTGCGGTCCTTACTTCTACACAAGAGAAGAAACAATCTCAAGAAAAATAAGTAAATCTACAACATTACAGCACACGGATAAGTGTGAAGATCTAGAGGAGCTGTAACACGAACATATCCTCAGAACATGGTGTGGAGAGCTGAGATCATCCAGAAGGCCACTACAGGCGCAGTCAAGAGAGGGTTCCAGTGGAGGGTGTGTTCTCAGAAGCCAGCAAGTGTCTCAAGTAGGAGAGAGTCGGTATTTAATTTTTGTTTTTTAAAACATACTTTATTTATTTGCAAGCAGAGACAGAGAGAGAGAGAATGAGCATGCCAGGGCCTCTAGCCACTGCAAATAAACTCCAGATGCATGGGCCACTGTGCATGGGGTTGTTAGCCATTGTAGGCAAGCACCTTAACTGCTGAGCCATCTCTCTAGTCCCCAGGGTCTGTATGTTTTTTACATCTGAACTAGGGTGTCTTCAGAGTCACAAAGCATCCTTGACCATGCTGATTGGATAAATTTGTTTTATAAATCCATAATATAAGCTTCCTGAAAAAATTCTCTGCCTCCCAGCCACTTTGAAACAGTGAGCATAATTTTGATGAGTACCCAGAATATTTTGAGGCGCCCAAAGTTTACAGTTGAAAAAAAGTGGCAGAAGCTTAGACTTCTAAAAGTTTAGAAATCTGTTTAAAATTGTTTGTCTATCAGAACACTGGTTATATATTTCAGTCACATACGCACTACACTTTATGTCTTGGGTTCTCATAGTAAGATAGGCTGCAGATTCAAACCCACAGAGTCAGGTGTCAAAAGCAATGCTAATAACCAACCTTAGCCAGCAGTAAAAAAGGTAGGATAGGATACCACCATGCCTAAAAAAAAAAGAGAGAGAGACAAAAGTGTAGAGTACCAATAAATCAGTCAACTCCTTGTAAACACTTGCTCTGCAACATACTGGATATGTAGCAATCAGTGTGTTAAAAGGTATATTTAGTACCATCTTCAGCTTGTACTAAATAACACTGAATAGATAGGGACTTTGTTTAGCTAAAAGGAAGTCTTAATTTTAAAAGCTACCACAAATGCACAAGTTAAGTGTCTCAGCAGCAGAATCAGATATTTTTGCTTCTTGAGAAGACACTAGCATGACAGGTAATTATGAGCAGAGAGGCCAAGTCAAAGTAGGTCAAGTGCTCTTGGAGCTGGCCGGGTGCCCCTGGTGTCGGAGCTGCCTGTGTGCCCACGGCACACCTGGTAAGGGAACACTGTGTCACTGACAGGCAAGTATAAACCCAGGACCAGAGAGTAAGTGCATTCACGCTGTTCCAGTCCAGTGTCCCCTACCTTCAAAAGAAACTGTCTGTAATGGGAACTGAACAAGAGTGTTCAGGAAGCCAGATCAATGAAAGATAAACACTAGTCTCTAGCAGTATCTTGACCATCTGTGACAGGAGAAACCTGCGAAGGCAATGCGTTCCTAACCACAGCACCAGCTTTCCCCCAGAGAGACATCGCAGGGAAATGTTCCATTTGAACTAGTATGTTCTGTCCTATTTTAAAGATGTTCCCAGCAAATCCTTTTGCATTTCTCTCACGTAAATAATAAAACTCAGGGGCTCCACTTTTCTCTGCCCAAGCAATGACTGCTTATAACAAGTGAGTATGCTTCCTTGATGGTTACAGCGTTATGTAACATGTGTTAGCATGCAGAGCTGTTTCACATACAACTATTCTTACTTCCACTTTAGAGAGAAATATACTATGGTCCAAGATCATCTGAACCAGAAGTCAGATAAGATCAATGCTTCCTCTTGCTACCTCTGGCTACAGAACGCCATCATGCTAATCCTGGTCAAGTCAGATATTATAGTAACTTAGAAATTTGGACCCGATTTTTTTTATACTGTTGGTGAATCCGCTCCTTAAAGTTTTCTCTCCACAAGTGAAGCTAAACTGCCTAGGACCGCAGAGAAACAAATCATAATTAAGCAAGGAGAGAAATATCAGAGAGAAAACGACAAATCTACAAAGAGCAGGAACAGAAAAAAAAAAGAAGAGACAAATTTGGAGCTACGAAAAACTAGAACAGCCCTCTCAACATGAATATGATTTGGCATGAGGCCTCTGACCCTTTCAGGTTCAATTTCTTACAGCTCTCTTTGTATTTTTCCATTTTCCTGTCTGCTTATGACTCTTCTATCCAAACGGGTCCCTGTTATTTGATTTTACTGAATTACCTGAAACTGGCAAAAGGGGTTTTTATGTTCCATATTGCCAAGTGTCTAAGGATCAGTCAGTTCCTAGAATTATTAAAGAAGACAGTCCTGATTTCTGGAGCAGTAAAGTTGACCTCCCAACTGAGCACTGTGGTGGCATGAATCAGATGTCCCTTCATGAATTCTTATGCTCTAAATGCTTTGTTCTAAACTGGTGGCCACCTGGGAGGTGGAGCCTAAAAGGAAATGAGTTTTGGGGGAGCAGGCTCTTAGGGTATTAGAGCTCAGTTTCCCCCTTGCCAGGGCTGAACACATTATTGCTGCTATCTTCCACCCACTGTAGCAAAATGTGATGTGTGCAGCCTCTGCTCTAGGACCAAACTTCCCCTCCACCATGAAGCTTCCCCTTGAGACAGTAAGCCAAAATGTCTCCTTCCCTCCCATCAGCTGCTTTTGCTTCTGTGTTTTGTCCCAGCGAAGGGGAGATATCTACAACAAGCATGGCCAATTGTAACTACCTAGACAATGGAGCACAGTTTGAGGAAGGGTGTTGGACAATTGCCATGGAATTCTGGAAGAAAACAGCACCTGGTTGTAAACTGTCAGTAACAGCAGCAGTGGCTTTTACTGCCACATAAAACAGCTCAAGGAAGCCGGGCATGGTGGCGCACACCTTTAATCCCAGCACTTGGGAGGCAAAGGTAATGGGATCGCCGTGAGTACGAGGCCACCCTGAGAATACAGAGTGAATGAAAAGTGTGCTGAGACCTGAGTTTTGGATCTATGTGTTATTGAGAGGCTCTGTGGCATGGGTCAACCTGGGCTAGAGTGAGACTCTATTTCAAAAAACCAACCAACTGGGCTGGAGAGATGGCTTAGTGGTTAAGCACTTGCCTGTGAAGCCTAAGGACCCTGGTTCGAGGCTCGATTCCCCAGGATCCATGTTAGCCAGATGCACAAGGGGGCACATGCATCTGGAGTTCATTTACAGTGGCTGGAAGCCCTGGCATGCCCATTCTCTCTCTCTCTCTCTCTCTCTCTCTCTCTCTCTCTCTCTCTCTCTCTCTTTCTCTCTCTCTCTCCTCTCTGTTGCCCTCAAATAAATAAATAATAAAAAACAAAAACAATTTAAAAAAATCCAACCAACCAACCAATCAACCAACAAACAAGCAAAAAAAAAAAAAGTTCAACATTGGAATAAACCTATACACACTCAAAGTTGAATGCATGAAATAGAATCAAACCATACTGTATGTACTTTCCAGAGGTAGCTAATGACTACACAACTGGACCTTCATGGTTTAAAAAATCACCAGTTCTTTCAAAATGGCAGCAGAGCTAGTGAAAAATCACAAGAGCTTCAGACATCGGGTGAGTGAGAGTGCTGTCAGGACTCATTCAGAACTCTCACAGAGAGGTATGCTGACTTTTAAGCAGTAAGTTTTTGTCACAGAAACACTTGGTAAAGTAAGTTCTGGAGAAATGAAGCTGAAGACATTCTTTTAAGGTAGATATAGGACTAGTGAGATACCTCAATGGTTAAAGACATTGCTTGCAAAGCTGCCAGGTTCAATTCCCTAGAACCCACCCAAGTAAAGCCAGATGCACTCAGTGGCACATGTGTGTCTGGAGTTTGTGTGAAATGGCAAGGGTCTCAGTCTCTCTCTCCTCACAAGTAAATAAATAAATTTTTTACAAAATACACATGTATATCTTGATAGTATCAACTGGTTGGTTGACAGGATTTGTTTTAGAAAGGCATTGCTTGGCTAATGTTTTTTTTTAAAGTTTAGGGTGAAAACAAGCATATTGATAATATTAACAAAATTAAATATTCATTGGAAACATAAAAAATAATTCTGTTCTCAAAACATAAGTTCCTACCATATGAACTTGTTTTTATCAGATAATGGTCTGAGGCAGTAGGATAGCCTTGTTCAACCATCGTTACAACCAGCTCCTTTGCAGTCAGATCATATCCTGTTCATGTAGCTGTCCATTCCAATCCTGACCTTACGTAGCCTTCATCCCCATACTCTCCTAGCTACTGAATTACTTTGTAGAATATATGATGTACACCTGTCTTTCTTGAGATAATCCTATAATATAGGAGAGAGGAGCCATATTCTCCAAAAGCCTAACAAAACAACTTATCTATGGTTCTGTGTTTGAAAATATATTTATTAATAGATGAAATGAGTATCTTTTATACATAATCGAATTAGAGAAAGACTGTGGAGGGAAGGAACACAGGATTTAAGTTGAAACATTACAAAGTTAAAATGATGATTTTTATGCAAAGTCTGCATGTCAGAACAACATTCTGATCTACAATTTACACTTGGAAATATTTGGAAAAGTAAAACAGTGTGTTGATTATTTTTGCCTCTCTTGTTCATCTTTCCCTTGAGCATTTGGAATTGTCTTTCTGATTTACCATAATAATTACTGGGCTAACATGGTCTTTAAATTTCACATTTTCAGGTATGCTAGGACCATGATAAGTTCACTTGCCGAGCATTTCCTGAGACCCGCTCTCTATGCTGGAGGGAGTGAGCACTATTTGCATGGGGCTGGGGAGCACGTGAAGCTCTCTCCACACACCCCCTCTTCTCTGATGCTCAGCACAGCCCTGAAAACAAGGCAGGCCAGGCTCAGCAGTGACATGTAACAGAGTAAGAAAATAAAAACTGATAAGGACATGGCCCATGCCACAGAGCCTCTCAATAACACATAGAGGATCCAAAACTCAGGTCTCAGTACACTCTTCGTTTTGTGACCGAAAGTTTCCTTTTTAAATAAATCCTTAGGAGCCCCATGATTGAATTCTAATTCTAGAACTTGTGAGTATTCCCATTGATGATGTTTTGATCTTATAATTGGCAGTGATGTTACCACTTATTGGCGGCTCACTGGGTGCTTCTTAAGTCTTTCATGCAGCTGTTTGACAACATTGTTTTATCACTCTCCCGGAGCTGTCAAGTATCTTGCAGTCCTATTTCTTGTCATGCACATGCCTGAACAGTTGACTAGATTTAGATTCTATGTACAAAAGAAACGAAATAATGGCCCATGGCACACAAAGAAGGTGAAATATAGCCAAACCAAATTGCACCCTATTTTATGCACACTATTGACTCTGTTAATTTTAATTTTTCAGTATATATGTATAGCATAAATGTCCTCATGAATAGGAAACATATCTAGAAATCTCTAACAACTAGTTTATCTGTATTCCTAAAATAAAATAAAATAAAATAAATGGCAGCTGTATAAAAAATGTCAGTCTACAGTCTAGGGAGAACATTGGCCTCCGAAAGGAAGAGAAGAAAAGGAATGATTTGAAAGGATGCATGGAATTTTAATGCATATTAACTCTCCAAGTTTGATGGCTTAGTGGTTAAGCGCTCGCCTGTGAAGCCTAAGGACCCTGGCTCAAGGCTTGATTCCCCAGGACCCATGTTAGCCAGATGCACAATGGGGCGCATGTGTCTGGAGTTCGTTTGCAGTGGCTGGATGCCCTGGTGCGCCCATTCTCTCTCTCTCTCTCTCTCTCTCTCTCTCTCTCTCTCTCTCTCTCTCTGTCACTCTCAAATAAAAATAAAAATTAAAAAATTAAAAACAAACTCTCCAAGTTCTAATCTTTAAGTGACCTGAATCTAACAGGCCATGGTTATTGGTTCACTTCTGCAAGTCAACATGTGGCTCTACTTAAAATAAAATGAAGCTGACTCTCTCAGGTAAGACAACAGATCATGAAGTGTTCCACTAAGACCAGAGTGCTTGGATTAGGTAAATAGCCAAATGATATCTGATACCTGTAACACCTAAACCCATAAGTTTGATGTCCCCTGTACAGCTCAGAAGGTGAGCGTGATACTCTCTGGCTCCTCAAATGGCTAAGCAGAGAATATGTCAGCAGAGCCAGTAGAGGGGTCACCCTGCCACCACACCACCCAAGCTGGCTGGAGTACAGGATGGACTGGCAGGCTGGTGCGGGTGTGGCAGATCACTCTCCCTCTGAACTCTTGCAACAGCTCACCTCTATACTCTCTTAAGCTCTTTGCCCTTCCACCTGATCAACTGCAAAAGGCTTGAAGTCAGCACCCATGTTTGATTTGTATCTGCAAGCCCAGCACCATGTTCAATGTCTTGGCCCCAATTTGGGATGAGCAAACACTTGTCTGACTGATGTCTCCCCATGAAGAACTTAGCTTTCTTCTTTCAGAACCTCACCAGGCTCCTCACTGTGGCCAATGGAGAGAGAAGAATAGGGTTCCCACAGAGGAAGCACAGGAGACAGAAACTTTGGTAGTAGTAATGTGGAGTTCTTTTTATTTCATTTATATCATAAACCTTTTTTACATACGAGTTTTAGAATTTCATGATTTAATACATGTTGTTTTCACATAGTCATAGCCACAAAGAGCCAAATTTTGCTCGTTAATGCATACTCACAGTTGCTATTAAATTAATCAAGAGCTGTGTTCTTGCATTTAACAGCTGAATCTGCTACACGTGCACATGTCTTAACTATTGCTTAAGGAGCACAAATAGCTCTGATATACAAAATATCAAGAAATGAAAAATATTTTACAACCTAACTCTTTGTTCAAGTATGTTGAAAGCAGATTTCTAAATCATTGCCAGACTACTACTAACCTCTTTATAATGTGCTTCCTTTAGTGTGAGATAATGTTTCTTATATAAACCCCTTAAAAGTCCAAGCCGGGCGTGGTGGCGCACGCCTTTAATCCCAGCACTCGGGAGGCAGAGGTAGGAGGTAGGAGGATCGCCATGAGTTCAAGAACACCCTGAGATGACAGAGTTAATTCCAGGTCAGCCTGGACCAGAATGAGATCCTACCTCGAAAAACAAACAAACAAGCAAACAACAAAAAAAAAAAGTCCAGGAGTTTGCTTAGTTTTCCAGAAAACAAAACTAACAACAAAAACTAACAAAAAATTCAATTTGTTAAGGACAGAAAGAAATTCCCCTAATATACACATATCTGCAAAGACTATCAATGTTTCCTGCTGAGCCACAGAATCCTTCTCAACACAGTAGTCCAGGAAGCCAGAACTTAACAATTTATCTTCTGGTGCTTAAGATAAAAGTTCATTGCGACCTCTGTTCTAGACTCGTTCTTAGCGTTTTTATTTTGTTTTCCAATCATAAACACTTGTGGAAAGTATAAGAGTTTTTCCCATAAACGTTCACATATGCAAAAATATTTCATACTATTCCAGATATCTAGTCATCTCTGCTTACATATATCAACTCATGAGAAAAAAAATGTCTGCTCTGGATTATGTATCAGAACACGAGGAAAACCCTGCATCACATCCAAGAGTACTTAATTTCCCACTCTTCAAATTGTCCCCTCTCTTCCCGCCTCCATTTGTGCATGCACACACCCTTTTTAAAATATATTAGTATAAGTGTTTGAAACTTATAGAATTTTGTTAACTTCCCAAAACTGAGTCCAAGAGTAGTTAGGAATATTTCCACCTTGATGTTTCCTGAGGCACCTCTCATAGCTTCATTGGGGTGGAGGAAATGACATAGAAAGACCATACAAGGTGTATGATGTTTCAATGGTGACTGAAAATTAGCAGGTAAAGACCCTTCATAGATATCAAAGATCTTATTTTTTGTTGTTGCAGTTTTAAATGCTATTTAGACTTGTTTCTTTAAAAGTGCAGAGTAAGTGTTATCCTAGATTCAGATTTATCATTTAGAGTATCACAAGTGCGCTGAGAAAATTCAACTGTTTCCATATTGAGCCTTTCATATGACCTCAGACCAAGTCCTGGATAAAAGGTGCTAATTAATCCATTGATAACTTATAGGCTAACAGTGAAATATATTGTCATACCTACAGAATGTTCACTCTGCCAAAATGATCACCTATTCCTCACTACTAGTATCTTGACCATAGTACTCCAATTAAAGTTTCATACCTATTAGATGTCACAGGTATATAATAAATAGCAAACTTTTAGATTCATAGAATAAAACTTAACATTGTTGTTCATGGACTGTTCAAGAAAATATTCTATTTTCTTTGCCTTTAAAATTTTTAATTTTATTTATTTATTTGAGAGAGAGATACAGAAATAGGCAGGGAGAGAGAGAATAGGCGTGCCAGGGCCTCTACCCACTGCAAATAAACTCCAGATGTGTGTGCCCCTTGTGCATCTGGCTTACATGGGTCCTGGGGAGTCAAACCTGGGTCCTTTGCCTTTGCAGGCAAGTGTCTTAACATCTAAGCCATCTCTCCAGCCCTTCTTTGCCTTTCAACTAATTCCCTTTCTCCTTCATTCTTATTCATTTATTTTGTAAAATTTCATTCTGTTCTAAGGATATTTTTAGTTTTTCTTCCCATAACTCCTTTCACTGAAACAATCCAAATAATAGGATGATGAGACAAAATTCACTACAATTACTAAAATTTCTTCTGCTATCACAATTTCTCATGGCTTTTTCTGACCCTTGAAATTGCTTCTGCTGCCTTATAGAATATTGCCCTTTTGCCTCAAAAGAAGGAAAGTTACTAGACAATGGAGAAATTCTTAAATTAGGCTATTTATACATTTTAAAGCATCCACAATAGATAGACATGATAGCCTTGTCACATGCAATAGGGCATATGATTTTGTGTTCTGAAAGACCCACAGCATTTTCTACATGAAAGAGACAGAGAGAATCATAGAAAAGAGTTCATTGGATTTAATTTAATTTTTTTAAAAATTTATTTATTTATTTGAGACAGAGAGGGAGAGTGGGAGAGAGTGAGAATGGGCACACCAAGGCCTCTAGCCAGTGGAAACAAACTCCAGATGCATGCGCCCCCTTGTGCATCTGGCTAATGTGGGACTTGGAAAATTGAACCAGGGTCCTTAGGCTTTGCAGGCATGTGTTTTAACTGCTAAGCCATCTCTCCAGCCCAATTCAATTTTATTTAAATGCTTAGTTATTAAAATGTAGGAATGAAAACAATTTAAGTTACCATGCAAATTGCTTTTAGAAAAGAGTTCTAAATCAGAAAAGTTTGAGACATAGCACTGGGAAGATATGGCATAGTGATTCACATACAGACTAGTATGAAATAAAGCAGTATTCAGAAATAACTCATGCCTTTCTTAATGTTTGGCAAAGGTGTCAATTATTTCAATGGGGGGAAATGCATTCAACATATGATGTCAAAATAACTGAATTCTCACATTCAGAGAATGAAATTAAGGGTGGAAATGTAACTCACTGGTAGAGCCCTTAACTAGTGCTTACAATACCATAGGCTTGATCCCAGAGAGATGAACAAAAGAATGAGGTTAATGAACCTGGACCTGTACTTCATACCATATAGAAATATCAACTCAAAATGGAGGTGTTAACACCTTGAAACTTGCAAAAGAAAATGGGTAAATCTTCATGACCTTGAATTTGGTAGAGTATTCTTAGATATGATACCAAAAACCCATGCAACAAAAGAATAGAACAAAAGCTAGACTTCCTAACAATTTAAAAGCATTTTTTTTAATCAAAAGACATTGAAAAATAGAAAGGCAATCTATGGAATGGAAGAAAACTTTAAACAATAGTTTTGAAAGCCAAGATACTTTGGATTTGTAAGAATCAAGCTTTGTTGAATAACATTTCTAAGTACCAAAAACTTGGCTTACCCATAAAGAGTCAACCCCTAAAAGAAACAAATAGAAATTAAAGTATGCTTGCCTCTTCAGTTTTTCTAACCCCTAAGAGGGAAGAGATTTATGGAGCTACAAAGGAGGATGTTCAGAAATGGAGAAGAGGGATGGAGAGATTGATTAGCAGTTAAGGTGCTTGCCTGTAAAGCCTAAGGACTCATGTCTGACTCTCCAGGTCCCACATAACCCAGATACACAGTGACGCAGGAGTGCAAGGTCACACATGCACCTGGTGCTCTAAGTCTCTCCTCCACTCTTACACACACACACACACACACACACACACTAAAAAAATAGGCCAGTGTGTTGGGCTTGCCTCCACAAAAGGAAAAGAAATGGAGAAGAAAGAAATTAGTTATTTCCTAAATGTTTCTCAGAGGACGAGAACCTGTTTCCCAGAAAAAGCTGAGCTTAGGGCATGAGAACACAGCTAAGTCTGAGCTGGAGTGGAAAAGGTTTAAAGTGGGACATATAGTGGACGAGAGAAGACTCACAGTACCTGGACTGGGCCATTAAGAATTGATGACATTAGGGCTGCAGGGATTGCTTGGAGGTTAAGGTGTTTGCCTGCAAAGTCAAAGGACCCAGGTTTAATTCCCCAGGACCCATGTTAGCCAGATGCACAAGGGGGCACACACGTCTGGAGATCGTTGGCAGTGGCTGGAGGCCCTGGCACGCCCATTCTCACTCTTTCCCTCTTTCTCTGTCAAATAAATAAATAAATAAAAATAAAATATTAAAAAAAGAAATGCTGACATTAAGAACTGATGGCATCAGGAGAGATAAATGACAATAACCAACCATGAGGAAGGGGAAACAGGGGCAGAGAACATAAAAAAGCAGTTCTTCCTGCTTCACTAATACTATGTTAGAAACTACTAGAAATGAACACATTCCAATAACTGAGCACAGAGAATCCCCGAACTGCCTGACTATATTAGACAGCTGGTCATTGTTTTCACCAAGTTTTGTTTACCTGGATGTCAGCAAGTTTAGTTTTCTGCTGTGAGAGGCAAATGGAAAATTAAAAGTGCCTCAGACTATAAAATAATTAAGCATCTTCACTGAAAAAAAATCAAGGTTTTAAGAATTTTTTCTATTTATTTGTCAGAATGGTGGTGTGGGGAGAGAATAGGTATGCCAGGGCCTCTTACCCCTGCAAATGTACTCCAGACACAGGCTCCATGTTGTGTATTTGGGTTTAAGTGGGTGCTAGGGAATTAATCTGGACCAGCAGGCTTTACAAGCAAGTGGCTTTAATTGTTGAGCCATCTCTCCAGCCCAAAACTTAAATACTTACTGTGAAATTCCTACTAATTACATGTGCCTTCTAATCCCTATTATATTTCAATCCTGGGGCTATATATTTTGTTTAGCATTTTATATATTCCCCCACTAGTAATTATAGCTGAGATCTGCTGGTTTACGTAATAGATATATAAACTCTATGCTGATTGTGCTCATTCAATATTATGAAAATTTCTCTCAAGCTAATAAATTCTCCTAACGTTCATAGTTTGATTTAGACTATTTGAAGTACTAGAAAATAGCTGAACACACACACTCTTCCCTGGTCTGCTTTTTCCATGCAGGACAAGGAGGTGAGTTTAGGAGAGAACCAACTTACTGTGCTTTGCCCTTAGTGCCTTAAACAGTAAGATTGCACATTATAGATGAGCAGGTATTAGTTATGTGTGAAAGTGTCTTGAAAGAAATTAAATCATAATAATATTATCATTGTATGTTAAATCTAGCATATAATATGGAAAATATTAATTAAATACATTTATATTAATAATAATATGTAGATTCATTAATTGAAATAATAATAATGATTAAATAAATTGGTGCAAGCATGGCTTGTTTTCACATTTTGTCATTAAAGAGTGTCTATAAATAATTTATCTTCCCCATTTTACAAAGTGAATAAAAGGCTAAGTCCTGATAGGTGAAAAAATAAGCTTAAGTATATCGGCCACCAGGCTGGAGAGATGGCTCAGCAGTTAAGGCACCTGCCTGCAAAACCCAGTGACCTGAGTTCGATTCCCCAGTACTCATGGTGCCCACAGGAAGCCAAATGCGCAAAGTGCCACATGCATCTGGAGTTCATTTGCAGTGGCTAGAGGCTGTGAAGTGCCAATTCTCTCTCTCTCTCTCTCTCTCTCTCTCTCTCTCTCTCTCTCTCTCTCTCTCTCTCTTTGTGTCTCCTTCTATGTGCAAATAAATAAATAAAATATTAAAAAAGACATTGGCCACAAATGTATTGTTGGGATGGAAGGAGGGCTTTGCTGAGCTCTTAATGTCTAGATGCTGTCTGTGTGTGAACTGTGGGAGCGCTTCCTGACGCCGCTCTGCCTGTAGGGCTCTTTAATCTTGCTGAGTCCTCAGTGGCCCTAAAGTTACTGAGGTGCACATGAAAGGCCCACACAGCCTTGAAGCCTCCTTGCAGGCCGGCTATGACCTCAAGGCGATTACTTAGCCTCTTCAAGTTTTGGGTTCTTTGTAAAACATGACTAAAATAAGGACCTTATTATTTTGATATATAGTCTAAAATGCCCCGCTGGGCAAAAATTATCTAAAAATGCAACTACCACAGCAGTTTTTTAATTACCTCAGGGATGAAGATTTTACTTGTCAACTCTTTCTAGATCTAAAACAAAGTATTTTTCTCTTATTTTATAAATTTTATTTATTTATTTGAGAGAGTAAGAGAAAAAGAAGGACACACAGAGAGAGAGATTGGGTGTGCCAGGGCCTCCAGCCACTGCAAATGAACTCCAGACTCATGCACCACCTTGAACATCTGTCTTACATGGGTCCTGGGGAATCAAACCGAGGTTCTTTGGCTTTGCAGGCAAACGCCTTAACCGCTAAGTCATTTCTCCAGCCCTATTTTTCTCTTTAATTATCATACGAATGATATGTCTAAGTATATATAGATAGATTGTAGCTCAAACCCATGTTTTTAATTAAAATATTTATCTGAGACAGAGAGGGAGAGAAAAAGCATAACAGGGCCTCTAGCCACTTCAAATGAACTCCAGACATCTGTGCCACCTTGTGTATCTGGCTTATGTGGGTGCTGGGGAATTAAACCTTGGTCCTGAAGCTTAACAGGCAGGCATCATAACAACTAAGCCATCTCTCCAGTCCTCAATGGTTTTATAATATAAGTAATTCTCTGGGCAAGATCCAAGGCTTCATGTACCATACTTATCCCACTGTCATCAAGGGGAGACCATCACTTAGTACCCCTCTAGTCTTCTTTCTCCCATTTTGTGCTTCGTGGATGAGCAGACAGCATCTGTGTTCCCAAGTGGCTGCAAATGAAACGCCAACTAATATACCAGAAAAAGTTAACAAACACCAAATGCATGGACAACTTTAAAAACTAAATAAGTAAAAAGTCTATTAGCAATGTGTAAGCCTAGGGCTTAGCAAAAAGAGGTTGTCTTCTAAATAGGTCAGACTTCTGAAAAATAAAACACTAATATTTCCCCAGCTGCTGTAAAAAAAATTTATATATATATATATATATATATACATATATATATATATATATATATATATATATTTATTTATTTATTTATTAAAATACGTGTGATTTGACTCAACTGCACTCTCTGTAATCTTTAAATTTCCATCCTGAATACATTATCAATTCAAGAAACACAAAAAGAAATATTAGAGTCAAGCATATTGCTACATTACTAATCACTTTATATGGGATGTGATTGTTTTTTTCTGGGAGAAGTATTGAAAGCTGTGCAAAGCATTATCCCAAAGCAAAACATTATTATTATTATTATTATTATTATTATTATTATTATTATTTACTATTTCATGAAATTCAGCAAGGTACATGAACGTGCAGGGGCTAAGAATGTTTTCACAGTCGTGAAGCAAACACAGCTGCCATCATTGTCTGCTGCTTTGCATACATGTCACCGAGGCGGGCCTCATTTCTTACCTGTGGCAACTACATGATGACAAAGAAACCATATGAAAACAAAGTGGTTCAGCCTTCCAGATGTTCTCTTTAGGTGATATCAAGTGATGGCTGGACTGATTGACTGAACTTCTTTGTTACATTGTAGTTGTTGATGTTGCATAAAACAGAGTCAAATTTAAGATAAGCATTTTATCATTAGTCTCAGGTCGTCCACAGATACAGTGAAACACTATATATCAATATTAGCATTTGATTAAACACATGTGAGGAGCATTAGCATCACAACATCATAAGCTGTTTATTTTCTTGTAGATTGGAGTGTCTCTTTAGTTAATATCTTTACTGTATTTCTGGCAACCCAAACAAGGCAAGCCATTTATCCTCATCAACTTTTCCTGCCACTCTCTGTACTGGCTTGGGATCCATCTCTATTTTAACACTCAGGTACACATTTTCCTATTTTAAAACCTCCTGATAGCAACCTTGGACGTTAGCCCTAGTTTCATCTGTGAAATGTAGCATTTAAGACCACATATGTTCTCTGTAGTCAGATGGGATGAGTTCACACCTGATTTCTGTTGCCAATTATTTTCTGAAACGCACATGGCATTCTCAAGTGGAAGACGGAGGTTAACAACAGGTGCTGCCTACTGTCATGGGCAGGTGAAGTGTGTCTCTCAACTGACACTGGATCCAGCCATACAAAGAACTGAGTGCGTATTAACCATGAGTCCTCTTCATTAGCTGCCAACCTCCCTACTAAATTACTTTTCCAAAATAAATTAAATCATGCTCACCAATTACTTCAGGATGTTGTGAAGGCTCTTTGATATCTAGAAAAAAAACAAAAACTTCAAACTTTTCTCCTTTGGGGCCCAAGGGAACATTCCAGCTCCTTCCCACCTCATTCCCTGTGCTCCAGCCACGGTCTTTGCTGTATTTTAAAGGCTCAAGTGCTTCTAACCTTTCAGATTTGCTCATAATGTTCCCTGTGATTGAAACAGCCTTTCTTATTCTCTATCTAGACAAAGTCTATCCATCCCTCAAGGCCCAGTTCAAATGTCAAGTTCTTAGTGAAACCATCCCTGAAATAACCCAAGCAAAAAGAATCACTCCCATGTGTGTGTTTTTATAGGATTTTCATATACCACTGCAGAAGTCATGTCACTATAAGATATTATCATTGCTTGCTTATGAAATTGTTTTTACACTTAGGTTTTATGGGCAAAGATCATGTCTCAATGATCTGAACATTTAGACAGTCCATCACTGTCTTCCACATCTTCTAGGAGTTGAGTAAGTCAAAGAAAATAAAGGGAAGATTGACATAACAAATAATATTATGAATAATAATTCCTTATCAGAAATCTTCCATAAGACTCACACCTTGTTCACAGTCTTTCAAGAAACTTTTCCATCTGCCTCAGCTCAGTTGATGCCCTCCACTTTGCACTTCCCTTCTGTTTATTCCTTCTGTCATTCACCTGACATTTGTAATGTATTGCACTGTAATTTCAATTTCTTCTTTTCATGTATCTCTAACTCAGAAGTCAGCCAGAGCCTATCTTGCCAGGAAGATCTATCTCAGCATGTTGTAAAACTTCCTCCTGCTAATTCTCTACCTGCAACATAACTTTAGAGAATTCCTGGGGATCATTTGTGCTCAGTCACCCCAGTTATGACTCTCTTCTATAGAATTGATACAGTATGTGGATCAACTTCCTGGAATATCCATGCTGCTCCTTTCCTGCCTCTGGTCAGTCCAGAAGTGGAATACATCACTCCCTGATGTCTATCAGACAAAAGTAACCTGAGGCAAGCAAATGAACTCTGTTCATATAAGACTTTATAAATGGTAGAATTACCAAAAGTTTGGAAAACAGAGAAAATTCACTTCTCAGTCAGAGAAATGTCTACTTTGTTTGTACACTTCTTGACTCAGACATTGGTGTGGATGTGTGTTCTGTAGGACATGTAACCTGACATGACGGTTCACACCTATTATCCCAGCACTAAGCAGGTTGAATGAAGCAGGAGGATTATCTGCAGTTTAAGACCAACCTAAGCTATACAGGAAGAAAACAGAAAGAAAAAAAAGAAAGACGGAAAAGGAAAAAAAGGGAGGGAGAAGGCGGGAGAGAGAGAAGGAACAAAGGAAGTAAGGGAGCTGGACATGGTGGCACACAACTTTAATCCCAGCACTTGGGAGGCAGAGGTAGGAGGATGGACATGAGTCTGAGGCCACTCTGAGACTACATAGTGAATCCCAGGTTAGCCTGGGCTAAAGCCAGACCATACCTTAACAAAAAATACATATATATTTGGAGACATATATAGATAGATATAGACATAGGTATAGATGTATATGTAAGCAGAAAGGAGGAAGAACCAAAGAAATGTATTTTCTTTGTATTTATGGATCTAGATTCAAGGTCGTTGCTGAGAGATGAGAAGACAAAGCGAGTCTATATCTTCATAATCCAAAAAATGTTAGCATAGTTACTAGTGAACCCCAAGAATTCACTCTTGGGAGTTGTCTCACTGGCCTTCTCACCCCACATGGGACCCAGTTTTACGTCACACCTCTGGCTTCTGTTCTCCTCTCATCCCTCCTCCTTTTGTTATCCTTCATCCTTTCTCCTGCTTTCTGGACCACCTTCTAGAAACTCCAATTATTTTTTTCTTTTGGGATCTTCGGTTTAGTAAAATTCAAACCCCTTCAGTTTTTACTCTCAAAGGCAGCCCCTGGCCTGTACTTGTATATACAAATGCTTCAAGGTACTCAAGCAAAAATAAAATGTGTCCTCATTAATAGGATTAATTCCCCCTGGCATACTATTTTAACCTGGTGTCTTTCCTCTGTACATATGTAGGCTTTATTCTGATAGCTTTTAAATCCACATACACTGACACATTTTAATTTGTCAACATACTGTCTTTAAAATCATCCATTATTCAACTTAAGGGATTGCGATGCAGAAGGTGTTACAAATAATCACCCATCCATCTCCAGGATGTCCCTATAGGGAAGACTGCACATGAGGAAAGAGCCCGTCATCTGAAGCTCAGCCTAGATGCCGCAGACCCATGAGAAGGAGGCCATAGCACCATGCTCACCCTGGTCTGCATGCCAGCATTTCTGAGGGACACCATAGTCTCCAAACACGGTCAGCAATTCCCCACAGTGATGATTCTTGCCTTCCACAGAACCATGTGGGTTGGGAGCAGAAGAATATAGCCAAATGAGATGGAGTGGAAAATGGCCTTTCCGGAGACATCTGAACACCTGTGATTCTGATAAACTGGCTCAGTGAGTATCCTCTGAGAATCCATGAGGAAAAATCTCAAAGATACAGTTCAATTAGAACAGCATTTTTGAAAAGCATACTTATTGGTAAAGAAAGTACACCAGGCATATTTATATGTGTGGCAGATCACTAGCAACTGTATCTGCATAGCCAGCTTTGGGCCATGTGCTTAACTCACAAGCACAAAGACATAAACAGCTTGCTGCGGGTCTGTTTGTAATGGCAGTATAATGAGGTCTCCAGGGTCCCAAGCTGAAAATGACTGGAGATTTCTCTTTGAGAATATACTCTAGGTTACTGTGAATTGGTTTTACTTTATGCAATGCTCACAGTAAGAAGAAAAAAAAAATCATTTCATAGCAGTTTTTTCCCAAAAGCGAGTATAGTCTCTCAGCTATTTTTAGTTCATTGTTCTAAATCCTAAATACTGTTTTTTTTTATTAATGCCTATTTCAAGTAGAACTGGATGTACGTTAAAAGTTATTTGTTAAGTCTATTCTTTAAAAACAATGTCAATAAGCATACAGTCCCCAGACAACAATTTACTTTCAGATTAAAATTACCTAACAAACCCATCCAGGCCCTGGAAGCAAACGCTTGTGATTCCTACTTAGATCATGTTCCTCTGCTTTGTGAAGTAGATCAACGGGGAGTCTAGAAAGGCAATTCAAACCCAGACCACCCCGTGGCAATGAAGAGATAGCCGAAGAATGGAGATAGACAGGCAGTACATGCCTGCCCTTACAAGAATCTGGCAGCCTGTCTTGGCTGAGGAGCACACAGCTCCTGCCTAACTTCTACCCAAGCCCAGAAGAAGCGCTGCACTAATGTCATGAGAACATGGATTTGCTGTCAGTTAGTAATGTATTCATGTTCAACCTTGTATAGCCAAAAGGATCATTTAAAGCTTATTACAAGTGCTAACAGCTACTTTGAGGTCTGTAGCTCTCTTAGCCTGTATTATACATTTTATACATGGAGAATGAATTGAAGGATGGAAACAATTTCTGAGCAGCCCAGATCATTAAAAGACTGCTATATGCTAATAGCTAGAAGAGAAAGAAAAATATGGTGGAGGGAACGTTATCTTGCTCGTTGTTCATTCTAGATATTCTCTGCTCCAGAAACATGTGTTCCTTATACTCTCTTGCCCTTCAAGTATTACCTCACATGTCACCTTTTACATAAAAGAAACTGCACCACACCCTTTCCCCAGTGCTGTCTATAGCCCTTGATCTTTTCTTTCCCTCCGCAGCTCTTGAATGAGCTACTAATGTACTTATTTTGGTTTTATTTTTCTGTCTGTGTCGCTATATGTAGGCTACATGAAGGTAGGAATTTTCTTTTATACTTTCTTCATTTGCCTGCACAATCTGTATGTCTCTAACTCATTAGGTATTCAAGAAATCTATACAAGGGCTGGAGAGATGGCTTAGTGGTTAAGCGCTTGCCTGTGAAGCCTAAGGACCCCGGTTCGAGGCTCGGTTGCCCAGGTCCCACGTTAGCCAGATGCACAAGGGGGCGCACGCGTCTGAAGTTCGTTTGTAGTGGCGCGCCCATTCTCTCTCTCTCCCTCTACCTGTCTTTCTCTCTGTGTCTATCGCTCTCAAATAAATAAATTAAAAAAAATTTAAAAAAAAAGAAATCTATACAAAAAGAAGGTGATATATGGAATGAATGATCAGTGCGCCTTAATTGATAAAAGTCTTTCACATCACTCCATAGGGCTCAAGTCTGTGGTCTTCTCTCTTCCTTCTCTATATCAATATTAACTAGTGTGAGCCTATTTACCCTCCTCCACGAATACCTATGAATTGTCCTATAGGGAAACATACTATCTCACTATGCCAGAAAATGTAATAAGTAGGATTTTCTGAGCAGTATGACAGAGTAAACCAACACAAATTTGCTCCACTATAACCAAAGAACCATATCTAAAACAAGACCTCGGAATTAACCAAATCACAATCAAAGGAAGAGAACAACCTCAATCTACTATCTAAGAAGCACAGTCTGTAGCAAGAATATGAATTCGGTGAGAACGGCTTCCCCCACTGTGATGAAGGTAACCAACACATGTGACTTACCACTGACTGAGTCAGGCGAGTTCTTGTGGAGAACAGAGCCATAACTGGAGCTAAATGATGGCTTCTGCTGCGGACAGGCAGGAGCCAAATTAGCATTGGTGAGGGCAGGTCCATCTTATTTCAATGCCAAGCAGCATGCGTGCGCGCGCGCACACACACACACACACACACACACACAGAGAGAGAGAGAGAGAGAGTTTCTAAGGCAAGAGGTACACAGCACTGATAGTATATAAAATCCAATGAAAAGATACGCAAAATGCAACCAATTTCTCCCCATAATTAGAAAACCCAGTCCTAGAGTGCACTGACTATTTTGTATCATGATGGTTTTGTTTTGCTCTGTTTGGTTTCAGTAAAGAACAAAGCTGCAAAGAGAAGACAAGCTATTCACAATCACCTAGAGCTAATTGTATTCAACAAACTATATGTAACTGGCAAAACAGAAGGCCACAAACAAAGAGTATGTGAACCGAAGCGCTGAAAACAAGTTCCGGTGGCGCCGCACAAGGCCCAGAGGGAGACGACACAGCGCCCCACGCAGACCTGCCTCCTCCAAGCCAATGACGAGGTGATGTGTCCAGCCCACATGTTACATCTCTTTTTTTTTTTTTTTTTTTGAAGTAGTTATAGCAACTGGGTGATGCAAGTGAGAAAGAAGATATAAAATCCCACCTTACCTCCCTCAGCCTTGGACCAGACCTCAGATATTTGTAACAAACTCTGGATTGCACTGTCAACCAAACTGGAGGACTGGAAGCAGAGATCCCAGCATCACGAACCACAGCATCACGTGAATCCTGCTAAGCCCCCTCTCTCTGTACCTTTCCTGCCTCAGGAATACACACCTCACCCAGCCCCCTGAGAAAGACACAAAGAAGCTGGGTGTGGTGGTGCATTCCTTTAACCCCAGCACTCGGGAGGCAGAGGTAGGAGGATCGCCACCGTGAGACTCCATAGTGAATTCAAGGTCAGGCTGTGCTAGAGTGAGACTCTACCACAAAAAAAAAAAAAAAAAAAAAAAGTAAATCCGATCAATATTCAGGTCACAAGATCTCTCCAAGAAGATGTCACAAGTGCTTCCAGGTTAAGAGGCAGAAAATAATGAGGTTTAGATGCAACCAAAACTGGAATCTATATTTTTTAATTATTTTTATTAGATATGGACATACTTGGCATGTAAACAACACATTAGTACCATCCTTTCCCTCATCCCTGCCCCTTAGGAATCTAAAATTTTAAGACTCAGTCGATAGTGCGCATTCACTCACTAAACTAATATTTACTTAAGCAGCTGTTACATTTCAAGGGCCACGACCACATTGATAAACATGCTGCATCATGTCCCGTCACAGAGTTTACTGCTCAGCAGTGCAGGAAACTAACATGTCCTCATATAACAATCATATGACAGGCAATTACACTAAGTAGCTTGATTCCCCAGGCCCAAAGTAAACATAGGAACCCCACCTAAGACCTCTCTCCTATAACTAGCTTATTTCACACAGCTTAAATAAAGCTAGCCCATCAAATATAGCCAAATATGTGTCAGTTATATTATCTTTTTTGCGTGTGGTTTTACGAGGTAAGGGTCTCACTCTTGCTCAGGCTGACCTGGAATTCACTATGTAGTCTCAGGGTGGCCTCGAACTCATGGCGATCCTCCCACCTCTGCCTCCCAAGTGCTAGGATTAAAGGCGTGCACCACAATGCCTGGCCTAGTTTTATTATCTTGATCTTTACGTTAGTATAGTACAAATAAGGCCATAGTTCAAGTTCAAAATAAAATACTTTCTTTCATTCCCTCCTAGGAGTAATCCACCCCTGAATGTCAGAAAAGTCCTGAACTACTGGTTTGAAGTTGTATGGTTCATGAACTCTTTGAAATTTTAATGTGTTAAGATTTATCTTTCAACATTAGTTTTACAGATGATGATGACTGTTAGAGATACCAAAGACAACATTTCAAGTCTAGCCCTTCTTACCCCCAGATGTAGTAGTAGCCCAATTTCCCTTGGGTGGTAAGGATAAACGGTCATAGGTCTGTGGTTTCTCTGTTGCTTCAGTGCCTTGGGGATGCTCAAATGGCCAGAGAATTTTAATTTAAGGCAGCAAAACTGTTTAGTTTAGGAGAAGCACCCTTTCCTTAGATGAGACTCATGACTCACATAGACCGAAGCTATAGAACAAGAAACAGAAATTCTCAATTCTGAATAGTGAGAAGTGCCACCTGCAGCTCCACTCCTTGCTGTCCACATTACACATTTTTTTTTTTTTTTTGTTACAAAGAAATGGAGCAGACACTATTGATATAAAGTATATGAAACTTTATGGAAAGCCGGGCTTGGTGGCGCAAGCCTTTAATCCCAGCACCTGAGGACAGAGGTAGTAGGATCACCATGAGTTCAAGGCCACCTAGAGACTACATTGTTAATTCAGGTCATCCTGAGCCAGAGTGAGACCCTTAAAAAAACAAACAAACAAAAAAAAAAAAAAACTTCATGGAGACTGGCTGGAAATTGACCTCCTACTCAGGTTTTGTTGTTGTTTGTTTGTTTTTTAATTTTTTTTTTTTTGTTTATTTGAGAGCAACAGACAAAGAGAGAAAGAGGGAGAGAGAGAGACAGAATGGGCGCAACAGGGCTTCCAGCCACTGCAAACAAACTCCAGATGCATGTGGTCCCTTGTGCATCTGGCTAACGTGGGTCCTGGGGAATTGAGCTTCAAACAGGGGTCCTTAGGCTTCACAGGCAAGCGTTTAACCGCTAAGCCATCTCTCCAGGCCCCTACTCAGGTTTTGAAACACCTTGGTATTGTCCCACGAGTCCAGCTCCTTTTAGACCAGACACGGAACAACGAATGAATTCCACGGCCTTGAACTCACTGCTGTGCTTTTGTAACTATGAAATCAGTTTCCAGGTGGAAGGTGACAATGTAAGGTGTGTCATGGCATTTTGTGAGTTCCTTGCTGGCAGACGGCAGTGAACACAGGAAATATGGTGAAGAAAGCAAATCTGCATTCAGAATATGAATCCCACCTCTTTAGAGCAAGAGAAGTCTATGACTCTTCTGAGCTCAGCTTGCCTCTCCATGACAGCAGAAAACCAGCAAGTTGAACTTGTCCCTAGGAGGCTGGCTGGTTCCCAGAGTGTGGAGACATACCAAGAGCATGCGTAAATTTCTGCTGTGGGCAAACCTGACACCCAGCCAGAAGGGAGGCAATTAAGCCCCAGGAAGGGGAGGTGCTTGCTGTTGAGCAATTACATAGGACTGTCTTCCTGAATGCCATGCTCAGGCAAGCATTGCGGTAGCTGGTAAAATGAGCTGATTGATATCCACAACACAGATCTTTCCACTTTGTTACTAAGAGCCTGGGAGGGGAAGGAGCGGTCACTCCTTCCCAGCCCTTCCTGTCCCAACGTCCCAATCATTTCTTCCTGAACCCCTGACTATTCCGCTAATCCCATGATGTAATTCAGGAAGAAAGGCAGAAATAGAGAAAGAGAGAGAGCAAAAAGGGCCTCTAGCCACTGCACGTCAACTCTAGATGCATGTGCCCATTTGGCTTATGAGGATGCTAGAGAATCTAACCTGGGTCCGTTGTCTTCACAGGCAAGGGCCTTAACCACTAAGCATCTCACCAGCCCATGACCTGTACTTTTAAGAAGAGTTAATTGCCAGATAAACTCTCAAAATTTGGGCCCACTCAGACCCCGCTGAAGTGTGGATCTACCTCCCAGAAGAAGTGGACATGTGCAATGACTATCCTCCTCCCACAAGGAGTGCACTTACCCCTGAGATATGCTCCTGGCATGGGCAGAAAGCCGAGAAAACATACCCATGTCCAATTGAGAGGGGGAGGGGATATGATGGAGTTGTGAAGGGAAAAGTGGGGGAGGGGAGATACTCAATGGCGATTACTAAATATATGTGTGGGAAATATGGTCATACAGGAAATGGTCATATTATAATAATCTAACATTTTGTTAAAATTGATTAGTAATGATACAAACAACTGAAAATCAGGGGTTAAGGAGAGAAGATAGTTTAAGTGCATCAATATCTTCATCTTTACCTTTTGGCCAGTCAACAGTGACAAAGTTATGAATGCCCTTGTCTTTTCCCTGATTTTAGCAGAAATACTTTGAAATTCTCCCCATTTAGTGCAATGTTGTGTATGGGTTTGTCATAGAAAGCCATTATTCTAGTGACCCATATTCCTTTTATTTTTTTAAAACGTATTTATTTATTAGAGACAGAGAGAGGGAGAGAGAGAGAATAGGTGCACCAGGGCCTCTAGCCACTGCAAATGAACTCCAGATTCTTGAGGATTTTCATCATAAAGGGATGTTAGTTCTTGTCAAAGACCTTTTCTGCATCAATCAAGACAAGGATGTGATTCTGTCCTTGAGTCTAATTTACTTTATTAATTAAATCTACTGCTTTGCATATGTTGAACCATCCCTGCCTCTCTGGAACAAAGTTAACTTCATCATGATAGATGACCTTTTCAACGTATTCTTGCATTGTTTGTGAGAATAGTGTTGAGAATTTTGCATCTACGTTCATCAAGGAGAATGGCCTGCAGTTTTCTTATTTGTTGTGTTCTTATCCAACTTTGTTATCAGGATAATGCTGACTGTATTTATATTATAAATAGAAATATTATAGTAAAGAAACTATCATATTTTATATATCACACACTCATTTATTTTTCATCACCTTAATTTGTTTTGGACCAATGAGGTGAGTTAATATACTATTATTGCATTCCTGTTCTTTCCCTTTAAATTTCTTGCATTTTATGCTTGGTATACCTTGATGTTACAGAAAATGAACACTGAGTCATATTTTTATTGGCAACAAAATAGGGGAAGAAAATGCAGCCTTTGGAACTTGGCATCTCTGAATAGAGGCTACAGATAATATTTAAAGGAAGAAAAACTATTCAGAAGTTAGTTTATTCACTTTTATCATGGTGGTAAAGGATATTTTTCTTCATATGATTTATCATATCTGCAAGAATTACTGTATATCTTCTGACTCAGAGACAAAGTTGTTCTCAGGGGGTAAGAAACTGGAGGAAAAAGCCTCAAGGCTTTGTTTCTTAACAAATGCTTTGTTCTGTTTTGTTTTTCCCTCTGATCTTGATATAGGATATGCATAGTTTATAGTGGTAACAGGTAACAGATCTGGACTCTTAGTTTGTTATTTATTTCCTACATTTAAAGCATAAAATCAAATTTACTTGAGGATTTTCCCTTTATTATTCTTAAAATACATTTCCTAGTTTCATTGAAATATGATTTTCATGATCTTACATTAATATACTGCCTCTATTGTTTTGTTTAGCATTTATCTCCTATTTTTGGTTTCCCTTTCAATCTTTCTAGGTTATTTGGTTTTGATTCTTCCTTGAGAATTAAGTTCTTGTTTTGGTTTTTGATACAATCTTAAAACTAATTTAGTACAAGTGAGATTATACTATTTACCTGTATGGATATGATAAATATGGCCTTAATTGTTCAAAGTGCAGTTTCTGATTTTTAATGCTTTATCTGATATCTTTGGTTATTGATCAATATTGTTATATATTTTTTTGGAACCAGAGAGATCAAGAGAGAGAATTGGCATGCCAGGGCCTCCAGCCATTATAATTGAACTCCAGACGTGTGTGACATCTTGTGCACATGAGCAACCTTACATGCTTGCATTACCTTGTATGTGTGGCTTATGTGGGACCTGGAGAGCAGAACATGAGTCCTTGGGCTATACAGGCAAGCCATCTCTCCAGCCCTGTAATACATTTTTGAAGTAGTAGCATCCTCACTAAAAATTGGAACAAAAACACTTTTATTTTTAAATGCCAGGCATAAGATTTTATGTATTTCCAGGGTACAGATTTTTAAAAAATCACTTTAACTAATTTTATTTTAGACACTCTGATCTTATCAGCACATCTATTAGAAACATTGCTAAATTTGTACTGAATTATTTTTCTGCTATTTATTGACATTTTTCCTGAAGTTTTCCTTATTTCCATTTTTTATTTCCTGACTTCCACTGCACATAAAATATTACTTACCTTATTCTAGAGTCTTCATATAAAGATGTGTATTTGCTCCAACCATTCCCCAAGAATCCAAGGAGTGAATTCAGTGGGTTGTGATTTCCCATACTGTACAAAGCGCAGTTATCCCTTAGTATCCCTACCTTACAGGATTGATTTCAGGGCTCTTTGGAGGTATCCAAATCCTCACGGGGGTGGGAGGATGGCTCAGTGGTTAGAGGCATTTGCTCTGCATGACTGCTGGACAGAGTTTTATTTTAATGGTTTCCATGTGTGACCAATACATGGTTACAATGAATCAAAATTTGTTGCTTTCATAGATAACAAAACCTTCAAAGTCAAAAGGCATTGGTCACATATATAAACCAATGTTTTAAAACTCATTATCTTCAAGAGAGATCAAGATTTCTAGGCTCTGATGGGAAACAAAAGCCAAAGTTTATGTAAAACTAGACCTCCTTAAGGCTGGATCTGCCTTGTAAGTGACAGAGAGCCTCTCTATATTCTTCACTTGACATGCTTCTCTCCTGTGATCACGAGCATGTTTTCTATAGGTGTGTGTTCAGCTTCTGCAGAAAGTCTTGGAGACGGCAAGTGTGCCCAACACAAGCAAGTAGAAAAGACTCCGAAGCCAGACTGTTGAACTCCAAGACCTCTGGTGCAGGGGAGCGCATGGATAGGATGGAAAGTGAAGGTGACCACGTGAAAACAGAGAAACTGACTAGGAAGCTACTGCAGTGGGATGACAGAAGTAGTCAGTTTGTAACTGGAAGATAAGGTAAAGAATCACAGAAGTTTAGAAGCAGAATGTGAAAGAATTGGGAAAAGGTCAGGGGTGGGAGCACACGCCAGTAATCCCAGCATTCTTGAGGCTGGGACAGCACAATCCTGAGTTCCTGGCCATGCCGGAAGAGCCATTAGTGAGTTGAGGTGAGCCCGGACAACACAGAGGGGCTGTGTCTCCACTCCCACCCAGTAAGAGTTAGAAATGAGCTATGAGGGAAATAAGCCAAAAGTGGTTCCACTGTTTCTAGCTTTTGTGACTATGACTTGCCATCTACTAAAGAAACAGAGCTCAAAAAAGAAAGTGAAAGGGCTGGAGAGATGGCTTAGCGGTTAAGCGCTTGCCTGTGAAGCCTAAGGACCCCGGTTCGAGGCTCGGTTCCCCAGGTCCCACGTTAGCCAGATGCACAAGAGGGCGCACGCGTCTGGAGTTCGTTTGCAGAGGCTGGAAGCCCTGGCGCGCCCATTCTCTCTCTGTCCCTCTATCTGTCTTTCTCTCTGTGTCTGTCGCTGTCGAAATAAATAAATAAAAATTTAAAAAAAAAAAAAAAAAAAAGAAAGTGAAAGTTTGGGAAGACTGATTTTTTTTTTTTTTTTTTTTTTGGTGATCTCTTTGGATAAGAGGCTATTTCTAAGTTGTATTTCTAAGTTGTCTTTGTATCCCAAGCTTCTAAACACACCTCCTAAAAGTGGATCAATAAATGAGTATTCAACTGAACTCAATTTTTTCAATTGAACTTAATTTTCAGCTGTTAGTTCAGAAGTCAATTTCTCATTTTATAGTTCAAGGGAAAGATGAAAGCTGGAAATACATATGGATGTTATCATTACCTTGACTCTCTTGACTGATTTCTATAAATTGTATTTTCCTAAGGCTTATATACTGGTAGTAACTATTGATGAACAAGTTTAGATTTTTTATTTTAATGGTTTCCATGTGTGACCAATACATGGTTACAATGAATAGAGGTTGATTTTTCCATCTCTTCTTTGTCTTTAGCAAGATATAACCCATCAGGAAATACTATTCACCCAAAGATAACTTGTATACTCTCTAAATGATAATAAATCTAATTTCTCATTCATTTATTGAACAATAAAAAGCAACTCAAATGATTTTTTTTTTTTTGAGGTAGGGTCTCACTCTAGCCCAGGCTGACCTGGAATTCACTATGGAGTCTCAGGGTGGCCTCGAACTCACAGCAATCCTCTACCTCTGCCTCCCAGGTGCTGGGATTAAAGGCGTGCACCACCACGCCCAGCTAACTCAAATGATTTTAAAATAAATATTCAACTCTAATTTGACTGTTTTTAAGTAGCAATTAAATTCAGAATAAAGGAACATTCAGAATCATAAAGGCTAGGTTGTGAGGAAACTGATTACGAACTTAAAGCTACTGCTTATGCGATGATTTTTGTAAAAAATAAATAAATAAATAAAGTCGTTGTTATTTGAATTGTTGAGCATTATTTACATAAATTGGCTATGTTCAGGTAAAGAAGAAATATGGTTTCCATTTTCAAGAATACCAAGCTTCCTCTCCTGGTTTTCTTTTTTTTTGTCCCAGCTGTCTTCATGGTCTCCCAAAGCTTTCATCTTTCACAGCTTTCTGTGGTACTTGATAATTCAACACTTAAAAGACCTTAAGGAATTCTGACCTCCGAACTCTGTTAGGTTCCCTGCCAGGAGACGCCACAGCCGTTACCTTGGTGACCACACTTGAGAAAAGGAGTGTTACCCAGAGTCAAGCACTAGAATCACTTATGATGGCGTGGAAGAGAAACAGGCATCCACAAATATGGGCTCGGTTCATTTCCTAACTGTGGGTTTTTTTTTCTTCTTCTTTCATGTATCATTGAAAAACAATAATACAAAAAAGCAGAGTATTATTTTCCTTGTACCTATCTGCTATAGACCCAGCACAGAGCTCTGGATTATATTTCCTATTCTCCCACTTGACTTTTTCCTTCCTCATAACCACTCCTGCAAAATTTCGAGGCAAGTACCTACTATTTTATTATTTTGTCATAAATATTTCAGTGTGTGTCTCAAAATGATAGTTTTTAGAAAATATAATCAAAACATCATTATCTTTACTCCCCCCGCCAAGGGAAAATAATATTCTCTAATGTCATCAACTGTCCAGACCAAGTTCAGACCTGATTATATAGTGCATGGTTTTTCTGCCTTTGGGTTTGTTTGAATATGGATCTCATCAAAATGCACACACTGTGCTTATTCAATAGTTCTTTCCTCTCTCTTAATTCTTAATTCTCTTATTTAATTGCTGGTAATTCATTAGTGTTCCCCAGTGTCCATGTCTTCTCAGACTCTCATGATGATGTCCTCAGAAGGAGAAAAAATGGATCACCCAGACATGAGACCCCCATGAAGACAGGGTAGAGACTGGAGTGGAGCAGTTTTCATTGGAGGAATGCTGGCACCACCACAAGTTGGAAAAGGCAAGAAGAATTTTCTCCCAAGAGCCTTGCCTTGGTAACGTTTAGCCTCTAGAGCTATGAGAGAACACATTTCTGTTTTAAGCCACTAGATTTCTAGTACTTTGCAAAAGGAGCCCAGGAAAACTAATATAATGGCTATTCTGTTGTAAACTGAATTAAGCAGTGATGGTTTAAAAAACTAGCTTGTCATGGGATACAGCCAATCCAGAAAATCAGTCATGGAGCACTGGTACTACAGATACAAAAGTAATGCCTCCTCCTGAGCCTCGTGAGCATCCCTGCACCCGTGAGCTCTGTGGGCTCCTCCCGGCTCAGAACAGGAACACCCATGCTACAGTTGCTATAGCAACTCGTGCTCTGGAACCTTCAGAGTGGTGTGGAGGCTCCATGGGAAGCAGCTGGAAAAGTGACACTGAGAAAGTGATCACAAGGGAGGCAGGTACAAAGAAAAAGAACGTGCAGCAATGTGACTTGGAGATGTTAACAGTCAGTCTTCTAGATGGGGACTGGCCATTATATGGAGTCTCAATGTAGTTTTAGTCTCTAATCTGCCTCAGGAATAATACTTTTATTTTCTCTCTCTATGAGTATTATTACCTAGGTTGTAGGTCAAGAAAATGGCAGTCCCTTCTTTAAATCCTTTGTCCTTTGATAACCCCACTTTTCACTCATTGACAATTGCATAAAACATACCTCATCCTTTATTCAAACTTCCAAAACAGCTCAACTTTCATGTCCAGCAAATCACTTTAATCAGTATAGAGCTTAGTTTGGGAAATCTATCAATTTCCAGCAACTGAAAATAAAATAACTCCTTTTAGAATGTGTTAAGATATAGGCCAGAGAGGATAAACTTTGGTCGATTTTGAATGAGTGCTTTACCAAACGTGTAGAAAGTAGTGTGCTATATGATCCTTGGTTTCAGAGGTAGTCATAAGGGTTGTTTTTGTTTGTTTTGAGTAATTGTCATTAAAGAGCCCATCTCTGAAATTTTCCATATTTTATATCACATTTGTGTCGAGAGATTAACATCATGTGGTGAGCCCTAGCTCTGCCACTTATAAAATGCACAAGGGGATTGGACAGGTTGCTTAAGCAGGATTAAATGAGGTGGTATGGGGGGGACACAGGTATCTACAGGTAGGTGTGTGGTACAAAGCTGGCATTTTGTAATGATCAACCAAGCATATGAATTAATCAACTGTGCAATGATACAAAGCCAATGGCTGTGATGTGAAACAGAGCAGGGTTCAAGTTGTGATCATGTCATTTCCAAGGTAGAAAACTGAGCCACTTGTACAGTTTCCTTGGCCTTAGCCTTCTCCTTTAAAGAGCTGGAGCGAGTGCTTAGTGGTTAAGCACTTGCCTATGAGCCTAAAGACCCAAGTTCAATTCCCCAATACCAATGGAAGCCAGATATACAAAGGGGCACATGTTTCTGGAGATTGTTTGCAGTGGCTGGAGGCTCTAGTGTACATATTTTCTCTCTCTCTCTTTCTTTCTCTCACTCTCCCTCCTCTCTATCAATCTGTCTCTTCCTCCCTGTTTCTCTCAAACAAATAAAAATATTTTTAAAAAAGAATGGCTTCCCATTGACAGAAATACATGACTTTTTCTTTTTTTAAGGTAGGGTCTCACTCTAGCCCAGGCTGAACTGAGATTCACTATGTAGTCTCAGGGTGGCCTCGAACTCATGGTGATACTCCTATCTCTGCCTCCCGTGTACTGGGATTATGAAAATATTTTTTAGTAAGATCCAGAAAGAGAATCTGACTCACAGTTTGACATATTTTGAATGTCTAATAGACATTTTGATTATTATATGTGTCATTTCATTTTTCAGAGAGATGTGTTAATAATTCTAAGCTTTCCAGACACTTTGGATGTTTACTACAATACTAAATTCAAATATTGTTGGGGCTACTTTTTTTATTAAATTTAAATAATCACAAGTTAAAACTTGAACTTTACAATGATCATAATGATATATAATACAAGAAAAAGAGATTAACCAAATATGTTACAGCCAGCATGAAACACATGGAGGATCCACCCCACTTGCATCCTTTCAAAACAGCGTGATGAAGACAGGCTGTGACAGGTCAAGCGAAGCTACATCAATCACAATCTGAGGTGTACTTGTTGCGTTACTTCTGAGGCAATGGGAAACAATCTTTCCCAACATTTTCTCCCATTTCCACTTCCTAATGTTCAATATTCAAGCATTAGGAATTTAATTATTTGAAAGTACATTCTGTAGATAAAAACATGCTATCAAATAAGAGCATCTAAGTGAAAAATTAGGTTATCAGAGGCATTTCAGTAAGGCATCCTGCATAAATATCTTAGGATCTAGACTCAGAAATGGTAGCAAAGGGCACAGAGCAATGAACAGATGCCATGAGGCAAAACTCCAGTTTCTTCCTACACCAAGCTACCTTCCAACAATTGGTAAAGAAGACCAAGAACTTTACATAAATTTCTACTCCCTTATGTAAAAATAAAAAGTAAGTGTTCTTGCATTTGTTTAATCATTAGAAAAAGATTTGACTAAAAGATTACAAAGGCTTTAGGCAATCTTTTGTTCCTTTTAAGTTCTGTGAATCACCCAGATATTTTGATAGTTGCATAAAAAGAACACAGTGCCACCACGGAAAAACTGTCCTATCAAAATGTTTTTAATATCCATCTCAGAGTTATAATTTGTCTAAAGATGACATGAGATGGAAAAAAATTTAAATTACCTATTTTTAGTTTTTGCTTAAATACAAAAAATAATATAGAAATATGCATTAGATTGGCAAGTCTGACTTTTTGGCAGCCAAAAGCAAAGAATCAAAAAAGTATAATTACAAAATCACTCCGCAGCTATTTTGTCATGTATTATGGCAGGTAAGTAATGGCTGCTTTCATGTGTTATTTTAGTATCTGGCTATGCAAATGCAGACATTTGTTCAAGTGAAGGTTAAGCCTCTGAGAGAGAATGGCTAACATCCCCTGTGAACATTGCTCTTTATTCCCAACAAAGGAGGTGTACATTTCTATTCTTTTAAAGATGCTAAAAAATCTATTTCTTTATTTGAGAAGCATTTACAATGTTTCAAAGGGAATATATATTTATAAACTCCCATACAAAAGTATAAACTAAAATATTAGCATGTCTACTTTATTTACTCTGCCTCATTTGTTTATGATAGGTAGACTCTTTGAATGTGTTTGCATATTTTACATAACTGTGCTGCAAACTTTATGGGCAATGTTATTCAATTTTGGTGTTGAGACTGGGTGTAGTTTAGTGGTAGAGTATGTGGTTAGTATGCTAGAGGCCTTGGGTTCTGTTCCCAGGATAAGATAGAGGGAAGGAAGGAAGAAAAGAGGGAGGGAGGAAGGAAAGAGAGAAGGAAGAAGGAAAGAAAGAAGGAAGAAAAGAGGGAGAGAGGGAGGGAGGAAAGAAAGGGAAGGGAAGGAAGATATAAAGGAGAGAGGAAGGGAGGGAGGAGAAGGAAAAAGGAAAAGGAGGAAGAAAGACAATACCCAATAAAGAGGTTTTACAACAGCTGACATGGGGTCTTCCGAAGTGTGCAGCATTGGGGTCATTACATCTGATTTACAGTCTAATGTAGCTGGCTGTGTGATAAAGTTGTTAGCTGTTCCAATATGAATCACTGCTCATCACAGCCCAGTGTTGTCCAACTTAGCCTTTTACATTTCTGGCTGCTGAAGCCTAGAAGGGGGTGGGGATATTTATAGGAAATTTTTGAAATTATTTTGAAGCTAAGTTCCAAAGCTTACCACTTTAGAAGAGCTCACTCTGCCTAACCCATGGGAGACAGTGGCTCTGCTTCCTCCTGAATGAGCACGAGGCTCCCTCCTCTAGGTGGGCAGGACTGCTCTGAGAAGGAACACTCATGCCATTTGCACATTGTTTTTGGACCTAATTGACACTAGGGATGCAGAGGAGCATGACAATGAAAATACCCGGATCAAGGGTGCATAGAAATTGTTTGACTTCCTCCCCATACACACAAGATTACTAAAATTAAAAACAATAGACTAGTTTGAGTGTGGGGTGTGATTTCTGGGTTTTATATGAAAGTGATGTCTTATAGCTGAAACCATGACACCAACAGGAGGGGAGATCTCCCCCCCTCCCCCCCGTGTGGCTCAGGACGCATGGCAGCAATGCAGCTTGACAGCGTGTATAACAAGACCTACGCCAAAGCACATGAAGACCGAGGTCACTCATGAGTGACCTTGGTGACCGCACGAGGACCTAGAATGATGCTTGCATTAATGAAGCACTCATTAAGTGTCAATGGATGGAGCTGGAGTTAAGATTCACTCAATGTGGAAGGCATTGTTTAGAAAGTAATGTTCCTTTGTCAGTGGCCACAGAAATCATTGACATTTGGGAAGGTTCTTCCATGTCATCCAAAACAAACAAACAGGGCTGGAGAGATGGCTTAGGGGTTAAGTGCTTGCCTGTGAAGCCTAAGGACCACAGTTCGAGGCTCAATTCCCCAGGTCCCATGTTAGCCAGATGCACAAGGGGGCGCACACATCTGAAGTTCCTTTGCAGTGGCTGGAAGGCCTGGTGTGCCCATTCTCTCTCTCTCTCTCTTTCCCTCTTTCTCTCTCTGTCTGTTGCTCTCAAATAAATAAATGAAAAACAAACAAACGAAAAAAAAGAACCTCTCTAAAGAGAGCAAGAAGATAATTTGTGTCTACAAAATTCATGCTATGTTACCCCACTGACTTTATTGAGTTTATACTCACCTCAATAAACGTTGTCCTCAAGGGTGTAGCTAAGAACAGGGAAGATGAAGCTGGGCTATGTGACTACACATTCCATTTTCCCCAATTACCAGCTGCGTACTCTGGGGCAAGTTCCTGTCCCCTCTGGCCCCAGTATCTGTATCTTCAAACAGTGTTGACTCCCTCACTTCACATGATGATTAGATAAACTACTATATGTAAATTGCCAAGAAAAGGACCTCTCAGCTTTGGTCTGCTGTATGTTTTCTGTTATTGTTATAATCATAAGATACTATTCGCTCACCCAAAGTACCAACATTAGAAATGTGTTTCCACACAGCTCAAGGCCTATGTCTCCTGGTACCTCCTGACCCTTTTGCATCAATTCCAGATGCTGACGATAGCTACTCAGGGAGACTGTCTGCTAGGTTTCTCCAGAAAATCTGATGCCAGTGGTGCTTTTAGAAGCCCCTGATATTGTTTGCAATGGGCCAATAGAGTCTGGTCTTGCTGTTTTGTAAAGATCATCTGAAAATGAGACCGGTGCTATTGTTAAGAAAACAACAACTTTTTCTCAATTATTGGGCAAACTATATTTACTAGTGGCACTGTCTGATCCTAATGGGGCTTTCTGGATATCAAATTAGCCTGCTCAAGAATAATTAAGGAACAATAATTCTATCCTCTCTAAAAATCAATAAATAATGTTTTTAATTTGCCTTGATTACTGGATTTGGCAGAAGAATAATCATGCTGTGAAAGTGACACTACAAAAAAAAAAAAAAATTCCTTATCCCGATAAAAACAAGCAAAAATAAGACAACAACCGAGCTGTGGAGAGAAGAAAAAAATGTCTCAGGGAGGCATTTCTGCTATAAAATGAGAAGCCAGGGCTGTGCGCTCGGCCCCGCTGTGAGGAGAAACAACTCTTGCAAAGGACCCGCCCTGGCTGAGTGACACTGCTTTCCACCTGTGCGGCAGGACTTTGACCTCAGGGTGAAAACTGCCCCGAACATCTGTCCACTGTGCTAGTGGAGGTGACAGTGACACCAGGCAATGTGTGCGGCATTTATGTGTCGTGTGAACAGAACCCTCCCGGCACAGCCACGCTGCAAGGGCCTCATACTGAGATTTTAAAATGCTAGTGCAAAAGCTGGAGGGATGGCTTAGTGGTTAAGGCATTTCCTTGCAAAACCAAAGGACATTGGTTCAATTCCCCAGGATCCACATTAGCCAGATGCACAAGGTGCCCCGCATGCATCTGGAGTTTGCTTGCAGTGGCTGGAGGCCCTGATGTGCCCATTCCTCACCGCCCCCCTCCCCGCCTCTTTCGCTCTTAAATAAATATACAAATAAAATTTAAAATGACAGTGCAGGGGAACAGCAGCTCTCTTCCCCAAAGGTGGTCATTGTTTCTAATTTCAGTTAACGAGTTTCATAAAAAGCATTTCTGTTTTGCCTGTTTGCTGGAATCTAAAATGAGAGCTTAAAAGAAAAGAGCATTAAAGGTTAGGAGACTTAGGAAGAGGCCAGATAGTGTGGGGAAGGAGGGTGAGTTCTAGAACCATCTACTGACCCACTTAGCTTAGTCTATCCCCACTGAGGCACCAGAGCCATTCATTTACACTACTCAGCCTCAATTTCCTCAGCAATTAAACAGAGTAGGAAAATCTACTTCATATTGTGAATTCCATGAAATATGTAAGCACCTAACACAATTGCATAAGTACAATAGATAATGGTATTAAAATTATCTCACATAGCAAATTTTCTCCTTGTCCTTTAATGTGGATCAAAGACCCCAGGAGGTTTGGAGTTAAGCTGGAGATGTCCTTCACAAGGTGGAATGAGATAATTTAGAGTCTGAAAATGCTAACACCTGGTGATCTTGGGCCCTATAGAGAGGTTTGACACCCAGATTACAGAGTGACCAGCTTGGGGGTGAGATTCTTCACATGGAATTAAGTTAGATGAAGCCAAAGCCCACCTTGCTCTCCTATTGTGATCTCCCACCCCTTAATCAAGTACCATTATGATCTTATCACCTGCTACTCAAGCTATTCCAAGGACAGGAAAGTATTATAGCTAATGCTCTGTGAAAGCTTCAGGGAGGCTTATGAAAGGGCTGTTCTTGGGGCAAACCTCCTGGCATCTCTGAAGCTATCCCTTGGACACCTGCACATCCCTTTCACGACAGCCCTAGCCCCTGAGGACTCCCAGAGCTAGATCAGACCCGTGCTACAAAGTGAGAGCTTAGGGCTTAGTCCTCTGATACATGGGAAAGTAAGCATTCCTAACAACACTTTATTAGGCTACTGTTATTACGTCTGTACCAACCTCAGAATCTGAGCCATGGAACTAGTAACTCACTGAGTATGAAAGAAAAAAAAAAGAAATAATAGATATTAGAGAGGCAGAGCAGGCTTATCCACAAGAATTGAGACAAATTGCCTTTTAGAATTGGAGCATGGAGCTATTAGCACCCTGCCATAGGCAGTGTGACAGGGTCACCAAGTCAGAGAGAGAGAGAGACTTTGATTTCCAAGACAGGGGTCAGTATGCCATGAAAGGGCACAATTAGGGTCACTGAAGACAGAGAGAGGGGCTTCAGTTTTCAGAAGAACAAAGGGAGTTTCTTGCTTTATAGATTTCCCAGTGAGGCAGAAGTTCCACACACACCACAGAGATGCTAGCATGAGGGTAGTCAGGAAGGCACCAGATGGGAATCAAGACCCTAACTCAAGTAGCTTTGGGGGTCCTTGGCAGCAAAGAATGAGTCTTAATTACTTCCTTGGTCATGGTCTCAGGTAGTAGGAGCCTGTTAAAGGGACCACATCCATGCTCTGACAAGAATTATCTTACCTATTTCCCAAGTTCAATTGCTAAAAGCGAAAAGGTTAACAACCCAGAGAGAAATCAGAGGTGGAGGTTTGCAGTTAGAAGCACAGAACTCTGAAATACGAGTTGAGCCCATAGCAGAAGGAGACCAATGAGGGCTCAGCCTCTGCCTGTGATTCCCAGCAGGACCCAGGCCAGTGCTGCCTGGAGCAGAGAGGCAAAGGCACAGGGAAGGACTGTTTCTCCTTTACTCTCCGTCTTGACTAAATTGAGCTCCAGTGCCAAGTGAACATCTTGTGGCAGGCTGTGAAGGAGCCCAGTGAGAGGATCCATTTCATCTCTTTTAAATCAGCCCTAATGACTCTCTAGCAGAAAGCACACAGGCGGTGTACCCGCCGCGGAGAGACTGACAACCCTGTCTTCAGAGGGACTGACAGGTCTGTCTTGACTCAGTACCAGGGATCTCACCCTCTCCAGTCTTCCCCTCCCTTAGTAAATGTCTAGGAATGACATGAGACAGGACAAAGAGATGCTACATCACTTACCAAAGTTTTTTTTTTTTTTTTTCCAATAAAGTCTTATGGGAAATAAGCTGTCCTCAAGAAGCAGGCACTGAATACATGGATAGTGCACTAGGTTTCCCTGGTTGCTTTATAGATTCCTTGACATCACAGAGCCATGTCACCATCTCATTAGTGACTGGTAGCAGGTAATTTAACAAGATGTGATTGGAGTTGTACACTTTAAAATGCTGATCCAGAGCACAGAGTTTGAACATGGGCAGAAAAGAAAAAGTAGATTGTAGTTCAACAAAATTACAAATCCTTATGCACAAATTTATTAACAATGAAGAAGCAACCCATGGAAGGGAAGGAAGTATTTATATGTATGGGAAGGATTAACATCTAGAATATACAAAGAGTTCTGATAAGCTAACAATACAACCTATAAAAAAATTATCACAGGATTTGGGCTGGAGAGATGGCTTAGTGGATAAGGCACTTGCCTGCAAAGCCAAAGGACCTAGGCGCATGATTCTGGAGTTGGCTTGCAGTGGCTGGAGGACCTGACATACCCATTTTCTCTCACTTTCTTTCTCTCTCTCTCTCTCTCTCTCTCTCTCTCTCTCTCTCTCTCTCTCTCTCTCTTTCTCTCAGTCTCAAATAAATAAAAATAAATTACTTTTTAAAAGATCACAGGATTTGAATAGAGATTGCTCTAAAGGTTGATAAAAGGCTAATAAGTAACTGAGAGGATACTTACATCAATAATCATGAGGAGGCATCAACAGGATGACTACCAAGAGAGGAAAGGCTGACAAGAATAACGTGCTTTGGAGGAGATGAATGAAGAATGACCCAGTCGTTATGCACAACAGCCTGGCAGGTCCTCAAAAAATTAAGTTAGAATGACTATAGAGTTCAGGAGTGCCATTTCTAGGGATATACAAAGACCAGAGGTTCAAAGAAACCTTTGAAAATCCATGCTTAGAGCAGCATGGTCAGCAATGACCAGAAGATAGTCTTAACCTAAAAGGGCATCTGTCGATGGATGCATAAATATGATGCAGTATATATACAAAGTAATTTAGGAGGGGATGGCAAGATCTCATACTGTTACCCTGTAACAAACTTTGTTATATAGACTATCCTTGAATTTATGGGAATCCTCCTGGCCTGCCATCTGAGTACTTGAATTGCAGGTATTAGCCAATACACATAGGTCTCACATAGCTGGATATTATTTAATCATAAAAAGGAATTAATTTTTGACAAATGTTACAGCATTGATAATTTTTAGTTATTTATTTAAGAGAGACAGGGAGTGAGAGAGTGGGGGGGTCAGGGAGGAGGGAGAAAGGGCATGCCAGGGCCTCTAGCAAATGGACTCCAGATTAATGTGCCACTTTGTGCATCTGGCTTTACATGGGTACTGAGGAACTGAATCTGGGTCATTTGGCTTTGCAGGTAAGTGCCTTAACTGCTAAGCCATTTCTGCAGGCCATGGCTAAATTTGAAACACTGTGCTAAGTGAAATAGACCAGTCACAGAAAGACAGGTTATTGCATTTAAATGAACTGCCTTAAGCATACAGGAAGACAATGTCATGGTGGCTTCCAGGGGTGGAGGGAAGGTCGAAGTGGGGAGATATTGTTTAATGCATAGAATTTAAATTTGGAAAGATGAAAAGACTATAGAGATACACACCAGTGTGAATACTCTCAATGCCCTTGAAATAATATACATTAAAAATCGTTTAGATGGAAAGCTTTAAGAAATGTGCATTCTATTGCAATGAACAATTATATTTTAAAAGATTCTACATTTCATAGCATTCTAACTATTCCAAATGCTATCCATAATACCTGTAAAATGAGTCCTTTAGTCTTTTTCTGCACGTATTTTCTTATCTATAAAATGGAAAAATCAGAGTGCTAAGTCATAAGGTTGTGGTAAATTTAAAGTGAGTTGGTCAGGGGAAAATCCTGACACTGGAGTACAGAATTAGCTGTTATTTTTATTGTTGTTTGATTTGCTACAGATGATGTCATTAAAAGATATCAATTTCCTTTCTGAATTTTCCAAAGAACATTTTTCATATATCACTAAATACTTATTTACTAATCAATACATTCATCCATGAAAGGAACCTATTAACTCACAATCAGTGGTTGTTTTTTAACACAGAATATAAATTAGTATTGATCCCTCCATATTCCTGAAGAAGGCTGCTTGAAGATATTTATATATACAGAGCTGGCCTAGGTTGAGGTATTATCTTGAATAGAACCTAATTCATGTTATTATCTTCCAATGCCAAGGGAATCATAAGCTCTTTCCCATGCTATTAGGTTATCTAACCAACTTACAGAATCAGCCACAGAAGACAAAACCACACACTTGTTTTGGAAACCACTATCTAGGGTAAGATTCAAAGTTTATAAATGGGTGGCAGAATTCCTGAGCCACAGAAGCTGACCTATTGTAGATCTTTGCTCATCAATTATAGGGACTGAGATGTGAAGGACACAGAGAATACAGTAATAAAAACTCTGGTCTGGAGGAGGGTGAGTCCCTCTATTAAATCTAAAGGTAACTGCATCAAGGATTGTGTTGGTTTTGTTTTGATGACCTGAGTTATAGGGACCTTGGTAATTCTTTTCATGTTTAAATAAAGCTGTTTTAAAATAAAAGTATCTACCTAAAAATGGCTACAATAAAATATTAACATCCACTATCAAACAGAACGAGTGATTTCTGAAATGTACAGCATTTTCACAAGCTTTTCCCAAGATGAAGTTTTTAAAACCTTCAGCTGACTTCTAAAACAACCTTCCATCAAAGTGAGAACAAACTCTTCTAAGAGATTATTTCTCCAGCAGTTTGGGGAGCTGCTCCCCTACCCTGCCTGTGATATCCTTTTCAGAACCCATACCCTGCAGCTTCATAATTCCACTCAGTCAAGGCACAGCTGGAAATTCTTCCTTTGCTCACATTATACTGATCCCCAGGGAGTTTATGGAAATCTATGGGAATTCATTTTAAAGGCAGCACTCAGATCGGGAGGATGCATCCTCATTAAGTAAACGATTATATCTACAAATGAGATAAAAGCAACATGCTGGAGACCTAAATTAAACTTTCCATCAGGAAAACTGAGCCAGCCACTTTCTTACTGGTAGTTTGTCTAAATGCCATCAAAACTGCAAGGCAAAAGATTGTGATGACTTCCAAATAGATATCATAGAAAATATAGCTAGCATGTTCTCACCAGGTCTGACCTCTCAGCCCTTCTCTGCTCCAAACACCTTGATCCCAACTGTTGACAATGTTCAGGGGGAAATCACAGCAACCTTATCATACATGGACCCTCAGTGGGAAAGACTTTACAGGAAGTGAGAGAAATGACTTTCCTGTCTTCTTCAACGGGTACTCTTTAACACCAAGCAACTGTGACAAGATCAGCATCTCTAGATTCAAAGACAGAGGACTGTGTGTTGGAAAGAGGATGGGTGTTGCAGTTAACTCGGCTGCTTCTGATACCTGCTTGTTCACTTACTAGCTGAATAGACCACCAAGACTTCAGTCTTGCTTTCCCCATCAGTAAGCTGGGGGATAACAATACTTGACAGTGTTATGAATTTCTCATGAGACAAACTATATTGAGGACTTAGCCCGAGGCCTGGAACATAGGTGACAAGCAAATGCCTTCAACAGAACCAAAGGAGGAAGTGAGAGAGAGAGATGGGGGCTAAGATTTGAAGAGCTAACTTGATGGAATTTCCCTTAAAGGCTTTGGGTCTACTAGCATCACTGATACTTTTCATTTTGTTTTTAATATTTATTGATTTGTTTGCGAAAGAGACAAAGAAGCAGATAGAGAAAGAGAGAGAGAGAGAGAGAGAGAGAGAGAGAGGATGGGTGCACCAGAGCCTCAGCCACTACAGATGAACTCTAGACACGTGCACCATTTGTGTACCTGGCTTCATATGGGAACTGAGGAATTGAACTGGGCTGTCAGGGTTTTGCAAGCCAAGTGCGTTTAACCACAGAGCCATCTGCCACAGTTCCATTGTAGGAGATCTGCTTGTCTTTCCTTTTTCCAGGAAGTGAGGCAAAGACAATATGTTGGCTTCAACAAAACACCTCTTTCTCTTGAAGACATTCTAACCTTACTCTAATCAAACCTCTTATATCTCAAAACTCTTCACAGTTATACCTTGGGCCTAAAATCAGAATTCCAAGGACAATTTTCTATGATCAACATTGTCTATGAAACTCCCTTAAGGAAGACAGAGCACTGGAACAGTATCTCACTGAGAGTGGCTGAGCGTCATTCTATCCATTATTGGAACAGACTGCCGAATCTTCAGTTTAACTATGGGTGAGCTAGATACTGGGTATGAGACACATGCTGTCTCAAAATATCATACACATAAATGTACACATAATAGGTAGGTGGGGGGCACGTGTTCTGAACATTTTGCTCATAATGCAAAAGAGGAGAGTAGGTGTGGGAAAAGAACAGATCTCATTTCCATGAACACACTAAGGGAAATACCAGGCTTGATCAGTCAATCAGCAGCCTTTGTGTTAGATGTCTACCCTTCAGTCATCCCCTGGAAAGTGAGGGGGGGGGCGGGTGTATGACTGGGCAGACATGGCCCTACCCCATCAGAACAGAAGGCAATGGATGTGTAACTCACCATGGATGGCAGAGGTGGGTGTGGAGACGTAAGTGCTCTTGTTTGTACTGAGTGAAGAGTAAGTATAAAACAAACAGAGACAGGCAAGAGGGGGCTGCTGGTTAGAGTGTGTTGTTGGGTTAGTAAGCATTAATTAAGACAGGTCCTATCATGGGTGTAAGCCATGGAAAGTCACATCAGCTGCATCTGGGACCACAGAAGTTGAGAAGACATATTGATATTCTTGACTTGTCAGTGGTCAAAATTTGCTCTCCTGGTATTTACCTCCCCTAAAATTCTAGACTGTGTGTTTATAGGTATGGAGCAAGATACACACCTTCATGTCAACATGGAAATCCTGCATTGGAGAGTGATTGGCACAAGGAATGCCATGAAAGTGAGGCACTGTCAGGAGCTGCCTAAGTAAGCTCACTCAGGCCCCTGCAGAGCTGATTACTGCAGCGCCTACTGAAATGGGTACCAGGAAGCTGAAAGATGGTGAACTGGCATGAAGAGGTGTTTGATGTAGAAAGCAATAACGAACACAGCTCATTGAGGTCATGAACATTAGTAATATATACTTACTCTCAATGACATGGAAACAATGTAAAACAAAATACTACTATATGTTACAAAAGAACATCAAAGCAAGGGCACAGTGGACAATACCAGAGTGTCTGTAATCCCACAACACCTATGCTTAGAGGTTAAGTAGAACCAGAAAAGTCTTTAGGAAGTGTGAGGGCCAGGTAGCCTGACAAAGGCCATGGTACTAAGCAAGAAGAGAAATGACCTCCGACAAGGTAGAAAGTGGAGACCATGACATGTTGTCCTCAGATCTCCACAGTGCATCATGATATGCATTTGCCTATACAAAGACATACACCCATGCATCATACAAATTTCAAAATGGACAATAATACTGAAAAGCCATCAGGACAATTTCCTTGGATTCCCAGTTGTAGTCATGATATCAGTAGCATTATTTTCCTGGCAGGTGGATTTCTTCTCTCATCTTTCATTGCTTAAATGCTATCCTTTTTTGAGTCTCTTGGAATAGGTTTCCTTTCAGGTCTTACTCACCATCCTAACTCAACCACTTTGTCATCATATCTGATTCCGAAAAAGAAAAAAAACAGGGGTGGAGAGATGGCTTAGCAGTTAAGTGCTTGCCTGTGAAGCCTAATGACACTGGTTCAAGGCTGGATTCCCCAGGACCCACATTTGCCAGATGCACAAGGGGGCACACGCATTTGGAGTTCGTTTGCAGTGGCTGGAGGCCCTGGTGTGCCCATTCACTCTCCCTCTATCTGCATCTTTCTCTGTCTGTCACTCTCGAATAAATAAATTAAAATAAACAAAAAAAATTTAAAAAAGAAACAAACAAACAAAACAGAGGTTTGGGGGAGGTGGGCATGTGACTCCACGCTTCACTTGTAGGCCCCAGGCTCTGAGTTCCAGCCCAAGCACTAAAAAACATAGAACGTTTCACCCATTTTCCCTCATCTTAGTTCCTGTCTGCATTATTCATAGTTGCCATTTTTCTTTAGCTGTCTTCATCGGAGGTGGTGATGTGTGGGGTGGGGTGCACGCACGTGTATGTGCAGGCGTGGGAGGCCAGAGGAGAGCACCTGGTGTCCTTTCCATGCTCATCTGTCTGTCCCTGAACCTGGAGCTGTTTCCATCAGTGATCTCCGGCACTTGTCTGGGCCCACCCGCAAGAGCCAGGCATAAAGATGCGTGTGGCTGTTCCCGGCTTCTTACATGGGTTCTGGTGAGTGGAACTTGATATCTGGCCTGATGGGCCCTCCTGCTATAGCAGCACTCTCTCTTAACTACGGAGCTATCTTCCAAAACTCCCCAAAGGATTACATCGGAAATAAAGAGACCGTTAAGTTTTTTCAATCCTTAACGATTTTTTATGCCATACTTTTACCCACACTTTGTCTTCAAACCTTCTCTTATCAAATATAATTTATGGAATCCCAATACAATTCCTATTTAAACACTATCTGATCCCATGTGCTCAACAACTCTATTAAAACTATGAAGATGCAGCACTCAGGAGGCAGAGGTAGGAGGATCGTCATGAGTTCGAGGCCACCCTGAGACTTCATAGTGAATTCCAGATCAGCCAGGGCTAGAGAGAGACCCTACCTAAAAAAAAAAAAAAGACTATGAAGATGATCAAAGAAAAATGTTTAATGGTAATATACATGTTTGTTTTAGAAAGCATGGGTGATTTTTCTCAAAAGATAGGAAAGTTGACAAATTTCTATATATATGCTGTGTCTGCTTCAAGGATTGAACATAATCTAACACTCTAATATTTGACTAAAGGCCTTGACTGTGAACATAATGAATCCACTTTAGTGGTAACCTTAGAATTTAAGAGAACCAACTTCAGCTGTCTCTAGAAGGCCTCACTTTATTTCTACACAAACATTCTAAAATACTATGAGTACCAATCAGTTAAAATAAAATAATATTTAAAAACCCATATTTAGGACCTAAGTAACTTCAAATGATAAAATATAAGTAAAATATTTGAAGAAATGTAAAACTCAAAAAGTAAACAGCATGATGAAATAATTTCTTAAGAGATTAAGCAAGCCCCACTGGGACAGACTGAGGTCTTCATGACCTTACAATGAATACCATGATCTCCCTGCGGAGCCACCCCCAGCCCCCGTAACAGGAATAGGGGTGAGGGGATAAAGGTGTATAACCTGTTATATATATGTGTGTGTATATATACATATATATGTATATATATAATTAAATAAAAATTATTTTTAAAAATTCACTATATGTTTTAAAAAATAAATTTTAGAGTCAAAAGTGCAATAATATGTATAACAAAACTAGATGAGTTTACCTGTACCTTCGATAGAACCAAAGAGAAAATGAGGAAATTTGAATGTTGCTATGAAGAAATTACTTAGTGAATGAGACAGGAAAAAGGGCTACGCAATGTGTAAAAGAGAGGTCTCAGAGGAAATGACCATTGGACATTGAAACTACTCACAGTAGATGAGGAACTAACTACCAATATTGATAAAACTTTGAAAGATAATGAAAACAATAATTTGATAAAAATGCTATGCTAGGGCTGGAGAGATTGCTCAGTGGTTAAGGCACTTGCCTGCAACCCTCATCAGCAGGCTTCAGTTCCCCAGTAGTCCCACGTATGTGTGTGTGTGTGTGTGTGTGTGTGTGTGTGTGTGTGTGTGTGTCTAAAAACCAATTAAAATGGAATACTTGTGTAAATCTACATCCACTCGAGAATATAAACCATAAATTTAAATAATCTTCCATTCTTCTCCCTTCAAATAACTGAGACCAAGAACAAAACTTCAGAGTATGAGAAGCAATTCTATCAGCTTTCAAAGACTTATACCTTCTCAAAACAAATAATATCAACAAAAATCCACACAGTATTGCAGGGACTTTACCATAAAACTAAGTGGCAAACAACACATGAAATGATTTTTTTCAGTAAAAGAAGGAAGGCTCTAAACCCATTTATTCCTTTTTATGGAACTGCTTTGGGTAGTGGATGCTGTGTTCATACAGACATGCATGTGTGTTCCTGTGTGTGTGTGTGTGTACATGTGTGTACATGTGTGTTGAGGGCAGAGATCAACATTGGCTTCTTTACTTGATCATTCTCCACCTGACTTTGTAAGATACAGCCTCTTACAGAGCTCAGAACTCATCTATTGGGGTAGACAAGCTAGTGATCAAGCTCTAGGTTCTTTTTGTCTCTGCCTTCCTAAAACTGGGATGGTAGACATGCACTCTGATGCCCAGCATTTTATGTGGGTGTTTGGGATGCAAATTCATATCCTCATGCCTGCATTGCCAGCATATTACCCACCAAGCTATCTGTCTAGCTCCAAACTAATTTTGTGAGGAAAATGTGATCCTGGTAATAAAAAAAGGGGGGTTAAGATTAAAAAGGAAAATATCCCTGAAGACAACAGCGTACAAACCATAAATAAAATGATATTAAGTTGAACTCAGCAATGTAGGAAATAATTCTATCATGACTATGTTGAATTTATGCAATGATACAAGGGGTTTGCCATTGGAATGTCAGTCAACGTAATTTATTCCATTAACCCCTTAGGAATAAATAGGATCAAGTCATCTTGTGAGGTATGTGAAAAACATTTGATAAAATGTCTCCTGAGAATATAGGTATGATTACATACTCATTGGAAGAATTGTTATATGGAAGTTTATAAACTTAATCTCATTTAGAGACAATAAAGTAAAATTTAGAATATTGGATAAAAACATCTACTCAAACAAAATGATACACATTGAAAACAGTATACATTTTCCAGTTCCTTTTACATCATCAGTTATCATCAATATGATAGCAAAGATGTAGTACCCAGTATGATACTGACAGTAGATCATGGAAAAACTATAAAAGCCACATAAAAACTGTGTTATTTTAACAAAGTGGAACTTAAAACACTTTGGGAAATTTTCAAATTAAATTTAAATATATTTGAACTTCAGTAAACATCAACAGCAAAAATAGTTAAATGAAAAGAATATATTAGAATATGATTTTTGATGGGATGATGCCCAAAGCAGAAACAATGTAAGAGAAGATTAACAGAATGTGTACAAAAATATTAAGCAATTTGAACAAACAAAGAGAACTATGCTTAAAAGAAAAATGACTAACTAGAAAGTTAATATGAAATGTGTTGATTATGATCTTAATATAAAATCTACTCTTATAAAATCATCAGAAACTGACCAATATCCAATTGGTAACTGACTGAGGACACAAGTAGCCAATTAAAAAAAAAATAACGTAAGAAAAAAATAACACAGGGTTGGAGCAATGGCTCAGCAGTTAAGACATTTGTTTACAAAGCCTGGTGGCATGGGTTCATTTCCCAGTATTCACATAAAGCCAGATGCATGCATCTGGACTTCATTTGCAGTGGCAGAAAGCCCTGGTGTACCCATATTCATTCTCTCTCGCTCTCTATCTCTTTCTCTCTCCACCTCTCTCTCTCTCTTTCATAAACAAATAAAAAATATTTTTAATAGCAATGGAAGTGCTGGGGAGATGGCTTAGCACTTAAGGTGGTTGCTAGCAAAGCCAAAGGACCTGGGTTTGATTCCCCAGGACCCACATAAGCCAGATGTACAAGGAGGCACATGCGTCTGGAATTCATGTGCAGTGGCTGGAGGCCCTAGCATGCCCATTCTCTCTCTTTCTTTCTCTCTCTCTCTCTCATTTTCTCCCCGTCTCCTTCTCTCTCTCTCAAGTAAAGAAATTAAAATATTTTTTAAAAATCAATGGAAATTGTGAATAAAATTACATACGAAGAGTTTTTAAACACCACAGAATCCCAAGTAACCAACACAATTGTTTAAACTATGTTTTTTTTCTAATACCCTGCTCTAATTAAAATTATGCTCATAGTCAGAAATAATATACAAATGAAGAAGCAAGTCTCTGTCTTGTGATATTATCAAGTCACATATTTATATGAATTATATCAACAACATATATTGAAGCATTTCTCATTTATACTCTCTAGTCTAGCATTCCACATTCTAGGTAGGGTTTTACAATCAGAAAACACCTGAGGAAACTGAGCATGGTAGAACATGGATTTAATTTCAGCAACTTGGGAGGCAGAGGTAGGAGGAGTGCCATGAGTTCAAGGACACCCTGAGACTACATAGTGGATTCTAGATCAGTCTGGGCTGGAGTGAGACCCTACCTAGAAAAAAAAAAAAGACCTGGAGAATATATTAATTACACTTCACCATACTTAACAAAGTTCTTTCAATTTAAGAGAAAATTAGACGACTGTCAAGGTTGTATATATATATATGTGTTAATATGTGTGACTATATATTTATCTACATGTATATTGAATTTATATATGCATGATGTCAGCAAGAAATTAGAAATTGACTGACGAAATATAGAAAAATGACTAATTTATAGCATAGTCAACACAATATAAGTGTATGTTAGTTAAATTCAGGGAAATCTCCAACTATAAACATAGAAACACAGTCAAACAGCATTGTCATATAAGAATAAACTACAAAGCAATGTGCAGAAGTTAGTTGTAATCTTTTAAAAATAATGTTTGAGGGCTGGAGAGATGGCTTAGCGGTTAAGCGCTTGCCTGTGAAGCCTAAGGACCCCGGTTCGAGGCTCGGTTCCCCAGGTCCCACGTTAGCCAGATGCACAAGGGGGCGCACGCGTCTGGAGTTCGTTTGCAGAGGCTGGAAGCCCTGGCGCGCCCATTCTCTCTCTCTCCCCATATCTGTCTTTCTCTCTGTGTCTGTCGCTCTCAAATAAATAAATAAATAAATAAATAAAAATAATGTTTGAAACTTACATCTGAACATAAAATTTTTAAGAAAGGATGTTCAGAAATAGTATGGAAAAATTCAAACATGGATGACATGTGTGGTGAAAAGAAGACCACAGAGTGAGTAAGAAAAATAAAGGCAACAGGACAAATACCAATTTAAGTATATCCTCCAATTAAAAATGCTTACTGGGCTAGAGAGATGGCTTACCGATTAAGGCACATGGCGGCAAAGCCTAAGGACCCAGGTTCGATTCTCTAGGTTCCACATAAGCCAGATGCATATGGTGGTGCATGCATCCAGAGTTCGTTTACACTGGCTAGAGGCCCTGGTGCACCTATTCCCATTCTCTTTCTCTCTCTCTCTCTCTCATAAATAAATAAATAAAATCTTTAAAAAATTCTTATTGTATGAATCTATAACCTGATTACCTCTGATTTTTGCCTTCCAGGAATTACTTCAGACCTTCTGACAATATTATATTATGTACCTGATTTTTGTTTTCTAGTTGTTTTACTTTTCAAAGTAATGTTACCCAACAAAGTTTTATAAATATTCTTATGCTAGTTTTCTACACTATAAATCTCTGCACACATAGATGTTTCAAAATTTTGAGTGAATTTAAATGGGTAAACAGCAGAGGCCAGATTTAGTCCAGAGTCAGAAATTTTGCCAAGACACCAGATCTTGAGAGATAGATGGTAAAGACACTGAGATTAGGCAAAGCAATGAATCTAGATGGAAGCCATCAACAGGATCAAGACTACCAGATGAGCTTGATCAAGTATTTAGTGGTGGTTTAGAATTTCTAGCAATTCACTTAGGGAAAGTTATTTCTATCAAACAGATCAGTATGAGAGCCATATGGAAGCTCCTTCTATAGTTATGATGTCTGGTGATCATGGTTTTTGCAGTAGACAGTCAGTACTGGCTTTTTCCAGGGCTGCATTTAAGAAGTAGTAGAATTTAGCACAAGGACCAGGAAGAGTCCAGAAAGAAACTTACACAGCTCTCTGATCTTAAGATTGTTTCAAATGCACCATCATGCCTGTTCAGTAACAAAAAATTTCTGTGTACATTAATACCACTTCATATCACTGAAGTCAGTATCTGTTGCTTTAGTTACATAAATACACAACAAAAGTTTTGCCTATATCAAACAAAGATCACATTACCTATTTAGGCATAAAATATATTGAAATAACTAATCAGCATTCTTACTTATTCTATACCTCACTATACATTTAATTACATTTTGAACAACTTATTACAAGATTTAGAACTCTTACAAGAGCTGGAGAGATGATTTAAAGTTTAAGGTCCTTGCAAAAGGTTAAGGTCCTTGACTGCAAAGCCAAAGGACCCAGGTTCTATTACCCAGGACCCACACGTAAGCCAGAAGCACAAGGTGACACACTCATCTGGAGTTTGTTTGCAGTGGCTGAAGGCTATGGCATGCCCATTCTCTATCTGCCTACATGTGACTCTGTCTCTGTCTCACTCTCTCTCTCTCATAAGTAAATAAATAATAAAATTTTCAAAAGAAAAAACTCATAAATACTTGCATTTTATTCTAATATGGACCTCAATTGTATTTTAAGTACTTATTCAAAAACATGTTTCCAATTTGTACCTCAATCTACATTTTTTATTCAAACTTAAGGTTTTCCTAAGACTTGAAAAAGTATGTTTGCATGGGGGTTTTTCAATGTGGAACTGAGATACTGAAGTTTTATGTCATGGTAAATTTTTTCTGATAATTTGGAAATATCAAATATATGGATAGAAGGAATAGAAAACATCATATTTCTCATCAAAATATTCAACCTTGTTACTTTAGATAAAATAAAAATTTTTAATGCTAACACTAACCCTAACCCTAGCCCATTTTACCTTAATTTCTGATAAAGAAGTGCATGAGTTTAAATGCTTTTCCAAAATATAAAATATTTATATCTCAATTCTGAAATTTAGTGTAAGATTAAAAAAAACTAGACCAAGGAAAACAATGAATAGGTTATAGATTCCAATGGAAAAGTTGGATAATTTTTACTCCTAGGATATAATGAGAGTTTTTAATTTTTTGATCTATTTTTTTTAATTTTACATTACTAGTACCAATTCCCTGTTCAGTCATTTTCTAATGAGGATCAGCATTTGCATGGCAACACTGAGAAACATTTATGCATATATTATAAGCATGGGAAACATCATGTCACTTAGTAGATACAGAGTCATCTTTTTACTTCACAATGAACACACCAGAACACCTTCAACACAACTATACAGGCACAGCACAATGACATTTTTATATGAGTATCGAAATTAAGATTGAAGCATCAGTCTTTTCTTTTTCACATTGCTATTTCTAAAGATAAACAAAGAAAGCCTTCCTAAATGCTTTTATCTCAGTATCTTTTTTATCTCTATGACTTACCTATCTATTACAAAGCATTAGCAATTTCTTTCTTAACAAGTTATTTTTAGAGTGTTTCAGCTTTATGAGCTTTCTACCAAATCCAAAACAACATAGAGTCTGGGTTTTGTCTCTGTTGTGAACATCCCAAACAGGAGATGTCTTGCTTCAAATTTCAGTAAACACAATTACTCAAAACAAGGCAACAAGTGAGAAGCAGGATTAAAGTAAGAACTCAGGGCATCTGACTCACAATCCAGGATTCAATCCCTACAACTCGCTGTTTCCTTTGTCCTCCTTGCTGTGAATCAGGACACTTTTCTCTAGCAGAGTGTTTCTGCTGCAAATCCAGTTTCTACTGCATTATGCAATGAAGTCAGAAGCCTGGGCTTGTGACATCAATATAGGTTGCTATGGTTACTCTTTCCATAAGTATTACAGGTTCAGTGTAGGCTCAAAAAAGAGGACTTCAGCAGAGAGGCAAAATCACTAGCACTTTCAGCCTGAATGATAACTAGAATTGATGAAAAATGTGTTTTCCAATTATTACATATTATGAAATTTTACATTTATGTTTTATAGCACTAATGAAATCATTTCAATTCATCATTTTAAGTGACACTGGTGTTATATAAAACAGCCACCTGATCCATGCAAGAAAAAAAAACAAAACATCACTGTAACATAACCAATTACTCCACAGTCTGTCCTTACATATGCCAAATAATGTTATGCATTATCTGTTGGGTATAAATTCATAATGGCATGATGCCAAGCCAGTTTTGCTATTATAGGAATAATGAAAAGGCCTCTCTGAGCTGCATATATTTGAGCAGTTTTAGAAGAAAAGTCTATTTTAACAAAGTAATAGTAAAGATTACCTTTTATTGTACAAGTTCACTTTTATTTTCATAACATCCCATTTTAAATAGTTAAATACTTACTTGAATAGAATTTATTTTAAAAGAGTCATAAAATAAATTAAGCCAGGTGTGATGACACATGCCTTTCATCCCAGCACTCGGGAGCCAGAGGTAGGAGGATCACCGTGAGTTTGAGGCCACCCTGAGACTCCATAGTGAATTCCAGTTCAGCCTGGGCTAGAGTGAGACCCTACCTCGAAAAACAAAACACAATAAATAAATATATTAAGTTAAATAGTTATTGGCTTTCACAGTTGCAACCTGAATTTAAGCACATGATTACAAACCCTGGACAAGTTTCTTCCACAGATACTCATCATCTTCAAGAAAAGAACCCTGGTTCAGTTCTGCAAACATCCCTGAGCTAATTGTTGGGGTTACAACCTGTGGACCATCAGACATAAGATGCCTAAGACACAGTCTCTCCTAAGAAAACCTTGTGTATCACAACAATGGAACCTGCAGTGTGCCGACTAATATGCTAACCTCTACTTACAATTTGCTTAATATGGACATCGATATAAGGAAGGAAGAAACTATTATCCATACCTTGCATGTACAACAGAAAGCTAAAATAGCTTGTCTGAAACTGCATAGCTACTTAGGAACACAGGTAGTATTTGAACATATGGCTAATTATAAATGCTTATGGTGTCTCATAAGAAATTAAGAATAACTCCCTATTATTTCCTCTGATAATAATTGAAAATTGCACCATAACCCTATTAAGCAAGACTTCCTCAATGAAAAATTCATCAGATCAGAAAGCAAATGACCATTTTATAAATACTTTGATTTTATAAATACTTTTCAGGGATGATTTTTTTTTCCTTTTATAACATTTATCAGGTTAGAGAGTACTTTCCTCAAAATATTGTTTCATTCCCTGGTTAGGAATGAAGATATATGATCAAAAAAGGGTAGGCTCCTCAATAAAAGGTCTTGGGAAAGCTGGATATGCACATGCAAAAGAATCACAGCATGTCTTTTATTCTTACACCACACACAAAAGAATCATAGGACATCCATTCATTCTTACACCACACACAAATGAATCATAGGACATCACTCCTTCTTACACTGCACACAAAGAATTGTGGTACATCAGTCACTTTTACACCACACACAAAAGCTTCATAGTTCATCATTCATTCTTACACCACACACAAAAGAATCACCAAACATCCTTCATGCTTACACTATACACAAAGATCAATTCAACAGGAACCAAAGACAAACATAAGGTGTGAGAACATAAGAAAAATATTTTTAAAGGATAAGAGAGAGGTGGAGAGATTGCTTAGGGGTTAAGGCACTTGCCTGTGAGGCCTAAGGACCCAGGTTCTATTCTCCAGAGCCCATGTAAGCCAGATGCACAAAGTGGTGCGTGAGTATGGAGTTCATTTGCAGTGGCTAGAGGCCCTGGTACACCCTTTTATTCCTCTCTCTCTTTCTCTCTCTCTGTCTCAAATTTAAAAAAAAAAAAATATGAGAGGAAAGGTCTTGGGCATTGGCCTTAGCCACGTGTTTTTGAATTGGACACAAAAGATATGGGCAACGAAAATAAAACTAAGGAAGTGGGAGGGTTTTAGATTCTGTATAGAAACAGTCATCAAAATGAAAAGAAATCTTAGATATTGAGAAGGAATATTTGTAAACTCTGCAGCCCAAAATCACTGGCTATACACATGCAGATATGGGTATATAAATTTATGTGTCTATACATATCCAAAACATGTAAGTAACTCATACAACTTAATAGCAAAAATAACAGTCACCACTAGGAAAATAGAGTACCTGAATACACTTTTTTTTTTCTAAAAAGAAATGGACAGCCAGTACAGGAAATGATAGTTAACATTCTTTTTTTTTTTTTTTAAATTTATTTATTTGAGCGTGACAGACACAGAGAGAAAGACAGATAGAGGGAAAGAGAGAATGGGCGCGCCAGGGCTTCCAGCCTCTGCAAACGAACTCCAGACACGTGTGCCCCCTTATGCATCTGGCTAACGTGGGACCTGGGGAACCAAGCCTCGAACTGGGGTCCATAGGCTTCACAGGCAAGCGCTTAACCGCTAAGCCATCTCTCCAGCCCAATAGTTAACATTCTTGATCATCAACGAAGAGCAAATCAAAACCACAATGAGTTGTCTCTTCATTCCCATCACAGTGGATCTTACCCAAAAGATACCAAATGTTGACAAAAATGTGCAAAAATAAATTCTTCATATGTTATTTGTGGGAATGTAAATCAGCACAGCCATTATGGAAACCAGTACAGAGACTCCTCAAAATATGGAATACAACTATCGTATCATCCAGCAATTACACTTCTGGACATATTTCCAAAGTAAACATAATCAGTATATGAAAGAGATAGCTTTACTTCCAGTTTCATTGTGGCATTATCCACAATAAGCAAGAAATGAAAATGTCTGTTAACAGATTACTGGATAAAGAAAAATATGGCATGAGAGGGGTGCACATACATGCAGCTGAATATGGCATAACAGCATAAAAGACTGGCCATTGTCAACAAGATGGATAAAATATCAGGACAACATGCTGGGTGAAGTAAGACAGACATAGAAATTCAATGTCATATTTAGAATCCAAGAAAGTGGGACTCTTAAGAACCACAGTAAAAGAATGGCTATCAGGGACTGGAGGATGAGATAAATGGGAAAGATATTGGTCAAAAGTACAAATTTTCAGCCATAAAGTGAATAAGTTCCAAGGTTCTAAAGAACACCGTAGTGACTATAGTTAATGATTGATTCATGTACTTGGAAATTGCTAAGAGAGATCTTAATGACATATTTACCATGTTATGAATATATTCTATTATTATATTATATAAACACACATATATATGAAAACATTACAACATACATGATAAAATAAAATTTTATTTGTCCATCATACCTCAGTAAACCTGAAAGATTAGTGGCCCATTAACTCTTGGAGATTTAAATATTTTAGTGCACTTTAAATTACTATAATCTCTATTTAAAATGAATATAATTATTAATTTAATATGTGTACTGACTTGCAGTTTATATGTCATGTTAAATGTTTATTCAAAAACTATTTATTGATTCTCAGTCAGGTGCCATGCTTATGGCTAGATATAAAACTATACCCAATTCTGAAATGGGTTTCCAATTAAATGAGCATATACGCCACAATCAGAGAAATTAATCAATAAACAGCAGGAAAAAATAAAAGTATATATAGCACTATTTAGGCAGTTACACCATTCTTAAATTTCCCATTGCTGCCCTCTGCCCTCTCTACTTTTCATTCCACCTTCAAATTGGTTGCAGTCTAGCTCAGGATTCTAGCCCTTCACCCAGATTTGCCTTCTCATGGGCGTCTTCCCACTTCTTCACTCTCCACTAACCATATCTGAACTCTCACCACTTCATGCTTCACATGTCATAATAGCTCTTGGAACTGATCCCTGATTTGTTGTTGGTGGTTTGTTTGTTTTGGTTTTTTGAAGTAGGGTCTCACTCTGGCCCAGGCTGGCCTGGAAGTCACTATGTAGTCTCCGGATGGCCTTGAACTCACGGCAATCCTCCTACTTTTCCCTCCCTGGGATTAAAGGTGTGTGCCACCACACCAGGCTCCTGATCCTTATTTTTGTTTCTACCCTGAAATTGTATACAGCTTGTCACTGTAGAGTCATAATCTAAAATCCCTGACTTTAATCACATCACCATGGCATTAGCCATAAGGGTAGAATATCACTGTTTTGCCTGCTAGCCCAGACTTGTGAAATCCCACCCCAGTCTCACCTGTTCAGGTTTAGGATTCATCACTGCCATGCAAGGTCACATGAACAATTTCTCCTTTAAGAACAGCATTCAGAAGGAACCCACCTTGCTGACACCGTCTTCTTGAACATCTACATTCTAGAACTGTAAAATAATAAAACTCTACTGTGAAAATCAATAGTATTTCCAGAAAAAAAAAAAAAACAAATATAGTCAAGATACCTTATGGCAAATTTAAGACTTTTGCTAATGAAAAAGGCAGTTCTTTTATTATGGTATGTCATGGTACCAGTTCCCAGTGAGAATGGCTACATGGCTTATTTACCAGCTATGATTTTACGTTCTCACAGGGAACACTTGCAAAATAATTTATTTTTTTTTGCATGCATGTACATGCATACATGCGTGCATGTGTGGCACATGTGGGGAAGAGCACATGTGAGTGAATGACACAAGTGTACACAGAGGTCAGATGTCAATGCTGAGTGTCTCCCTTAGTTTCTCTCCACTACATATATTTTTTTTGGGGGGGGGATGGTATTTTGATGTAGGGTCTTACACTAGCCCAGGCTGACCTGGAATTCACTCTGTATTCTCAGGGTGGACTCAAACTCTACACAATCCTCCTACCTCTGCCTCCTGAGTGCTGGGATTAAAGGAGTGCACAACCATGCCTAACTAGTCTCCACCATATATATGTATTTTTAAAATATATTTTATTTTTTTATTTGAGAGAGAGAGTGGGAGAAAGAGAGAATGGGCTTGCCAGGGTCTTTAGCTACTGCAAACGAACTCCAGATGCAGGTGACCCCTTGTGCATTTGGCTTATGTGGGTTCTGGAGATTCAAACCAAGATCCTTTGGCTTTGCAGGCAAATATCTTAAATGCTAAACCATCTCTCCACACCCTCCACCATATTTTTGAAACAAGGGCTCTCCTTGAACTGAGGTTCACCAATCTGGCCATACCATCTAACCATCAAGATCAAAGGATCCTCTTGTTTCCACGGCCCCACAGCAGGAATTATAAGTACATGCTGCCATGCCTGGCTTTTTTGTGTTTCCTATGTGTTATTACCCTTTGCTAACAGGGGACTAATATATTTTTCTGGAGATGTTGCAATTCCTTCTATCAGAAACCTGATACCAGATTCACAAGTGATCATTGAAGTCTTTTTATTCTTGGACTAGAGAGATTGCTTAGTATTTAAAGGCATTTGCCTGCAAAGCCAGAAGACCGCTGTTCAATTCCCCAGGACCCATGTAAGCCAGATGCTCTAGGTAGCGCATGCGTCTAGAGTCTTTGCAGTGGCTGGAGGCCCTAGTGTGCTTACTCTCTCTTTTTATTTCTCTCTTTCTCTCTCTCTTTCCCTCCCTCTCAAATAAATAAATATACAACAAGGAAAAATTAAAGTCTTTTATTCTTGGCTTCCAAGATATACCTAAATACTCAGAGTGATTATTCATCCATCAACTCAAAAGTTAAAGTAATACAAAACTTTCTCAGATATCAAGATAGTGACTGATTTTAACAATAATCAATAATTCATCTAATGGCTAATTTTAAGGCACTTGTTGGGAGGCATGGTGGCATGGCCTTATTTTGAGGTTTTGTGAAGAAGAAAAGAACATGCCATGAATGACAGTTGGCATTTGTATTAATAATTACATTACTAAAGAATTACAAGACTAAGCCAGGTATAGTGGCGCACACTTTTAATTCCAGCACTTGGGAGGCAGATGTAGAAGGATTGCCATGAGTTCAAGGCCACTGTGATAGTACTGAGCTATAATATCTACCTTGAAAAACCAAAAACGGGGGGGGGGGACTAAAATATTGAATATTCAGTGTGTTCATGAGTAAACTGGTAATGTAAGTAAAACATATTAGTACTTATTTTATTTTTTTATATTCTATTTATTTACTTATGTTGAGAGAGAGAGAATGGACATGCAGGGCATCCAACCAGTGCAAATGAACTCCAGATACATGCACCACCTCGTGCATCTGGCTTATTTGGGTACTAGGGAATCGAATCTGGGTTCTTAGGCTTCACAGGCAAGTGCCCTAACTGCTAAGCCACCTTTTCAATCCTGTTAATTTTATTTGTGATAGAACACCACAGACTTTTGTAAGAAAGGCAGCACAAACACATTTCTGTGGATTACTTTTTCCAGGGCAAGTAGAGTTCAAAGGTCACCCTGAGCCAGCAGAATTCTCGAGACAGTGCACTTCTGGGCATGACTTTAGCAGAACCTTACAAGGCACTGAGTCTCTTTCTGGACCTACATGCTTCCATCATCCTTCTTTCGTCCTTTTATCCTTTTTAGTATTTCAGTATTGTTTAGTATTTTAGCATTAAAACTTAGTATTTTTCCATCACAGGAATGCGCATTGAAATTATCAATAAATCCTAATGACTTGTGCACAGAATTATCAAAGTAAGATAGAGTAAAGAATCAACTGAAGCAGGTGCCCTGTTTCTAATTTGCTCAATTCTAAGTGTGAATTTCACAACATATATATTTGATGGACAAAGTTTTAAATCCAAATAATCCTATATTTTTAAAAGTATTTATTATTTATTTGCAAGGACAGAGATTGTGAGAGAGAGGAAGAAAGAAGAAAGAGAGGAAGAAATATGGGGACAGCAGAACAAGCTCTAGACACATGTGTCACTGTGTGCATTTGGCTTTATTTGAGTTCTGGGAAATGAACTTGGGTAGTCAGGCTTTGCAGGCTAGCACCTTTAATTCCTAAACTCCAACCTTTGTTTTAAACTGATGATTCTTTCATTAGAGCTGCATAGAACTTTAGCAGTCATACTTGGACAGTCTATGTTTACTTGCCTATAAATTAAGGGTAACAGCAGGGCATGATTGTGAACACCTTTAATCCCAGCTCTTAAGAGGCAGAGGTAGGAGGGTCACTGTGAGTTCAAGGCCAACCTGAGACTACATAGTGAATTCCAGGTCAGCCTGGGCTAGGCAAGACACTACCTTGAAAAAAACCACAAAAAAGAAAGAAAGAAAGAAAGAGAGAGAGAGAGAGAGAGAGAGAGAGAGAGAGAGAGAGAGAGAGGGAGAGAGAAAGAGAAAGGGAAAGGGAAAGGGAAAGGAAAAAGGGAAAGGGAAAGGGAAAGGGAAAGGGAAAGGGAAAGGGAAAGGGAAAGGGAAAGGGAAAGGGAAAGGGAAAGGGAAAGGAAAGGAAAGGAAAGGAAAGGAAAGGAAAGGAAAGGAAAGGAAAGGAAAGGAAAGGAAAGGAACAAACGAAGGAATGAAGGAAGGATAATTATACCTCTATCACATCACAATAATGAAAAACTAAGAACTGTAATAGCCAAGAAAAACCTCAGGAGACATGAAGACTAAATGTAATGTGGCATCCTTTTTAGGATCACTGAATACAAAAAAAGCATTAGGTAAAGCTCAGGACATCAAGAGAGGTAAGCATAGTGCCCCATCCCTGTAACCCTGCACTCAGGAGACTGAGGCAGGATGTGTGAAAATTTGAGGCCAGCCTGTCCTATGTAGTGAGACCCTATCTCAAAACAACCAAGACAAAAAAAAAAAAAAAAATTAAAGTCCTAAAGAAAACATTAACTTTCAGACTTTGACTAAAACATTAGACCAGTAATTGTTCAGTAAAGTAACAAATGTGCCTCACAGAATCACAAATATATGGTGAATATATGAGAAATAAATTATTATAAATATAAAAGTTAATTTGAACAACAAAACAGACAAACATGATATTAGGCCTAAAGACAAGAATGTTAACCAGAATTTGTAGGCAATATTTAAACATCTGATTAACAGAACAAGAAATGCCTAGTTACCACAAGGCTTGCATAAAACAAATGTGGGCAAATACTGCTTTAACTCACCGTGGACTAGTCCTTATGCTTGATTAATTCATGCTGAATCTTAAATTCTTTATGTTGGGCCCTCTGGAACTTAATCTACTATGTTCAATAGTTTCATCACACCCCCAATTTGCCCACAAGGAAACGTGGGTATATCAGTGGCTTTATAATCAATTAGAAGTTCCCAACACTAAATACTCCATTATGCAGCACTCCTGAATTTAGAGACAAATTATTATGTGGCTTGTTTTTACCAGTGAAAAACTATCAAGATGTTAGTCACTAACTTCATTGATTTCATGGTAGCACTAGATGGTTTTCCCTAGAAGGAGGTGTCACTGTGTCTCCTGACTTTAGTTTTTTTGCCTTCTCAAATCTCCGTTCTTGTTTAAATTGTTTCAAGCACACCTTTAGTAAATTTCATCAATCCTGGTATATAATTCATGTGGCACTGCAAGATTTTTAAGAGTGAAGATAAAAGTCGAAGTCATAACAGGAATATCTCAAATGACATTTAAACAAATGCAGGTTCAAAATTGGTTTTAAATAGTTAACTGACAATTTTCTATGTGCTTCCAGAAAGCTACTTCTCCTCCCACTGTAATGTAAGTATACCTTGATCATCCTCGTCCGTCACAGTCTAAACTTTGAGAGTTAGAAGATGAAGTTCAGCAGGGAGGTCAGAAGGAATAGCAGAGACTATCACGTAGCTCTGGAAGAAAATGTTTGCCCGTGGTTTTTCATCCATCTTCATTCCTCTGCCACAGGCCACCATCTGTCTGTGTTCTCTTCTCATGTCTTGCGTATCTACTATCTGATATAACAAACATAACTTAAGTCTCTTGTTCATTCAATATAAGTACCCCATTTTCTCTTCAGGTTAAGGTGGCTTAGCTTGATCACTTGGTGATCAGCTCCATGTTCCCACTTTGTTCCCTGATGCTCTACTGAGAGGCACTAGCCTCCTATCTAGATTACGTCACACTTGAAGCTTCCTCACCACCACCCCGTCACATTGTAATGGGGTGTTTATTCTGGGAGCAATAGAAGGAAACAAGTGGAGAAAACTTGTATATGGCTCACAGTGGCTAATAGATTTGATAGGTCTTGTACAGCATCCATGTATATTCAAATTTTCAGGTTATGGTTGGTTTTGTTTTTGTTGTATTCAGTTGATTTCTGATAGATGTAACAGTTACACAAAGGGAAAAACAACGATTTTTGAACATTAAGTTTTAGATTTGGAAGCATTATGGATTTAACATTTTCAGAGTAAGGATGCTAAATTGGTGGATTCTGAGCAAAATTCCCAAATTCAAAACTTTCTGAAATCCGAAACATTTCTTACATCAAGTATTTCAGGTAAGAAGATGTTCTATTCCCCTGCACGGTTCAGTCACTGTGCTGTTACTTATCGTAAAACTTCGTCTTCTTTAGGGAATCAGTCATCACCACATTCCTTGGTATCTATAAAATACAGGTTAGTAATAGCCCAGTAAAATAGTAAAATTATTAAGTCCGTTACAAGTGGTCATTACCAAACAGAAGCAAGGACACTACCTAGAGACTAACTAAAAAAGAAAAAAGAAAAAAATTCATCCTTGAGCAACTGATAGCCCCAGAAAAGATTCTAGTGAGTAAATCTGAAGATCTGTGTAAGAAAAGCAAATTTTCTGTATGTTATATGAAAAAATTATTTCTGAATTTCTCCACATTTGAGGCATATAGTCTTATCTCATGAAAACAAAAATATATATTTATAATATTTACATATATTATATAGCTTCTACTACATATTTAAATATTCATAATCTAACATGTATATCTCTATAGTATATCTATATAGTAATATACTATAGGTATATATACTTATATAAGTATATATATATATGTGTGTGTATATATAGAGATATACTATATATATATATATATATATATATATAATGTATATATAGTACATCTATATAGTAAATATGTAGCTTCTGTCTTGGTCTACAGTTATCTAATGTTTACTGAGCACCTTCTTTATGCCAAAAATTTCTCTAGGCCCACATTAGGCACTCAATAAACATTTGAGTATTTCTATGATACTGGAGACTAAATTCATGACCTGAATCTGCAAAGCAAACCCCCTACCACAGACCTATCTCTGAAGCCTCTTTTATTTTAGAGACAGGATCTCACAGAGTGACTTTGAATTCACCCTGTCATGTAGGCAAACCTCAAACTCATGATCCTCCTGCATCACCCTCTCAAGGAACTGTGACTACAGACCTATAACACTAGACCCACCTAACAGGATTTCTGAGGTAAAGGCACTGACCTCAATCCAAGCTCTTGACATTCTTAGAAAGAGAGATAGGGTATCAACATGTAAACAGGAAAATGAGATCACTTTAGGAAATGGCAAGTGATATAAAGAAGATAAAATTAACAAATGTAGCCGGGCATGGTGGCACACACCTTTAATCCCAGCACTAGGGAAGGCAGAGGTAGGAGGATCGCCGTGAGTTTGAGGCCACCCTGAGAGTGCATAGTGAATTCCAGGTCAGCCTGAGCTAGAGCGAGACCCTACCTCAAAAAACCAAACAAAAATTTAAAACAGAAAGAAAAAATAATAATAAATGTAACTGGCATGTAGCTTTCCTTAGGTGGTATAGAAAAGTTCCTGATGAAATGACATTTGACTCATTGAAATCATATAGTTATAAATGCACTTCTTTTTTACATTTATTTTTATCTGAAACATGAAATCAGAAAAATTATTCATATTAGTGAGTTAATGTAATGGTTAATCTTCACTACCAACTTGACTGGATTTGCAAGAGCCTTGAGACTCACCTCTGGGTACGCCTGTGTGTGCATTTGCAAAGCTCAGCTGGAGAGGAAAGATTCGTCCTGGATGTCCACAGCACCTTCCCCGGGGCCAGAGTCTTGGACGGAACAAAGAAGGCAGCAGTCAGCGGAGCTCCTGCCTCCTGGTCTGGCCAGATGTGTGTCCCAGGACTACAGCCCTGCCATGAGGAACTGTACTGTCTTCTCCACGATGACAGACTCTACTCTCTCAAACTGAGCCAAAATTAATCCATCTTCCTATAAGTTGCTATTTATCTGATATTTGGTTAGTGTGAGAAATACAATGCAAATACTATGTAATGATTCAATACGTTGAAATGTTACTTAATGCTTAAATCAGGTTAAACATTTATCTCCTTGGAAAAAAAAGAGCATCATTTCTTTGTGGAAAAGCTTTAAACCCCTTTCATCTGGTGGCTTGAAGCGTACATTCTATTGTTGTTATCCAGTTACCTTCTGCAATGCCACACTAGAATTTTTGGTTCATAGCTTAGTGCCCACGGCTCTCACCGGCTTCTAGGGACCAACATTCTACTCTCAGCTTCCATGAAATTAACTTTCCATTTCCACATGTGGGTGAAATCCTGTGGTACGTGTAGTCTTCTAGTTTATTTCACTGTTACATAATCATTTTCAGATTGACCCATGCCACAAGGTTTTAGTTTTCTTTCTCTAAGGGAACAACTGACTTGAATTTCGTGTGCTTCTTACCACACTTGCCTCATCCACCGGTCAGTTGATGAACCCTTGGGGTGATTCTATGGCTTGGTCCTTGTGAACACCGAGGCAGAGACTTTGTTTTGAACATTTTTAGGAACCCCCATACAGTTTTCCATCATGGCACTGCTAATTTGTATTCCCATTCCCATTTTCTAAACATCTTTAATAACACTTTTCTCAGTAGTAGCCATTCTTACTGGGGTTAAACACTAATGAAGTGTGATTTTGATTTGATTTTCTCCATGAATGACTCTGAGTATTTTTTTCATGTATTTCTTAGCCATTTTATGCCTTATTTGAAAACTATTTCCCTTTATTGCCTACTTTTAAACCGGGTATTTGGTTTTTTTTATTCATATCAAGGTTCTGGGGTTCCTTAGACATTCTTGAAATCAATAACTTGTCAGAGGTGTAGCTGGGATACACTCCCACATCCTTCTTTAGATTTGTTTACAATCTCTTTCCTCTGCTATGTAGACACTTTCAATTTAATCTGATCCCATTTTTCTATTTCCATTTCTCTTTCCAGTGCTTTTGTAGTCTTATCTAAAAAAGCCTTGCTGATCCCAATGGTCCTAAAGGATTTTTCCGATTTCTTTTCTAGTAGTTCCATGATCTCTCGTCTTATATCTAGACCTTTAACTCATTTTGAGTTGATTTTTATAACTGGTGATGAATTGGTATCTTTTTTTTTTTTTTTTTTTTTTTTTTTTTGCTTGAGGATATTGAATTTTCCCAGCATCTCTTTTCTTTTTGTAAACAGAGTTTTTTCTCCAATATAAATGTAGTTTTGTGTTCAACTTTCCCATAGGGCAAAGTTGAAATGGAGATTTCTACACATGGGCCCTATCTCCACGCCCATCTTCAGAGAGCATCCTTTTTCTTGCCCCCTCCCTTTCTTTAACCATCTCCAATGCTTCTCCTTTTCTTTCTCCACTATGAGGCCACTATTCTTTTTTCTTTGTTTCCTTTTTCTTATTTTTCTGTAATTTGTCTATTATTTATCTCATATCCAAGCCTATTACTTCCTCTGTGCAGTGTTTTCTCTGACTTCATAGAAAATGTGTCTTCCTGGGAATGGTTAGAAAGAAGAAGGAATTCAGTGCAATGGAGATAAAGGAGCATGATGGGAGGGGATTAGGACCTTGGCATACTGTGTATAATATGGAAGTTGTAGATAAAGAGTTTAAAAGGGGGAGAGGGCTGGAGAGATAGCTCAGAGGTTAAGGTACTTGCCTGCAAATCTTAACAACCTGAGCTCAATTCCCTAGTACTCACGTAAAACCAGATGCACAAAGTGGTGCATGTGTCTAGAGTTCAGTTGCAGTGGCTACAGGCCTTGGCATACCCATTCTCATTCTCTATATCGCTTTTCTCTCTATCTCTCTTTGCTTAAAGCTAAAATAAAATGGAAAAAAAAAAGTGAAAAAGAAAGAAAATATGTCTTCCTGGCCCTCTTGTGTCTGTCACAGTTTCTTTCTTGCCCTGCCTTCAATCAAACTGAAACAGAACTCTTTGTATTGCTTGTCGAATTTCACAAACATGTCATATATTTACATTTTAGAACAGGTATGTTGGCTGCACACTTACTTTGAGTTTTCTTTTCATAGTGGGAAGACAAGGAATGCAATATTATATCAAACAAGTCATATGTAAACAGGTTAGATTATTCAATTGTTAGGTTTTCCTGACTACACCTGAGCTTTAGAACGCAATGTCGCATCTGTATCTGAAGGAACATATGCCCCGCTTGTAAACGAAGCTAGCTTCTGATGGTCTCATACGTAGCTGAAATTAACTGCCAAAATCCTATGTTTGGTTTTTGTCTTTTAAAAAATATTTTATTTGAGAAAGAGGCACGGAGAGAAAGAGAGAGAAAATGGTCACACCAGGGCCTCCAGCCATTGAAAACGAACTCCAGATATATATGTCACCTTGTGCATATGGCTTATGTGGGTACTGAAAAATTGAACCTGAGTTCTTACGCTTAGCAGGCAAGCACCTTAACTGCTAAGCCATCTCTCCAGCCTCATCTCATGTTTTTAACTACAATCTCAGTGATAGGTATTAATGATTTTCTCTATAATAATGGTATGAAGTTATCTATACTTCCAGTAATATCATCATTATGGAGTCTTCATTAATATTGGAATGGTTAAACAGATCTTCTTAGTATACACTGAAAAATAGCACTTTCATATTTCTTAGAAAGGGACTCTGTAAAACCAGTATGTGTTAACTTCATTCTAATTATAGTGAAGTGCATTTTACAAATTAATTCATAAAGTATGATGTTCTAGTGAATTATGTCTATATTTGGGTACAATTTTCTTCAATAGAACTCTGTTTAAACCCAGATAAATTCAAGGAATAACTTGAGAACTGAGAAAAAATGAGAAATACACAAATTCTTTTCCTTGTGGCATAAACATTTAAATGAGATCAACTGAGCCTCAGTGTGTGGGAAGTTCAAAGCCTGTATATATAGAATGAGTCTCAGAATGAGTTCTAGGTCAGACTCAGTCACTTAGTGAGGTTGTATCTCAAAATTAATTTAAAAAACAATGGCTGGGGCTGGACAGATGGCTTATTGGTTAAGGCATTTGCCTGCAAAGACAAAGAACCTCTGATTCCCCAGGACCCACGTTAGCCAGATGCATAAGGGGGCACATGCCTCTGAAGTTTGTTTTCAGCGGTTGGAGACCCTGGTGCACTCATTCTCTCCCTGTCTCTCTCTCTCCTTCTTTCTTTCTCTCTCAAATAAATAAAATAAAATAATTAAAAATGAAAACAATGGCTGGAGCTATATCTTAGCAGTATAATTATTTGCTATAATGTGCAAGTCCCCTTGCAGAGGATGAGGAAGAAAGTCTGGACACTGCAAAATACTGTGAACAGGAAGCTCTGGCTACACAGAACCAGCTAAGTCAAGGATAGCACAGAGGTCACAGAACCTTGTCCACTGCACGGTCTGTCTCACGCCAGATCTTCACGAGGTGGTTTCAGGACAAACTGGAATATTCAGAAACAGCGTGATCACACTACGACTTTTCCTCGCTCTGTAACTTGGAAAACTGTGTAGCCCTGACTCACCTTCAGTTCCAAGTGAGAGGATCAAATTTGTTCCTGTTTACAGGTAGGCCTAAGTTTCAGTTTCCCAAAGAGGCAGGTGACGCTTTTGGGGAAAACCAGGAACAAAGGGCATGCCCTAGGTGGTAGGCTCTGGGGGCTGAGTCAGTTTCTGGAGAAGCTCCAAAAAGGCCCAGACACGTCCCTTTACCAACCCTTCGCGACTTCTGCCCCAACCAATCAGAGATGTACAACTGTAACAGCTGCTTGCCTAGCCAATCATTTTAAAAGGTTACCTAACCCCCCCTGGAATTCCCCTAGTTGTGCTTAAAAGGGGCCTGCCTGCTCCCCTCCAGGGTCACCATTTTGTGTGAATGGTTGACACCCTCATGCTGGCTGATTCTGCAGAATAAACACTCTTTGTTTTCACATATTTGACACTGGGGTCTTTCTTCAGCAATTCTTGGACCCGCACACAAGTAACCCTCCTGCCTCAGCCCACTAAAGCTGGGATTACAGGCATCAGCCACCATTCCTGTCCTCTACACCATGCCGTACAGAAAATAAGTTACCAAACCCTTTCCAGTGCTATGCGTCCAAGTTTTTATTAATATTATTATTTATTTTGCGAGTACAAAGACAGAGAAAGGGAAGGACACCCCAGGGCCTCTTGCCTCCGCAAACAAACTCCAGATGCATGCACCACTTTATGCGCAATTTGGCTTTACACGGATACTGGAGAATGGAACCCGGGTTGCCAGGCCTTGCAAGCAAGCACCTTTAATCAATGAGCCATTTGTCTGGCCCAAGACTCCAAATTTTTTATGAGCTTCTGAGTCATTCACCCATCTCCATTGCAGAGATGTCGGTTCAGATTCTTGGTTCATGCCTGCACTGAGATATTTATTTTTATTATTAGGCTGCAAGAACTCTTCAGGCATTCTAGATAAAAGTCCCTTATCAGATGTGTATCAGTTACTTCCTCATTACTGGCACAAAATGCCTGACCAGAAGCAGCTTAAAGAAGGAAAAGAATTTAATTCAGTTTACAGTTCCAGAAAGTAGAATCTATTACTGTGGTGAAAGCATAACAGGAGCAAGAAGCCAACATCACAATATCATAGAGGAAGTAGGGAGTTCACAACACTGAATGCTCAGCTAGCTTTCTCTCTTTTACATACAGTTCAGGAACCCAGCCCGTGACATGGTGCTTTCCACATTTAGGGCGAGTCCTCTCACCTCAATTTACCTAATCGAGAAAATCCCTCACAGACATGGCCAGAGATTTGCTTCTATGATTCTAAATCCCATCAAACTGACAGCTAAAATTTCACCATCACAAAATGCATCACAGATACATTTTTAAAACCATTCTCTTTTTTACAGTTTGTGGGCATTTTTCAAAGTACCAAATTATAAATTTTGATAAAATTAAATTTATGTACTTTTTTTCTTGTGTTTTTTTGTGTGTCATGTTTAAGGAATTTTATCTAAATTCAAATTATGAACATTTACTCTTTTTCTCTCTTTTATGTATTCTACTACAGCTATATATAGAGATAATATAAATATGTATATATTATATATACACATATATATAAGTACATATGTATGTGTATATATATAGTCTTGATCCACATATATATCCATATATATTGAATTATTATTTTTATGGGGCATGGCAAAAATCTATATGTCCCTGGATTACTTCTTGAAAAACCTATTCTTTCCCATTGCTTGCATGCTTATCAAAAATCAATGGAGCAAAGATATGTAGGTTTCTTGGAATCTCAGCTTAATTCCACTGACCTATTTGTCTAATCATGTGTCAGTTCTACAGCAATCAAAATTAGTAACTGTGATAGTTTGACTAGATGGTTCCCAATATATTAAGTTTCAATAGTTTGTAGTTTGGCCACCTGGCTGGAGGAGGTGTCACTGGGTGGTCCAGCCCTAAGGTGTGGTGGTGGGTTTGAGATGCCAATCTAAAGATATGCAAAGTGCCTAGCTAGAGTTTCTAAAGTGTGCTGTGTTGTGTTGCGGCTTTTGGCTTTGGGCTTTTTCTCTTTGCCTGGTCCTGTAAGAGCAGGACAGCTTTCTCTGCCATTATGGATCTTCCCCTGGATCTACAAGCCTCAATAAAAGTCCCTTCCTCCATAACTGTGCCTGGTCTGGAAGTTCATATCAGGAAACCTGAAGCTGTCTGCTGCAGTAACCATTGATTACTATCTTTGCATAAATATTGCATTCCCTTATCTGAAATGCTTGAGACTAGAAGTATTTAGGATTTCCGAACTTTTTAGATTTGGAATACTTACACAGTGAGCCACATGTTGATGGGACCCAAGTCTAGAGAAGAAATTCAGTTTTGTTTTCAAGTATAGCTTAGACACATAACCTGAAGTTAGTTTTATATAACTTTCAGTGACCTGAGTTTTGATAATAAGCCATTGTATAAGATCAAGAGTGGAATTTTTCTCTTGTGTGCTGTTAGCTCTCAGAAAGTTCCAGATTTTTCAACAGTTTATATTTGGAGTTCTGGGATTATGAATGCTCAACCTGTAGCAAATTTCAAAACAGGGCTGTGAGCATTCAACTTTATCCTACATTTTCAGTATATTATTAGTTCACTTGGGGGTCTCTTTTACTTCAATGTGAATTTTAGCTTGTACATTTCTTTAAAAGGGGGGTGGTTAACATGTTGATAAATGCTGTATTACATCTGTAGATAAGACAGAGGAGTATAACCATTTAAGCGATATTAAGTCTTTGAATCCATGAACACAGGATGTATTTCCATTTATTTAGGCAAGGTTTTTGCTTTTGTCTGTGTGTTTGTGTGATGCAGGTGTTAGTGTGTACACTCGTGTGTGAATGCCCATGCGAGCGTGCTTATGCGGAGGCCAATGGCTGATATCAGGTGTCTTCCTGAATCCATCTACACCTTATTCTTTGAGAACTTTGTTCTCAGCAGTTCAGCTAGAATAGCTATTGAGCAAGCTTGGGGGATTGTCTTGGTTCCACCTGCCAGTGCTGGGGTTACAGATACATGCCACTATGCCCTGCTTTTCCATGGCTGCTGGCAATCTGAACTCAGGTCCTCATGCTGGCATGACAAGCACTTTACCGACTGAGCCATGTTCATAGCACCTTTATTTTTCAATAGTACTTTTTGGTTTTATGTATACAAGTCGTGTACTTCTTTAGATCAATTTGATTCTATTTTATTCTTCTTCATGTAATTGTAAATAAATTTTCCCTGTAGGATTTATCTTTCTAATTTGCTTAATTTATTTAAGGAGGGGAAGGAAAGAGAGAGAGAAAGAGAATGGGCACTGTAGGCCTTCTTGCCACTGCAAACGAGCTCCAGAATCATGTGCCATTGTTTATCGCTTTATATGGGTCTTGGGGAATGGAACTCAGCCTGGAAGGCTGTGGAGGTCATCAACTAAAGTGAACTGAGTTATCTCCCCAGCCCTCATTGTTGGATTTTTTTCACTGTTAGGATATGAAAATATGCAATTTATTTTCTCTACTTTTCATGCATAACCGTGCTAGACCCGTTACTTCTAATATTAATTTGGATATATATGTATTCATGTTTTCTTTTTTAAAACATTTGTGCACGTGGTTGTGTGTGTTTGCATACGTGCATGTTCACATGTGTGTGTTTGTGTACGTGTGTGTTCACATGTGTGTGTTTGTGTGCGTGTGTGTTCACATGTGTGTGTTTGTGTGCGTGCATGTTCACATGTGTGTGTTTGTGTACGTGCATGTTCACATGAGTGAGTGTCGGCATCAGTCCTTGCCTTCCACCTTGTTTGAGGCAGGGTCTCCAGTTCCCAGTGTTGCTCAGCACTGCGTTCTTCTGGCTAGCTGGTCGGTGAGCTTTTGGGAAGCTCTCCATGTTTACTTCCCATATCACAGTGAGCATACCAGACAGAAGCCGACTATGGCTTTCGGCTGTCTATTTTTATTTTTTTTTTACAGAGGGTTTGAACAGGGTACTCAGGCTCGAGAATCAAGCCCTTTATCCACTGAGCCCTTTCCCTACAGCTGCATTGGGTGTTTCCAAATAGAGCTGCCTGTACTTTTTTCCATTTATTCCTTTTTCTAAACACCATCCAGTGTTAAATGAAAATGTTGACAGGCCCGTCCTTGTCTGTTCCTGGCTAAAGAGGAAAAGCATTCCATCTTTCACCCCGACTCCATTAGCTGACTGGTAGCTGCAGATGTTCTTGGTTAGGCTGAGGAAGCTTCTTGGAACTCTGAGCTTCTTGAGCATCACAGGATTTTGTCAAATGCTTATTCAAGTTTGTCTTCTTTTATTTTCTACAGAAACAATCATGCCATCATTGTTCCTTACTCTTTCAACTTGGCACACTGCATTGAATGATTTTTGTATGTTGATAACCTCTTACATTCTTTGTATGCACTTCAGATTGGATTTGGTAGAATTTTGTGGAGGTTATTGGTATCTGTACTCACAAGGAATATTTTTGGTCTGTAGTTTTCTTTCCCTGTGATATCTTTGTTTGATTTTGTTATCAGATTATGAATAGTCTCAGGATGAACTGGGAAACACTTTATTCTGTTTATGGGGGTGGGTGGGGAAATTGATGAAGGATTTGTATTATTAGTCTTAAAACATATGATAGCATTCAGCAATTCCTATTAACTTAGTAATTTTTTTTTGTTGTTACCAATGCTGTAAAGTGTGAATCTACAGCGTCAAGGCAAGCTAGAGCTAAAAGCTTAAGGCCCCTCAGATCCTTCCTCATTGTGCACAGACTCTAAATATGTTCATGAGTGTCTAGGATCCTAGGAACGTAGCAGAGCTTGTCAAAGAACACTGAAGATTGCATTTTTTAGGGTTTTTTTCCTTATGAATCCTGTGGATTATTATTTTTCCCATCTGCTGGCTATCTTCTGGTTATTGTGATGTTAAAACACCTGCCTATACCTATTTTCTTATTTTATTTATTTTTTTTTTTTTGAGGTAGGGTCTCACTCTGGGCCAGGTTGACCGGGAATTAACTGTGTAGTCTCAGGGTGGCCTCAACTCACAACAATTCTCCTACCTCTGCCTCCAGAGTGCTGGGATTAAAGGCATGCGCCACCACGCCCAGCATGCCTATACCTATTTTCAATACATGCTGTCTTTAGGGCGAGGCTTTTACCACTGAAAAAGCTTGGGTGGGTCAAATAAGGTAAGCCTTTTCAAGTAAGGTCTTCCAGAGAATCATAAGACAAATAAAATCATATTAATTCTGTGGGGATGAGGCTCTGAAAAAGCTCCAGCTTTGGTCAGCTCCATGTGATAGTGAGGATTCCAGCCATTTCTTCAACGCAAGGGGGTATGGGGAATGGATGTCATTAGGTTAGAACAGCAGAAAATTTGTTCTAAACAACATTCAGCAGCTTTTTCTTGAAAAAAGAACTGCATCTTAGGTTATTATAAACCTTAGGCTAATCCCTACAGTTCTGAAAAAAAGTTGATTTTGACAAACTTGCTAGGTATTACTGCTGCTGCTTTTCAGAAGACATATAATTTAGGGTGCCATTTCACCATAAATTGAAGAAATAAAGTACAGCCAATTCACTAACCTTAACACCAATTTTCTGATGTTAAGATAAATATGGTAGAGTCCTACTCAGTGATAGCTCCAAGTTCCAGAAGAACAAATTCAAGTGAGGATTAAAAATTGCAAGTCACAACTAACAAGTTAATAGTAAATTCTACCTACAATTTGGTACAAAGTACCAAAATAAAAGCTGGGGCTCAAGGGCTCTTGAGTAGAGTCAAGCTGTGTATGACTACTAAATTCATTACATATACAAACTATGTAAATTGATAACTAAATCTGGATCAGGCTGGAGAGATTGCTTAGAGATTAAGGAGCTTGCCTGCAAAGCCTAAGGACCCAAGTTCTACTCTCCTGAACCCAAGTAAGCCAGATGTACAAGGTAATGCAATCGCACAAGGTGGTGCACATGTCTGAAGTTCAATTGCAATGGCTAGAGGCCCTATTGTGCCAATTTTTTTTCTCTCTCATTAAAAAAAAAAGACAAGAATGATACAGAAGATGAAACAAAGAAGAGACCTTTTGTGGCTGTACTTTTATTTGCTGATGCTACAAAAATATCTCTGCCACACAGAGAATGGATTGATAATGGAAAAACACAGATGCATCTAAATCTGAGGGAATACTATACCAAGACAAAAACAAGCTCAGAAAACGCTAGATCTGAAAAATCAAAATTACTTTATTATTACTGTATTATTGTCCCTTATTTTGTATAATTCATCAAGTAGTATCCCTTTGACATTAAGTCTTCTCTGACTGAAGTAAGGTCTTGGCAACTCATTCTTCCCATTTGGTCTCAGAAACACCCAGGAAGTAGATGAGAGAAATCAAACTACTTTGGGAGAAACAGAACTCAAAGCTAAATGATAAAGGGCATGTCAAATGGTGTGGACTAAATACTCCTTTAGTTGGCTTATTTGGTATTTAAAAAGTGACATGAATTTGGCAACTTTTTGGGTACAGAAACAGAGATGCTTAACTAATGATTGTTCATCAGTACAGAGGACAATTTGGAAGAGTGTGCAGAACCAAGCCCATCCTATGATGCCATCCCAAGGCCATAGATTTTCTAATTTGTTTTGTTTTGTTTTGTTTTTTGAGGTTGGGTTTCACTCTAGCCCAGGCTGACCTGGAATTCACTATATAGTCTCAGGGTGGCCTCAAACTCTCAGTGATCCTCCTACCTCTGCCTCCCGAGTGCTAGGATTAAGGGCGTGCACCACCACACCCGGCTGGATTTTCTATTTTTTTTACGTTGCATGTAAATGTAACAGGGTTCATTAGAACATGTGCAGATATATGTATCATTGTGCCTTTCCCATACTTGTCCCCTCTACCACCCTCCTCTGTCTCTCCCTCCCACTGGTCCCTTCCTCCTGACAAGTATTCTCATTTCTGCTGCCATGTTTCATGTCATATTTATATAAATAGACATCCACATAAGAGAAAACATATGAAATTTTTTTTTAATTTATTTATTTATTTGAGAGCGACAGACACAGAGAGAAAGGCAGATAGAGGGAGAGAGAGAGAATGGGCGCGCCAGGGCTTCCAGCCTCTGCAAACGAACTCCAGACGCGTGCGCCCCCTTGTGCATCTGGCTAACGTGGGACCTGGGGAACCGAGCCTCGAACCGGGGTCCTTAGGCTTCACAGGCAAGCGCTTAACCGCTACGCCATCTCTCCAGCCCACATATGAAATTTTGTCTTACTCTTTTTTTCCCTTTAGACCCCTTTGCCTCCCCACAGTCTCCCTTGTAACATTATATATGTATATAGGAATATATATTTTTTTATTTTATTCTACCTATTTTTTCTGCAAGTGATATAATTTCATTTATTTATTACAGCTAAATAAAATTCCATTGTTTGTGTATGTTTGTACACATGTAATAGATAAATGGCTGATATATTTATATACACATAAAGAATATGTAATATGTGTATCTGTGATTGGTCTCCATATTTTGGCATTGTGTGAGGAGTGCTACAAAAAACCACAGATATACAAGTGGTATCTCTGGTAGTAGATGCCTTCATGTGTATGTATACCTATGAGTAGTGTACCAGGATGATATAGAGGTCCTGCTTTTCTTTTTTTGAGGAACTTCCACACTAATTTCCATAGTGGCTGTACTAGTTTACATTCCCACTAGCAGTGTATAAAGGCTCCTCTTTCCTCACATCTTCCCCAGGATTTGGTGTCACTGATAGCCATTCTGACTGGGGTAAGAATTTCAATATAGTTTGAACTTGCATTCCCTGGTGCAAGTTCCTAGATTATACCTAGAGATGACCTTCATTGTCTGAATCGTATAGCAGGGCTTCTAGGAAGCTAATACCCTTCTAGGAATTTGGCTACCAGGGCAGCAAATTAATTTCTAATCTCTCTGGGTTCTAATAATAATAATAATTTTCCACAAATGAATACATTATTACTCTCTATTAGCTTTGTACCTTGCTATCCAGAGGTTTGTTTTGAGACAAATTCTTACCTTGCAGCTCAGGCTGGTCTGGAACATATGGCAACCCACTGTCTCACCCTCCCAAGTGCTGGGGTTACAGGTGTGATCCATCTCACTCGGCTGCTTTATACTTACTTATTTTTTTTAAAAATATTTCAAGGTAGGGTCTCACTCTAGCTCAGGCTGACCTGGAATTCACTATGGAGTCTCAGGGTGGCCTTGAACTCACAGTGATCCTCCTACCTCTGCCTCCCGAGTGCTGGGATTAAAGGCATGCGCCACCACGCCCGGCAGCTTTATATCTTTTACGACTGTCTTTTCAATGAGCTAATGTGCTCTGGTTCTGAGTCAGCATTTTTTTCTCCTATTCTCTCCTTTTTACTCATGGAATATTCCTGCCTAATTAAATTTCATTCCAGCCCTCTATCAGGTAAGAAATGATTCAACTCTCCCTCTACTCATTCAGATGACTTTGCAACTTTCTAACCTTCCCAATTAATTACAAAACCTTTTCAACTTTACACTCGTTCTTCTGTCTGAATGTAACTTTAGGCTTTTTCCTACATCATTCATAACTTTTCCAAAAAAAAAAAAAATAATCCAGCGCAGGAGAGACTGCTCAACAGTTTAAACACTTCCTGTAATTGCAGGACAGTTGGGGACCTGCAAGTCCCCTCAAGTTTGATCCCCAGAACTCACATCAACAGTGGTGTGTGGCCATGTACATTGGTAGCTCCACTCCTGTGGGAATCACAGACCTGAAAATTGTCATGGCTCATGAAAAAAAAAAAATACAGCAAGCCCCTGCATCACTAGGAGACTACAGTCCCAGTAAGATTGGGTGGAAGAGTAAGAAACAGGGACCCCAACATGTTCCACTCTGGTGGAACAGAAAGCAAGTACACCCCACCTCAGGGTGAGCACACAGGGGACAGCCTGGGCACATGAACATTCCGATGCTATACACACACACATACAAATACCATACATACGTACATACATTCACATACAAACATTTTAAAAATTAGTCTCAAGACAAGTCAACATATGCTGTTGTTTCCAAATGCCTCTATGCCTTATTACCTACTCCCTAGGATATAGATTTGGACATAATCAATCCACCAAAACAACATACTTTTTAGTCTATATCTTCCTGGAATTTATGTACATTTAAAGTTAACAGATGTTCTTGCATTATGAAGCACTCTTTCCCTTCCTTAATAGTGTGCCACCGTTGTTTCTGCTGGGTTTCTCTTGGGCACTTTCTTAGTCTCCTCTGATATACATCTTCCTTTTCCTCAAATGTTGATTTGATTTTTCTGATAGAGCTAATGGGTCTCCTCTTTTCACTATATACATACCTCATAGATCATTTCATCCACTACCATCTCTCTCTCTCTCTACAATTAGCAAATAGTCTTCTAGCTAAGCATTTTCTCTGGGCTTCTTATTTCCATATCTTACCTGCCTTCTGAACTTTGCTATTTGTATGTCTGACTAGGTTAAAAAAAAATGCAAGATCTAGTTGTTAACCTTTGTCTTCCTTTCTCCTCAAACCTACTCAAACCTCAGTGCTGTTCCCTCCTCTATTGAATAATTCCTAAGCTTTGACATTGATTTGCCAAGATTGGTTGAAAATTTGTTAAGCCCATAACGTTGGACCCATCTCCCTTACCTTTCCGTGGGCTTACTCAGCCATGTAGTACAATTCCAGCCACTGAGACGAGCAGCAATCTGTTCACAGAAGACACATGAAGAATCTTCCCCTTTGGGAAGCGTGGCTGGGAATGATGTGTGAAACTGTTTGAGGCGCACCTTGTCTGTGCTTTCAGCAGAGGAACTCGCCCAAAAGCAAACACAAGAAGTGATGGAAAACTGGGAAAAGCCGTAGAGAAGCAGAGCTAGAGTCCCATTCCTCAGACTGCTCTTCTTCTGAGATGGCACAAAGCAGGGGCTCACCAACTTAGGCTGCTTCAGCCTCAACTAGAATGGAAATTCAATCCTGCCTCCATAGATTCCGATCCTCTAAGTGTAAAACGGGGCCCCCAATTTTTGCATCACCAGCCTGCTTCTGGTTGACACTGGTGCAGCTCAGCTAGAGTGCATTTTGAGAACCATGGGCTTAAATAATTAACCTGGCACTGCCTACTGCTAACGGACAAAGCGCTCTAATGGACAGAGAAAGCAGTGCAGACCATCATCAAAATCAGAATGTCGCCCTGACATCGTCTCATCCTGCACTCTCCTTTCCCTCATCCAGGCACTCTCCTGTGAACTGTTCCTCATTCTGCTTTCTCCGTACATTGCATATATGTCTGCTTTCTCTATGGTCTATCTCCCATCCTAGTTTAAACTATCATTACCTCTCCCTTGGGCTTCTGTGATAATCCATCTGGACTTTTGCTTCATTCCCTCTCCACATTTCCATCAGAGGGGAGATTTCAAAAAATGTGGATCACGTCACTTCTCATTTGCTGTAGCTCAAGGGGTCCTCCAGACATGCTAGAATGCAGTACTAAGTCTGTGCCTCGCACACAGATCTTGTTCACACATACTTCACGTTCGTTCCTGTCATGCCCTGTCACACACATGCAGCTGCTTCCAGAATGTCTTGCCACTCCCTGACATTGGCATTTTATCCACTCCTCTGTGCCTCTTGCCATCCTGGCCCCTGCTCCTTTGCTTGCATTATACTTATCTCAAATTCAAATATCTTCTTACATAGTTCTTTCTGGGAGAAGCTGTCTCTGATCTCTCAAGTGTGAACTTTAGACCCTTTCTAGGTTCTGTAAGAACACTGTTTCTCCAACAGCGTTTATTTCATTGCAGTGTAATTACCTGTCAATAGATGTATGCGTTTTGTGAAACCAAAAAAACATATCTAATTCCACACAAATGAATATATATATATAATTTATTTGCAAGAAGAGAGAGAGAGAGAGAGAACTGGTGCATGAGGGCCTCCAGCCACTGCAAATGAACTCCAGATGCATGCGCCACATTGTGCCTCTGGCTGTAGGTGGGCATTGGGCAACCAAACCCAGGGTGTTAGGCTTTGAAGGTAAGCACTAAGCCATCTCTCCAGCCCTATATTTTTTGTATTATCATCATCATCTTCCTCATCATCAAGTAAGCAGACAAGGTGCCAACCTCACATACAATATTCTGTCTAACATTCTAATTACATACTTTTAAAATAAAGAAACAGATTCAGCTAGATTTTTCCATGGTTAAGCTGGTAAAAGAACAAGATTGGGACTCATGGGCGTTCAACTCCAGAGCTCACCTTTATCAGTCCTCTTCCTCTGGGTGAAAACATAATTGTGCCTGATTTTGCTCCAGGAAACCACCTGTCTCTGCACATTCCTCTCCTGGATTCCATCAGGATTTCACTTCTTAAATTACTCCCACTCTAACATGGCCACAGTTGGTCAGAGATGTCCCAGTTCTCCTGTTGGTCCCAACCCAGCTCCACCAGGACACCCTTCATGACTGAGTAGAACCATCCAGAGATCCAGCCACATCACTGTACGTGGAAGAACTGACCTAAAATTAAAAAAAAAAAAGCAATATTTATTTAAGCATTGAAGGCCCCACCCAAGTTAAGAAAATGCTGTGCTCTGAGAGTAAACATAAGTGTAAAAAGTATGCTTTAAGTCACATGAACTTAAAAAATATGATTAAAAAAACATAAAATGTATTGTGAAAGTTCAAATGAGAAGTGTCATTGTTTGTAAGCTCTAAAACCCCACTCCAGGTGATCCGAGAGCCTTGAGCATTCTAATGCTATCCACACCCCCATCCCACCTCCAGACCACCCCTGGTTCTTGAGCATTCTTATGCTGCCTATGTCCCTATGTATCCAGACCTTCCCTGGACCTTCAGCATTCTAATGCTACTTATGTTCCTTATTCCATGTTCAGGTCATCCTTGGTTCTTGATAACTCTAATGTCACACATGCCCCTATCCTGACTCCAGACCATCCCTGGACCTTGAGCATTCTAATACTAAACATGTCCCCATCCCACCTTCTTTAATCAGCACATTGTTTGACCTCTAGCCCAACAGAAAAACAAGTTTTCATCTCTCCACTCCCCAAATCAAGTACAGTTGCAGAGGTAACAGAGTTAAAAAAACAAACAAACAAAAAAGAATGAGGCCAGTTGTTTATAATCCAACAAAGAGAAAAAAATAAACATGTTTCCCTTAAGTTTTTCTAATAAAATAGTTCAGAAAGAAATATCATGAACAATTTGAAAGGCCAAGTCTTCAGTCTTGCTGCCCAAGCCTTATTGCTGGTGTTCAGAAATAGCATGGGGAGATAGCTGTTCTCTGCTCATCACCTCCAGCTGTCTGAGGCCCTCCCCATGGCACCCAGCTGAAATGCACAGCCCCTCTCACCCTGCAGGGACACTCCATTACACTCTCATCAGTGCCCTTCCCTCCCGGCCGCCCGGTTTCAGCCTTTCATTTTCTATGCAGGCAGACATCTTAACACTATTCAGTGTTCTCTAGTGACAAGGCCACAAACCCCATCATACAGGAGAGCAGAAGGAAGGGACAAGGTGAAGGGCAGGCCGCAGGGCCTGCTTGCCATCACTCACTCTTATTTCTTCTCCAGGCAATGTCTGCCCTGGAGAATCAGTGTGCAGCACCTGACAAGAGCTGGAGCAAATCCGCTCCCGAGACTGATGAATTTTCTGCAGTCAGCACTGTGGCGCTGTCATGAGTAGACACATAACCTCAACATTAAGGCTTCCTGGGAAAAGGACATCCTGGAGGTTATTTGCACTGTATTACTGAAATTCTTTTTAATGCCTGGTGACTCAGCCCTGACTGTTCATTGCAAACATAAACAGGACTCATTTTGAAGGGTGTGCCTAGTTAAACATGTGGTATATGGCTTCTATATTAAGACTCATACCTGGTTGGAAACTGCAATTTATTTTCTGTTGAGTGTTTGGTTTTCACATAGACTGAAACGTGAGAAGGAGGTAGTTAAATAGAGTGAAGTGATGTCAAATCATGTAGGTCCTTTATATGCCATGAATGTTTTCCATAAGGGACATGGTTGAGACAGTGAGCATAACTTGAATGGGGTCTAAGGATTAGAGGGCAGCAATGTATGATTGATCTGATCATGATACTTGCACTGGGTTTATACTGGATACCCATGGGATTTGAAGAGCATTGTGTGCAACAGGAAAACAATGCAATAATTCCCTGTGCTAGATCTTACCAGTGTCACAGGAAACATACTGGGTATCGTGCACACGTGCAGAAAGCACAAAACATGACGCAAGAAACCTTGACTCTCAATATTTTCTCCAACAATGAAATTCACTTTAATACTGTAGGACACTTATTAAGGTTTAGACCCAAGTCATTGTGGACCAGATGTAATTTCATTTCTTTCTCCTCTATTAAATGGAGAAGGAATAACACTATTCTTAATTTGGAAATTATTCCCATTTAACTTTAAGAGATATGTGTCTCATTTGTGGGGGCATCATGTCTACCTGGTTCATCTCTAAAATAGTTCATTGCATCTCTCAATATAAGTCAAATTAGCAAATTTTGAGTAAAGCTAATTTTTAACTGGGATGAGTACTGTCACCACTGTCTCCCCTTTGAGACATCATTCCTGCCCACATAATTCTCAAAAGCAATAATGATAGGCTGGGCCTGGCGTGGCATTAGGGTCTCAGCATGGCTGCCATTTTCATGGTGACTCTTTCCATGCACCAATAACCTGACCTGACCTGACCTGACCTGACTATCGATTAAGGAAAGTTGTTTGCTTTTCTTTAAATTTTTCTTTGATATTTTTGCTTTCTTTTCTAGAATCTATAAATGATTTCCGTGGAAATAATTTCCAAATATGGAGAGCTTCCCTGCTCAGTCATTAGAATGTACTTGGAAAAGAAGCCACAGCCACTTTAAAGGGTTATGAAGTAACCTGAGATCTGTACAATCAAATTGGCTCTTAACCACCTCCCCCCAAACCACACTGCACATAACTGCTTCTTATAACACGGTTTTAGTGAAGAACAATTCTCCAGAGAAGAATAAATTCAACAGGCAACCATTTTGCAAAGTGTGTAATACTTACAAAGCATTCTGATAGAATTTATATAATAGCCACTCCATAATAGTCTTGAATGCTGCACCCTCAAACTGAAATTGGAACCCTTAGTTGTCTCTTTTTCTGGACAAAATATTAAATTGAAGCTGAAAATCCACTCATACCATAGGGCTAATTCAGCACTTAATAAACTCTTTGATTTTCTTACCACATCCCCCCAAAATACTATAATACAAGATGAATTTTCTATCTTGAACATTTGGGAACCATGGTTAAAACACATGATAAATCTGAATTCAGATTAAAATATGGACATAAGGCCTGGAAAGCACTGTTGTCTGCTTTCAAACTGTGAGTGAATTAACAAGGGCATAGGCTATAATCTATGAAGCTTGGGGGAGAACAGTAAGCAGTGGAATCACAAGCCAGTTAAAACCACAACCTGCAGAAGCAGAAGCAGAAGCAGAGCCAGATAAGCTGAACAAGAACTAGGTGTAGGAGCGCTTTCCCAAGCTTGAAAAATGTCTGTGCAAGAAGAAAATGCCTCAAAAAAAAATAGTTGAGATAGAAAGATTAAAAATGACAGGCCAAGGCTGAAGGGATGGCTTAGCAATTAAGGCATTTGCCTGCAAAGCCAAAGGGCACAGGTTCGATTCCCCAGAACCCATGTTAGCCAGCTGCACAAGGAGGCGCACACATCAGGAGTTTGTGTGCAGTAGCTGGAGGCCCTGGCGTGCCTATTCTCTCTCTGTGCGTCTATCTCTTTCTCTCTCTGTCCACCTTTCTCTGTTTAATTAATTAATTAAGAACAGGTCAAAGGAATAGACATATAAGGAGGGTGTGAAAGACAACCAGATAGCCCACCACACAAAAGTAGAGGGATAATTATGGCTGTCTCCTCACCGGTAATTTCTCATTCCTTGGTTTCAGTTACTGATAGGTCAGAGGGAGGCATGTAAGGAGCATGTGAAAGACAAGATAGCCCACCACACAAGAGTAGAGGAGAATCTAGATAAATATGGACATCTCCTTAACTGTAATTTCTCTTTCTTGGTTTCAGTTACTAGTGTCAATAAATGCTTTTAAACTAGTAAGTGGAAAATTCTAGAAATAAATAGTTCATAAGGTTTAAACTGTGTGCTGCTCTGCATAATGTGATAAAAAAAAAAAATCTCACCTCATCCTGCTCTGTCCCACTTGGGTCAGCTGTGAACCATCCCTTTGTCCAGGGTATCCACACTGTATATTCTCAACATTCATGAGGTTAACAGACTTGGTGGTATCAAAGTGCTTATGTGAAAATAACTCTTATCATGTTTATGTAATATAAATGGGGCAATGTGAGCAAAACCTATAAAGGTAAAGTGGTAACCAAAAGCAAATATACAGAGATGACTTGGAAGAGGTGTGGGAAGGGCAAATGGACACAGGCAAGAGGGGTTTGGGTGAGGAAAGGGAGACAAAAATCAACTAAAACAAACTGTATGTGAAAATTCCAGAATAAATGATAACCAAATCTCTATATTTTAACTAAAACAAACTTGATTTAAAATGAGAGAACATAGGCTAATCACAATCCTGAGGACTGAAAATAATAGTAATTATGTTCCCAACTCAAAAGTTAATACAATGGCAATTTGATTACAGTATGTTGTTATATTTGTACTGTTTTGTTGTTTATCCCTTGTGGTGGATATCTTAGAAAATATAGGATAAAAATCATAGTTACATTTAAGATTAGGTACTACTCAGTCACAGTCATCCACGTAGGGTCTTAGCATGCATTCTTGGTGGATAAATATGAATACTGAAGCCCAATCCAAACAGAAGTTTCTGGGCTGAAGACAGCTCAGAGGTTAAGGTGCTTGTGCATGAAGCCTGATGACCTGAGTTTGATTCCCCAGTACCCACATAATGCCAAACACAAACTAGTGCACGCATCTGGAAGTTGTTTCAGTGGCTGGAGTCCCTGGTACACCCATTAATTATCTCTCTGTGTCTCTCTTCTCTCTGATGCAAATAAATAAATAATTTTTTTAAAAAAGAGAAAAATTTTGGAGAAAAAAACAAAACATATAACTGTCACATGACTGGTGACCGTAACTAAAGCAGTTCTATCATCTTTGCAATTCTAAGGAGCTTGATTTCTTATAAACTTGTCCCAGCCCAGGCACCTACTTAGGCTGTGTTTATTTCACGTCAGGGCAATTTAAACAGGCTCCCTTGGCATCAAGCATTATCAGTATAATTTTCATTAAAATAATATTCAACATTTCTAAGTTTGAGAGAAATCTTACAATATTAACCATCATTTCCATTATCTGAGCTGAGAACATAAAGAGATTAAAATGCATACCACACCACATTCTGTTATTTAGCTGGCCTTTATATCCTAATCCCCCCTACCCCCTCACTCTATCTTTTTGTTTTTTTGAGGTAGGGTCTCACTCTTGCCCAGGTTGACCTGGAATTCACTACGTGGACTCAGGGCAGCCTCAAACTCATGGAGATCCTCTTACCTCTGCCTCCCAAGTGCTGGGATAAAAGGCATGCACCACCATGCCCAGCTCTAACCTTCTCTTTTCTTTTTCAAGAAAACAAATTTTGTATCATGCACAACTATCTTATCAATGCCAATTAAACCTTTACACCATCAACACTGTAATGCCTAGGGCATAGAGGAAGGACGAGAAAGTTGTAGAAACACAGTTTTTACCATTGATTTACAAATATACAATGGTGTGAAAAATGTGTTTAAACTTGGTATTACCTATTAAACTTCTTAAGGATTTTCTACATTTATCAAATCCCTAGTTTTAAAAAATACTTATGGACATGGCATACTTATGTTGTGACATAAACCTATATACAAAAATACCAGGGAAAGAAAGATAGATGCAGATCCTAAGGAGAGCTGCCCCAACATACCTCAAAAGCAGCCCGACTGAAACTAAAGAAAATTGGCGAAACAAGCAAGGGTGCTGTTTTCCTGATGAACCGGATACCAGCACAAAGGGGAAGGAGACCAACACAGAGAAAAATCAACTCCTACCAATTCAGAGAGCCAGAGCCTCAGAGGCCCCCAACACCTCAGCACTGAAGCAGACCAAAAATGAACCCAACATGGCTCAGGGAAATTTTGCAGAAGAGGGGGCGGAAAGAATGTCAGAGCCACATGTTGGGTCATGATATGCAGGGACATTTATCGTACCAATAACTGTGGGCTAACTCCACAATGCATGTCCCATATACCTCAACAAGGAGGGGCCAATGGGGAGGGGGTAGATCATGGATGAACCTAAACAATGGTACCAAACGGCCTGTATTTGCTGAAAAGAAAACTAATAAATTAAACTTTTAAAAAACACCAAAATTTATTAAATAGGTGTTTTATTAAACTTATTTAGAAAAATAGACTCAAATATGAAGTCACTGAAGAGAGATTATGATGGTGACTCCGTTTTCCATAGGAAAAGTAATCTTTTTTATATCAGAAAGAAAACATAAGTGCTGTTTTAAAAGATTTCTTGGCGTCACGCTCACTCAAGCTGTTTCATAATAAAGTGCTACCTGGTTAGTCTGAAGGACAGCAGGTGAAGGCACCGTGAGTCTCCCTTTAAATGTGGCATTGATACTCCACCTGTTCTTGAAGACCAAGCAATTTGTTCTTTGAAACATAAAGTATGAATTTGATTTCTCCTCAAGAAGCTCAGTCAGTACCTCTCAGAATTTAAGATTATAACTCATAAAAACACATTAGGTTTCAAGATAAAGAAAAAGGAGGAAGAACTATAAAAATAATATATGGACTAGAGACAGCACTGCATTTTTTTTAAAAAAGTACTTCTTCTAATACAAACTTTCATTATAAAGGATTTGTTGAAGTTGTTTATTTATGACATTTGGCTATGATCCTCTAAATTAGGTGTCATGATGAAATTCTATTGGAGAGCCACCTTTTAGAAGGATTGCTTTTCAGGCGCACACTACTTAAGGATGATTTCACATTTATGCTCACTAGAGTCTTTAAATGAATGTCACAAGTACTAACAATGCCAGGTACCAATCATCAATACCTTGCCGCAGTGCCTTTCTAATAGGCGAGGGACTCGCTAGGTAGCCTTAATATCTAGAATAGGCATACTGAGGATATACTTCCGATATCAATTCATTTTTCACATGTTCAATGAAAATATGAATGTCTAATGTTGCCAGGAAATGTGATAGGCTCTCAAAGTAATGGGATAAATAAGAAAATCCCGGTCTTTATGTGCTTCCTGTACTATCTCACTAGAAAAAATAATAGAAAACTGGCCAACTATAGAGTTCCTTGTTTGCCTTGAGCTGAACTATAAAATCAACTTACTTTTCATCTATGGTATTATTATACTGGTAGTATTTTGAAGGAATTATGCTCAATTTATTCCTCATTTCTTTTTTTCCCTCCTTTACTTGGTATTTTTTTCCCCCTAAGTTAGAGTCTCACTCTAGCTCAGGCTGACCTGGAATTCAATATGTAGTCTCAGGGTGGCCTTGAACTCACAGCAATCCTCCTACCTCTGCCTTCCAAGTGCTGGAATTAAAGGTATGTGCCAACATGCCTGGCTTGGCCTCTTGGTTTTTTGCTTTTCTTTTTTTCTTTTCTTTTTCAAAACTTGCTCTGAACAGTACAGTGGCCACTCTCAATGTATGGTGAATGAGTACATAAAATGTGGCCAACTCTAACAGAAGTCTATGGTCCGTGTAAAACACACACCTTATTCTAAAAGCTTAGAAATTTTAAAAACATGTAATGTGATTCATCATTTTTTTCCTATTGAATTTATTTATTTATTTACTTATTTGGTTTTTTTTGTTGTTTGTTTTGTTTTGTTTTTCGAGGTAGGGTCTCACTCTAGCTCAGGCTGACCTGGAATTCGCTATGTAGTCTCAGGGTGTCCCTGAACTCATGGCGATTCTGAATGATGACAGCTTTTCAGCAGGAAGATGGCTTCGATCTCAGTTCCAAATCGATTTCTCGATGTCCTGTGACCACAGCCTATGAAGTCTTTAGTAGGGCCTTACAATTTAGTGGTGGGTAATCAAACACTCTGGCAACGATCTGCATTGTTTTGGGCACCTCATTGGCTTCTCTACCAACAGCTTGCTGTGGCAGGGAGGTGACTCACTGGAATTTACTCACAGCAATCAATGGCTTCTGGGTAAAGCCGCCTCTCCCCAGCTGCATACTTCCACCCAAACTCTCTCTCTCTCTTCCTTTCTTTCTTTCTGCTTTTGGTTTTTCAAGGTAGGGTCTCACTCTAGCTCAGGCTGACCTGGAATTCACTCTGCAGTCTCAGGGTGTCCTGGAACTCAAGGCGATCCTCCTACCTCGGCCTCCCGAGTGTGAGGATTAAAGGTGTACACCATCACCCCTTCTTAAGGAAGTTCTATTTTTCTGAGGCTGGAGAAATGGTTCAGCAGTTAAGGCACTTGCCTGCAAAGCCTAATGACCCAGGATTGACTTCCCAGTACCTACATAAGGCCAGATGCACAATGGCACAAGTATCTGGAGTTCATTTGCAGTGGCTGGAGGCCCTGGCATGCCCATTGTCTCTCTTCCTCTTCTCTCTCTCTCTGCTTGCAAATAGATAAAAATATTAAAACGTTCTATGTTTTAATTAACTAATGAAAAAATATCTATAGTAATTATCCATGCCATCTTTAGTTTTGTGTACACTTTTCCCACTCTACCCTTGGACTTGTCTACCCCCTATACTTAGTAGCTCACTTGCTTGCCTGCTATTCCCTCCCTTAATCCTCCTCTCTACTTCGTGTCTCTCTCAGAATCATTCTTGCTTCCTCAGTGGCACTACTGATGCTTACTGAAATACACAAACAAATCTATTCCAAGGTAAGATTTACATATGAGAGACACCGTGGGGTGTTTGTCTTTCTGAACTTGGAATAACTCACAGGATAATTCTTTCTGGATCCATCCATTTTCCTTCATAACTTCATTCTACTTATAGTTGAATAGAACTCCATCGTATATAGTATCACATCTTCATTATCCATTCATCAGGTGATGGGCATCTGGGCTGATTCCCTTTCCTAGCTATTGTGAATATAGCAGCAACAAACATGGATGAGAAATACTAATTTTATATTTAGGACCATTTTTTTTTCTATTTCAGTCTAGATTAAAATTGAATGTTCAAATTATGTTTTTTTCTAGCTTAAATTCCTCATATTCATAGTTATATTATGTCAGAAAAATTCAAGAACAAATTGTCAATAGATTTCAAAAGAACCAACAATTTGGCTGAGCAAGTATCTCCATGCCCAGAAGTGATATAGCTGGGTCAAATGGTAGATCTATTTTTATATTGTTGAAGAACTTCCATACCGATTTCTATAATGGCTACACAAGTTTACACTCCCACTAACAGGGAATGAAGGTTCCCCTTTGCGCACACCCTTGCCAGCATTTGCCATTAGATTTTTTAAGGAGAGTCATTATGACTGGAGTGAGATGGAATCTCAAAGTAACGTTATTTACTTTGTCCTGATCACTGCAGATGTTGGCCATCTTTGTAGATTTCTTTTGGCCATTTGACTGTTGCTGTGAGATCTCTCTTTTCAGTTCCCTGCCCCATTTTTGAAGTGGGTTAATTGATTTTTCTATTGATTGTTTTTTTTATTTCTTTGTATATTCTAGATACTAAACCTCTGTCACATGTAAAACTGGCAAAGATTTTCCCATCTATAGGTTACCTATTGTTTCTATTGATGGTTTGCTTATCTGTACAATAACTTTATCGTTTTATAAGATCCCAATGTCTGTCTTATTCCCTGGGTTACTGGGGTCTTATTGAGAAAGTCTTTCCTTATACCTATAATTTTGAGTGCTCTCCCTACTTTTCCCTCTAGTCATTTCACACTTTCCGATCTTATATTGAGGTCTCTGATCCATTTGGAGTCGATTTTTGTGCAAGGTGAGAGAAGTGGGTGTATACTCATTCTTCAACCAGCACTTATACTAATTTTGAAAACACTATCTTTTCTCCAGTGTATGTTTTTGGCCTCTTTTTAAAAAATCAGGTGGTTGGAGTTACTTGAACTTATACCTGGATCTTCTACTCTATTCTGTTGACTTATGTGTATGTTTTTGTGCCAGTAACATACTATGTTATCAGGAGTCTCTACATTGAATAAAATATATTACTGAGTTATACCTGTAAAAAATACTTATATCAGTGGAACTCTTAACAATTTCAAAGATAAGCACACACCTCATCCTCTTCTGTAGAGCAAGTGCATTACACTAATTGCACCCGGTTTGTTAAGAAGGGGGGAAATAGGGAAGTCCACAGTGTCACGTAGCACATTCATTTAAAGCATGGTGATGCAGGCTTGCCTTTAGAATATGGTTATGTGGGTTGGTCCATATGAATAAGCACAAAATTCAGTAGTAGAACAATTTATAGGCCAGTAGCAGGTTAAACTCATTATGGTAATGAAACAAGTGACTGCCTCTGTCTTACCTTCAGGGTCTTGGGTGAGGAAGAAGCTGTTTTCTCCTGCGTTGGTAACTTGTTTTATATTATTGAAAACAAGTACCTCATTTATTAAATTCATCAACAGATCCATTCTTGAGGGTTTCTAACTTACGTTTCTTTGGTTGCTTTTTAATGTATAATGTTTGTTTTAATTTTAGGGGTTTTTTTGAGATAGGTATTTCGGGTTTATTTGTATTTTCTTAAATTTTTTTGTTCATTTTTATTTATTTATTTATTTATTTATCTATTTATTTATTTATTTGAGTGTGACAGAGAGAGAAAGAGACAGAGAGAGAGAGAGAGAATGGGCGTGCCAGGGCTTCCAGCCCCTGCTAACGAACTCCAGACGTGTGCACCCCCTTGTGCATCTGGCTAACGTGGGTCCTAGGGAATCAAGCCTCAAACCGGGGTCCTTAGGCTTCACAGGCAAGTGCTTAACCGCTATGCTTTATCTCCAGCCCTATTTATATTTTTAATATCTGTTTCTTAATAGAATTATTTGGCAGTCCTTTTATTATTTTTATTTTATTTTATTTATTTGAGAGAGGCAGAAATACATAGAGAGAATGGATGGGTCAGGACTGTCAGCTGCTGAAAATGAACTCTAGACCCCATGAGTCACCATGTACATCTGGCTTATGTGGGTCCTGGGGAATGGAACCTGGGTCCTTTGTCTTTGCAGGCAAGCTCCTTAACTGCTAAGCCATCTATCTCTCCAGTCCTAGAATTGTTTGATATTCTAAGTACAAATTCTATCTACATTTATATATGTGCTTATGCTAGAGTTGAGCCTCCTGTTATAGACAAACCAATAAGACCAGTCAAAATGAAACACTGATATGATTTTCTTTAGAGAAGAGTAAATCAAAATTCCTTCCCATTACTGAGTTAGAGTTTATATTTTCTAAGGTAAATTAATGAATGTAAATGAAATATCATTTTAAAAGTTTCAGACATGATATGTTTTTTAAAATATTTAAGAAATATCTTTATGTTAAATATATTTTTTTAATTTTTATAGAAAAAATAGTCAAAATTTAAGGATTTACAGTTTTTCTCTATAGTACAGCTCATAGTTTTATTTATTTTATATTTATTTATAAATATATACATATATATTTATAATTTATTTCAAATTATGACATATCCCACATAATTGTATTATGATCATTTTTTTCCAGCGCAATGTCTATCTTGTAATAAAGAGGTCTCTAAAATATTTTGGATAGTAAAAGAAATTAGAACAAAACACCCCCAAGTATCATCTCATCAACATCTATAACCTAACTCTCATCTTGAATGATGTTATCTTTGAACTTCATATGCATGCCATGGTGTAATGGGGTACTTGGGATCCATGAAAGTCCTTGAACCTCAGCCCTTGTGTTTCCTTTCTAATTTTAATTTAAGGAATTGAATTAAAAGAGACTGGGAAGGATAATTATTATATTTATTGAAGGAAGTACAGAGCTAAGGAAAGACACCCATCTGGCTAGAAAGCTCACGTGAAGGGCCTGGGAAAAACCACAGAAAGAAAAGAGCCAAAAAGAAAGTTCAAGGAGCTCCTGCCATGTGGGAAGCTGGAGGGGATAAAGAACCTATGTGGAGGGTAAGGGCCAGAGGGCCTCCCCTGTGCTCAAAGGAGCTGGGTCTGGACCCTGGGAAAACTCACCCACAGCTGGAAGTTCCTAAGTGGTCAGAGAGCCTGCCCTCCACTTGCCAAGGTATTTATAACCTTAAAATGGTGGGCTGTCTTCTGGCCCCTAGCCCTAACCACCCAACTGTCTTAGGAAGAGCCTAGCCCTGACACCAAGTTCCCAGGGCCGAACTTGATCAATCACACTGTTTGAATCCTATGTAAGACTTTCCTCCCAAGAGGGGTCCAGGTTGTTTGTGGAGATACAGGTCTAGGGAACTAGGCAAGAGATACGAAGTCAGATCATCTTTAATTTTACCAAGTGCCATCTTCCTTGCCTTTTTTACCTTCAGGGATCCATTCACCTGAATTGTACCCCCCTCTCAATGGGACACGCATGCCTGCACGTGCACACACGAACGTTACACAACACACACAGAAAGAGAGAGAGAATGAAGTCATAAAACAACATTTAGAATTCTTCCTTGAGATACGCAGTTCAAGAAAGATCCCACCACATTTCAGTATCTCAATAATAATCTTGTTTTCTGTCATGTTAGTTATATGAACAATCCAGACCTTTGGCCAAACATTACCCATTCAAATCCAATATTTTATGAATGGTATATGTTTGTTAAACATCTATGATATTGGGCTGGAGAGATTGCTCAGTGGTTAAAGGTGCTTGCTTTCAAAGCCTGACACCTGGGTTCAACTGTCAAGTACCCACATAAAGCCAGATGCACAAAGCGATGCATGTGTCTGGAGTTTGTTCTCAGTGGCTAGAAGCCCTGGAACACCCATACTCTCTCTTGCTATCTTTGTCTACCTCTTTCTGTTTCTCCATGTCTCAAATAAATAAATAAATAAATAAATAAATAAATAAATAAAAATTTTTACAAAACATTGATAGCATTGGTTAGTTAGATTTCTTTTTAACTTACATTTACATACTATAAATAATATACATCTATGTTCAGCTTGCTTTGTTATGATAGTCTTAAGCTTTTCCCAATTTTATCAACAATATTAAAACTAATAAATATCACTGTGTCTCAGAGACTGAATGTGCAAGCAGACAATGCTGATCATATATCAAAGAGAAGTCTCACTTACAACACACAACAACCAGCAAAGAAAGCTACTCATAATTTATAGAGGCCAGCCCTGGAAGCCTGTCTCCACTGAATGGCTCAGAAGGCAGAACAATAACCTATGAGGCGACCAGCACAAAATGATGACAACTTAATAAATGATAGCTTCCATAATGTATTTTTAAGACATAGTGCTATGTGTTGAATGTGAAGTGTCCTCCCCCATTACCTCGTGTGTTTTATCACTTGTCCAGAGATGGTGGCACTGTTTTGGGAGTCTAGAAAACCTTTGGGAGGAAAGAACTAGCTAGACTAAAAAAGGATAATAAAAAGGATAATAAAGGGTAGACTGTGAAGGTGATACGTCCGTCCTGTTCTGGCCAGAGCGCTCTCTGTGTTTCCTGATTCTCTGAGATGTAACTAGTGGGGCTGCAGGCTCCTGCCACACTGAACAGAACTGTCCCCATAGCCATGTGTCCCTGAACTTGAAGGACTCTTCCTAAAAATTGTGAACAAAAATAAACCTCTTTTCCCTCACGTTGCACCAGGTAAATCTCCCCATGTACCTTAGGCTCTTGCCACTGCCTCCTGGGTGTTGGGATTATAGGCTTGTACCACCACGTCTGCCCAGCTGCTTTGATTTTTGTCCCAGTGATGAACTTAAGACCAAACACAGCAAGCCATATATGTAGCCCTAACTAACCACATAGATGCTCAGCATCTAATTAACCATCAGATTTCCCCATGACAACAGCCTGCCATTAGGAAATAACTGAGCTTTTACATTTTTCTGCTGTAAAGCTTTTCCACTCTTCTGCCTGCCTTTAAATCTCTGTCAAAAACTCAATGGGGGCTGGAGAGATAGCTTAGCAGTTAAGACACTTGCCTAATAAGACTAAGGACCCAGGTTCGAGTCTCTGGATCCCACGTAATCCAGATGCACATACATGGTGGTGCATGCATCTGGAGTTCATTTGTAGTGGCTAGAGGCCCTGGTGCACCCATTATCTCTCTCTCTCTGTCTCTAATAAATAAATAATGATAAATCAGAAACAAACAAACAAAAAACCCTCAATGGTAGCTGACCCAGTCTCTGAATAGATAGCCCTTGCGTTCTCTCATTTTGCTGATGCCTCTGTGTTTCTCATTTTGCTGGTCTCGCTGGGTCTTCACACAAGCCTGGCAATGCTCATTTCCATGCACAGTATCCTCAACTATAAAAAATCATTGGCAATTTGACCAGTAATGTACCTTTGGTTAATATATGTTTATCTATCATTTGCAGATTTTTTATTGTTAAAAATTCCTTATAGAACTAAGTACAGCTAGAGTAAAAATAGAATCTAGATTGCTAAAAAAAAAAAAGGCTTCATGCATATTCAATAAAGGTCAACATTTCTCTAGTAATGCATGCTGTGTACTATAGATTCTTTGAGTCATGCATGGTGAGTTGAGTTATTATTAAAGGGTTTTTTCTTAAATATGGTAAAAGACAGTATAATGTTTTTCACATGATTTGTTAAAAGCCTTTTTACATAATTTGCTTAACAAAAGGGTGTTAAATCTGAAAATACACTTTATCTCATTACTGCAAAAGCATTTGGAGTGGAGGAATGCCGCATGATACTGGAACAGAAGAATTCCATTTGTCAACATAGGTTGAAAGTGACATTAGTTTCCAGGTTGCTTCTCAGTCCCTACAGTCAGCTGAATGAAGTCTGTGACGTGAAGTCGTCTTTAAATGCAGACCATGTATCCGAAGTCATTTTGAAGGCAGATGAAAGTAACTACCAAATTCTAACTTGAGTGTTTTCTCATTTTTGCAGGTAATCGCCAAAACATGTCTAAATTCCAGCCATTTATCCCTTTCATTCATTTTTCAACCTTTCTTCTCCCCCTATGAGTCCAGCTGACTCCAAAGCATAGGAGTGGACTGTATCCATGAGAATCATCAGAGGCTTGCTAAAACGCAGCTGCCAGGGCCTTTCATAGTCAGAACCTGGGGGGGGGGGAGAACCCCAAGGAATTTACACAATCTCTACAGAAGATTTCCATGCATATCTAAAGTTAAGAAATCACTATCTGGTGCAATTATGAGAAACCTCAGATGCTCCTGGTTTTATAGGTAGTAATGTGCTAATGATGGCACCATCTGCAATTTCTTTTACTTTGATTCTCTTTTGAAACCCAACTGGTTTCTGCAACTTCTGAGAAAAGATATTGATTAAGTAATGCAACTCAGAAAAAATAAACCCAAGCATCCTATTTTCCAAAAACACAAAAAAAGGAACTCCTCCCCCTGTCTTCCCATGGTCCCATGAGTCTCCTACTTCTCAGCTACTCATAAACTTAAAGGAAGAGTCATCTTTGACTTTTGCTTGCATGCTTCCAATCCAGTTAATCGCTAGTTATGTGGCCTTTCCAGCTACCAAGCCTTGACTTCAGCCATTAGCTTAGTACCTACTAACAACTGGAAATACAGAGCATTCCAACATCATTCCTACTCTGAGACACTCACAGTCTAACCAGCACGCACGAGAGACTCAGAAATATATAATCCTTAGAGCTAAGTGCTATGATACCAACTTGTCAAAAGGGCTGAGAAGAAGTAGACGATGAACCAATTAATTTTTCCTATGGGATCTGTGGACGATTACCAGGGGGAAGCAACATCTTAACTGGTATTCTGAACAGTAAGTAGTTCACCAGGCATATTGCACACATACTCAGAAGAAAGATACTCAAGGGAAAATAAGAGCAAGAATATATGAGTGAAACTGGGTTTTGGACAGAAGAGTCTTAATGAAGAGTATCAACGGTGAAGCCACAAAGTGGGCTCTCCCTATAACACAGAGCATCTTGTGTGACAGGCCACGTACTGACGCCTGAATTGGTCTTTAGGCACAGGAAGGCACTAGAGTTTAGTTTGCATTTTCTCTTTCTTTCTTTCCTTTCTTTCTTTCTTTCTTTCCTTCCTTCCTTCCTTCCTTCCTTCCTTCCTTCCTTCCTTCCTTCCTTCCTTCTTTCTTTCTTTCTTTCTTTCTTTCTTTCTTTCTTTCTTTCTTTCTTTCTTTCTTTTTTTCTATTAGCAACTTCCATGATTGTAAGCAGTATCCCATGGTAATTCCCTCTGTCCCCCCCCCCACACTTTCCCCTTTGAAATTCCACTCTCCATCATATCCCCTCCCCCTCTCAGTCTCTCCTTTATTTTGATGTCATCATCTTTTATTCCTATTACGATGGTCTTGTGTAGGTAGTGTCAGGCACTGTAAGGTCATAGATATCTAGGCCATTTTGTGCATTTTCTTTTAAATTTTATATCACTGAAAAGATATACATGTGGGATTTTAAGTTCACATAATTACATAAGATTTAAAATTAAATCACATGTCGGTTCCATCTTCTCCATTTCAAGTACTACCTCACTCAGACATTCAAGTTCCATACTGAAACTTGATACTTTTATAATTTACTTTCTTATTTCAACATAAGATGGAGCAGTAAAGCAACGTCATTGTAAAGCAAATGTTGGTATTGTTCAGTCTTTTCTTTCTGCTCTCACCTGTAAAGATGATTTCTCTCTAGTCCATCAGGGCAATGCCAAAAGCAGGTCATCTGGCCTAACGAAGCAGATCTCCACTAAAGAAACTGAAAAGGCCAAGCGTGGTGGCATATGCCTTTAATCCCAGCACTCCAGAGGCTGAGGTAAGACTGCTGTGAGTTCAAGACTAACCTGAGAGTATACAGTAAAATCCAAGTCAGCCTTTGGCTAGAGCAAGACCTTACCTCAAAAAAAAAAGAAGAAGAAGAAGAAACTAAATGCATTTATTCTCTACTAGACTTTCTGAAATTCTTTTTTTAAAAATATATTTATTTATTTATTTGCAAGCACAGAGACAGACACAGAGAGAATAGGAATGGCAGGACCTCCAGCTGCTGCAAACAAACAGATGCATGTACCACTTTGTGCATCTGGCTTTATGTGGGGACTGGGGAGTTCAACTCAGGACTTTGGGATTTGCAGGCAAGCACCTTAACCACAGAGTCATCTTTCCAGCTCTTAAATTCTTTTTTTTTTTTTGTGGGGGGGTTTCAAGGTAGGGTCTCACCCTAGCTCAGGCTGACCTGGAGTTCACTATGTATCCTCAGGGTGGCCTCAAACTCATGGTGATCCTCCTACCTCTGCCTCCTGAGTGCTGGGATAAAAGGCATGTGCCACTATGCCTGACTTTTAAATTCTTTTTTTAATATATTTTTTAATTAATTAATTTATTTATTTGAGAGCGACAGACACAGAGAGAAAGACAGATAGAGGGAGGGAGAGAGAATGGGCGTGCCAGGGCTTACAGCCTCTGCAAACGAACTCCAGACACGTGCGCCCCTTGTGCATCTGGCTAACGTGGGACCTGGGGAACCGAGCCTCGAACCGGGGTCCTTAGGCTTCACAGGCAAGCGCTTAACCGCTAAGCCATCTCTCCAGCCCTTTTAAATTCTTTTTAATAGTCATTTTCCTGGTTGGAACTAGATTTTAGAACATTAATCCTTGAAAATTTAAACTGTTAATAAATGTTCCTGAAAATTTCCATCTTACTTTCCTTTCTCACCCTTCGCTATACCATATCTACATATCTAACACATACAACTTTACGTATTTACATGTGTATACAATATTTATTCACATAAATTGCAAGCTTCCTTGTTAAAAAAAATAAAACATAGTGTCCATATTCCCCTATATTTATGCACATATGGCCTAAATAATATTGTTAAGTAATTTTGTTCACAAGCATTTAAAGTGATGATAATAATCTACTTTCTTATTTCTTGAGTAGAAGAAAATAAATCTCTATGAAATATTTTCATATTAGAGAATTCCAACTATATAGATTTTGATAGAGCTGAACCCATTAGCAGCATGACATGGTCTTAAAGTCTAGCAATTACCTAATAAAACATGTTTCTTTGGTTGAACTAGTTGAAAAGGAGAACTTTAAAGCTCTTGATTTTTTTTTCCTTTGAGACTCCATTCTCCTTCAACTTGTATGCCCCTTACACACACACACACACACACACACACAGAGAGAGAGAGAGAGAGAGAGAGAGAGAGAATGTACCCTGTCAATCATTCCAACAACATACATTCAGAAACAGAAGAGAAACTTTTCAAAAGTAGAGAAGACATCTATTTCCAGTGAATATGCCCTAAGCCATAGACTGAAACAAACAAAATCTAAAATCCTTCTAGGCAATAGCTTATATTTCTAATTTTCACTGGCGATTCTGAGGGAAAAGTACATTAGCTTGAATTTAATGAAACACGATGCCCATTTGGCAGAGTTAACCTTTTCCCTCTGTGTCTTCATTGTGATTTAGTTGATATAAATTGCTCTCATTACAGCATTAACTGGTTTCTGGTTGATCGTCTCAATTGGAACCTGTTACAGTTGTTTAATGCACAAATGGTGAAGATGCTGTTAGCTATGGTTAAACATTAACAGGGAAAGAAAACACACTTATCAATAATTACTAAGTTATACTTCTGGAACTTTAAGAGATTTAAATAGAGCTGTGGAGTACCCTTTGTAAGCTGAGAGGAAAGAATTAAAGATGCCCTTAACGCTTACTCCCTGATATTTATACTTTGTAAGAAGGGAACTTTTATATATTTAAAAACATAGCTCTGGTATAAAAACACTAAAGACGAAGGTGGAAGAAGAAAAGGGAGTAAGGAAAAGCAAAAATATTTGCCAAGCAAATGTTACACAACTTCAAAGTTGCTGAGAACAACTTTGAGGATTGGTAGGAGAAGGGAATCAAAATGCCAAGTTTTCGCAAGAAAAGCAACTAGTTCATTAAAGCCTTATCATCCTTTCCCTCACAGTGTCTGCTGACTGACGATGCCAAGAAACTCATCTACTGTGCATGCACCGTCCTGTAGCCTGGGTCAAAACACTGACATCAACAGGTCGTATAGAGTATTTCTTAGGTATATACAGGGCACTTTGATAGTAGCTTTGGAACTCAGCTTGAAGAGATGCTTCTTGATTACTACCAGCATCCCCAGTCAAACCTCAAAATACAACACTGAGTACATAAAGAATGCAGCATAATAACTTGGAATATCGCTCACTGTTTCAACCATGAACCATTCAGGATGTAGCTTATGATACAAAATAAATACATATTACCATGTAGTAGGCACACAATAATCATCTTGTCAAAAAATAATAAAGGAACCATTAACTAAATACCCAGAAATTTTCATATATATATATGTGTGTATATATATATATATATATATATATATATATATATATATATATATATATTTTTCACAGATATATATATTATTATATTATATATATATTTCACAGATCCTACCAGTGTGTCTTATATAAGGCATGAATTAGCTCATATGCATAGACTGAGCATATTTCAACTGAATATCCAAAGTCTGAAGTGCTGCAATTTCAGACACCTTTTGAGTGCTAACCTGATGGCAGAACTGGGAAATTCCACACATAACCACACACGATGGGTCAGATTCAATGTGAAGGTACACTAAAAATATTGTGTATACCTTCAGGCTAGGTGGATGAGGTATATATAAAATATGAATGAGTTTTGTGTTTGAACTTGGATCTCAATACCTGATGCTATACATAGAGATAAACATTTAAAAACTCAGGAGAAAAAAAATCCTTAACATTTCTTGATGTATAAATTTCAGTGGAGTTATTAAACTGATGCCATGTATAAAGGCAGATGTTTTCAAGATATGATCAGCTTATGTCTGGTGACACAGTTCTACATGGGGTGAACATGTTTATAATTTTGCTAAAATATCACCAGCATGTTAGAAAATGCATTTGTGCATTTCTTATCTAGCAGGCATTACTACATTAGTGTCTGCTATTGTGGTTCCTCCAGTAACACTCAGCAGAGAATCAATTATTTTCATCCTTGGAGAAAGAAGGAATTGTGATTTTATCACATGTTCTTTCTGGATTTTCTGCCAACCTATGGATCTTCCATGAACAATGCATATTGACAATAGCACCCCACCATTTCATAGTGTAAACAGGACCTAGAATTTAGGAAATAAACTACACAATTCTCCATAAAAGTTGAGAAACTGACTAACTCTCTGTGGATATAATCAGGAATAAAGGCTCTTCTATCCTAACAACAAGCCTGAAATTCTATTTGATAAGTTGCAATAATTTCTTTCCATTTTTATGCCTTGAAAACAATGTCTTTATTCAAGTGCCACAAAACCAAATATGATAGGATTAAGTCAGGCAAAACAGACATGGGACACAGTGAAATAAATGTAAACAAGACAAAGGGGCCCTAAAACCCAGATGTGACCCCCCAGGCCCCACTAGTGGAAGACCAAATGGTGAGGATTATGGAAACATAAAGGCATAAACCACTCCATTTTGGGCCTGCAGAGATGGCTTAGCCATTAAGTACCTGCTTATGAAGCCTAAGGACCTCAGTTCGAGGCTTGATTCCCCAGGACCCACGTTAGCCAGATGCACATGGGGGCACGTGTATCTGGAGTTCGTTTGCAGTGGCTGGAGGTCCTGGCGCACCCATTCTCTCTCTCTCTCTCTTCTGTCGCTCTCAAATAAATAAATAAAAGTAAACAAAATAAAAAAAAAACACTCCAATGTGAGAGCAGAAATTCAGATTTGTGTATAAAGCATTTAAATTTGACGGTGTCTATTTTGGTAAGTAATTAAAATGTAAAATACTGAAAAGGTCAAAAATCACAGATTAACAAAGCTTGTCTTTGAGTGTGTCTAGCCAGACGGATAGCTCACTTGTTTGTCGTAGTACCAGTTTGGGGAGATTTCATTCATTCTTTGTCTGAATTATCTTTAAGTTCATCAGCACTCAATCATATTAAAGAAAATGTTAAGCATACATGCAAGAATTCTACAAGCTGTCAGCATGTCTACATAGCAAAACACCTCATTTTTTTTAGTTTATTTATTTGAGAGGAACAGAGAGAGAAAGAGGGAGAGAGAGAGAGAGAGAGAGAGAATGGGCACCCCCAGGCCTCCAGCCATTGCAAATGAATTCCAGACCTGTGTGCCCCCTTGGGCATGTGGCTAAAGTGAGTCCTGGGGAATGGAGCCTCGAACCATGGTCCTTAAGTTTCATAGGCAAGTGCTTAACCGTTAAGCCATCTCCCCAGACCCGAGAACAACTCATTTTATGTTGAAAGGCAATGTCTAAGACTTGAGATTCTGGGGTTGCACTGCCTGGGTTTGGGTCTCACCTCTTTCAATTACCAGCTGTGTACTTTAGGTGAGGGATTCCATCTCCTTATGGCTCAGCTTTGACCTGTCTGCTGAAGATAATGACAACAGCTACTGTTCCAGTTCTGTGGCTGCATTTATATATGCACACACATAGACCACTTAATATCCAAGTCTGTGCTTCCTAATCATCGTTCACAAGCCCCCATGTTGGTGGAAAGTGACAAGCTTGTTCATGCCTTTCCCACATTAGGCAGAAAATGACACCATATGCAGCCTGAAATTGCATTCTTGTTCGCACAGAACATGTGGTAGAATCAGGTCCCTGTGGCAAATTTCCACTCTGCACCCTTACCACCAGATGTCATCACTGGGAAATGTCAGAATTGTACATTTCAATGTGTTTTTGAAAAAAAAATAAAAACTACATGAGCAGGTAATGATAAATCAAAGACTTTCATACCCCCCCCCCCATTTTGGAGATTATCTATTTTACAGTTAGGAACATTTTGTGCCTGGAATTAGAAGGCTGAAAATCAAAATGTTTTTATTTTACCATTTGTGGGTTAGTTAGACAGGGAAAGGGATGACAGATGCTTGAAGTAGACAGAGTTTGGCATCCTACATCATTCAAGTTCATCTTCATACTGTTGACTGGTAAACTGAATGTTTAAGGGTAATAAAAGCTGTTTTGAGGTCACATCTTAGGTTGTGTGACTCAAATAATCATGTAAGTGTGTAAATAGTTAATGATATCACCAGATTAATTTTTAGGCACACATACATTTGTTCACTGATGAAGTCCTCCCTTTAGAGATCCTGTAGCAGTTTTTTTTTTAATTTCCTGTATTTGTACAAATAAAGTGATCAGGCCAATTGTACTGATGTTCTGTCAAGTTCTGTAAGAGGAGGCAACTGTGAACTCTCAAAAATAACTGTGGTTGATTTCATTAGATCTTGCACTCTACTCACATTATGTGCTGCCAGGAAACGCTCTTAAGCTTTTGGGAAATCCAACCCAGGAGACAAGGAAAGCAGAATCACATAGGATAGGAAAGCACACAAGAATAATCAGGTGCACACACACGTGCTCTGCAAAAGGTCAGAGCCCAAAGGGAGACGTGATACACAGAATGTACTACTTGCTGTGCTGTTACTCAAATCTAATGCTGCAAACTGATTAACTTGTAGTCCGTATTCTGTGCTGGGTCTGTAAGCTGCTGGGAGTGTAGAAAAATTAGAGATTCACACCTGCAGCAGAAGCTGTTCTCCCTCTCATAGCTGTTTCAAAACTCTCTGTGTTGTGACAAAACATACCTGTAAACTCAGTTATTAAAGTAGTCATTTTAGGGGGAAGGGTAGTTCAGTGGAAAACACTTACCTAGTATGTATGAGGCCCTGGGCTCAATCCCATTATATTAAAAAAAAAAAATCTCAGTGTTTTCTCACTATGATGGGCAGGCCACATGCATCACAGTCACCTGAGGTCTTGTTCAAACTTCAGACCCTTGTGTCCATCCTAGAACTGCTGGGTAGCAGGGGGTTGAGAACGTGCGATCATGAAGTTCTAAAAGAACTGAGGCCTTGTTGTGATGAGCAGTAGGAGTTGAAAACTCATATCCAGGACTTGTAATAAACATGAACACAAGTGAAAATATCAGAGAAAAAATAATCCTGTAACCTACTCAACAATTAATATATTAAAATCTCGAATTCATTGTGACATTGTTAGTAATTTCTCTATAAATTCCAAATGTGCCATCACCCACTTGAACTCAGCAGATTTTTATCATGAGGTTTACAACCTGGCACGTTATTCAAGGATGAGTCTTGGGCAGTGAAAGCACTTTCATAGATGTAAGGCACTGCATTTTGTTGCACAGCTACCAGAAAATCCTGCAGCATTCCAAACCAAAAGGACTTAGAAATGGTCATGAAAAGCAGTGCCTTTGAATCACATCATTCCCCGCCCCCCTTTGGACTTATTCCTCACTCTAAAAATAATTAAAATTAAAACCAATGAAGATTAGAGTTTAAACTAGTTTAAACTTTATAAAAGTGGCATATTTCAAAATTCCCTAAAACAGGAAATGGCATTTCAAATACAGTTCCACAGATGATCTTCATGAACGTAGATTTGGTTCCTTCTGTCCTGCAGCTATCATTTCCCACCTGCTTCTTTGAGTACAAACCTGCCAGCCTCCAGTACATCTAGTACGACAGCACACTCTCTCTACCATGTGAATGGACACAAGCTTCTCTGGAGACTCAATTTTCACATAAAGGAAACCTTTCATGGCTTAATTTAAAACAACAGTGAATAGCATCAATTGGGAAATCCTCGAGGATGTATTCCCGGTGGTTTTTTTTTTTTTTTCTTCTGAAGGAGCTATTTCTTGTAGTTTTCTAATGGTGAATAAGCATCGCACAGTAGTTTAATTGTTACTGTTACGGTATCTCCACACTGGAGTTGTTTTCTCAATGACAGCTATTCTCTTGGGTCAACTGAAAAACTTAGCCTGATAGCAAGTACTCATTATCTTCATATCTTTTAGGCAATTATGAATGGATCCAGAATAATGGTTTAACAATATTCTAGAGAACTGAAGAAAGTTAAAGCTGCCTTTTTGAAGGGTTGGCATCAGTTCCACTTAAGATCAGGTATAGTGAGCCAGGCATGGAGGCTCATACCTGAAATACCATACCTGGGAAGTTGAGGCAGGAAAAATCTGAGTTTGAGGTCAGTTTGAGTGGCATAGTGAGTTCTGGGCCAGCCTGGAGACCACAGAATGAGAACCTGTCTCAAAACAAACAAAAACCAAAATCTTGTATATCTACAACTAGTGCCCATTATGTACAGTTTTTATTTTTGCACACACTTCTGAATGTTGTCATTTAAAGCTAAATCCATATCTAACCTCTTCAAGTATCTTATTCACCATCCTATTAGAACATAGTTGGGGTTTCAGTGACAACCACGTATAAATATTTGCTAAAAGACCTTAAATAAACTAGATAGAGCTGGTCAAATGTTTCCAGTATTTATACTGGATCAGCTCTACAATATTTCATCAAACAGTGCTTTAAAACTTTCATATCTAAAATGGAATTACTTTTGACTAAGGTCAGGGACGAAATGTTGAGAAAGGATGGTCAGAGAAGTGCCATCTTATTATCTTATTACCTGACATTACAGAGGAATCAATGACCAATAACAATTCACCTCCCAGGAGGTGAACACAAAAAAACAGATCCTTCCATGCCTTATGAAATGTTATGGGAATACAGAGATGATTTGCTGTGAAACTCCACACCTGAAACCACATTTCCACACCTGGCCACCTTCACACTTATTATCAGTAATCCCCTTTCACAAATGTCCTTCCTCATCTGTAAGCTGAGCCAACTTTTATTTCTACACTTAATTTTCTATGTGCCCTTATTTATGCTGGGAATTGTGTATGTTAAACTTTTCACAATCCCATTCATCTCTGTAATTGTTACATACTACTTTATAAACTGTGAAAGTTCCGTGCCTGTGCTTGTAATGATGTGACCAATAAACAGACTTTCTTTACTTGTGACTTGCAGCATGTCTTTAGACTCACAAGTCACTCCATTCAACCTTGGCCAATATTCTACTGCAGGATATTAACAATTGCTTCTTGTATGTAAACCATTAACACTTTGAAAACATTTGATTGTTAGGCTCCAAGATAAGCAGTGGAGGGATTATGATCCTTCCTTTAGATAACTGAATGGAACAGAATTCCAGATAAGTACTTTACCCAAAACATGTATAATGAAGTAATAGTAGAGCAGGGACAATCTCTAAGCAGCATTTTATTAAATAGAATCTCATTTTTATTTGAACATATATTACTATGACTTCATATCGTTTCAAAGGATATCAAAGTATTGTAGGAACTTGGTTCTTCTGTGGTTCTTACAGAGGTTTTCTAAGTAAATAATACCAAACTCAAATTCATCAAACAACTGTTGGCTTGAGTTTAACAGCTCTTATCAAGCATCACTTCTTTCTCTAAAAATCTACTTTTTCTGCTTACTTATATCCCTGCTTTTCTATAGTCTGCCAATGGTCTTATACATGTAAACTTTATTTTTTGTCAACTCTAAGATACTAAACCTGACCCCAAATATTTGTGCTTTATAGTTTTAAACTCCATTTTAACTAGCCATAGCTTTATCCTTATTTAAATTTTCAATAGACATGCTAATTTATTTCAGCCTAGTTTCTGGTTATATGCTATTCCGACATGATTAAAAGTATAATTTCGTATAAAACATGCCACAACCCCACCAAATGAGAAAAATTGACCAGAAAAAGGAGGCAAATCCCGGCAAATGCCAAAAACAGGCCAATAGTTGTTAAACTCCACAGAATATCATCTATATGACACAGTTTTAAAATATGGTACTGTGAATGTATTAAGATATGCATTTAAGGCTGGAGAGATGGATTAGTGGTTAAGCACTTGCCTGTGAAGCATAAGAACTCTGGTTCAAGGCTCGATTCCCCAGGACCCACGTTAGCCAGATGCACAAGGGGGCACATGCACCTGGAGTTCGTCTGCAGTGGCTGGAGGCCCTGGCGTGCCCATTCTCTCTCTCTCTGCTTCTTTGTCTCTGTGTGTCACTCTCAAATAAATTTTCAAAAAAAGTTATGCATTTAGACTAAATCAGACAGCATCATAAAAAGTTCCTAAATGAGGGCTGGAGAGATGGCTTAGTGGTTGAGCGCTTGCCTGTGAAGCCTAAAGACACTGGTTCGAGGCTTGATTCCCCAGGACCCATGTTAGCCAGATGCACAAGGGGGCGCACGTGTCTGGAGTTCGTTTGCAGTGGCTGGTGGCCATGGCGTGCCCATTCTCTCCCTCTCTCTCATTCTCTCTCTCTCTTTCTCTCTCCCTTTCTCTCTGTGTCTGTTGCTCTCAAATAAATAAATGAACAAAATTTTTTTTAAAAAGTTCCTAAATGAGATAATATATGAACTGAAATTTGAAAAATGAATAGATAATAAGAGTTATAAAAAGACAATAAAGTCATATATTTAATGCAAAAGCATCAACAGGTACAAAGAGAAATGGAAGACTAGTATCTTTTTTAAAAAAAAATATTTTTATTTATTTATTTGCATGCAAAGAGAGAAGAGAGACAGAGAGAATGGGACCAGGGCCTTCAGCTGCTACAAATGAACTCCAGACACATGCATCACTTTATGCATCTGCCTTTACATGGTTCCTGGGGACTCAAATGGGTCGTTAGGCTTTGCAGCAAGCACTTTAAACTCTAAGCACCCCCCCCCCCCTCTCTCTCTCTCTCTCTCTCTCTTTTTCGAGGTAGGATCTCACTCTAATCCAGGCTGACCTGGAATTCACTCTGTTGTCTCAAGATGGCCTTGAACTCACGGTGATCCTCCTACCTCTGCCTCCCAAATACTGTCATTAAAGGTGTGCTCCACCATGCCTGGCTACTAAGCCATCTCTTGAAGCAACCCATATACCTCCTCACAGGCTGCCAAGAGAACAACAACCAAAGATAAAACTGAAGAATTAAGTGAGGTGCATGTCATGGAGTATTAGTCATAATAACTAAAGAATTGAATTGTTTTAAGTATTTATTTATGTATTTGTGCTTGTGTGTATTTTCACCCAGCAATCAATTGAAAGAAAAGTTGCAACATGAAAATATAAAGAATAGTGAAACAATAACTAATATTTAACACAACTAAAATGCTATTAACACCATGAGCTATATATCTAAAGTATAATATGAAATACTTAAAATGTATTATTTCAACTAATTCTTTTTTAAAATATTTTTTGTTTATTTATTTGAGAGAGACAGACAGAGATAGAAAGAGGCAGATAGATAGAAAGAATGGGCGTGCCAGAGCCTTCAGCCACTGCAAACGAACTGACCTGGGATAGCATCTGTGTAGTGCAAAAAATCATGGAAGTAGACTGGATCACATAAGAAGAATGTTTAAAGGGAAAAGACAGGAAGACAAAGGATGACACTGACTTATCATTAGTCCTTTCCAGGCCAGAGTTAAAGTCCAGATTCTCTCCTGTCTTTTGGGTCTGGCATCATATTTCTTGTGTTCATTTTCTTGTGTTGGCACTCAGTAACATAGTGATTGTCCACTTTGCTATTATTATACTATGGTACTAAATAACTTTGATTACAATTACTCTTCCCAAGAGTCTCTTGTCCTTTAAATATTGTATCCTATTACTTACATTCATTTGCTTTTCTTAGCATTAAGTAACCTATTGAATTTTTTAACTTTTAAACTATTAAATATTATAAGAAATAATTGCAATATCGTTTACTCTCTACCGCTACCAACAATAGTAACAAGTCCCAGCTTTGTTGTTCCTGAGGTTTGGCTGCATTTGCTGAGGAGACCAGCCAGAGATCAGAAGAGATAGGTTCTAAAACCTTTGTAGAACAGACAACTTGTTAGGAACAATTAGTATTTCAGCTAAAGAGGATTTGAGGAAGATGGATGGTTACCTAAGACAAATTTCACAGACTATACACAGTATAGATTCAAAGCATTAACTTCATCAAAGGGGAAGCAGAAACTTTGTTCAATATGAAAAGAACTTGACTTTTAGCTGACCACAAGATCAATCTGCAGAAACACAATGATAGAAGCCGCTAAGAAATCCAAGCTTTATTGCTAGGTTTGCCAAATGCGAAAATGTTGGTACACAAAGCATTTAACACTAAAATAGTGGGTATTTTGCTTTAATATGCACAATGTCAATTGATTTTTTTTTCTTTCTCTTATCCCATGGGGTGGTTTGAATTAGATGTCTCCCATAAATATGTGTGTTTTCAATATTTTGTCCCCAGATGACAATTTGGGAGTTGGAGTCTTGCTGGAAATGGTGTGTTTCTGGGGGTGGACATCGGGGTGTTATAGCCACCTCTCCCTTCCCAGAGCCCAGCTGATTTTCTTGCTGCTATTTTCTATCTGTTGTGGCAAAAGTGATATCCAGCCTCTATTCTACCATCATGATGGTTCTCCTTGAGAATGTAAGCCAAAATAAAGCCTTTTCTCCCATCAGCAGCTTTTGGTTGGGTGTTTGCCTCAACAATATAAAGGCCACTACAATAACCCCCCTCCAATTCAGATAAAATCTCTTCTTTTTTTCACCATTTGTTATCTTCCATGCCTTTGTGGCATTGAATTAAAATTGGAGGTGTCAATGTAAATTCATTATCTACAATTATGCATTATACAATATACTTAGTATACACATAATGTGACAGAAATATGTAAGCACATGTGTTTCTCAACAGAAACACATGACCAAAGAACACATTAAACAGTGGAATCCCGGATTCTAAATATTATTTTTAATTCAGCAGAACCAGGAATCCTTAAAGAAACACCCAAGGGCTAGATCACAGAAACCACAAAATGAGCCCAGAATATGTTGTTGTACCAGAAAGTAAAAAGTGCTAAAATAATAATAAGAGTATATCAAAACCAAACTCCACAGTATTCACTCAAATAGACACTAAATTTATTAGATGAGATAATTTTTAATGAGCAAACAGATATCTACAAAGTGCTTTCAGTGTAATCACACACAACGTACTTACTAATTATAAAAAGAAAAGTAGTAACCTGAGAGTAGGCTAAACAAACAGCCATAAATTTGCCTAAGCCATCAGTTAATATCATAAGTAGTAAAACAAGTTGACATCATGTGACTTTTGAAGGACACTTTGAGGACAAAAGATATCTATATAGCATTATAATACAATATCCAAAACTAAAGCTAATTGTGGGGAAACATCAAAGAAATCAAAATTAAAGAAAATTCTATTAAATGTTCTTTTTCCAAAAACGTTAAGCTCATGAAAGAAAAACAAAAGGCCAAGGAACTGTTTCACATTAAAGAAATCAATAATAAGGCATGAAAACATATCCTATGATCTTGACTGCTACCTATACCAGGACATTTGTTTAAAAGCTATTGGGATACAGTCCAACAAAGAGAAGGACAAACTAATAGTCAAGTATGAATGGGAATTTCAAGATATTTGGGACACTATGAAAAGGTCAAACATAAGAATTCAGGGTATAGTAGAAGGAGAAGAATTTCACTCCAAAGACATACTAGGTGTTTTCAACAAAATCATACAAGAAAACTTCCCCCAAATTGGGAAAGAGGTGCCAATGCAGATATGGGAAGCATTTAGAATCCCAGCCAGGCAAAACCTGGAAAGAACCTCTCCTTGCCATATTATAATTAAACTACCAAACACACAAACCAAAGAAAAAACACTGAAAGCAGTTAGAGAGAAAAATCAAGTTACCTACAAAGGCAAGCACATCAGGATCACAGCAGGTCACTCAATATAAACTTTAAAAGCCAGAAGGGCTTGGAGTGATGTATTCTAAGTTCTGAAAGATAACAACTGTCAACCAAGGTTACTTTATCCTGCAAAGCTATCCATTCAAATAGACAAAGAAATAAGGACATTCCACAACAAAAGCAGGCTAAAGGAATATTTGAAGACAAAACCAGCTCTACAGAAAATACTTGAAAGAATCCTCCATGTTGAAGAGAAAGAAAAGCACATATATAAGAAACCTAGAAAAAACAAACAATACTCAAACACTAGTTAATACAAGAGAGCAAAGGTAAAACTGGAAGAACTACAAAAAAAATGGCAAAAATAAACATATACCTTTCAATAATATCTCTTAATATCAACAGCCTCAATGCCCCAACCAAAAGATATAGGTTTGCAGACTGGGTGAAGCAGCAGGATCCTTCAATTTGTTGCCTCCAAGAAACATACCTTTCTACAAAGGATGGAAACTATCTTAGGATGAAAGGTTAGAAAATGGTGTTTCAAGCAAATGGGCCTAGAAAACAAGCAAGGGTTGCTATCCTAATATCTGACAAGGTAGATTTCAGTCCAACATTAGTTAGGAAAGATAAGGAATGTCACTTTACATTGATTAAAGGCACACTCCAACAGGAAGACATTACAATCCTAAACATATATGCATCTAACATGGGGCCTCCCAACTTCATCAAACAAATGCTATTAGAACTAAGGTCACAGATAACACCAAACACAGTTGTAGTGGGTGACGTCAACACCCCACTCTCATCAAATGACAGGTCAGCCTGACAAAAAATAGAGAAGCATCTGGATTAAATGATGTCATAAAACAAATGAACCTAACAGATATATATAGGACATTTCATCCAAATGCTGCAGAATACACATTCTTTTTTAGCAGCACATACAACATTCTCTAAAATAGGCCATATATTAATTTGGAGAAATTAAATTGAAGTTGTGAATTAGATAATAATATTGGATCATATTATATATTCTGGTTTTGATAAGAGTTTTTGGTTATCTACAAGAAAATTCCTTAAATATACCCTGATGTACGTAAAAGAAAAAGAGAAAAAATGCTAAGTAAATGGGATAAAATGTTAAGAACTGTTGAATCTGGGGGAAAAAGGGGGCACAATGGAGTTCTTTGTAATATTCTGTGCATTTTTTTTCTATGAAGAAACTGAAAAGAAAACATTATGAATTTGAACCAGGGACTTAGAAAAAGACTTTTTTCTGAACCCAATAAATTGTTACAATGAAGAAGAATACATGCACAATCAACAAATCTAAAACCATCCACTTGTGATGTACAAAAAACTATGGAAGTGATTGCAAACTCTCTTCTTTACATTAATTTTGTGTTTGTATTTGTTATAATTTAATTAATCCATAACAGTGAGTTTACATGCTCATCCAATAATCACCTGAGCAGTTAGGTGTTACTAAGCAATTTCAAAGAGTTAGAAAAGTAGAAGGGTAGATCTAAAAGACCTGATTTGGGATACTGGGAAGCCAAAAATATGCTACCAGCATTCATTGTGGACCATATCCACGAAAGCTAAGACTGGTTGTTAAAAGTAGGAATTCCTTTAAGGGAAATAGAATTTCAGCATTATTTCATGCCAGTAGAGTACTCAAGCCTTTGAATTACAATCCTACCTCACTAGGTAAGAGGTGAACCTTAAAAGCTACTGCATGGATTTAATGTAGTTATATTTCTAAAAAGAACACTACAAAATGCTATTGTCCTAATTTCATAGATCACATAAACTAGGAGTAGAGCTATATAGTTTAGTGGCAGAGCTAGCATTCAAGAAGTCCTGGATTCAATCCCCAGTACTACTGAATGAAATTCAATTGATAGCAATTAAAATAGAGAATGACTGAATGAGTTTTTTAAGTCTACAGAGCCTATAAAAGCCTGAATTAACCTGTCAGCCCTGTAGTACTACCAAGAAAAAAAAAAGCTAATTTTTGTCCACCATGTGACATGAAAACTATAAAGTGGGCAGTGTCCCAAGAAAGACATCATTCAAGAAGGATGTATAAAAGAAATCTTATAAGTGAGTCCACATGACTAGTCTCTTATCAGGAGTGCTCATCCAGAATCAATATCTAAGAAATAGCTGATATTGGAAATCAAAATCTATGCCCTAAACAGTGATGCATCCTGGCAAAACTATATTTAAAACAACTTAAATATCAAATAGTGAAATAATTTAATTGTGTAAGCAATTATAATAATTTATTCTGAGAATTTAAATGATCTCAATATAATATATACAACTGTCTCATAAAATAGCAGAATACAACTATATATTTCATATATATATATATATATATGTGTGTGTGTGTGTGTGTGTGTGTGTGTGTGTATGTGTATTTGATTTACCCACAAATATAGGAAAAACACTAAAGCAAATATATAAAAATGCTAATACACCTATCACTGTGTAGATTATCACTGTGTAGATTGCAGATTACCATGGCTAACATTTGTATAACTTCTCTTCATTTTACAAACTTTCTATTCTTAGTCTGAATTTTATAATTTTTCAAAAGCCAACGACCACCATTGAAAGAAAATTTCATTTAGTTTTCAAAAGGGCAATAAGAAAAATAATACACAAGCCAAACCTAAGAATACAACTTGGGAGACATGAAGGCTCTTAGGCCATGAGTTACCATATAGGCCAGCCTTAGAAACAGCCTCAGCCATTCACAGGTTGTGATGAAAAGAGACAGGGAAATTGTCTAACCTATGAACATATTCACATATGGCTTCTGATGACATTATTGGTGACATCTTTTATGTAAGAGACAGGAAATTCCAGGAAAAATATGGTGTATCCACTATTTCTTTTATATAAAAAAGAACGTCCAGGGGAAAATCCAGAGTACTGTCTATGGCAGCAGTTACTTTCACCGTGCTGTGCAAGGTAGCTGACTGGCAGCATCTTATGGAAGGAAAGGGTTTACTTGGGCTTACAGTTTCAAGAAGAAGCTTCATTACGAAGGGGAAAGTCAGCAGGGCAGACAGTAGGACATTACCGCTGTTCACATCATCTGAGAGGAGGCATCAAGAATCAGCAAAGTCACACTGGCAAGGGAGGATGGCTTATGAAATCCCAAGTCTCGTCCCAAGTGACACACCTCCTCTAGCAAGTGTCCCCCGCTCTCAAAGGCTCCAGCAGGAGGAGACCCTCATGGGCTTAATCACAAACGCTAGAGGCTATGGGGGTGGGGGAGCATTCCACATTCATACTACCACATCTTTGCATACAAAAACTAAACAGAGGAAAAGAGCACAATGAAACTATTCTGCATAATAGAACCTTAGTAGATTCTTTACTCCTCTGTGAAAACATATGGGTTATGCAACACCCAGTAAAACCTGGTGGAAACTGTGCAATTTAAATGATGATGTGTGAGTGTAGGCTCAATGACTGTAAAAAATGCCACTCTAGTGTCAAATGCTGATGGGGGAGGAGGCTTGTAGGGAAACGGGTACATGGGAATTCTGTCTTAGTATTCAACTTTGCTGTAAACCCTAAACTTACTCTAAAAAATAAAGGTCAGCCAGGCGTGCTGGTGCACGCCTTTAATCCCAGCCCTCAGGAGGCAGAGGTAGAAGGATTGCCATGAGTTTAAGGCCACCCTGAGATGACATAGTTAATTCCAGGTCAGCCTGGACCAGAGTGAGACCCTACCTCAAAAAAACAAAAAATAAATAAATAAAGGTCATTAAAAACTTTTATAATTACAGCTGGAGAGGAGTTGGCTTAGCAGTTAATGTGCTTGCCTGCAAAGCCAAAGGAACCAGGATTGATTTCCTAGGACCCATGTAAGCCAGATGCACAAGGTAGTGCATGTGTCTGGAGTTCGTTTGCTGTAGCTGAAGGCCCTGGTGTGCCCATTCTCTTTCTCTGTCTCTGCCTCTCTCTTTCAAATAAATGAGTAATTTTTAAAAATCTTTTAAAATTAATGTAAATGAGGCTGGAGAGATAGTTTAGCAGTTAAGATGCTTGCCTACAGGGTCTAAGGACCCAGGATTTGATTCCTCAGTACCCATGTAAGCCAGATGCAGAAGGTGGTCTATGTGTCTGGAGTTCGTTTGCTGTAGCTGAAGGCCCTGGTGTGTCCCTTCCCTCTCTCTCTCAAAATAAATAAATAAATACATAAATTAAAATTAACGTAATGAAATTTTCTTATAAACCATACCAAATGTCAGAGGCAGGGAGGGAAGCATTGCAGTACTTTATGAGGCTGACCAAGTCCAGTTTGGGCCACACATAGGACTGGAAGTCAGACTAGGCTACATAGACCCCTTCTCAAATAAAACCAAAAAATGGGGCTGAAAAGATGGCTCAGCAGTTAAAAGGCACTTGCTTGCGAAGCCTTGCAGCCCAGGTTCAATTCCCCAGTACCCAAATAAAGCCAATAAACAAAGTGGCACATGCACCTGGAGTCTACAGTGGCAGGAGGTCCTGGAAAACCCATATTTATTCTCTCTTTTTGTCTCTTTCTCTCTACAAAATTGACAAAAGAACAGACAGGAACAAAACAAAAACTTGCAAAACAGTTCTCTAGCCATTCCAGCTCCAAGTTATGAAATCATAACAGTTCTCTAACCATTCCAGCTCCGAGTCATGAAATCATTGAAACAGATTTAATTGGATTAATGGAATTTGTATGAGATTTAATCCAATTGGGATGCATTGAATTGAAACTTGCCTATGTGCCACTATATCTTACACTTAAATTATCTGAAAAGGAAGATCATCATTTGTAAAGTAATTCTATATGCATGTTTGTGAATAGATGGGTGAATAAAGCTGATAGATACATGGATACATGATAGAGAGATGGATAGATAGATGAGAGAGAGAGAGAGATCCACTGGGTACTTAAGCACCAGTTGGTCAGACACTAGTGCTAACTGTCAGAGACAGACTGCAATCCAGCAGCAAGGCAGATGTGCAAACAGGCCAAGCCAACGTCCCCTGTCTATACATTTTGTGGAGTAGGAAATGAATGATATAACTTGGAGATACTCAGTAGACTTATAAAAGTTACAAAACAGAATGGGCCATGAGGGTAATGAGACAGCCACTCTGTGTCTTCATAGATTGATGGCACAGAGCCTGACATTAGCAGGATGAAAAGAAGGAAGAAACTGTCCTAATCCAGACAAAAAATAATAAGAAGACTGGGCAGGGGAAGATAGCATTCCATGTCTCTAAAATGTGAAATTCAGGGTGGGTAGTGGCAGTGGATAAACTGGACTATATATAATGAGAGCAAGAAGTGAAGAGACATGAAGAGCTTTGAATAAAGACATGACATGAATACATGCTAATTTGACAAAAAAAAATAGTCCTTGGATATCAAGAAGATGTTCTATGAGAGACAGGGTGAGGTCATATTGGAAGAAGTTAAACAAAAGAATAAGGGTCCAAAGGAGGGTGGGTGGTGAAGTTGAGAAAGGAGGAGGCCGTGGAAGAACAAGTGAGGAGGTTTGGTGCTGGGGCTTAGGGACTGACCCAGTGTGCTGGGAGAGATGGGTCTAAGCAGGGAGAGATTATGAGGAGCTCAAAATTATGTTGCTGTGTTAGGAGATCCTGGGTGGTCTTCATGGAGAAACAAAAATAAATGAAAAATAAAAAGAATCTGAAAGAATCAACAATATTCAATAGTAGAATATTTCTGCTCCAAAGTGATGGTAAAATGCCAATGTTTATAATTGCAACTAAACATCTCTCACTTTAGGAGGTAAAAGATGTTTGCACATTGCATCTTGTAACTGGAAATATGTGAGCTTAGAATTATTTTGTGCATAATCCTGTTAATAATAATGTTCACTTTTAGAAAACATCCAAATACGGCCACTAGTTTTACACAACCCAGAAGGGAAACATTCAAGTGGTTACTTTTGAATTTGTACTCTTATAGTTATGGTAGAATTATTCACAATACCAAGAAATGGAAGCAACCAAATGGTTCACCAGATGCTGAGCAGATCAAAGAAACATGTGGCATATATGCACAAGGGAATAATATTCAGCTACAAGAGGCTGAAATCCTATATTTGTGACAACCTGGAGGGAACTAGACATCATTTGTTAAAGTAAAAAAAAAAAAAAAAAAAAAAAAAAGCCAGGCACAGGGAAACATATCTCACTCATATGTAATGCTGTAGACAGCTCCACACTGCTGGGATGAATGTCTAAACCAGACACACTGTAGGGGAGGAAAAGGTTACTGATCCAGGGGAGCTTCCATTAATGGCAGAAAAAGCTGCTTCCATATATCCAAGCAGAGAGAAATAACAAAGCCAGCAAAACCCAAAAGCAGCAAGCACAAACCAGCAGCAGCAGGACCCCTGAATTCACATTTCTCAGCACACCTTTCTGTTGGAATTCAGGTCCACCCCCAGTGGCACCTCCTTCACCCAGGCAGCTGGAGACCCAAGTAACAAGCTTTAATAAAACACCTGAATCTATAGGGGACATCCATCCAAACTACCACATGTAGAATATAAAAAGTTGAACTTAGAGCAGTTGAGAATAGAACAGCAGTTAGCAGGGGGCAGTGAGAGCAGGCAGAATGGGGTAGGCAAAGGCTTCCCCATGAGCAGTTACAGTTAGACAGGAGGCACAAGCGCTGTGACTTCTGCCCAGCAAGGTGATTACAGAGAATGGAAATGAATTGTACTGTTCAAAACCCCAGAAGAGAATATGTTCAATTACTTTCTCTGCAAAGAAATGATAAATAGGGCTGGAGACATGGCTTAGTGGTTAAGGCCTTGCCTGCAGAAATCTAAGGACCCTGGTTCAACTTCCTTAGGACCCACATAAGCCAGAAGCACAAGACGGCACATGTGTCCGGAGTTCGTTTGCAGTGGCTTGTGGCACTGGAGTGTTGATTCTTTCTTTCTCCCTCTCTCTTTTTCTCTCTCTCTCAAATAAATAAATAAAATGTATTTTTTTAAAAAAATATTTAAGTGGAGTAATGATGGTGAAAGTGAAGAGAAGGGAATTGTCATGGCCTATAGTCAATAATTATGGAAGTTGTCAATAAAGAAGTTAAAAAGAGAAATAGCAAAAATAAAATATAAATGAAAATTCAAAAAAATCAAAAAGAGAAATGACAAATAAATATTTGAGAGGTCAGTTTGTATTGATTTCAATGTTATACAATGACTACATGGATTATAACATCACATGATGCTATTAATCTATCCAATTTTAAGTTTCATATACCAGGAAAAAATAATTTCAAAAGAGAACCAAATATATTTTTAAATTTTCCTCACTGTAATTTAAGATTCATTTTTCATTACGTGCAAAATAATCATTAAAAGGGCAATAACAATGACAAGTTTTGTCAAGCACCTACTATGGGCAAGACAACATTCCACATGTTATTTTGTGTGTGTGTGTGTGTGTGTGTGTGTGTGTTGATTATTCCCTGTGAGGGAAGAACTCTATAGGATTCTGACATTGCTAAAAGCTAGTTCGATCTCCCATTCAAAACCCTGCAACTTTCCTCATTACAGCCATGTTATGTATTTTCTGAAGAGCTAGAAGTGTTTGAAGACTCCAAATGATAAGGAAGTGTTAATTACCATGATTTAATCCTTAAACATTATACATATATATTGATTTATTACACTATGCCTCATTAATATGTATAATTATTGTGTGTCAATACGTTTTTTTCAAAGAACATTTGATGTGTTGAATATTAATAGGGGCCAGGGCACAATATATACAATTTAATTCCTCAGCTCAGACACTCAAATCAACTTAGGAATATAAGCTAGGACAGACATATTAATTGGGCTTTATTGAAGATTTAATGAGGAGAAAACAATCTGGGCAAGTGCAAAGAAAGGACCTTTTAGAACCAAGTCAGATATCTCGTGGAAGAATAATTTATAGGGGAAGAATACTGAGTGAGGGGGAATAGGCAGCAGGCAGGCAGATGTATGAAAACAAAGCTAAATGAGAACACATTTCCCACATTCCTGTCTTTCTGTTTTATAATTTTGGGTCATTTTATAACTTGAACTACCCACAAAGACAGTGTTGATAGATGAAAAAGATCTGGACAGATGTCCAGAGAGCCGAATTCTCACCTTTGCTCTGTCATTTACTGTCTGTGTGACTTGACAAATTACTCTTCTCTGAGTTCTGCTGTCTCAGTCCTAAGGAGGTGCAATGAATGACAGGTAGGTGCTGTTGTAAATATTAACTAGAGGACAAAATACACTTTGAAAATAAGAAATGCTATACAAAGCACAATGTGTTATTTTCAGGTTTAGTCACTGAATACTGTTCTTTTTATTGGTCTCTTTCTTGTTGACATAACAAAGTGTGTTGGTATTAGCCTAGAGTCCAGTTTTTTTTTAATTTATTTTATTTTATTCATTTGAGCAAGAGAGAACAAGGCAGATACAGAGAGAGAGAATGGGTGCTCCAGGGCCCTCAGCCACTGCAAATGAACTCCAGCAGCATGCGCCACTTTGTGCACCCGGCTTACATAGGTCCTAGGGAATTGAACCTCGGTCCCATGGCTTTGCAAGCAAGTGCCTTAACCACCAAACAATCTCTCCAGACCTTAGAGTCCAGTTTTGCTAACTTTTTGAAACTCTTAAGTGGGTAGCAGTTAGGCGGCACAAAGAAAAAATTTGCTGAGCTGAGCAGCAGACAGGATTGACTTTCTGAGCCCATAGTTTAGCTCCTGTAAGTGAGGTGTCAAATCCTATGTCCTTAGAATCTTCCAGCCAGTTCAGCTCAAGTTCAGTCCTGAAATGTATCCTCAGGCATAGCAAAGCCAAGACATGACAGCGTTTGGAATCAGAGAAGACCCAACAACAGATAGTACAGATAGACAGCTTAACAAATCTATACTAGGGTAGGAAATATTTTATTTCTTTACCTCGTCCTGTAAATCTTAGAAAAGGTTTAGATTAACTGTTTATTTTGCTTAAGTGAAGGTTAGTGTCTGTCTATCAAACTCTAGTGCCCCTCGCCCAAATTGCCCCACTGAACTCAGCTGTGACAGTGTTACCGGGGATTAACAGTGGCCAATAGCAAGTAGCAAAACAGAAACAAAGGTGGTGGGTAATTGTGTGTCTCTTAGTTCTGGTTGTGGTGGCTGAGGTTAGTAGACAATACTATGTATTTTGCCCAAGGGACCGCAAGTTTAGCTCCCAGGGGAACAGCGAAGCTTCACGACGTGCATGTACATTGGGACTACAAAGAAAGCATGAGCCAAGGTCAGTTTTGTGATTCATTAGGAGAGAACCTGTGCCTTTTGTTCTAGTGAGGTCCAGGGGCATTGCAGCATTCCACAGAGGTCATCTACCCCTGTTGGTGGGTACAGCCAGCTAGATGGAAACACAGCATTACAGGAATAGGACGGTGCTGGAGAAAGGTTCCCCAACCTCGGCTTGTGTCTCACAACCGGTCAGTGCGATGCTATATGAGGTGGCTGGGATATGGGCTGTCCCCACAGAAATATGTTGTGCCCATGGCTACCAACTAGCTGACAGGGTGTCAGCTGCATGGAATTTATTCAGCTTCCTGTGATTATTGTTTTGCTCTTTGAAGGATCAAAGACGATTACTGCATTGAGGACCTGGACCATGAAATCAAGATTAGAAAGGCAGAGCTGGACCCTTTCCTGCCATGCCATTATGTGAAGAGTGCAAAAAACAAACACCTTGAAATGACTTGGTTTCCACCTTCAAATGGCTTCTCTTAATCTCTTCCGAAACGAAGATAAGTTTTCAACGTTAGGTAAAAACTGAAAGGAGAAAGGGTGTACCATAAGTCTGGAATTAATTTTAGTATTTAAAAGTGAAGAAAGCTTCAATTGTGCTGTGGACCTTGGGCCTGCTACTGTAATAATACTGTCTCAGATGAGCTCTTCTGGGGATTGCTGTCCTTCTCCCTAATGTGTTCCTGGATAATCATTTGGCTGCTACCAAAGCAGCAATCAGAGTTGTATGGAAGCCAAGAAAATCTCAGACCCTGTGTTTGCTAATTGGACATAACAATTCATGCTCAGGGACAGCAGGCAAAATGGGCTTTATTCTGCCAGAGTTGTTTTGGCTTCTTGATTTTTCTTTTCTCTTTTCGTTTTCTTTTTTTTCCCTCAGCCTCATGGCCCATACTCTGAGCCGTAAAGCTACTTTTTGGGCCAGTAGTACCCCAATTCTTCACCCAAGCATAGAAAACATCAGCTCCAATATATCTGGACATGTCAAGGTTTTCACTGGAAGAAGATGAGGGTTTGATGTTGGACAAGGCTTTATGTATTTCTGAAATTTGATCACTTTGGAATTAATAACAGCTAATATTAGACTTAATTCATAAGAAACTATAAATCATAGATATGAGACAATAATATTATGGCATATTTATACACTTCCATACTTTCTATTGAAAATAATATAAATTATGGATTTCAAGGAGTGAAGCAAAACCACTGGGTCAGTAACAATATTATACATTAAGATCATTAAAATTTAATGAGTTCTACCTATTCTTTTGTATATACATGTGTGTATGGTATGTGTGCATATTTATGTGTGTGGGCAAATGTGATTGTACCTGCATGTAGAGGCCACAGGTTGATGTTAGTTATCTTATATTCCTCAATCACTGTCCACTTTATTGAGAGAGGGACTCTCCTTAAAACAGGAGGTTACCAATTTGTCTTGTCTAGTTAGCTAGCTTGCCCTGGGTATCTTCTTGTTTCAGACTCCCAAACACTTGGATTACAGGTGCATACCACCATACCCACAATTTATGTGGGCACTGGAGATCTCAACTCAGGTCCTTACATATATCCACCAGTGCTTTACTGACTGAGACATGTCCTTAGCTAATACTTCTTAAATTATACAATTTGAGAGCTGGAGATATGGCTTAGTGGTTAAGGTATTTTCCTACAAAGCCAAAGGACCCTGGTTCAATTCTCCAGGACTCACGTAAGCCAGATGCACAAGGTGGCACATGTGTCTTGAGTTTGTTTGCAGTGGCCTGAGGCCCTGGCATGCCCATTCTCTCTCCATCTCTTTCTGCCTCTTTCTCTCTCTCAAATAAATAAAAATAAAATTTAAAAATATACAATTGAGGCTTAAGTATTTGACTGTAGATCATCTCTGTAGTGAATGGTTTTGTTATGTGGTGGCTAAGGAAAAGGAGAATAATTATATTGAATATACAAATTATCTTTGAAGACTTAACTTTTTTCAAGATGAAAAAGTTGACCATAGAAAATGACCATAAGCAGGACATTACCTTAGTTCTGTAGAGCTTTGAATTCAATCCAAGTTATTTGGCTTCAAGAGTATATACAAGGGTTGGAGAGAAGACCCAGCAGTTGAGGTGCTTGCCTGCAAAGCCTAATGATCTGGGTTCGATTCCCCAGTACCAGATGCACAAAGTGACACAGTGTTCGTTTGCAGTGGCTAGAAGCCCCAGAGTGCCCCTTCTCTCTGTGTGTCTGTCTCTCTCTGCTTGTGAATAAATAAATTTTTTTAAAGTACATACATTTTTCCTAACAGATTAGGACATAACGACGAACAAACTAGAGTTATTTTTCTCTTGCTTGCAGATTTTCCTTCTTTCAATTTTTTTTTTTTTTTTTGTCATTTACTACTTGACTTAACAGCTGGTCTATTTTTTCCCCATTTTATAGATATGTTTGTAAACTGAGTTGTTAAATGGCTTAGAGGTTACACTGGCTTATGCTGGAAGCTGGACAGAACTCCTCTCTGTTAGCCTGGAGTCTATTAATTCATTCCATTTCCATCAACTGTTCTATGCCCCAAGGACATACCAGAAAAGAAACAAGTCCCTTACACACAAATGTACAGTATGATGGGTGATAATGCTAAGGAAAAAGTGAGATGAGGTAAGGGGCCTGGAGGGGCCGGAAGAAGTTGCATGTGTGTTGGGGGAGGGGTGTAATTAGTCCTGCTTAATAGTAAACAGCAAGGAAGGTGAAGTGATGAGGCGATATTACTATCAGTCTGTCATATTACCAGTTTGTGACAATGAGGAGATGTAGGAGTGGGATTATGAAAGTATCTAGTAAGAGAGGAGGGCCGGTCCCATCGCCTGTTACAGTAGCAGTTTACTGGAACACAGCCACCCTCAGCTTTGTTTTGTTATCTGTGGCCACTGCGGGGCTAAACTGGCGGCGTGGAAGAATTGTAACTCGGGGTTCCAATCGCGACTGACTATACTTACCATCCGAGTAAGTAAGGTTTGCCAATCCCCTGATTATGCATAGAGAACAATAAGATGCTAGTGTTCCTGTATTCAGCAAGAAATTAAGTGTGGCTAAGTTAAAGAGAGGGGAAAGAAAAGAGATAAGAACAAACCAGTGACATAGACTGTATGGCTCTGTAGGCCACTGTGAAGAAATTTCATCTTTACTTACAGAGACATAAGAAAGGTATGTTGGGCATAGGAATTGACATAATGTGGCCGATATTTTAAACTGATCTCCGTTGAGATGTGAGGAGGTTAGTTCCATATAAAGTGCAATAATACAGACTAAAAGTGATTCTGGCTTAGACTAAGCATTGCAGGTGGAGGTGGTAGGAATGTGTTAGGCTCTGAATGCATTGTAAATAGACTGGATCCCAAGTTTTATCAGTGGAGTTTATAGAGGCATGTGTGTGAGCTGTGAATGAGGGTAGGGGAGTGGGTGGTCAAAGTTTACTGGTGTGTGTCTGAACATTTGGAAGGGCAGACTCACGAAGAATGGGCATAAGGAAGATGGCGGGATTTATAAGGTACTATCTGCAGCTGAAGTGACAAGTTTAGTTTGAACATTAAATGTTATATGCCTTATGAACATCCAGAGGGAGACATTAAAAATGCATTATAAATCAAATCTGGAGTGCAAGGGAGGGGTCTAAAAGGACATATGAATTTAGGAGCCATCCATGTTTAGATAATATTTTAAGTCCTGAGATTAGAATAAAATTACCTGGAGAATAGCTGTACACATTAAAAATAAAAATAAATAAAGTGAATATTTACCACTTAATTTCAGTATAGGTGACTAGTTTTGAGCTATGAACTTTATACCCTGACTAATGTTATAAGACTTTGCCTCACTAGGTATTTGTATATCTGATATGTTTAAATTTTTTAACAATAATTTAATAATAATAATAATTTTAAAAATAATTTAAAGTTAAATTTTTTAAAATTTTATTTATTTATTTATTTGAGAGCAACAGACAGAGAAAGAGGCAGATAGAGAAAGAGCGCCAGGGCCTCCAGCCTCTGCAAACAAACTCCAGACGCGTGTGCCCCCTTGTGCATCTGGGTAATGTGGGTCCTGGGGAATCGAGCCTCGAACCGGGGTCCTTAGGCTTCACAGCCAAGCGCTTAACCGCTAAGCCACCTCTCCAGCCCAGAAATTGAATTTAACTGTCAAGTAGTTTGAATGACTCTATTACACTTAGCTAGGGTTCAGGTATGTTTGCCTCAAAGGTCTGAGGCCTCTTCATTATTCCATAACATGAGAAATATGAACACGACAGAGTGAAACAAGCTGTGGGAACATCAGCTGAGGAGATCTCAATAGTGGAAGGAGTATTTATGTCCTTTGAGTAGGCTGCACATGGCACTGACATCACAGGTGGGTGCCTCTCCTCCAAGCCTCAGCTACAGGGAGAAGTCTTTTAAAGGAAACCACTAGACGCATGACGTCTGATAATGGTCTCATAGAACTTCCTCCTCAGTTTCCTGAATTTAACAAACTCTCTCATCATGAATAAGCAGAAAATGCCTAGCTTAAGAGCAGAATAAGAGAGGAATTTATGTTTTAGCAACAAACACTGCATTTTAGGCAAACTACAGTTACCAGTTTGGGTGATCTTATGGAAAAGTGGACGAAATATTATATAAATTAGAGGAACAAATTTTATGACTTAAAACTAAATAGGAATCATTTGAAATAACACAAGGGAAAAAGGTGTTATACAACAGATATGACCCACAGAGATACTTAGGTATTTTTACAGTAATATTTTACCCTCATAAATATATTGGCCCTGAACAAAAACTTTTTGGTTGACTGTTGGTCTCAAGCTATGTTATCTTCACTGACTTCCCACAAGTGTTGTTATATTTTACCTCAGCAAAATAATGTGGAACAAAGTAGAGCCTGGTACACATCTTTTATTTTATCTTTTAACTCTTTTAACTCTTGCCGGCTGGAACTGAAAGCATTATTGTTATGACAAAACTCAGTAGAGGTGCAGAACTCCATACTGAAGAGTGAGTAGGAGCTAACAACTATGACAATGTGAAAATCTTCACATGCTCAAATTATGAAGCCACACATTGAGGTCACATCCTCATTATGGTTATGAGGAAACCAAGGAAGAAAAGTTGTTCTAGTGGCTTGTTAAGATTATATCTTGGTAGACATACCTGTGTTAGGCTAGTTGGAGTGAAACCTAGTGATAGTAGTTGGAGACATGGGATGAATGCAGGAAGATGAATGATTCCATTATCCTTTCTCATCTACCTTGCATATTTCCTATTTTGCAATGATTCACTCAAGGAGACCCATCCTTGGGGAAAGCATTCATGTACACATAACCAATGGAAGAATATTGTTAGGGAGACAGTGGAAGGTCAAATAGTAACACTATTCCGGAGAATAAAAAGGATTGCTTGTAGTTAATTTCTAATTTATTTTAATTTATTTATTTACTTATTTGAGGCAGAGAGAAAGAATGGGGAGGAGGGAGAGAAAGGGGGGGATAATGGGCATGTCAAGGCTTTGAGCCACTTCAAACTTCAGATGCATGCACCACTATGTGCACCTGGCTTACGTGGGTACTATGAAATCAAACCTGGGTCCTTTGGCTTTGCAGACAAGTGCCTTAACTTCTAAGCCATATCTTCATCCCTGTAGTTAGTTTTTGATGTTCCTTTTAGAGATATTTCTTCTTTATCATTTCACTCCTATTTTATAAATATGAATATATTTTATATCTTTGTATTTCATATTTATATTTTATAGTTTACCATGTATCGCTACACATCCACCAAAGTAACTGCCACATACTTGACATGCAACAGGTGCTTGTGAGAAGAAGCACACATCATCACCCTGTGGGCAGGTAAACATGAACACCAAGACTCGGATTCTGGGTTCTTCCTTTGGAAATTGTACAAGTCAAACTCACCTGTGTCTCCCTAGCTTTGTAGGTTGTAGTCATTTCTATACCCTCAACATCATGATGATCTGCTCTCTGGATGATTCGAGGACTAGGAACAAATTGGATCTAGATAACTAAAAAGTATGCAATAACATTTCTTATCATTTGTTTGGGTTTCTAGGCTATTCAGCCTCTCTCTCTGTTTCTTGGTTAGCTGAGGATATTAGCTAAATGTCAGAGACAAGGAAGTAGAGAGTTAAACTTAAAGAATAATATAAAGCATAAAAGACCAGGAGATGGAGCTAGGGGTAATCTGGAGACAATGAGTAAGCATTCTGCAAGGTTCTCTGACAGGACACATTTGAGAGACTGTCGTGCATGCAATGGGGGAGGCTAATAGGCAAGTAGAATTTCAGAGATATTTTTTTCTATGATAAGTGTTTAATCTTCCTTCAAAATTAGCCTATCAAGAATCCGAAAATATCTAAATTGTTCTCCAAGGCTTGGGGAACGTGTGTGTGAGTGTGTGTGTGTGTGTGTGTGTGTATGTGTGTGTGTGTGTTAGATTGTGCTGAGAAAATAAACTTTACATTCATTTCACTAATGTTTGGTCTTTCTAACATGTTACATGATTACTTAGTACAGATTGTGCATTACATGTTGCGTGCTCAAGGAACTTAGTTTGTGCTGAGAACCACAAATAGTATAGGTGCTACTGAAGGCAGAATTGGAACCAAGAAAATGTGAACATAGAATAATAGAATAGAATTAACAGGAACAATGGAAAAGAGGTCATAAATTTACCTAACAGTCGAAGATGTCTGACCCAGAAGTGGGAGAAGCAGATATTCCAAGTATAGGTTTGCCGGTGTGTTGTGTGCAGTGTAAGCTGAAAATAGTCAAATAATCTATTCTGAATTTCAAAGTAGATGTTTGATCCTAAGATGAGTAACTCCAGAAAACAAAAATGGATTGGGACTACTACACATTTCTTTGGTTTGCAATCTCTGACTGGTAATTAGTATCACCTACATTGTTCTCAGTGTTAGTACTTTTCTTTTGGCTAGGGATGGGTCTTGGAGAAAAAGCTATTCCTACTCTACATATGTTAAACTTTCTGTGTTGATCCTTTTTGACTTCCTGGGCAGTCTTCAGACTTGAGAGAAAAATGAGATGGAATCTCAAAGTCCCATAGCCAGAAGGCCTTGAGTTGTGTCTAATCCCAGGGCCTTAGTGGGAAGGCCTCACACCACAGCCCTCACCATGACACTGTCTCGCTGGACAGGGTCAGGGGACTCTCTGAACGGGGAAAAGGTCAGTTTTCTGTTGATATGCTAGCAGTTAGTTTCCAGTTGGGAAATATTTATAATTAAAAGCTGAAGTATTTAAGAGGAAAAAAAAAAAAAAAGGAGAAATGAAGGGAGAAGGACAGGAAGGAACAGGCAAGGGGAGATGGAGAGAGAGACAGAGACCTCGGCAATTTCCTCAGATTCACATTGAATATGCTAGACTAGCCCCCAAGAGAATATATACTTTTAAAGTACTGAAGACTGAGTTTGGTTCAATTTACCATGGTTTGTGGTTCCATTTAAGATTTTTTTTTTTTTCTTCTGGCCGTTGGGACGGTGTGAAAGTGTGCACATTCTGGCACTTTCAATAGAATACAGCATCATCATTGATTCCTTCCATCACTAGTCAGAGGCATCTTATGTGCTCATACTTTGTCGCGAGATGCAGTGTTTCCTCGCGAGACTTTGTGTGGTCTCAGGGCTTGCTCCTCTGTCCCAGTGGGCAGGAAAGTCCTGGATTCCTAACCAGGAGGGGCTGAGCTGCCCGACCTCCGACGGTTGGTAGTCGTCAGGGATGAATAATTTTTCTTTTTTCCTTAGTTTTTCATTTTATGTTGGGATTCATCCCATGCAATGGCACATAAATCAAGCAGCAGTTGTACTATTATGGTAATTCTCTTACTTCTTTTGCAGATGTGAGGTAAGGGTGGGGTGCCTGTGATGTGGAAATACTTAGGGTGAGATGGTGGAAACAGTACCAGTTTAAGCTACCGTTTAAGCTTATGTAAATGCATATGGTACAGATTTTCTTGCTAGGGCTTCAATACACAATTCTAATTTTAGTGGGTTATTTAAAAGAAGAGAGGCCCTGTGGTAAAAGTTTAGCAAGATGCTCAACACACAGTAACATTTAGGCTAAAATAAGACACTGAAATTAAAAATACTGAATTATTCTTTATCAAACAGTTCCTGCTGTAGAAATAGCACTCGAAAGATAGGAGAATTTTGAGGAACTCTTGATTGCTTAATCAGTTCTAACTGTTAAGACTTGTACAAGATTTTTCATTCTTGTTACAGATGAATGCTGCATATCTCACATTTAACTTTACACTTGGTTCTATTAGTTTTGCTTTGTACAACTGGAATTTTCTCTTCTCAGTTCACTAGCCTTTATTTAGGCACTTTATTATTATTATTTTTTGCCTATAATTTAGTCATACACATACAAATAATATTAGGGTGGCAAAAGTAAATTTATGGAATGGTGAAAGTATTACTCAAAAGTCTTTCTGATCGTTTTTTTCTGGAAAGGCTAGAGCTTGACAAAGATCACAATATCGTGGATCCTGCTAGTTGCTGCAGACAAGGTTTGTTTAGTTAGCTGATGATATTTGTTGAGTCTATTAAGGTGCAAACAATATCTGGAAATTACTCATGAGTCATAAAAGGGGCCATTAAGCTGCAGTACCACTCTTGGGAGTGCTCAGACTCTGTGCATCATCCTTGACTCTTCTTTATCTGATACCCCTCCTGCCACTGATAAATCCTCTTGGTTCTGTTATCATCATATGACATGGAACCTGACGCCTTTGTGTCACCACTGCCACGTTTAACTACTCTGGCCCAAACTACCAACCCCTTTGTTGGTTTATTGGAGTTGTTTTCTAAATGTAGGGAGAATTGAAAGTAGAAGATAGAGATGACACTTATATCTCTACATTCTTTTCCCTTTGTGGCGAGTCTGTGTCTACCTGTCTGTAAGAACACTTGGTTGCAAAAGCACAAATTAACCCAAACTCATATTCATAACATAGGAAAGAAACCATGGAAAACAGAATGCATATGCAGTAAGGCCTGGAAACTGTCCTGCCAGGAATGAAGATCCTCCTCTGTACTACATTCCCTGAGTCAATACTGGACGCTGTTGATTGGTTTTGGTGTGTTTGTTCCATCACTACATCTTTCTTCCAACAGTGGTGATTTCAGCTTTAATGAACATGAGGTCAAGCAAGCTGGCCAGCCCTACCTACTCCTAATTCAGGCCTATTAGGAACTTCATAACTAAATTCCAAATTCCCAGAAGAAAATTAATGGGTTTGGTTATTTATTTTTAATTTTTTTTTTATTTATCTATTTGAGAGAGACAGACACAGAGAGAAAGGCAGAAAGAGAGAGAGAGAATGGGCGCGCCGGGGCCTCCAGCCACTGTAAACGAACTCCAGATGCGTGCACCCCCTTGTGCATCTGGCTAACGTGGGTCCTGGGGAACCGAGCCTCGAACCGGGGTCCTTAGGCTTCACAGCCAAGTGCTTAACCACTAAGCCATCTCTTCAGCCCGGCTTGGTCATTTTTATATCTAGGGTTGAAAACCATGCCCCTTGGCTAAAACAGAATTGCCCAGACCCATTATTTCAGCAGGGTCTAGAGAACCCATTCTTAAAAGGAGTATGAACTAGGCAAGCTAACCAATTAACATCAATACTACAACTTGCCAATAATTTAAATTCAATACGCTTTTAAATGGTGTGGTGAATTGATGATTGTCCTCACAATCTGCTGGGACTTTATAAACTGAAATTAGTCAATAAAAATGAACATTAGCCAGCAATGTAGATTTTATCTACTTTCCAGGAAGTCTTTGCCAATAAATAGTTTCTTATTAAAAAAATGTTTTTCAGTTTCTACAACTAGCATCTAGCTGATCCTATCAAATCTGTACCATAGCTTTCGTTAATTTGGTTGCTATTATACCAGATAACGAAGTCAGGCTAATTCAGGATACATTTCTGATATTGTGCAGATTGTGCCTCATAATATAGCCTTTCTTTGTGTGTATTTATCCCCTTCCCCTGTCTCTGTCTCTCTGTGTTTGTGTTGAAATCTGTCTTTCATCCAGTAACTCCATATTTTTTAGTGTCACCCTGACTCAGCTTAAATGAATCTATCTATCTATCTGTATAACTTGACAGTGGAATGCCATCACATCATTATGCTCTGGTTTATTCTTCAGCAAGTAAGTAAAAAAGAATTCCATTTGGGAGACTGTCATTTGCCTAAAAGTAGCAAGCTGTGGAATTGCTTGAAATCAGATACTGATTCAGTCATTGGAATAAAACAGAAACTATGGTGAGAGTTTGTTACAGGTAAAGTTCCATGTTTTGTGTTAAATTTTAAAATAAACGGTATAAATTAGTCAATTTTTATTCTATTATAAACTGAAACATTTAATTATTTTTAAATCTACTTCTTAAATTTTCAGTTATTGAGGGTCTATTATTTTATCTTTGCTATTATGAAGGTTTAAAGGAGTTATTATTTTGTGTAAATGCATTTCTGGATATAATCTATGACACTCAAGTTTAGAAGAGATAAATTGTAACTTCACAAAGCTAATCTATATTCATCTTAAATGTTTTTTTTTTTTGTGTGTGTGCATTCTTTCATCTAGTAACTCAGTATTTTTTAGTGTCACCCTGACTCAGCTAAATGAAATCTATAACTTGACAGTGGAATATCATCACATTATTATGCCCTGGTTCATTCTAGGCATCTCCTAGCAACTGAAGTTTTGGCAATGTGAGACTGAGTTCCTAGTCTGATGAGAAAATAAGGTATGGAGCCGGGCGTGGTGGTGCACACCTTTAATCCCAGCACTTGGGAGGCAGAGGTAGGAGGACTGCCACGAGTTTAAGGCCATCCTGAGACTACATAGTGAATTCTAGGTCAGCCTGGGCTAGAGTGAGACCCTACCTCAACAACAAAAACAGAAAAAAAAAAAAAAAGAAAAAGAAAAAGAAAAGAAAAGAAGGTGAGTAAATTAGAAAAACAAACAACAACTCTATAGTCAAAAACAGGACTCCCACAACACATAACCCACAGCCCCATGGGGATTACAAGCAGCCCCACTGAGGAGGGAGTCCAGCAGAGTGAGGGCAGGGACGAGGGGAAAGAGGGAAACAACACATGATGTATCCATACAAAACATGTTGTTTATTTAAAAAAAGAGCTAAAAGAAAGAGATAGAAACCAAAAACATAATTTTATGAAAATAAGGCTACTACATACATAGGGGTAAGATGATTGAATAAAGACATAAATTAAAACAGGGACCTAACAAATTGGTGACCCTTTGCATAGTACCTTTCAATGCAATATTAGAACAAGAAACTGACATTTTTAATATACACTGAGTGCTAAGCAGTATAATACTAACTTTTTACATATCATTTCTTGGCCCCCATTTTAATCCACATTAAACCCTAGGAAGAAGGTAGTAGTATGCTCATTTTTATACATCAGGAATTTGACTCTTAAAAAAATTAAGGATTTTGCCCAAGTTTGCACGGATTACCTGAGCATGGATTGAAATTCCTGGCTGGCATACAGCAAAGCCTAGGATTTTTCCACTATGCCACAAGGCCTCTGAACAAATTACCCAAAGGATTTATTCCATACCTAGGTGAAAATCTAGAATAAGAAAAAAAAAATCTGAGGGGGCATAATCTCTCTGTTTGGCACCTTCTTCTATGGAGTCATTTACATATTTTAAAAATATTTTATTTATTTGTAAGGAGACATAGATAGATAGATGGAAAATAAGGACAGACAGGTAGACAGAAAGACACTAGGATCTCCTGCCCCTACAAATGAATTCCAGATTCATGTGCCAATTGTGCATCTGGCTTTATGTGGGTACTGGGGAATTGAACCTGGGCTGTCAGGTTTTATAAGCAATTGTGGTTAACTGCTGAGCTATCTCCTCATTGCATTTTTTTTTTAATTTTTTTATTTATTTGAGAGCGACAGACACAGAGAGAAAGACAGATAGAGGGAGAGAGAGAATGGGCGCGCCAGGGCTTCCAGCCTCTGCAAACGAACTCCAGACGCGTGCGCCCCCTTGTGCATCTGGCTAACGTGGGACCTGGGGAACCGAGCCTCGAACCGGGGTCCTTAGGCTTCACAGGCAAGCGCTTAACCGCTAAGCCATCTCTCCAGCCCTCCTCATTGCATTTTTAAGAAAGTTCTACCTGTAAATGTGATTTTCCAATGTTTCCCTTCCACATCCCTTCTAAAGCTCTTCTTCCTGTTGCCAGGATCAACCCCTTCTGTAGCATATGCTTGCCTGTCCCCAGTTCCAGGTCTTCCCTAGCCCATAAAAAGACCCTCTTGAGTCCTTGTGATAACAGACTTCTGTGGTGTTCTTGAGAGCTAGAAGGCCGTATCTCAGTGGCTCCTAAGTGGGTTCTAACCCAGGAGCTAAGGCGCTGGAACTCACTGTAGCACAGACCTTCTGCGAAATCAGTGGCCTTCTTGGATTCTTGCTTTACTAGTTTCACGAATGAGTTTCACAGATCACAGGAGGATGAAACAAATTTCAGAAGAAGTTGATTAGAGCTTGATAGAAAGGAAATACTCCTGTCAGTACAGTGGAAGAGGTCTCCAAGGAGACTGGGTTATTCATTTTGGTTAGTTTTTTTTTGTCTTGTTATGTTTTGTTTTTCAAGGTAGGGTCTTACTGTAGCCCAGGCAGGCCTGGAACTGACTATGTAGTCTCAGGGTAGCCTGGAACTCAAGGTGATCTTCCTCCCTCTGCCTCCTGGGCACTGGAATTAAAGGCATGGGGCTGCAGGCCCTGATGGTTAGGGTTTCTATGGAAGATAGCACAGGTTGAGATTTGCCAAACACCAGATTCACAGGCTGCTATGTTACATGGAACAGATTTCCCAGTTTCTAGGTGAGAAAGCCCACCCAGGTTTCTGAAATGTGGGACAATATTTCCAGAAATCTTAGGTAGGAATCAGTTTCTGTCATCTAGGTAGGGTGTGAGCTTAATCTAGAGATCTTTCCTGGAGGGTGTAACTTTCCAAGGAAGAAAGGAGATAAGGAAAACACCTGGCTTTCTGTAAGCCTAGTGACATTTCTAGCTTCTAGTCAAGGAGGAAAAAAAAATACCATTTACTTTTAGGGTTCTGTTACCCTGACTGCCTAGCCAGTTTCTGTCTCTGACCACTCGAAATAAGTTACTCCACCACTGATCCCATCATAACGTTTTGCAATTGATTATGTGTATGTCACCCCCTTGAGATTGCAAGCAAGATTTGCATTTTTGTTTCTTATATACCTAACACAATGTGTCACTCTGTATCAAATGTGTTTTAGAGAAATATATTAGTACATAAAAATTTTAGGGACCGGAGAGGTGGCTTAGTGGATAAGGCACGTGCCTGCGAAGCCTAAGGACCCAAGTTCAATTCTTAAGGTCCCACCTAAGGCAGGTGCACATGGTGGTGCATTTGTCTGGAGTTCGTTTGCAGTGGCTGGAGGCCATGATACACCCATTCTCTCTCTCTCATTCTCCTTCCCTGTCTCTCTTTCCCTTCCTCTCTCTCTCCTCCTTTCTCTGTCTCAAATAAATAAATAAATCTTTAAAAAAAAGAGTTTAAGGCTAGAGAGATGGCTTAGTAGTTAAGGCTCTTGCCTGTGAGGCATAAGGACTCAGGTTCTGTTTCCCAGTACCCACATAAGTCAGATGCACAAGGGAGCATATGTGTCTGAAGTCCTTTGCAGTGGCTAGAGGCCCTGGCATGCCCATTTCTCTCTCTCTCTCTCTAATTGAAAAAAAAATTTTTTTCGAAGTTTATTATCACATAGAAATAAAGTCTCCAAGTTTAATTTATTATCCCTTCCCTTTCGCCTCCGTGAATTAACTTCCGACTTCAAGAACGACGAAACCACAAAACAAAATTCTACAGGTTCCAAGTGGAATGCATGGACCCGGCATACGGAAGCTCGGTAGAGAACTACATTTCCCGAAAGCCACCGAGCTCCAATCGTAGCTGTCTGCTGACCGTTCTTGAAGGCGGGTCACATCACCGGGGCCGGGAGTGGCCAATCACAATGGAGAGGGAGGTGCCGCTTTTTCAGTGCGGAACTAACAAATCCTTGTAGCAGCGCCGTGGTGGCTTTTTGCAGGACCATGGCGACGGTGGGGAGTCATTAAAGCTTGAGATTGTCCTCTCGGCCTCGACCCCTTGTAGGAGTTTGCCTTCAAGGCTTTCTTACCGTTCCCACTCCCCACACCCCGTCCTCACCTGCCCCTTTGCCAGCCGGCCACCTGTCCCTGTTTGAACGCAGGCTCCCCTCCCGCCCCCATCCCCCAGCACGAACCTCTCCAGCTTGGCAAACTTGAATCAGTCATCTTTCTGTAAGCATCCTTGGGAGACTGGTCTAGAGAAGCAGCGGTCGGGTCTGAGCCAAAACTTCGCCCCAGTCTCCCATGTGACGAGCGGAGAAGAGGCTCGGAGGGTTTCTGCAGGACGACTTACGAGTAAATGACAGGGCGGGCTGGAGGTTGTAACAGCGGTTCGCGCCCCCACCCCACCCCCAGCCTCCCTGCAGACCGAATTCGGGGTGGTGTGTCACCCTTGTCCTTTGGTAACCCGTCCCTCTACGGCTACCTGCCCCCGGCAGCCTCATGCCACCCTCAGGAAGGATGCTGGGCTAATCGCACCCCCGCCCCCACCGGGGTGTCTGTCCTGGTACCTAGGGAGTCTGGCATCCTTTGGCCGACTGACATAATTCGTTAACTAGACGCTGTTTTCCAAAACCCACATCCAAACGCATCCAAAACAAAGCCCATCAGCCAGAGGCCAGGAGCTGCCCCAACGTCCCCCCCCCCACCCCCAAACCCCACTCCCTACAACCCAACCCCATTTAAAGACCCAAGTCCAGGCTTCTCGCTGGCTGGTGGGTTCTCCACGTATTTTATTTATTTATTTTTTTACTATGCTAGCTGCAGGAGGAAGCCGCTGTCTACTCTGGCAACCCGTTGGGGGTGTGTGTGTGTGGGGGGGGGTGGTGGTAGGGGGAGAAGCAGGGGGTGGGTTAGCGGTGGTGGTAGGGAGAAAATGCAATCCGCGTTTGGGATTTTCGCAGAGGGATAATTTCAAGCCCCGGGGCTTCTGGCGGGCCAGGAGGGTTGGGGGGGTGGGGTTGGGGAGGAGAGCGAGGGAAATGGAGAGGAGGGAGGGGGGGGCGGGCTGCGGCGCGCCCGCGCATGCGCACGGCGTCCCGGGCCGCTCCGCGGAGCCTCTCCCCCCCCCCTCCTCCCTCGTCCCCCTCCCCCGCCCGCCCCATCTGCCGCCACCGCCGCGGTCGGCGCTGTTCTCCGCGGCTCTGGCCGCTCGCTGCTCCGAGCGGGCGTTGGTGGAGTGTGTCGGGGCGCCCTGGTCTGCAGAGGCGACCGAGCTCGAGAGAGAGAGAGAGAGAGAGAGAGAGAGAGAGTTAGAAAGAAAGAGAGAGAGAGAGAGAGAGAGAGAGAGAGAGAGAGAGAGAGGAAGAGGAGAGGGAGGGAGAGGAAGGGAGCGCGGCTCGCACGGGCCAGGGCCGGAGGGTCGGCAGCCCCGGGCGCGGGGCGTGCGATGCCGGGCGCGCGGCGGCGCTGAGCGTTCGGGGAGGGCCGCGCGCAGCGAGCGCCGGGGCGGCGGCGGCGGTGGTGGTGGGGAGGGGGGGCCCGAAGCCGACGCCGTAGCGGGCGAGTGCGGGGCCCGGGTCGGGGGTGGGGGGAGTCCGGGGGGGGGAGGGCAGCATGGACGCGGAGGCGGCTCGGGGCGGCGGTAGGGCGCGCAGCCCGCCCGCGGCCAGGTGAGGCTGGGCGGGGGTGTCGAAGCGGCGGCGGCGGCCCCGGAGGACCCGGCGAGGGTGTGTGTGTGTGTGTGTGTGTGTGTGCGCGCGCGTGTGCGCTGTGCGTTGTGTGCGGGGTGGGCTGGGGGCAGCGCTGGTGGTCGCTGGCGGTGGCCGCTGCGCTGTCGTCGTCGTCGTCGTCGTCTCGGCGGCGGTGGCCGCAGGATTTCCTGTTGGGATTATCTCCCGCTGCTCGCCGCCCGTCCTGCCTCCCGGCGCGCCCGCCACTCGGCGGCGGCGGCGGCTGCTTGGTGCGCCCCGGCTGTCTAGCTCGTCCCACCCGGCGCACCTCGGCGCGACCATGAGGAAATTCAACATCAGGAAGGTCCTGGACGGCCTGACCGCCGGGTCGTCGTCCTCCGCCTCGCAGCAGCAGCAGCAGCAGCAGCAGCCCGCGGCGGCGGCGGCGGCCGCGTCGTCCGGGACCCGCGAGCCCGAGATCACCGAGACGCTCCAGTCCGAGCACTTCCAGCTCTGCAAGGTGAGCCTTCCCGCCGCCGTCGGCGTCCCGGAGCTGCGGGCGGCTTCGTCCCGGCTTCCCCCATCACCCCCCCCCTCCCACCTCGGGCTCATCAGGGACCTTCGGAACTCTTCCTGGATGGACAGACGTCCCCTTGGTTGGTGGGTGGGTGCAGTGGGTGGAGGGGACATTGAAACCCTCTCTCTCTTCCTTGATATCCACCCTCCACTCCCCCCCCCCCGCACCCCTTTCCCGTGCCAGAAGCTGCACTTGTTTCGAGGCTGCGGTTCATCCGCATCCTGACACTGCCAGCTACACAATCCGCCTGATACTTTTTCTGTGATCGTAATCATCCACCGGCTTCGACGTGTCCTTTGCGAACAGTGTCGGACGAGCATTGTTTGCCGGGCCAAGTAAACCTGTTCCACCAGGTGTTTTGCTCATCACTTTTTCCCTTCGAATCTGGGATGAGTGGAGTGGCTTTGCAAGGAGGAGTCACGCACGGTTCTCTCTGGCAAGCAGGGCGTTTTGGTTAGAAACTTAGGGCTGGGGTTTTGTTGTTGTCATTGGCCTGTTGATGGCACGGTAGTTGTCACAGCCTTCTGTAATTCAGAAAGAATGATGCAGCGAATTAATTCGCCAGCTGTTCAGTGAGAAGTACACACTAGCCTCCTTGTTAATGCTGCTTCAAGTACAGCCATGCATTTGTCTGTCAGTTGCTTAAAGGGTCTCCATATACTTTTTTGCTTTAATTTCCTAAAATAATTATGGATTTAGTAGTAAACTGTTAAAAATATTTTTGAGCCCATTTTTCATTCTGCTATAATTGCAGATCGTTGCGTTACAGGTTTAATAATTGTTTGGACAAATCATTTACTTGGACAGTTAATTATTTAACAGCTTTGTCTTAGAAACCCTTGCATTTAAAATCAAAATAAAGGTTTGATGGGGTATTCCTCTTCACATTCACTTGAATCACGTTTTACAGCAAATTTACAGGATTTCAGACCGCTATAAACTTTAGTAACTTGGCAACAAACGTGCTAGTTTACACTATTAACAGGACATTTTCCTTTGCAGAATACAAGTATTTACAGAAGCAGAAATTAACATGCAACCTTGGATCGATCTTTATCTCACGTTCTGTGTTCTTAGGGTTGGTCTCACTTTGTTTTTTGAAGCAGTGTATAGATAGATATGTGTGTGCTTTGTGTATAGGACAGTTATTTCTAATTCTAATACCTGTATTGACTGTTCTATTTTTAAATGCTGCTTGCTGCCTGGGTTGCTGTGATGTCACTTGTGCATCCCTAGACTGTTCGCCATGGATTTCCCTATCAACCCTCGGCCTTGGCCTTTGATCCTGTTCAGAAGATCCTGGTGGTGGGAACTCAGACTGGTGCTCTAAGGCTGTATCCTTTCTTTAATTTTAGTCCTCAATTTTTGCTTTATTTCCCCCAGTCCTTCTGTATTGTGATTTAGTTCCAGTTTTTTGTCCTCATTCAATCCCAAGGGAACAATGCAATCAGGTATTTGTTATGAGAAATTCCGTGGTGTTGTCTTTTCCTTATTATGCATATTTTCCTGTGGAATGTAGCTGTGGTGGTTCTCGACTATCTGTGGTACCTGTACATTAATCAAACTATGAGTCTAAAGTTTTGTTATAGTGACTACTTTATAAGGAGCTAGAAGTTTCTAAGGGGAAGCACATCCACACATGTTAGTGGTCTGTGGAATGGGGTGTGTGATAAATGAGATTTAAAGAAAATAGTGCACTTTTGCATTGGTTTTTAAAATACTTTGTATACTAGATGCTGAACGTAATGCCTGTTTATTACTCTAATGAATTCAAGATTGGATTTCCATTTGTTTGTTTCACATATAGACGTCTCCCTAGGGGGAAGAAATTAACAGAAGAAAAATTAGCCAATTAGCTTTTTATAAATAGATAGGAAGAGTTAATACTCCAACAGATTTTAGACTAGGAAATTGTTTTGTAAAATGCACAGGGATAAATGTAGTCTGTTGATATATTTTTCCTCCTGTAGTCTTCATTTGTTCTGTATATGTAAAAGCCATTGTCATTAGTACATTAAAGTATTGGTAGAGAAAAATTATTTTTCTGGGTTATGCATGAATCATATAGATTTGTCATGAGCAAGTTTTTTCAAATACTTCAAAAGATTTTTTTCAAGAACTTTATTTTGATTTGAACCATGCAGTCTTTCTTGCTTTCTCGTTTTATACTACTTAGCTTCACGTAAATGTGTGAATACTGTTGCAGGGACATTTAAATGCATACAAGTATTCTTATTTTTAAACAATTTTTTTTAAAAAAGAAAATACTTCGCTCTTGGGTCTGTAGCCTATCTGCTTTCTACCTACTTGAGCACCTGCCTATTTAGGTAATAAATAGGAGAATCACTAGATTATCTCACTAGACAATCACTATTGGCCAAAATAATAGAGCGGGAGAAAACTTTTACTTATTTAGTATTTTAGATTTATCAGCATTTGAGTTAATTGTGTGCTAGGCATTTTATGGATAATTTTTCAAATATTTTAGAGGTTCTACTATATGACATTAGGATATGCCTCAGATTGGATTCCTGATGTAGTAGATTGCCTTCCAACTGCTAACAGAAGTTTTCAAGTGAAGGCTACCCCACACACAGAGTAAATGCTAGTAATGCCATCCTATTTTTCAGTGGTCACATCTACAAAGTCTATTTTAGTTTTCTGAAGATAGTAATAATTCTGTCAGTATTCAGCCAAACTTTGAAGGGAGTATCAAGACTGCATAGTCTTGTACCAGGACTCTTTGAAATGGAAAGATTTATTCCCCCAAATTCTCAACTGGACTGAATAAAATACCAAAGCAAGAGAAAAGTCGAATATAATCAGTTATTTTTAAATTATCTTGCTTTTCTTTTTAATATTTTTATTTATTTGCAAGCAGAGAGAGAGAGAGAGGGAGAGGGAGAGAGGGAGGGAGGGGGGGGGGAGAGAGAGAGGGAGAGAGAGAGAGAGAATGGGCATGCTAGGGCCTCCAGCCACTGAAAATGAATTCCTGATGTATGTACCACTGTGCATCTGGCTTTATGTGGGTTCTGGTGAATGAACCCTGGTCGTTTAGGCTTTGCAGGCAAGCACCGTAAATGGCTGATCCATCTCTCCAGCCCCTTGCTTTTCTTTTAATTGAGTTCATTTTTTAACAAAACATTCTCTCTGTGATCACACCAGGCCTCTGAAAAACCATAAGTTCATTCACTTGGGCTGATTTTATTGTACAACAAAATTCTATTGCTTTTGAATAATTAGCGCACACATACCAAAGATATCAAGTTAGTTGTTAATTAAAAGTAAGCATCAAGGGCTGGAGAGATGGTAAGTGGTTAAGGTGTTTGCCTGCAAAGTCTTAGGGCACGGGTTCAATTCCCAAGTACCCACATAAGCCAGATGCACAGGATGGCACATGTGGCTGGAGTTTGTTTGCAGTGGCTAGAGGTCCTGGCATGCCCATTCTATCTGCTTCTTCCCTCCCACATCTGTCTCTCCAATATATATATATATATTTTATATATATAATATATATATATATTTTGTTTTTTTGAGGTAGGTCTCACTCTAGCCCAGGCTGACCTGGAATTCACTATGGAGTCTCAGGGTGGCCTTGAACTCACGGCAATCCTCTTACCTCTGCCTCCCAAGTGCTGGGATTAAAGGTGTGTGCCACCACGCCCGGCTAAATAAGTACACTTTTTTTAAGTATCTAGTGCTCACTGACTTTTTCAGTTAGACCAGCTGACCAGGGAGTCCCAGTTACCCTCTTGACTCCACCCCGTCGGTTCTGGGGTTACAGGTTTTGTGGCCATGCCTGACTTTTGTTAAGTTCCTCAAACACAGGTCTTCTTGCTTGTACATCAGGTGCTGAGCAGTCTTCACAGCCCTGCAGCTGTTTTTTTGTGTGTATTTTTTAATACTTATCTATGTTCTCATATTAGACTCTTAGTCTAATATATTTGCCTTAAAATGTGTCTTTAGGACAGAATACTTTATTTTTCATTTAGTGTGTGTATATAGGGTGTGTGTATGGTCATAAACGTCACGGTGCATGCCTAGAGATCAGAGGACAACTTAGATGTGTTGATCCTGTCCTTGCAACTGTTCCCCAAAAATAACTTTTTTATTTTTAAAAAAACTTTTATTTGTTTGAGAGAGAGAAATTGGTAGATGATAGATAGATGAGAGAGAGAGAGAGAGAATATCAATGGATGTGTCAGGGCCTTCAGCTGCTGCATATGAACTCCAATGCGTGTGCCACCTGTGCACCTGGCTTATGTGGCATGTGGAGAATCAAACATGGGTCCTTGGCCTTGCAGGCAAGTGACTTAACTGCTAAGCCATCTCTTTAGCCCTACAAAACAGCTTAAAATATTTTATTTATTTGAGAAAGAGGGAGAGAAAGGCAGATAGAAAGAGAAAGGGCAGGGCAGGGCTTCTTGCCACTGCAGATGAACTCCAGACACATAAGCCACTTTGAGCATTTGTCTTCACATGAGTACTGGGGAATTTAACCTGGACCATCAGGCTTTGCAACCACCTTTTAACTGCTGGGAAATCTCTCCAGGCCCACCATTTTTGAGACAGGGTCTCTGTCATTGCTTTGCCGTTAGAAAGGCCAGCGTAGCTAGAGTGTGAGCTTTGGTGTTCCCTGGTCTCCCTTCCTGTCGTCTGCAGTGCATTGCTCTGCTTCATCTTTGCAGGGTTGTTAGGGATCAATCTCATATCAGTAGTTTTGTGAAGCAAGTGCCTTCAGTCCGTGAGCCATCTCCCCAGCCCCCAAGAAAACATTTCTTTTCCTTTTATTAAGTATATATCAAAAAAGTAGATATCTTCCCAAGTAGAACTACAAGAATTCCAAATGTAGATATATTTGGATAATAGAGTATCTTCCATTAATGTTGGAGGTCTATACTGAGTTGATTATTCTACATGGAGTACAAAATAAAGGAAGCTCAAAGCACTGGTTAGGAAAGATATGTATGTCTAATGTTTGCAGATAAGGATTTGTGGCTATTAGATTACATAAAGAATACTTAATCAATAAAGAGAAAACATATTTTATATAATCAGTGAAAATAAAATGTTTTGCTGCATTAATATATAACAAATGACTGATGATAGATGGCATCATCCATGTGTTTATTACTTGACTTTACTGGCTTCTGGAGAAGATGTGAAGTTGGAGTGTACTTACAGATAAGAAACAGGAAAGTTGTTTTTTGTTGTTGAGACTGTCCCATGTAGCTTCCCTTGAACTTCCTAGTCTGTGTAGCAGAAAATGACCTTGAACTTTTTCTGATCCTACTTCCTCTACCTCCAGAGTGCTGGGATTACAGGTGTGAGAAAAGCATAATTTATATACCAAGTCATGCAGTAGTAATGGAAGTTTATTTTTTTGCTGTGTAAAAATACATAAAATTTGATTTTTATCAGCAAGCAAGAAATCAAGTTGGGATAAAATATTCCATTATCCATTTGTAGATGGATTAATAGAGAGAGAGAGAGAGAAATAAGTACTGAGGAATGACAGTATTTTTTTTTTTGACTTAACAGTCTATTTTCATTTTTCACCCTTATAGTCAGAATATTTACAAAAATACTTTAAACATGCTTTAAAATAAAACCCAACCAATATTCAAAGCAAAAGCTCCACGATGTATTGTTTCAGGTGTGTTATTACCATGTATGCCCTCACCCCATTTATTAAGCTGAAAAAGGTCAAGCAATTTCAAGTTCATAAATTTTGCCCAACTACATGGAGAGAATGTGTTCCAAGTTAGGAGATAGCATGGCTGTTGAGAGATGTCTCCCTAGGGCACATGTGCTATTGTAAGGAAGGGTGTCTTCCATAAATTTGAATGCGGCCTTCTAGATCTTCTAGTGGTGGCTGGTTTAGTCTCTTGATTCTAATGATGTACTCCAGGAGGTAGAGTCAAGTTTATTCTAATGATGTACTGCAAGAGGAAGAGTCAAGCTTCCTGATCCCTCTTTTGCAGGCTTGCATTAGCTACATGTAAGACTTAGGAAAGCATTCCAAGCTGAAGGTGGGGAAACCTGCTTGAGGGAGAAACCCCATTCCAGCATAAACTCCCCTTAATCCTATTGCAGAAACTGTTTTCACTCTGGGGACAGTGAGTCCTTGAAGTTCATGGTCAAGATGATATCCTAAGAGGCTTCCTTTGAGAGTTTATTCACAAGAGAGAGCCTTCTGACCACTTGCCTTTTATTACATTTCTAACAGCTGCTCCATTTCCTCTAGGATTACTGAAAAATCATTGACTTGGTCATTACATGAGGTTTGCTGTTCCAGAAATCGGATCTTTTCTTCTTCTTTAATTTCAACTTTACCTTGAAGGCCTGTAACTCCTCCATCTGCTTTTTGGCACTTTCATTAAAAGTCTTCAGTTCATCTTTCAAAGTTTCTAACAGCAACATGGAGCCCGTATGATCTGTAGTGGATTCCTGCTGTGACTCCAGGGTCTCATTGCCTGGGTTGAGGCCTTTGCTCTCCAGAATTGCTGAACAGTTACCCTGAAACTTCTCCAGCAGCTCCACTTTCTGGGTTAGGTCCTTCAGCTCTTCCTGTGTTTCAGTCAACTTCTCATGCAACTGCTTGTTGACCGCCTCTAAGGGCTGGTTCTTATCCTTGAGCTCTTCCTCTGGTTTTGCTTACTCAATGGTTTATAGCCCTTTCTGACATTCTTCCTGATAGCAGTCTCAGTAGCTTTTGTCTGCCCGTTCTCTTGTCTCGGTTTGGTGACTTTTGTTACATCAGTCTCTGAATCTCCTGGATGAAGATGTCTGGATACATCAACATCTTTTGCTTTAATTGGTAATAGGCTCTTAGAAGTGGCTTGAGTCTGCGTATCTGCAGGCTGGCTGCTGCTGCTCCGCACCGAGGCCATGCTGTACGCCTTCTTGACCACACTGGTCATTGTAACGGGGTGGTCCGCCTGGGCCCTGGAAGGTGCAAGGTGGACGTTTTTAGAGCCGGACTCCCGGGCCCATGCAGGGGTGGGGTGGGGTGACCCACACTCCGGCAGCCCATCCGGCCCACGCCCCAGGCCCAGTCCCTCTCACTGTCCCTGGAGCCTAACTCAACAGTAGTTTTAATAATTATATTGCTTTCGAGACTTCTGGTTTACTATGCTATAATTGCAAATTGTTGTAAAGTCAAATAATCCTGGACTCTTCTGATATTATTTATTCATTTAATTTTTTTGGGTTTTTGATGTAGGGTTTTTTTTCAAGGTAGGGTCTCACCCTGGCTTAGGCTGACCTGGAATTCACTATGTAGTCTCAGTGTGGCCTTGAACTCATGGTGATCCTCCTGCCTCTGCCTCCTGAGTGCTGGGATTAAAGGTGTGCCACCACCATGCCCGGCTTGAGGTAGGGTTTTAGTCTAGCTCAGGCTGACCTGGAATTCACTGTGTAGTCTCAGGTGGCCTTGAACTCACAGCTCTGCCTCCCAGTGCTAGAATTAAAGGTGTGTGCTACCACGCCTGGCATGATCTTATTTTTAACATACAATTTTGCCTAAAAACAATGAGGAAAAGAATGGTGGCATTTTATATATTGATATTTAAGAGACTAAGGCAAACATATAGTTTGATATGTACTGAATGTGCAAGAATTTGTTTTTAAAAATCACCAAGCAAGGGCTGGAGGGATGGCTTAGTGGTTAAGGTGTTTTTCTGCAAAGCCAAAGGACCCATGTTTGATTCTCCAGGACCTACATAAGCCAGATGCACAAGGGGACACATGCATCTGGAGATCGTTTGCAGTGGCTGGAGGCCCTGGTGCACCCTTCTCTCTCTCTCTCTCTTTCTCTCCGTCATTCTCTGTTAAATAAATAAGTAAAAATAAAATACTTTTTAAAAATCACCAGGCAAGCTGGGTGTGGTGGCTTATGCCTTTAGTCCTAGCACTTGGGAGGCAGAAGTAGGAGGGTCAACATGAGTTCGAGGACACCCTGACACTACATAGTGAATTCCAGGTCAGCCTAGACTAAAGTGAAACCCTACCTTGAAAAACCAAAAACAAGAACAAAAAAAACAAAATCACCAAGCAAATTATTACAAAATAACCCTCCCACTTATTTATTGTCTTGATTTGTGGGAAATTCAATGTTACAGACAGTGTTGATTTTGATGAGGCATAGGGCCTTAGTTTCTAATATAATATTAAGTACTGGCTTGCAAAATCACTTTTATGCACTAGTTTCATTTAACAAGTACTTATTAAGTGTCAGATTATAATGGATTATAGATTGTAGCCTGAATCTAGTTCTTGTCTTTTCCCTAAGAATTGCATGTCTTTGAGTTAATTTCCTTTTACTTTAAAACGTGAAGGTGCTATGTCAGAGAATTCTGATGTCATGTACCTACTTCTGGCTCTAGGCGAGCAGTTCAGAAAAGGAGGAGGAGGGCTGCTTACAGTGCTGCCTTCCACACACAAAGTGGCCTTGATGTTCACAACCTTACAGTGGCTGATGCTGCCTACACTTGACCTACATCACAGGAGGGAAAAAATGATGACATCACAATAGAAGGGAGAGGAAGAGGGAGAGAACAGGAGCACCAGGGCCTCCAGCCTCTGCAAATGAACTCCAGATGCGTGTGCCACCTTGTGCATCTGGCTCATGTGTGTCCTCAGGAATCAAACCTGGGTCTTTTGGTGTTGTAGGCAAGTGCCTTAACCACTGAGCTGTCTCTCCAACCCTTAGAGTGTTTTTTAACATTTATTTGAGAGAGAGGCAGATGGAGTGAGCAAATGGACACGCCAGGGCCTCCAGCTGCAGACAAACTCCAGATGCATGTGCTGCCTTGTGCATCTGCCTAATGAGTCAAACCTGGGTCCTTATGAATCAAACCTGGGTCCTTTGGCTTTGCAGGCAAGAGCCTTAACTGCTAAGCTGTCTCTCCAACCCCAGCATTAGAGTGTTTTGACTATTTGTTTTATTTTACACAAGATAATTATGCTACTGATAGAAAGATTTGTAAGTGACTTGAGATAATTAAAAGTGAAATAAATTAGTTTAACTACACTGGAAATTAGCCCAATTTATATGAAGTCTTTTTTTTTTTCTTCATTCTTTATGTTCATAAAAAAATTCTAGACTTTGGGAGTTCTGGCTGTAGAGGAGAATCAAGGCCCTGAACTTCTTTTGCACCCTGACTCCTCAGTCTGGTCACCAGTCCAGAAGGCCTTGCATTAAAGGAAGGAACAGCACAGTGTGTGATGATGCTTACATGGGTTACTGCAGCCTGAGGGTTGGAACGCTGGCTGCAGAAATAACCAGAGCTGGAGCTGCTGAGGAGCAGTCTGTTTTGTGAAGGGGAGCAAAGTGCGGTAGAGAGCACATGGAGCTCGGAGAAGACACCGTACCTGGTAGGAAGTCAGAGCTAAGTGTTGTCAGCTATCTGTGTAAGAGTTTCCAGCTCTGTAACCTTACAAGTTCGTTCTCCGTGGGTGATTTGGGAATTTGTTGGACTGTGCTGGTCTAGAGTGTTCTGATTGAGTTTTCTGAGTACCTATTACACAGATGACGAGTCGACTCCATCCCAGTGTGACTCTGTACTTTGTATCCCTTGCTTGCATACTAGTCTTTTAGTAGGTGCATGGTACTTACAGAAATGCTCAGGAAAGAGTGTGTGAGTAAAGAAGCATTGCTTTGCTTGACTGCTAACAGGTTAGAACATTTTCTTTGTATACTAGGTAAGGTCTCATGACACTGGAAAGTTGGGCGTACTTTAATACTATTAAAATGTAACTTTCCTTCTTGGGTATTAATAATCAAAGTACAAATTCGAAGTGAACTTTAGAAATAATAAGTTTTCAATCACATGGTTTTGTTAATTTTTATGTAAGAGGCTTAGTATAAAGACCATTTTCCTTGAATTGCTAGTCTGTAATTGATTGCTAAATTTGATAATTATAGAGTAACTTTGAATAGTAGTAACTGGTATTATATATGTAAATACTTGGACTTCATTCTAAAAGATTAGCCTTGTTGGTTGTTCCATTAATTTGGTTTTAATGTCATGCAGTAGAAGAGACACATTATTTACAAGAAGACAGTGAGTTATCAGACTGTTAGTATTGATTAGCTTTGCAGTATTTCACAGAGAATTTTCTGAACAGATTTGTCATGTTGACATCATCAGAGCAGGTATACTTAGTGTCATGGACAGCAGATTAAGGAAATGGGTTTTTGATTTGACCTACAGGATGAGTATATAGGGCTGGAGAGATGGCTTCGTGGTTTAGGCACTTGCTTGTGGCACCTAAGGCCCCAGGTTTGATACTCTGGATGCACATGGTGGCTCATGTGTCTAGAGTTCCTCTGCAGTGGCTAGAGGCCCTGGTGCATCCATTCTCTCTCTCACAAATGAATAAATAAATAAAAATATTTAAAAGATGAGTGTTATGTACTGATGTGAAGAAAGCATTTTACTGTTTACTTCCTTTTAGATTTGAATACCTTTTATTAAGATAGTTTTTTTTTTTTTTTTGGTTGGGGTTGGGGGGTTAAGGTAGGCTCTAGCTCAGGCTGACCTGGAATTCACTATGTAGTCTCAGGCTGGCCTCCAGCTCACAGTGATCCTCCTACCTCTGCCTCCCGAGTGCTGGGATTAAAGACTTGTGCCACCATGCTCTTACCTGCTGAGACATTTTCCCAGACTGATACAGAAATAAATAGAATAGGAGGGAGTGATCATCAATTTATCAGTGTATCCATCCATTTTCAGATTCAGCAATTCTAATTGTTTTACTGTCTTAGTCTTCTTGTTTTCATTTTAAAGAAATTTTGAGCGGTAATTCTGTTTACCATACGCCCTTTTCTTTTACTTGCAGCCACGAGCGGAAGATGTAAGCTGTGGGGAGGAGGTTGGGGATGGTATTGCGGACATAGCTCACTGCTTATTGCTCAGTGTTCCAGAGCGAGAGTATGTGCAGTGATTCTGTAAGTCTAGGGTACTCTCTAGCCATAGGTTTCTTTGTTTAGATTATCCGGAATCTAAATTGCTTTATTATTCTTCAACTTATATCATGTAGACTTTGAATGTCCAAACAAAACCCTTTGGATGTTGTAGATACAGTATTGAGTGTTTTTTTAGATTTAACTGTGAAGAATGTTCCTGTTTCTGAAATGATGTAGCACAGGCCAAAATGTTGAACAGAAAGAGCCAATGTCCACTATTTTATCAGGAACCCAGAATAAGGCAGTCCTCAAGGTGCAGATTACAAAATCAAGACCGAGGGAACATACAGATGCCTGTCAAATCAAGCTGCCGTGTGTGTGTGTGTGTGTGTGTGTGTGTGTGTGTGTGTGTGCGCGCGCATGTGCATGTGTGGGTGGGTGTGCATGCCCCCACACTTAACCTGCATATACTTAACGTTATTAATGTTTGTCTTCAGGATTAAGCAGATATTTTCTGCAAAAGGCTAGTTAGTAAATTATTTCAGTCCATGTCAGTTTTGGGATGACTATGCATCTTCACCGATACATAACACAAAACATCCATGGACTACATGTAAGGGTCAAGGATGTATTTCATAAGACTTCAGTTCTACAGTCAGGCTGGTTAGATTTGGGCCCCAAGCCATAGTTGTCTCTTCCTTCAGTTCATCAGGCCACCTTGCAGTTGCATTGTGTATGTGGAAGAATGTTCAGGAGAGAATTACTACTGAGAATTCTATATTAACGTTGACTAAACTATACTTTTTTATGCCCATTGAAATTTTACCTTAATAACACATAAAAAACAAGTAGGATCAGTAATTGTTTTTTTAAGAAATATTTTTTATTTCTTTTTATTTATTTGAGAGAGAGAAAGAGGCAGGTACATAGAATGAATACACCAGGGCCTCTAGCTGCTGCAAATGAACTCCAGATGCATGTGCCACCTTGTGCATCAGGCCATAGGTACTGGAGAATCGACCTTGGGTCCTTAGGCTTTGTAGGCAAGTGCCTTAAGCACTGAGTTCTCTCTCCAGCCCAGGATCAGTATTTTTATTTATTTATTTTTGAGGTAGGGTTTTGCTGTAGGCCAGGTTGTCCTGGAATTTACTATGTAGACTCAGGGTGGCCTAGAACTCATGGGAGTCCTCATACCTTTGCCTCCCAAGTACTTGGATTAAATGTGTGTGACCACACGCGGCATCATCTTTTTAAACAAAGTCCAGACATATGCACCACTTTGTGCATATGGCTTACATGAGTTCTAGGGAATTGAACCTGGGCCTTTTTGCTTTGCAGGCAAGATCCTTTACCATTAAGCCACCTCTCTAGCCCCAGTATTAGTAATTCTTTTTATTAAACTATTTTATTTATTTATTTGAAAGAGGGAGAGAGATGTAGATAAGAGAGATAATGGGCACACTAGGGCCTCCAGCCACTGCAAACGAACTCCAGACACATGTACCCCCTGTGTTTCTGGCTTACGTGGGGCCTTGGAAATCAAACCCGGGTCCTTAGGCTTCACAGGCAAATGCCTTAACCGCTAAGCCATTTCCCCAGCCCTAGTATCAGTGATTCTTAATGACACATATCAACATTATAGAATACTAAATTATGTGCATGTCTTTTTTGATCCTGGGAAAGAGGCATTATCTTTCTGTTGAATCATAATTCGAATTATAATAAAGCTGCTTACCTAGGCGTCCTTTGAGAGGAGTTCAGTGATCATTTCTGTTACTTTAGGGTTTTCTTGTTCTAGACCTTTACTTCCTAAATTTAATTAAAAATAGATTTTAATTTTGTGCCACTTGCGATGCTTAATATTTTCATTCACATCATACACACACGATTAAATTTATATAGATCACTTTATGAAGCAAATAAAAGCACTTCACTTTATCATATGTTGTGTACTCAGTACACGATATGATTTACAAAATATGGCCAGAATTGGAAATTATATGGTCAGTATTAAGTTGTTTTAAAACTAGAGTTTTCATAGTGGTTTTGGGTTTTGTTTTCCTTTCAAACACGTAGAGTCTAGATGTTTTGAAGCTGGGTTCAACGTGGCTAACAGTCTTCATAATAAGGACAGCTCTACTTTTCCTGCCATGGGAGTTTGCCGAAGTGGGGAATCAGCCTGGAGGCTGTGGGCCCACAGTCCTTTTGGCTGAGTTGTTTCCCTTTGCATATTTTTTATTTTTGTCTTTTGAAAAAGGAAACAGATTTCTCCATATATTCCGTCTTTGCACTGTGTTTTTCATAATGCAGTACATTTTCTGTTAATGTTCATATTGCTGCAGTCACAAAAAAGAAAGAAAAAGAAAACTTGGCTATTAGGCAGCTGAGAATGAATGCTAGGAAAACAGATTATATTTAAAATAGATTATATTATATTTAAGAATGTACACTCCTTGTTGATGTAATGTAGACAGCTATTATTTATGACTGTATTTCTTAATAGTCTTAGTAAGTAGCTCATTTACAAATATAAAATTAGACCAAAAGCTGCTCTAAAATGCTGTTAATACAAGTATAATTTATTTTGTCCTCTTCAGATATAATCTTAATTCTAAAACTGTGAAGGAGAATGAATACATTTAACCACTCTATTTTATTTATAAGTAAAAATGTAAAACAATATGCACAGTGGTAGCTAGAGGCCAATTTCAGCACAGTTAACACAATTGCCTTTAAGTCTAGATGCTGAAATTACCTTATTCACTTAGTCTTAGCCGAAAGGCAAGGGAGCAACCTCAGGTTCAGTACCGTCTCAGTGCTGGTTGTACCTTATAAAGAAGCAGGTGACTGACCTGATTTTCAAACACTATTGGAAATGTCTTATAAAAATACTAAACTTTATTTAGGAAGTTTTATAATTACCAATTATTATTATTATTTGTTATGATTATTACTGTGATTTCTGAGACATCTCGCATGGTAACCCAGACTGGCCAGAGCACACTGGGTGGCCCAGTTTGGTCTTGAATTCCTGGCAGTCCTCCCATCTCAGCCTCTAGATTACCTAGACCGCAGGGGTGAGCCCCACACCTCGCTCAGCTAAGGAAGTTTTCAATGACCTGTGTTTCCTTCTTGGCTATTTTTAGCCTTTTTAAAAGATTTTTTTTTTCTGCAGAAATAGCGCATGTTACAGTTGCCCCACATGACAGGTTAAGCAGAATGTCGCAATTGTGCAGCAGCAGTAAAATTAAGCTTGTTCACCCTTGTAATTGTGAGGATGTGGCTGCCGTCACTATTTGATATGTTAACTTTTTAAATAGATGATTTCTAAGAGCATTTCCAGCTTAGATTCCTCATATATTCCTTGTCCACATAGTGACTGGTTTCTGGTATTATCAGTATCTCCCACTGGCATCTGAGGCTATGGTTTACATTGGGGTTCCTTCATGGTGATTTGTACAGTTTGACAATATGCACTATTATAAAGAACAGTTTCAGTACTCCACACTCTCTCTGGGCTCTGCTCAAGCATTTTTATCTCCTTAACCCACAGCCTAGCACCTGCTGATCATTACTCTTTTTTTAATATATATATATATATATATTTAAAATTTTTTATTTATTTGAGAGCGACAGACACAGAGAGAAAGACAGGTAGAGGGAGAGAGAGAGAATGGGCACACCAGGGCTTCCAGCCACTGCAAACGAACCAGACACGTGTGCCCCCTTGTGCATCTGGCTAATGTGGGACCTGGGGAACCAAGCCTCGAACCGGGTTCCTTAGGCTTCACAGGCAAGCGCTTAACCGCTAAGCCATCTCTCCAGCCCTGATCATTACTCTTTACAGTCGCACCTTTTCTAGAATGCCGTGTTGTTGGAATCACTCATTGTGTGTCATTTTCAGTTTAGCTTCCTTCACTTAGTAATATCTGTAAGTGTCTCCCATGTCTTTTAATATCTTAATGGTTCACTTCTTTTGACCATTTCATAATCCATTGTCTGGGTGAATGACAGTTAATGTGTCCACTAACTACTAGGAGGACATCTTGGTTGCATCCTGTTACGTTCTACACGGCATGTATGTATAATGCGTGCGCACACGCGCGCGCGCACACACACACACACACACACACACACACACTGGCTTTTTAAGGTAGGGTCATGCTGTAGCAGAGGCTGACCTGGAATTCACTCAGGATAGCCTGGAACTCATGGCAATCCTCCTACCTTTGGCCCCAGTGCTGGGATTAAAGGGGTATGCCACCATGCCCAGCAAAACAGTAAATATTTTGTATAACCAGCTTTTGTCTGCTATGTCTTTCCATATTTTTTCCCAGTTTGTGGCTTTTTACTCTCATGACAATGTCATTTTATAGTTGAAACATTTTTCACTTTAATGAAGTGCACATTTCAATTCCTTATTTCATGGATGATGCCACTGGTATCCTGTTGGAAAAGTTGTCTCGGGTTTTTTTACCCAGGACTTTTCGGTGCTTTTCTCTGTTGTTTTCTATGGAATTCTTAGGTCTGTGACCCATTTTGAGATTACTGGCTCAGGATGGAAGTTGTTTCTGGTTATGCAAACCAGTTTTCGTGTCCCCCGCTCTGTTCCATGGACCTGCTCGTTCTTTGCCAGTGTCACACAGTTGTTGCCCCTGGAGCTTTTGTAGTAAGCCTTTAGTTGGATAATGCCAGACAATTTTTGATCTTTTCTTTTTGGGTCTTTGACTTCATATAAAGTTTAGTATTGTTTTGCTAATATCCAGACTTTACAGAGCTTTTGGCAAGTTCATAGTGAGTTTGTAGTTCCATTTGAGAAAAGATGACCTCTTAATAGTAGTTGGTTGTTTTATGCATGAATGAGGCATCTTTCTCTTCTTAATTCTTCTTTTGTATGTTTCAGTATATTTTTATAGTTCTCATGCAGATTTTATACATATGTTGATTTATGTAAGGATTTCAGTTTTAGGGATGCACATGTACATACTTTGTTTATAATTTCAGGTTCTGCTCTCATTGTTGGTATGCAGGGAAGTGGTGACTTGCTTCTTAGCTACATCCTGCAGCATTCCCAGGAGTTGGTTGGTGGTTTTCTTTCTGAAGACCTCGATGGTCCATGTCATTTGTAGCATTTCTGTTTCTTTCTTCACAATTTGAGACCTTTCATTGTGTTGTCCTACTGTATTGGCTGGGACTTCCAATATAGCACTGCTAGGAACAATGAGAGAAAATCTTTGCCTTGTTTCTAGTCATAGTGGGAAACCTTGGAATTTACCATCATTAAATATGAAAAGGTAGAGTTTTTGTGTTCTTTTCAAATTGAGTTAGCCAGCCACTGTATGCCTTGTTTTCTGTTTTTTTAAAAAAATCAGAAACAAGTACTAATTTTATCAAGTGCTTTTTCTGCATCCACTGAGTTAAGCCTGATATACACATAACTGTTTTTGTTTGTTTAGCTTATGGGATCGCTGGATTACAGAACTTGACTTCTAAATGCTGGGCCAGCTTTGGTACCTCATGTAGGCTCAGTGGGTCATGCAGCGTGATTCCTGCTCATGTGCTGAAGCGCTTCATGGTGCTAGCCTTGTTTGTGCACTGGGGCAGCGCTTACCTCACGAGGTTAAAGTTATCTGAGCTAGGGAACATTCCCTCTGCTCCCATGCTTTGGAAGATATACAGGCTTGGATAATTTAACAGCGAACCTCTTTCTAATTAGGGCTTTATGTTTTGGGAGATTATTTATTTAGTTTCTTTAATAAATATAGCTATTCGGATTGCCTTTTTCTTTGTACAGTTTTGCATATTGTGTATGTGATTGGTTCATTTCATCCCCACACAGCATTTTATACATTCCCTTTTTTCCTTTCTTAACATAAGTTTCTCCTCTTTATTCATGGCTTCTTTTTAGCTGTTGCCTTAGAACTTGCAACATAATTAACCGTCCATGTCCACTCTCTTTTTGATTCTTCCTTGCAGTTTGTTTCTGTGCTTACTCCACTCTGATGCCTTGACATTTCCATTAGAATCATTCCCACATAGTCGTTCTTGTTTTAAATCCAGTTTAATCACAACATTCCTGATGTTTCTGGGTTTTATGGTTTTATTTATTTATTTATTTATTTTTTTTGGTCTCTTCAGACTGTCATTTGTCTCTTAGAATGCCTTACAATTTTTTTTTTTCTTTCTTTTGGTATCTCGATAGGATAAACTGAATAACGGAGTTGCGATGAAGATGTCTTGGCAAATAGGCTAGGGCAGGTGTAGGAAAGGTGTCTGCGGCGCTGGCCTTTGGGCTCTGCGTTGGAGTAAGCCCGTGCCTGCACTCTGAGTGCGTTGGCCCGCACCTCTCCCTCTTGTGCAGCCCCAGGGCAGACTGGCTAGAGCAGGCTGCAAGTTAGTATTTCCCTGCTTGTGTGGTTGTGAAGCTCAGGTAAAGTACGTCCTGCATCTTGTAGATGTTTCTTCTGTTGGCCGACTTTGTTTTTAAGAACTGACGACTCTGGCATGTTTTCGAGTGTCTTTGCCCTCCCCCTCTGGAACAAGTAGAGGGTTTTCTTCAGCTTTCCCTGTGAGAACTTCTGCAGCTTCCAGAGGTAAAGCTCACCGAAGTGTGGCGCCCATCTCCCCATGGAGCTCCCTTTTGGAGCTTTTGACTTTCAGACTTGTCCCTGAGCCTCCAGCACTCATCAGTTACGGTGGCCACAGAGATTTTCCTTGTGGGTTTCTGCTTCAGTGAACACATCTCTAGGTTCACTGTCTTTCCTATTTGGTGCCAGTTTGCCCTGTGACCTCCCTTTTCTTAGAGATCTGAGAAGAGTTGTTGCTTTTCCTGTTTGCTAACCTTTTACTTCCAAGATCCTAACGTGCTAGACCATAAGTCCCTGTTAATTTTATTGGTGAAAAATACTCAAGAAGTTATTAAACTGATTATTTGTTAGTAAGTGAAAATACAGAATGGGACATAAAATCTAATGTAAGTAGGTTGTTGTATGATAAAGGCTTTACGTGGTCAATGCGTCATAGGTCATAGTATACAAGATAATAATGTCTGCTGTGTTTGGTGAAGACTCATGACACCGCCTTTGGAACATACTTCTGCAGCTAGTTCAGCACGGTAGAAGAAAACACTTAGGTGGGAAAGTAAGGCCTATTAGATAGTTAAGGGCATCCCTGACCACTGGAAGAAAGCAAATCCTTAGAAACTATCTAATGACTCTCTCATTCACATAAATTATTTAAAGAAGATCATATGTATTATAATTCTTTATAGACCTAAAAAATCAAACGTCAGAAACAATAGCATAATGTGAGTGAGGCATGGCATGTGACATCTGCAATTTTTTGTTTTGAATCTGCATGGATGCCTGTGATTCAGAGTCAGAAGTGAGAAATAGTGGATTAAGTGCTTGGCCATATGGGCAGCAGTATTTGTAGCAAGGCAGATGGTAGACAAGAGCATATTCGTTACGGCACACTCAGAGCCAATGCCAATCTTAAGTACCCACCACCTGTGGTGAGTGAGGCCACACAGTGCCGCTTTGTTCTGCCAGTCTTTGGAGAGAGGACTGTGAAATTGATGTGTATAATATTTGGACAGAAATGGTGTCCCAGCTTCGAGTTTCTCTTTTCCCTCTTTCTAACAGCTTATTACAGGCCATTGGCACATGAGGAGAAAAAGCCCTCATAGTCCAGTTATAAAGCTGAAAGGTCTTGCTGCTGGGGAGATGGCGCAGTGGTTAGAGGAGCTTGTTTGCACAGCCTGTTACCAGCACCTGGGTGAAACCACATGCAAACTGGCACATGCATTTGTGATCCCAGTGCCCTGTGACAGTGGAGTCGGGGTCAGGCTGAAGCTGTGGGTTGGCTGGTCTGCCTTTCCTTTGTAGTTCTAGCAGTGGAGGAGCCAGTCACCTTCAAGTTCTCCACACTTGTGCTTCAGCATGTGCACCTGTAAGCCTGTATGTGCACACATACACACCTGCACATACGCAGTAAATCTTTCTTGGTTTTGGAGCCAAATTTTCTCAAAGAAGCTACTTTTGGGGCACGATGGAACACTCCTTTAATCCCTACACTCAGAGGCTGAAGTCAGAAGATCTGCCATTGGTTAGGGGCCAGCCTGGGCTACAGAGTGAGTTCCAGGTCAGAATAGGCTAGAGTGAGGCTCTGCCTCAAAGAAAAGCTACTTTTATAGAATATTATGTAACTAAATATATAATCCTGTATTAGCTACGTGAAAATTCGTGGGAAATATAAGCATGTCTATCCTCAAGCTTTGTAGGATATAAATATAAATTTTCGGAAACTGCTTACAGTATCAAAGCCCCTTAGTTACTTTCTGTTTTACATGCACGTTAGTCATCCATTCCTAAGTTGCATCATTAATTATGTTACCAAAGTAGAACATGCCTTTACACTCTGCATTTTCTTGGTTGACAGGACTTGATGAATAGGTACTCAGAAGTTTTGTAATCTTCGAAATCATCCCGTCTTAGTATTACCACATCCTGCTTGAAGCAGAGGTTGTCTGATCCATTTGTCACCTGTTTTTCTAACGCTGGTAGTGGCAGCAGTGAGAACCAGCCCAGGAGCTGTGCTTTCAAAACCCGTCGCTGGCTGCGCTCCTGATTGCTTCTTGACTCTGCTTGCTTGCAGTGCTGGATAAGTGCCCCAAACTGGAAGAAGTCGGAATGGGCACTCTGGCTGTGACTGGACTAGTAGCCCACCAAAGGATTGGAAAGAAAAATGAATGGGCTAGAATTATAGATTTGTGAAATTTTAATAGCTAGGGTAGTCTAGTCTGCTAGTAAAGGTGAACATTCTTCTATCCTTCCATACTTTTTTATATTTTCAAGTAAGGTCTCACTTTCACTCAGCCTAGCCTCAGATTCACTCTTAGCTCCTGCCTAGCTTGAACTCACAGGGATTCTCCACCTCAGCCTCCCAAGTGCTAGTATACAAAGTCTGTTTTCCTGTTACCCGAAACTGTCTTAAAGGCTTCCTAGCCCATGGGATGGAAGGCTTTCAAACAAGTCATAGATGTTTCCAGCAGAAAGAACCAGGAAGTGGCTGCAGGATTCAGTGCCATATAAGTACAGAGGAAAACCAAAGAACAATGTGGGCATGTAGAAATAGTGTCCGATATTCTGAAGCCGTCAGTGAACTCAAGTTCTGTGTGAAGAATGGAAAAGTGCTCTTTCTTTTTAAGCAATATTGCCTACAGATTCTTTCCTGTTTGAAGGTATCTGTATACTCTTTGGCTATGTTCACAGTAGTGGGATTGCTTATCACATGTCATCTGTTTTTCATTTCGGGGAACCTCCATACTGGTTTCCACAATGGCTGCACTAACACTCGTTCCCAACATTGGACATGTGTTCTGTTTCTCCATAGCCTCACTCGTTTTCTTTAGTCTTTGGTGGTAGCCATTCTTGGTGATGCCTCTTGTGGTTTGGTTTGTGTTTCTCTTATTATTACTGATCATGAGGAAAAAGCAGATGGTGGTAGATGGCATGGAATTCTTTCCAGTGCTCTGTTTGCTTTCACAGGTTGTGTGTGCATGTGTGTGTGTGTATGTGTGTGTGCGTGCGTCCGCTTATGCCAATACAGTGATTCTTCTTTTCACAGCTGACTTGTATCCTGAGTCCATTTCTTTTCTTGTAAAGCTGCTGTTCTTTTTTCTCCTTCACTCTCCATATGCATTGTCCATAGTCACTCCAATTTTACATGCATTAGATTTCTCAAGGTCAGTCAGTCCCTTGAGCCCTCTTGTGATCATATTGTCCTCTAACCCAGACCTCTTTATTTCATCTGTACTGCAGTCTTTTCTGGACTTGTCCTTTATACTTTCCTGGTTTGATTTCTCTCTGTCTCGAAAATGGTTTCCTAAAAGATAGATAAGATTTCTGACTCCTTGCATGTCTGAAAGTCTTGTTCTCTAATTGTACATTTTTGGAGGTTTGATGAACTTTTGAGGAATTCTAAAGTGAAAACTCCCTCATTTCCTAACTGCAGTAAACCCATCTCATTACTGCAGTGTGCTTCTTCACCTTCCAGCACCAGCATCGAGGATTGCCGAGAGACACCTGCGAGTTTCACCACCGTTCTGTCCCAAGAGACTGCCTGTTGTTTCTTTCTTCCAAAAGCCGATATTGTCTCTTTAAACCCTAAGGAAGATTTTAGAATGGTCTACCTACTTGTGGGTCTTACTTCTTTTTCATGGTGGACATTTATATCCTATTACTCACCATCATTTGAAGTCAGATGCAGGACAGTAGAAAACAAATAGCTTGTTAGAGAAGTGCTGAGCTGTAGTCTTGTTCTCTCTCATTGTGATGCATATCATTTAGGTTGCCAAATAGTTCGATTTATTCAATACTTATGGAAACTAAAATTTCAGACAAAAGAAAAAAAATATTTAACAGTATGTATTTTATTTTGTTTTTATTAGTAATTGTGATCTTGTTTTGCTTGTAAATTCTTTTAATTTTGACTTTTGATATGTATAGTTGCTGTTTATCAGTGATACAAGCAGATCTTTTATGCTAGTTTTATTGAGATACATTCACATACCATACAACTAAAACTGTTGATTTGTACTGGGTATTTTTTCATTGTATTTCCAGAATTAAATTTTAGATTTCAAAGTGTTTTCATAATTCTCACAACTACCCCATCCCCATTATCAGTCACTCTCCATTGCCTTCTCCTCTCATCTACTCAAAACCAATTACCTATTCTTTATTCTGTGGATTTTTCCATTTAGGATAATTGACCATCAACGGAATTATGTGATAGGTGATCTTGCTCGACTGGCTTCCCTTAGCACCGTGTGCTCAAGGCCCACTGTCACTGTGGCATGAGCAGTGCTTCACGCCTTCACGATTACATGCTCTGCTGTATACAGCCCCACAGTGTCTCTCCCGTCATCAACTGATGGACATTCAGATTCTCTTGTTGTTTTGACCATTATGAATAAGGTTGTGGGAACATTTACTTAGAATTTTGGGTTGGATCTCTGTTTTCAGTTCTCTTAGGTAATACCTTGGAGTGGAATAGCTGAGTCACATGGCAACTGTGTGTTGAAGTGAGAGCTCCTGCTGATCTAGCCTGCAATTGGCTGCTGCATTTGGAAGGTTTACCAGCTGTAAATGAGGATTCTGATCTCTTCACCTATACACGTTCCTTTTGTAAAAACCACTCTGTAGCTTGTAACCTGCTAGTCACTGTGATTTTTGCTTTACTTTCCTGGTGATTGATGATGTTGAACAACTTTTCTTATGTATATTAACTATTCTTCCTTTTTGAAGACAGATTTTTGTGTCCTCTGCCATTGAATAAAAGTGTGTTATCTGTTTATTGCTCAGTTGCAAAAGCTGTTTATATGGTCTTATTGTGGAAAAGTTTTCCCCTGGGAAGACATGTGTCTTCACCCTACATAGGGCTCAGATGGCAGACCAAAGTACAGTTACACCAGTCTTCAGGGAACCAGTGAGCTTATTGGGGGGTCACTTACTGAGCATAAAAGGGATTATTTATAGGAATGGGGAGCCCCCAAGCAGCCACTTATTTAAGCCCTATTAAGGCCTTCCTGTGTCAAAATTCCCCCTTGGATGCTCCTCCCATAGCCTCAGAGTGCATGCGTACTTATACTTACAGAGCATGGGAGCCCCAGATAGTCATATCACCTGAATGATGACTTCCCGGTGGCTGCTTCTATCCCTGTCCAGGAATATGAGACCCCAGAGCAGCCCTTCAGTGGGGATCACTTTACTGGGATTATCTGTGTGGGGGTGCTCCTTCTTGAGCCTACTGGGAGGGGGGTGACTTGAACGTTTACTTCCAGAGCATGAAGACTAAAGAAACCACCTCCATGGAGCTTACTAGAGTCCTAGATCTTTCGCTCCCTGTGTGCTCCATCTCCTCCCCAGGGTCACTAACAAGATCTTGTAGTATCACAGTATATAGCTGATGGAAGAGGCCTCTAGATCTCAGGTGGGGTTCTGGTGACCCTCCCCCACTTCTCTTGTAACTTGATGCTGCTGCTTTTTTAAAGCTGGTCATAGTTATTTATACTTTTCAATGCTGAGGAATTATGCCAAACAACAGTTCTGGATACTAGATTTATCAGATAAGAATTTGAATCTTTCCTTTTTTGTGGGTTTTCTTTTTACTTTTATGACAGAATCCTGTAAAGCCAAAACATTTTTAATTTTGATAATCATTTTTATCTTTTTTGGTGGCTGTTACTTTCATTCATATCTGAGAAATCATGGTCTAATCCAAAATCAAGATATTTTACTCTTTTGTTTTCTTCTAGGAGTTTTATAGATTTAATTTCTCTTACCAGGTAGGCAGTCTCAAAAATGCAGTTGTTACATTTAGGTGTCTGTTTCAGTTTGAGCTAATATTCATATGTGTGTGATAGGAATTCAGACTCATTGTTTCATATGAATATATTCTCCTTTCCTAACACATTTGTTGGTAAGACTGTTCATTCTTCAGGGTAGTGTCTTGGCGTCCTAGTTAAGTCAATTGATTAGAAACTGAAGGGTTCATTTCTACACTGAGTTTATTCCTTTTGCTGAGATATAGAGCCTTATGCTTGTGCTGTGTGGCCTTGATTAAGGCTGTCCTGCTTTTAGAAACTAAGAGTAATGAATACCTCAACTTTTTCTTTATTGAAAGTATTTTGGATAATCTGGTTCCCTTGCATTTTCACATGAATTTTACGGTCAAATTATCAATTTCTGGCAACTAGGAATTCTTTAGAGCTGACATTGATTTGTGGGGATCAGTTGGTGACTTTTTATCCTTTTGATAACAATGTATCTGCTTCATGACTATGACATGTCTTTCCATTTATTTACGCTTTCTTTTAGCAATAATTTGTAGTTTTCAGTATAGTCTTATTCCGTTAGGTGAATTTATTTATAGCTATTTTATTCTTTGTGGTTTTAACATAAACAGAGGATTCCATATAGAACCCAGGGTTGTGCACATGCTAGCAAGAAGCCCTACCACCGAGCTCCACCAGTCCTTGGGAGTTATTTGCAGTTTTATCTTCAGATTGTTGACACTGTACAGAAGGGGAATTGAATGTAGTGTGTTGATCTTATGTTATTCAGCTATACTGCGCTTATCCTAATGTTTTTTTTTTTTTTACTGGATTATTTATAATTTTTATGTGTGTAGAATTATGTCATCTATCTATCAATAGAGACAATTTTCTTCTTCCTCTCCTATATGGATACTTCATGTTTATTTTTCTTGTTCACGTGCCCTGAGTAGAACATTCTAGATCATTTTGAAGAGAGAATGAATATCCTATTTTCCTAATCTTACCAGTAAGACATGGAAATCTTCATCCTGAAATAGTGGTGAATTTTTAGTAGATCCTTTATCATGCTAGTAAAGTTCTCTTAGTCTTCATTGTGACTGCTTCCTTGTGAAAGTATATTGGATTTTTTTCACCCTTTTCTATGTCCATTAATACTATCATGTAGCTTTTGTTCTTTATTCTACTAAACCAGTGTATTTGATTAACTTGGGAACTAGTTGAAAATAAGGATTTTTACCCCTTCCTGTTTCACTCTTATGCTTGAGACTGAACCCTGGATCTCTGGCATAATGTACTTGAGTGTGCACTCAGTACATACTCTGCTGCCTATAGTGCCAACCTGAGTCCTATTCTCACATAGCTCTAGGCTCCAGAAAGTTTGTTAGCTCAACATTGTAGAATGAAGATATTTGTAAGGAGATTGTCCCAAAATTAGAAGTAGAATTGGATTATAGAATTCCAGCTTTTTGCTTAACCTGCTAGGTCATACTATCTCTTTAATAAAATAATAATAATAATAATAGTAATTATTTTTATTATTTTGCTTTTTTGAGATAGGGTCTCACTCCAGCCCAGGATGACCTTGAATTCACTACATAGTTTTAGGGTGGCCTTGAACTCACAGTGATCCTCCTACCTCTGCCTCCTGAATGCTGGGATTAAAGGCGTGCACCACCATGCCTGGAAAAATTAATATTTAATATAAAATATTGAACTAACATGAAAATTAATCTAGGACATGATATTTTCAAATGTATTTTATGTATTTTTATTTATTTGAGAGTGAGAAAGGGGCAGGGAGAGAAAGAGAGAGAGAAAGAGAGAGAGAATGGGTGTGACAGGGCCTCTAGCCACTGCAAATAAACTCTAGTTGCGAGTGCCACCTTGTGCATCTAGCTTTACATGGGTCCTGGAGAATCAATTAGGCTTTGTAGGCCAGCACCTTAACCTCTGAGCCATCCTACCAGCCTGTTTATGATTGTTTTGATTGGCATATTTATTGTTTGCTATCTGTATTTGTTTGCTTGCATTACTGTAATGAAGCAGTTGAGTTAGAAAAGGTTAATTTAGTTCACAGTTCTAGAAGTTCTAGCACAAAATTGGCTGTCTCCATTTCTTTGGGCCACAAGTGAGCACACAGAGTTGCAGCGTATGGAGGATGTCACTAAGCAACCTCTCATGTCATGAGCCAGTGCTCAGTCTTTCCACATGTCCCAGTAGCACTTTTCCTCATGGGCTCCTCGGTGGGGATATGCAGCATCCAAGCTGTGATACCATCTACTTGGTTCATCATGCTTACTTGCTACTGAAAGTTTGATGTGATCCTCTTTTATTGTTCTGGTTTATTCATGCTTTATTAAATTCTTAAATGTGGAATGTGAATTATTTCTTCTGCATTCATTCTTCAGTTTTTAGATGGCATACAATGAGGTAGGAATTAGTATTGACATGTAAAAATTGGCTCTTTTGTACTTTTCTTTTTGTGTAATAAGACTTGCTGATTTATGTGATACATTTTGGAATTGGATGCTTAGGATCAAATCTCAGCTGCTTTGCTAGCTACCTGTATGGTCCTGGCCAGAATAATTAAACTCTTTTTAATCCAGATGTTCTTTATTTGTAAAGGTAGAGTTGATCAGCAGGGTACTCTTGTGAGACCATACATGTATAATACTTGACACATAATAAATGTTCCACAAATCTCAGTTGGCATGACGATGATGCTGATGCTGATGGTGGACTTAAGCTATTCTGATTCCTGCTTTATAAACCTTTCTTCCTGATAACCAGATAGCCAACCTGCAAACCACAACAATGAAAGTCATTTGTGAAATAGCTGCATGCTTTTTTTGAAGCAGGCATGTAGTAATATTTTTTAAAAAAGATTTTATTAGCTTTGACTGCTTGTTTCTGTTCATTCATTGTATTTATTTCTGGGGCTGAGAATGTGACTCACAGGTTGAGTGCTTGCTCAGCATGTATGATACCATGGACTCAATCCCTAGTATTGTGAAGGGGGGAAATATACATACATACATAGTAGAGTTCTTAATTCTCATCAGTTTTAATTTCAGGTATAGCTCTGACACCCATTGTAGTCAGGTTTACATTGCTGGCAGAAATCACCTGACCAAGAGAAGTTTGTGGGGAAAAAGCTTTATTTTGGCTTATAGACTTGAGGGGAAGCTACATGATGGGAGAAAAAATGATGGCATGAGCAGAGGCTGGACATAACCCCCTACCAACATAAGGTGGTCAACAGCAACAGGAAAGTGTGCTGAACACTGGCAAAGGGAAAGTAGGTATAATACTCATAAGCCCACCCCCAACAATACACTGCCTCCAGGAGTGTTAATTCCCAAATCTCCATCAGCTGAACATCTAAGTTTATGGGGGACACCTGAATCAAACTACCACATTCCACCCATGGCCCCCATTTTATGTGATGTAAAATGCAATGCATTCAGTTCAACTTTAAAAGTCCCCATAGCTTTTATCAATCCCAATAATGTTCAAACATCCCCATAATCCAAGATCTTTTAACTGAGCCCCTGAAATCCCCCCCAAACCCATAATAAATACTCATATTGGGCTGGATAGATGTCTTAGTGGTTAAGTGCTTGCCTGTGAAGCCTAAGGACCCCGGTTTGAGGCTCGATTCCCCAGGACCCATGTTAGCCAAATGCACAAGGGGGCACATGCATCTGGAATTCGTCTACAGTGGCTGGAAGCCCTGGTGCACCCATTCTCTCTCTCTCTCTCTCTCTCTCTCTCTCTCTCTCTCTCTCTCTCTGCCTCTTTCTCTGTCACTCTCAAATAAATAAATAAAAATAAACCAAAAAAATAAAAAAAACACTCATCTTGCAAAAGATGGTGTTGGGCATAGCAAAGAAATAATCAACCAATACAGGATTTAATTAGGGCAAACATCAAACTCTGTTGCTCCAAGTCCATCAATGCTATCCAGTGCCAAATCTCCAAATCTGATAATTCTAACTAGTAGCAAGTCTCTGGAGTTTCCAGTTCTACCCCTTCAGCTGGGCTGCTTACAGTCCTGGACAATTTCTGGGCCGGCAGCTTTCCTTAGCAGCCATCTCATGGTTCCTGCATCTCCACTGGTTCTCTACTGCAACCCATGGTTCATCCTTAGAGCTCCATTGGGTCTCCATACAGGCATCCTGCAAACATGCTTCACACTGTCCGTGGCCATTTCCAAAACACAAGACAGTGTTGCAAATTCATTGACCCTCTTTCCTGTATTTTTTTTTCTCCATAATACCAGGTAGAGTGTCAATTTGTTAATCCATGGGGGAATAAAGCAAAATTTGAAGAACAGGACACTCCTTGAGCACTCAGTCCCCTTCAAAAGAGTCTACATTCTTCATGTTGCCTCCATGCAGGTCAGCTGGCCCAATCTCAAAGGTTGTAATCTCTCAATTGCAGCTGAATGAGCAGCAGTTTTGGACCAAAGATTTCATTTTTTCTGTGCCATAACCCTCTGCTCATATCAGTTCATTACTATGCAAAGTAACCCTGTATAACTTCTCAGGACAGGGGCATAACAGCAAGCTTCTCACACAAACTGCTTCTAGCCCAGTCCCAGCAAAGCTCTTTCTTACCCTCACAAGCCAACCTCACAGTCCATAGTTCTTACTGCATTCAGGTCTTTCAACTCTTACTGGAATAGTCCATCAGGCTATACTTACAGTACTGCAAGGCTTCTCTTTGGCCAAGGTTTCAAATCCTTCTACAGTTCTCTTGAAAATCAGTTCCAAAAGACCAAAGCCATATAGTCCAATGTTAAGCAGCAAATGACCCCACTCCTTGGTACCAACATTACTGTTGCAGGCAGGTTTGTATTGCTGGCAGAAATCACCTGACCAAGAGCAGCTTATGGGGGGGAAAAGAAAGTTTATTTTGGCTTACAGGCTCAAGGGGAAGCTCCACGATGGCAGGGGAAAACAATGGCATGAGCAGAGGGTGGACATCACCCCTTGGCCAATATAAGGTAGACAATAGCAACAGGAGGTGCCAAACACTGGCAAGGGGAAACTGGCTATAGTGCCCATAAGCCCATCCACTACAACACACTGCCTCCAGGAAGGCGTTAATTCCCAAATCTCCATCAGCTGGGAACCTAGCATTCAGGACACCTAAGTTTATGGGGGCACTGGACTCAAACCACCACAGCACCTAAAATAAATTAACTAACCAACCCTTCTACCATTTAGGCATCTCCTTGGCAGTGCAGGTTAACTACATTTTTGATTAGACTGCATTATCACATGCTACCAGGATTTAAAGCTATTCTCCGAAAATTTAATACTCCTTTTGTGCTACTGTTTTATGACTCTGTGTATGCAATCCTCATTCTTTAAAATTTAATTTTAAACCTTTTTATGCTTCAGGAATAATGTATGATGATAACTTCCTCACCTATTCTCCATAGATCCTATCTGGTGGGAGGAGCATTTGTAGCTGGCTGCAGGTTCATAATAGTGCCCTGCCTAAAAAAATGAAATCAGTAACTTTGAGAAAAATAATTGCTAAAATTAAGTACAGTTATATACTTATGATAGATGGTGAGGGTTCTTCTTAATATGTTAAGCAATTATATAAGTGACCCTGAGCTATAAGTGACTATTATTGTATTAAAAAAGGAATAACTGTTTAAAATAGGTCCATGTATAACATCTGAATAAAATCCTTTCATGAGCTTCATGTGAGTGACCTGGACTTACAGATACTCTATGGACAAAGTACTAACTGATTCCCAGGGTCGAGTGAAGCTTCAGGGTCAGCAGCCTATTTTCAGTTAGTAGAACTGCTTGCATTTTTTTCCAGTAATCAGTTTTGTCATTCTTAAATCTATTTTTCTATTGTATTTGGCATTCTAACAAATTAGTTCTTAATATTACATGTTTAGATAAAATCAAAAGATGAGTTTTTCTTTAAATAAAGATTGAAGACTACTTTGGGAAGATTTCATGAAGGTCGATCTTTTAAGATTTCTCATCCTACTCAGCATAGATGCCTGGAAAAGAAGGACTGAGATCATTTGTGTTATTGGAGATTAAAGCCCAGCTCCTTCAGCTGCTAGGCATGTGCTAGACCCTGAAGTTAAATCCCCAGCTCTTGAATTTTGGAAATGTGGTCTTTAGCTGGCCTCAAACTTCAAATTCTCCTGCCTACACCACCTGAGTGTGGAGAGTGCAGGCCTGTGCCCTCCACACTCCGCTCAGAGGACCACCACCTGAGTGCAGGGAGTGCAGGCCTGTGCCCTCCACACACCGCTCAGAGGACCACCCATCTGTGCTTCTTTGTTGGTATCTTAAGAGTTCCACTTCAGGGAAACTTAGGTGGAAATCATATGGTTGGATAGTGATGGCTGCATTTTATTTCTCTAGAAAGCCATCTCCAAACTCCCAAGTAAAAGGTCTGTGCTCAGGGCTGTGGATGTAGCTCAGAGGATAGAGTGTTTATTACATCAGGGTGAGCTGCAGACATTGAATCCCCAGCACCCGTGTCAGTGTGGGTTGGAATTTGGCCCAGTTTATAACCCAAGCACTCAGGAGACAGAAACAGGCGATCTCTCAGTGAACTCTGTCTTCAAGTGAGAGACCCTGCTTCGGTGAAATACAGTGATCCAGAAAGATGACCTTACCCCGACCTCCCCCCTCCCCACGTGCCGTGCATGCACCTGAACACACATATACCTGTGAACACATAATACATGCATGTCATGTACATAAACACACAAAAAGATCTTTATTCAAATAATGTAGGACCTGGGAAGATGGCGGAGCTCTTTAAGGTGCTTATTTGCAAAGCATGCCAGCCTGTGTTCAGTTCCCCGGTACCCATGCAAAGGCAGATGCATACTGTGGTGCATGCACCTGGAGTTGATTGGAAGTGGTAAGAGGTCCTGGGGTAGCCAAACACACACACACACACACACACACACTCTCTCTCTCTCTCTCTCTCTCTCTCTCTCTCTCTCTGCCTGTTTGCTTTTTCTCAAATCATATAAGCTTTTATTAAACATCTGTGGTTAATGTCAAAAGATTAGGTGGTAGACTATATCCCCCTCCCGTAGTATAACACTTGCCCACACATACATGAAGCCTGGCTTTTATCCTCAAAAATGAAGAAATATATATATATATAATAGAAATTTCACTTATTCATTTATTATTGTATTCACTTGAACTACATGATGCTGCTTAATAGAATGTAGAAATGGTTCGTACACAGAGATCTATCACTTTATTAAATCTTACCAAATTTCTTTTAGGTTTGGTCTTTTACTATTAATATTGACTTAACTAGTAGAAAGAGAATAACAGCATGTTAAAATGACAATGATCTTATTTTTAGTTTATGAAAGTAAAATGCATGTGACAGTATCACACACAGAATTCTGTTATTGTTTTCTAGTTGTTATATTTTTGTTCTTTACTCAACATATTTGTTAAGAGAATAGGAGTGGGTATGTAACTCAGTGGTAGAACATGTGCTCAGCATACGTGAGTCTTGAGTTCATACTCAGCATTGGAACTAAAGGAGAAGAGGGAAAAAGTGTGGCTGCTGGAATCGCAATGGGAATCAAGTTACAGCTTGGTTACTTAGGGCGTGCTAGTCATTGTCTGTGTATTTCCTTTACTTTATCTCTTTAAATGGAGGATATGCATATATTCTTTATGAATTATGAGATTGAATGAATTAACTTACGTGATATCTACAATAGTGTCCAACACATGGCAAATGCTGTTTGCTGTGTGCTGTTGTGATCGGCACATTGTCTGGAACCTCAGCCCTGCCTTCTGCAAAGCATTGGTGTGCCACTAGTGAGGCCCACTGGTGACGCAGCAGGCTGTTTAGAAACATGCTGTGTACAGGTGTGTCGTTCTTCCTTATACTCAGAGGCATGGGTGTGTATGGGTGTGCATTCATTATATGTTGAACTTAGAAGTGATAGTATCAGAATGAAAAATGGCAGTAAAAAATCATAGTACAAAATATTTACCTACTTTTCACATTTGTTAGCTGACAGGGAAGATTGGATGTTCTATAGTTCCAAGTGTTTTTGTCTTCTCTTCTTCCCTTTTTGCTCTTTTAAGAGGAAGAAAACAAGTTGGATCAAAATAGAGTAAACTGGGCTGGGTGTGCTGGCGCACGCCTTTAATCCCAGCACTTGGGGGGCAGAGGTAGGAGGATTGCCATGAGTTCGAGGCCACTCTGAGACGACATAGTGAGTTCCAGGTCAGCCTGGGCTAGAGTGAGACCCTACCTCAAAAACCAAACAAAAAATAGTAAATTAACCAGGTATTAACCTTATATTTGTATATTGCTGATTCTAATACTTCAGTTTTTTTTTTAAAGAAAAATCAAGTTATTTCTTTTAAAGTTGTAATCTGTTAGCTGATTACTAACGTTGATGTGGAACAAACCTAATCTAAAACTCAGCTTCAGTAAGCATCCTGGATTGAGTATCAGGCCATAAAATATTTATTAGTTATATAATTTAAAAGTTTCTGTAAAAACTACAAATACCCAAACCTCCTTAATGGAACTGCTCTCAGCTTTGGCCGTCCAGGGGTGGAATGTCACTGCCAGCATGACAGTGGGGCCGCGGTGATTCAGCTCCAGTTCCTGATTAACGAGGTGAGTGGGCTGAGTCCCCTGCTTACACCAAGAATCGGACTGCACCTGGGTTCTCACATTGCTTACTCCACCCATGCTTAAGTAACTGAAAAATAAAACCCAAAAAAGGTCAGTTCATGTTGGTCAGAGATGATCATAATTCATTTTAAAGTGCCATCAGAAATGTTGCCTAACATGTTTTTTACAGAGTGCTGCTGCAAACAGGTAAATAATTTTGGCACCTGATGCTGTATCTAAGTTTTATTTCAAGGGTATTGAAATTCACATAACATTAAAAAACTTTATTAAAATAATTTTAAAAGCTTAATATAGATAACAGAATGTACTTTAATGAATTATTTCAAAAACCAGTCAAGAGTCTCCTATCAGAAAGTGCATACTGCCTCACATCGTTGCTTATGAGGTGAAGTCACTGATGCCTGCTTTCTTTTTGTTAGGACAATGAAATATGGAAGGAACTAGAGAAAACACCATTTTATAAGCACATTGTTATCAAACTCAAGAGGTTCTAAGAGCAAGGGTTTATTACAGAGTTTATTATTGCAAGTGAGGAAAGGTGGTCATGGAGGCAAGGAATTTAGAAACTACTTAGGACAGGGCTTAATTCCTTCAATATGAGAGCAATTTGGGGACTTGTTAATCTAAATGCTTAGTTTCTATTGAATAAATTTCTAAATACACATGAAAAAAAATGAATTCTTTTGGCTGTTGTACTTAAAGAAGGCATCACTAGTATAAAACGCTATGACTAATAGAAAGTAACTCAGCCTAGTTATCCAAAGAGCATGTGCTTGTGGAGGTTTCTTAGTGAGTGTTATCTTACATCATAGCTGCCTTACACCCTCTCATCCCATTAGTATGCATTTGTATCATTCGATGTTGAATTATTTAAATTATTGAAGAAGCTAATGACATTAATTTGTATAGATATATAACATACCTCTGCATTTGCTCTTTGAAATTTGGGTGAGACAGATGTGTTTTAGAACTAAGTATACTGGTGGAAAGTTTTGGAATTTGAGTGGATAATTAGGTACCCATTTAGTAGTAAAAGTTTATAAAATGTATGTAAAGTATACTTTCTTTTCAAGGGAGCGCTTGTGAGTGCCTTGGCTGATGACACCTTACACTTATGGAATTTACGTCAGAAAAGGCCTGCCATATTACATTCACTTAAATTTTGCAGAGAAAGGTAAGAAGAGTCTGTTTTCTTATAGGTAGGATATTTGCTGTTCCATTTTGTTTCTGTGGGTGTGATGTGAACGTGTGTGTGCATGTATGTGAGTGTGTATATGTGTGTGTTTGGTATGTGCATGCTTGAGGTTTGTGCCCTTTCCTGAATCAATGTACTCACCTGTGGAGGTGTGTACTTGCCTACAGGGGTCAGGGAATGGTGCTGTCCTGTTCCATTGCTCTCCCATCCAGTCTTGTTACAGCTGGACTTTCTCTTGCCTCTTTTAAAATTTTTATTTTTTTTAATCTTTTTACCCACAAGCTCTAGAAATTCCTTGTTCTTGGGACTGGGGTTATAGGCATGTGTGACCATGCCCAGCTGTTCATGTCTTAGGCCCTCATATTAATGTATGAAGCACACTTAACTGCTGATCACAGTGATCCTCCTACCTCTGCCTCCCAAGTGCTTCATCCCTGCTATTATATTTTGTTACATTTTCTTTGTATTATATTTAGAACTTTTTGCAATGGAATTCAAGTATAACCTGATAAATAATTCTAAAATGTCAAAGATTATACAAAGAAAGCAACATTCTTCTCATAGAGGTCCACATATTCTGTGGATATAGTCTGTGCATTAAAAAAAAAAAATGGTGGTTTCAGATATAGCCAGCAGTTAAGGTGCTTGCCTGCAAAGCCAAAGGACCAAGGTTTGAGTCCCCAGAACCCACCTCAGCCAGATGCACAAGGTGGCACATGCATTTCGAATTCATTTGCAGCAGCTGGAGGCCCTGGCACTCCCATTGTCTCTGTCTGTGTTTCTTTCTCTCAAATAAGTAAATAAAAATATGAAAGTTTTAAAAAAATAATGGAAGGGACTGAAGAGATGTCATAGTGGTTAAGACACTTGCCTGCAAAGCCAAAGGACCCAGGTTCAATGACCCAGGTTCAATTCCCCAGGACCCATGTAAGCCAGATGCATAAAGTGGCACATGTGCCTGGAATTTGTTTGCAGTGGCTGAAGGCCCTGGTGTGCCCATTTTCTTTTTCTCTCTCTCTAAAATAAATTAATTTTTTTTTAAATAATGGAAGGATTTCTATCTGGCCCTCTTTTTTATGGCAATGTGAAGTCATTATATAGTCTTCCTGCAATTTGTGGCACTTAGCAACATATCTGATAGGTCACCTTGTATCAACGCACTTAAATCTTCCTTGGGCCTTCTCAGAACTGTAGACAGTCCCTTTGTATGCAAGTTTCATGATGCGTTCATTTAGTCTGGCTGGCTGATCAGGTAGCTCCAACAGTTCTCCTGTTCTCACCTGTCCTAGACTTGGGTTATAGGTAGACATCTCCATGCCTGGCTCTTTTTTTATTTTTTATTCTTTGGTTTTTCGGGGTAGGGTCTCACTCTAGCTCATGCTGACCTGAAATTCACTATATAGTCTTAGGGTGGCCTTGAACTCACAGTGATCCTCCTACCTCTGCCTCCCAAGTGCTGGGATTAAAGGCGTGCGCCACCAGGCCAGGTTCTCCATGCTTGGCTTTTTTTGTTCATGCCTGGCTTTTTACATGGGTTCTACCAGTGGTTATACCATGGCAGAGAATGTCTCCCACTCCACCAGATACCAGTAACTGCCCTAAACACCTCAGGGAGGGGAGAAGCCTCCTGCCCTCCTCCATCATCTGTGGTAGTTTACTGATGAGTCCAGTATTGTGTGGGTGTTGTTCCTGTGGTAAGAGAGTCACTCTGAGGTCATGAATTAAATGCCCACATCATGCCTGTCTAGAAGCATCCCACAGCATTTTCCCCCATCCTCTTGCTCTTACATTTTCCCTGAGCTTTGAAAGGGGGTGACAGAAATGTCTCATTTAGTAATGAGCACTCCAGAGTCACTTATTTTCAGCCTTTTTCAAGTTTTGAGTCTCTTTAGTAGTCACCACCATCTGCATAGAGAAATGTCTCTGACCAAAGGTAAGAACAACACTAATCTGTGTGCACAGGCATACATATTTAGAGTGCAAGTTGATGAGCACAGCATAATCCATTTAGCCAAACACTAGTAGCTTCTATTTTTGGGCCCACGACCTTCCCAGCCTATGCTTTGGACGAGGTTTCAGGTCCTGGCCTGAGTTCCCTCCTGTGAAGCCAAACTCAAATACAAGTAACAGTTGGTAGCCCCACAGGAGTCATGCCACTACTGCACCAGTGGGCACAGCCTGCCTTACTGACGGGATGTGTAGCTCATAGGCCCATTGCTGGGTCAGATTATTCATGACTTTTTTCTCCCTAGAAACCTGCACAGCTCCTTGCAACATGATGATAGCTAGCAACCAGGGTGCGGTCTTCCAGCTCAGTTACCGCTCAGTGTCTTTGTGATCTGCAACTGGAAGAAGAGGTGTCTTTTGCCGTAGGGTCTTACTGTCTAGTTCTGCCGGGCACACAGCTCATGGTCCTACCCCGCTTCTGTAGGTGGCATACCCTCCCTGCTGAAGTGGTGTTGGAGGTCTAGCAATGTGGCTAGTCAAACTAGGGCGACTTTTCCCACGCTGAAGGCACTTGACAAATGTTTGGATACATTTTTATTTTTCACATAATACTGTTACTATAATTTTACCTAAATATTGTGCTTTGCCTACTTGTAAAGCTTATAATTTTCTCACCTGGTACATGAACATGGGCTATAAAAGCTATAAAAGAATATTTGGCTAAATACCAACCTAAAAATATCCATGCAGGTCTTAAAATGGTTTTAAATTAATTCACTGCACATATTAAACAAGAAGCAGCTTAAAATATTGAATATAATTAAAGACCTAAATAGATATTTTCTGTTGCATTTGCATCATATTGTTAAAATGATTTCCTTTACTATTGTTTTTTGAGACAAAGTCTCACGTAGCCCAGGTTCTCCCAACTGTGGGATTGCATACTTGTGCCACCATGCCAGAGTAAAGTACTTTCTTTGAACACAGCATAATGAAATAACACAGGCATTTGGAATGAGACCCAAGAGGCTCACAGTGATATCCAGAGCTGTTAGAAAGAGAAATGTGATCTTCTACTTTGAGAATAAGAATAATTGGTTATTGAGATAGAAACAGTGAGTCATCTTAGGAACTATGTATATTCAGGCAACATTTCAAAAGAGGAAAGAAAAGAATTTCTCAATGTTCAAAGAAAAGAGTTACCATTTGATGACCTTGAAACTGTGAAAGGAAAGATGTTAAAGTAGTGTTAGATAACTTCCTAAAATAATTATGTATAATAGCTAAAAAATTTGAATAAAGTAAAGAGGAGAGATATTCAAAGAAGCTTGTCTGACTGCTTAGCGGCATTGTGATGTGCTAAAGGATACAGAGATTAGGTGAGGGCTGGAGAGAGCACTGTTGGAACAGTGCTCGTCTCACAGACATCAAGACCTGAGTTTGATCCTGAGTACTCATGGAAAGATGCCCAAGGTGGCAGTTTCTGGTAATCCCATCGAGAGGCAGGCAGAAGCAGGGCTTGCTGGTGAGCCAGTCTGCCCTAATTGGTGAGTGCCAGGCCAGTGAGAGAGCCTGTCTCAAAGGACATGGACAGTGTTGCTGAGGACACATCTGAAGTCCTCTGCCTTCTATAGGTATGCACAGGTTCACCTACACATGTGTGCACACACACACACACACACACACACATAGATTTGAAGGGAGGAGCTGTATAACAAAGAAAGGTAAGTATCCTGGTGATCCAGATTTACTAAATAATACTGTGCTAAGTCCTGTATCAACAGCAAGACAAAAGAAAGGCAGCTGTGTGGTAATCCTTTGGCTTTGACATGCAGGCAGTGCTTAGTCATTCCTGGCCCTTTCAGCAGTAGCAGACCACAGCCCCGAGTGACAGAGGACTCAGCTGGGTGCCTCACTGTAACTGGTCCAGGAGGGATGTAATGAACAGTAGTGCTTTCCATTTGGAAATGAATTAAAATCATTTTTTTTCAAAGTCCAGTTTAGTTCAGTGCGTGTTTGCTGTGTGCCAGGGACTGTGCTAAGTCTCGTAAGAAGAAAGATGAAGAAGAAAGATGAATAAAATCAAAAATGACATACTGTAAATCAGGTATTCAGACATAAGTTACATTATGATGAATGCCATTTTAGGTATTTATAAAGACATGGCAAAATAATTTTCTGATCTTTAAAAATTTATTTATTTACTTATTTGAAGGGGGTGGGGGAGAATTGGTATGCCTGGGCCTCTAGCCACTGCAAACAAGCTCCAGATGCATGGGGCACCTTTTTTCAGTTATTTTTAATAAACAAAAGTATGTCATCAGAAAAATACAAACTAAAACTCCAGTCACCTATTAGAATGACTAAAATATTGGTTTGATTCTATATTGCTACTGAATTTCTCATGACCTGCTAGGAGAAAAACAATTCATTAAACCACTCTTGAAACATTTGTGACAACATTTACATTTCATGATAATCTCACCCCTAAACATATATCCAACATAGGCAGAATTCTAAGATGGGCCTGAGTGATCTGCACTGGTAAACATATACCTACTCTTTTCATTATTTAAACATATTCATTTAATTGAAGGTGTAATTAAGCTTCTAGCTTAGTTAACCTTAAAATGGAGAGATTATCCCCAGTAGGCCTAAATCAGGTGAGTCTCTGAAAGGGTCTGGATTCTTCCAGGCTTCAGGTTCATTGTATGAGAGCGATTCTGTAGAAGGGAGATTTTTCTTTGCTAGTCATGAAGCTGGAGGTAGTCACATCGGAAGGAATTCATGAGCCTGTAATGGCTGAGCGTGTGCCTGACCTCTGACACACAGCAAGGATGTGGAGACCCAGCCAAAGCTGCTTTTGGCCAGCAACCGGAATGAGCTTAGAAAAGATTATTCCCCAGAATTTCTAGAACAGTATGCAGGAATACAGCTTGGCCAACCCCTGTTTTTTCAGCCTTACATGTTGTGAAGCTGAGAATCTTGACATAGTTCCAGACCAAAAGAAATGGAAGTAATAGAAGTGGGTTTTGTTTTATGATGCTAAGTTTGTGGTACTGTGTTGTGTAGCAGTGCATGCAGATTTTGCTGTCTAGAAGTGTTGCTGCTTAACAAGGGTACTGTGTTCTGGAAAGTGAATGTTAAGTGATCTTAATTTGTAAATGTGTTTTTGGGAAGCCACTGTAGGATTCCAGCATAGGTGTTGGGTGTAACGTCTGTTGACCCCAGAGCAGCGAGGGCACTAGCAGCAGAGCAAAGGAAGCTGCCACCTGAGTCAAGCTCAATAAACCACTGGGTTTACTGACAGGAGTTTGTGACCCCCAAATAGCAGCATCACCTAAAAGTCTCACCTCAGCATAGGAGATGACCTCCTGAAAGTTGGAGTCCTTCTTTTAACCCAGTCCGCTTTCCACTTGCTATCTCTTAGGGCAGGAGGTGCTGGAATGAATGAATGTATGAATGTATGTATGTATGTATGTATGTATGTATGTATGTATGTATGTGGGAAAGGGATGGTCAGGAGGGAGGAAGTGGTGTCATCTCAGATGAGGTCTAATGACTCCTAGAAGGGCATGTTAGTAGACTTGATCTTTTGAGGGTCTGGTTAGGGTAAACTAACCTGCTCTAACTTGAAGCAATAGCTATATCCTGCTTGGAGAACTGTCCACATGAGCACAGTGTCCTTAAACTGACCACACTAAGCAACATGATCTTGTGAGACCACCTTGGTAAATGTGCTTGTGAACTATAACATCATTATGTGCAGAAAGTTTGACCTTGCTTAAAATATGGCAGTGGGTGGAGTGAGAATTTTGAGAAACATGATAAAAAAGTATACAGTTCTCCTAAATATGTTGTTTGTTGTTATAGCTCATATTGCTGGGATAAACTTCCAAACAGACAGTTTTGGGGAGAAAGGGATTTATTTGAAGCTTATAAATTGGTGAAAGAGGCTGGCGTTCTTTCACAGACCCACCAAGAGGAAAAGCCACTGGCAGTCGGCCAGCACCACGAACAAGCCCGCAGCCAGGCAGCAAGCAGCAGGGAACCCAGCCAGAGCGCTCAGGCTTACATACCTTTGGGTTAGAAATGCGATGAGCCCCCAGTGACACCTCCCTCCGCCAGGCAGCTGGAGACAAGCTTTTTAGTAAAACACCTGAGTCCATTGGGGTGCATTCAAACCACCATTTGTATTACCATTGTATCTGGAAAGTGAGGACATTCAGTAGCCAGGAGAGTTCAGAAGGGAAGGTGGTTCATCCTAATGCAACCTGGAGACAGTGGGTCTTTGTTGAATAGTGGCAGAAAGCTGAACAGAATCGTCTCCTTCAGGATATATGAATAATTAATTTGTATGTTTACTTGAGATTTCCCAGGAAAATGTGCAGGTGTGTCCTAATGAGGGGTAGATGCGACGATTACATGTGAAAGTGAGGCATAGATTTGCCCCACTGATGCCAACTCAACAGGAGACCTTTTAGGCAACTATAAAATGTCATGCCACAAGATATTTCAGCAGAGACCAGGTGGAGAACAGATTGTCCCCAGAATATGTGTGTGTGTGGTTTAACGGAGTGACATTCAGTGAACTGGGTTCAAGCCTTTCTGGCTGAGGCCGACTGCAGAAGTGCTGTCTACTGTCCCTGGAGAGAGGCAGGCAGGGAGCGCAGACAGGGCGGAGCCCACGTGCTGCCCTCGGGTGCTCTGCTGAGCTGGGGTCATAGTGGCCTTGCCCAGCATGCACAGATCCCTGGGTTGGTGCCCAGAACCAGATGTGGTGGTGCCTGCCTGTCATCCTAGTACTTGTAAAATGGAGGCAGGAGGATCAGAAGTTCAAGGTCACTGTTCACTACATGCGGAGTTCAAGGCCAGCCTGAAACATATGAGGTGCTTGGGGTTACTTGATGATATTATTAGACTCTACATTCCATCTATCTTACTATTTTATCCCACCAGTAATTCCTACAAACTGAGTGCTCAAAGAATGTTCACTGGGTGAGCAATGTCTCTGAGTCTTTGCAGAGCAGAGGGGAGTCCTGCATCACTAGAAAGCCAGGCACTGCTTAGACTTGTTACCTGGGAGGTGGGTTTCAAGAGGGTCTTGGTCCCAGAGCCATGATTTCTTCTTCCCTCCCTCCATTCTCCTCCTTTTTTCTCCTCTCTTCTCTCTCCTCTTCTCCCTTCCCTTCAGTACAGTAATATTTGGTTCTTGGTCCCAAAACACACTCCTCTCTTCTTTCCCCTCCCTTCTCCTGCCCTACCATTTTGTATTTTTTATACTTTATTTTAAGAATTAGCATCCAAAGTAATAAGTTCCCATATGAGGTTCTCATGCATATTTCATATTGGTTGATTCTTTCCTCTGTTTCCCTCATCTCCTGCCCCTCCCTCTGCCGGGCCTTTCACCCCTAGTGCTCCCCTTCCACTGGTCTCTGTTGTCCTTAGCACCACTACCTGAAGACTTCCTTTTCTCTTTGCAAGGACTGTTGGGGGCGGGGAATAGAACACGAATGAATATGAGAATTGTGCACCAGGGCATGTAGCTATTGCAAATGAACTTCAGATGTACACACCACTTTGTGCACCTAGCTTCATGTGGGTACTGGGGAATTGAACCTTCATTGTTAGGCATCCCAGGAAAGTGCCTTAACTGCTGAGCCATCTCTCCAGCCCAAGGCTTCTTGTTTTTTCTAGTCAGTTGGTCCCTGTTCTAGTTTGCTGCCTTTAACCCATATTTGCACCTACCTGCATACTCATTTTTTATGAAGACATATGGACACACTGGGAAGTGACAGGGGTGACATTGGAACCCTGAGAACAATACAGGAAACAAGTGCCATTGTTACTGTTCTCATCTGATGGAGAACAATGGGCCTGTCATGATAAATGATGCTGTTAGTCACTTAAACAATTAACTATGAAATAGTCACAGAAAAATTAAAATTGAAACTTTAAAAAAGTTTTATAGGGGACAGCTATGAGAGTCAGGCAAATGCTTAAACACTATGTGCAGACTGCAAGTTAGGCAATAAAGAATAATTCTGTAGTAAAGTTTTGTACAGCACACTAACTACAAAGCAGAAGGCCACCCTCACCAGGTATTGATGAGTAAGGATACATGATTCAGAGCTATTTGTGGAGAATTTAAAAAAAATTTTTTTTAATTTATTTGAGAGTGACAGAGAGAGAAAAAGGCAAATAGAGAATGGGCGTGCCAGGGCTTCCAGCCACTGCAAACGAACGCCAGATGCATGTGCCACCTTGTGCATCTGGCTTACTTGGGTCCTGGGGAATTGAGCCTCGAACTGGGGTCCTTAGGCTTTACAGGTAAGTGCCTAACTGCTATGCCATCTCTCCAGCCCAGTATTATTTTTTAACTACTAGTGCACCAGCTGGGAGTTCCTCACATTTGTAATACTAGCACTCAGGAGGCTGAAACAGGATTACTGTGTGTTTAAGGCCAGCCTGGGATTCATACTCAGTTCCAGGGTTATGGGCTCTGCTACAAGTATGTGTGTGTGTGTGCGTGTGTGTGTGCGTACACCTACTTCTTTCACCCTAGATTTCTTGTCTTATAAGCACAAAGTAAAGATACTGAAAAAAACTTTTTAATCAAACTGAGAGAAAGTAAATTTGGGGGATAGACAACCAAAAAAATGTTTAATAAGCCTAGATAAATGTACAGATATGGTTGTATATGTGTGAAAAGAGAAAGATTCTCAGTAATAATAAACATGTTACAGGCTTTCTTGGCTTTGAAAGATAACTGTTGTGGCAGTTTGGCAGGGATTTGACAGTGCTGGAGGCGTACCTTAGACTTAGGCCTTGGGGTAGAGAGGAAGAAGTCAGTCTCATTGTCTTATTAAGTGCCTACACTTTATAGTTCATTTGCTCATTTAGTGAAAACTTACTAAATACTTATTAGGTGAGTGGTTTTGTGGCACTTGCTGAGAGTGGACAAGATGACATCCTTTCTATTATAGTAGGCTCATCTAATAATGACGATAGGTGGATTTGTGAGTTCTTGTTCTGTTCTTTAGACTCAGTTGTGAAATTGTAATCATCTGTACATCGTATTTATGATCCTGTCTATGGATGATTAATTCTGCTATTCATATCGGAAGCCATATATGATCTTTTGTTGAAGAAAATTGGATTACAGTAAAATGTTCTAAATTTGCTGCTTGACTACATAACACTCTATACATTTTCATATGTTCTAAGTCCTTTAATCGAAAATGAAAATTGTCATCACTGTAATAACCATGTGTGATATGTTTACCGATGGAAGCTTAGAACACAGCATTGTTTAGTGGCATACTGAGGGAATACAACTTACTGTCCATGTATTTCTTTTATATTTATTTTAGGTAGACCCTTTCTCCCTATCTTCAGCAGTGCTACTTTAGGAACCTTTTCAGACCCAATTTGATATGCTTCTATTGTGCTTTTCATATGGATAATCCTCTCAGTGCTTGCTGCGTGTTAGTGTTTCCCATGTTGTGCCTTGTGTGCCATACGTGACTTTGTCTGTAGCTTACATATCAGCAGTACATGCCAGCACTTTAAAAACGTAAGTTACCATGTGTTACTAAGTCAGTATTGTTGTTGTTGTTATTAGTGATCTATAACATGTTAAAATAAAAACATCGTCTTAACATTAAAAGAATTGGAGAAGCAACTTTGCTCCAAGTTCGTGCTTCCTCATGATGCATGTTCCTGTTCTCATTCCTGACAAGTTTTTCAAGGGATTTTTAAATTTAATTCTAGTCTCTAATTGAGTTTTCATAGCTTTTTAAAATTTCTAACTAAAGGAGTTTGGTTTACAATAGTAGAGGTGTAGTTTTCTACTCTGTGTAATGAAACACCACAGAACTCTAGAGGCTAAAGCAACAGCGGGTTTACATGGTTCTCACTCCCATGTCTGTGGCCCAGCTCTGGCACAGCAGGGGTGCTTCCCTGTAATGAGCTGCGCTGAACACCCGCTCAGCTGGGTTAGAAGGTCTCTCCAGCCTCTCTGTTACATCTTTGGTCGGCCTGGCTGTGGACTTGGCCTGTGTCTGACCTAGTCTTCTTCATAATATACTTTAGTTCCAAAAACGTGAAGAAAAACATTAGCCCTAAAGTTCGTAAGGGCCCTTCAACCCTCTGCCTTTGGCACAGCTGAGGGTGGTAGCAATGCAGTGTCGCGAGTCTTAGAGTCCCTGTGTTCTCACCTGTTGATCTGCAGACAGGCTTATACACTTGAAATTGATTTGCCTTAAGGCTGTTTCGTGTTACAGTATGATATTAAATGGCTTCAAGTCAGTTAGTAACAACAGATCTCAATCTCTTTCCCATATGCATAGTTATTTGATGTTGTATAGGAGCTTGCTTATTCTTTTTTATTTTATCCCTTAATTTCTCAAATGGTCAAGATTTGTAAAGATTTGTAAATACTGTGGAATGAATATTGCAAATTGCAAGAAGCCATAGAGTGAGCTTGTCTCACATTTGCACGCCCCCAGTGTTCTTGTGGAAGTTCACAGTTTCTTGTTAGGATGTGCTGATAGAGCTGCCTTGTAGGAATGTGCTTTGTTTTAGAGCCAAAATCAGGGATTTTGCTTGCTGAGGAATGGTTAATTATGATAAAGTCACTGGGTTTCTTTCTCTTCCTCAGCTTATGTAAATAAGGGTGGTTGTACAATGTTAAATGTGTACAAATGTACACCTAAAATTAGTTTTTTTAACGTGTTTCTAAAAAATATTTATTTGCAAGGGGGGGGGAGGGAGGGAGAATGGGCACGCCAAGGCTTCCAGCTGCTGCAAATGAACTCTAGATGCATGTGCCACTGTGCATCTGGCTTTACATGGGTACTGGGGAATTAGACCCAGGTTGTTACGGTTTGTAAGCCAGTGCCTTAACTGCTGAGCCATCTCTCCAGCCCCATTGTTTCCTTCTTAAAGAAGTGTACGTAGGGAAATACAGTCTTAGAGCCATGATAAATGAGTATTTTCATGCTTGTTAAAGTACTAATGTTAGTTTATTCTCATTTCTGAATAGTAGCGATGCTTCCCATCCCAGCAGTAGAAGAAAGCTCAAGAGCAGACACAAAACTTGTGGATGGCAGCTAATTTTGAGAGTGTAAAAAGTTCTTGATTCTATTACTGAACATTGAAAATGTTCTTCTGACTTTGATTCTTGAATATCTTTAAATATGACAGGACAGCTGCCATATGCTTCTGCTGGGCAAGGAGCAGGAATACTTTCCGAACTCCTCAGTACTTGTTCTTCCAGAGAAAGTTTAAACTTTGTGAGCATATAACATGCAATATTTTATTAGTATTACAGTTAAATGTGAGTTACAATTTTATATTAAAAAGTTAGTTGCTACTACCCACCAAGGCCGCATGCCACCATTGCACTGCCGTGTGCTTCTTGTCAGGCTGGCTGCTTACTGAGTATCTCTGACCCCTCCTTGCTCACACCATCGTCGGATACTTTTCCTTAGTAGCTCATGTAGCACTTTCCAGCACTAAAGGGACTAACCATTTGGGGACTGACTTCCTTCCTGATTTCAGCCTGGTCTTGGTGTTCTGTGTCAGCAGTATATGCTGCCTTCAGCAGTGGGGACTTACCTTTTACCTCAGGTGGGTAATCAAGTGCTTTGACAGAAGCCTGTTGTGTTCTGGGGATGTTGTAGGTCTCTCCAATCAGCAACTCAGTGTGGGTAGCAATCAGTTTCTGGTACTGGGAGTTATAAGCCACAGCCAGTTGTTTTAAGATTAGGCTTCATCCCACCTCTCCAGGGACCTTCTTGCCAGACAATCTCCCCATTCCCCTGTGGAAGGTTACATCTTTTAGTCTACCTTCAAGGAGAAAGGTTTCTATGATTCTTGCCTATCCAGTATGCCAGCAACTCAAGCTGATCCAGGTTAGGATGAGTGAGAACATGTGGCATTTATCTTTCTGTGATTATGTATGTTTGCTGAGTATGATCAGTTCTACGTCCATCCATTTTCCTACAAATTTCATCATTTCTTTTTACTGTTGAATAGAATTCCATGTGTAAACGTACCACATATTCATTATCCATTCACCAGTGATGGTCTTCTCAGTTGGTTCCAGTTCTTAGCTATTATGAATTGAGCAGCTATACACATGGCCTCACAAATCTCTGCAGTGGAACTTGGAGCCTTTAGGGTAGATGCCCACTGGGGGACAGCTGGGTCAGTTGGTAGTTCTATTCTCATCCTTTGCAGGAGTCTTCATATTGATTTCCATAGTGGTTGCACAAGTTTGCATTCCCACCAACAGTGAATGAGGGTTCCTCTTTCCCCTCATCCTTGCCAACATTTTTGTTTTTAATGATAACTATCCTAAATAGAGTAAGGTGGAATCTCACAGTTGTTTTAATTTGCATTTTCCTGACAGTTAGGATGTTGAACATTTTCTTCAGTGTGTGTTAGCCATTTGTTTTTCTTCCTCTAAGAACTCCCTACTCAGTTCTCTGTCCCATTTTTTGAGTGGTCTGTGTTTTTATTGTTTAGTGTTGTGAGTTCTTTGTAGATGATAGACCCCTGTCAGTTAGTTGTGTAGCTAGTGAAGATTTTTTTTGCATTCAGTGGATAATCTGTTAGCTTTGACTGTGGTAAGTTTCTGTGTGTAGAAGATTTTTAGCTCCATGAAATCCCACTGATTGAGTAATTGTTTAATTTCCTGGGCTACTGGGATATTGTTCAGGAAGTCTTTCTCCACTCCTATATTGTTGAGGTGGGGGTCATTCCCTATTCATAATTGGAAAACAAGAAATTCTCCTTAGCTCTTTTTATGAAGCTAGCATCACCCTCATACCAAAACCAGACAGGGATACAACAAGAAAAGAAAACTACAGGCCTATATTCCTGATGAATTTAGATGCAAAGATCCTGAACTAAATCCTTGCAAACTGCTTTCAACAACACATCAAAAGCATTATCCACCTTGATCAAGTGGGCTTCATCCCAGGGATGCAGGGATGGTTCAACATATGGAAACTGGTCAATGTGATATACCACATAAATAAACTTAATCATAAGACCCACATGATCATTTCAGCAAATACAGAGAAGGCCTTCAACAAAACACAACATCACTTCATGAGAAGGAAAGCAGTGAGACTGTCCCAATTTTCAGTAGCTGCAAACAAAACAAAACAAAACAAAACAACAAAAAAAAAAACTTTGGATTAACACTAGCCAAGGATGTGAAAAAACTGTATAATGAAACATAAATACCCTCAGGAAAGAAATTGAAAGACCTATGGAATAGAAACATAAAAACAAGAATGAAATCACAGAGGACTGAAGAAGATGGGAAGACCTCCATGCTCCTGGATAGGTGGAATTAACATTGTGAAAATGGCAATTCTACCAGAAACAATATACAGATTTAATGCAATATCAATAAAAATCCCAGCATCATTCCTCACGGAGATGGAAAAAGTGATGTCAAAAGTCATATAGGGGCTGGAGAAATGGCTTAGTGGTTAAGCACTTGCCTGTGAAGCCAAAGGACCCTGGTTTGAGGCTTGATTCCCCAGGACCCACGTTAGCCAGATGCAAAAGGGGGTGCATGCATCTGGAGTTCATTTGCAGTGGCTGGAAGCCCTGGCGCACCCATCCTCTCCCTCCTTCTCTCTCTGTCTCCCTCTCTGTCTCTGTCTGTAGCTCCCAATAAATAAATTAAAAAAAAATGTTAAAAAAGTCATATAGAATGGCAGCCAGCCTCAGATATCCAAACATATCCTTAGCAAAGGGAACTCCTCTGGAGGAGGTGTCACTGTTGTCAATATAAAGCTATGTTACCAATCCATACTAACAAAACCAGCATGGTACTGGGATAAAAACAGACGTGTAGATCAAGCAGAAGTGAAGACCTTGACCCTTCGCTCAAGTACCTACAACTACTTGATCTTTGTCAAAAGAACCAATAGCATACATTGGAGAAAAAAATAGCATCCCCAACAAATGGTACTAGACAAATTGGATAACCCCATTTAAAAAGGTGAGACTAAAACCATTCATCTCACCATATTCAAAAATCAACTCCAGGTGGATTAAAGAACTCAATATAAGATCTGAAACTCATTTTCATAATTTTAAGTCTACACTATCTCTGAAAGCAGAAGAAAATAGCCATTTTATTGAGGTGATATTGTAAATAATAAACTGTATGTTTTCACTACATACTAAGTTTTGACAAACCATCATCATAATCATGATAATGTATTTACCCTTCTACCTAAAGTGCTTCCTGGTGTGACGTCTCTGATGTATAGTCCTCATGCTCCGTCCCTTTCTCTTCCCCATAGTCTCTCCAGGAACCAGATCTGCTTTCTTTAGCTATAGAGGACTTTGCTCCATATAAACTCATAGAAGTAGGATCATACAGCTTGTCTTCCTTTTTTTGTCTGGTTTAACATCAGGATTCTTAAATATTATTACTTATTTGCAAAGCAGAGAGAAATGAATGAATGAATGAATGAATGGGTGCGTGTGAGAGTGAATATGGTATACTATGGTCTGTTGTCACTGCAAATGAACTACAGACACATGCACCACTTGGTACATCTGGCTTTTTGTGGGTACCAGGGAATTGAACCTAGGCTATCAGGCTTTGCAAACAAGTACCTTTCCTTCTCTTAGATACATAACTAGAAATGGAGTACTTGTATTGGTTTGTGCTTAATATTTTCAGAAATTATACTTGAAAAATATTCAGTATGTTTTCACGGTGCTGTCCTTGTTTTCATATGGTGCATAAAATATGTAATACATACCTTTCTAAAATCTGGGGAATTCTGAAACTTCTGTGTTCCCAAGATTGTGATGCTGGCTTTTGCTACCATGTGAAATAACACAGTCCTGCTTGAGCATTCCTAGTCCAAAGCTGTGATATCTGAACCTCCCCGCAGTCTGTACTTGGAGTGCTGTGACACAGCAGATAGGAAGCACAGCTGACCTCACCTTGCCTCACATAACAGGTGGTAGTCAAAATGCAGGTGCACAGAAGACTGAACAAAATTCTCTTCCGATTATGTGTATATCATTAATAAAGTCTAAATCAGATTTGAGCTTAGAATTGAGTCCCATCCTCAATGTAAGTACTACTGTTTGAGAACCTGCAACACAAAACACTTTAGAAAAAGGATTACCAAGCTATATAATTATTTGCTAACTTAGAAGTTTGTCTGTATTTTGTATATTTGAGTATTTTCATTCTGCACATTCTAATGAAAGTGTGTGCTAATAGAAATAGCAAATATTCCTTACATTTTATCTTGCCTAAAGCCTAGGCACTGATGTCTAGTCTGGCAGTGAATATTCTGTGTACTATTATGCATTATTATTGCGTGTTTTGACCAGCTGTGAGAATTGGAACTCATAGCTTGTGGCTTAGTAGTTAGATTTGTGATGCACTCTAGGTGAAGCAGTGGATGACCTGCTAGATTGGAAGCTCATTCTCTCTTCAGAATCCATCCCCTTTCAGTCATGCCGTCCTCTTGCTGGAAGGCCTTTTTGACATATAAGTTGAATTAGCATAGCTAAATAATCACAATGAGTAGATAAATCTGAAGGTGGCATGTCATTTTAATCTTTACTGAATCATATACATCATGATTAATTATGTAATGCAGTCAGTGAAATTTACGAGACATCATTCTAATTTCCCTTTTGGATGTATTTTTTTTCTCTTACAGGATTACATTTTGCCATCTGCCTTTTCAGAGTAAGTGGCTCTATGTGGGCACTGAGCGAGGTAATATTCATATTGTCAATGTGGAGTCCTTCACCCTCTCAGGCTATGTCATTATGTGGAATAAAGCCATCGAACTGTAAGTTAGAGCAAATACTCAATATCTGAAAGTATCATTGCCTTAATAGTATATCATTATCTAATAGCATTCTGTATTGCATATAGATTTTTGGACATCTGTAATTATTATCCTATTTGATGGTAAATTTAAAAGTTTTGTATATGCACCTATAGATTAATATATAATAGTATATGTCCATATATTAACCACTGTGAAACTTAGTGGAATAATTATCTGTTAAGTCAAAACACATTAAAACAGTTTTTTATTTTCTGTTATTTTAAAGTGGTGGTCATGGTATCTGTTTATATATATATTTTCTCAGAATGCATAGATATAAAAATAAAAAGCTTAAGAGTAGCTACAAATCTTTATAAGTATTCCTTTTGTCTTTGAACAAATAAGGTTCTGTTGCATTGTCCAGTGTCTTTAACATAAGAAAAACTTGGTGATGTATCTCTGATGTAATATGGTGGTGTAGTTCTAATAGTTTTCTATGCCCATGTTCAGCCTGTTCTTTGAGCTGACCATGACACCTAGTGGGAGGACTGCTCCAAGCGTCTGTGGTTTATGAAGTGTCCAGCTTATGAACAGGGATATGCTTCTCCTAAATGCATAGGTGTCATTTCAGCCATATTCTCATCTGTATGACATCTTTGTGTCCCTGACAAGAGGACATGATTTTCCTGATTTTGAAGAGAAAATACAGGAGGATTTTCCCCTGTATTCTACTGTTAATTGTGGAATTTGATAGTATTGACACCCCTAAAAATATATTTTAAATGTTATATTATTTCAAAATATTAACTTTGAGTATTCTCTACTGAAAATATAATTTTGTGTGCTGAATTTGAAGACTTTTTCCTATACCAAAAATTTAATTATAACTTTTATTGACATGTATTACCATGCTGCCATTTTCCCCCCTGATTCCTGTTTTGATCTATAGTAAGAACTAAAGGCTTATTATGGACTACTTGCTGAAATATTTTCTTCCTTTATAAAGGAGTAATTAATTTATTTCATTTTTATTGTAATAAATATATAGCCATATTGAAAATTTTAATTGAAAAGTCAAGCATAACTTTTCTCTTTTTTAGGTCATCAAAATCTCACCCAGGACCTGTTGTCCATATAAGTGATAATCCAATGGATGAGGGAAAGGTAGAATTTTTTCTAACCAACCATTTGTTATTTAAATTCATTCTGTTTTGATTTGCAAACTGTAATAGGACCATACTTTTGCTGGACAGTTGAGATTGTAACAAGGTTTGTATCCCACATATCCTTAGTGGCTCATTGCTCATTACAAATAAAAGTGGATGGATTACAATTATTTATATTAAAAGGATAATTGTATACTGACGCATAAGTAAAACTGGAATTAGCATACTTAGAAGTTAACAATTTATATTTGCCTTGTATAGAATTATTTTCCATCATTTTTTCTGATAATGTTGACAACATGGTATATCACTTTATTGTATGGCTTATATCATATGTGTTAGCTTCTTTATATATCATCCTTCATCATGTTTTTCTTCATAAACAACTGTAGATATTAGTGTAGAAATTTTATTCAAGTGTTACTTAATATTTCAAAAATACTTGTTTCATGCTGTCAATTTCTAGCTATTTTTTTTAACAATAATAAAATTTCCTTTTCTGTGAATTTTATTTCCTGACTCAAGGTAATCTTTCAGGTACTTCTATTTAATAGTGATGTTTCTACCTATGCAGTTTTAGAATAAGAGCCCAAGGAAGTACCAGAAACTTTATTGTTATCAACAACTAGTGACATAAAACTTCATTTTGTGAAAGATGTACTCAGAATTTTCTTTCTCTGAATTGATAGGAGAGGTTAGACCTATAAATGACTTAATACTGTTTTCTTTGGGAGCCTCTGGGAAAATGGAAGGATCCCTGGACTCACAGTCATAGAATTGCATGACTTGAAGTAAGCTTTACATATGCCGAGTGTGTGGTCATTGTGTCCTCACTGCCGAGTAGTGTGGGGGAGGAGGATCATGGTCCAGCTAGAGGAGGACCTAGTGAGGGAAGCCGCTTTGGGTTCAGTCCTGAGAAGTGACTAAGCGACTTTAGTGCATGAAAGCGGAGGAGATTTTCAGCACAGGCCATAGTGAGATTAGGAAAATGCTGGGCCGGAGCTGTGAGGCAGCAGTGGGGAGTGCACAGCTTGAGAGGCAAGAACATAATTCCATCCTGGAACGTGTTCATTCAGAATATGAACTACCTTTGGCATGTTATGTCAGTGTCGGAAGGCGTGGGTACTGTAGTCAGCAAGGCGGCACTAGCAGTTAGCTGGGTTGGGAGGGTACTTGCCAAGTGTGTACAGAGCCTTGGGTTCAGTGTCCAGCGCCACATAAAATGGTGGCTCTCACCTGTAATCCCAGCCCTTGGGACGTAGAAGAAGGCTTTTCTGAAGTTCAGGGTCAGGACTGGAGAGATTGCTTAGTGGTTAAGGCACTTGCCAAAAATTCAAGGTCATCCTTGGCCCCATAGTAAGTTCTAGGTCAGTCTGGGATACATGAGACCCTATCTTAAAACTGAAGAAAGTACACAGTGAACAAAATATCAATTTTTGGGCTGAGAACTAACTCAGTGGTCAAAGGTGCTTGCTTGCAAAGCCTCCCAACCTGGGTTAAATTCTTTGGTACACACTTAGAGCCACACTCACAAAGTGGCACATATGTCTTGAGTTTATTTGTACTGGCAAGAGGCCCTGGCACTCCCACACTCACTCACTTTCTCTATCTATCTTGCAAATAAATAAAATATTTTAAAGGGGGAAAATATCAACTCTTGCTAATTGAATTTTTGCTACAGTCTGATAGATAATTAAAATGAAGAGAAGATATGTTATGAGGTACCCTTTGGATTTAAAATAGTACGGAATGCTGTTAGAATTCATTGGAAGGACATCGAGTTACATTTGGTAGGTCAGGGAATCCTTTAGGGGAGTGGTTGCTAAACAATCTCTGGAGGATGAGTAAGACTAGTCAGACAGGGTGCCATTCACATGGTGTGTGTGTCCCAGACAGAAGGGCACCATGTGCAAAGGCTCACAGATAAGAGTGCACAGAGGAACAGAACCCTAAAAACAGCAAATGGAGTGTGTGGAGAAAACGCACAAGAATGAAGCCAAGAAAGTGTGCAGCATCTGACAGGGACAGGCCTCGAGGTTGTGGCGCCAAATTTGGGCTTTATATTAAAAGACAGTAAAACATTAAAAGTTTCAAATAGGGGCTGGAGAGATGGCTTAGCAGTTAAGCGCTTGCCTGTGAAGCCTAAGGACTCCAGTTCGAGGCTCGGTTCCCCAGGACCCACGTTAGCCAGATGCACAAGGGGGCGCACGCGTCTGGAGTTCGTTAGCAGTGGCTGGAGGCCCCGGCGCGCCCATTCTCTCTCCCTCTCTCTATCTGCCTCTTTCTCTCTGTCTGTTGCTCTCAAATAAATAAATAAAAATAACAAAATATATTTTCAAAGTTTCAAATAGAAACATGCATCCCCCACCAGTTTTTCCTCTTAGCACTGGCGCTCCAGTTCTAACATGGCATGAGTTGAAGCCCAAGCAAGACTAGACTCAGACCAGAAAAGAGATCTTTGTTACTGTAACTCGGGGGTGGTACTAAGCACTGAAGAACATAAGGTAGAAAATAGAACATAATGCTAACCTTACTGTTGAGGGAGAGACCAGCATAACAACAACCCTGCCCAGTTTCTAACTTAAGCATTAGGAGTTGCACTGAGAAATAGTGAGGAGAGTGCAGTAGTGAATGCAAGAGAAGCAGGGTGAGGGAGTGACATTGGTTTTGGACATGATTGCTCTGTAGGTAAGCCATGATATGCTTATTTGAGTGCCTGAATCTCAAGTGAAATCTAAGCTAGTTATGATTGGAAATTAAAACCTAAGTGGTCTGAGATTTCCTGTAATGTGTACGTCTTAGATAGTTTGTATTATTTAAAGCAAAAATAGATGTTCATTTTTGTTAGAATTTTATTAAGATGCATTAGCAGAAATGTACAAGTAGGTCTTCAAAAACCGAATGCTTTTTATATATTTATTATTTATATGCAAACAGAGAAAATGAGAATGGACACACCTGGGCTTCCATTGTAAATGAATTCCAAATGGATGCTCCACTTAATGCATCTGGCTATATGTGGTTGATGGGGAATTGAACCCAGGCCATCAGACTTTGCAAGCAAGCACCTTTAACTACTGAGCCATTTCTCCAGCGCCATGTACTGCTTTCTTTTTTAACTGTCAGCTGTAGTTTGAGCCCAAAATCATCAGATGGTTTGATGTATGCTGTGCAGTGTTCTCATTTGTTTTCTTGGTGGCTAGTACTTAGCAACACAGGTATTTCATTGTGTTATAATCTGATGGTTGAAGAATATGGTTTTCCTTATTTTCAAGATGTAAATATTTTATTTAATAGATCTTTTATTCCTACTTAATATGGCCTTTTTCTTTATAACAGCTTTTGATTGGCTTTGAATCTGGAACCGTAGCCTTATGGGACCTCAAGTCAAAGAAAGCTGACTACAGATACACGTATGATGAGGTAACTGCAATGCTTGTTTCTCACAAACGAGCTGATCATTTTTGCAGTCCACTGCAGATCCTCTGAGAACCTAATGTTTAATTTATCTTAGGTTTAGTTGAAGAGACTTTTGTAGTTTATTAAAATGTGACTTTTTCCCATTAATAAATGTCTCCATAGTTCAGAAGATATAGCAGTCTGTTTTCAACACTCACATTTTCATTTACAAGCAAATTCAGAAGTTCATTTTTTCTTGCATACATATAGTAGAATGCTGAAGAGACACATAGTTGATGTGCTTTAGTACTAAAAGGAGGTGGTGATTCACTGTTGTGTTTAATCTGTAGGCCCCTCCTATTTCTTTACATTTCTCTTCCTCACCTTTCTTCTCCTCTTGGTCATATTTGATTACTGAAGACTGTGGCTTCCATTACAGCCACATGATTGGTCTTAAGCATCTTTCTTGCCCCCAGTTTGCCTCTGCATTTGACATTTTGATATGGGATCAGATTAGATGTGGGCTTGCTTCTGAAAGATTGCTTCCTAGATGATGCTGATGCTGTCCTGCCAGCTGGAGCCTCCTCTCCTCTCCTCTCCTCTCCTCTCCTCTCCTCTCCTCTCCTCTCCTCTCCCCTCCCCTCCCCTCCCCTCCCCTCCCCTCCCCTCCCCTCCCCTCCCCTCCCCTCCCCTCCCCTCCCCTCCCCTCCCCTCCCCTCCCCTCCCCTCCCCTCCCCTCCCCTCCCCTCCCCTCCCCTCCCCTCCCCTCCCCTCCCCTCCCCTCCCCTCCCCTCCCCTCCCCTCCCCTCCCCTCCCCTCCCCTCCCCTCCCCTCCCCTCCCCTCCCCTCCCCTCCCCTCCCCGGAGATACTCTTGGTAGATTAGTGGTTTTATTTTTGGGCCTTGTGGCATCGTTCACTGTGAAATGGCGTGTGGCAACCATAATTCTGGCTCCTAATTCAATGAAGAATGATATTGGTGGGAAATATGACAGTGGACTTAGATAAACATGTGTTTAGCTTTCACATTTATACATGTGGTTACTCTGTCAGCAGACTGTGGGATAGCAGTAGTTAGAAAATGCTACAACTGTTTTCATGTGAAGCACAGTAAGCATGGCACAGGAGAATTTCCCTGTTTTCATAGTGGCATATATGCTTGTTCCTCATCAATTAAGATCTATTTTTAAGCTTTTTATGGACAACTTCCCTAAATATAAACAGTAGGCCATGATAATTCCTCCTATTATCCACACCCCCCCCCATCCACCCTCCATTGAATCTCTTCCTTCCAAATCATTGCCATTATCTTTTCCTCCTCTTATGAAAGTCTTGTGTAAGGTGGCATCAGGCACTGTGAGGTCATGAATATCAAGGGCATTTTCTGTCTGTACCATAGCATTGTAAGCAGCCCTCCCCTTCCTTAGGCTCTTATGTCCTTTCTACTACCTCTTTTGCAATGGGCCCTGAGCCTTGGAAGATGTGATAGAGGTGGCTCAGTGCTGAGCACTCCTGTCACTTCTCAGCACGGTGGCCATTTTTGTGTTATCCCAGGTAGACCTTCATTTTGTAATCATGTTTTTTTTTGTTATCAAATATTTTTTTAAACTGCTATTATTTCTCTCTAATTTTTGTCATGTATAAGATAAAGCCATGTTTAAAACAGTGTTTTGGGGTTTTGCTTTTTATTGATATAAGCAGTGATCTTGGCTTGAACCAGTAACAAATCCTAAAGCTACATTTACTTTTCACCTTCAAAAAGAAACATAAGACTGTATGAAACAATAATTTTCAGCAATTACACATATAGCAAACAAGCTTACTTTTAGTTACCTTAGCCAGTACCCTAGAGAGATTTTTCTGGGAATCAGGACATGATAAGGGAACCTAATGGGAGCCCAGCCTTCATTGAGTTCAAGAGAGAACATCAGGAAGATGAGAAAACCACGCCATTTGCAGCTTATCAGGTAAGGAAATATCAAGTAAAGAGCTGCCAAGAATGATCATTATAGAAGTCCTAAAGAGGCCTCTGCCCTTGCTCTTCAAGAGAATACAGATTAGTGCATGCCTATAACCTCAGAAAATGTCTCCTGAAAAGGAATTGGAATTGCCATAACACACACAAAACTGGGAAGAGTTCATATTTCAACAGAATGAAGAAATTGCAGTGCATAGTACATTAGGAAGAATGTACAGAGAAACAATCCAAGCAAGTGTATAATTAAGCCTGCACCAGAACAGTACTCACAATATGTAAATAAATATAAGAACAGTCATTATAGACTTCACAGTGACATCCAATAGACATTTATGTAGTATGGAAAAAACTGGAAATTATGTCCCATGAGAAAATGCAAAAAATAACGTATTCAAAAAGGACAACGTGGTAGGATTATAATGAAGATATTGAAACAAATACTGCATAGATTTCTTATGATCAAGTTGTATACTCCTGACCATGGCGCCTTAAGGAAAGTAAGGCTTATTTTGGCTTCCAGCTCAAGAGGATCCAGTTTATCCTGGCAGGAAAGGTGTGGCGGCAGGAGGATGAACCATGTGGTCACACTGAGATGGGAGGCAGGAAGCAGAGAGACAGTAGTACTACTGTAAGCCAGTTTTCTCCTTTTGCATTAATTCTAGAACCCACAGCCCATGGAATGGTGCTACCAGCATTATAGTTGGGTCTTCCCACCTCAGCTAAACTCTCTCTCACAGACATTCCCAGAGATTTTATTTCCATGGTGATGCTAAGTCCTCTCAAGTTGGTAATAGAGATTCACCCTCACAGTAGGATAATTAAATTAGACATCAATTATTGTGAGACAGATGGGAAACATGTAGGTATTGAAAGTGGAATTCATGCTCATAAATAACCTGCAGGCAAAAGAAGAAAACACAAGGGAACTTAGAAAGAAAGCGCTGTAAGCTGAGAAATAGGAAAATAAGAATCTGAAGTGTGTGCTGTGCTACTCATGGCCCCACGGTGGCATTGAATGCCTAGATTAAAAAACCAGGTCCCAGATCAGTGGCTGCAATATCTACTACCGGAAACTAGAAGATAAATCAGAAATTAAACTCAGTAGGCTGTTGAACTGAAATAATCAACAAAAAACTATGGAATGAATAACAAAGACAGTAGAAAAATAGAGAAAAAGTAGTTTTATATGTAGGTCAATGGAATTAACAAATGTAGTGAGAGTAATGAAGAAAACCATCAGTTCCCTATAGGCATGAGAATTTTATTGAAATGCAGAGGAGCTGATCAGGAAATTGTTAGGCACACTGGAGCACATAATGATGAAACTGCCCATCGATGCATTTCTTGGGACATAGTTTCTTTATGGGAAGCACACCAGACTGTGCTATGTAATACCAGTACTATCAGAAATGAGAATGAGATGGGCAGGTCTCTTGAAAGTTTATAAATTCCTTGGAAGTACCAATTCTTACTACTTACGAAATGGGTGTCTATGATTATTAAATAGTCTATGCAAACTAAAGTGTTTCCTACAAAGAAAATCCCATGGCTTAGGAAGCTTATTGATGAATGTTACCAAATAATACCTTTGCTCTCCTGAATCCTCCCCAATTAGAACGGAAGACACAGTTCCCAGTTCCTTTTATGAGGCCATCTTTCTGATCCAAACATAATAAAGAAAAAGTGGCATACCTATAAACTGGTATTCTCCAGTGGATGCAAAAGTCATACAACCTGTTCTTAACTAATACTAATATGGCTAATGACAGCTCTTGTGTTTTAAATAACTAGCCTGTAAATGTGAGCTGTATCTTCTGAATTGATTTATTCTCAACTAAACTTAATCATGTATGACTTTGTTTTTAATGAGTTATTTTTATCATTAATCTTGGTTCATGTTAAAATGTATTATGTTTCATTCTTAATATAGTCTTACTCAGTGTATTTTAGATGTTCTAGAAATTATTGTATATCAAAGTCTCCTGTACTAAGAAGAATTAAAATTTTGCCTTTAACAAAATGCTAACTTAATCCTACCTGAATGTTATAATCAATGACATAATGCTCTAGAAAAAATATATTGTTTTGCTGGTCCAAATATATTAAATACCATTATATTAAATCAGATCAATTATAATACAATTAACATTCCACTTAGTACAGTTTTAATTATCTGATATTTTGGGGATAACTTTGAGAGACAGAATTATGGAAGATAGGAATTTATCTTTATGTTCTTGGGCATTACTATTTTTAACCATAGTTGTTATTTCCTTAAATGTAGATTCTCTCCTGGTTATGTTTAAATGTTTTTTTAAAAACATACTTTACCTATATATGGCATTTCATTTATGTTCTTTTATCTCATCAATGGATAATTCATTCCCTTTTAGATTATAAACAGTATTAAACTACCAGTATTCTTTTTAAAATATTTTTCTTACTGACAGCTTCTATACTAACAGACAATAAACAATGATAATTCCCTCTCCCACTTTCCCCTTCACAACTCTGCTCTCCATCATATCCCCTCTCTCTATTATATTAGTCTCTCTTTTATTTTGCTATCATCATCTTTTTTCCCTATTATGAGGGTTTTGTGAAGATATTGCTAGGCACTGTGAGGTCATGGATATCAAGGCCAACTTCTCTCTAGACAGTTGCATTGTAAGGAGTGACACCCTTCCTTTGCTCTTAAATTCTTTCCACCACCTCTTCTGCAGTGGACCCTGAGCCTTGAAGTGTCAGTTCTGGACAGTCCTCCGTCCCTTCTTCATAGCCTTATTTTGCCTTTTGGGTCATCCCAGTGGTCATCGCCATTAAAAAAAGAAGCTTCTCTAACCAAAAGTGAAAGTAGCATTAACATATGAATATTAACATCAAGTGGAATGCTTGCACGGCAGTTGGGTGAGCATAATATATGCATTTAGACAAGAGCACGCTTTATACCCCTACGGCTCTTGACCTCCTCTGCCATAGAGTTTTGATTAGGTTTTCAGTACTACGTGTGTATTCCTTCCCATAGAGTGGGTCTCTAGTCCAAGCAGAGAGCAGTTGATTTCCCCCAAAGTGGACATGCCACTATTGCACCCATTCAGTCATTTCGCCTGTGTGGCCAAATTTAAGGATTCCAGTGTCCACTTTCCCACCGCTGATGATTTCTGTCTCCCATAGGGCTTTTTACAGCTTTTAGTTGGTTGGTCTTTAGGGAGAAGGTTTTCAGCTCAGCACCAGCTTGATTTCTCAGTGACCTTGCCACCCAGGCATGTGAAGTCTTCAGCAATAGGGTCTTACCATCTGTTTCTCAAGGGAAACCAAGGGCTTTGGCAATAACCTTTTGGAGGGTACGGGGACCTTTCTGGCCCACCACTCTTTGGGACATAACCCATACCTGGCACTGGAAAGTTTCTAGTAATAATCTATGGCTTCTGGATGTTCCATTATCTAAAAATGTAGGCTTTCATATGTCTTGTTCAAAATATCTTGAATTTTGATCGACCCTTCCCCCATTATTCTCTTCCTCTGACCTCACTTAGGCCATTCTGCTCCCTGTTACCTGTTCTACTACATATATGTGCATATGTATATGTACACACACATACAATACCATCCCCTAAAGCCCTTCCCTCTCCTCCCTCCTTTAGCCTTTTTCTAACTTACTGGCCTCTGCTACCAATTTTTGGTTCCAGCTCACACACAAGTTTACACATTTGTGGCTAGGATACACATATGAGAGAGAACATGTGGCATGTGGCTTTCTGGGCCTGGGTTATCTAACTTAGTATAATCCTTTACATATCCATCCATTTCCCTGCAAAGTTCATAATTTAATTTTTCTTTACTGCTGAATAGAACTCCATTGTGTAAATGTACCACATCTTTATTATCCATTCATCTGTTGCGGGACATCTGGGTTGGTTCCATTTCCTAGCTATTGTGAATAAAGTATTAATAAACATGGTTGTGCAAGTATCTCTAAGGTAGTGAGAAGAGTCATTAGAATGTATGTCTAGGAGTGCTATAATTGGATCGTATGATAAATCTATTTTTAGCTCTGAAGAACCTCCACACTAATTTCCACGATGGCTATATCAGACTACATTCCCACCAACAGTGCAGAAGGGTTCCTCTTTTTCCACATCTTCACCAACATTTATTGTCATTTGTTTTCTTGCTGGTAGCCATTCTGACTGGAGTGAAATGGAATCTCAAAGTAGTTTTAATTTGCAATTTCCCTGATGGCTAAGGATGTAGAACACTTTTTGAGATGCTATGTGCCATCTATATTTCTTCATTTGAGAACTCTCTATTTAGTTCTGTACCCAGTTTTTAATTGGTTTGTTTGATTTCTTATTGTTTTGTTTTTTGAGTTCTTTGTAAATTCTGGATATTAATCCTCTGTCAGATATATAGCTGGCGAGGATTTTCTCCCATTCTGTGGGTTGTCTCTTTGCTCTATTCACAGTGTCCTTTGCTGTATAAAAGTTCATAAATTTCAGGAGATACTCTTGGTAGATTAGTGGTTTTATATCCTGAGCAATTGAGGTTATATTCAGAAAGTCATTGCCTATGCCAAAATGTTTAAGGGTTTCCTCTACCTTTTCCTCTAGTAGTTTCAGAGTTTCAGGTCTTAAGGTCCCTGATCCATTGGGCTTGATTCTTGTGCAAGGATCTGTTTTCACCCTTCTACATACAGATACCAACTTTTCTCAGCACCACTTGTTGAAGAGGCTGTCTTTTCTCCAGTAAGTATTTTTGGCATTTTTGGTCAAAAATCAGATGGCTGTAGCTGTCTGGCTGAACATCTGGGTCCTCTATTCTGTTCCATTGATCTACATGTCTCTTTGTGCCTGTACCATTCTGTTTTTGTTACTGTAGCTTAAAACTGGGTATGGTGATACCACTAGCCTTATTTTTATCCTCAAAATTGTTTTGGCTATTGAAGGTTTTTTTGTGTTTCCAATGAATTTTAGGATTGTTTTCTCCTATTTCTGTGAGAATGCCATTGGAATTTTAATGGGGATTGCATTAAATGTGTAGATTGCTTTTGGTAAGATTGACATTTTCACAATATTGATTCTTCCATTCCAAGAACATGGGATATCTTTCCATTTCCTAGTGTCTTCTGCAACTTCTCACTTGAGTGTTTTAAAATTCTCATTGTAGAGGTCCTTCACTTTCATGATTAGGTTTATTCCAAGGTGCTTTATTTATTTATTTATTTATTTATTTATTTATTTTGAGGCAGTTGTGAATGGGAGAGATTCCCTGATTTCATCCTGTGCATATTTGTTGTTAGCATATAGGAAAGCTACTGATTTCTGTGTTTATTTTGTATCCTCCTACATTGCTGAAAGTGTTTATCAGCTCTAAAAGTTTTCTGGTAGAGTCTTTAGGGTCCGTTATGTATAGAATCATATCATCTGCAAATAATGATTATTTGATCTCTTCCTTTCCAATTTGTACCCCTTTTATGAGTGTCTCTTGCCTTACTGCTATACCTAGGACTTTAAGTACTATATTAAATAAAAGTGGGGACATTGTACACCCTTGACTTTTTCCTGTGTGTAGTGGAAAAGCTTCAAGGTTTACCCCATTTTCTATCAGTATTCTTGCAGCATTCCTTGGTGGCCCAAAGAAATGTGCTGGAATTTATATTTCATGACAAACAATACTTAGAATTTTTTTGTTTTCATAGTTATTCATTGTTTCTAGTTAAAAGTCAAATGTCATAAATAACGGGTACCTTTTTCTTATGTTTGTCAAAAATATAAATACAAATGTCAACTTTCAATCTCTTCACTGTCTTATGATTTTATCTTGAGTCATGACTTTTTTCAGAGAATGCATCTTTTATAGAAATTTTAGAAATATGTATACTGTCTCATGTGGATTATTCCAACCACTTTACCATCTGTTTCTGTTTTCTGATTTTTTTCTATACTGAATTTATGTCATACCTCCATGACTTTAATACAAATTTCATTTATTATGTAGTTCTTCTGTCTCCCTGTCATCCTGTCCTATACCTGACTTCCTGTATGTCTTCATACCCATCTGTATCTGTAGTTTTAGTGTCTTTAACATAACCTTGGGCTCCTGGAAACTTTCTGTCTTCTCTTAGGAAAGATAAATATGTAAACATACACACAAATATTTATGTGCCCTCTTTCAGATGAAAATACACTGTGTATGTGTATGAACAGTAATGCAGGCGTGTGGTCATGCATTGGTTCTCCACAGTACTATCAGCCCCTTTTATATTTGTCTTAGCAATATTTGAAAAATCTTTTAAGCTATTTACTTATTTGAAAGCAGAGAGGGAGAGAGAGGGGAGAGAAAGGAGCAGTGTATATGGGTGCGAGGCTATGATGCTGATGCAGATGAACTCCAGATGCATATGCTGCTTTGTGCGTTTGGCTTGATGTGGGTACTGGGGAATCACACCCAGGCCAACAGAATTTGTAAGCAAGTGTCTTTAACCACTGAGACTTCTCTCTATCCCGTGACTTACCAGGTTAAAAAAGTATTTAAGATATTTTCTTTTGTAGCTTCCTCATCATGGCTCATATTTTTGAAGTAATCCCACCTCCAGTGTGTAATAAAGGACTGTTTAAGATGAGGTTTTGGAATGTCATGAGAATATTTTGGAAGTATTTCATTATTGTTCATTATATTTTTAATTTTTTAATTAGTGTTTTGTTAGAGATGACTTTGACTGAAAAATATATATTAAAAATTTGCATTTAGCCTGGTGTGGTGGCGCACGCCTTTAAGCCCAGCACTTGGGAGGCAGAGATAGGAGGTTCGCTATGAGTTCAAGGCCACCCTGAGACTACATAGTGAATTCCAGGTCAGTTTGGGCTGGAGTGAGACCCTACCTCGAAAAACAAAACAAAAACAAACAGTTTCCATTTCGATACAGCTGATTCTCTGTCCATTGTCATTTAAATGTTTTCATCTGATCCACATTAAAGTATTTTATAATACTTAGCTTAATTTATAAGTACCACAGGAATCCACATGAGCAGACATTGAATTAGTTGACTGGAAATGTGACTGTGTATATGTGTGAGGATTCTGGAGTTCCCATTGGCTGTCTGTGGTGTGCTTGTCAGTTTTCATAGATCTGTAGGGTAGCTCCTAAAGCCTGCTCATCATTAGGACTGAAAAGTGCATCAATATGACTTGGAAAGAAGTAATTCAAAGGGAACCTTGGGAATTGATTTTTTTAAATAAAATTTTGTCACCAAAAAGTAGAAATAGAACAAAAAGTATAACAGATACCAGTTACATAAAATATTTTCTGCTTGACTTTTCTTTTGCATGGCTTAGAAGAATAGTTTTGTGATCAAAAGAACTCGCCTCAGGGGCTGCACTATTAGCTCACTCGTTGTAGCGCTTACTGCACAAGCATGGTACCTGAGCTCCGTCCCCAGACCCATAGACAGTGTGATGTTGTGTGTCTGCAATCCCAGAACGGGAGAGGAGGAGGCACGGGAACAATGCCGGAGGTGGTTCTTTGGTCTCCACAAGTGCAAGAACACGTGCACGTGCAGCTGTGCACACACATCCACAAGTATACATATGCACCCCTCCCCACAAACACGTAAAATAAGGAGAAAATGGATCTCTTCAGATTAAAAATTGCCTCATTAATTTCTGTGAGGTATGTGAAACATGTCTTAAGGTTAACATATTTTTTTTTTAATTAATTAATTTATTTATTTGAGAGCGACAGACACAGAGAGAAAGACAGATAGAGGGAGAGAGAGAGAATGGGCACGCCAGGGCCTCCAGCCTCTGCAAACGAACTCCAGACGCGTGTGCCCCCTTGTGCATCTGGCTAACGTGGGACCTGGGGAACCGAGCCTCGAACCGGGGTCCTTAGGCTTCACAGGCAAGCGCTCAGCCGCTACGCCGTCTCTCCAGCCTGGTTAACATATTTTTATTGAATGTAATTCCAAAGATACATTTTTGAGTTTAGGATTGATTCATTTCATTGAAACTAAACTTTCTAATTTGTCACCAGAACTGATTTCTTCCTTGGAACATTGTTTATGCTAAATTGGTCATTTATGTTTAGATAAGGCTTATTCTAGGAAAGTCTTAGAATATTCTTCCTGAACTTGTCAATAAATAGTGCATATGTCATTATAATAGTTTTCTTATACTGGTGTAAGAAAATAATTAAAAGGAATTAAATTAAGGAAATAATTAAAAGGAATTAAAGAGTTTTATTATGAAATATAATTTTATTTATATTGTAAGAGATGCAATTCTGAGAATATAGTTAACATATTGACCAGCTTGGAAAATGTAAATCCTGTATTAACATTAATTTTAAACCATTTATGTATAGTTTAGTAATGTAATTCTTCACTTTTCTGTAGGCTATTCACTCTGTTGCTTGGCATCATGAAGGAAAACAGTTTATTTGCAGTCATTCAGATGGTACTCTGACCATATGGAATGTGAGGTCCCCTGCCAAGCCTGTGCAGACAATCACCCCACATGGTAAGGATGCCTCACTTTTAAATACACTGTTCAAATTGAAATGAATAGCAGATTATTGTTTGAGCTTGTGTTTGATTTTTATTGGATACTATGTTAGTTTAGCGAATATTATAATGTCTTCTGAATATCGTGTCTGTAATAGTCCAAAGTACAGGCATATTTCTTAGTCATAAGGAATTTTAAGATTTTTGTCATAAAAACATCACAGGCTATTGAACTACTAAGACATTACCTAGAGGTAATTTTATGCATTTAACTATTGCATTGAGTCCCCAAGGTTGTCACTGGTTTGATGATTCACTAGGACCTGTTGTGGGTAGTTTATTACATCAGAAGGATTTTAAGAAAACTCAGGAAAATATACCCTGGGTGAGGGTTGTAGACCATCAGGCTCTTGCTCCAAAATTCCTTTGCCATACAGCCACACAGTGATCTTCTTGGCTCCAGCAGTGAGTCCTTAGCATAGGTATGACATACTCTCAACTGACCAAAGGAACTCACTGAGGCCAGAAGTCCCTGACTTCTGTGAAAGGCAGTCAGTCATGTTGGTACCTCTTCCTTGGCATATACCAAAACTCCCGCCTCTTGAGAGGAAACAGAATTGTCTCCTTTGAAGAGAGAAGAAGCGAGAGAATGGGTACATCAGGACTTCCTGTCTGCAAACAAACTCCAGATGCATGTGCTACCCTGTGCATCTGGCATTGCATGGATATGGGAATTTGAACCTGTGCCAAGTCAGGGCCAGCAGGCTTTGTAAGCAAGGGCCTTCAACTGCTGTGCCATTTCCTCAGCAAAAGAGTCTCTTTGGGGATTAACTCTATCACTGCTGCAAGATAATAGTCATTTTAGTGAATGTTTAAATTTAAATTTCCTTGTGAGAGTAGAGTGCTGTTTTCGTAGTATACTTTCCTAATAGAGGAGAGATCCTTTTCTGATCTCTAGTAAAGAAGAGATAGCAAGGGTAGATTTATGGACATTTCTGCTTTTTGCTTTGGAGCTCATTTACCATAAATCACCTAACAAAGCTACCTGACTCCCTCACAGTGGTGCAGGCTGCACCTGCAATCACAGTGCTTGAGAGACAGAGACAAGTGGATCCCTGGAGTTCACTGGTCAGTCAGACGAGCCTATTCCAACAATTCGAGATACGGGAGAGACCCTGTCTCATATTAGGATGGTACCTGAAGATGACTCTCAAGGTTGCCCTTCACACTTGTACACACACATAATGACACATGCATATTTTCCCTTTGTAATCTTGGTTCTTAAACCTAAAGTCTTTTAGCATAGACTTGAGGAAGTAGAATAGTTCAGTTTCTATCTTGGCAGAAAAGAGTCACTAGTTGAAATTATTTTTAAACCAAGAAGACAAAGAATATTTGATTTAATGTGTTTTTCTGAAAATTAGAATCTAAACAAAATATAAAGTTACTTTTGCTGTGGTAGATGTTAAGAACTAGAATGGATTTTGTTGCATAATATAGAAAGAAAAATTACACAAAATTACTATTGATACTTCTTAATGTAGATGGACAGAATTGTGTTACATTATTTTATTTCTATGAAATATGCTTATTTTACATACTAGTATTTGTAAGATATGAGTTCTTTTCATGAGCACCTTAGTGTTTTCAGCTTACTTCACTTACTGATGACGACAGGTAACCTACCAAAGCCTGAGCTATGCTGACAGCTGACTTCCACAGAGCTAAGTTTGTTTACACACATAAAGTACAGGACTGTGTTTGGCATACCATCTATTTACACTATGTCTGTGGTACATAAATTTCATAGTACCAACCGGTTTTGATAGAAATGTTCCTTTTTTCATAATAATATCTTCTGTATATCTTTCTCTTACTTTTTAGCCAGATGCTGTGTTAAAGTATTTCAAGTGTCCTAAACTTTTTTTTTTGTTGTTGTTAGTGAATAGGTTTTCTTTTTATTTTCTTTGTATAGAACTAAAGCCTACAAAGTTTTTTTTTTTTTTTTGAGGTACAGTCTCACTCTAGCACAGGCTGACCTGGAGTTCACTATGGAGTCTCAGGGTGGTCTCGAACTCACGGCAATTCTCCTACCTCTGCCTCCTGAGTGCTGGGATTAAAGGCGTGCATCACCACGCCTTGTTACAAAGTCATTTTTAAAATTACTGATCTTAACTTAGTATTATCAGTTTGGTAGAATATAGTCTGGAAAGATGAGCTTGGAAAATTGGATTTGTAAAATTTTTTAAAAACATTAAAAAAATATAAAGTCAACCAAAAGAACATAGGATGAAAAATGCAAGTGATGTAAATTAGTGCTTAGCCAAAATACATAATAGAATCCCCTTTACTTCCAATTAACATTAGATGCTGGATTTCTCTTATTGTGAATGTTTTCAGTATGAAGCCACAGAAAGTTTCCAGTAAAATAAAAGGGAAAATATGGCAAAATATGATAGATAGTTTTCTCTCATGTTCACATACTGGCAAAATGATTAGGCAAAGCATAAAAAGGCTTAAAAGTTGAAGTGTTTATTTGAGAGCAACAGAGAGAGAAAGAGGCAGAGAGAGAGAGAGAGAGAGAGAGGGAGGGAGGGAGGGAGGGAGAGAGAGACAGAGAGAGAGAGACAGAGAGAGAGAGACAGAGAGAGAGAGAATGGGCACGCCAGGGCCTCCAGCCATGGAAAACGAACTCCAGATGCGTGTGCTCCCTTGTGCATCTGGCTAACGTGGGTCCTGGGGAATCGAGCCTCGAACCGGTGTCCTTAAGCTTCACAGGCAAGCGCTTAACCGCTAAGCCATCTCTCCAGCCCTATTGTCAGTTTTTTGAGTTCTTTATAGATTCTAGATATTAGGACTCTGTCAGTAGTATAGCTGGCAAAGAGCCCATTTCTGGGCTACTAGGTATTATTCAGGAATTCCTTCCCCACCCCTATATTGTGGAGAGTTCCTCCTATTTTTTCTTCCAGTAGTTGAAGAGTTTCAGGTCTTATATTGAGGCTTTAATCAGTTGGGGGTTGATTTTTGTGTATGGTGAGATATGTGGATCTAATTGTCCAGCACCATTTGTTGAAGATGCTATCTTTTCTCCAGTCTACATTATTGGGACCTTTTTCAAGTAGCTATGGCTACTTGACCTAAGATCCAGGTCTTCACTTCTGTTCCATTAGTATATATGTCTGTTTTTATGTCAATACTATACTGTTTTTATTACTATGGCTTTATAAAATAGCTTTGTATCAAGTATAGCGATACCTTCAGAGGTGCTTTTGCTGAGGATATGTTTGGATGTCTGAGACCAGCTGCCATTCCATATGAATTTTGAGATCACTTTTAGTAAAATTGCCATTTCACAATATTATTGCTTCCTCCCCCAGAGTATGGGAGTTCCTTCCATCTGCTCAAGTCCTCCTCAATTTGTTTCTTGAGTGTTTTTATATTATTATTATATACATCTTTCACATCCTTGGTTAGTGTTATTTCAAGGCATGTAATTTTTTTATGGCTATTGAATATAGGACAGTCTTACTGATTTTCTTCTCTGTATTTTTGTCCTTTGCATATGGAAAGGCCACTAATTTTTTGTTTATTGATTTTGTATCCTGCCAAGTTGGCTGAAGAAATTAATCACCTTTAGAACTTTTGAGATGGAGACTTTAGGGTCACTTATGTATAGGATCATGTCATCTGCAAATAGGGCTAACTTGACTTTTTTTTCTAGTTCATATCCTTTTATTTGTTTCTCCTATCTTAGTGTTATGGCTAGGATGTTTAGCACTATGCTGAAGAGCAGAGGGGAGAGAGGGCATCCTTGTTTTGTTCCTGATCTCATTGTAAATTTTGCATCTTTCCCCATTAGTATTATTTTTGCTTTAGATGATTTATAGCTTGTATTGTATTGAGATGTAAACCATCCATGCCTATTCTCTCCAGTGTTTTGATCATGAAGTGATGTTGTATTTTGTCAAAGGCCTTCTCTGCATCTATTGAAATCATTATGTGGTTCTTAAGATTAAATTTATTTATGTGGTGAATTACATTGACCAGTTTCCATATGTTGAACTATCCCTGCATCTCTGGGATGAATCCTGCTTGATCAAGGTAGATAATCCTTTTGATATATTGTTGAAATCAGTTTGCAAGAATTTAAAAATGTTCAGGATCTTTGTATCTAAGTTCATCAGGAATATAGGCCTATAGTTTTCTTTTCCTGAATCTCTGTCTGGTTTTGGTATTAGGGTGATGCTACCTTCATAAAAGGAACTGGGGAGGATTCCCTGTACTCTGATTATGTGAAACAGTTTGAGAAAAATTGGTTTCAGTTCTTCAATGAATGTTTGATAGAATTCAGCCAAGAAGCCATCAGGTCCTGGACTTTTCTTGGTTTTTGAATACCTTTTTAATCTCAATTATTGTGATAAGTTTAGGAGATTAATCTGCTGTGAGTTTAGTTTTGGTAGGTGAGATGTAGCTAAGGAATTCATCCATCTCTTGCAGATTATCCAATTTTGTAGAGTAGAGGTTTTGGAAGTTTGTCCTGATGATCCTTCTAAATTCCTTGATGTCTTTGTGACCTCTATTTTTAGTTTCTGATTTTATTAACTTGAGACACTTTTTTTTTTTTTTTTTTTCGAGGTAGGGTCTCAGTCTAGCCCAGGCTGACCTGGAATTCACTATGGAGTCTCAGGGTGGCCTTGACCTCATGGCAATCCTCCTACCTCTGTCTCCCATGTGCTGGGATTAAAGGCGTGTGCCACCATACCCAGCTTAGACACCTCTTTTTTTATTTGATCAAATTTGCTAAGGGGTTATCAACCTTTTGTTTTTCAAAGAACCAGCTCTTTGTTTCATCATTTTATTTTTCATTTCTTAGTTTCCAATTCATTAATTTCTGCTTTGATCTTAATCATTTCTTTCCAGCTGGAGCTCTTAGGGTTGGATTCTTCTTATTTTTACAATACCTTTAGGTGGACTTTTAGGTTACTGATTTGGGATCTCTACATCTTTGTTATGAGGGCATTTAGTGCTATGAATTTTTTTGTTAGGACTGCCTTCATTGGTGAGTTATGTTTTCATTGTCATTCACTTCTAAAGAGTTAACAATTTTTTTTTTTTTTTTTGCTTTCACAACCCATGCATTGTTTAAACGTGTAGTGTTCAGTCTCCGGGAGTAGGTGGAGTTCTTGATGTGACTCTGGTTGTTAATTTCCAGCTTTAAAGTATTGCCATCTCGCTTGGAACAGGAAGATGCCTCAGCATTCCTGAATTTATGGAGGCATGCTTTATGGCCTAATATATTGTCTGTTTTTAGAGAAGATTCCATGAGCTGCTGAGAAGAATGTGTATTCTGTAGAAATGGGGTAGAATGTTCTGTAGATGTCCATTAGGTCTAATTGATGTATGGTGGTGTTGAGCTCTATTATTTCCCTGTTGATCATCTGCTTGGATGATCTGTCTGTTGATGATAGCAGACTACACACATGATTCTAGTAAATACCTATGTGACGATTATATTTATACATGGAAATGACAGCGTGGTTGTTGCAGCCAGGTTTGCATTGCAGATAGAAATCACCCAACCAAGAGCAGCTTATGGGAAAAAGAGGTTTATTTTGGCTTATAGGCTCGAGGGAAAGCTCCATGATGGCAGGGAAAACGACGGCATGAGTAGAGGGTGGACATCACCTCCTGGTCAACATAAGGCGGACAGTAACAACAGGAGAATGTGCCAAACACTGGCAAGGTGAAAATGGTTATAACACCCATAAGCCTGCCCCTACAATACATTGCCTCGAGGAGGCATTAATTCCCAAATCTCCATTGGCTGGGAACCTAGAATCCAGAACACCTAAGTTTTGGGGGACACCTGAATCAAACCACATTCTGCCCTTGGCCCCCATAAACTGATATCCATACATAATGTAAAATACAATGCATTCAGTCCAACTTTAAAAGTCACCATAGTTTTTATCAATTCCAATGATATTCAAACATTCCCATAGTCCAAGATCTTTTAACTGAGCCATAATACTAAAAAACAAAACAAAACAAAAATAACATAATGGCACAGAATAAACATTCACACTGCAAAAGATGGCATTGGGCATAGCAAAGAAATATTCAGTCAGTATAAGAATTAAAACAACCAGGGCAAACATCAAACTCTGTAGCTTCAAGTCCAACAACTCTAGCCAGTGACAAATCTCCGAGTCCAATAATTCTAACTAGCAACAAGTCTCTGGAGTTCCAATTCTGCCCCTCCAGCTAGGCTACACACAGTCCTGGGAAACTTCATCTGGGGCCGGCAGCTATTCTTAGCAGCTGTCTCATAGTTCCAGCAACTCCACTGGGTCTCCTGCAATCCATGGTTCATCCTCATGATTTCATTGGGTCTCCATGCAGGCAATCCTGCTTCACACTGCCCATGGTCATTTCCAAAACATAAGACCATGTTGCAAACTCAATGACTTTCTCTTCCCTTCATTTATTATACTCCCCCAGCAAATTGGCACCCTACCTGGTATGGGGGATAAAGCAGACTTTGAAGAACAGGACATTCCTTGAGCATTCAGGCCCCTTCAAAAGAGTCTACATTATTCCTGCTGCCCCAGTGCAGGTCAGCTGGCCTAATTTGCCTCAAAGGTTATAATCTCTCAGTTACAGCTGAATGAGCAGCAGTTCACCCAAAGATTTTTTTTTCCTGTGCCATATTCCTCTGCTCCCACCAGTTCATTTCTACATAAAGCAACCCTGCACAACTTCTCAGGGCACTGGCATAACAGCAAAGCTTTTCGTACAAACTACCTCTTGTCCAGTTCAAGCAAAGCTCTTTCTCACCCTTAAAGGCTAAACCTCACAGTCCATAGTTCTTACTGCATTCGGGTTTTTCAACTCTGACCAGAATAGTCCATCAAGCTGTATTTACAGCACTGCAAGGCATCTCTTAGGCCAAGGTTTCAAATCCTTCCACATCCCTCTTGAAAATTACCTCCAAAAGGCCAAAGCCACTCAAAGATCTAGCAGCAATCCCACTACTTGGTACCACTTTACTATTGCAGTCAGGTTTGCATTGCTGGAAGAAATCACCCAACCAAAAGCAGCTTGTGGGTAAAAGAGGTTTATTTTGGCTTATAGGCTCAAGGGGGAGCTCCATGATGGCAGAGAAAACGATGGTATGAGCAGAGGGTGGACATCACCCCTAGCCCACATAAGGTGGACAACAGGAACAGGAGAGTGTGCCAAACACTGGCAAGGGGAAACTGGCTGTAACACCCATAAGCCTGCCCCCAACAATACACTGCCTCCAGGAGGCGTTAGTTCCCAAATCTCCCATCAGCTGGGAACCTAGAATCCAGAACACCTAAGTTTAAGGGGGACATCTGAATCAAACCACCACTGTGCTGAATACACATGATTCTAGTAAATCACCATGTAGCGATTGCTATGTACTCAGGAGGGTAAGTTAATGACCCTCTGAAACATTTTTTCAAAAATGCATGATTTTGTCTACCTACAACAAGCCAATGTAGTATCTCTTAATTATAATTCCTATGAATTTCACGAAACATTTCCCTGGCAGTCAGAGCACCTGGAATCTAATTCTAACTTTGTTATATTCAAAGTACCTTACGTAGAAAATATCTATATTCTGGAACTTGCTTATACCAGATTCAAAATTGCAATATTATTGAAATGAGGTATGGAAATTGAGCTGAATTTGGTTCCATGTGCTTACTCTGTAGTCATTTATCTTGGGCTGTAGATGTTTATTTTTGTTTGCTAAACTTCAGGTTAGTCTCTGCCCCTTCTCTCTCTCCCTCTCTTCCTCCCTCTTTCTCTCTCTCTCTTTGTCCATGCTTCTCACATAGGGAAGACAATCTTTTATTCACGATGGAATAACTTTGATACACCTGACATGGTTATTCCTATCTCAAAGCACTAATCTTTGGTATATGTTGGGTCTTGGGACCACATTATCTCTTCAGTAGCCTTGGGTTACAGCATGTTATAGAGTGAGTTCTTCTATGATTTTCAGTTTTGTAAGAAACAGAGTATTCCCAGAGAAAGTAGAGATAGTAGACAGTTAGAATCTCTTAGAAGAAAATTTATCTTTAGTTAGTTCCTGAAGTCTGTTAATTAGTGCAGTTGGTCTGCTCATCAGTGAGTAGGTGAAGATTAACTTTTATTCAATAAAGGGTCACCAAAGGAAAAAGTCAAACTGGTTTATATACATTGTAGTCAGTGTATTAAGGATACATCATAAAAAGAATTCTGTTCATTTAACTTTAAAATTTAACAGAACATAAAGCCCATATCTCAGTTTTTTATATAAAGTTTTCTCAAATGCATATATTTGATTTTTGTTTGTTTTACTTTTGAGGCACCTTCTCATTCTAGTCCTGGCTGACCTGGAAGTCACTCTGTCACCCAGGCTGGCCTCATACAGTGATCTGACTACCCAGTCTCCCAAGTTCTGGGATCAAAAAGTGTGAGCTTCCATATGCAGCTCAATGTAACCATTAAAAAAGACTTCCCAGACTGGAGCCTACTGAAATAAAAATTTTACCCAAAGGGAAAGGATTATAATAAGGCAAAAGAAAGAATGCAGCAGCGAAGCATTCAGAAACACTCCACATCCAGATCTATGAACACCAGGACTGCGCAGTTTCTAGTTGCTAGGATGTGGCTTCTGAAGAGCACAGGCAGAAATCTGGGGAGACCCTAGAGTGACTGAGCCGTTCTTAGCCGTCAGTGCATGGCTGGCTATCAGGGGACTTGTGGACCTCGAACAGTACATCATGAGTCATACTATTCTTACCGTGGCCAAAAGGCAAAGCGCAGATATCCCCCAAGTCCCCAGTTCCCAGCTCTAAGTACTCCTCATCCCATTAACTCAGGAAGCTGGGCTGCCCTCCCCATTTCAGGCTAGTACCTCAGCAATGTGCTTTATGTGAGTCACCTATGTTACCTACAGTTTACTAGTAGTAGTGTTAAAAAACATTCAAATAAATCAGGAAAAGTTAATTTAATAGTAAATTTAATAAAGTTCCAAATCTGTAAGAATATTTCATAAAGTAACCATGAATAATTGAGATAGTTCATTTCCTTTTTATACAAATATGCAAAAGTATTGTTTTGTCATGTAATCAGAAACACTGAATTGAGATAGTTCCCACTTTTGAAATCAAGTTTGTGTTGTAGTCACAATACACCCGAACTTAGACTAGCCACATTTCACATGTGCAATAGCCAGATGTAACTGCTGGGCATAATATTGAACAGCTCCTTTCTAGACTAAGGAATGTACAGTGCAACAGCTGTTTCTCCTCACAAGTAATGTATTATATTCCAGTTGACAAAACTGAAAACTTAGTGAGTAATTTTTTCAGAATTTCATTTTCAGTGAATTTTTATCTTCATCAAAAATTCATTGAATGAATACTTTTGATCTATCAGAGATTAAATGCTAGAAATATATCATAAATCATGTGCTCATAGTCAACTGACTGAAAATGATATATAAACAGATAAATATAAACATTTTAATAGCTGTTTATAAAGGCACATATAATGTGATTTGGAAGCAGAAAAGGAGCATTAGCTATGGTTTTGGTGAAGAGTGTAGAAATAGTTCATAAAGTCACCATGCCTCAGATAACTCCTGAAGGAGGGGTATTATGAGATGGAAAAGAGCACAAGATTATTAATAAAAATGCAAAGGGCACAGTGCTGCAAATTGCAGGGTGTTTTAGGAATGACTAGGTGTCTGTGAGGACTAGAATTTAGATGCATAGCAAGAAGTGAAAGAGGATCATGTACAAAAGCAACATCACACATGAGAGTGTGCTAGGAAGTGTGAAGTTCTGCCAGAGACACAGTAAATGACACGGTACGAAACAAACTTACAGTTTGAAAATGTCACTTCAGCCAGTGGTAGTACACTCAGTGACCTGAAGACAGAAGAATGTGGCCAATTAGGGATCAGCTGCATTAATAATCCATGAATAATGAAATTAAGAGTTATGGCAGAGGAAATGGTAACAGAGATAAGCATAGAAGAAATTCCAGTTTCTTATGCCTGGGTGACTAAGGGGAATGGGAAATAGGACACAGTAGGAACAACAGAGCTGTGTGTGTGGAGTTCTGGTTGGTGTCTTTTGTAATGCTGGAGTTCAGAAGGAACCAGATGTTACAGTGATTTGTGCAGGCCTTAAAAGAACAAACCCATGTTTTTGTTCTTCCATTGACATAATGCTTAAGTAAAATGACACCTAGTGGTGAAATCTGGCAAGCCTTTAAATGTCCTTTATATAAGCTTGATAACATCATAGCTAGTTCCTTATTGCTTGATTTGGCTTAGAAAATGGATAGTCTAGGATGTCAGATGGACCCGGAACTAGGGACATCATGTAAAATAGTCATGGTGGGAAAGAGCAGAATATGCAGATCAAAAGTTCTCACTGGTCTCCAAGCAAAGTTAATAAATAATAATCAGTATAAAACAACTAAGGTTTTAGCTAAAGAAACCTCTGCAGTAAAATATGCAAGAAGAAACAGATTGATTTATAAAATAATAACAGTGTGACTAGCTTTAAACTTTATTGTAAGTCTGAATAATACAACACAATATCAAAAAAGAGTTATCAGTTTTGTGTCTTTTTCTGTTGTGTGTGTGTGTGTGTGTGTGTGTCCTTTTTTTCTTGCTGCTAATGTCTAACTTCATTCTTTTTTGCTAGAAAAAAATTACTTTATATATACTTATTCCTTAAATTTTAGTTAGTTTTGTATGACCTTATAAAAACTCTGATCTGAGAATGTTTTTTGTATATTTGAGAATATATATTATATTTTGTTATATGGCTACTGTACAAATAAATATATTGCAAGTTTGAAACTGCTATTGTCTTATTTATCCCCTATTGCCTTATCCTATAGATGCTTATTATTTGAGGCATTGAAGTTTTAACTATTATTGTTAATTTTTTTTACTTTATTTTTCTATTCCAACTTTTGTTAAAGATATTTTGTTCTCTGATATTTGACATATCATTAGTGTTACTTATATATCCCTGATATATTGGCCCTTAGCATAAGTCTTTTACACTACTCACAGATGTGCATACTGTCACAGTCTTTCTGGAAAATATTTTTACTCAATTCTTTACATAGAAATTTACCCCAAGGAAATAATCATTAATTTATCCACTCATTAAATTATTGAAGGACCACTAGATGTCAGACAGTGTCTCAAATACAACAGATAACATAGGCATATTAAAAACACTGCTTTCCTGGGATTTGTATCTTGTCGGTCTACCAAATAACCATCAGGTGTGAAGGAGTAAAATACGAAGTGTCTTAGAGTATGAGAAGTGCTTAAGGACAAAACATAAAGTTGAGAGGATAAGGTATATTCAGGTAGGGCTTATGTCAGGGTTTTTGAGTGCATCTCCTAAGTTTGTTGATTGGCCAGAAGAAATACAGTGATGTGAAAGTCATTAATTTCTTTGAAAAAAAATGTGGTTTTGGCTTCATATATTATCTGTAATGTGCCCCTAGAAGTAGATAACTGCAATCACACAGTTTTTAAATATGAAAAGTCTGTGATAAAATGAATTATTATAACTATTTGCATAAAATACATATGTGGAATTTACTTTACAATAATAAATATAAATATATTAACATAAAATATAATTTTGTAGCCTATCATAATCTGGTGAAAATATGATAAAGATTTTTTTTCAAATCTTCATGTTTAAGAACTTCTGTTCATTTAGAATATTGAAATTCTGCTTGTCCCCAATTTACACTGTGAAGGCTATGATTTTCTTCTGACTAGAACTAACCACATAAATGTTGTTGGTGTGTTATTCACTTTACTTTGTTTTCTGGCAATGAATTTCAAACAGTAATTTTACCTTATAATCATGAAACATATTTTGTACTAAATACTTGTTTTAGAATTGCTTTTAAATGTTTAATTATAGATTACACTATAGTCCATTTTGACTTTATAAACATTGGATGCATAAATGTTAGAATTGAGCATAACTTGCTTTGCTTAATGCTAGATTTCACTGTGTTTCACTTGGATGCCTGTAAACTACCAATCTAAGAATTTAGAGTAACATAGAGTTGTAGAATTTAATGCAGGACATATGTTTTAGGAAAGCAGTTGAAGGATGGGAAGAAACCAGAGCCATGCAAACCTATCCTCAAGGTGGAATTCAAGACGACTAGATCTGGGTGAGGTTCATTGACAGTGTTCATTACTGACTCGTACAGTATGGAAGAGCATATGGACTACTATATTTGAAAGTCTCCTTTAGAGTACTCTAACCTAGTTTTATATTAATGTTTTCATCATTTCATGGAATACAAATTTAACATAAATTACCTGGTGCTCTTTCTATTTTTAAGTCTTTTATTATACATCTTGGAAAGTGAGTTATTTTTCCTGTCAAACTTCATATCTTTTGTGGGACTTTGAAAACAATAATGCTTTTTTCATAGTGTGAAGTGTGCAAAAAACGAAGGAAAAATATTTAAAATTGAATTCATCATACATGTTTATTATGAAAATTTTATATGTTCTTCAGAAATTAAATCTCACAGATACAAGCAATTACAAAAATAAATTCAGTTTCATACTAAAAACAGCTGGTGTCGTGGCACATGCTTTTACTCCCAATACTCTGGAGACAGAGGTAGAAGGATCTCTGTGAGTTTGAGGCTAGCCTGAGCCTACATAATGAATTGCAGGTCAGCCTGCTGCCAGAGCAAAATTCTACCTCAAAAATAAAAAAAAGTTTTTCAGTTGTATTTCAACAACACATTGATTATAAAAAATAAAATAAATTTTGAAAAATGGGTGATTTTTATCTAATTGTCTTATTTCAAATGTGTATTTTAAATGCTTATATATGTAAAAATATAAATGGTAAGTAGAAAAATGTTTTAAAGTGTTTCTTTGAAAATTTTGCATCTGTTTACTCTCTAGAAGAACCTTCTTATTTCTATTTTAGCTATCTATTGCAAGTGTGTAGCTGTATTTTCTAGAGAAGTATTAAGAGTGTGAGTTTATGTAGCATGGTCAAGTCGTTCTCAAATTATGTTGCCCGGTCCCAACTACGTTCTCTGAGAGTTTGTGAGAAAGGTAAATTTTCATTGTAGTCAGATTTCTGATCAGAAACTATGTAGTGAGGCTCAGCAATCTAGTTTAACTAGATCAGCAGGACCTTCTGATACCACTAAAGTTTAAAAAACACTAGTGCATGTTGCATGTACACCCAGGTTTTCAACTGTCCCTTTCCCTATTTAATCTATTCTAATCTCACTCAACTCTGCCCTAGTAGTCTCTTGGCAAAAGACACTGGGCAAATAAAAAAAAAAAAAAAAAGAAAGAAATGTCAGATTGCTCTTATTTTTCCCTTCACCCTTTCTGGCCTCCATCTGAGGTCTAGCAGACATGTACTGTTGGAAGTGATGCTACAATGGACAGAAGGCTGAGTGATCTCAGGAGGTGCAGCATGCGTTATTGACTGTGGCATCACTTACTGTGTGAGATTTGGCACAGAATTTTTTGATTTATTTGTTCCTCAGTTTCCTCCTTTTTAAAATTCATGAATAAGAGCTAAAAAGCAGTTGTTAAGTGAGGTGATCATATATATTTCACACATTGACTACTACATAAAAACTTTCCATATAGGTGATTGTGAACCCTTTTATGTATTAGGAATCCCTCAACAACAAATTTCTTTCTAGTGTACATGCATGTGTTTATGAATATATGTTCATGTGTGCAGGTGCTCATGCAGTTGTGTGTACATGTTTGTGGATGCCCAAGGACATCAGATGTCATCTTCAAGAATATTGTATACCTCTTTTGAGGCAAGGTTTTTCATTAACCTGGAACTCGCCCAGTAGGCTAGACTGGCTGACTAGCAAGTCTCAGGGATTCTTTATCTCTGCCTCCTCAGTACTGGGGTTACAGATGGACATCACCACGCCTGGATTTTATATGGATGCTGGTTATTGAACTTATGACCTCATGCTTGCAAAGTAATCTTCCCAGTACTACCGGTTGATTTTTAGTTATATCCACCTTCTGTGAAATGAGTTAAAATAGGGGAAAATAACGAAAGAAAAAAAGCCCTAAGTCTGAAAACAAAATTTATCTTTATAATACAACATAACATGGGGCTGTTTAAATGTTTAAACCAGCACTTGTAATTGCCTTCTGAATTCTCTATACTCACTTGAACAAATACTGACTGGCAAGAAAGGAAAAGGCCCAGGGTTTCCTGTGTTCCACATGGTCCAGTTTCCACTCCTACATAAAACTAATAAGTTCCATTTTTTTTCTCACAATGGCAATAATACTTTTCCTGTCAGAGAATTAGAAGTGAAGTTTTAAAAAATGTTTTTTTCATTTATAGGCATTTGTACTTTGTTGAATATGATCAGTTGGAGTTGGATTCAACTCCTCAAAACAGTTTCCTCCAATTTCTCTGTTTCTTTTTCACCACAGATAGGAAATCCAGTAAAGGAAATGAGTTTTTTCTTTCTTTCAATCCATGCCTCCTCCTTTGATGAGCTCCACGGTGTAATATAAGTTGAGTACTGCAGCAAACCTTTCCACGCGGACCACAGTCCCTGCTAAGGAAGTCAGGCAGCAGCTGCCTCTTAGGGAAGTTCCAGCTGGTAACGACAAGTTCTGTGGAAGAGCTATCGCCTCCCAGTCAGGGTTTTCTGCAGTTTTGAATCTTTGCCTAGAAACCATCCTAGGAGCAAAGCTCCTCCTCATCCTTTCCATGTCACCAGCCTTGGTTGCCCTCCACTGATATGCTCTCAAAGCAAGCAGTTTTGCTCTCTGGCACGTATACGGGTCTTGAATAATGAAGTCATTGACGTATGTCAGATGATGATGTATGGATGTATCTCTTCCATTAGATACTGAGCACAGCGAATGCATGAGAGAACTTCAGGAGGTTGCATACGTGTAGCAAGAGCTTGTAGCTGAGCTGCTTCTCTGGCCCCTGTCTTACTTCTCATTGGCTAACTCCTAGCATAGTATTGCTATTTGAGGAATTAGAAAGAGATGCTAGATAGATAGATAGATAGGTAGATAGATAGATAGATGGATAGATAATAGATGTAGAAAAGTGTACCTATAAATAATTAGTTGTTAGGGCTATGGAGATAACTCAGGTTAAAGCACTTGCTTGCAAAGCCTGCCAGCCTAGGTTTGGTTCCCCAGTACCTACTTACAGTCAGATGGACTAAGTGACATGTGTCTGGAGTACATTTGCAGTGGCAGAAGGCCCTGGCTAGCTCATAATTTGTCTCTGTTTTTTCTCTCCTTGCAAATAAGTAAATAATAATTAGTCATTAATGATAAATACATAATTGGCCTCTTGAGGTAGGCTTATAAAAATAGAACCAGGGTATTACAGAGCTTTTAAAAATATTTTTGTTTGTTTTTTTTTGTTTGCTTTTCAAAGGAGGGTCTCACTCTGGTCCAGGCTGACCTGGAATTAACTGTGTAGTCTCCGAGTGGCCTCGAACTCACAGTGATCCTCCTACCTCTGCCTCCTGAGTGCTGGGATTAAATCTTCATCCATGCCATTTTCATGTAAATGCATAGTAGATTTTGAATATATTCCATGTCTATAACCTGCAACTCTTGAGTTTCTCTCCTCTCTATTTGTCTTTTTTATTCCCCTAGACATTTTCACTTTACTTTCATGCCATCAATATGTATATGATTTTATGTATCTTTAAAGTCTATGATAACAAGTGTGAGAAACCGTAAGAAGTTTGTCTTTCTGAGATTTACACAATTCATTAAATATGATCATCTCTTGTTGTATCCCTTTTTCTGCACATAACATCTTTGAGACTGAAAAAGTCATCTGTGTACATAAACAACATTTTCTTTATCCATTCTTTCTCTGAAAAATACCTAGCTTGGCTACTGTGAATAGTGCCATGCAGTCAGCATTGACGTTCCTGTGTCTCTGCGTTGTGCTCACGCTGGAGCCATACATCTGGTTCATATGACAGGACTGATTTTAGCCTTTTGAGGAACCTCTATACTGGGGTGTCTCTTGCTCCTATATTTGTCAACACTTACTATTTGTTTCTTAAGGATTGCCACTCTGGCGTAAGATGGAATTTTCTTGTAGATTTCATATGTGTTTCTCTGATGGCTTCTGATATTGAACTTTGTTTCTTTGTTTGTTTGTTTTTTCCAATCTGGTGACTGTACTTCATCCTCTGAAAGCTGTCTGCTCATTTTATTGGCTCATATACTGATTGGTCTGTTTGAATATCCTGGTGTTTAGTTGTTTGAGTTCATTACAGATTATAGATTTTATAACGTAGTCTCTCTCTCCACTAGATTGCTTCCTTTGCTGTGTAGAAGCTTTATAACTTGATACAATCCAGGTTTTCAGTTTTTGATACTATTATCTATGTGACTAGAATCCAATTCAGAAAATACTCGCCTTTGCCAATACCTTGAAGTGCTTTCCCTGTTTTGCTCCCTACCAGTTTGAGTTTCAGGTCTTGCATTAAGGACTTTGGTCTGATTGTAGCTGGTTATTGAGCAGGGTGGGAAAGAGGGAATCAAGCTTCATTCTGCATGAGCGTGTCTAGTTTTGTGAGCAGTTGTTGTAGAGGCAATCTTTTTTGTGTTGTATCTTTTTGGCATCTTTGTCTAAAGTCAGATGGCTATTTCTAAATGAGTTTATCTCTTCTCTTCCATTGGTCTCTGTCTATGCTTCTTTGCCCCACAATGCTAAATTATTTCTTTGAAAAATGAGCGCAGCCCAGATGTAGAGTTCTGGGCTGAATGGCTATCCAGCAGCAGAGGGTTAGAGGTGTGCTCTAGTCAAACCGCCCAGGTCTCCATCCCACCTCCTCTGTTCTCATACTATAATGCAGGGCACCAGCTAAGCTTTTTGGGCCTGTATTCTTTTTTAAAATAGGAATAACAGTATTATTATTATGTAGACTTGTTATATAACCAGCTAAACATGTAAAGCTGCTGCAGCCTGCCCCTTACACAGTTGTCTCACACATGAATTCCTCTGTGCAGTTACTCTCTCCTGTTTTCCTTTTCCAAAATAGGTGTGCAAATAGCAAGGCTTATTAGCTTTTTATAGTAACTAAGAAACCTAATACTTTTCCTTAGCTTGAAAATTATGTTAGCTGTGATTTACTGCCATCATTTAATGCAATCTGTTTAGGTCAGTGTTTCACAGCTAAATGACTTTTCATATGAATCAAGTATACCAATACACAAACCAAACTATTGGCTAGTTTATTTTGTTAGTGGTTTTTTTTTCCCCCCAAATAGACATATATTAAGCCCTGGAAGTACATTGACCCAGTAGTGATTGCTTCAATGGAGGAGATGTTTCTTGAGAATAAGAAAATAATGCATACAGAAAGAATGGTTCCTTGTCAGCTTACAGCTGTGGGAGTTGATTCCCAAGCACTGGTGTTTTTATCTTGAAAGACACCAAATTGAAATACCACAAAGTAAATAATCTTACTATGTTGAATAAGTAAATACATAAATAAATGGAGGGTATAATACTATGAGTAAAGGTAAGAAATCAATGTTTACAGGACAGAGTAGGATGACATGCATCAGATAATTTGATTAAATTAATAACAGAAGTCTAGGAGATAGATTTTAGGAAGAATCACATGTGAGAGGACTTTATTAGCATCATTTCAAGTGTGATTGGGAGACACTGAATGAAAGAAAATCCTTCAAGTGCATCATTGTCTATACATCTGTTAGAACTAATAAACTAGGGTACATAAACTCCAAAATTAAACATCAAAAAATTAAGTCACAAATCAAAAATGGACAAAGGAATAGACAGTTTTCAAGGAAGAACAATAAATAATAAGTATTCAAATATCTAGGAGCTGTCTGAATTTAACTAAATTAGTATGTTAGTGGTCAGTCCTCATTTGGTAATGTCTCTCCTATCTCAACTTATAAACTGGGTTAAAAATCTGGTACAGTTTTCAAGTATGGAATATTTATGAAAAACATTTCAATTTAGAAGTTTAATGGTTTTCAAAATTAATTTATGCCAAGATATCCAAAACTTTCCTGCTGTTGTCTCTGGTTAATTTGTCCTACTTTTCTTACTTCCCTGTTTCGTTCTTAGCTTTCCTCTAACCTCTCCTTGTAGAGTCATGCCCTCGTGATCTAAATTGGTTCTCTGACATATTTTATGTGCTTTCTGAATTGTGCAAGCCTATCTGAGAATAAACTCCCCATTGTTGTCTATCCTTCCTGCCTCCATCTCTTAAAGCCTTTCACTTTTGACCTCTGCATGGACTGCCTCTTAGTGATGGTGATGGTTCACGGCTCTGTAACTTTTACCTGGTCATGTATTCTGTATGTTGAGTTCATTGTCAGTTGCTCTTTGTTTTGGGCCTGTGGCAAGAAGGCATCACTGTGAGTGTGCATGGCAGCAGAAGCTGCTCACTTCTAATAGCTCCAAAGTGGAGAGACAGAAAGTAGGATAGTTCCACCATCCCTTTCCTGCAAGGGCGTGCGTCCTGTGACCTCCTCACCACTAAGCTCAGCCTGTTAAAGGTTCCATCACTTCTTATATAGTGCCATGGGCTGGGGATGAAGCTTTCCAGACACTTATCCATAGCATAGCATCATATATGCATATGAACCTATTGTGATATTTTAATATAAGTGACAAAATAAATCTGACCTTAACTTTTGATGCCAAATATAATGACATAGATTCCCATTAGACCCTTCAAATTAGATATTAATAATTGGCACAGAAATTGATTAAGCATTCTCTCTGAAATAGAATTATATTTTTCTACTTGAAAATAATTGTCAGGTTTTTATAGATTAGTAATAGCAAACAACTAGAAATGGAAATAATAGATGAAATTGAAATGTATAGTTTCATCTTTAATTTTTAGTATTTATGTATACAATGAGTAGCACTTAGATAAGCTGTATGTTTATGTACATATTATTATTTTCAATTTAAAAATATTTTATTTTTTTATTTGAGAGAGAGAGAGAGAGAGAGAGATGTAGATAGAGAATGGTTGCATCAGAGCCTCTAGCCACTATAAATGAACTCCAGACACATGTGGCACTTGTGCATCTGGCTTTATGTGGGTTCTAGGGAATTGAACCTGGGTCCTTTGGCTTTATAGGTAAGCACTTTAATTCCTAAGCCATCTCTCCAGCCACACATATATTATTTTAAGGAAATAAAGTTCTTTGATAAAAGTAATAAAAATGAAGAGAACAAGGGAAGAAAATTTTCTGCTGACTGCTTGTTACTTTTGTTTAGCTTCAGAGTGAGTCTTGCTCTGTGGTCCCAGAAGTAGGCCCATGGAGGAAAATATTCAGGTAGTTCTTCAGTAGATAGAAAGGGAGCCTTCACACAGCTGAGCCAGTTCCCAAAGCCAGGTGAGAAAGAACTGGAAGAAGAAAGAATATGCACCCATGAAGTCCAAGACAACATATAAAACTTCCAGGTAGACATGGTTGTAATCGGATGTCTTCTGAAGCAAGGTCTTGATTATCATTCAGTGTCATTGAAAGGGATTGTACTAAATTCCTTCTTGAAATAATAGGATGAAAATTATGCCACCTCTAGACCTTATAACTCAGGCTTACCATTTTACTTTAAAATTCAGTTTTTCTTTATCTCCATAATTTAGGTACTACCTAGAAATAAGCTAGATCCTTAGAAGTTTTAGTAGAATTCCAAATATTGACTAAACCTTTGAATTTTTTTAAAAATTTTATTTATTTGAGAGAGAGAAAGAGATACAGAAATAGGGAGAGAAAAAGAGAGAGAGAATGGGCATGCCAGGGCATCTAGCCACTGTAAACGAACTCCAGATGCATGCACCATACTGTACATCTGGCTTACGTGGGTGCTGGGGAGTCAAACCTGGGTCCTTTGGCTTTGCAGGCGAATGCCTTAACCACTAAGCCATCTCCCCAGCCCCAACCTTTGAAATTTTATAGATTTTGTTTTGTGGAGTTAAAATATTGAAATGTTACTTAATTTTTGATCATTTCATCTGGTAAAATACTCATTAACATTTTTAAATTTGTGGTAATTGCTGTGAGCTTAGAGAGGTTCATAGGTTATTTCCTAGGAATCAGACAGTATCGAATCAGACAGTATCAAAGCAGCAGCATGTAGGCCCATGCACACACACACAAACACATGCATATATGCATTTATTGTTGTGTGTAGCAAACTTATGAAAAAGTTACTTTGGTGAGAAGCAAATTAGTATTCCTTTATACTGTGTTTCTTTTATAAATGGACTGTTTTTTTTTACATTTTTTTCATTTTTATTTATTTATTTGAGAGCAGCAGAGAGGGAAAGAGGGAGAGAGAGAGAGAGAGAGAGAGAGAGAGAGAGAGAGAGGGAGAGAGAGGGAGGGAGAGAATGGGCACGCTAGGGCTTCCAGCCACTGTAAACGAACTCCAGACGCATGTGCCCCCTTGTGCATCTGGCTAATGTGGGTCCTGGGGAATGGAGCCTCGAACCGGGGTCCTTAGGCTTCACAGGCAAGCGCCTAACTGCTAAGCCATCTCTCCAGCCCTATAAATGGACTTTTAACACTTATAAATTTAGAAAAGTTACAGAGGCCATTTGCAACACTATAGGACAAAAAAATTATTTCTCTTCTGAGGATAATCCTAATCATGATATTGTTAGTTAAGGCTATATAAGCAGATCACTTATCTGATTTGATCTGCCTCAGTATTTTTGTGTATTTTATCCAGTTATGTAACTCAGCTGTAATCTCTGTCTGCTCATAGTTCTAGGTGTAACAATATTTTGTTTGTTTGTTTTTTGGTTTTTCAAGGTAGGACCACATTCTGGTCCAGGCTTACCTGAAATTAACTATGTAGTCTCAGGGTGGCTGTGAAATCATGGCGATCCTCCTACCTCTGCCTCCCCAGTGCTGATTTTTTTTAATCTATTGTAAGTAAAAGCATACTTACCAACCATTCTTAAATACTACTATAGAATATGGCCCAGGTATTCCCCTATGAAATGTTTTGGAAATATTTTGTACTTTCTTAGACTCTTTAACCCTCCTCATAGTGTTTAAGGTTCAGTTGTATGCAGAGAAGGGGTGTGTGTGTGTGTGTGTGTGTGTGTGTGTGTATTTACTAAACACAATCATAGTAATCAAAGTATGCTGAGAGTGAAATAAGAACTACAGGAATGATATTATCTCGATAAAATTCTAAACTTTGCTGCAGTTTACCTGAAAAAGTCAGAACCAAAATCACTTTAATGGTGACCAATGTGGTATCTAGAGAATTATGAATGACACACATACTTTGCCTATTAACTCCTATAATCCTTTATTCCTAGTGTGACTGGCACTGTTCTACATACTGTTTTGAACAAAGCACACAAAAACCTCATGGAAAACATGTTTTGATGAGAAAGACAGCAAATGAATAAATTAGTTCCTAGTTATAAGTACTGTGGGAAAATTATCCAAACAAGATAGGCTATATGAAGGTGTGGTCATACAAAATTATTACATAGACAAACACTTACTTGCTGAAACTCACAGAAATTTTCAAGACAGTTTTCCATGGGAAATAAAATAAAATGTTGTAGGGAACAAAGGGAGATATGAGAGTTAAATGTAATTGTTCATTTTTATTGTAATTTGTTTTTTGGGAATTTACCTAGGATTGAACTTAAGTGAAGGAGTAATTAATTACTCATGAGAATTATATATAAAAGTTTTAAAATTAGGTTACTATCCATGTGTAACTATTCCATATGTAGCTGTTCATGTGTGTAATATATGAAAGTTTTACAACCTAGCGTGTTATTTTTCTAAATAAGAAATTGTGGTTTTATAATATTTGTAATCCTTACTATGCATTTTATTTCCAGGGAACCTTTTATTATTTTATCAGGAGGTTTGTCATATGATACTGTAGGTAGAAGACCATGCTTGACTGTGATGCACGGGAAGAGCACTGCTGTGCTGGAAATGGACTATTCCATTGTTGACTTCCTAACACTCTGTGAAACCCCGTACCCGAATGGTAAGCTTGTGTTCCCTGGAATGTTAGTGGTCAAAGTAAAGACCTATGCTGTCCTATGTAGCTTCTAAACCATGTCAAGTGAGGGCAGAGCTGCATCCTCATAACACAGACAGCTTTATTTCAGCCATTTATTTTGCTTAATATATGTAATCTCTTTGTAGTTGACATAATAATAGGTAACTTTAAAAAACAAACACTGTTCATTAAACTTTTTTTTTTTTTTTTTTTCCCCAAGGTAGGGTCTCACTCTAGCCCAGGCTGACCTGGAATTCACTATGTAGATTCAGGGAGACATTGAATTAATGGAGATTTTCCTACCTTTGCATCTCTTGTGCTGGGATTAAAGCCGTAAACCACCACACCTGGCTCCAGTAAACATTTTTAAATTATTTAAAATACTAATGTTTTCAGTTATTGTTTTCCAGACAAACAGACTCAAGATTGTGTGTGTGTGCACGTGTGCATACATGTATATGTATTTGATTGAAGGATTTACAGGACTAATATATCTTAAATCTTTAGATCAGGCAGCAGTCTAGGAATTCAAGAAAGACTTTAAAGTCTTGATCTGAAATCAGCAGGTGGAAATCTTTGGCAGTATTTCTGTGCATAAACTTTATACAGATTTCTTCTTTCTTGGTAATTTTCAGTCTGTCTCCAAAGGCCTTTATATGCTAGGTTCCCCCCACCCCCATCCAGAGAGTAATTGCTTTCTTTATTCAAGTTGAATGTTAATTGTATCAAAACCTTCCTTCATGGAAGCAGTAGACTGGAGTTTGATAAGCAGTGTGGCATCATAGCATAGAGAAGTTAACATGAAATTACTCATCTGAGCCAAAAATAGTTTAAATGTCTATATTTTCATTTCATTTTAAGGTCTTTAAAGTTGAAAGATGTAATACACCTTGCCACTATTAATATTCACATATAAAACATTGAAAGAAGATAATTGAACTCTGTTGGGTTACTAAGAGATCCCAGAATGATAATTGTTTTTTACGTATATTCAGATTTAAATTTTGATTTTGTTATCCTTGCACATCATTAGAATTTATAATGCCACTTTATAAGAAGTTTTTTTGAGGTTCTTGTCTCTCATCTTTACAAAAGTAAAAGAAGTTAAATGGATTATGAAGTCCATTGCTCTTTATTTAAACATAAGCCATAAATTACATGAACTACCAAGGATCAGAGTGTTGAACATCAAGAACATGAAACAAAATAATGTAAACATGAAGACATTTGAATGTCAGACACGCCACCCTCTTGCATCTTTCAAGTTGCCACTCACACATTGCTTTCTTATTCCAGACTTCCAAGAGCCATATGCTGTGGTGGTTCTGCTGGAAAAGGATTTAGTACTTATTGATCTTGCACAAAATGGGTAAGAACATGCGGTGAGCAACTCCATGACTATGTTAGAGAAGGAAAAGGAGAGGGAGGGAGGAAGAAGAGGCGTTTTTTTTCTCTTTTAGCATGGGAATAACTACTTCATTCTTTGAACAGTTTGCTTTTGTGTTCATAACTTTGATCTCTTTATAGCTTCAGACCCATCTTACTATTATTATTAATTAAACTAATCTATTATAATGAATAACATAGAATTTCCATTTCTTAACTCAAAATTTGTAGAATTTCTGATATGTCATGTTTCAGCTTCACACTTGTACATCTTAAAGCCATATAAACTCAGTCTGTCTAAAAGTGTGCCATCACAGTTACTTCTGATTAGGCTCCTAAATGTCTCCCTCACTCTTGTTCATCTTTGCAATGTGTTATGTCTATGATTGTTATATTACTTTCAACCTGCATCATAAATATTATTACTCTGCTATTTAAGTTATTGTTTACTGTTTTTTCTGTTCATTTTTTTTAATTAGACATGGGCATATTTTGTATATAAACATCACATGTTGGTACCATCCTTTCTCTCCTCCCTATTTTCTGAAGAGGCCTTCCTCATTGAGTATGCAGGTCAACCCCACAGGGATTTTGGGTCATGCATTATTGGTGGGGGAGAATCAATGTTTCTGCAAAATGTCCCAACTTGTGGCTCTAACATTCTTTCTACTCCCTCTTCTGCAAAATTCCCTGAGCCTTGCTGGGGCCGGGATAGAGTGCACTGGGTCATTATCTCCTCAGGTCCAGCTCCCATCTGCAGATTCTCCAACAGAGCACAAAGTCAGCACTGGTTAAAAGGGATAACCATTATTAATTTAGAGAGAATCAAAAGGGCTTATACCCTCTTATAGTCTAAGATTAGTGGCAGCTTGACAATGGAAAGTAGAATCATCATCTGGATATGATTCTGACTGGTTTCCCAGTTCCAGATATGGTTTTCTTTCCACTGAGTGGATCTGTTAGCTAACACAAGATCAGTTGGTTACCCACCGTGGCTGTGTGCCACTATTGCACTTGTGTGAGCATCATGTCAAGTTGGTTTACTTCTCAGTCACTTAGCCTTTGAGTTGCTTGGACACATGTTGTCCACTTTCTCCCAGTAGCTCATTTAGTGCCTTCCAGCACTAGATGGGCAATTGTCTAGGGACTGGCTTTCCTCCGAATTCCATCCAGGTATCTCCATGGTCTGTGCCAACAGCGTTTGATATCTTCAGCAGTAGGGTCTTACCATTAACCTCTGGTGAGTAGTCAAGTGCTCTGACAAAAGTCTGCCTTTGCTTGTTTTGGGAGATCTAGTAGGTCTCTCTAATCAACAGCTCATTGTGGATGTAGATCACATACTGGTACAGGGAATTACAGGCCAGCACCAAGGGAAAAGGAAAAAAAAAAGTAAGAGCAGAAAGAGAAGCAGGAGAAATTTGAGGTTAGGTTTTGTCTCACACTCTCCAGTGCCCTTCAGTCATATGCTCCTGATAAGGTCCTCTTGAGGGTTCCACCTTTTAGTCTGACTGCCAGGATAGAGGATTTTATGGTACCAGTTCAATTTGGGTTCAGGTTTGTGTTTCCCCTCCCCCCTGCCCTTTCCCTTCCCCCAAGCCCTACTCTCCCTATTCTTCAAGCCTCAAGATGCTATTCAGTTATGTCAGCAACTTGGGGTGATACAGGTTAGGAACTGCAGATGAGGCAGATCATGCAGTGGTTGTCTTTCTGTGATTGGGTGAGTTCACTTAGAATGATCTGTTCCAAGTTTGACCATTTCCCTACAAATTTCAATGTGTCATTTACTGTTGAGTAGAATTCCATCTTGTAGACATACCACATTTGGTTATATATTCATCTAATGATGGGCACTTGGGTTGATTCATTTTTAGCTAGTATGAATTGAGCAGCTATAAACATAGTTGAGGAAATATTTCTGAACTGAGATGTGGAGCTTTTGGGGTAAATGCCCAGAGTTTGAGATGAAAGGGAATAACAGGGTCTGTTTATAATTCTATATTCATCCTTTTCAGGAGTCTCCAAATTGATTTCTATGGTGGTTTGTACCAGTGTACATTCCCACCAACAGTGAATGAGTGTTCCTATTTCTCTATTTCCTATTTCTCTACAGCCTCACCAACATTTGTTTAGCTTAATTTTTTAATGTTTGCTATCTTACTGGAGTAAGGTGGAATCTCATAGTTGTTTTAATTTGCATTTCCCTAATGGTTAGGGATGTTGAATATTTTCTTAAGTGTGTGTTAGCCATTTGTAATTCTTCCTCTGAGAACTTCCTGTTTAGTTCCCAGCCCCACTGTGGAGTTGGTTGTTTGATTTTATATTGTTTAGCTTTTTGAATTCTCTGTAAATCCTAGATATTAAATTTCTGTCAGTGGCATAGCTGGCAGATTTTCTCCCATTCAGTGAATAATCTAGTGGCTCTGCTTATGGTATGTTTGTCTGTGCAAAAGCTTTGTAGCTTCATGAGGTCCCATTGGTTGAGTGCTTATTTAATTTCCTGGGCTACTGAGGATTTGTTCAGGAAGTCTTTTCCCAGACCTATATCATGGAGAGTCCCTCCTACTTTTCTTCCGATAGTTGAAGAGTTTCAGGCCTTATGTTGGCATCTTTAATCCATTTGGACTTGGTTTTTGTGTATGGCGAAATGAGTGGGTCTAATTTCATTTGTCTACATATGGTCATCCAGTTTGTCTAACACCATTTGTTGAAGATGCTGTCTTTTCTCCAGTCTAAATTATTGGCACTTTTGTCAAAGATCAAGCAGCTGTAGTTACTTGACCTAAAGTGTATGTCTTCAATTTTGTTCCATTGATCTATGTCTGTTTTTATTCTATTACTGTCCTGGTTTTGTTACTATGGCTTTGTAATATAGCTTTAGAACCAGTGTGGTGGTACTACCAGAGGTGCTTCTTTTGCTGAGGATATTTTTGGATATCCGAGGCCTTCCGCCTTTCCATATGAATTTTGAGATTGTTTTTTTTCAATCTCTGTGAAGAATGAGGCTTGTTTGTATTTTTTTATTTTTATTTTTTTGTTCATTTATTTATTTGAGAGAGACAGGAAGAGAAAGAGGAAGGGAGAGAGAGAGAGAGAGAGAATGGGTGAGCCAGGGTCTCCAGCCACTGCAAACAAAGTCCAGATGTGTGCACTCCCTTGTGCATCTGGCTAATGTGGGTCCTGGGGAATCAAGCCTTGAACCAGGTTCTTTAGGCTTCACAGGCAAGCGCTTAACTGCTAAGCCATCTCTCCAGCCCAAGACTGGTATTTTCATTGGTATTGTGTTAAATCTTTATAGTGCTTTTGGTAGAATTGCCATTTTCACAATATTAATTCTACCTATCCAGGAACATGGGAGGTCTTTCAATCTTCTCAAGTTCTCCTCTGTTTCTTTTTTGAGTGTTTTTATGTTTTCATTATATAGATCTTTCATTTCTTTTGTTAGTGTTATTTCAAGGTGTTCAATTTTTTTGTTGCAATTGAAAATGGGACAGTCTCACTGATTTCTTTCTCCATTTGTCCTTTGCATAGAGAAAAGCTAGTGAGTTTTGTGCATTTATTTTATATCCTGCCACTTTGCTGAAGTAATTTATCACCTTTAGAAGTTTTGAGATGGAGACTTTCAAGTCACTTATATATAGGATCATGTCATCTGCAAATAGGGCTAACTTCCTTGACAATTGGAATCCCTTTTATTTCTTTTTCCTGCCTTACTGCTTGGGCTAGTACTTCTAGTACTATATTGAAGGGCGGTAGTAAGAGTGGGCACCCCTGTCTTGTTCTAAGTCTCAGTAAGAATTCCTTGAGTTTTTCCCCATTAAGTATTATTATTTGGGCTTTAGGAGCTTTATTTATAGCCTTTATTGTGTTGACGTATAAACCCTCCATGCCTGTTCTTTCCAATGTTTTAATCATGAAGTGGTGGTGTCAAAGGCCGTCTCTGCATCAGTTGAGATGATCATGTGGTTCTTTGTGGTTCAGTTTATTTATGTGGTGTATTATGTTGACCAATTTCCATATGTTAAAACATCCACGCACCCCTGGGATGAAGCCTACTTGATCATGGTGGATAATGCTTTTGATGTGTTCTTGAATTCAGTTTGCAAGAATTTTGTTCAGGATCTTTGCATCTAAGTTCATTAGGGATATAGGCCTATAATTTTCTTTCCTTGTTGCATCTGTATCTGGTTTTGGTATTAGCGTGATTCTAGCTTCATAAAAGGTGTGTTGGGGAGGATTCCTTGGTCTCTCATTATGCGGAATAGTTTGAGAAAAATTGGCTTCAGTTCTTATATGAAGGTTTGATAGAATTCAGCTGTGAAGCCATCTAATCTTGGACTTTTTGGGGGGGGAAAGTTTTTGATTACCTTTCAAACTCCATGGGTGTGATAGGTTTGTTTAGGAGATTAATTTGCTCTGAGTTTAATTTTGGTAGGTGGTATGTGTATAGGAATTTATTCATTTCTTTCAGATTATTTAATTTTGTGAAGTAGACATTTTGGAAGTATGCCTTGATGATTCTTCTAATTTCATTGATGTCTGTTGTGATTGCTTCTTTTTCATTTCTGATTTTGTTAATTTGAGACTTTTTTTTCTTCACCAGTTTGGCCAGGGATTTGTTATTCTTGTTTAGCTTTTCAAAGAATCAGCTCTTTGTTTCATCATTTTAAAAAATTGTTTTCTTAGTTTTTAATTCATTAATTTCTGCTCAAATCTTGATTATTTCTTTCCATCTGGAGCTCTTTGGGTTGGATTGTTCTCGTTTTTCCAGCACCTTTAGGTAGACAGTCAGGTTATTGATGTGGGATCTCTCTGTCTTTGTAAGGAAGGCATTTAGGCCTATGAATATTCCCCTTATGACAGCCTTCATTGAGTTCCATAGGTTTTGGGAGGTTTTGGTTTCATTATCATCCAAATCTAGGAATTTTACAGTTTCTTTTCTGATTTCTTCCATGACCCATTCCTTGTTTGAAAGTGTATTGTTTCGTCTCCCGGAGCTTGTGGAGTTCCTATGTGTCTCTTGTTTACGTCTAGCTTTAAAGCATTGTGATCTGATGTGATGCAGGAAGGGACTTCAGCTTTCCTGACTTTATGAAGGCATGCTTCATGGCCTCGTATATGGTCAATTCTGGAGAAGGTTCCGTGGGCTGCTGAGAAGAATGTGTATTCCATAGATTTGGAGTAGAAAGTTCTCTTGTAGGTATGTGTTAGGTCCTGTTGATCTCTGATGTTGTTGACTTCTATTATTTCTGTTTTGATTTTGTGCTTGGATGATCTGTCTATTGATAATAGTGGAATATTGAAGTCTCTAACTATGATAGTATTGGTGTTTATTTCTGTTTTATTGTTTTATAAACTGTGGTTCCCCTGTGTTTGGTGCATATATAATTGTGATATGCTCATGTTAGATCATTCCCTTGATGAGAAAGAAATGGCCTTCTCTGACCACTTTGATTAATTTTGGTTTGAAGTCTATTTTATCAGATATTACTATAGCAACACCCACTTGTTTTTTATTTCAATTTGCTTGGAATATCATTTTCCAACTGTTCACCCTGAGGAGGTGTCTATCTTTATTGTTGAGGTAGGTTTCTTAAAGACAGAAGGTAGAAGGGTCCAGTTTTTTGATCCATCCTGATAACCTGTGTCTTTTTAAATTTCTTTTTGTTATTTTTATTTATTTATTTGAGAGCAACCAATAGAGAAAGAGGCAGGTAGAGAGAGAGAGAGAATGGGTACGCCAGGGCCTCCAGCCACTGCAAATGAATTCCAGACGCGTGCGCCCCCTTGTGCATCTGGCTAACGTGGGTCCTGGGGAGTCGAGCCTTGAACTGGGGTCCTTAAGCTTCACAGGCCAGCACCTAACCACTAAGCCATCTCTCCAGCACAACCTGTGTCTTTTGATGGGTGAGTTAAGACCATTAATATTTAAGGTTATTACTGTGAGGTTTCAGTTAATCCCTACCATGATGAGGCATTTTATGGGATTTTGTGCTTTCTTGTGTTTTGTACTGTTTTGAGTTTGGTCTGCTTTGGGTATTGTCTTCTTCTTCTTCTTGGCTCTTGAAACTGGTTGTTTGACTATTCTGTGTGGAGTATTCCCTCAAGTATTCTCTGTATGTTTGGCTTTGTGTTCACATAGTCGTAGAGTTAACTTTTTTCATTGAAAGTTTTTCTTTCACCATTTATTATGACGGAAATTTTGCAGGTTAAAGTTGCTTGGGTTGGAAGCCATAGTTTTTCAGATTTTGAACTGTTCCATTCCAGGTCCTTCTGGCTTTCAGAGTTTCCATTTATAAATCTGATGTTATTCTAATAGGATTGCCTTTGTATGTTGTGAATTGCTTCTCTCTTGCTGCTTTTAATACTCTCTCTTTGTTTTCCTTGTTAAGAGTTTTAACTATGATGTGTCTTTGAGAGTTTCTTCTCTGGTACTGTTTGTTTGGTGTTCTGTGGGCTTCTCGTATCTTTCTTCAATAAGTTTGTTAAGTATGTTCTCTACGCCTCTGTCTGGATTTCCTCTCCTGGTTTACCCATGAACTGGATGTTTGGCCATTTTAGGGTATCCCATAGTTCCCTTGTATTCTGTTCACTTGATTTTTTGAACTTAGCAGAGATTATGGCCTGATCAGTTTTCTTCTGTCTTATCTTCCAGGTTCTTTCTTACACTTGAGTAATTCTGTTGGTGAATGGTTCTAAAGAGTTTTTTTTTTTTTTAATAATTTCTATTTGATTTTTGTTTTCTCTTGTGTTATTTTGTATTGTGTCCATCTTTTTTGTTAAGGAACTATTTCAATTCAAGTTCTGATTTTCTTGGTGTTTCCTATAGTTCATTCTTGCTTTTGATCAAGTCTTCATTAAGTTTAATCAACCGGTTGTTGAGGTGTTCCACTTACTTACTTACCATCAATTTATTCATATCTCTTTGGAGGGTTCCAACATTTTCATCAATCAAGTTAAGCCTACTGTCAAAGTCTGAATGTCTAGGAGACAATTCTGTTCAATTTCATAGATATGATTTTTGGTTCTTTAATTATTTGCTTCTAGTTGAGCAATATTTTTGATCACGGTCCCATTGGTTGTTGTGTTTTCATTTTGGGAATGAATTTCTGTTGATTTCTCTGTGATTTCATTGAAGGCTTCCTTGGTGGAGATCTCTCAGTTTTCTGACTTTTCTGACTTTCATTGGCTTTTTTTGCAGTGTTGTCTACCTATTTTAGGAAGGCTGTTTATTTTATTGAGTAGGAAGCAAGTTTTTGTCCTTTGGCCCGTTCACCCTCTGACTCAGGTGAACAGTGGCCAGGCAGGATACCAGAGCAAAAGGCCCGATTCCACAGCTCACACAGGGACCAGACTTCCACAAGGAAAGCACAATGGGACCTACCAGGACCAAGGGACTGGGAGGAGCAAGAGGACAGGGATCTGGCCAACCTGGTGCTATGCCCTGCAGGACACAGATCAGAGCAGGCAACCCAGACTGGGGAGATGGGAGAAGCCCAGGTACAGGGGTCCGGCCTACTCACTCCAGACCACTGTGCCTGCCCACACACTGTGCAAGGAACTCAGACCCAGGGAGGTGGGAGGAGCCCAGAAATGGGTGTGGCCTACTCACTCCAGACCTTTGTGTCTGCTCACATACTCTCATTTACTATTTTTATGTATCTATGTGAATATAGAGGCCAGAGAACAACCTTTGTCATCATTTCTCAGAGATGACATTCTTCTCTTTTGAGACAGGGTCCCTCTGGCATGGAGCTCACCAATTAGGCTGTACTGCCTAACCAGCACACCTGAGTCTCCTTCTCTGCATCCCTAGCACTGGGGTTATAAGCACGTAACACTGCACCTATATTTTTACATGAATTCTGGGGAATTTAACTTAGGTCTTCATGCTTGCAACTCAAGTACTTTGCTGATTAATCTAGGTTCCAACCCCTCAGTTGTTTATTGTTGTTTTAAACCTATTCAGCATGCTACTTTGTAAAGTGGCGGTGTGGAGACCATGGTGTGTCATGGTCTCACATACTGACTTTCATGGGAAAGTAGCTGTATATTAAACAGATAGCACTTCCATGTTCGCTCATATGCAGCTCCCAGCAGCCAGCATGCTTCACCATCTGTTATAGTTGTATGTTAAGCATTTCCCAGCTCATTCCTCATATATCTGATCTGTAGATCACCATAAAATTTTCTGTATAATTGTCCTGGTATTTGCTATGCTCTGTTTTGTATTTGCAACAATTAGGTTTACTTTGAATAGGACATACTATTTTTATTGTCTTCCAAGAAATAATCATTAAGCATAGTTTTATTTTAGTTTGCGTACCCAATATTTCAAAGTCATTCTGAGTCTAGCATAATTTTGCCCCTGGGGAATATTTAATAATCTGCATTCACATTTTCATGAGAAGGGGTCGCTGCTGGCGTCTAGAGGATAGAAGACAGGCGCACTGCAGAGCACCAGTGGTGGGCGCTGAGGTTGGAGATCCTAAAATAGGTGAACATCACTAACCGTCCTTTTAGAGAACCATAATTTCACTTCAGCTTACTTCTTGATCCTTTAATCATTTATAACAGATCATTTGAAAATACGTCCCCATGACCTATGGGCCTCATGTCCTATCAAAACGTACTGTTAGAATAGTTCTCTAATTTTCCCTCATTTGGTAAGATGGTCAAATAATTGAGATTTTTTTACCTGTGGTCTATACTGAGGTATATTTAAGTCAAAATACCATTCTAGGGACTGGAGAGATGGCTCAGTGGATAAAGTGTTCACTGCACAAGCAGGAGTCCGTAGTTCAGATGCCTAGAGCCCACACAAAGCCAGGCACTCTTAACATGTGCCTATGGCAAGAAGGGAGATGGAGATAGGAGCTTCACCTAGAGGCCTGCAGGCCAACTAGCCTGGCTGTGCAGTGGTTAACAAAGTGGAAAGTGAACCAGTAATTCAGATCTGTCCTCTTACCTCCACATACAGGTATGTGCACAGCTGCATGCAAACACGTGAATGCTCATAAATATCACACACACACACACACACACACACACACACACACACACACACAGAGAGAGAGAGAGAGAGAGAGGAAGGGAGGGAGAGAGAAGTCTACTATTCCAGTATTGTGGGTGAGTGTTTCATTTCTGTAGAAATGTCAGGTACATGTGAGGAGACACTTGTGTCGTAAGGTGAAGACGAGGGTTGCTTTTTACTGCTGCACACTTTTTGTGTGTTTGCTTCATCTGTTCGAAGGTAAAGCTGGAGGTAGCTGGTTCATTTTGTAGCATTGAAAATGTTTTTCTAGAACACTGTGCCTACGTTATTATTTAATTATTTAAACAGCTTAGCCATCTTGCACTCTGTCCTTTGCTAAGTTATACTTTTTAAGATATATTATTCTTACTCTAAGCATTGTTACTAGGTGTTTAGAATTTTACTTTCATTTCAATGTTTTAAAAACATTTTTGGGCTGGAGAGATGGCTTAGCGGTTAAGTACTTGCCAGTGAAGCCTAAGGACCCTGGTTCGAGGCTCGATTCTCCAGGACCCCACATTAGCCAGTTGTATAAGTGGGTGCATGTGTCTGGAGTTTGTTTGCAGTGGCTGGAAGCCCTGGATCGCCCATTCTCTCTCTCTCTCTCTCTCTCTCTCTCTCTCTCTCTCTCTCCCTCTTTCTCTCTTTCTGTCTCTCTCAAATAAATAAATAAAAATAAAACAATTAAAAAACATTTTTGCTTCATTTAATAAAGTTACTTATTATCTAAAACATTTGAAATAAAATTATATTTTTGCTTATTACTGAACCAATTACCTTTTCATCTGTGACACTTACCTGAGGAAAACCATATGAGAAAGGAAAGGCCATTCTGGCTTACGAGCTTTTGATGGGGCAGACACCCTCATGCCATAAGTGGTCATGGGGCATGGGGAAGCAGGGAGAAGCATCGTGGGTCAGCAAGCTTTCCCACCCCCCCCTTTATGTCACCCTGTCCCCAGCCTGTGGGATGGTGCTAACTTTGAGGGTGCTGCTCTCACCCTTCATCAGGTCCTGCTGATATACACCAGAGAACGCTGGATCCCTAAGGCATCTCCCAACCCTGTCGCAGGGCAGCTCAGCACTGCGTCTTACAAGGCCAAGGTCTAGATTATCATGGGGGTCGTCTGTCAGTGCAGCCCCGCAGCTCGTGAGGAGGAGCTGGCTAGTGCTGCTTCATGTGCCTCCTCCCTCTGCGCTTCCTCCCTGGAAGTAACAGACGCGTGCGCATAGCACTCACCCAGGCTCTGCTGTGGGCTGAGTGGCTGCATTTTGTTACAATTGAGCATTTTCTGTAATTGAAAGCACCTTCAACTTTCTTACATGGTTCCATAAATTAATAGTGTGGTGGAAAGTATGGAAAAGTTCCATTATTGCATTTGATTTAGGTTTTAATTCATTAAATTAATAAGCATTTTTCTTTTTCCTATTAAAGATACCCTATATTTGAAAATCCATACCCTCTGAGCATACATGAGTCCCCTGTCACATGTTGTGAATATTTTGCTGATTGTCCTGTGGACCTTATTCCTGCACTTTATTCTGTTGGCGCTAGACAGAAACGTCAAGGTTACAGCAAAAAGGTATCAATATCTACTATGAGTTTTGTTATTTAGTGTAACGTCTATTATTTTAAATTATCACCTTGAAGTGTTGGATATGTTGATAATTTTTCTATAGAAAATATATAGACAATTATGTCTGCGATAAAATGTTTACTATTTTCATGTAATGTGTTTTATACTTTATACTACATATCAGGTGTGTGCATATAAAAACAAGTCAAAATTTACAATTACCTTTTTTTTATAGGAATGGCCTATAAATGGCGGTAATTGGGGCTTGGGTGCTCAGAGTTACCCAGAAATAATTATTACAGGGTAAGTAAAAATGTATATTCATTAAAACAGTAACCACTATAATAATTAAGACCACATTTAAGTTAATTTACTAGTCAGCTAGTGCTTTCCTTTACATTATGACATATTAAGAACAAAGCCATTGTCAAGGTTCTACCAATTTACCCCAGTGTTTTCATCTCAGTCAGTTTGGTGGATGAGTAACTCTCTTTTAAAAGTAACAGCGTATTGTATGCTATTTTCTTTTTCCACCACCTTTTTATTTCTGCTTCTCCTAGGCATGCTGATGGGTCAGTTAAATTCTGGGATGCATCTGCAAGTAAGTATTTATCATTTGCTACGTGTTATACCATCATTGTTCTTGCATGTCCTGTTTTATAGTAATTGTATAAATAGCATTTAATTTGAAATTGATAGACTATAAGTTTAACTTATTGGTTTACCAAATATCTAAGTTTAGAATTTTTATTTTTAATGTTATATTAGTAAATTAAAACTATTTTTATTCAGCATTCTAGTCTTTTCAAAATAGCTTCAAAACTTTTCTTCATAAGCCAGAAATAGAGAAGTAAAAATATATTTCAAATCAACAAAAATGCTAATGGCTGGTTCCAAAATTACATTTCAAAAGTTTGTATTGTCTTTGTGAATATACCTGTGGCTCACAGTAGCAAAACTCCCGCCACAGTGCGCAGCTTTTAATGGGGCCCGAGATGCGGACGCAGGTCCTCCCGTTTGCATGGCAAGTGCTTCTCCACTGGGCATCTCCCCAGCTCTGGGTTGCTGTTTTTAATGAATATACCTTGTTTTTGGTCAGTGAATAAATAATTATGTAAATGTATAATGTACTGTAACTTAGGCTGTTAAGTGAAAATACAGTTTAGGTAAAGACCAAATTATATGGTGGATTAAAATTGTATTAAATCTTTTTGTACTAAAACATGTAACGTTATATTTTCCTAGTAACATTACAAGTATTATATAAATTAAAAACATCTAAAGTATTTGAAAAGTCAAGAAATAAAGAAGACAGACCAAACACTGACATTGTTGATGAAGATCCATACGCCATTCAGATCGTCTCCTGGTGCCCAGAAAGTCGGATGCTGTGCATAGCTGGCGTTTCAGCCCATGTAATTATTTATAGGTTCAGCAAACAGGATGTGATTACAGAAGTCATTCCGGTAATAATCTGTTTACTATTTTCAGTGTCAAATGTCTGATTTTTTTTGAATAAGTTAGATAGTTTATAGCTACTTTTGCATAAAAGTTTTGAAAACACTTTCATTACCATCTGTTTGTGAATAATAGTTTTTATATATTTAACTGAATATTTAAGTTGTTTTATTTAAGGAAAACTAATAGGAATAGATTGTGCAGTAATTCAGCATTCCATAAATTTTAAAATCCTGATATATATGTGTGTGCCTTTGTCTATTCTTTCACGCACATGCACAGCTGTTTAGAAGTTGAGTAAGAAATCCTTGGTTCTATGGCTAAATGTGGTTAATTTTTCACTTTTAAAATTCTCTCTGCTGCATTTTAGGTTTGTCAGTATAATTGTAGTAAAAATGAGTATTGGTTATTAGGTTACGTAAATGTTTTTCTTTTACAACAGATGCTTGAAGTTCGACTATTATATGAGATAAATGATGTGGAAACTCCAGAGGGTGAGCAGCCACCACCTCTGTCCACCCCTGTGGGCAGTTCCAACTCTCAGCCCATCCCCCCTCAGTCTCACCCGTCCACCAGCAGCAGTTCCTCCGATGGGCTCCGGGATAATGTACCTTGTTTAAAGTAAGTCAGTAAACAGTAGCGCTGCTTTGCATACTGTCTCTAGGTAAATTAAAAGCATTAGTAAACACACATCATCATCTTCCTGTGTTGGTGTAAAATTGCATAAGAATAAGTTTTCCTGTGTTTTGATGTGGTTAACCCAATTCATTTCTTTTTTTTTTTTTTTAATGGCACACAAGGAATGAGTACTCCATGATTTTATTCTTAAATTGTTTTCGGCATTACATTCCTACAGTTTAACACACCTAAGTTTGCTCTCCATAGATCAAACCTGGGTGTCACTCAGTCTTTAAATTCCATTCAATCCAGATGGCTTTATATGGCTTCTGAGGAGGAAGTTAGCAGGTTTTCAAGCAATTAGCTTTAACCCCAAGCCATCTCTCTAGCCCACAGCCAAGGAATAGCATCTGGATTATGGCATGGTTATTGTCCACTGCCCTTAGTCTGATCAACAGTAATAGAAGAATGAAAAAAAAGTGTGCATTTAAAAATGCAGACAAGGCAGGCACAGAGAAAGCAACTATAATTGTTATTAAATAGAAACACCATAGGGAACATGTCCAGAGGACAAGACCCCACCCATCAAATGTTTGAACTTGTGAAAATTCAAACTCATTTCAAAAGCGAGATCCTTAATTATGAGTGGCATGGAAGAGGTTTCCTAACTGAAAATAACTAGTAGGGAGTGTTTCTCAGGGGTAACGGCCAGCACAGAATCTGGCCTCTGCTGCCATGATAGAAGTGCTCCAGACTAAACCACTGGCCAGCAACAGCATTGTCTAGGTAGTCCTGGTTTTGCATGCATGCCAAATGCAAGAATGACAGGGTCATGGTTCTGAAAGGCCACTGGGCCACAGTGTGTGGCAAGGTTGGACTCCTGGGAGAAGATGCTGAGAAGCTGTTGTGTGAAGCTATGAAGGCAAAGCTAAAGGTCACCGTTTCCGATGCGGGTCATCCAGGAAAGCTGTAGGCAGAGTGGAGCTGGCCCAGCATGGGGCAGGTGCTGTGAGGGTCAAGGACGTGGAAGTGAAGGCTGGCCACTCGTGGCTGTGGGAGCCCAGGTGAAGAGCCATGAGCCCTTGGGGCCAGGTGTGCAGCTTATGGTGTGTTTGCCCTGCTGGACTGTGACCTTTGATGTGGTCTTTTTTGTTGTCTCCCTTCGTTTTAAAATGGGAATATGTACTCTGTGCCATTATATATTCATAGTATGTAACTTCATTTTTTTATTTTGTAAGTACTTAAAAAAATGCCTTGTGGGGTGGGAGAGATGGCTTAGTGGTTGAGGCACTTGATTATGAAGCCTAAAGACCTCAATTGAATTCCACAGACCGACATAAAACAGATGCACAAGGTGGCACATGCATCTGGAATTTGTTTGTAGGGGCTGGAAACCCTGGGGCACCCACTCTCTCTCTCTCTTTCTCCCTCTCTCAAATAAGTAAATAAAAAAAAATTTTAAAGCCTTAATAAAAATGAAACTGGGCCTGGAGAGATGGCTTAGTGTTTAAGCGCTTGCCTGTGAAGCCTAAGGACCCTGGTTCAAGGCTTGATTCCCCAGGACCCACGTTAGCCAGATGCACAAGGGGGCGCAAGTGTCTAGAGTTCGTTTGCTGTGGCTGGAGGCTGTGGCGCGCCCATTCTCTCTCTCTATGTATCTGCCTCTTTGTCCCTTTGTCGCTCTCAAATAAATAAATAAAAATGAACAAAAATATTTAAAGAAAAAAGAAAAAAAACTGCCTTGTGTCTCAGAAGACACATTGGCCTTTGACTTTTGAACATTTGAACTGGTAAGCTTAGGGAGAGGAGTCCACAGATGAACCAAGGGTGGAATGTTGTAAACGTGACATGTTTAGATGAAATGCTAAAGAGACAAAGGGAGAAGTCAGCTGAGCACAGTATCGTCTCTGCTTCCCGACTGTGGCTGCTGTGTGACCAGCTGCTTCACACTCTGCCGTATCCCCTTCCCTCCTTCATTGACCTTTGTGTCCAGTAGTTTGTCCCAGCAATGAGAAGAGTACAGCGGGTGGTCACATTGATCAGCCTGAGGTATTTACTGGTCATAACTTTTCTTTGCTTATCATTATGGCAGTGGTGTCACAGGAAATATAATTCACCTTAATTTTAGACTGTTAGTGTTTACCAGATACTTTTCTGGGAAGCATCATTTAGATTCAGATAAGAGGTAAAATTTCCTGTCATGGAATTTCACACGGAAGTTCAAGCTAAGATATTATATTACTAAGATTATCAGCCACAATCTGGTGACTTATAACTTAATGTTGAGATGTACAAGGCCACCAAATAATTGTACTGCTCTTTCCCCACCTCTATATAACAATTGAAGAAATGACATAATTTCAGTTGGTGACTAAACTGACCTTCTTAGTTGCTGATAGAGGTAAATGAGTGAGCACAAGAGCTAGGTGAGCTTTCTGATCCTGAAAAACTGTGGGGTGAGGCAGCTTTGCCCTCCCTCTGTGAGCAGCACCCACGCTCCCTTTCCAGGCACGTGAACCTTGAAAAAGGCACCAGGATATGTGCAGACATGTTCCTGCTGATTTGACTCAGTGTGCCTGTGGGGGTGTATCTCAGCTCTGCATGTCTGGCTTTATTTTACTTTACTTTTTTTCTCAGTACATGAATAGAAATCCTTACTGTTATTAACATTTTAATATATTTGCATACCAGATCATAAGATAAGTTATAACACAGTTTTAAAACTTGAATTTTTAGGGGTATAGATAAATGATAACAACTGCATCATAAGGTAATGGCTACCAGTGTAGTTCAGATGATTAAATCACTCAGTAGAACACAAGACCAAGAATAGAGGGGAAGATTCTAAAACAAAGATGCATGGTAACTTGATTTGCTTTCTTTCTTTGGCCATTTTTATTCTTTTGAGACAAGGTATCAAGGTGCCATTCATGTGTTTCTGTGTGTGAGAGTGCTCTTGTGTGTAAGTGCACACACACGTGTTTGAACCTGCATGTGGAGGTCAACATTGGCTGTCTTCTATCATTCTCCACCCTATGTTACTGAGGCAGGGTCTCACTGAACCCAGAACTCTGTGATTGGGCTGCTGTAGCTGGAGAGCTTGCCTGAGGAATCCACTTCCCTGTGCCTCCGGGGAGCTGGAGTTACAGACACTTGCGCCCCCCCCCCCCCCCCCCCGCACTCCCCCTCTTCTCTGGGCTCCAAGGATTCTGATTCAGGTGTCTTGGCTTTGTGGCAACTGCTTCACCAGCTGAGCTATCTCCCCAGTGCAGTGATTGGTTTTGTAAGACACATTTTTAAAGGTGTGTTTTACTTGTTCCTTTTGTTAATCCAATTGCATTCTTTTATTTAGATAACTTTAATTGCCTGTTTGCAAATTACTTGTCCAAACCAACAATCATTTGGAAACTGTAAAGCTTCCAGTTATCACTTTAACATTTAAAATATATTTATACAAATTATGGCGCATTTTATAACTGTTCAACAGCTTGTCCTTAACAAGTAAAAAAATTAAACATATTAAAACATTAAAATGATAACTTTCCCATGAAGAATTGGAGGCACAAGATATAAAAATCTCAAGTTTTACTTTTAAAATCTTAACATCTGTCCTTTCTCAGTCAGGTTTTTTATTATTTTCCTGTCCTCAAGGGGGACCCAAAGCTTCTTCACACTTGCTAGTCAGGAACTCTGCCACTGAACTATACCCCAGCCATTCCAGCTTTGTATGTTTTAGTTGGAGCTTTTTGTATCTTATTGTTAGGAAATTTATTTTTGTTGTTTCCTTAAGCATATTTGTCTTCAATTCTTCATACACGGCAGAATAAAACTTCAGTTAATTGTGTATGCTAGTCACAAGTCTTAAATGTGTCCTCAAATGTAATTAAAAAATTATCCCCGAAGGGATCTTCTTATACCCCATTCTTGCTCTTGTCAACCTAATCCAGTGCTCAGCCTGTCTGCGGGCTGTGAGCATGCCTCCTTGATGCCTGCCTTTTGCGTCTGGCACAGGCACATCTCGGCAGAGACAGCTTTGGCTCATCTGTGTTCAGGCATCTGTGCATAGAGTTGAAATGTCTGGGTCATTATCCTTAAAGTATTTTTTTTTATTTTCAAGAATAGAGAAAATATGAGTGAATGCATGCCAGGGCCTCTTGCCACTACAAAGAAACTCCAGATACATGTGCCACTTTGTGTATCTGGGTTTACATGGGTACTGGCCATCAGGCTTTGTAAGCAAGCACTTTAAACACTGAGCCATCTCCAGAGGCTCTAGGTCATTATTTTTAATTTTTTAAACTCACCAGCTGAAAGTGACACGTGGCCAACTCTTTGAGGAAGAATTAGCAGTCGTTCCAGCCAGAGCACATTCCCACACACATGGCCCATGTGCCCACTTAAGTAGAAGTGACTCGGGCCCACATACACCCAGTGGTTTGCATTTTCCTGAAGTCTCAGTATCCAGCTTGTTAAATAGAAAGGGTTGCCATGGTCTTTGCTATAGATGTACCAAGTGATTCAGAAGTGTTCCTCCTCCTGAGTTTAGTGTCAGGAGATTGAACGTTTTCATCTTCTTACTTTCCTTCCTCCTTCACGGGGGACACCATGGCAGATGCTCAAGAATCGTTCATGATGCCAGGCTTTGAACAGTCTGTGCAATCAAAGATGCTCACAATTAACCTCACCACAGAATAAAAAGTAGTCACATGAAGATGCATTGTTCAGTTCCCTGAAGTTGGCTGGCACATGTGCATACGGCAGGTTGAAGGGGAGTGTTCCTCAGAAAGCCTCAACTCTGGTTTTACACCCTCCCCCACTCGCCCTTCCTGATATGCTCAGCACAGGTTCAGACAACCTAAATTTAGCGTGAGCATTTATATTTATGAGGTTTGGCTTAACTTTCAACTCCCTGCAGAGCGGTTCTATGAACATGTTTGGCTAGCATCACCTCAGACTGACCACATGTTCCCCTAAACTGCCTCTGTGGTTCAACGCCTTTTATTTACTGGATTTGCTTAATTTTCTTGATATATTTTTGACTACTAAATCATCATGGCTTATTTTACCTCTTACTCTACCCCTTGTCAGCCTCCCATGCATTTATTTATTTAATACCATCTTTGTGTTAGAATACTGAGATCAGACCTTAAACTTCTAAGTCTTACGATTCTCACTTCAGTAACGTGTTTCAAATATAAATTTTAAAATTGTTTCACATCAGAAGAAAAATCACGAGAACTTCATGATTGGTCTCCTGATTCTATTTGTTGTGCATATCTCTTCTAAATTAATCTTTCCTAAATAATTTCTTTTTCTTTTGTGTGTAGTGTGCGTGTGTATGCATGCTGTATTTAGACTGATGTTGGGTGTCCTACTTAATCACTTTGCACCATTTTTTTGAGTCACAGTTTCTCACTAAACCTGGAGCTCACCAATTTGGATGCCAGCAAACCCAGGCATCCTTCTGTCTCTGCCTGCCCAGCTTGGTGTGTGCTGCTTGCCTGGCTTTACCGTGGATGGCAAGGATCTAGCTCAAGGCCTTGTGCTTGTGTGACAAGCAATTTACCAACTGAGCCCTCTGTGTACCTTGTCCCCCCATATTTCTATAAACTTGCATTGTGTTTTGATTCTTTAATAATGAAAATATGGAAAGATAAGACAGGGAGAAGGCCAAGCAGTTAGAAGTGCTCTCTTGTAGATCCTGCCGTCCAGCATACCCTTGTAAAGCCAGACACACAAAGTGGCACATGTTTCTAGATTTTGTATGCCGTGGCAGGAGATCCTAGAAACCCCATGTTCTCATTAACTACCCCCCCCACTCATACATAAATAAAAAATATTTTTGAAATAATGAAAATACTGTTAGCTACTTGATGGGTAGTTATTATAATTTGTTTGTTAATTTATTTAGAGAAAGAGAGAGAATGGGCATGCCAGGGCTTTTAGCCGCTGCAAACAAACTTCAGATACATGTGCCCCCCCCGTGCCTCTGACTTTATGTGGTTACTGGGGAATTGAATCCCGGTCCTTAGGCTTTGCAGGCAAGTGCCTAAACCACTGAGCAGTCTTTCCAACCAGGTCCTTACAGTTTGTTCAGCCCATGACTACATCATTGTCTTCTCCCACAATTCGATGGGAGGCAGTTGGTGAGCAGCAGAGCTATTAAAGCTCTAGCTTTCCAAGAGGCTTGAGTTCTGTCTGCCATAATCAAACCTTTGCCACTGGACACCCCATCAACACTGTCCTGGCGTCCTGTGCTTCTGGAAGGTCACTTTCCTGTGCGCCCGTTCCACGGTGATCAGTTTAACTTCTCTGTCTTGTCTTCCTATGTTTTTGCAAGAACAGTATATTTCTAACACTTCAGCAGTTAGTGGGGAGGCTCCAGTCAAACATGAATCACCCCAAAGATTGTGAAGGACTTGGTTTTGTTTTATGTGATTAAAATAGTGACACACAGTAATAAATTGTTCACATGTGTCTGAAACAACTTCTAGTATGTTTTTGCCAGGTTTCATTCAGTTTGATCATGTTCTCAAGCTTTACATTCCGTAGTGTTTTTTCTGTGTTTTCTCTTAGATTTGATACTATTTTTCCTCTAAGCCTTCCCTACTCTCCTTTCTTCTTCCCTTGTTTTTGTTTCCTCCTTTACCCATGCCACCCGCCTAATTTTATATGTGGAATTGGCATATAACTTCCTGTTTTGTTGTTTATGTATTTTAATCTCTCCAACTAGATTAAATGCTTCTAAGAGCAGAAGACCGATTCTTAATTTAAAATAAAATCAAACCTATTTTGCTATATATAATTATTCTTGCATGGTTATGCCAAGGACATCCAGTTGAAAATGTGCTTAGAAGATAACATGGTTTTCCTTTTTTTTTTTTTTTTCCAGAGTAAAAAACTCACCCCTGAAACAGTCTCCAGGTTACCAGACAGAACTCGTTATTCAGTTAGTGTGGGTGGGTGGAGAACCACCACAACAGATCACCAGCCTGGCAGTCAATTCTTCCTATGGACTGTAAGTTCCACATTTGCTTTTCTTTTTCTTTTGTTCTTGTGGTTTTGTTTTGTTTTTTTCTCAGCACCTGTAGTATACCACACATCATTTTATGTTCAAAACTAGATAGGATGATCTTTAATATATCATCACCTCAAATGCTGTTTCATAACTTTAATTTCAAGATAAATTTAATGTTTATTTGAAGCATAATTTTGTTCTGAATAATTTATTCTGGGTATGCTGATTTCTAATAGGAAATAAAAATCTCATGTACCAATGGATTATTTGAGATAATGTTTAAATCCAATATAATGTCATCTGGATATATTCCCAGAAGTAGCTTTTTTATACTAGCATTATGAAAATCTCACATGAACCTGGAAGTATATTTACAAACTGTTTCTGTAATCCTGGACTGTAACTCTTTTGTTCTTTTCACTTCCAACATTCACCTGGACAAATTTATAAAGGCACAACAGTAGTTTAACAATGTATGCTTCTCTACATGACCATATTTGTTTTTATTAACTCATGTCTTCTGTTATATAGTGTTAATTATACATTTTATTGCCATATGATAGAGTTTTATTATTTGAAAACATTTCACATTGCAGTATAAGAAGTGTTTGACGACAGTCCTTCCCTGGCATGTTTATCATGTGCAGCTACTGTCTTCTCTAGAAGTGGCCCTAGGACTCACGTGTCTTTTGTTCCTAGCGGTTGTCACTTCCTTCTGTTACAGTTGTGAATCAGGTGAAACTGAGTGTTATCTCAGACTCTTCTCTGATACTTGTATCAGGAACCTTACAATGGGAAAACACAAACTGCACTTTTAAAATATTTTATCGCCTATAATTTTAAAGTATTCTATTTTTATGTAATTATTTATTTGAGTGAGAGAGAGAGAGAGAGAGAAAGAGAATGAATGGGTGTGCCAGGGCTTCCAGCCACTACAAACAAACTCCAGATGCATGCGCCCCCTTGTGCATCTGGCTAACATGAGCCCTGGGGAATCAAACCTGGGTCCTTTGGCTTTGCAGACAAATACCTTAACTACTATGTCATCCCTCTAGCCCTATTGCCTATAATTTAAAAAAAGACAAATAGCAAAGAACAGAGCCAGTAGGAGGTTTCAGTTGTAGCCATAAATTAGTTGATTACAGGCTTTGGTTTTTAATTGATTACTTTGCTGTAGGATGGTTTTTGTTTTATATATTTTTAAAGATTTAAATTTGTTCTTGAAACTATATTATGTATAAATCCATACTTAAAGCACCATTTGAAAGTCAGGTTACCTAGCCCATGTGTACCTCCTTGGCCACAGCAGCTGGACCTGATGTGAAGGGTTTTCTCTGTAGACAAATGCATGCTGTCCGGGTCACTCTAGGTCTGACCTGGCCACCTTCGCTACCTCTGTATCTCCTCTGTGCATCGCAGTGCGCAGCTGCTAGTCCTTTATTTACAGACTAGCTTCTAGGTCCTGCCTGCCCCGTCATGGAGAGGGTATCCTTGACTCCCAAAGAGAGTCATTGAAGACTTAAACTTCCTTTTCATTTGTGACAGTGGGAATTTCCAAAGGAAAGGATTGTCTCTACCTGAGTGGTTCAAATCACTCTCAAGGCAGAATAGAGATGTTATATTGCCTAGTGTGGACATTTGTATCTTTGATCAAGTTTTAACTTCTATATCAGTTTTTTATAAATGACTTCATGATTCAGTTCATTAAAGTCTACAGATGATATGTACTTTTCCATGAGAAAAGATGTGTATTTTATATCCATACCCATGGGTTGTCTTTAGTTCAAAAACTTTCTGGAAAGCCCGCCATGCTTCTTCCTGACATCATCTTGTGGTTTCTTCTCTCCTGTTGGTTCTCAGGGTGGTTTTCGGCAACTGCAGTGGCATTGCTATGGTTGACTACCTCCAGAAAGCAGTACTGCTCAACCTGGGCACCATTGAACTGTACGGCTCCAACGACCCTTACCGGAGAGAGCCCCGATCTCCTCGGAAGTCTCGGCAACCGTCAGGAGGTAAAAGGAAAACATATCACTGAGCCTTAGTACCTCTGTCAGTGCTGACGTAGGGTCACTTCTACTTGTAAGTGCTGCTCTCGAGCAAATAGCTTGTCCCATTCAGGTTGTGTGCAAACAGTCAAAAACTAGGCCAAGGTATGAGTCTCATTTTTGTTTTGTAGTATTGTTGGCTTTCCTTTTATTTACTATTCTAGGATGTTATGTACATAACAAGAGTCAGTCAGTCCTGCGTTCTCCAACTAATGTATAACAACAGGATTATTTGGCTCATTATAATAGAACAAAAGGAACGTAAAAGCTATTGCCCCATTTTATCATTTGCTTCAGCCATTTAACTCAAAGGAATCATACCCATGTGAAAATATATGTGTGCACGACAGTGGTTATATATTTGTTATATCACATGTTCAGATAACTTTGATTCAGTGCAAGCCAAGGTGCATGACAGTTCTCCTGATTGCATCCATTTGTATTTGCTAAGCAGTTAGAATTGATGACCAGTGTGCTTCTTAGAACAAATTTGTGCAGCTGTCCTGTACCACTTGCCTGCTTTTGACTTCATGATACACAGCACTCAGAGTGCACCATATGGGGTTTACACCTCCAGCACTGATTGGCCTGTGGACTTCATTTTCACAAATAAGGAGACCCTTATTTGTGGCACAGTTAACTCATTTGCAGAATGCCAGTGTGCACTGGAGCATGGTTTGGGAAACTGGTCCTAACTCATTCACTTGAACTAAAGTTCTGTTTGAGCTCAGGTGGGAATGTAATAAAACATTTGCCCAAATCTACAAGACTCTAGACTTAATCCCCAGTACCACAAAAGTAAATCATTGTGTGTGCTTGGATGTATGGTGGATGTATGTATTTATGTATGTGCGTGCATGTGTGTATATATGTATGTATATGTGTGTATATATATATATATATACACATATATATGTGTGTGTATATATACATATATGTATACATGCATATACGTATACACACACACACACACACACATATATATACATACATATATATACACACAGACTTTGTAGTCAATGGAAAAGTAAAAAATAAGATAACAGACTTTCCTGTTAATTTGGCTTGATGATTAAATTTTTCTTTTTAATTTGCTTTACATTTTTCTGTGTGAGTATGATCATTTTGTCAATTACTGTTCCAGCCATACATACCATTCTAGTATCTCTGTGTGTCTTGTTCTTTTCTCTCCTCATTGCTACACTAAGGTGGGCTGATATTTTTTCTTGCATGTGCAGCTTTTCTAGCTTTCTGAATTTGTTAAAAAACTATTTTTAATTATTGTTTTCTTCTTAATATTTTATATATTTATTTGCAAGCAGAGACAGACAGAGAATGGTCTCTAGCCACTGTAGATGAACTTCAGGTATATGCACCACTTTGTGCATCTGGCTTTATGTGGGTATGGGGACATGTATAAGACAGAATACTCATTATTTAGATTCATGCCATGACATATATATGAAAACAACTATTTAAATACTGTTCTCTTATCCAGTTCCTTATGAAACAAGGAAATTGATAGAATTAGAATTCTGAAATATTGTTAAGACAGATGTCTTTTCTTCTGGAAAACAAAACTTCAGGTTTTAGAAAATTTTGTTTGTTTTGAGATTGTGCTAGTTTTTAACTTAAAACTCTCCCCTTTATACATTATAGTAGATTAAATTGTTAGTAATTTAATACCTAACTTATGTAGACTACAGGACAATTTTATTATGTAATTGATTTTTTCTTAAATACGAAACTCATTCTATTTTATTCCCTATTAAAATTCATAAAATCATTTGCATTATGTTTTGTTTCCCTTTACATTGAAGAACTAGATACTGGGCATGGGAAAACTATCTGGATTTTCTTATTAACATAAGATGCTTACACATTTTTATTCCTTCATCGCCACTTAAGGTTCTTTCAATAAAAATTTTAACAATCCTTTGGATACATCTCTAGCAGTAGAACCTTTAGACGGAGAGTGAGCACTTTTTTTTTTTAAATACTTTCAAATAACATCTTAAAATATTTGTTCCTCTGATTCCATTTTTTGATAAAATTGAGCATAAAATAATTTGTGTTATTTGCATTGGTATAAAGAAAAGATTCTTGGCAGATATGTTGGTACATGCACAGCACGTACTTGGAAGACTGAAGCAGGAAGGTCTCCAGCTCAGGGTTGGCCGGATGAAACCCTATCTCCAAAAAAAAAAAAAAAAAAATTCTTACTGAAGTACATGTTCATTTAGTGTCTCTTAAAGTATCACAGAATATCCTCTAATTATGCTTCAATCATTTTAGTAGGTTAGTTTGAAAGGAGACATTTATTCAATACTAATAAATACTAGTGTGTTTTTATTAGGCTTATCAAAATTGACACTCTTGGGCTGGAGAGATGGCTTAGCAGTTAGGCCACTTGCCTGCAAAGCCAATGGACCTAAGTTCAATTTCCCAGGACCCACATAAGCCAGATGGGCAATGGGGCGCACGTCTCTAAAGTTTGTTTGCAGTGGCTGGAGGCCCTGGTGCACCCATTTTCTTAGTGTATCTCTCTCTCTCTTCCTGTCTATTTCTCTTTCTCTCTTTCCTGCAAAGAAAAATAATTTGTTTTAAAAAAATGACAATGTTTAAAGAGTATTTACTACACTTAATGATAGCATAGACTTAAAAGTTATATAGCTTGAAACCTAGTTTCTGTAGTTTGTTTTTTGTTTGTTTCTTTTGGGGGGTTCAGTTAAGTTATATTTCTGTGACTCAGTGAAGATGTCTGCTCACGGGTGAGTGCTGCCATTAAGTGAGACAGCATTGCCGGCATGCTGCACCTTGTGTCGGGAGCATGTTCTGACCAGTGATTACATTAGTGCGTGTCAATCATGTGACAAACTAAAAACGTGGATTTGAGAAGTGTGGAGCATCTGAGTGTTCTGTGGTATTTCCTCATTTCGAAAACAGATTATTTTTTTAAGTGAATTTTTATCTTACACATGGAGAGCTTTCTACTACTGAAATGATTCTTACAGCAGCAGTGAGTATGGACTGTCCTGAGAAGTAACTTGAGTTTTTATCTCCATATAAGATACCTAAACCCTCTGCTTTACTTTCATCTTCTGTTAAATTCAAAAAGTAGTTTTCCTTACTTAAGTCCTGTGAGAATTAAATGAGTGAAGAACTTCAGTGTTTGAGCTGTCATTGTCAGCACACAGCTACCTAGTGGGTTTGACATGTATTTAAAGATGAGGCTAAATATGCTGCTTATGGGCATTTGCTCAAAGGGCTCTGACAGTAGCAGGAGTTGATGGATTGAATTCTGTGCCTGAGTGTTTTCACATGTTGTCAGCCAGCCCACACGTGTTTACTGACCTCTGACCATGTGCTGTGCCCTATTGTAAGTCATCAAAGACACTGTCCTTATGGAAGTAAAGTTTTAGAAATTTAGTAGTGTATAATAAGTTATGCAATAGTGCCAAAGGAAAAAAAAAATTAAGCCACAGGGGATTTGAAGCACTGGTGATAGGGATGTTAACTTTAAAGCATCCACATGAGACTGGAGTAAAGATAGAGGAAGTAAGAGAGCTGGTTTCCAAGACTACTGGGGGAAATCAGGAGAACAGCTAGTATAGCTCTCCGAAGCAGTGTGCCTGGGGATGAAAAAACAGTGCAGATTGTGTGATTGTGAGGGAAGGTGAGTAAAGAAGAGAAGGAACTATATTCAGAGGGAAGATGGTATCCAATCCATGGGTCATGTGCTTCAGTCATGCATGCTTGGATTTGAGTTTTACCTGAATGTGATAGAAGGCACTGGACGGTTTTTAAACTTGTTTAATGATCATTATAATACATTTAATATTTATATTATGCCATCTATTTTCTTTAATTAATCTTCTCAAATTGTTCCTAAGCTATTTTAAGCACGATACTTTTATATTTTATATTTTGTATCTTGTTTATGATGCATTCATTGTATAGTGTTGACAAAAATATTGAGGTATTAAAATTCTAAAATGTATTAGTTTTGAATGTTAAGTACCAAGCACATTGTAATTCTGCAATATATTAACAATACTTAAAAAATTTTTTTTTTGATTTATTTGTTTGAAAGAGATTAGAAAGAGACACAGAGAGAGACTGAGAATGGGTTCACCAAGGCCTCCAGCCACTCCTAACAAATTCTAGATGCATGTGCCATTTTGTACATCAGGCTTATGTGGGTCCTGGGGAATCGACCTGGGTCCTTTGACTTTGCAGGCAGACGCCTTAACTGCTAAGCCATCTCTCTAGCCCTTAACACCACTTTTTAAAAGTGTTCCATCTCAGCTGTCCCAAAGTTCATGTATGTAAGGAAATATTTTACCAAATTTAATGCATGCCTGTATTTACATTTATGATCTTAACACTATAAGAACCAACAGGATTTTCCCCCCTAAAATCCTTAGTTTGATAAAGTGTAAAAACAAAAATAACCTAATTCTTAGTTGAAGAACTTCCTGTCTGATGAAGACAAATACTACAAAATACAAACAAGAAGACCCACTTTATAACCTGATTTGGTGCTCAGTGTTCTATAAACGTGTTACTGTAAAGCTTCCTTATTGCCCAGAGCAGACGGGTCTTGTTTTTTGTGGAAGCAGCGGCAAAGCCAGTGCTGCTCACAGCTGCATATGTGGACCCGACGGCTGGTTTCTGAGCTTCCACACGCAGCCTTTGTCTGCTGCCCAGCCTGTCCAACCCTGGCGTGTTCTGTGCATTAGTTAAGCTCAACAGTTTGCACCGAGTTTTCATTTAGTCACCAGGCAAATTAATATTGATATAAGGTTTAATTTGTATTTAATCCAAGATGTTTAGTTCTGTCAGTAGAATGAAATTGGTTGTTACAGTTCTGCTAAAAATTTAAGCCAGCTTATCAAAGAGATCAGTTTTGTACAATTCATATACATCTGAATAAAAAGTATTTTTTGTTGGAAAATTTTGAAGATAAGATATTGTGGGTTTTAAGAAGTATACACTACAAGATGAGTAATTGGTCATATTCTTAACATTCAAAAATATTCATAGGATTATACAAGATATACAAAGGTAACAACTTATAGGTTTGAGGTAAGGGCCCTGTGCTATCAAAATTACCAAACTTGGGCTGGAGGGATGGCTTAGCAGTTAAGGTGCTTGCCTGCAAAGCCAAAGGACCCAGGTTCAATTCCTCAAGGACCCACATTCGCCAGATGCACAAGGGGGCTCATGTGTCTGGAGTTCATTTGCAGTGGCTGGAGGCCCTGGTGTGCCCATTCATATTTCCTCTCCCTCCCTCTCTCCCTCCCCCCCTTTCTCTGTCAAATAAATAAATAAATAAAAGTAAAACATTTAAAAATTTTAAAAAAATTACCAAACTTGTGTGGGAGGGATTGCTCAGTACTTAAGGTACCTGCTGGCAAAACCTAACAACCTGGGATCAATTCCCCAGTACCCACACAGAGCCAGATGCACTAAGTGGCACCTGAATTTAGAGTTTGCTTACATAAGCAGGTAGAGGCCCTGGCATGCCCATTCTGTCTCTTCTCTCTCTCTGCTTACAAAACTTACTAACATGTATTCATTTTCCCTTGAGAAATTCAAAAAGAAATACATAATATGCCCACACATTTCTGATTTTAAATCTTGCATTATTTTTTTATATCCTTAAAGAGCAACAGATAATGTCATTTAGAATTCTGTATGTTAACTTTGTGTCTGACTGATGATGCTATATTAGTTTGCTATATTTTCGTAGCACATGTCCCCATGTCAAACTTCATGAACACAGCATCACTGCCAGACGTTGGCTGATGTGTACGGTGCTTTATAATGGATGGTAGTGAGATGTGTGTTGTAAAAGCCAGACAAACTTCTCATAAATTTGTGAGGTATGATTTTTTTTTTTTGGTTTTGTTTTTTAGCAGGTCTGTGTGACATTACTGAAGGGACTGTTGTTCCAGAAGATCGCTGCAAATCTCCTACTTCTGGTAAGCTTTTTTTAATTATTTCATTAATAACTATAATTTTATAAAAGCCAAAGTTACATATCATTGCAACTTTTTATTGATGACCACTTAAAATATCTATAAAAGAACTTTTGTATCACTTTTTCTTAAAATCATAACCATATTCTGATTCAGTGAGAAATTCAGTTTGTTTTGGTTAACAATCCTGAGTTTTTTATCTGTTCAGAGATGGGTGATTTTTTTACTTAACCTTCTAATGGTTTTACTGTGTAAAAAAAATATGTTTTACTTCGTACCATTGGATTAAGCATTTTAGTTACCTGCAATCTTTGCTTTGTTCTAGGTACTGACAGCATTGTTTAATAGAAATGAGTTAGAATCAAAGAAAAGTTGATGATACCATCATTTTTTCAGTAGTCACTGAGTGACATCCATGTAGATCTTATGGCAGGTTTTTAAATTTGCTCAGTGCTAGGGACCACCCCAGAATGTAGCACATGTTAAGCATGTACTCCGCACAAAGCCTCACCTCACAAGCAAATGTTATGAAATGTTTTGATATGTACAGTGTTAAGGGTTCTTATGGACTATGGTTTATAAGACTGTAGTCTTTATGTGATCTATGTGTATATTAATATTTCAGTACAACATTATGTCAGTATATTTGAGACCTCTTGAAGATAAGATCTTGAATTTATTGTATCAGTGAAACTTTTCTAACCTTTTAATAAAACGAACTTCATAATTTTAGTTTATTTTTTTAAATCTCTCTGCTGGGAATTTTCATTCACTTCTGGAAAGATTGTTCTTAACATAAGCAGCACCATGGCTAGGTTTTCATCTTTCCACGGTCATTTTGTAACACTGGGAAGACTTGTAGAGGAGATGTATTGAGAGATTTTTATATCACCTCCTTGTAAACACAAGTTACGTTTTATTAGCTCTGAGGCTACAAAAGCTTCTGTGGCATTTCTTGTAATTCTGTTTTCCCTGATGCTACAATCATTTCTTTCTTTCTTTTTTTTTTTTTTTTTTTTTAGTTTTTCAAGGTAGGGTCTTGCTGTAGCCCAGGATGACCTGGAATTCACTACGTTGTCTTAGGGTGGCCTTAAACTCACAGGGATCTTCCTACCTTGGCCTCCCAAGTGCTGGGATTAAAAAGGTGTGGCCACCATGCATGGCAATTTCTTCTTTTTAAAGATAAAACATACACAGTTTCTTGTTCCTGAAACTTAAATTTATTAAATTTATTCTTTAAAACTGGGGAGCCAGAGGGGCCCCATTGTACCTTTGTTGTCTTGAGCTTGGTAAAGTATAGTGAATGAAACCCACCACAGTTCTTTCTTGATGTGGAAAATAGGATTGTAATAACATCTCTTCCTCATTAATCTTCTTCCTACCACATGCAGTCTAGTTCTGTTCACTGGCCAGTATTTATAGATAAGAGCTAGAGTAGATATCTTTGACCTAGTATTAGTTACTTTCCTTGCTGCTGGGACAAAATGCTTAATAAAAGCAACTTAAGAGAGGAAGAGTTTATTTTGGCTCACCACTAGAGAAAATGCAGTCTGTCATGACTGGAAAGGCCTGGTGGCTGAGATATCTGTTCACATGATATCCAGTCATGAAGAGAGGTGAATACCAGTGCTCAGCATTTCTCTACTTTTTATTCAGTCTGGGACACCAGCTCAGTTAAACCTTTCTGGAAACACCCTCAGAGATATACACAGAGCTGTTTTCCACACTGATTCTAAATCTAGTTAACTCTGAAGATTAATCATCACAGACATGTCACATACATGCTTATGTATATTAAATGGCAATAAAATTTAGTTAGAATCACCCCAAATACATATCCCTTTATTCCCTTTCATCTTGAAGTGGTGGCTACATGTAACATTTTAAAATAAACAGAGATAATTATAGGTAAATGTATAAGGATATTTAAGTGTAAGTATATAAACACAAACAGTATATAGAGGTGCATTCCAGACTCTACTACAAAGCTCCTTATATTCTTATCTCAAACTAAAACTCAAACATGTTCAACATTTTAAAGTATATTCTGATTTGTGATCCATGTTAAAAGACAATATACTTTTAATGTGCCAAAAATCATATGACAGTAGATATTTTCATTGTTTCTATCAATACCAGCTTAAATGCAAATTTAAAATTGGAACCTCAGAAATCACAGATAAGGCATGAATTTAAATTTTGAAAATACTTTATTTATTTATGAGAGAGACTAGAGGTACCAGAGCAAACAAACTCCAGATGCATGTGATACCATGTGCATCTGGCTTACATGGGTTCTGGGGAATTGAACCTGGGTCCTTAGAATTCACAGGTAAGCACCTTAATTGCTAAGCCATCTCTTCAACCCTATATCTTTAAATATAGAACTTGTATTTAGTTTAGTCTTTATGTTCTGAAAGACTGAATTCTGAGGAATTATGTTTATATCAAGAAAAAAACTGTCTTTTAGAAGAGTCAAACATTCCGAGGAGGTAATTTTGTCTGAAGTGTATTTCAGGTGTCAGAGTGCATTTGAATGCATGCTCCAGTAGAAACTCGAGTGATTTGCTAGCTGGCTGCCCTTTGATCACTGTATTCTTAGAGCTTGTGTGCCATTCTCTACTGTCTGGGATTGCTAGTTCATAGTTGTGATTGCTGTCATGGACAGACTCTGGTTTTATTTTCCTTCATTCCTGTTAGTTCTTAAAAGAATAATTTTTTTGTCACTTAGTTTTCTTACTAACAAGTAAAGTCTGCTAATGGTCAAAGAGTATAGTGGATTGAGTAAGTTTGAGGTAGAGCAAAAAAACCAGTTTTCATGTTTTCAATAACATGAAAATTAATAACTAAAATACTTGCCTCAAATACTTTCTACAATGAGGTGGTAGATATAATGAAATAAAATTTGTAACTGGCACAGTATAAATTATTAAAACTAGTAATTAATATTAAAATTTAATGTTCTATCTAAAAGGAAGAAATGTACATAAGTTAATTGAGGGCTAAGAGATTTAAATTGGTAAGTTGCTTACCTTACAAGCATGAGGATCCGAGTTCATTCCCAAAAACCTACTTTAAAAAGCTGAACACAGTGACTCCCATTTGTAATCCCAGCACTGGAGAGGTAGAGACATGAGATCCCTGAGGCTTGCTACTTAGCCAGTCTAGCTGACTTGACCAGTTTCAGGCCAGTAATTGACCATGTTGTACAAAAAAGGGGGTGGTGCTTAAGGAATGAACGACACCAAGATTATCTTCTGGCCTCCACAAGGCATATAAACACATGCATCTGCACACAGACTGGCACACACACACACACACATGAGTTGGAAATTATAATGGGCCCCTCAAAAAGAAGCTAGGAGGCCAGGAGTGGTGACGCACACCTTTAATTCCAGCACTCAGGGCAAAGGTAGGAGGATTGCTGTGACTTCAAGGCCAACCTGAGATGACATAGTGAACTCCAGATCAGCCTGGGGTAGAGTGAGACTCTACCTTGAAAAACAAACAAACAAACAAACAATCCAAAAAGGTACTAAGGAGATGGTCAGGATTCTGAATCTAAAGAAGCCACGTGCCTTTTATGTTAATGGTAGGTACTTCCTTCTAACCAGAGCTTCATTCATTCAGCTAACGTGTACTAAGTAGAGATAGGTGCATTGCAGGTTGCTGGTCACAGTGAAGTAATGAGGCGCTGTGTTTAGAAGTCTATTTCAGTGAGGAAGATCTTATGTGTACATTTTTAATAGTAGGGGATATTGAATGATCCATATCATGTGACACATATAAAGTATGGAAATTCAACGAGGGGAAATGGTATACAGTTCTGAAGGTTGTGTAGAATTTAATGGGTGAAGTATATTTGGAGTTGTGCCTATCAATAATAGCTCTCTAAATGTTATATTTCTCTTCTATGTTCTTTCACAAAAAATGAATATAATATCTACCCAGCCAGATTTTTGTCAAGTTATAATATTGGTCATTACAAAGTTAAGAATTGTGTTTATTAGGGTCGTGTATATTTTATTAGGCTCTTCTATGAAGGATTATACCATTGCAGGTTGCAGTATTGGAACTGTTATTAACTGTCTAAATAGCCTTGCTCTGTGGTCAGATACACGGGGCCTTTCTGTAGCGCTTGCCAGGGTTTATTTGTGCTTTTTCCTCGTGCCGTCTGAGCGCCTGTGACTGACCTTGTACCTGTTCCTCCCATTGTCCTCATCCGTATAGGTGCTTCACCACACAAGTCAGATGATGAACAAAAAGTGAATAATTTTATAGAAAAGGGTATAGTATCTATTTTAAAGCATTTTGTTTATGTTTAATTCATTTAGCTTACTTTGAATAGATTTTGACATTTTATATCAAAATATTATTTTCAGTGAAGACCAAAAGCAGAAAGTTTTCCAAGATGGTAGCCAATGATATAGGTAGGAAATAGAAATTTTTCTTTTGTTTCTAATCCTTGCTCCATGCAATGCTAACCCAACACCAGAAAATTATCCAGTACATTGCATCTTGTATATATTAATTTTTATTCTTATGCTAAACAACAATCTCTTGGGCTATCTGTCTTCTAAACTCATTTGGGGCAATAATGAATAAAATCAGTTAAATTGGGGTTGCAGCTCTTTCTCTCGACTTACAGTGTTTATTATTCTGTTAACTCTTGTTTTTGCTTTATTGTGAAATAAAGCAGGGTTCAATTTATGATAGAACTAGCACAATTTTATATTCATGTTAAGCTTTGTGCAATTTTTACTTTATGATTTTATTTGTATGTTTTTCTACCTTCACTTTCTCTCTCATATTGTCATGATCACAAGTGTTTAGGACATTGTCTTCTATAAGAAGACATTTTAGTCTATAATCTGTATCAGTCTGGGGTTAAATGACAATTTTCTATCCTACCCCATACACATCTATATGTTGACATTAATTCTCGTGGTTTTTTGTGCATAGTCTTTGAAATGAATGGCTTAGTTTAAAATTGAGAATCAAAGTACATATCTAAACTTTGAGCACATAATTAGAAATTTTTGGTAATAAGAATTTGAATAGTCCTCAAATATTTGAAAGTCTTAAAAAACACAAAGAAAAAGGACATAGTTCATCTTTGACTAAACTCTAAATAAAATTGTTTTACAGTTAATATATTATTTAATAGTCTCATTAGATAAATCAGAGATGAATTTCTAGACTACAAGAACCATGTTATTCTTTCTTAAATCCTAGTATTCAAAGCATGGACTTTCAGTATTTCCTAGAGTAGCACTCATGTTGTCTGTTTTAAATTGAACCCTGTTTATTCATATTAATGATGGAGGGCTGTATTAGCCCCTCTGGTCATGTTTATTTATGGGCAAAGGGTGTTTTGTCAATTATTTTTCTGTTTTTATTTGTGTGTGTGTTTTTTTTTAGGGAAACAGTAGTAATTAAGTCACTTCAGTTATGTCCTAGCATTATAGCATAATATTTGACAGCTAATTTCCTTTTTAGCATTTTGTGTCCTGAGTATATTAAAAGTTCATTTATTGTCACACACTGTAAAAAGTCAGAAGTACTTGAGTACATGTATATTACTAACCAATATTTAGAATTAAATTACCTAGTAATTTTATCTGAGAGAGAGAGAATATGAGTGGCTACACCAGGGCCTCTAGTCACTGCAAATCAACTCCAGAGGCAGGCACCACCTTGTGCATCTAGCTTACATGGGTATGGGGGAATTGAACCTGGGTCCCTTGGCTTTGCTGACAAGCACCTTAACCACTAAGTCATCTGTCTAGCCTATTTGCCTTATTAATGTACTGACTTCCAGCTTTTTTTTCTGTGTTTGAAGTAGAGTTCATAACTTGAAATATTTCAGTTCAACTATATAAAAGACTTCACTAACAAATTTATTAAGGTAGAGAACTTTTTTGGAAGGAAAGTTCTTTGATATTTGTTTCTTTTTACATCTTTGGGGAGCTTTTCTTTTTGTCATGCCAGTTTTTATAGTTAATTATTTTAGGAAAAATGTGTATCTTACTCATCTTTTCAAAATTATGGTGGTATGCAATTATGAAAAGTTTAACTTTCAAGAAAAATTTCCTCAATTTTATAATAATAGTACTTGTTTTCTGTTTAAATCTTTCTCGTGTGTGTATTTGTGTGTGCATGCATATGCACACACTTGTATGTATGTTTAATCTAACCATTTTGATATATCAATTTGTTTCTCTTTTTAAAGTGGAGACTGGCCCAGTATGCATTGTCAAGGTTTTGTGGTTGAAAATTACAAATTGGTTTCTATAGTATCTAATTTTCTAATAATATTTAGCAAAAATAATAACTAGCACAAAATATGCTAGCAAATAATCATAAAATGTCAGAGAAACACTGAGAAAATTCTTAGATCTTCTGAGGACTTTTCCAGGGAGACTTATGTCTATTGCATATTTCTGTGTTGTTAAAAGCACTAGGACACATTCAGAATTCTTAACATGGCATTCCTATCTAGTCTGTGTTTGTTGCAAAGTATCCTGACCCTCGGAAAATTACCACCTCTCCCCTCAGCTGACAGAACTCACAGCTTTGCATTCAATGACCGTTCACTTGCAGTGGTAAGAAAAAGCCACCCTGGATGGCTCTGTCCCTTACTGTCACCTGTTGAAGAATAGCTGATGCTGGAGCCAGAGCAAGTGTGTGCATTACTCATGGTGGTACAAGGCGCCATTCACACCCTTACAGTTTAACTCAAGCTTGGAAAAGCAGCCTCTTTTTTTCTTTGTCTTGACAATACAGCTGAGGCACATGAGACCAACACAATATTTTTAAATAACCTTAGGCATTATTTTCCTAGCATTGTACCAAAACTTTGTAATTAAAAAAAAAATTATCTACTTAGTAACTTCATTAAACTACTTACTATTATTCCCTTGTAGTAGCTGATGAAAGTGAACATCAGTTCTATCTGCTCATTATTCAGCTAGGTGACAAAGCACAGTGTACACCCACATGGCCCAGCTCCACGGGCTGTGTGTATTTCCACTTACTACAGGAGTCAGATATGTGCACCTTCTAAATGAAATAAGCTGGTGTGGTGTCCATGGCAAGCTGGGGGAAAAATGACTCAAATTAAGTTATGTCGAAGCACTAGATGTTGTATCCCTTTTCTATTTCTCTTGCCCAAGCACGCATGATAACACAATTCCTGAAAGCCCAAGTTCCTCAAAGACCAGACTCAATGAAAAGGTAACTAGAGCAAACTGCAGTGACCCATCTACCCCAAGCCCAGCTTCAAGCTTGTTTTCTCAGTGATGTCCTAATCAGGCAAAAGGTTCTGACAGTGACTTCTTACTCCATGTGAGAAAAGCAACACAGAAAAAAAATAATGAACCTGAGACTTCCTGGCCGTCTTAGTTTTATACTGAACTTATAGCGGAGTACAGTGCAATCATGTACTCTACAAAGAAAGTCATGTGCATGTATTTCACATGCAGTTTGCTGGACCAGTTTATGCTTTGTGACTAATTTTTCTTAATGAACTCTGGATGATCTGCATTCTCCAATCACTAGCCTTTCTTGTACTGCTAGCAGTTTCCACAGTCACTCAGAAAGTATCATCAGTTTTTTATGTTCTTCAGATTTTATAAAAGTTAAAGGAGATCCTTGAAAGCTATTGATGTTTTAAGTTTACATAAATATAATTCGATTGTATATGTTATTTATATAACTTCATATTAAATATTTAAAGGCTTCTTTGTTAACAGAGAATGAGTCTTTTGACAGCCTTATGAATAAAGGAAAGTATAGATGCTAGCCCTGTTTGCTAAATTTGAAAATCAGAATTAGCTTTTCTAAAGATCCTTAGGTATACTTCATTACTATTCTATTTCATGCTAATAGTAGATTTTTAACTTAGCTCTACTATCGCCTGGCTCCAGAAAAGATTACTAACGTTCTTGATTACATAAAGTTAAGAAAAATTCAAAATGATAGCTAATTAAATGAGAGTCGTGTCAAAACAAATGGAAATACAAGTTTAATGGCCATCTCATATGTTGTAGACACTATGCTATGTTAGTTGTGCATGGTATTTGTTAATAGGTGACAGATTATCCCTCTAAGGTTCCTATTATACCCCAGCTCTATGAGCATCGATGCTTAGATGATGATGATAAATTTCTTAGCAAAGTAATTTTTGAAGTCAATTTAAATTAAGCTGATGTTGTTCATTAGCTTCTATGCTGTTCTCATTAGTTCTTTCTATAAGCCTCAATGATTCCCTTTTGTTTAATTATCCAAACACAGCTAAAAATGTATTCTTTGGCATTTTATTCTATGTAACTAACCCATTGAATTACATAGCTTTAAAGTTCTAACCCTTTATTTTTCAAGAAAAGTGACTCTAAGAGAAGTGACATATCCACACTAGAGCCCTTAGTACTGGTCAGAGTCAGATGACATGTCATGCATCCACAGGAGAACCCTTAGTTAAGTAATTGATGTACCCACAGGAGAACCCTTGGTTAAGTAAGTGACGCGCCCAAAGGAGAACCCTTAGTTAAGTGACGTACCCACAGTCGTGCTCTTAGTGCTGGTCATCTCAGGACTGGTGGCATTGACAATTGGGTGATGGATTCACACTTGATTTGAGGAGAACACAATAAGGCCTACATAAGTACAAAAAAATTGATATTTACAGTGAAACAAATCTTCCTAGTCTTTATATATGTAGTCCTATCTTCTCATTAGTAAATATTGAAATTAGATCAACTAAGGAATGTGTAAAAGATTATAGCTATATTCAGTTTTTTTTTTCACACAACAAAGTAGTATAACACCAGACAGAAAATTTTATTCTATGAGAGGGATTAATTTAAATGCCCAAGACTGTTTGAGTTCATATTAATTTACATCTAGTAGAAATCCCAAGAAAAATCAAATACATTTAACTAAATTCAGAATTTTCTTAAAGGAGAAAGTGTGGGGTGGGGAGGGAGGGAATTAACGTGGGATTTTTTTTTTTTTTTATAATCATGGAAAATGCTAGTAAAAATTTAAAAAAACAATTTCCATAACTACAAAAAAAAAGACTTTTGTGTAGATAAAATTTTAGGTAGTACTATTCTGATTACTGAATAAAAGTATCAATAAAAACATTTGTAATTAATAAAACATTTATTTAACATAAATAGGGATGAAGTTGTTAGAAGTTACTTGGTTTACTTTTTGCTATACTTAGCTCTACATAGAATTTATTTTTTGAAATGAACTTGAATTTAAGGGAAGAATCATGCTCTCATCAAGAATAAATAACAACTAAAACTGATTAATTTTATGCAAGATATTGTCCTCATTTATTTCTACATCATCTTACATAATCTTCACAATTATCTACCGTCATTTTATAAATAAGGACATTTGAGGTTAGAAGACAAAGTTATGGGCCAAAGGTTGCACTCCTAGGATTGCAGTTACCTTCTCACTACTGGCGTGTGACCACAAAAAGCAGCTGATGGGAAGAAAGGTATTTAGTTTAGTTTACAGACTGCAGAGGAACCTCCATGATGGCAGGGGTAAATATGACATGAGCAGAAGCTGGACGTCACCTCCTGGCAACGTCAGGTGGACAATAGGTGCTGGACAGTGTGCCAAACACTTGCAAGGGGAAGCTGGCTATAACATCCATATGCCCACCCCCAACAATACACCTCCAGAAGGCTCCATTTCTAAATCACCACTGGCTGGAGCCCTAGATTTATAACACGAATTTATTGCAGGAACACCTAATTCAAATCACTACACCTAGTGTTTGGTTGAAGTGGAACTCAAACCTAGTCCTAACCACTTGCAAACTTTACCAAGTACATGCAAAGCTGATTCCTGGACTATATACCCATTCTGAGTTTTGTGTTGGTTCCTAGCCCACAGTTGCTTATAGACGAGGGGTTTTGCAAAGTGTGGTCCATAGACCTGAGCTTGAGCTGCTACTCGGGCCTTGTTAGAAGTGCTCCTCAGGCCCAAGCCCAGGAAATACAATCAGAGGGTGTCAAAGTCCAGATTGTCAGGTGATTTCATCTGATAGACACATGTTCCACTTGTCAGAATAACTTGACCAAATCAGAGTCATGTACTCTTGAGAGGTGGCATTTCTGAAGTCTGACACCAAGATTGATCTTGAGCTGTGTCAGATTTACTTTTCCACTTCTGATGCCACTCATTCCCTATCAGTCTATAAACTGGTTAAAAAAAAAAAAAACTTTCCAAGGCAGTGGTAGGAGGATTGCGGTGAGTTCAAGACCACCCTGAGACTACATAGTGAATTCCAGGTCAGCCTGAGCTAGAGTGAGACCAATCCAAACCAAAATAAAACAAACAAAACCTTCTGAAGCCAGGCATATAAAGGTGTATGCCTTTATCTCAGCATTCGGGAGGCAGAGGTGGAAGGATCACCATGAGTTCAAGGCCACCCTGAGTACATAGTGCATTCCAGGTCATCCTGTGCTAGAGTGAGACCCTACCTCAAAAACCAAAAAAAAAAAAAAAAAAAAAACAAAAAACTGAATTCTTTGAAAGTGCTTACTTAATGTTACCCTTCAGATGGTTGTTTAGTAATCTCCTAATTTTAAGAATGCTTTATATCCAGTATAATCACACCTAAGTATAGGAAATCAGCTAAACATAGATAATATATAGATTATATTTAACTTTTTAAATTTTTTTATTACATCTTATCTAAAATTTATTATGCTTGTTTAAAAAAGAATGACTGATATATAAATTTGACCCATTGATTTGTTCAGATACTAATTATCAATGATGCTGAGAGGTAATAAGGTGATACCACCCCTCCCCCAAATCCATTTCCAGTCTGTCTAATGCCTCTTTCCTAACACTGGATTTGTCATTTTTTTAGATGTGGAAGTTATGTTCTATGACTGGATTTCTCTTTGTTTACATGGCGCCCTTATGGACTAGCAGGGTCTGTGCTTTAAATATCTCCTAACAGTCCAAAATTTAACCAGATATGTGCATTTGTGTATTAACAAGTACTTTTTGGAATCTCCCCCGGAGCACTGTTTTGCATGCACTACCACTAACACAGTAGAAGTAGACAGCGACTCCTAACCCTAAGTCACCTTCTTCATCAAGGCAATGACTGATTTCGAGGATGGAAAGTGAATTCCAGTAGGTTTGTGTATTAGCTTCTAATTTTGCCAATATTACACAAAAATACCTGCAGTTTATATTTTATATAAGTACCATAATTTTAGACTAAGCATGACTTGTTTTTCTTTTTTTGTTGAAGTATTAATATATATCAAGTAATGGTTCAATGAGATGTTTCTTATGAAATACTTTAAATTGATTGTAAATAAAAGTTAATTTTATATTCCAGAAATTAATTTTTTTAATGAGCCTAATACCTGTGAAGGTGAGCTAGGAAGATATAATCGCATGCCCTAGCTTTGTTGATTTTGTCACCTCATGTAATACTGCCAGTCTCAAAAACGGGACTTTTCTTCTCATAGAAAAGTCTAGCCTTTTCTTTGAAAGTCTAAGCAATAATTAGAGAGAGGGAGATTAGAAGGCTGCCTTGAAGTGAGAGCTTCAAGGACACAAAGATGGTTGCATCAAGTAAGTACAAACTTTTAAAAGGTTGAAAGTTAAGATTTGCTTTCCACTCCTAATATTATTAATCATATTTTAATTATCCTAGTGTTTAGGCTTAGTAGTAAAACTATTCACTTCTGTCTTGAAAATCAGTTACTATTGATAAGTACTAGTCAAATATTTTTCAGAATTTTAAAAATACATTTTATTTTTCAGCAAAGATGTCAAGGAAGTTAAGCTTGCCAACTGACCTAAAGCCTGACATAGGTAAGTAAAATAGCTAGACATAAATACCCAAAGTGATTAACCCTCTATAACAGGAAATGGAAATCAGAAGATTTAAAGCTACCATAATCTAAAATAGGGTGATAGTTAAACATCATTTGGACTAGTTTTTAAGAATGCTCTTTTGTTGTTGTTGTTTTGTTTTGTTTTTCAAGGTAGGGTCTTGCTGTAGCCCAGGCTGACCTGGAACTCACTCTGTAGTTGTAGTCACAGGCTGGCCTGGAACTCACAGTAATCTTCTTACCTCTCCCTCTTGAGTGTTGGGATTAAAGGCGTGTCACACCATGCCTGGCAAGAATGCCATCTTTTATAAAAAGGACAGTTATGTTACAGGCAAACTGAAATAATAGAATTCCTTGATCCTCTCATACTTGATGACTAAATATAATTTAGAAAGAATAAAATTTGTCCAACTCCAGATTGGTTTTTTTATTTAAAAATGGTGAATCCTATTAAACCACTCAAAAGTCTATTTTGAGCTCTACAAACTGAACATTATACTATTTCAGTACGTTAAAATGAACTAACAATTGTCCATATTGTAATGAATCTCTCGATGAAGATCTCTGTTTCCTTTTTTGTGATGGCAGGAGGAAATGGTCTTTGTGCTGCTTTCTTTGGCACAAGGTGGAGCATCCACACCTTCATTTGCCTTAAGTCTGTCTCACTGCAGACACTGTCTTACAAGGACAACTGCATTTCGGTAAAGAAAGCAAGATTTCATGCAATACATGTAAAGCAGGGTTTCTTTTTAGATCCTTTTTTTTTTAATTTAGAAATTTGTTTCATTTACTGAATAAATAAGTAAGCATCTTCACACCCATAACCCTCTTAGAAGCAACTGGATTGCTTTCCTTGAGCTCATCCAACCCCTAACCTTACCACTACTTATTATCTAGATTTCATGACTGTCTTATCATGTGTTTGCCCTGGCTAGGGTCCCTGGCATGTCCACTTGCTCTCTGTTTCTCTCTCTCTCTTTCTGTGCTTGCAAATACATAAAGACAAATATTTTTGAAAAATGAAAATCATAATTGGGACCAAGTATATCCTAGGCTTACATTGTATACTATTTCCCTATAAGAGGATTCAGGATATTTATCACACAGAGAAGCTCATGATTTCAGTAATATTAAATATTACCAGTTAAGCTGAATTCGAGTATTTCGATATCTTAAAAAAATCTAATAATTTCCAAAGAAATACTTTCAAAGCTGGTTAAAAAAATCGCCATTATTTTTAAAATATATTCTTTATATAAAAATTATGTAAGCATTTTAATTAATTATGTATTTTACTGTATGAACAAATTGTAGGTTGGCCTCATTCCCCTTGTGTTAACATTTGTCACCCCTCTTTCATAATGTTCCCTGAGCCTTGGTGCCTGCATTATAAGTCCACTTCGGTGTGGAGCTGTTAGTATCTTCTGGATTTCTGCTTTGATGAGTTATGAGTGTCTGTCACCATCTCCCTGGGGCAGGTTGTCAGGATAGCAGTGAGGGCAGCACACATGTGTAAATCACGACTTCCTCTGTGATGTCTCCGGGGCCCTGGCAGGTGTGCTGGATGTTGCTTGTCTCGTGTCTTTTCTTTTCTTGATGTATTGATGGGTCTTGGTTCTCCTCAGTTTTCACTGCCATCTGTTATAAAAGAAATAAAAATAAAAAACAGATTCTCCAACCCAGAGTAAGAGCAGTTTGAATGGATGGGGATTAGCATAGTTAATGAAGAGACTTTTCAGTGGGCGTGACCACTCGTCTTAGCCAAATCCTAGTGGGAGCTTCTCTCTGGAGTCTGACCATCATGTCTACAGGATTCTGACCTGGCTCTCAGTACCAGGTATGAATTCTCTCCCACTGAGCGAGTCTCTGAACCAATCAGAGAGCTGATGATTATCCTCTTGGGCTGTGTGTTACCATTGCACAGGTGTGTACATCTTGTCCAGCAAGTTGATGGCATAGCTTGCAGGGTCCCCTGCTTGTTCCTGCTCTTGGCGGCCATTGTCTCTTGGCAGCTTGCCTAGCACTTTCCAGTGAGGGCTAGCCAGCCAGCAAGCCGGTTTCCTTCAGATTTCCAGCATGGTCTCTCAATGTCCTGTGTCTGCAGACTGGTGTGTTAGGCACCATTTAGCTCAGTGGTCTCAAACTGGCTTCAAACTCAGAGTGATCTACCTACCTCTGCCTCTTGAGTGCTGTGATTAAAGGTATGTGCCACCAATAGCCAGCTTTTTATTTATTTATTTATTTTAAAGTCTTGTACATTAATAGAGTTTTATTTAGGTCACAGTTATAAAACTCCAAGGGTATGATACCCATACTTGTGTGGCTCTAGTGATACCTTTTGGCTACATCACAACATGCTGCATGGTGTCATGCTGGGAATGGGCGGAGAGGGAGAGACCAGGTAGCCAGCCAGGAAGCATATTCTGATAGCACTCCTCTTTTGTAGCCACTAGACTAGGGTCTCTTGAAAACTATACCTTCCTTTTCTGAGGCTATGACTGCAGTAATCTTCCACTGGGCATCTCCTCTTCAACTGTCTGTCACCCTTAACACTGCCACACTAAGGTCGAAACTCACACATGAACCTTGTGACATAGGCGGATGTTACCCAAGTCATAATGTAGCAGGCGTCTTTTCTCACATGCGTCTTTAATAGGAAATACAGTCTTGTGCAAAAAGAAAAGATGCTTTTGGAAACTAGAGATGATTTAGAAATTAGAGATGACCCTTGCTGTTGTCATAACTTAATCTTGTTGTTTTCAGAATGTACCTTTGTTTCAAATTATGTTGCATAAAATTACTGGGAAAATGTTTTCAATCATTGCATATAAGTTTATTTATGAGGAGGTTTTGAGGGCCAGTATATAAGTTTGAGTTAACTATTTACTTTTTAAAATATATCTTTAAAAACTCATATTTTTATTAGTGATATTACAAAGACTCATTTCTTTCACAAAAGTACTGCAAGGTATGAGTATCAAAGTGACTCGGAATATTAATAAATTCTACTTGTGCCATAGGAACATAATGGTGTTGGATGCTGTGTTGCAGATTTGCCTTCAGCATGTGTTTGTCAAATACATTTCACTAGTAAGGCACTGTTAAAAATTCTTCAGGGTGTCAAAATCACACCATCTTTCCACTAGAGATGGAGGCACTTCACACTGAGAAGCAGGACATCTCAGAAATTATGATAGAACATGTGTACTTTGAGTACCACAGGAGAGACAGTCTCTGTAGCTGTAGGCTCCAAGGTGAGGCAACCTCTGTGTGCCTTGGGAGTCATAATGAACTGATTAGGATGGAAAATATGCTGTTTTGGTTGGTAGAGAAAGGTTGGCTGCAAGTATCAGAAAATCACAAAAGAAAACCTAAAAGTTAAGTGCATGTTGTTTGGAGAGGAGCAAGTTTAGGTTGTACAATGAACTGAAGTGGAGTAGTGTTGGGAGAGAGAAGGCCAGAGGGCGAGGCTTAATGTGTTTGGGAAGGTCCTGAACTGGAGCAAGACTGTGAGCGTGACTAAGGAGACCAGTAGAAGCCACTGAGAAAACGTTTAAGTCAAAGTAACAATTATAACCGTGCCATATACAACTTAATTGTGGGAGGAAGCTTGGGAGATGGCTCATCAGGTAAAGATGCCTGTGTGCAAACCCTGCCGGCATGGGTTCAATTCCCTAGCACCAGAATAAAGCCCAGTGCTCAAAGTACATGTGTGTCTGGAGTTCAGTCGTAGTGCAAGAGGCCCTGGTGCGCCCGTTCTCTCTGTGTCTGACTCTCTCCCTCTCTCTCTCTGTCCTCGTCTTTCAACCCTTAGTGGGGTGGCGTCAGTAGAGAGGGACTAGTGGTGGGGAGGATGGGCCAGGGAAATGGTGAGTAGACCCTGATTGAGGGCAGTAGATGGTGAATCAAAGGAAATAACTCTGCAATCAACTAGTATGCAACTCAGCACCCTGGCACTAGTTTAGGCAAAGTAAAATAGTCTACTGTTTTGGAAATAAGAGGAGTGCTGTTAATGGAAATAGTGCTAATTATGGAAAGAATTTGGTGATCTGTATGATATAATTTGATTTTGCACAGTGGGAAGCAGAAAAGAGTCTGTTATGCCCTTGTAAATGCAGTTCCCCAAAACACAAAGCCAAGGCTTGAGAGAGGCTGGGATTGTCCACAGAGAAACTAGCTGAAGAATGAGGGTTTATTAGTGTAATGTTAAATATCTATGTTATTACTGACAATGCTGAGTAAAGGGAATAAACCTGCAATCAAATGTGATTCAGGGGCTGGTTACACATTTTGAAGAGAAGTGCCTTAAACGAATTGTGATTGTGTTTAAGAAAAATGTAAGTGAAGGCTTTTGTTTTAAGGTGTTCATCTGAGTATTATATGATTGAAAAATAGAAGGGCGCCTTTAGTCAAGTACATATAAATACATTTTTACATGTAGAAATTGGAAAGATCATCACTTTTCTAGTTTTACCCAATCATGAATTGTGTTACAAAAGAATGAGAGAGCATGGAGAGACAGAAGGTTTTGTTATTTTATAGATTTAATTACTTAACAAAGTTTATACCAAAAATATGATATTCTATAATTAGGGCAATCTCACAACATTTCAAATCATTTCAGATGTAAAAGATAATTCCTTCAGCAGATCACGGAGTTCAAGTGTAACCAGCATTGATAAAGAATCCCGAGAAGCAATCTCTGCTCTCCATTTCTGTGAAACTTTCACTCGGAAGGCAGATTCGTCCCCTTCTCCATGTCTGTGGGTGGGAACGACGCTGGGGACGGTGCTTGTCATCACTCTGAACCTCCCCCCTGCGGGGGAGCAAAGGATGCTCCAGCCTGTGATCGTGTCCCCAAGTGGTACGTATGCCTGTGACCATGTCCCCAAGTGGTACGTATGCACCTGGGATGTCACCTACGACTTCTGATTCAGCGAGACAACTACTTTCATTATTGGTCTAAGAATTCTGATCTAAAAAGTAAATTAGTGCAGTGACAATGCTATATTTTTAAAAATGAAACTAGGACAGGATTTCACAATTCTACTTTCTTTCTTCAGCCATTCAGGTTTTGTGATTTTTTTAAAAATATGTAGGGCATGTGTAAAATGACCAGTACATAAAAATAAGAAAAAGTAAGCCAGGCGTGGTGGCGCACGCCTTTAATCCCAGCACTCAGGAGGCAGATGTAGGAGGATCGCCATCAGTTCGAGGCCACCCTGAGACTACAGAGTTAATTCCAGGTCAGGCTGGACCAGAGTGAGACCCTACCTTGAAAAACGAAAAAACAAAACAAAACCAAAAAAAAAAAAAAAAAGAAAGAAAAGAAAAAGAGTTGTTATGGTAATATATTATCAGTACTTCAAAATACATTTCACAAGCAAAACTGTCCTTCAGATTTAGGGGGGGAAAAGTTCATTGCTAAGTGATTATTTATAATTTGTAAGTGGGAAATATGAGATTAAAAAAAATCTTCTCCAAATTACTAGGAAAAGTGCTGGGGAATTGACTGGCTCAGCAAAGCACTTGCTGATTAAGCGTGAGGAGCTGAGTTCAGATTCCCAGCACCCAGGTAATGCTGGGCACATGGGAGAGCTTTTCTTTAGTCATAGCACTGAAGAAGGGTACAGGGGATACCCTGGGCAAGCCGGCTAGCTACGCTAACCAAATTGGTAGGATTGAGGGTCAAAGAAGACCCTGTCTCAGTAAATAAGGAGGAGAATAGTAGAAAAAGACATGTGACTTCAACCCATGGCCTCCACACACGTGCATGCACATCTGCCTACACATGTACACACACGGGCATACCCGTAAGTGCATGCACCTCCACCTACACGTGGACACACACAGGGCATACCTGTAAGTGCATGCACATCCACCTACACATGGACATGCACACATGTATGAACACCCATCTACACATAAACACACTGCACACACATGTGCATGCACATCCACCTGCAAATGGATACACAACACACATACACATGCAAAATAATATGAGAAGATGACATAACTTTGCATTTCCGGAGCACATTTCTGTAGTAGATGTTTACAGTTCTGGAATTTAAATTAAAATATAATTTTAGCCAGGCATGGTGGTACATGTCTTTAATCCCAGCATTTTGGAGCCAGAGGTAGGAAGATCACCATGAGTTTGAGGCCACCCTGAGACTACATAGTGAATTCTATGTCTGCCTGGACTAAAGTGAAACCCTACCTAATATATGTGCATACATATATGTATAATAAGTTTTAATGTTTATTTCTGAACTATTGTTACATTAAAAAGCACTTTGTTAATTAAGTATATACTACACACCTAATTGTTAAAGGAAGCAGGTTACATTGTATAATATTCTATTGATCTCATGTCTTAATTAGTAAGCAACAAAACCATTTATAAAAAAATATATTGGCCAGTGAATTTAAGGCACTTTTTAGTGTAAGTACTAGTTAGAAGTGCCCATTCTCTCTCATATACAAATAAATAAATAAATCTAAGAAGTTAAAACGGTAAACTGAACAAAATAATTCCTTAAGTGCTTTGAACATTTATTGGCAGAATTTGAAAATAAATAACAGTTTAGGAAGTAATTTTTGGGCTGGAGAGATGGCTTAGCGGTTAAGTGCTTGCCTGTGAAGCCTAAGGACCCTGGTTGGAGGCTCAATTCCCCAGGACCCATGTTAGCCAGATGCACAAGGGGGCACACGCATCTGGAGTTCATTTGCAGTGGCTGGAGGCCCTGGCACGCCCATTCTCTCTCTGTCTCTCACTTTCAAATAAGTAAAAGTAAACAAAAAAAAATTTTTTAAAGAAATAATTTTTGCAGATACATGATACATTTCTGGAGATACATTGCTTTTTTGCATTGGTGCTGCCTGTCAAAAATGCAAGGCAAACCACATAATTTTTAAGTTTACAGTTCCATGTTAAAAAAATAAATTGGTGAAATTTATTTTAGGCAAACACTGTACCACTGAGCTACATTCCAGTCCTGAAACTTAATTATAATAGGATCATTTTGCATTCAATTATTAAGTGAAGCATTCTACATCTAAGTCTTTCATTTTTGCACTATCATCGAGTCCAGAACGTGTCTCACTCTCGGCACATTGTGCCAGTCCATCACAGCTCAGACAGAGGCCAGGGCACATGCTAGTGATCAGCAGCCACATGGCCAGTGCTGCCTCAGGGGACAGCCTGGCTCTACTCTGCGTGTGAGAGGAAACATCCCAGATGCCCAACATGTCACATGATGTCTGCAAACTTCCTTGGTGTTGCAGTCAGGTTCACATTGCTGGCAGAAGTCATCTGACCAAGAGCAGCTTCTGGGAAAAGGGTTTAATTTGGCTTACAGATTCAAGGGGAAGCTCCATGATGACAGGGAAAATGATGGCGTGAGCAAAGGGTGGACATCACTCCCTGGCCAACACAAGATGGACAATAGAAACAGGAGAGTGTGCAAAACACTGGCAAGAAGAAACTGGCTATAATACCCACCAGCCCTCCCCCAACAATACACTGCCTCCAGGAGGCATTAATTCTCAAAATGCCATCAGCTGGGAACCTAGCATTCAGAACACCTAAGTTTATGGGGACACCTGAATCTTTTGTTTAATTAAGTTGTGAATTATTAGTATTGGCATTTTTTCTGTTTGGACATGTGATGTTGACATCTTTTTCCAGACTCGTAAATTTTCTTTGACTCTTGACGTCTGGATCTTAGTAATGAACCTGCACCCAGTTTCACTGTGATGCATCCAGCATATTTGTGCGTGTGGTTTAGCATCAGTTTCAGAATACACATATTTACTCTGTGAGTTAAAAACTACGGGCATGAACTAAGCTTCTCTATTCTAGGTACTATCTTGAGATTAAAAGGTGCAATCTTGAGGATGGCATTTCTAGATGCCACAGGCTGCCTCATGCCACCTGCATATGAGCCCTGGAAAGAGCACAGTGTTCCTGAAGAAAAAGACGAGAAGGATAAACTGAAAAAACGACGGCCTGTCTCTGTGTCCCCCTCCTCTTCTCAGGAAATTAGTGAGAACCAGTATGCAGTGATATGTTCTGAAAAGCAAGCGAAAGTCATCTCACTGCCAACCCAGAACTGTGCTTATAAGCAGAACATTACCGAGACCTCGTTTGTGCTTCGAGGAGATATTGTAACGTTGGGGAACAGCGTCTGCCTCGCGTGTTTTTGTGCCAATGGCCACATCATGACTTTCAGGTAAGAATGAGGTGTGAGCTGTGGCTTTTTCTTTTTTCATTTTGAAACTAGTGCTTGTTTTCAGCCTGATACTTGGAGAATTTATTTTCACTTCCTGTTATGAACAAGTGTATGAGGAATAGGATTCATTTTCTATCACATTCATGTATATAAACGACATGATAAGGGTGCCGAGCCCTTGCCACTTCTTGTATTAATGTTGCTGGGCAGTATACAAAGTAATGGGTTTTATCACGACATCTTCATACATGTGTGTCATTATACCAGCAGTTTTTAATTTATGTAGCTTGTTTAGAACTACAACCTACCATGTTTATTATTAACAAGTTCTTAATTCTTCCCTTCAGTTTGCCAAGTTTAAGACCTCTGCTGGATGTGTATTACTTGCCTCTTACCAACATGCGGATAGCCAGGACATTCTGCTTCACCAACAATGGACAAGCATTATATCTTGTTTCACCTACAGAAATCCAGAGACTGACATACAGTCAAGAGACCTGTGAAAATCTTCAGGTAAATACCAAAAACACTAGAATTTCTGTAGAGGTAGTAAGGGCTGTCATGCTGTCTGTCCATTTACTTCACAGAAATGTCCACACGTGCTCATGTCGGACAGTTCAAGACGTTGTTGTTAAGCTTCCAGAGCACAAACTTTGAGACTGTCTTTTTAGTGCTTGAGTGTCTTCATGCTTATGTATCTAGTAGAAATAATCAATGTAGCCTCCGCATCTAGAAAATGTGTTCCTAAAAGATTGAGGTACAGTGGTGATTGATGACTGCTTTCCACAGGGATGCTGTTGTGAAAATGTTTACTATGAACCAGTCCCAGTGTGCTCATTTGTAAGTTTCAGCCTGTGCCTTGTCACTTTCAGATTCTGAGCTTTAGAGTCACCCTTGTACTTGGTCATGCTTCTGAGCTTCATCAGCTTAAACTAGGAGGAAAATGCTATATATCTTAGAGCATGGCAAAGGTTAGAAGGGGTGGCATGTCTAGAGTGCTTAGCAGGATGTGTGCACTGGATGTGTTATTTCAGTAAGCTGCACTCTCCTGAAACTTAGTTCTAAATGATATCGTTGTAAACCTTGAAGGCACAACAGAATTATTACTGATAGCTTAGAGTTAAATTCCCATTTATTGTTGAGTGTAAATTGTTTTTCAAGCTCTCTAGGGTACGTAAGTAAAATTTGACTTTTTATGGGAAGGGTAAAACTCAGAGTTTCCTTTTAGTGCTTTATTACACTAGTAAAAGATCTCAATTTATCTATTCACAATTCTTAACATCATCCAAAAATCACTGTGACCCCATTGAAGTTGAGCTGCTGGCAGGGCCTCGTTACCTACGAAGGCTCTGGAGGACCTCTGACCTGTTCAGCTCCTCATGGCTGTTGTCATTCCTCCACTTGCCACCACATACCTGCTTTTCTTCCTTAAGCACGTCCTTCCTTCCTCTGTGCCACAGCTGCCTCTGCCCTTCTTTCTCTTAAAATGAAGCTTCTGTTTACAACCCATCCAAGTAATCTAGCATCATTTTCCCAAGACAAGATATTTAGTAACATCTATACAGACCGTTTTTGCTTATCACGTAAAAACTGGGCTCCGGGGTCAGGACCTGTTGCTTTTGGTATCGTGCTTTCTCACCTCCTGACCTGCCTAACGTACCTTAAAAGAAAACCCACAAGTGGCTTCCCCAGTCACCAGACTGGAGCTCAAGGGAAGTGCAGGGGCCGGCTGTGAGGACACATGCTGACGCCTGAGAGGCGTTGCAAAAGCCTGGGAGGAGAAGGCCAGCCTGGGTTACGTAGTGGGACCCCGTCTCAAAACAAAGAAAGAATAAATGAAAACTTAAAACAATAAAGAAATTCCAAGAGCGTAAATTAAAAATATCTAACACCTAACATGACCAAAACAACAACAACAAAATCACCATGTCTGTTATTCAGCCAGATGGCCAGGCAGATAGAGACAGGAAAACTTGACCCCTGATGTTGAGGACATTAACCAGGCAATAGAAACCAAGCCATAATTAGCACAAAGGGGCTATTGAAAGTTGTTACTACTGTATCCCAAATGTTTAAGCATCACCCAGATACCAAAACTAGAAAAGAAAACCAGGGCTAGGGAGATGGCTCACTGAACTCAGATCCCCGGAACCCACGCCAAGCATCTGTGGAAATGCAAGCCTCTGTTATCCCAGCAGCCTGTGGAACATGGGAGGCAGAGATCCGAGCATCCCCAAAGCCCTCAGGCCGGCCAGCCTGGGCCCACGTGGTAAATAACCAGAGACCCTGCTCACACGAAGTGGCAGGCGGTGACCAGCACTCCGTTGTCTTCCAACCGCATACATTCACATTCGCCTGCGCACTCACACATGCACATGGAGAGCCACACAGACACCAGTGTTGCAAATATAAATGCAAAAATAGTTAACAAATTGAGTTCAAGAATATGTCAAAGGATAACTCATTATCTCAAAGTAAGGTTGTCTGAGGAAAGCAGAGTTAACCTAACATCTGAAATTCAGTGCAATGCACAGTCCAGAGAAACTATAAAAATGAAAAACAATTGATAAAATTCAGTACCCATTCTTTATTTTAAAATAATCTAAGCAAACAAACAAGAAAATTTAAAGAATTATATAAAGCCCACACTTAATATTAGCAGTGAAATGCTGTACTCTTAAAAAAGAGTTCAATGTCTTATGCAGGGTTTTACTGAAGTTTCTTACTAGTGCATTAAAAAGTCTCAGTTGGAAAGAGCAAAGTAAAATTGCTCTTATTCATAAATTACCTGATCATTTGTGTATACCAAACCTTAATAAAATCTATCCAAAAGTCTACTAGAATGAGCTTCACACCAATACAGGATATGTTATCAGCATACAAAAAGTATTTCTATTTCTATGTGCTAGTGATAAACATTTAAAAAATTATATCTTAAAAGCAATACTATTTATAGTAGCAACAAAACAGATTATTTTGCATATAACGGACTTTTAAAAAGTGAAAACCTCTACACTGCAAAGCTAATAATATATATTGATGAAAAAAGTTTTAAACTCAAATACAGATGGACATTGTTCAAGGGTTAGAAAACTCAGTATTTTTTAGATTTAAGGCAATCCATTCAGAATTAAAGTAGTATTTTTGCAAGACTTGATAAGTTTCTTCTACGATGTATATATAAAGGGTACTAAAATGATGAAATAACTCTGAAAAGAGAAAAAATGAACTATCCTACCTTGTTTTAAGAATTATTATAAAGTGTCCTGGAGATGGCTAAGCAGTTAAGGCGTTTGCCTGCCAAGCCAAAGGATCTTGGTTCAATTCTCTAGGACCTACATAAGCCAAATGCACAAGGTAGCACATGCATGTGGACTTGGTTTGCAGTGGCTGGAGGCCGTGACACACCCATTCTCTTCCCCCCTCTCTCTCTGCCTCTTTATCTCTTGTTCTCTCAAATAAATAAAATTTAAAAATTATTATAAAGTTGTGGTGTCAAGAAGACATTCTATGAATATCAGTTGAAGAGTGAGGTCATTAGAGGTGACTGCATGTGTATGAACAGCTGGGTTTGAACAAGACAGTGCAATAAAGAAAGAACTCCATGCAAAGTGATTCCAGAACGATTGAATATTGAGGAGAAAATGAAAAAAGTTTAGCTCCTCTCATGCTTCCTGCTGAGTCCTTCATATAAACTCCAAAACTAGAAAACTTCTAGAAGGAAACAGAAGAGTCTGTATTACCTTGGATTTGACACAGATTTCCTAGCTGTATTACCAAAAGCATCACCTGTAAGGGAACATGTAAATTGGTAACTTCAGAAAAGTATAAAATTTCTAATCATCAAAAAATACATAAGTTAAGGTCAAATTAAAATGTTGGGAAAGTATTTTTCTAATAAAATATTTGGTCCAGAACATATAAAAGAGTCTTAAAACTCACCAGAAGGAAGAAAAATAACCCAATTAAAACAAGCTAAATGTTCTAAAAGACCCATTCCTAGGGAGAAATGCTCAGCTTCATTCACTGTGAGAGAACTGCAGCTGGAAACCTCACTAAGATCCCACTGAACACCCGCTAGAACAGTTAGTGATTTCCTAACTGTAGGAGAGACTCGTACCATCATTCCCCTTTTAAAGCCAAACAAATAAAAAGTACTTCTAGACCAACTGGTTTACCTAAGATTTCTTCTCCAGTAAAGGCTGAGGTGACAATAAAGCCCAAGACTACAGGCTCCAGAGTTTACACTCTTTCTACTGCATGCTAAGTAATCTTTATGTATCTTATTTAAAATTTAATGCTTCTTGTAAAATTATAAGACTATTAATATATTTAAAAGCAAACCGTAATTTTAAAGCAAGGTAATAATATCGTTGTCCTAGCATGCTATTCCTTGTTTTATGCCATGTTACTCTTCTGACAGCAGAAAACATGGAGATGGAGGTGGTGGTGCCATTGTCTTTGTGGCTCTATCAATTTAATAGGCATAGTTTAAATCTGAAATACAGTTTAAAATAACTGGAAACACAAAATATTCTCTGGTGTAAACTCTAGTACATATTCATTATAATAACAGGTTCAGCAAATTCTGTGGTAAGTTTTAATAAGATTGATTGATTGAACTTGTGAAGTTTTTCTTCTGGGCTTACCATATTCAGAAATTCAGACAAAGTGACAATGTAAGGCCTTCAGCCCACATCACTGTATAAGTGAACTTTTCCAAGTGAGGGTTTTCTCCTTCCGTTGCAGTCTGGCCAGGTCATACTTTAATACGGTGTATGAAAAGGGAGACTGTGGACATGCTTTGCTACCTTTCAGGGACTAGCCATAAGGAAGCAAGCATGAAAACGCGAGCTCTCACCCTACCGCAATGAAGCACAGACACGCAGAGCTCCTGCCTAGACTCAACGGAGCCCTTGCCTGCTTCTTGTTACTGGGCAGAGCTCCAATCCCAGAGCTCATGGGCCACGAGGGCAGTGGCCCTACCCTCTTTCTCTTCTTCCCTCTTGTGTTGTCATGTCAGCCGTCTTTGCTCTCACTTCACTGGTTTTAGCATTTCCACTTCTGAAGAGTACTGATTGATGGCATTAATGTCAGGAAACCTGATAGTAGAGAACAAACTCCTCCTGTCTTCCTGGCAGGTTTCCAAAACTCCCATAATTCTCTCCATAGCATGTGTTTATGCAAAGGGAAATTGATGTCTCTAAGTTACTAACTTTCTGATTCAGTTCAAGATTATGATACATTTTGTCATTGTTGCATTGAACTTCTTGAACTATACATACAATATGTCCTTTTAAGTGTAAGAAGGCCTAGTTACTTATCCTGTTACCAATTCTTACTGAATTAAATGAAAACTTTGTCTTGAAAATCAAAATCTCACTGAGCATGGTAGTACATGTCTGTGATAACCAGCTTTTAAGAGGCCTTAAGGCAGGAGGATCTTGATTTCAAGGCCAGCTTAGGATACATAGGCCCTGCCTCCAAAACAACAAAACAAGTGCTGTACAGTCTCAGCAGAAGGACCATCTTTGCCTGAAGTATAGAAAGTAACGGAGTGAAAGGAGATAATAGTAAGCTCATCATAGAAGCTTTGTGAATCGGTCAGGATATACCGGAGCTGGTCATTTGAAATATGCTTGTGAATGGCTGCGATGCTCTACGGTTCATGTTGCCACATTAAAGGGCTTACAGTGGTAACTGATCATTAATTTCCTTTTCCCCAGAACCTTTAACAATTACATTTTCTTTTGATTTTACAGGAGATGTTGGGTGAACTCTTCACTCCTGTAGAAACACCTGAAGCACCAAACAGGGGATTCTTTAAAGGGCTCTTCGGAGGTGGTGCACAGTCTCTTGATAGAGAAGAGCTATGTGAGTCTATTCACTTGATTCGGGTGATATATCTTTAAGGCAGAAATGTTCATTCCTTTTCAATTTTTAAGTTATATTTACTATTTTGATATTTCTCACAATTGATATGTTTTAACAAGAAGCCTAAAACTACTTTGTCATTCTGACCCAAAGCAAGAAATACTTTTCTCAGTTAAACAAAATCAGAAGAGCTTCAAGTGGCTAAAAAGTAGTATTTGTAATTTTAAATGAAAAGCATTCTATTTAAATATGATGTATTATTATGAATTTTTATTGTTATGAGGAATATTTTCTTTATGTTAAATATGGTCTGCATCATTTTATCCCAGTGGTTCTCTTTAATTAATGACTGTTTGATTTTTGTTACTTTGACAAAATTTCTGAGAAAATCAGTGTAATGGGAAGTTTTTCACTACTTGGAATTGAACCCAGGGCCTTGTGCATGCTAGGCAAACACTCTACAACTAAGATCTGTCCCCAGCGATATTTAATTTTGCTCATGATTTCAGAGGTTTTAATCCACAGTTGGTTGGGTCTGCTCTCCTGGGGTGTGTGGGAGGGAGAACAAGCATCAGGGTTACCATGATTACCAAAGCTTCTTGTCTGCTGGTGTCTGGGAAAAAGAGGTAGAGGAGGGACCAGGCTCGCACTGCCCCCTTTAAAGGCAATCCTCCACTGCCCAGCCTTCCTTCACCAGGTCATGCCTTGGAAAGTTCCACTACCTCCCCGAGGTCTGAGATGGTAGAGGTCACCTCAGATCCAAAGTAATATCTTTAACATTAAAAGGTGTTAAATGTAATCCAGTTTACAAAACCTCTCAAATGCTTCATGGCATTACGTGATCATCTAGCATAAAATTTGGTTCATATATTACACTTTTAACATTTGGTTTCTGAATAGACTGATCAATCAATAAATACTAATGTTCTTTTGGTTCTTCTTTAGTTTTTTTGGTTTTGTTTTGAGTCATCATCCAACTCTGAGCCCAAGCTGACCTGTCAGTCACTCTGTAGCCAGCCCATGGTGGTCTCAAACTCAAGGCAGTCCACCTCCCCTTAGCCTCCTCAGTGCCAAGACTAAAGGTGTACACCACTGTGCCTCGCTTGAGCTATCTGTGCTAGAGTCTTTTTCTCTTCTGCTAAAATTCCAGAATTTTCCTTTTGTACAATTGAATAGAAAACCAGTAACACTGAATCATGGTAACTCAGTTGAGGGCAACAAAGCTGTTCTTCCTGTAAATGGGGACTAAAAATTTAGAATAACGTTCTCACTGAGGATAGTCAGTAAAGCCACATAAAACTCTGGTGTATTTTAGAAAGTTGTTGAGAAGAACTAATCACACAGAGCAATGTATAGGAATAGCGGTGTCCATGGAGAAGGACAGAAACGCAGAATGGTGAGCCTGGCAGTTTGGGACCACTTTCCTCGGGAGTGCTTTTCTCAGTTGAAGTAGGAGGCTGAGAGAGAGAGAGCCACGATAGACTGCAAGATCAGCACTTGGGCCTCACAAGGGCCGAAACCCTAGACTAACTGCTGTGCAAAGATAAAAAAGAAAAAAGGCTATAGGGGTGAAGAGTAAGAGAGAGTACAACAGCCTTAACACACACACACACACACACACACACTTTCAACTCAACTTCAAGTTATCTCGGTGTCCTATTAAATTTTTAGTCTTAATTTAGTTGTTTTTTTTTTCCTAGACTGTTCAAGACCATGGTACCTAGAAGAAGCAAATGGGGGAAAATGTTCTCTGAAATATAACCTTAAATTATTTTCAAGAATGTCTAATAAGCTTATAGTCATAGGTATCCGGGGTACTAGGAGACAAAGCTATGGTAAATGAAACAGAAAAGGAAAAAGTAGTCATAGCAGTTCTTCTCCTGACATACACACTCAAGGAACTGAAAACTATCTTTACACAAAGATTCCTCCAAATGTTCACCAAAACATCTTCATAATAAGACAGAATTGCTAACTACCACGTGTCTATCAGCTGATGAGTACGTAAACAAAATGGGATATACCCACGAAATGATTTCCCACTCAGCTGTAATAGAGGTGGTGTACTGGTTGGTATGTGCTCCAATCTGGATGGACCCAGTCATTATTCACCTTGAAAGGAGCCAACCACAAAAGACCACACACTGTATGAACCCAAGTATGTGAAATGTTCAGAATAGGGAAACTTTTAGAGGCAGAATTTCTGAGTGATCGAGGACTGGGAAGAGAAATAGAAAGTGACTGCTAGCAAGCTGAGGCTTCTTCGGGGCTCTGAAATTCCATAATGTGTTAGGAGTTCTATTACAATAAGAGAAATGTGAGCTGAAGGAAATGGGAAGAATCTGAGGAAATCAGCCTGTAAAGAACTTTATATCAGGGTGTAGATTGTGAAGGGAAGAGAACCAACTCTTAAGATCTTTTGAAAGAAACATGGAATTTTTATCTGTTTGAAAACTATAAATCATCCATGTAGTTAAATTTAAACTGTTATATTTGAAGCTAAAAATCTTAATTTTTATTTTATGCACCATTAAGACAAATTTTAGTTAACAAGTTTGTGTCAGGATGTCCATTTTCCTGTTTTAAACAAGTTCCTCTGTACAGGCTAGCATCAAGTAGGATATTTATAAATGTACTCTATCAGTGCATGCTTAAAATCCTAGAAGTAATTTAAGCCCTCATAATAAAAGTACGTGTAAATTATACAGTTAAATATATAAATATTCTAATGATATTGTCCAATCTAAACATTGTATTTCATTTTTATCACGGTGTTTGACTTTTAATTTTGCTACTCCTTAACTTTTCACAATCTCACAGTTGGAGAGTCAGCCTCAGGAAAGGCTTCCCGGAGCCTTGCGCAGCACATCCCAGGTCCTGGTGGAATCGAAGGTGTGAAAGGGGCGGCGTCAGGAGTCGTGGGTGAGCTAGCACGAGCTAGGCTGGCCCTGGATGAACGAGGGCAGAAGCTTGGTGACTTGGAGGAAAGAACTGCAGCTATGTTGTCAAGTGCAGACTCGTTTTCCAAGCATGCACACGAGGTATGTCTGTCATGCTGTGTCAGGCACAAACCTAGGTAAAGCGAATATTTAGACTACTGCATTTTTTATCTTTTGTGTTTCTATGAACACATCTTTTGTATATTTGGAAATTCCTGGTTTTCAGCACCAGAAGGAGCCATTGCAGGCATACCTCAGAAGCCCTTGAGCTCTGCTGTAGAATGTAGACCGTGAAGAGCCTGCCTCCCGCTAGTCAGCGCCCCACACACAGCCAGCGCACCCGGCTAGAGGAAAAGTGCTGGCCCTTAAGTCCTCAGTCCGCTGTCACTGGCCCAAGAGAAGGGAATCATGGGTCTCCTTAATTCTCCTAGGTGGATCTACATAAAACTGCTAAACATTTTGATTCCAGTAAACAGTTTTTAGCCTATCTTGTAAACTAATGTGTATGGAGAGGTAGTGGGATGGTTTTAGCAATGAATTCATGAGCCCCACAGTAGGAGTGATGGAGCTCAGAAACCGACGCCATGAAATAGGGATCTCTAAGTGACTCTCAGACAGCTATATCTTATTGACTGATAATAGGGTTGTTTTAATAATTGAGATTATAAAGTCTTTATTTAAATGCACACTGGTCACTTCTGTACATATGTGCCACTCCTCCATGCTTTAGATTAGGATACTTCCCATATTTAGGTCCTGGCCAACTCTTGAGGCTTTTGACTCATTTGCCTAAATGAGCAATGTCAAGGTTGTTTTTATACTGGAGCAGCTAATCTATAATAATGGGTTTCATTTAGTTTTCAACAAGTCATCTCCATTCCAGTGTGCATGAAGGAGGTAACTTCACCTGAGAGGTGCTCGTCCAGACCTTCAGATAGTCTCACAGGTCCTTTGTGCCTATTTGTCCTCAGAGCTTCCAGTCTAGGGCATGGTTTTTGTTTCCATAACTGCGCTTCACTGTGTGACCCCTGAACATGTGACACTTAAGGCAGTGGCCCAGCACTTGCACGTTACAACAGCCGAGAGCTCAGCTGCTAACCAGTGGATCTTCCTTCTAACAATGCTATTGAGTCTGATGAGAACAAGGTTACTCAGGGCTTCCTGACTAATGCTGCCTTCCTCAAGTCCCAAGTTCACCATCCTGTTAATCTTCAATGAAACCCAGAAGTGTTAGATTTTCCATTTATAAAATAGGGACAAAAGCACTGCTCAGCTCGGGAATTGTACAGAGCAAATGGAACCAGATAGGGAAAGTGGCATTCAGTGCCAGGCTTACTTAGCAGCTCGGGATATCTGTAGCAGAAGTAGTTTTTTCAGTGTTCATTCCCTAGTTCTTTAAGCATCATTTTTTAGCCCAAATTGGAGACCTGGAAATTATCTTATTTTTTAGGTCATTTGATATGTCACCAAGTTATGTCACATGTCAGGAAATAATTTTACATCTCAGAGAAATTTGAGGATGTAGGCTAGTTCTTAATGGTTATAATCTTTTTCTTTTTTCATCTAAATAGGACCATTCTTATAGCTTTAAATAAATTGATTGGAAGTGACTGTTCCACAGTGTTTTGGAATGGCATATCTTACAGACACTAATAAATAGTAGTTGGACATTGTAAAAACATAATTTTATCTTTTTCCCTCTTTAGATGATGTTGAAATACAAAGATAAGAAGTGGTACCAGTTCTGACAACCAGAATCCTGATAAGCCCAACTTCAGCCAGAACGAAAAAGAATTTCCTTTTTGATTTCATTGATTTCTTAGGAAAGCTCATGTAAAAGGGATGCTTGTCGCTGGAAACTGTTCTTTCCCAGCACAACCACGCACTGTTACCTCAGTCATGTGGCTGTAACTGAGAAGAGTTCACGCACACTGCAACTGGAGCACTTGGTGTGTGCGGGCTCTGACCTGACAAGTGTGGAGCTAAGCAGGTCCCATGTGACCCACGAAGACATGGCAGGGACTCTTCCTTGGATCGTTCCTGTGTTAAACTCTCTTATGCCAAAAGATCCATGACGTTGTATGTGCATCAGTGTTTGATCCGATGGGGGAGAGGCAATAAATCAGCTATTCTGAAACAGAAGTAGTTCTGTCTGTGTAGCTGGACTGGATGATAAGCCGCTATCTTGGACTCACCCTCCCTGAAACTGACTGGGAATCAGTATCATTAGTGAAAAAGAAACAAACTGCTTGTTACCTTATCTTTAGACTAAGCTGAGTGGTGGGCTTGAAGTAATCAAAGTGTACACACAGTTGACTTGTGTGTGGGCTACCCTTTGATTCCTGTTCTATCTTGTGTTCAGCTCATATTTTGTCAAAAGCAAAACAAGGCGATACATCACTTTTCATTGAAAAGAAAAGTGTAGAGTATGACTGAAGTGCTCATCGTTCTGGGAGCTTCCATGTAGTGCCATGCAGTGTGGAAAGTGAGAAAACCCTCCATTGTGGTGAGGAGAATGCTTCACTGTCTGTTGTCCATGTTCTCATCAATTCAGCTACAGGGGAGTTTGAGCAAGACTGTCACTGGTTACATTTGTAGAAAAGTTGAAATTGGCTAAGTTTTTAATTTTGCTTGAATTTTTATAAACATGTTTAACCAAATGTACCTTTGCATTATTTAATTAAAATTGCTAAAACAACAATGTTTCATTATTCTTAATGCTCAGATCTCTTTTTAAAGTGTCCCTGATTTGCTAACAGTTCCAAGACACTCTGATGGTGAGTAAGTTAACTCTTAATGCACATGCTATTGCATGGAAACCCACAAGCATCTCTTGTCAATAATTATATAAGAGTCTAGTCTGATGACCTACAAAATACTTTATGTAGAATTCTAAATCTGTACATACCTTGCAAGGTATTCCAGTCAAAAAAGAAAGGGAAATATATACACTTTGATAACTGAATTTTATCTGTCATAGTGGGCAGTGAATGTGGGTTCCTCAGTTAACCTTGCAGACAGGAGAGAAACCACTCCGTAGACCTACTTGTGGGTCAGTGCAGGCTAGGTGGAGGTTCTTCTTGGTTGCTGTCAAGGCAACAAGGAAGAAGTGCACAGAAGCCTTTGAAGTAATGGTAATGAAATTTAAATACTGCCCTCTATGAAAAAAATGTCTAAATTTATTTTCTTTTTTCATGAAGAGATAAGCAGAGCACAGATTGATAGCAAATGCAGTTGTTTTCCTGTCCCGTATGGTCATTAGAGGTATTAGAGAACACATTGCCTCTTTCATGTACTCTGTTACGCATCTTCTCTTTACTCATTTCGTTAATAAAGTTTGTGTTTACGGTTTATAATGTGCACTACCAGATATCAATGTTTACATTAAACCTTAATAACATTGGGACTAAATACAGGTGATAAGAGGTCATGGTGATCAAGCCAAAAGAATTATTTTAAGGGTACAGTCTTTTTCTAAAAATGTCTAACTCTATAGAAGGTCACATTTCTGTTTAATGCCAACTCTGTGGTGGATATTCCGTAGTTTGCGAATTGCTGAGTTTGCATTATGTACATATTACACAATAAATTATTGCTCCATGATATGTCACATGAAGAATCATGGCCTTTTTTAAAGGTACAGTTTTATGAACATCAGCAAATCAACAGCTATAGATTTTTAAAAGGTTGAGAAGTATTAAACAAACTAATACACTAGTTGTATCCCCATCCATTTGGAAGACTATTAGCTTTAGTTATGTAACTTGCTGTGTGATTTTTGTGTTATTTATATATCAAGTTCATTTTTACAAACTCTTTTCCTGTTGTGTATAAAATGAACCAAACTGGTAGCAATGTACTAATAGAGAAGTAAGTTCTTTACCCAAGATGGCTTTTATAAGACTGTCTTTGTTATTTTACTTTGTTTCTAATTGTGTGCAGCAGACAAGAGTTAGGATTAAAAAGCTTAGAAGTATTTAGAATACAGACAGTAAACTTCTCAGAGCTTTACTTGATTCATCGTAAATAAGGGACAGTCTGCAGTAATAACTATCCAGGGAATTTGCTGGAATTTGAGAGATAACCTCTCTATTTCTCCCACTCCCTTCCCTTCCTCCTCTCTCTTTCTCTTCCCCTTTAGCCCCACACTGAGCTAGCCAGACTATCCCTTATGTACGTCTGTTTTTTTAAAATCTATAGTCACCAGCAAGCCAGGATTTCAGGAAAACTATCAAGAAAATGAAATAAAAATATAAAATAACAGAAAACAAGAGAGTTTTTAGTTTGTTTTGGCATGTCTTCTGCGTGTCCATCTGCCCTTCAGTCTAAAGTCGAAGTAGTCTTCAGGTATGAGTTTGTCCATAGGAATACTTCTCCTGTAAGGACCTGTTCATTTCACTTAGCAAACGAAACTCTGTATTTGCTTGGAATTTTTTTTTCTTGTAATCTTATGGTCAGTAAAAACTCGTTCATAGCATCCACTTGAATATTTGTGCCATCCTAAGTCCCCTGTATCTTAAGTGTTTATAGCATCCACTGACCTTTAATTATTACCTTCTTAAGTTGAAGTTTCTGGGGACATTTTTTAATGCTGCTATTTGCCTATGTTAATGTTATGTAGATTGTAATTTCATCAAGCATAGTACTTTGAAGAAGCATTTCTTTTATTTAAAACTTCTTCATTACAAGCTCTTCTGAGGTTATTTGTGTAGCTATGTGAGGACTTTAAACAAGTCTGAAAGCGAGACATACTTTTCAGTTCTGAGGTGCTGGGGAGGCAGCTGAGGAACCGGAGGGTACGTGGAAGAACAGGGTTCAAAGTTTGACTCTGAGTTCTGTATTTCATATGTGTTGTGCTTAAGGTATTCTGCACGTGATGTTAGAAAAGCCGGGTCCACAGGTAAACCTTTTGTGGCAAAGGTTTATTTTACAGTTTAACTTTGGGGATTTTGTTTATTTCTTTCTGAGAGATAAAGAACACTGAACTTTAAACTTGAATTTTTTCTGCACTTTTTTAGGTAAAAAAATCTTTTTAGTATCATTTAATCCACATGTTTCAGTTTAAACCAAGTGTTAAATGTGTATAAAACATACCAAAATCATGACTATGCTGCTAGCTGCACCTTAAATTAATCAGTTTTAAAACATTTAATAAGGTTTATATAGCTTTCAAAGATTAGGGAAAAAAGTAAAATGATCTGCTATATATGTTTCAGTATTCTTGTTCTTAAATTACTGCAACACTTTCAGAGTTGTTTTACAATCATACAGTAACATGTTATATTTATATATTGCTAGAGAATATACTTTTAGTTTTAAAATAGAATTTTTATAAATGTATTCTTTAATTTTAAAAATGGTGAACTTGTTAAGTCAAAGTACTTAAAAAGTATGTATATTATCCATACAAAAAGTTATGTTTTATGCTTATAATAAGAAATATTGGTATCTCATATCGAGATACAATTAATTTTAAAATCTCATTCATCATTTAAAAATCTTCACACATAATAGAAAAAAGCAATTAATGATTGCTTAAAATTCCTCTATGGAGCATTTTCAAATATTAATTTCAGATTGGGGGAAGATGTCCACAATAATAATTTGAAGTTCTTTCTCAATAGCTATAGCTTGCTGTTAGATACCTACCTTAATTATTGTTTTAAAATACATATATAATTTATATATTTAAAATAGTTTTCCAGGTATTTTCTTGTACCTTTTTTAAAAATAAATTTCCAAAAATGTAAACAGAGTTTATGTATTTTTGTTAATGAAGGTTTTTATTTTGTAGCTTATAGTTTGTTCCTTATCAGTTTGATACTTATCAGTATTCCTAGGCTTCAAAATGTGTATTTACTTTGAAAAAGAACACTCCTATATCTAAAATGTCCTTTTTTCTTTGTTTTGTTCTCTTGAATTGAAATCTGTGGCTACATGTTTTGTTTTGTTTTTTGTTTTTTAATTTTAAAATGAATGTGAAGACACTGTTTACAGCTGTTGTTAATTGTTCCTTTCATCACCTGATCAACTTCTTGTAAAGTGCTATGGGAATTATTTTTCCTGTAAATATCATTGATCTTACTACTTACTGCCTCAGATGTCTTGAAGGTTCTATGGACAGAAAACAGTTGTTGCAACCAAAAAAAATTAAAAAAGGAAAACTCTGGCTTACATTTCTGAACTGAATTAAATGGTTTTAATACCTTCCCAGTTACCAAGTTTTGTGACGTTGCCCTTGGACGCTAGCAGGCCCAAGTCACGAGGTAGAGTCCATTGCTAGAATGAGCGCAGCAGTCCAGAGCCACTTAGAAGTGCTCTCTTTATCTTCCTCTTTATGTTAGAAAAGTCACGAATGTGTTTTGCCAGTACTTTGCAACAAGGTTTAAACTTTTATAGTGCATAAGATGTAAATAAATCAGTATTAATTTACTTGTAGGTCATTTGACTCAGGCATTTCAAGTGGGTATAAGTTAATGACAATGAAATCTCATTTGAGTTTTCATACTTTTGTTACTTGTTTTCAGTTGTCTAACTTTGCTTCATTTGAAGACCATGTAATGAGTTGCCAATTGACTGAGCGTATCAATGGAGAGGGATACAAAGAGGACAAACTGTGATTTGATTTCTTTTGTTTCGTTAGTGTTGTTTTTGTAAATAAACAGTATTGTAATCGCTTAGGTGTGACCTCTGCTCAACAAGGTAGTTAAAAGCAGAAAAAAATATATTTTACTTTCTAGTAACACTTGTGATTTTGTTACCAAAAGATATTATTTTACAAAATGAGACCGATTTTGTTCTCCTAGCGCTGTCCACAGTGGGGACCCGCATGCTTGGTGTCGAGCCCGCGCTCGCGTGACCTTACACTGCACGCCTCAGTGGCTTTCACTTGCTTCACTTTCTTCTTTGAATCTTGCTCAGTCCCAGTAAAACTACCTAAGGTAATTGCTGGAATATGCTTCTGAAATATGGTTTTTAAAAGTTTCTGTACTGTTACATTAAAAAGCACTAATGCAATCACTGAAAGTGTGTTTGAACTTTGTAGTTATTTTGCATTCCTGTACTTTATCAGCAAAAAATTGTCAACACAGCAAACAGTTTAAAATTAGGTAATGAAATATTTTTGTAAATAAATACCATTAAGCTGATATTTTTAAAAATGTAAATTGATGTTTCTGGAAATGTTCATATATGTGTATATGAATATTTATGTTGAAGGGCTCTCACTGGGCAAAATAAAATTCTCTATTCTCTCCTGAAACTAGAAAAAGGCCCCTTTTCTGAAAAAATTGTGTTACTATTATTCAGGATTGTAGAATCAGTCCACTAGTTTTAAGAACATAAAACTGATTGACTGAATTGCAATATTCCAAAGAGGAAGACAAGTTAATTGGATAATTCAAGTAAAATCGCTTGTACTTATGTGGGGTTTTCAGGAAGTCACCTCCCTGTGTGGTAAGTGGGTGAAGAGGAATTAGGAACTAGATGTAGATGTTTTAAAGTGCTGCTTCTGATCCGTGCATATGAACAGGGTCCTGAGTTGGTATTTCTAACAAGCTCCAAGATGTGACCGGCCTGGGAGACATCTGTGAGTAGTGAGGAAGATGGATGTGGGTATTCGCATAGTTGGTATTTTGCTAGTTAATTTGTCAGTATCTGTGCAACTACTTGCACCGAAATTGGCATCCAATGAGTAGATGTAGAAAACTGGACCACAAGGAAGACCGAGCCACTTACTGGTTGTCGCTTCAATTGAATTTGGGAAAGAACATTGCAGCTTCTTTATTAAACCCGAGTTATTTGACCCTGAAATATCAACTTGCTGTAGTACATGGATGTCCCACATGGTGGCAGTCGTGTCTCACCTTAGTGTGTGAACACTGAGTGACTAATTTTATAAGGGAAACACCCACAGGCTTCGCAAAGGTTCATGTTTATGGTAGAAACTGTTTTCAACAATGTTATGATAGAAACAGTATCTTTCCAAGGTGTAATACAGTAAAATCGATTATTTGGTAAAGATCTGGCTTATTACCAAGAAAAATCATAGTACTTTTACAATCGTAAAGTAAAATTTTGAAAACAAGATGTTCTTCATGTCTGGTCATGCTTTTGTAAGGATAATCACTTTTCATGTGCCCTCTGAACATGCTACAGTGTCATTCGCTGCTTCAGATAGGAATATATTTGTCATTTTAATTCATAAGTGTTCATAGAAATATTCTGATCTTCCACTAATTTAAAGATGTTTTTCACGCTTTTATTATGTCTGTAAAAAAATATTTTGTCATGGGTACCTCAAAAACAACCAAAGCACTTCAAGTGTGCATTGTTTAGACTAAGGCCACTTTTAAAGAAAAGGAAAGACTTCGGGATTTTTCTTTCAATTTTTTTTTTGGCCTATATTTTATGTTCTACTTACTCAAACCTTATGGAACTATTTTAACCTTTAGTTTTGGTCACTCTATGTAATTTTATACTATATTTTAAAAATAAAACCACAGATTTTTTGTAACTGTTTTCAGAAACATAAAAAAGGATACACATATAACTAATAAAAAAATTTTTTCAACAAAACAATATTTGTTGCCACAAAATGAGTGTGAAGAACTCATTTAAACCTCAGAGTGGAGTCCTCACTTAGTGATCATGCACATGTCCTCCCAAACGAGACACCTGTGTATCTGTCCACTTGGGAGAAGCTCCGTCATGAGACCCTCCCTCCCTCTGCTTCCGCCATGTCAGTCCTATCCCTGAGCCCATGCCTCTCACCTGGATTTTCTTCACTGAGGAATGACTTCCTACCAAGCACCAGTTTGCTCATCTAGGAAAAAATACCGTAAATCTCCCCATCCTCTTTGCCCTAGTCTTAAGTGTTGCATAGATGTGTAAATAACTTTTAGAAATATAATAGGTTCTCTACCTCTTGTAACCTTCATGCACTAAAGTCACTGCAGACAAACACTGAAGCCCACGGGCATGTGCTAGGCTGGGGATGTTGAAAGGCAAACGTGGGGAGATGCGGTTTAGCAGAGAAGCCCACGCGTGCAGCCTGCAGGCATCCTAGCTGCTTCACAGGGGTTCTGCCAGATGGAGTCCAAGATCCCAAGAGCTAAGAATCCTAAGAGTCCATGCAGTGAGTATGAATACTAGAAGGCCACATTCACAAAATTTAGCCGTCTATGATCCTTTAACCTTCACACAGCTACGGGCGCTGTCCACCATGTTCCCAACATGAGCATCGGAATCTCCCGAAACACAGATCTTCAAGTGCAGACCACTGGACAACACTGCCTGGACAAGGCAGGTGTGGGGATTGGGATATTTAAGAAGTCCCAGTGGACTGGAACTGCTACTCCCCGGGCCACATAAGCGCCCTGGTCTGGAGCCATGTCCTGGAACCACTTTCTTCTCTCACACTCAGATACTTAGGATGTCTCCTTGACTTCACAGTCACTTCATATATCAGCAGTGTCCTTGCTGATATATTTAATTTTTAGAAATTTATATAACATGTGAACAAATACAGCAGATAGGAATGAGAACAATTGAGATTTAAAAAATAAATAAACATGTAGCTACTAACAACAAAAATTGGTACAGATTGCCAAAATGCTCCCAAGAGTATACCCCTCAGCACTGTCCTCAGACACTCCCTGCCCCCACCGGGAATCTGGTCAGAGAGAAAGACCCTCATTTTGTGTGTTCCCATTCAGTGGGATTGTCAGATGTGCCATGAAAACTAGGGTGCCACTAAGAGTACTTAAATATAGATATCTAGGCTGCCTAGATGCTTGGGTGAATTTTTGGTGCATTTTATTTCAGTTCCTCTAACAAATACACATCCTCATTTAATCCATGTTTTTGAATTTGTGTAGTCAGAGAGAGCCAGCACTTCTGTGGATTTGTGCCTGAAATCCAAAGATCAATCAATAAATGGTGATGCATGGTCTTCTGGCAAGAGCTCCTGATAGAGCAGTGAGCCCATTCCATGAAAATACTATCAATTCTCAAGTTATATTTAAAACCCATTTCATGATCTCACTAATTGTTGCCAGCATTCAGAGGTGGCAGCACTCACATTTTCCTGATATCTAAACTTGCCATGTGAATTTTGGCTAATAGGGAAGTCTATTTGCCTAGGGTTACAAATCAGTGCATTAAAGGTGGATCATACACAGAGCTCATTTCAAATGCCAAGCGAATGAATCCTCTAGCGTAGGAAGGCCAGCATTCTGTTGTTAAGACTACTAGACTGCTAATGACTTTCTTATCAACCTCTGTTGGGCTGAGTTTAATCATTTGTAAAACTGAAGTCTGAGTATTGGCCTTACCTACCTCTTTTGGGATAATTAATATCTTAAAATTATTTTTGCAAATCTGAATTCAGGATTGGAAAGATGGCCCAGTGGATAAAGCCTTCAACACCTATGGTGGTTTGAATCAGGTATAACCCAAAAACGCATGCGTTCTGGATGCGAGGTCTCCAGCTGGTGGCCATTTGGGAGTTGGAGCATTACAAAAGGAGGTGGTGTTGGGATAAGTTTATTATGAGTGCTACTGCCAGGTTTTGGCCTACTTTCATGTGTTCCAACTGCTATGGTAGAGGTGATATCCAGCCTCAGCTCATGACACCTCTTCTCCTGCCATTGTGGAGCTTTCTAGTGAGTCTGTGAAACAAAATAAGCAACTTTCCTCCCATCAGCTCCTTTTGGATGGGTTCTTCATGGCCAATAACAAGAAGGTAACTGCAACAGCAAATTGGTACCAAGAGTGGGGTCACTGATGCTAGAAATGACTCTCTGACTTCTGGAATGTGGAAGGGTTGGAAACCTTAGCCTAAGAGTTGCATTGCTGCGCTAAAGACAGAGTTTCATGGCCCATTCTTGTCAGGGTTGAAAGACTTGAATGCAGCAAGAACTGTGGATTGTGTGTGAGATTTGGCTTATGAGGGAAAGAAAGACCTTTGTTCAAACTGATCTAGAAGCAGTTTGTGGGAGAGGCTTGCTTCATGTTGCATGCCCATATCCTGAGAACTTTGTTGCATTGCATAGAAATGGACTAGTACGAGCAGATGGACATGGCACAGAAAGAAATAAAAGTCTCAGGCTGGAAACAACACCTGTTTATCTACATTCATTTGAAAGATAGCCACCATTGAGATTGGGCCAGCTGTTTTGCATTGAGCGCCAGAAAGAATGCAGACTCTTGAAAGTAAGGGGACCGAATGCTGAAGGATTCTGTGCTCTTCATAGTTGGTTTTATTATGCCCTGTATTACCAGATTGGTGGCCCACCTTGTACTATGGGAGTATATCACATGCAAAAAAAGAGATGTTCTTTGGGTTTACAATGAGGTTTTATGTTTTTGTTTGTTTGTTTGTTTGTTTTTGGAAGTAGGCATGGGCAATGTGAGCAGGGCTGTTGGAAGTCCCTGTGTAGAGACCCAATGGAAATGCCAGGACTATGTGATGGTTGCCAAGGAGAGCTCCTGGCATGGAAAGGAGTTTTCCCAGGGCTGTAAGAAGCCCTGCTGGAGGGTTGTAATTGGAATTTTCAGACACTTCATCACTAGTTAGAGATGTGTGACTTGCAGCTACAGTGTGCCCTGTTGGTTTTAGATTTTGTATTGGTCTGATCTTTCCTTGCTATGCCCAATGCCATCTTTTGCAGTGTGAATGTTTATTCTGTGACATTATGTCTTTTGGTTTTATAGCTCACACTTAAGAAACCTTGGACTATGGTGATGTTTGAACACTACTTGGATTGATAAAAAATTTGGGACTTCAGAGTTGGACTGAATGTATTGCATCATGGATGGTTGTGTTTATGGGGTCCAGGAACATAATGTGGTGGTTTGAGTCAGGTGTCCTCCATCAATTCATGTGTTCTGAATGCTAGATCCATAGCTGGTGGCAATTTGGGAATTGGAGCCTTGCTGGAGGAGGTGTGTTGTTGGGGACAGAGTTATGGGTGTTATAGCCTGCTTTCCCTTGCCAGTTTTTGGCTCACTCTCATACTGTGGTTTTCTGCCTACTATGGCAGAAAAGATGTCCAGTTTCTGCTCATGCCTTTTTAAAAAAATATTTATTTTTATTTTTTTTAGGCAAGGTTTCACTCTACCTCAGGCTGACCTTGAATTCACTATGTAGTCTCAGAGTGGCTTTGAATGTGCAGTGATCCTCCTACCTCTGCCTCCCAAGTGCTGGGGTTAATAGTATGCATGCACCACCATGCCTGGCTCTCATGCCATATGTTTTCCTGCTATCATAGAGCTTTCCCTTTAGTCTGTAAGCCAAAATAAACAGCTGTCCTCCCACTGGCTACTTTTGGTCAGGTGCTTTGTGCTAGCAACAAAAAGGTAACTGCAACACCACTCAAGCTGCAGTACCTGAGTTTGATCCCCAGACCCACACAAAAATCCAGGAGTGTGGCAGACTTCTCTAATTGTAGCATGATGGCATTGATGGTGAGATGGGAGGCAGAAACAGGAGGATTACCCGGAAACTTGTGGCCAGCACAATGAAGAACAGAGCAGGAATCTAGAGCAAGAAACTCTGCTTCTCACTGAGGATTCTCAATACTTACCAAAGTAGAGATCCAGAAGCTCCTAAGAGATCATCAATGAAGTAGACTTAAAACTCACCCACCACAGCTTAGAGAAATTTTGCTGAAGAAGGAGTAGAAAGATTATAAGAGCCACAGATTGAAACATGCCCAGAGGCATTCCCTCCCTGCAATAATAACTGACTACTTGTCCCACAAAACATAACCCACAACCCTATGGGAAATACCTGCGGCCCTACTGAGAAAGTTCCCCAGCAGCATGGGGGCAGGGATGAGGAAAAAGAAGGTACCAACACATGATGTATCCATAGAACATATGTTGTCAGTAATAATAAAAATTAAAATAAAAAAACGAGTACAAATGAAGTAGACAGGTGGGAACCACCTGGAAGTTTGTCCTCTGACTTCCACATGTGTACCAGGCACATGCACACCTGTATTCACACACGAGCACATGCACACACTCAAAGAGGATGGAAGAAAATATTAATGGAAGAAAAAAATGGAATTCAAACACAAGGTTTTATCATATCAAAAATATCAGTCCATGGAAGCTCGGTGAATCATAAATACATTTGACTTCGTAGACCAAGCAGCAAGCCTTGTGTCAGGGCCAGCGCAGCAGTGCTATTACTGGAATAAGAACCATTAACATGTTGTCCTTAGTAGTGTATATCAATGATTTAAAAGGCCTAAATTGGGGCTGGAGAGATGACTTAGTTGGTAAGGCACTTGCCTGTGAAGCCTAAGGACCCAGGTTCAATTCCTTAGTACCCACGTAAGCCAAATGCACATGCATCTGGAGTTTTGTTTGCCGTGGCTAGAGGCTCTGACTCACCCATTCTCTGTCTGTCTGTCTGTCTCTCTCACTCATAAATAAATAAATAAAATAATAAATGAATAAATAAATAGAATATTTAAAGGTTTAAATTTAGTGAGTGCCTTTGCTTACAACACAGTTCATTTCTGCTGTTACTCCTGGGAGTTGATTCCACTGCTATTACCCAATGTAAGATCTTACTAATATTATTGCATACTCCCATTGCCTGGCATTTTTTTTAATAAACACCATTCAGTTTCATAAGCATTATTTTTTTCTCTCTGTTATTGAGCATCCTTTTTTTGTGTTTAGTCATTGGCTAGTTAACAATAAACTATCTCTATAAACACAAAACTTCCCTGATCTTAGAAACTTCCTTCTGCTTTTATGGAGTCTCCAAAAATTTTCTTTCTGCTTAGCAGGGAAAAAAAAGACCTTGGAGTCAGTTCAAGACCCCAGCCTTCTATTGCCTACTAACAGTGTATCCTTCAGTAACTTAAACCTTTTAAGTATGTATTTGTCTCAGATGTTACATAGTAAAATCAGTACCAACTTCATAGTCCAGCTCCAATCAAGCTATTTCTCTTTCATAAGTTCCTTATACCCCTCTGATGGCTTGAAGTGAAGATGAGTGTTTCATTTGGCAATATGGCTCCACAACAGTCACCTGCTCTCTTGTTTTGATATAATGTGCTGGTCTATGTTGACATGCTGCATTTAGCTCCTGCCCTATCAGCACGTGCCATCATTTCTCTCTGCTTCTGTTCATACCCAGGATGTCCTGAATTTCTCTCAGTGGAAAAAAAAAAAATCCCACAAATGCTTTATAGTCAGGCTGCAATGTCATTTTTTTCCCTTGAAAGCCTTCCATGCCCCAGGAATGATGAATTGATCTCTCCTCTCTGCTACAGCCATGTTTTTACGTCATTAGTTGATTCCTTGTCACAATGTGGTAACTTGTTGCTCATGCCTTTGTCCACACTCCAGGTTCGGGGCCTGACAAAGAGATTCTTATCCATCTTTGTAAGACTAGCTTCATAATCCCTGTCAACTGGAAGGTATTCATCGATATACAGTGATAAATTGCCAAATTCTAGAGGTTTTTTTTTTCTTCATGTTTAATCACATGAATAAGCTTTTACAATATACTTGTGTGCGCTTAGATGTTTATATATTTCATATATCATTCCATATATTTCAGCCACAAATGCTGTTGATATTTCTCCTTAAATTTCTCCATAAAATATAAAATTTGTATTTATTATAAATGGGATAACATTCTTTTTGAAAGTTTTCATAATTGTGACAATTCTGAAAACTGGACATGTGTGTGTGTGTGTGTGTGTGTGTGTGTGTTTAAAAAGCAGCCCGTGGGGGGTGAGGGCACTGGAGAAATGGCTGAGCAGTTAAGGAGGATGGCCATGAGTTAGAGGACACCCTGAGATTCTGTAGTGAATTCCAGGTTAGCCTGGGCTAGAGTGAAATGCTACCTTAAAAAAAAAAATCATATATATATATATATATATATATATATATATATATATATATATAATGTGTGTATACACACACACACACACATAATTTATTTGCAAGAAGAGAGAGGAAATGGGTGCACCAGTGTCTCTTGCTGTTGCAAATGATTCCAAGTACAAGTGTCATTTTGTGCACCTGACTTTATGTGGGTACAAGGGAATCCAACTCAGGCTGTCAGGCTTTGCAAGCAAATGCCTTTAACCACTGAGCCATCTATCCATCCCTTGTTTTTGTGCCTCTAATGGGTTATATCTTCTTATTTTCTTAACTAGTTTACTCTTCTGATCAATTGTCATATTGAATTACCAACTATGTCACAGATGGGTGACAATATATTCAATACATAAGAAAGAGATTTGAGTATATCTTTAACAAAATTTTTTTAGAGAGGGGGAGAGAGAGAGAAAGAGAGAGAATTGGCACACTAGGGTCTCAGCTACTGTAATTGAACGCCAGACTCTTGCGCTACCTAGTGGGCATATGCGACCTTGTGCTTGCCTTGCCTTTGTGCATCAGGCTTATGTAGGATCTGGAGAGAGATTGAACATTGGTCCTTAGGCTTCACAGGCAAGTGCCTTACCACTAAGCCATCTCTCCAGCCCCAAATTTATCTTTCACCATATTAAAGGATTGGGAAGATGTTTAGTGGTTAAAAATTTCTTGTATGGGGCTGGAGAGATGGCTTAGTCTTAGTAGTTAAGGCACTTGCCTGTGAAGTCTACGGACCCAGGCTCAATTATCCAGGTCCCTCATAAGCCAGGTGTACAGGGTGGTGCATGCATCTGGAGTTCATTGCAGTGGCTAGAGGCCCTGGTAGGCCCATTCTCTCTCTCTCTCTCTCTCTCTTTCTCTTTTTCTCTCTCTCTCTCTGTCTCTAAAATAAATAAAACCAAAAATGTTTGCATGCATGACTGCAAAACCAAGATAGATACCCTTAGCACCCACATAAAGCTGAGCACAAAGTGGGTTCCAGCCACTGCAAGTGAACTCCAGACCCATGCACCACCTTATATATCTTGCTTATGTGGGCACTAGGGAATTGAATAGGGGTCTTAGGCTTCACAGCCAAACACCTTAGCCACTAAGCCATCTCTCCAGTCTGGCTCCACATTTTGTAAGTCCTTGAGTTCTGAGCTAAAGTGGCATTTCTATAGAAAAGAAAAAAATGTTAATTAGAAATGGTCATTAAAGGAGGACTTTTTTCTGTCTTTACAATATGCTAAGTCACATTGAAAATGTGTTACCAAAACATATCCATGGTAACAAACAACTTTTTTTTTTTAAACATGTGGAAATTCAAACATGGGTTAGTGCTAAATATGCTTTATAAAAATGATGAAAACTTGTGAAGAGCCGCAAAGAAAACAAGCACAGCAAACAGGATGAAGTGATATATAGACACACACTACAGGAAGCGAGTCCAATGAGAGAGATAAGAAGCTGACTTATATGGCCAAATTAAGAGGTCTATGCAAGGAACTGGGTGACAGTGCCTTGTTCAGAGAAAGTGGTATCCTAGACTCTCTCCTACCATTCTTTGAGAAATAGGGTCCCTCTGGGTAGCTGAGGCTAGCTTTGAAATCCTGATACTATTGCCTCAACCTCCCCAGTGCCCAGATTGCCAGCTTGTGCCACCATGCCTGGCTGTTTCACTACTCTTGTTTCTCCCCCACTGCTGCTTTGGGTTTCCTTTACCACTTAAATTAAACCATGTGGACTTGAGTTCTGTCTCATTTGTTTTGCAAAACAAATGAAAGATGTGAAGGAAAAAATGAGGCAATTCAATAGTCAATAGTTAAAAATTTCAATCTCTACATAATGGACAGAACAGCTAGGTAAGAGTCCCATAACACCGTGCCCTGGATGGAGCAGTGCCTGCAGAGCTTGCTGTCCACTGTCAGCTGACAGCCACGCTTCTCAGATTCACATGGAGCAGTCCCAACTACGGGCTATGTGTTAGATAATACGCCAAGCTTCCATAAATTTTAAAAGACTAAAATCATGAAGCATATTCTCCAGGTACCTTAGAATGAAATTAGGAATCAATAATGAAGGACTGGAAAATTCATAAGTATGTGGAAACTAAAAATAAATAAATAAATAAATAAATCAGCAGGCAGTGGATGAAAAATCAAAACAGAATGTAGAAAATATTTCAAGGCAGGTAAAAACATATCAGAACTTATGGGATTCAACTAACACCATGACACGCCACTTTATGAAACTAGAGAATGATGAGAAAGCTAAATCCAACTAGATTCAATGATAGTTTTAGAAACTGTTAATAGTAACAAGTTAGCAGGGATATGAGGTAATTGTGAACTTCCTATTCTGCTGCTTTTCAAAACAAAGGGCTCTTCAACATGCTAAGTATATGTGGTGTCACTGTGTGGGTGGATCCTAAGGCCAAGCCCTAAGGTGTAGGGGCAGATTTGGAGCATAGTGCTTCAGTTCTGCCTGGGGTGCCTGGAGTGTGTCTGCTTTTGGTGGTGGTTGCTTTTCTCTCTGTGTAGATCTGTGAAAGGGGCCAGCTTCTTCTGCCATTGTGGAACGTCCCCTTGATCTGTAATCTTCAAATAAGCCCCATTGCTCCCATAACTATGTCTGCTTTGGGCATTCGTCCCAGGAGCTGAAGTTGGCAAATACAGTACAACTAAAATGTCACCCTACAGTTCTACACAGGAAGTAAAGAAAAGCAATAGAATATGTTCACACAAAAACTTGTACAAAAAGAAAACTTGCTCATGGCATGATACCCAGGAAGTATTGTGGTGGTTTGAATGTCAGATGGCCCCCTTCATCTCATGTGTGTGTGTGATTAAGCCCCAGACTTGACCCCCAGCTGGTGGAGCCTTTGGGAGGTATGGTCTTGCTGGAGGAGATGTGTCACTGGAGGCAGACCTTGAGGTGTATTAGTTTAGCCCTACTGGGTGTTCACTAGCTTGCTCAAGCAGATTACCTCCTTCCTGCTGCTGATATGGGACAATGCATGCCAGCTTCTTGCCTATGCCATGCTTACCCCACCGCGATGAAACATCCCCTTGGAATGTTAAGCCTGAAGGAAATGTTCCCTCCCACAAGCTGCTTCTAGACTTGTGTTTTGTTTCAGCAATGAGAACGTAAGTACTACAAGTACAAAGATCTAAATGCCTATCAACTGAAGAATGGATCAACAGTGTGATATGCTCCATACAATGAAATATTTGCCAATAAAAATAAGTGATAGATTCTGCAATATGGATCATCTTTGACAATACTGTGATAAATAGAAGCCAGAGACAAAAAGTCACAAATCATCCCATTTGTAGCAAATATTCCAAAGAATCAGGTTCATGGAGAAAATGTATTAGGGTTTGTTAGTTGGATGAAAAGAATGATACAGAGTGATTTCTCATAGATACAGGGTTCCTTTGGGGGATAATTAAAATGTTTTAAAAGTAAACACTGCTAATGGTTATAAAATGTACAAATACATTAAAAATCACTTCAAAGATTATGATTTGTGGAAAGACTAATTATTTTAAAAAATAATCTTTGCCCAGTGCACACCTTTAATTCCATACTTGGGAGGCTGAAGTAGGAGGATCACCACGAGTTCAAGGCCAGTCTGGACTGCAGAGTGAGTAACAGGTCAGCCTGGGCTAGAGGAAAACCCTATCTCAAAAAAAATAGTAATAATCAAAGAAAATTGTAGAACCATAAAAGATTCAAAATAGCCGAAGTGATTGTGAACAAGAACAAGCCAGAGACATTGCACTACCTCCTGACTTCAAAATATAGAAAAAAGTCCATCCTGGTACACATCGCAGTTGGGGGACACAGGCAGGAAGATCAAGAGTTCAAGGCCATCCTCAGTTACATAGTGAAGCCAACTGGGGCAATGTGAGATCTTGTTTCCCAAAACAAAGCCAACCAAACAACAATATAGGTAGAAAAATCTACAGTAGCACAGGAACATACTGAGTCCATAGATCCATGGAAGAAAGTAGAGATACCAGAAGTGAAGTCTCCCATTCATTGCCAAATGATTATCAACAAAGGTGCCAAGGATACACAACAGGAAAATGCTGTGTGTTCAATGAACGGTTTTGCACACAGGGAATATCTGCATGCAAAAGAATGAAATTGGTCCTTAACTCACCCCATATATAAAAGTCAACTTGAAGTCAATTAGAGCCAGGCATGGTGGTATACACCTTTAATCCCAGCACTTGAGAGTCAAAGGTAGAAGGATCACCACCAGTTTGAGGTCAGGCTAAGACTACATAGTGAATTCCAGGTCAGCCTGGGCTAGAGTGAGACCCTATCCTGGAAAAAAAAAAAAAAAAAGACCTGAGGGCTGGAGAGATGGCTTAGCAGTTAAGTGCTTCCCTATGAAGAAGCCTCAGGACCCTGGTTCAAGGCTCAATTCCCCAGGACCTATGTTAGCCAGATGCACAAGGGGGCACACGCATCTGGAGTTTGTTTGCTGTGGCTGGAGGCCCTGGGGCGCCCATTCTCTCTCTATCTGCCTCTTTCTCTCTCTGTCTGTCACTTTCAAATAAATAAATAAAAGTAAACCAAAAAAATTTTAAAAAGTAAGACCTGAAACTAGACAATTATGAGAAGAAAACCTTTGAAAAGTTTTTGATATTTGGACAATGGTTGTTTTCTGACATTCAACAAAAAGTAAAACCAACAAAAGCAAAAATAGACTAATGGGACTTTGCTCCACTAAAGAGTCTCTGTACAAAAGAAATAAAGTAGCATCAATGTGAAAAGGCAATATTCCTTTTTTTTTTTTTTAATTTAGAGAGACTTTGTTAGATTAAGAGAAGGAAGTACAGAGACCTCTGGCTATGTGAATGGGAGGAGTGGGTGGAGAGCCCCAAAAGGCAATATTCTTAATGGAAGCAAAACTGCAAGTCCCATATCTATTAAAGAGTAAATAGCTCAAGCACACAAGAAACTCATACACTGACTATCCAACCACAAAAATCCAAATGGAAAATGGGCTTGGGAGATGGCTCACCAGTTAAAGCTGCTTACTTGCAAAGCCTGCTGGCCCAGGTTCAGTTCCCCAGTCCCGTGAAGCCATACAGACATTCACTTGCAGTTGCAAGAGACCTGGGCACATGTATGGGCACAGACATACAGCCAAATAGATAAATGAAACATTTTACCTGAGGGGAATATGACTAATATGAATTGTGCTCACAGTAAAGGTCACAGTTAATTAAAAAATTTCAAAGGGGCTGGAGAGATGGCTTAGCAGTTAAGCACTTGCCTGTGAAGCCTAAGGACCCCGGTTCAAGGCTCGGTTCCCCAGGTCCCACGTTAGCCAGATGCACAAGGGGGCGCACGCGTCTGGAGTTCGTTTGCAGAGGCTGGAGGCCCTGGCGCGCCCATTCTCTCTCTCTCCCTCTATCTGTCTTTCTCTTGGTGTCTGTCGCTCTCAAATAAATAAATAAATTAATTAATTAATTAATTTAAAAAATTCAAAGAACACCAGAAATTATTAAAAAAATAGAAGGTAAACATATCTCTTGTACCAGTTACTTTCCTTAACCTTATTGTTACCTACTTTGAGAGATGTTTGCACCCTGGTGCTGGGAACATAAGGTGTAGTATTCTTGGTCTCTCGATCCAAGTACAAACACTAAAGGGGCAGGGGATGTGTGGAATGACGGTGAGAACATTTTAAAAGAACATGGAATGGAAAGTGATATCATTCCATCCCCCTCCCCGCCCAGCATGCCGCCTGAACATGGTCACTTCAGTCACACAAGAGGGAAAGGAGGAGCGGCACAGAGTAGAAAAGGAACTCATAATGTGCTAAGAATGTGAAGCTATCAACTTACTTTTATTTTTTTCCTATCTCTTTCTTATTCTACAGTCTGCAAGAAATACTATGGTGGGAATAGCAGAATCCACAACAAAAGATGGTTTGAACTCACTCTCTAAGAAAGTTGAAAACCTTCTCCAAGCAAAGAAGTGCGATGCTTTTTCCCCCCTCTCTTTCTGTCCTTCCACAACTTGACCCCAGAAACAGCTGTATTCACAAAAGTGTGTGATATAGAAGGCTAAATAAAACCGCAATGTATTGGCTATTGGAGCCAAAGAGAAGAGCTTTAGAAAATCAGAAAGTACCAGGTTAGGAAAAGCTGAGAAAAAAAATAATCCTAGGAATTTGTTTACAAATTCCTGGGCTTATCCCTGAATTGAACATAATGCATGAATCTGATTAGAATCAGCCTCAAAAAACCAACCAAACAAAAAAACTTCAAGAATGTAACTAACAGGTTACCCACTGTCTGGGTCCCAGAAAGAAGACATGGTATGCACACAGAACATATGCAAAGTATAGTTGATGCTGGAAGCAGAGATCCCAAAGGGTAAGATAGAACTTACAGCCCCACCCCAAACCAGCTCATCTATCTGTTATAACAAAAAATTCCATATATATATATATACATATACACACACACACACACACACACACACACACATAACCAAATGTCCAAAGGATTTACAAAAAGACCCAAGCCTCATTTGGGACACAAAATTCCACCCAAAATTCCATGGCTATGGAGAGACAGGGAAATCTCGAAAGGCATATCAACCACCAGGCAGCAAAGCAAAGGCAGCGGGCTGGAGGCAGGTGGGAGAGCCCCAGGCTGCCGAGGAGACAGCGCTCAGCGCTGATAAAGTGCGCAGCCTTGTGAGGGAGGCTGTGGAGAGCACTGGGGGCGGTAATGCTGACCAGCACACACAGCAGAGTCCATCCGAGCGGCCCACACGTTCAGAACAAACATCAAGCCAACTCACCAAGCGGTGACAGCCTTTTAAATACACTGCGACCCACGTAGCTATTCAAAAGAATGGAGCTGGATTACACACAGCAAATTCCTGCTTCGGGGGCAGAGCTGCTGACGGGATCCACTCTGTGCAATGGGGGATCAAGACACTGACCTCGCTGTCAGGGCCTTTGGCCTGCCCATGTGACCTCGGTGCCAGCTTGTGGCTTCCTATCACCTCAGCTTCTCTAGGTCATTTTCCTAACCACAGCCTGTGAGTGCGGTCCACCTTTTCGTCCTGTGAGTGTGTGCTCGGTGGCACTCTCAAAACGTGGAGAAATAAACCAAATGCGTGCATTGCAGTATGCACTGCATCCTGTGAGTCAGAGGAGCAACTCTTCCGGAGTCTGAGCGTGCATTGTCACTTAATGGTTTCTTTTCAAAGGTGCGACAAGTTGAAATCTTTAGTGGGAAACTTCCCCTACTCTAAGATGATTGAAATACATTAATTTGCCTTATTTTATACTTTTGTCAGTAGAATCAATTATTTTGATTTTTTAAACAAAAAGATGTTTCTTGAAATGGGGAGATTGCTCAGGAGCTAAAGGCACTTGCCTGAGAAGGCTAAGGGCGCAGGTTTGATTTACCAATGCCCACATGATGCCAGATGCATAAGGTGGCACAGTTGTGTAGAGTCCTTTTGCAGTGGCAAGAGAATATGGTTGTGCCCATATTCTCTCTCTCTTCTCACAGATGAATATATATATATATTTTAAATGGCACAGACTTCTAATGCTAACATGGAGCCACAGGCTGTCTGGGCCCCTAGTTGGGCAGCACTTTGGTGCTCAGCTTCCTCTTATTTCCTACACTGAGCCACACACGTGAGTCACCCTGAGAGCTTGGACAGAGTCACTCTCTGGGCCATGCATCTCCCTGGTATCCTTCCCTTTTCTTATCAGCACTTGGTTCCATTCAGCCACTGAAGCCTTACTGTTATCCACCCACCTCTGTTTCATAATCAATCCGTTGACAAAAGGCTTTTGCCTCACGTTTGGAACCTATCTCTAAATACATGTGCAGCTTGTGCTGCTTCATGGGGTTCTAAAGCCCCACCATGTGCACAGCAAGGACTGCGGCACGCTCTTGGGATAGATTACCTATCTTCACCTGAAGAGGTTCTTCTAATATCAAGGCCTGTCATCCTACCTACTTGTGAGGCTGAAGCAGGAGAATCAAAAGTTCAAGGCCTGTGTGGGGTATAGAGCAAATTAAGATCCAGTGTGGATAACTTGGCAAGACTTTTATATCAAAATAAAGAGGTTTTTAGAAGGGTGGAGGATGCAGCTCAGTGGTGCAGTACTTGCCTAACACTCATGAAGGCCTAAGTTCAGTCCCCAGCAAGAGAGAGAGAGAGAAGTTGTTCCTCTATTAAAGGCACATGACTAAAAACATCTTTCAGACCACCAAGAATTCCCCAGCGGGCTTCTCCATGGCAGTTCCTAGTGTCCTTACAGCACTGAGGTCTCCTGGTCCCTTCCCAGGTCAGAGTCCTCATTCTATGCTCGTTTCCACTACTGTCTTCCCCCCAAGGCTCTGTCACTGCACCTCCTTATGCATTCTCTGGGATGTGCAGCCTGTGGCCCGTGGGATTTGCAGACAGTCCACCCGTGCTTTCTGCCGCGAGGTGGGAGTGCAGGCTCAGCAGTGTTTCTACTCCTTATTTGGTCTCCAAAACCGTGACAACATCCTGAAGCTCATGGGGCTCCCATGGGGTGAAATCGAAGGACAAGAGTGAAGAGGATCATCTCTCATTTGGCAAAGACAACTTAGAAGCCATGATCCAGTGCTAATGTTCAGACCAATTACCAGCAAGTTGATTTAGGCTCACACCCTGTCCTCGCTCAGTTCATTGTATCAGTTCCATTGGATCCCAGCTGACAGCCGCTTGGCCTTCCCTTGTCTTGACTGGAGAGCCCTGTATCTTCAAACTTGCTCCACTCTCAACCATGCACCCAACTCTCCTCTCTTGCCTGGGTCACCCTGACTTTGAACTCTACTCTACATCCTGGTCAGACCTCCCTTTCTTGCACGGGAACTCCAGCCTCAATATCTTGTAAAGTGTCTGCTTCAATTTCACTCTCCCAAATGAATTGTCATGATCTGAAATATATATGTATGTTTAGCTTCCTCTGCACAATTACCTCCTCAATGCCTCTCCCTTCATGCTTCCCTGGGCCTATTACTCATCCTCCCACCTCTGTCTAGGCAGCATCTCTGGGAGAACCACCCTTCTCCTTTCAAACCCCATTTCCGAGTAGTCCAATGGCTTAAAACAATTCCTTTGTGTTTCTGCCTATTTTCATCCTGTCTTTTATTTTCTACTTTCATATTTTAACAGAGAAGGCAAGCAAAGCCATACCTAAAATATACCAAATTCTGTCCATGGCTCCCTATTGATATTCTCCTATTTTATAGGAAGGGAATTAATGAATAGGTTATGGAAAGGTCTAATGACCTTTTCAATGTTAAATGACTGATAGGGCATAGAATTTAGATTTGAACACACAACCAATATGATTCCTAAACTCCTGTGGTCTTCCCATTAAAATACTTCTCCCAGCATTATTTATGTGAACAATATTAAATTTTATTAATAGAAATATTACATTAAAATTTAAGAAAAGGTATCTAGGAATCTTGGTTAGAAAACTTGGCACAGCATTCAGAGGTGGCCCCTTATAACCATTTATTATAGCCTTCATACCTAGAAATGAACATGACAGGTCACTTGCTTCATGTTAAGTGAGGAATCCAGAGACCCGGAGTTTAAGCATCTTGCACTGTTACCATTAGCAGACTGGCTACCCTAAGAAGTATATTCCAGCTTTGTGAGTGTCCATCAGGACAGGAGTTTACTCAGTAACCCCATGTTGTGAGCAAAGCTCTGAAGTGAAGATGCAGTGGTGGCCAGAGACTCAGGTCCAATCCCTCCCACAACCATGTCTCTTAACCTCTGTACCACATAATGCCAAAGCTAGATCTCCATTATCACCAGGATCCTGTTCCCATACTCTTTCTCTCATTCCTTCTAGACAGTCTCCTCTATCATATGCATAGACACCTTCCTAAGCACTTCCTCTGCATCCCTTAAAGCTCACCTTCATTAGTACATTGCCTACTCCTCAAATGGTTTACTCCTTTCACTTTGCTTCTAGAATCCCACCCTAGTGACACTTCTGTCAACACCTCTTTCCAAATCCCTGAGGGCCCAGGAAGGAGTAGACATCTGGTTTAACTCTCCTCATTTCTTTGAACAACCCAAGAAGCAATTAGACAAGAACTTTTCATCTTTCCATCTTGGAGTGGACCTGACTGCTTGCACCTAATTTTTCTGCCCCTGTGTCTCCATAGATATGTGTAGGCTCCAACCAGATCTCGCTCTCTTTAGTCTCTCATTCTCTCTCTTCCACCTCCACCAACCCTTTTCCTCCAGTGGTTTCCTCTTCCTCCTGTATCACTTCAGGCTTCTGGAAGCTTGTACAATAGACGCTAGGACTCTTGTGTTTGAAACAGGTGCTCTTGACCCCAAGCCACATCTCTTTAGTGACACCATTTCCCAGCAATACAATTGAGTTATCTGAACTCACTGAGTATACCGAGTTTGCCTTAACTCTTCACTCCATTACTCCTAAAACTACACTAAGCGTCTGGTCACTAAGATGCTCTTAGCTGTCTTCAAGTTCCTTTCTTCACTTAGGCATTATGGCACCGTGCCTATTTAGCCCAGTGCTTGGGAGGCTGAGAGAGGAGGATCATGGGATTGAGGCCTGCCTATACTACATATTATGAACTTGATCCAAGAAACAAACAAGCACAAACAACAATCACAGATCATTGACGACGCTTTCAAAGGATTTTAGGGAGATACCCACATGGGGAAAGATGTAGGAAACAGCCTGCTCATTGCCAGTGGATGTGTAGTTGTGTGGCTAAGCTGTTTCTCCTTTCCTGGAACCTGGGCTGGAACTATGTGACTTGCCGGACAGAACACAGAGAAACTGACTGACTGCAGATCAAGAGACTGTTGTTACAAAACGCCCAGCAGCTGCCATCTGAGCACTGTAGCCACCATGTGTTGGAGAGACATGTATTTGGGTAACGATAGGCACCGAGAGTGCACAGTTAGAACAGAAGCTGTCTGTCCAGCCCATAGCTGTTTAGCTGCCAGCCAGCCATGTCATTGTAGCTGTGGGCCCAGACACAGTGTGAAGCAAAAACCCAACTATCCCTCACTAAATTATGTTCAAACTGCAGATTCGCTAGTAAAGTGACTGTTGACTATAACCACTACATTTTGACGTGGTTTATTATGAAACCATGTACCATCCTGCTACTACCCTTATGTTACAGTAATCCTGTTAAAAGTATAACGCCCTTCAAACCCAACATCCCAGTCCTCAGAATCTGTCCCAGTGAAACAAAAGCACCAGTAGATAAAATACATGGAAAAGAATGTTAATTATAGCGCCTTTGTTACAGAAACAGAAATGAAGTTAGGAAAAAGATAGAGGTCTATCACTAGAATACAAGTAGAGTGTGACACACAGGTTTCAAAAGGATTAAAGTATTATCAATTGTCTTGAACGAGTTTCCACAAGGAAAGAAGAATGTAAGATGCAGAACGATGTGTAAAACATGATCTTTTTCCTATAAAGCAAAGAAGGAAGGAAAAGGCCACCATGTACATCTGCATGCCATATGTCACTAAATGTCAGATTGTAAGACAGATGGCGCTTCAGGGATGTTAAAATGTGAAAATCATTACTTCTATGATTTGATGTACTATACTGTGTGTGTGCTTATCACATGGATTAAAGTAGGAAAAGACACAACATTATTATCACAGCTTGGAAGGCTTGGTGTTTGCAGCAAAAAAAAAAAAAAAAGAAAAGAAAAAAGGGGGAAGGGAAATAAGCATGAAAGAAAAAGAAGACGAACGTAAAATAACATACATAGTAATATTTCCCTTCTACAAATGTGTGCATCTTAAAATGAAGATATCTATGCCTAAGATTAACTTGTAGACATGCCTATAGAAAAAAAAGTCAAATAAAAACTATATTATGGGCTAGAGAAATGGTTTAGTGGTTAAGGCATTTGCCTACAAAGCCAGAGGATCTTGGCTCAATTCCCTAGGACCCACATAAGCCAGATGCACAAGGAAGTGCATATACCTAAAGTTCCTTTGAAGTGGCTGGAGTCCCCAGTGCACCCAATCTCTCTCTCTCTCTGTCTCTCTCTCTCTCTCTCTCTCTGTCTCCTTCTTTCTCTCTGTCAAATAAATTATATATATACAGTTTTTCGAGGTAAGGTCTTGATATAGCCCAGGCTGATCTGGAATTCACTATGGAGTCTCATGCCAGCCTCAAACTCATGGGGATCCTCCTACCTCTGCCTCCCAAGTGCTGCGATTAAAGGCACGTGCCACCATACCCAACTTACAAATAAAATATTATAAAAAAGAAAAGTGCAGACTCTTTTGAAAGGATCTGATTCCATGGGGTCAAAAAATTCAACAGACAAAACACATGTGCTCATATGCTTATGAGCAATGGAAAAGGCTGTGGAAAGTTCTACTTCAGATTGGGCAAAGTTTTTATATAGAGATTAGCATGATTACTTTGTTACTTTGAAAATCTAAATAAAATTTCATCCATTTTAGGACAACTTCCTGGAAGGGGTGGGCATATGGGTGCTATAGCCAGCTTCCCATTTCCAGCATTTGGCACACACTCCTCCTGCTGTTATCCACCTGATGCTGGCTAGGAGGTGATGTCCACCCTCTGCTCATGCCATCATTTTCCCCCGACTTCATGGAGTTTCTCCCCTGCAGTGTATAAGACAAAACAAACCCTTTCCTCCTACAAACTGCTCTTGGTCAGGTGTTTTTTGTCAGCAGTATGAAACTGACTGCAACAGTAAAATTGGTACTGAGAATGGGGTCTTTTTGCTAGAAACCTGACACTGGCTTTGGTTATTTGGAACTGAGTTGAGGGAGGAATGTGGAAAGATGTGAAACCTTGATCTCATAAACGCCTTACAGTGCTGTAAGTACAGCTTGATGGACCATTCTGGTCAGAGTTGAAAGACTCGAATGCAGTAAGAACTATGGACTGTGAGATTTGGCTTATGAGGTTTGGCTTATGAGAAAGAGCTTTGCCTGGACTGAGCTAGAAGCATCTTGTGTGAGAGGCTTTCTGTTATGCTCATGTCCTGAGAACTTAGGTGGGGTTGCATTGCACAGAAATAGACTGGTGCAGCAGAGGGATATGGCACAGAAGGAACTGCAATCTTTGGGCTGAAACTATGCCTGCCCAGTTGCAGTTGGATCAGAGATTATAACTATTGAGATTGGGACAGCTGACCCGCACTGGGACAACAGGAAGAGTGCAGACTCTTTTGAAGGGATCTGAATGCGGAAGTAGTGTCTCACTTTTCAGAGTCTGCTTTATCCCCCCCCCCACCCCACAGATTAACAAGTTAGTAGCCCACCTACTACTATGGAGTATAACAAATGCAGGAAAGAGAGGGTCATTGGATTTGGAACACAGTTTGGTTTTTTGGGTATGGCCATGGGCAGTGTGAAGCAGGCTTGTTGGATGTGGGGAGGCCCAGTGGAGCCATGAGAATGAATTGTGGGTTGCAGTAAAGACCCAATGGAGATGCCAGGACTATGGGATGGCAGCCAAGGAGACCTGCCAGGACTGGATGAAGTTTTCCAGGATTGTGAGTAGCCTAGCTGGAGGGGTGGAATTGAAACTCCAGAGATCTGTCACTGGTTAGAATTATTGAACTTGAAGACTACAGTGGTCAGACATGGAGCTACCTAGTGTGAGGTTTGCCCTGATTGTTTTAAATCTTGTATATCTTTGATATGCCCAATTCCATATTTTGCAGTGTGAATGCTTATTCTGTTCCATTATTATTGTTATTATTTGGTATTATGTCTCAGTTACAAGACCTTGGACTGTGAGGATGTTTGAACATCATTAGGATAGATAAAAACTATGGGGACTTTTAAAGTTGGACTGAATGCATTGCATGTTACATTATGTTTGGTTATCAGTTTGTGGTGGTTTGATTCAGGTGTCCCTCATAAACTTATGTGTCCTGAATGCTAGGTCCTCAGCTGATGACAATTTGGGAGAGTTGGATCCTCCTGGAGACAATGTATTGTTGGGAGCAGACTTATGAGTGTTATAGCCAGCTTCCCTTTGCCAGCGTTTGATGCAGTCTCTTGATGCTGTTGTCAACCTGATGATGGTCAGGAGGTGATGTCCACCCTCTGCTCATGCCATCATTTCCCCCTGCCATCATGGAGTTTCCTCTGAGTCTGTAAGACAAAACAAACCTTTTCTCCCACATGCTTCTCTCGGTTGGGTGTTTTCTGTCAGCCACAGAAGCTGACTACAACAGTCATCAATGATAAAATTTAGGCAGTCCGCCTGCTGTATCTATCTTCGCCTATCTTGTTCTTTTCTTTTCATTTATTTATTTATTTATTTATTATTATTTTTTTTTGGCCTGTTTGATGTATGTGTGAAACAATGTCCAACAATAAACCGGAATTTTATTTTGCTGAGTTGTTCTAAAAAAATAAATAAATAAATAAATAAAATAAAATAAAATAAAATAAAATAAAATAAACAGCAACTTCATAGACAAAAAAGGAAAAAAGAAACCTTTTATCTTTGGTCTTTGTAACCATCTCATACAAACCAACTACTTATTGTACAGCTAGGTACATACACAAAAAAAGTTACTGGAATGATCGGAATAAGATTGTTTCTTTTTTTTTTACAAGGTTTTTTTTTTTTCTCCTTTGAGATTATAATGAACATGGTCGCACCACAAGTAAAGTCAGAAGTAGGACAGAGAACGCTCTGAAGGCTGGTCTGGTCATCCGTTATCATTAAAAATGGCTGACCCCTAACAATATGTACAAAAATATATAATGTAAATAAAAATCACAAACAAATTTTCCTTTTAAAGTACTTTTAAGAAAAAAAAGCAGGGCCTGGGAAGTTTTGGTTTTCTCCTCCCCTGTTGCAAATTCTCGCTGTGGTTTTGGCGGGGTGGTGAAGAGCCCACCTGCGGGTGGCTCTGCCAGTGGCCGGCGGGCGGGCTGCTTCTCCACTCGAAGGGGACCACGTTTAGATTCTGAGATGGGCAGTGGAGGGTGAACAGGTCACGGTGGCCTTTTTTCAATAACTTTTGCTTTTTTGCTGTCTAGTCATCCTCATCGGTCTTCTGCTTCTTGGTATCAACATCATCATCCTCATCATCTTTAGCTGCCCGCTTGCCTGTAGCTGCCTGCACATCCTCATCTTCATCTCCATCCTCTTCCTCATCATCACCTTCTTCCTCCTCCTACTCTTCCTCCCCACCTTCTTCTTTTTCTTCATCTACCTCATTGTCAGCCTCCTGCTCCCCATTTTCCTCATTAGCATTCCCATTGGCAGGGGCTTCTCCTCCATTCTCTGCCTCCTCCACAACTTCCTTCTTTTCCTTCAAGTCCTTGGTGGTGATCTCGGAGCTGGTGTCCACAGCCGCGTGTGACATGGTGGGGCGCCGGGGAGCCCGTGCCCCTGGCAAAAGAGAAAGCGAGAGTTCGATGGGGGTGTCTGCGGCCAGCGGAGAGACGGAGACCAGGAACAATGCAAAGATGGCTTTTCCGAGCAGCCTGTGGGGCTTCTTTTCTTTTTTAGTAAGCAAGCACCTTTAACTGCTGAGCCATGTACCCAGTCCTTCGTATCATTTTTTATAAAAGTGTTTGTGTGTGTGTGTGTGTGTGTGTGTGTGTGTGTGTATGATGTGTGCACATGGGAATATGTGAACTTTCTTGGACAACCTCAGGACATTGGTCAGGTCCTCTTATCTTGTTTGAGACAGGGTTGCTTTTGTTTCCGCCCCTGGGAAGGCTGGACTACTAGCTGGCCTGCCAGATTCACTTCTTCTAACTCTGACTCCCTTTGCTAAAGAATTGGGATTGCAAATGTGTGCATTTATTTGTTTGAGAGAGAGAGAGAATGGACACACACAAGGGCTTATTGCAAGTATCCTAGAGGCATGTGCTACTTTGTGCATCTGTCTTTATATGGGTAATGGAGACTCAAACCCAGGCTTGCAGGCTTTGTCAGCAAGTACCTTAAACTACTGCACAATCTCCCTAGCTCAAGAGCAAGCAACTTTAACCACTGAGCATCTTCCCTAGTTTCTCAATATTCTTTTTAGGGAATCATTGTGCATTTTTAAAGATACAACTCCCCAATATTCTTGCCATTTGAATTACTCAGTTCAAGCATTAAAACAAAAACTACAATTGATCATGCAAACATTAAAGGCTTTATTCATATCTTAACACTGACATACTTAGGACTATGTCATCAACAAGAAAAGATACCAGTACAGCCAAATCTGTTCCCATTTGCAACTAGACTTTTTACGTCAGTCATGGGAGGTCACTAAAAGACCACTAAGCTAGAATCATACAAACGGCCATTGTGTGGTCTGCCAGCTATGTATGTCATGAACAAATCATTTTTCTGCCTGGGGTTCTGTTGGTTCCTTTGTATGAGGAGGATGAAAATACCATCCATGCCTATTTCAGGCATCATTATGAAGCCTAAATGAACAAATATAAGACCATCTAGATGATGTCTGGCATGTGAGAAAACCTGCTAGGTTCCAGGTACTTCTCAATAAGATTTCCTAATGGAAGGAGTGAGGATCTGCTTTTTCTCTCAGCCACTGTCTTAGCAAGGTGACTGGGGTGCTTCCAGGTCATATTTAAGAACTTTATTTTCTCAACTATAAGATGAGTATGGGTCTGGTGACCTTTTCAACTACTTTATTTATAGTATAAAAATAATCAGGGTCTCAAATCTCTACATTTATACAACTCCTATAACTTTATTAGTTTGCATTTCTTTTGGGGGAAAGGAGGTTGACATTCTCAACCATCCCCATAAATATTTTTTTAGTTGAATGTATTTCATGCCCACAAATGCACTGAAAGTATATTTTGTAGTAAGTGATAATGAAAAATATTTCACAAGGTCCAGATAACAAATGAAGATGAATGTGTCTATAATCCTCTTTCCATAAAAGTACACAATCTTCATTTTTCTTCTGGATCACATCTATTCTTTTAAAAATATTTCCTTTATTAGATGCATTTTAGTGTCTGACTGTGCCTCTCCACGATTCTTACATCTATTATAAACTGTTGAGCCCTCAAATCTCTCAGCTGAGACTCGGTTCTGCAGATTTCCTGCATTCCTGCCACTGATGGATGGGTTTCTTTCTAATGGAGCTGCCTAAAGTGCAAAATGCACAAATTGGACTTTGCCCCTGTTATGACTATGGTCCAATAGAATTCTTGTCAAAGACTATAATTCACATCTGCCTCTGCCCACTGAAATGCATGATTTACTTTATAATAGCATGTTCTTTAAAAAATATGAAAATAAAATGTAGTTCAAACTAACTTCTGAGGTGCATGTTCTATTTCAATTGTAATAAATTCAACATTTTTTTGAGACATTGATTTTTGTCACTCATATGCTCCAAAGTATGCAGTGAAGATGTAGCTACTATCTCTTTGCTGGCACACCCAACCAAAAGCAGCTGATGGGAGGAATATTTTTTATTTTGGCTTACAGTCTCAAAAGGAAGATTCATGATAGCAGGGGAAAGGATGGCATGAACAGAGGCTGGACATCACCTCCTTGTCACAAAAGGTAGAAAACAGCAGCAGGAGAGTGAGCCAAACCCTAGCAAGGGGGAGTTGGCTATAAAACCCCTAATCTTGCTCCCCCAAAACACATCTCCTCCAGCAAGTCTCCACCTCCAAAGCTGCCATCAGCTGGAGACCAGGCATCCAAATCACATGAGTTTGTGGGGTATATTGGGTTCAAGCCACCATAAGTGGTCAGCTTAGACATCTCTGTGATGCTTGACTTATATGTGAATTTGACTAGATCATGGGCTACCTGGATAGTTAGTCAAACATTATTCCAGACACTGGGATAAGAGAAACCTTCAGGCTGATAATGTGACTAAAGTAGATTGCCCTTCCTGTGGTGAGTGGTCTCATCCAACCAACTGAAGGTTTATTCTATGTAAAAAAAAAAAAAAAAAAAAAAAAAAAGACAAGTGAGGGACATTACCTGACGGATCCACTCATTCTTCCCCCACTCTCAGACTAGATCTTGTGTCTTTGGTTTCCTGGTTCTTAAACTCCTGGACTTGGACTGAACATATATATCTAGATTTCCTGGTTCTCCAGCCTACTCTCATAGTCTTGGTGCCAGAGGCTCCGTCACCATTATATGAACCAGGGAGCAAAAATTCGGGCTGGAATCAGAAGCCGACATAACCTTACCAAATTCACCAAATGCCCCTAAAGACATATCTCTGCCAGCTAGGACCCATGTCCCAAAAAGGTTCCAAAGCCCACCAACGTAGTAATACCAGCTTGGGATCAAGTGCCCAAACACATGTGCCTGCAGGGCGACATTTCACATCCAAATCATAACAATGCCTTGGGAAAACGATCATATCTATACTTTAATGTATAAAAGAACCACTTGGGGTGATTTCTTTTCATCTAACGTGCATAGTTCTAACATTCGGAGCTACAGTTAATCAATGGTGTGGCTCAGAAACATGCTTCTGCACATTCCCAGCTGTGTTCTGGAAGTCAAGATACAGGTCAACATCTGGCAATAAAGGCCTTTTGTTACGGCAAGCCAGTGGTTCGTAAACTAGCCACAGTCTCTCAGAAGGCCCACCGGCTGGGTTCGCTCAAAGTTTCTGATATAATGTATTTGAGACTCGGGCTGACAATCTATCCTTTTAAACATTTTTTGATATGAGTTTTCTGCTTTCAATCCAGGGCTGGAACCTCTGGGTTGGGCTACAGTCCTCACTTTCTATGTGGCCCTTTGATCCTTTCTCTACATGAAATTTCTAATTCTCTTTCGTAATGACCGCCTGTTTCGCCTCTTCCTTCCTCTTCTCTTTCCTGGGGGTCACCCACATTGGCAGGTCCTGGGCTCTTAGGATCACATCAATCTGACATAACAACAAACGTTCAATCTAATTTCATCCTGCTCTGAGATTATAGTTACTTCCAACTCTCTCTAACAGCCCAACTGGTATCCTCTGGAGCTTTATGAGACGTCCACATATGCGCATGACGTCCCTCCTCTGCTATCTTCCTTGTGCGTCACAGCTCCAGTTCCCTTCAGAGGGGGAGCCTTCCCTTCAGAGGGGGAGCCAGCTCACTAAAAGGCTGCCTAGGCAAGGCTTGAGAAGCTCAAATGAAGGTATTCTGGACCGGGAGACTTCCCCATGTTTTCTGTGCCAGGTGTATCATCCCTGCTGCGGGGGTTTTGAATGTCATGTGCCCATGGCCTCAAGTATCTGTGATTAAGTTTCCTACTTAGTCCCCACCTCACTAGAGTCTTTGGGAAGTGATCCCTGCTGGAGGTAGTGTGTCACCAAGGTAGACTTTGGGGTGGAGTCAGGCCCTGCCTGTGTGTTCAGAACGAGCTGTTCTCTTGCTCCCTATATGGTGGATCTATGGAAGTGTGCCATGACAGAGCTTCCCCTGGAATCTATAATCCCGAAATAAACTCTTTCCTCCCATAAGCTGCTTCTGGTCAGATGTTTGTCCCAGCAAGGTGGAGGCAAGTGCAAGTTCTGGTAACACCCTAGTTTCAGTGCTCCTCATACCTTTGGCCAAGACAGCACTTTTGTGATTCCCATTGGCTCATTACCATTGTCTGTTCCAGGCCCCTCTCCCTGACACGTGGGTGTAATTCAGCATACAGTAGAGAATGCTAATGTAGAGAAGGAAAATGTTGTGTACCCAGTCCTTCACCTTGACTGATTTTCATTTACCCAATTTCTACAAGGCACTTTGTTCTTCTTGGTAAGAGAACTCATGATGGAGGGCTGGGGAGATTGCTCAGTGGTAGATGCTTGCATGCAAAGCCTACCAGCCCAGGTTCTATTCCCCAGTGCCCACACAGAGCTAGATGTACAAAGGCAAAATATGATGCATGCATCTGGAATTCATTTGCAGTGGCAAGAAATCCTGGCATCTCTCTTTCTCTTTCTCTATCTCTCTTTCTTTTTGTATCTCTCCTCATAAATAAATAAATACAAATACAATTCTAAAAATAATGTTAATTTCTGCCTGAGCAGATGGGTTGGTGGTAAAAGGTGTTTGTTTGCAAAGCCTGTCAGCCAGGGTTTGATTCTCAAGCTTCTCACATAAGCTGAATACAGAAATGATGCCAACACCCGGTGTTTGTAACAGGAAGCCCTAGTATCTCTCTCTCTCTCTCTCTCTTTCTCTCTCACACACACACACACACAAATAATACTATTTTTTTTTAAAGAAAGAGTGTTAAATTTTGATCCCCGGATCCCACATACAAAGCTAACTAAGCTTGGCAGGTTTCTGATACTGACAGTAAGAATGAAAGGCAGAGGCCGGAGAGTCTCCCAGAAGCTCATGGGTAGTGCAGCAAAGAATGGCACAGCGAGAATATGGAGCCAGAACCCTGCCTCAAGTGAAGGGAATAGCAAGGACCAAGGTGAAATTTGTTCTCTGACCTCCACACATGCACTGTGACGTGAGCATACTTAAACCCACACACATACACACCCAGAGAGAGAGAGAAAGAGAGAGAGGGAGAGAGGTGTTAATTTCATGTTAGTGCCATGCTTCATTGTAAAACAGCCTTAATGTTGTTTCTTCTTTCAAATAAGCTAAGCTGTGTGTGTGTGTGTGTGTGTGTGTGTGTGTGAGAGAGAGAGAGAGAGAGAGAGAGAGAGAGAGAGAGAGAGAGAGAGAGAGAGAGAGAAAGGGCTGTTAATTTCATGTTAGGGCCATGATTTATTATAAAACAGCCTTAATGTTGATTCCTCTTTCAAATAAGCTAAGCTGTGTGTGTGTGTGTGTGAGAGAGAGAGAGAGAGAGAGGGAGGGGGGGAGAGAGAGAGAGAGGGAGAGAGAGATGTGGCCCTCTGATTGACAGCTGTCAGAACCTCTTTCTTTCTTCCCACTTGCCTTGAGCCAGGAGTTGTCAACTGAGTAATCGTCTTTCTTTGGTGACCCAGGTAGACAGCCAGAGTGGCGCTCCCTTGCTCCAACTACTTTGTGATGCCGCTGAAGAACCCACAGTGTCTCCAAGGAACAATGAGACCGTGGCTGCTTCAGAAACCAGGACTCCTGCTCCGGGAGGCCTTGGCCTAGTCACAACCCCTCTAAGCAACTGGGACCTGCTGTTGAAGACTTCCCTCTGGGCAAGACAACCCTCAAAGGACTCTAGATGACCTTGCTTACTCTGCAGTTATTCTTACCAGTGCAATCTCCTCCCCAGTGACTCAACAGAAAGAAACCAAAATCTGTACCTGCAAGACTTTCACTGCTAGGAATCTGCTCAGTATATAAAAAGAGTTCCATGCCCCTTTTCTAACTAGATAAGCAGAATATTTCTCAGTTGTCTCAGGTAAATATAGAAGACTTTTCTCCCTTACACTAAGTCCCACCCCAAAAGTATTTCAATGTTACATTCCAATTAATACTTTTTCAATTTTTTTTGGTCAATTTGTGGTCTTTATCACTGATGGAATGGGCTAGGCTAATTGTACAAAAGTAGGCCAAACACCCAGGCCCTTCAGCTCTGCCAGAAGCAATGAGGCTGTAGCTAAGCAGGTCTGCAGAACCACTGAGAGCTAAGGGCCCTGATACCCAGAGCTCTGAGCGGTAACACTGAGAGGTGGTTAGAGAGTTCCAGAAGGTTCTTGTTACAGTCAGCTTCTTGTTGCTGGCAGTTCGTCGAAGGAGTGGGGTTATTTTGGCTTAAAGGCTCGAGGAGAAGTTCCATGGCGGCAGGGGTAAACGATGGCAAGAGCAGAAGGTAGACATCACCTCCTGTCCAATATCTGGTAGACATCAGCAGCACGAGTGTGCCTCGAACACTGACAAAGGGAAGCTGGCTATGAAACTCATAGCCCTACCCCCCAACAATACAATGCCTCCAGGAGGCTGCAATTCCCAAATTGCCAGCAGCTGAGGACCTAGCATTCAGAACATGTAAGTTTATGGGGACACGTGCATCAAGTCACCACAGTAACTGAGGCAGAAGCTAATAAGATGTTAAGACTTATGGAAGATGTCGGGAGTATTGACATGGCAAGACTCAGTGGAGAAGCTGAGGTGATGCCAGCCGAGAGTGTGTGAGGAGATGAAGGTGGAGGCCAAGACACTAGGGTATGTCTGCCTTTCATGCCTTTCAAGCCGATGGAGTGAAGTCCTCCATTACGAGAAGAGTTTGAAACCACAACCAAGAATTAAAGCATTGGGTCTTTAGAGCTCTACCTATAGCCACAGAACACAAGCTCGTATCAGCAAGCCTTGAGCATCTACAGCAATACCACCCTGGCTTTGGAGGCTTCAGGCCCGAACCTCCATTCTCAGAGGGTATAACCTGCTTGTTTGCAGACCCAGCTTGTGAGCCTCTGGAACTCACAGCTGTCAACTCTAAGAGAACTGCTTCCCACTTGCCTGTGATTTCTATCTGGAGGTGTGGGTGGGGGGGGGACCCAAGGCAGTTGTTTGCAATCCCGAAATGACTTTGGAGCTCAGGAGTGACCCAAGTCAGAAAGGGTCTGAACTTTCTTAGTCCCTTATTTCCTTGGGAAATCTCTAGGGATTGAACAGCTGCTATGTTGCCCCACAAGCTGAATCGTAAGTTGGTTTTCCATGTGTACTTCAGACCCCTTGTTCCATTCCAAAATTAGTACTGTAATTTCTTTTGGAATGGGATCCCCACACCCCCAAAACAAGAATCAACTCTGACAGCTCTTCACCCCCTTACCACCAACTTTAAAGACACTTTTACAATTTTAATGTTTTTCCATTATTAAAGACATTTAAACTTGTCTTGCCCTAATCTTACCAATGCAATTCAATGTTGATTCTTCCTACGTATAGTAAATGTATTGCATGCACATATGTAAACATATGCATACATCCAGTAACTAAGAGTTTGGTGTGTTAATTATTCATATCAGTAGTAGACTGATTGTCCACCTTTTTCAAATTCAAGTTCACTTGTCTTGTGAACTTTATTTTATACCAGCATTCTTGATAGTCATTTTGTTTGGAGGCTGATAGTTGTACTTAGATATTAGATTTAAATTGTACACTTTTCCATTTCTTGTGTTATTATCAAGCTTTGGTCTTTCTTTAGAGTTTGTTTTTTAATTAGTTTTTTCTATTTGTTCTGTAATGAAATTTTATTATATTTATTTACTTACAGTACCAGGAATTAAACCTAGGGCTTTTTTGTTGCTATTGTTTTGTTGTTGTTGTTGTTGTTTGTTTGTTTTTGTTTTTGTTTTTCGAGGTAGGGTCTCACTCTGGCTCAGGCTGATCTGGATTCACTATGTTGTCTCAGGGTGGCCTTGAACTCTTGGCAATCCTCCTACCTCTGCCTCCCAAGTGCTGGGATTAAAGGCATGTGCCACCGTGCCCAGCTGTTTTTCATGCTAGGCAAGATCTCTACTACTGAGCTATATCCCTGTCCCATTTTTGTTAAAAAATATTTTTTTTTTGAAACAAGGAATCATGAAGTCACCCAAGTTGGTCTTGAACACTCTTTGTAGACCAGTCAGGCTTTGAACTTGCAATGCTGCTGCCTCAGCCTCCAGAGTAGCTGGGATTTGAATCCTGCATCACCAGGCCTAGCTATGTTATAACTTTTTAAAGTTTTCATTATTTTAATATTTTCAATTTAGCTCCTAATTTAGGAATTGCTCTCACCACTCACAGAATTTGAAGCCTGAAACTCACTAATGAAGAATTAAAAGCGCAAACATTGTCGAGGTTCTTCAGGTCTCTCGGCTCTCATTCCTCTTGACTGTATCAGAGATGAAGAATATATGAAGAATGTCAGCAGTGTTCACTCATAAAACAGGCTGGAAATTCAGAGTGTGAAGCCTGGCTTTGCCATTCGCATATCTATAACCCCAGGGAAATTATTTAAGCTTTTTCTCTGGTCCATGACATGCTTGTCAAATCATGTATGATTTATGATAAATGTCATGTTTGATCCATGGTCGATGCGAGAAACTAAACATGGCCTTTTCTATTTAGCAGGGTAAAATAATTTATAAATTCATTTATTAAAGCAATAGTTTCTAAGCCGTAAGGACAGGGAGAATCACTTTTTTAGACCTTTAAAAGGATTCCCATATCTGAGCTGTACCTATGACCTGTTGTGATTTTGAAGTCTCTTTCCTGATGCATTGTCAGTCTTGGCGGGGTGGGGGGAAGGGCGTCCTGGAGTTGTAGGGAAGACTACAAAGCTGCTTAACTGCTTCTACAATGAGGGACATTTTTCACTCAACCCACCACAGTATGCTCCAACTCATGTTGGAATTTACTTTCCAAAGTCATGTGTTAATAATATCAAGAAGGTAGAAACTTAGTCCAACTATTTTGTACAGAGGCAGGTCATTTAAGAGGTAATTGTGATCATATAAAGTCAATTAAAAGGACTCCTAGCAACGAATCATGGTGGCTTGTTAAACAAAAATGGGTAAAACAAAAACTTTTCAATACATTATTTAAACATATAATTTACGATACATATTATATTTTTAAATATAATCCCAAGACCTTGCACCTCCAAAACCATGAATCACAATAAAACTCTTTAAAAAAAAAATAAACTAGTTTGCCTCAGATATTTTGCTTTGTTTTTTTTTAAAAAAACAAACCAGACTAAAATAATCCCCAAACCTATATGCTGAAGATTTTTCAACATATTGTATGTTCTTACACATCTAAAGAAAATCATGGTGGTACATTTTCACAGTAACATAATGGAAAGGTGTCATCAACATTTTGTTCAAGGCAAAGCAAGGAAGGCTTTAAGAATGCCATCTCACCTCACGCATTCTGAACAACAGGATTTCTGTTATTCCATTCACTATTTGTTATCTTTTCCTTCTGCTTATAGCCCTTCACTCTGACCACAGAGCTCAGCACCTGTGTGCATGGCTCTTAAAAACATCCACTGGTCTACAGGACTTATCATCTGTGTGCTCTCAAAGTCATCTTATGGTCTACAGAGCTCAGCACCCCTGTGCATGGCTCTCAAAGACATTCCGTGGTCTACAGGGCTCAGCACCCTTGTGGTCAGCACCTATGTGCCTGGCTCTCAAAGGCATCCTGTGGTCTCCTGTTAGTAGAGCTCAGTCCATGTGCTGTATGTAGGCTGATGCACAGTCCCTTGCTTCTCTTTTCCAGTCATCTTCTGATGGACTTTGTCTGTCAGCTCCAATGGTTTCCACCTTTGAAAGTTTTTACTTGGGCTTTGGAGGCTGGGACTCTTTCCTACAGAGGCTTCTTTTTTTTTTTTAATTTTAGAGAGATTGAGGGGGGCAAAGGAGGGAGAGAATTGGCACACGAGGGCCTCAGCTAGTGCAATTGAAACCCAGATGCTTGCAACACCTAGTGAGCATGTGCAGCCTTGCACTTGCCTCACCTTTGTGAATCTGGCTTATGTGGGATCTGGAGAGTTGAACATAGGTTCTTAGACTTTTCAGGCAAGTGCCTTAACCACTAAGCCATCTCTCCATCCCTACAGAGGCTTCTTGAAGGTTAATAATATAATTTGAAATGGAGTAGGAAGGTTTATTATGGGATGCTGAAAGGGTCTCATTTGAGGAAACTTATAGGCAGAGCAATAAAGGTATGAAGACTTGATGTGGGAATTGTTCCCAGTATACCAAATTTCCAATGAAATAAAAGGTTGAAAAATATGATAAAATACTCAAATGAAAACAAAAGATAAGGAAGACAAACTAACAAATTTGTAATGTCCAGCCATATCCTTCAAGTGGCTGAAATCTCTTTAAGTTTCAGTAACTACTGTGGAGAACGGAGCTCACCAAGGGGGGCAGATATTTGAGGGCAAAACGTTTAGTCTGGAAAGTAGGTATTTCTATCTCCTTCTGGTCTCTTGTTTAATATTTTGTCTTGGCATGTATTTTAATAGTGTAGGAAGCCAGACCTGGCTCAGTCTGCACAAAGCTAAAACAAACTACAATGTGGAAACCTTTCCCTTTTCCCAGCTTACTCAGCCACCTCATCTAAAAATGACTGTTTTGGAAAAGACTGGAAAGCAGGTCAGCCGTAGACACTATAAACCCAATTTTAATTTATCCATAAGGAGTGAGTGAATCTAAACTGTAGCCTAAAGCTGCAAATTATGGGGCAAGTTGAAAGTTAAGTCACTCATTCCTATATTTTGCATCTAGAAACTAAGAGTTTTTTTCTGCTATTGTTGAAGCAAAAAGCACAGAACCCAGATCCCTAAATAGATCTATTCTGTGATCCTGGTGGCTCTGTGTGACACTGCATCGTGTTATCTGCAAAGAAGCACTTCCTACAATGACCTCACAAAACTGCACCCTCTGTTGTCAGATGACAATCTCATAACTAATAAGCATAGGAGGGCATTCCTGCTTCCATCCCTAAGCCTGGGCCACCATTTCAACACAATGACCATGGGGCCACTATTGAAAGATGTACTGCAGCATAACCCGATATGTGGAGCCAGAGATAGTACACCCCAGTGGCACATCTCTTGGCAGAACTAAATTAGCATATTAAATCAAGATGACCCTATCCATTGAGACTTGCTTAAAACCCTAAAACTCACAGCTATCTGTTGACATAAGATATGTTCCCATAGTTCTCAAGCTGCAACCATTCACCAATGCACTTCCAGAAACCAAGAAAGGAACATAACGGTGATCTCTATTTAGACATGAACATCCCATGCCATTCTATGTGAAATGTATGCATGGGCTGGCGTTAGCAAAACATTCTAAGAGGAGATGGCTTAGCCAAGGCACTTGCCTACAAACCGTAGGGACTGGGGTTCAATACCCCAGTACCATGTAAACCAGATACCCAAGATGGCACATGTGTCTGGAGTTCATTTGCAGAGGCTGGAGGCCCTGGTGCATTTGCTTTCTTTCTTTCTCTGTCAAGTAAATAAGTGAATAAAGAGGATATATAGAAAAGTTTTCAAAAGGAATACTGGCTTAGTAAGTTACTTTTCTATAGCACAGTTCCTGGTGTGGGACTCTCAGTGAGAATAGAAAACACACACAGTGTCATAAAAGGAAGGCTCCTAACATTCATGCCTCTGTTCTAGGCAGCTCCAAGGCACAGATGCACACAGGGACACATTGAGTCTGCCAGTAGAGAGATGGCTGGGTCCTCCTAGGCCACACTAGGAAAAGAACTAGCGAATTAATCTTTCATCACACTAAAAATAAAGGTGCAAGGTCTGATGTTATAAAAGCTTACTGAGAGGAGCCATAAGGAGGCTACATTTGCACAGACTCGAATGACAATCCCAAAAGGAGTACACCAGCAACCAACCCCCAAATCTTCTTGGACCTGCCAGCACACCCCAGTGCTGTGGGCCTTGCATGACCACACGTTTGCATAAGGACTTTCTTTTTTTTTTTTCATTTCTGAGCCCCTGACTAATTACCTTAGAATGCCTATTTTATTGTGCTTGTAATTTTATGTAACCTTGGCAGAGCTCAGTGCTTCTGCATGGCATGTTTACAGGCACAAAATAGAAAGGAAAGAGAAAGGTGGGTGCCTGCAGTTGATTCTTCCCATCTTTCTGGTTAACACTGCTCGGGAAGAAGTCAAGAGTGGTTGGAGGGAATTTGGATCCAAGTATTTTCCTTCTGTCTAGATACTGAGGGAACTGCAACTATAGGTGAAGGAAATTAAAATTTCCCAAAATCAGCCAGGTGTGGTGGCACATGCCTTTAATCCCAGCACTCAGGAGGCAGGGGTAGGAGGATCACCATGAGTTTGAGGCCATCCTGAGATTACAGAGTGAATTCCAGGTCAGCCTGTACTAGAGTGAGACCCTATCTCGAAAAAATAAAAAAAAAACAAAAAAAGTAATAATAAATAAATAAATAAAATAATATTCTCAGAAATCCAATACCCTGGGAGCCTATGAGGTTGTGAGTACTGCTGGAATAATTCTAGAACTGAAAGCAACCTCCTTGAATTTGAGCATGTAATCTTGTACCCAGCCAGAGACCCAGAGTCTGCACGGAGCACCCAGCAGCCAGGTCCATATTGTTTGTGAAGGACCATCCGTTACCCACAGTCTCGGAGATAAATGTCGATGGTACTTTGAGTGTAAAATGTCCCTCATAGATGTGTGTGCTTAAGTGTTTAATCTCCAGCTGGTGGCGCTATTCCAGAAGGTTGTAGAACCTTTAGGAGATGGATTCTTGCTGGAGGAAGGATGTCACTGGGGGATGACCAGGGAGTCCTCATAGTTCAGCCCTGCTTGCTGCTCTCCTCCTCTGCTTTCTCCCTGACGACACGTCTGTGTAACGCAGGCTTCCCGCTGTGGCCTGCCGTGCCTTCTGCACCAAGGCGAGCTCTACCTTCTGGAACTGTAAGCCAGTTTACACCATGAGGTTGCTTCTGGTTAGGTATTTTGCCCCAGCAACGAGAAAGTAACTGATAAAATGTCCTAAACTTAATTACAACAGGCAAAGGATGGAGGGGAGGAGAGATAGAGGAATAGATCAGAAGACAGCTTTAAGGACAAACTAGCAAATCATGGTGCAGTTCCACAACCAAACTATCTTGGGCCCTTACGTCTTGACTACCTAAATAGGCTACTTAAATAGTCCCACCTCTGTGTGTAACTTAACATCCTTATGTGTATCTGTTCAGAATATATGAACAGATCACTAGCTTCCACCAACCCAAGAGCTAAGAATGTCATCTGAGGCCTACAGCAGAGATTTCCCTGCCTTGCTAAGCTGTTAGATGTTTTTTGCTAATGTATTCAAAGAGTGTCTTGATTTAAAACTTTCTTGTTCCGTTACTAGAAAAACTTCAAGAAATTGTTAGCACATTGCAACATGGAATTTGGAGTAACCTAAATCTGTGTTCCTGGGCCATGCTCATGCATACTTGGCTTCAGAATAAACTATCTCTTATTCTCTGTGAGGTAATGGATGTGTGTGTGTGTGTGTGTGTGTGTACATGTTGACAACTTCAAATTCCAGATAGTTGACACCAGGTTGACAGACGTAACTTGTCTGGTGTACAGATGTACTTTGGGTGCTTTTTATTTTTTTTATTTTTTGAGATAGTTGTCTTGCTATGTAGCCAAGGCTTGCATGAAACTCACTAATCCTCCAGACTCACTTTATCCAGTGTGGAGTGCTAGGATTATAGGCATATCCCACCACATGCAAGAACTAAACAGACTTTGAACCCAAACCAATTCAAACACAATTGTGCTTCTCTTGTAGAATCACCTCTTATCTCGAACTTCCCCCACCTTACGCTAACTTGCCTCTCTTTCCTATAGCCAATATAAGTTCATTGTCAACAATTTAAGCTTTCCTTCCCCATTTTTTCATCATCATTATTATTATTTTTTGACATAGGGTCTCACTTTATCTCAGGCTGACCTGGAATTCACTCTGTAGTTTCAGGGTGATCTTGAACTCATGGTGACCTACCTCTGCCTCCTGAGTGCTGGGATTAAAGGCGTGCACCACCGCACCCGGCATTTTTTCATCCTTAAATGTCGTTGGCTCTTAGGTACTGTAGACATATTTCCAAATGCCTCTAGCTTCATTGATGGTGGTTGTGGACCATGTCCCAGGACGTTACCCTTCTCTGATAGCCCCTGAAGTGGACTAACAAACCGTTTTGTTACAGCGAATCCTCTATCTGAACTATTTTGGTTCATAGAACTCAGTAGACTGTTCTTAGACACAGCCTCCTTCAGTTGTGCAAGAGAAGAGGTAGGTGTGGAGGTTGGGCAGTCTCCTTTCTCATATCTGCTCTGTTCTCATAGCCTAACATGGCATGCTGCCTTGGAGCTGTATGTGCATGTGTGTGACATAGTGTGACCTTCATTTCATTCTCATGCTGTGATGTCATAAGTTCACAAGAAGCCCAGCAATCCTATACGACTATATGTCCCTTGACCCAAACTGTAAGGCACACAAAGAGTATGAACCATATTACAACCAAGAAACCACACATATATTATCTCCTTTTGATCTACTATAACAAAATACTATAGATTGGGTGATTTTAAACAACTGAAATGTATTGCCCACAGCTCTGGACTCTGGAAGCATCCAAGATCAAGGCTCTGGCAGATGTCATGTCTGGTTCAGGCCGTTTTCCCTGTGCATGGCTGTCCCCTCCCTACAGCCTCACACGGTGAGGAGGGTGAGGTGCTCCTCACAAGCCTCTTTTTTTAGGTCACTGGTTCCATTCAAGCGAGCAGTGTGCTGGCTAATCTTTATAACTGGAATTTAGTTTACAATCACAGAGGAAACAAAACTCTGGGACTTCTATGTGTGAAGGCATTTTCAGAGAGGATTCACTGATCCATCCTGAATGTGGGTGGCCCCATTTCATGGGCTGGAGTCTTAAACTGAATAAAGCAAACTGAGCTCCTTGCCACTAAAACTCACCCAGGCTGGGAGCATTCAGTACAGCAGCAAATCTAATACCAGATAACAGAAGGTGGTGTGTATGACCCTGTAAGCCTTTCCATTGAATTTATTCCTCATAAGGTCTAGGGCAGGAACTCTGCCAGACAGGTTTGCAAGGGCTAGACCTCCAGGTGAACATGAGGTTCACAAGAGCAAACTTAGCATTGTTCATGAACCAGTGCGTTTCATTTCAGACATCTTAGTGTTCTTTTTATAAAGGCCAATACTAAAAACACTACTTCTCAGTTACCCGGTAGTCCTGGCATTTACTTTTCTTTATTATCTAATTTAAACCTCTCAAAAATTATGTAAGGTAGGTGACTGCAGAGGGCTCCTTATAGAATTAAGTCTTCCAAGCTATTTCACATTTCTCCACAAAAAAAAAACCCTCCAATTCTAGTATTCACCTAAATTGGTAGGTGAATGTGAAGAGACAAAGGATACTTCAAGGACACTTAGGGAACTCTTGAGATTGGTTGATACAATGGGCTTTTTACAGCATCTCTTGCCAGCACCACAGACCAATCCCTTCCAAGGAGGTTTCTGTAAAGTAACAAGATGGTGCAAAGGAAGTGAAGTGACTCAAAGGGGAACTACATTGTTATAATCACGTTACTGGTAACCAGTTCATCAGCAGATATTCAGAACAGTTATGCATATTCTAGATTCAGAGTCTATTTCCATCTTGCCCTCTTAGCTATTGGTGAGTGCCTACTATACATGGTGCAGTCTCCTGGGGCCGCTGGACCCTCTGTTGTGTGAATAATTGATATTACCTGATGCTAGGTGATTTAAGCTGCCCAGTGCATCTGGACTCTGAGTGAAATGAAATAGCACATTTACTCAATGAGAACTTCTTTTTTTTTGTTGCTGACTTTAAAATGTTTATTCTTTAAAAAATTAGTTGCTTTTTATACAGCTATACAAAGTTCTTAATGTTTCTTTGGCAATGGAATATAATGGAATTTTACAACTATATAAAAAGTTACCTTTGCCTAAGAAACAGTATTTACCTGTGTGTACATAGTTGACTGACAAAATTCTCTACCATCCAGCACCCTAGTTAATTGAAAAAAATCAGCTACCTTATATCATAGGATTTCCAAATAGAAAGAGAAAGATACAGACACACACACACACATACACACACACAACCTTCTGTGGCTCACACAGTATCATGGCCCGATCTGCAGGCAACTGCAGTAATTGCCAACTACAATTTAGTGATGAAAAAAATCCTCCGAAGTCCTACTGAAGTACGGCTCAAGTGTAACTATACATAAGAAATCACTTAACCTTTTGCTATTGCAAATATAGTCAGTGCTCGTTTTTTTAAGGATGAGTCCCTCCAAAAAAGTAACTGCATTGTATTTTTGAAATTAAGCAGAAAACAAAGAGACAAAACCCAGTGCTGGTGACAAGTATAGAGCAAAGTCACTTCTTCATTCTTCACAAAGACTGAAATCAGTTTCCAGGACCAAGAAGAGCTGGCACTCCACCTCTTTTTCAAAGCCTTGTTTGGAGATTATGCAGCAACTTTGCTGTCTTTCTTTCAGAAAGCAGTATGACCAGTCCAGACCTTTTAGGGTCCAAAAGCCGTGGTTTTCCTATAGTCAAAATCTGCAAACTCCCTGCCCCCACAGCTTCCTCTGAATCCACCACGAAATCCACATGGGGCAGTGAAGGTCCCTCCTCGGCGACCACCACACCCTCTGCCACCACGAAACCCAAGACCTCCTCTGCTTCTGTACCTGCCATGGCCACGGTTTGGACGAAGTGGGATTCCAAACGTTTCAGCATTTAACCTTCTTTCTTCAGCCCAGGTTGGACTCCTTTCTCTGTTATCATCACAAGAAATATTATCAAAGAAGGATTTAATCTTGTCATAATAGCAATTAGGTCCAAGTGGATCTAGAACTTCTTTCTTACTGAATATATAAAGTTAGCTTGAGAAGATCCTTTACAACTTGGATAGAATGCACTTAACATTTTATTTGTGTGTGTGTACGTGTGTGTGTGTATGTGTGCCATGGCACATATGAGAAGGCTGGAAGATGGCTTTGAGGACTCTGTGCTTCTTTGAGACAGAGTCACTTGCCACTGCAGCAAGCTTCCAGGCAGCAAACAAATGCCACATTACCTGGCCCACGAGCTTTGGATTTCCTACCTCCCAGTCTGTTAAGCTTGCTGACATTGTAGATGCATGTGCCACTTTGCATCTGGTTTTATGTGGGTACTGGGGAATTGACCTCAGCCTGGCAGGATTTGCAAGGAAACACCTTTAATCACTGAGCTGTCTTCCCAACCCCAGGATGTATATAATATTTAAAAGGATAACTGCAGGGAGTACTACAGACAAGTATCACAGTAAAGAGGACAGGTGATGTCCCCCATAGCCTGGGTACCACTATTGCACCGTGATAGTTTAATAGAAGACTTCCTGCCAGGGAAGAGGCTCTGAATCAGTGGGAGATAGTGATATGGAATGGAGCTACATGTGTTGCCTATCTCTCTTTGGTACAACCAACTCCATACTTGTTATGGTTTGAATAAGAAATGTCCTCCTCCGACTCATGTTTTGATTCCTTGGCTCCCAGATTGTAATGCTATTTTGAAGGTTGTGGAGCCTTTTGGAAGAGAAACATAGCTGGCAGAAATGGGTCACTAGTATACCCATCCCTGGTTAGGGCCAGTGTTCTCTGTTTCCTGGTTGTTGCAGTCAGGTTCGCATTGCTGGCAGAAATCACCTGAACAAGAGCAGCTTGTGGGAGAAAAAAAGAGATTTATTTGGGCTTACAGGCTCAAGGGGAAGCTCCATGATGGCAGGGGAAAATGATGGCATGAGCAGATGGTGGACATGATCTCCGGGCCAACATTAGATGGACAACAGTAGCAGGACAGTGTGTTAAACACTGGCAAGGGAAAACTGGCTATAATACTAGTAAGCCCTCCCACAACAACACACTGCCTCCAGGAGGCATTAATTCCCAAATCTCCATCAGCTGGGAACCTAGCATTCAGAACGCCTAAGTTTATGGGGGACACCTGAATCAAACCACCACACTGGTCTAGCCACATCACGTGTTTTCTCATGCTCTTAGTGTTGTGGTTGAAGCCATAAGTTGAACAGGGGCTGGGGAGATTGCTCAGTGGTTAAGGCGCTTGCTTACGAAGCATGCCAACCCAAGTTTTCTCTGCCCCTATGAAAAGTAAAACTTGATGCATGTGCTTCTGATTGCAATGCCTATGATGATGGGAGATGGGCCAGGAGACCCTCAAGCTTGAGGTACAACTAGATTGGCATGCATTTAACCTCCATACATGCTATATAATGTCTATGCAAACACACAAACACCCCACATTTTTTTAATGTAAATCAAGTGGAGAGAACTAAGAAGTAAGATTAAACAAGTGGAGTTTGCCATTATTGCTGCAGACAGTAAATGCTACAAGCCCTAGCACTAGTAGGCATTTCTCAGGAAGCAGGGGTAGTAAGTGTCTTTCATAGGAAATCCTTCTTCAAAGATGATTTCATAGTAAATAGCACGGAAAGATGGGAATGACATCTCTCTATGCAGACTAGGATGGCTATTACTGCTCATTATGAAAAGTCAGGGATTCCTAAAGTCGTGGTTCCTGCCTTGAAAAGGAAACCCCTGCAAATATAGGCATCTACTTGGATTCATCTCAACTGACTTTTGGGATGAGGCAAATTTGTATTCACACGGTTCTTTCTGGGCCATGGTTATAATGAAGTCCTTGTTTCTGACCCAGGAGTCTCCCTTCTCACAGAAAGAGCATTCAGGTAGAGCAGTTTGCAGATAGGATAGAATAGCAGATTATTCCCAGTTATTGGTACATGTCAAAATAAAGTGATAAAGTGAGAGAAATTAGAAGGGAAGAGAAGATGGGAAGGTGGAAGGATGAGTGCTGAGCTCATTTCTTTAGCAAGATCATGATGAATACTATTTAAAATTAACAATGTAATTTAATAGCTATTTAGTGATAGTATTTTCTTATTCTATTAGAAAAGAAGACTTCTTGTAAAGAAGATAACAATTAAACTAATTCAGAAATATTATCCATTTCTGTTTTTATAACATGATGCCATTTATTTACAAGAATCCAAAAGAAAGCATCTCCAAGATCAAATGTATACATTTTAATATCTGAAATATTTACATAATGAAGTCATGCCATGGTTTAAGCCTAAGAATAGCATTTTTGAATGTCCTCTTAAAATGTAAAAAAAAATGTAGTAACTCAAGCTCACAGTTATACTATTCTAACATGCCTGTCTTTTTCTTTGAAATAGACATGGTGACAGCTGCATGTAATTTGTGCTAAGTACTTTATAAAACCTGGTATGTTTTCAGATGACCTTTGCTCCCTGGTGAAGTACAAGGTGTGTCTCTGAACATATCACACACACACACACTCACACACACACACACACACGTGTGTGTGTGTGTGTATGTATGTGTGTGTGTGTGTGTGTGTGTTTGGTTTTTTGAGGTAGGGTCTCACTCTACCCCAGGCTGACCTGGAATTCACTATGGAGTCTTAGGGTGGCCTCGAACTCACAGCAACCCTCCTATCTCTACCTCCCGAGTGCTGGGATTAAAGGTGTGCACCACCACTCCCGGCTTTAAACATATCACCAATATATTTAAACTTTTATGATCCAAAGCAAAAATTGGTAGTTATAATGATTTATCCTTCAAACCAAGATGTCTACTTTGAAAATACCTATGCCAAGTTCCTATTGTATTTTTTTTTTTTTTTGGTTTTTCGAGGTAGGGTCTCACTCTGTTCCAGGCTGACCTGGAATTAACTCTGTTATCTCAGGGTGGCCTTGAACTCATGGCAATCCTCCTACCTCTGCCTCCCGAGTGCTGGGATTAAAGGCGTGCGCCACCACACCCAGCTTCCTATTGTATTTTGTCAAACTCTGCATGTCTGTAAACTTGCCTTTAATTAGTTAAATTAATTATGGTGCCAGAGATTGAAGCTGAGCCTCCTTGGGTGCCAAACATAAGCTCAATTATTGTGCAGTACACCCTGGTTCTTTTTATTTTTTAAAGGGCTCCTTTGTCACTCACCCATTGACTTATGTTTTTGGAATGAATTGTTTGTTCTTAAAAGAGTACACAGAAAATAAACTAAGGACAGATAGTGTGAAATGTATTAATAAAACCCTCCAGAATTTTAGAAGTGCCCTCAGTTCTGAGCAATTTTGTTAGCAATGTTGTTCACTGAGGAACTTAGGACCTAATTATAGTAGGTATTTGGTCGACATAATATCCAGTCTCCTTTATAAGCCTACTGGTGAATTATGAAATGTTCAAGTGAGCCCACCAAAGCAAATCAAGAAATATTTTTACATATCTACATTCACATAAATACAGAGGTAGAATAGGGGTGGCCTGTCGGCTAGTTTCTGTACACTAATTTTAAATTTTAAGCCTTCACAGGTGCTTTTCATTTTGGGTCAAGGAAGCAGGACAAGATAGATATGACTGGTATACTTCAATTAAAATTATTCATATTGGATCCTACGTAGTACAGTTTTAATATTATGTGGAGTTCTGCAAAAAAAGACAAAAAAAAAAAAAGGAAAGAAAGAAAACCTGAGGGATTATTTTACTATTTACAAGGAACTAATCAGCAGAGTGTGATTCTGTTAGACAGGCTGTGTACAGTATACAGCTTATAAAATACACCAGTAATTTGTACCTGGTGAGCATAAAGAGAACCAAGGATTCATCATTTATTTTTCCTTCCATTAAGCTTGTGCAAAATTTAATTTACTATTTCATAATATGAGTAGTCTGAATTTCACAATCTCCCATTTTTATGTGAATTCTTTTGACTCTATTCACCCTTCATTGTATCTGCACACCTGAGAAATGTCTACAGGACGTCACCAAATGTTTGCTTGATGTTTCTAAGTATTGATTTGGGTTAGGTGGTGTTCTTGTTCTTGATAATTTTCAACATAATTGTTATTCCTATAGGTAACAATGATAATAATAATAATTATTGTTGTTGTTGTTGTTTCTATCTGAGGTAGCTTCATCATGTAGCCTAGGTTGCCCTTGAATTTATGATCTTTACTATCTTTCCAGGGCCTCCAGCTGCTGCAAACAAACTCCAAATACATACTCCACTGTACATCTGGATTTATGTGGGTACTAGGCAGTGGAACCCAGGTCATTAGGCTTTGCAGGCAAGCACTTTTACCACTGAGCAATCTCTCCAGCTCCAACTCACTGTCCTAACAGTGTAGGTTCAAAGGTAGGAAAAATGGGGACACCAATGCCTTTAACCTGTGGAATCTTTGCATCTGGAGAAAGTTAGATGGATGGCAGAGAAATGTACAGAAACACCCCTCCAACTAAGGTGTCTCCCAGGGAAACATAATCCTCAGGGAATCCTTATCAAAACCACAAGGCATACTAAGTTAGTGATCTCTAATACAGTAAGGGTGACCTGGTTCCCAGAAAAGATGCAAGAGTGAACAAAGAGTGGCAGAAAAAAGTGTATTAGCTGCATTTGTTTTTAATATTTTTGTTTTTGACATATGTATGAGTCTAGACACAAAAAGTATCCTTGACATGTGGTTATGTGTACCAAAATGCTGTATTAATACAAGTGATTAAAAGATACATGTTACTGACTATGAGGCCATTTAAATTAATAAGACACATTTCAGTTTTTAAAACCTGACCACATTCAACTTATTTCTGCTCTAAGTCTTTGTTCTTTGAAATTCCTGGGCTGGACATGCCCTCCACGGGACCCCAGCACACTCTCTGGATGGGTCCTGTACCTAGCATATGAGGCTCTGAGGAGCAGGAAACAGATGGAAAACAAGATATCAGGACCCTCATGAAATCATTATCAAGGACGGATGGCTGATTTAAATTAGAATGACCCTGATAGCCCTGTAATTAGTAAAAGTGAGAATTGTTAATTAAAATGGTATCATATTGACCCCTAATGTGGTCTCTATAAGCCACAGGGCTTTAATCAAAAACTGTTAGGTAGAATTTGCCACTTCAAAACAAACATCAGAGAAACAGCCTCTTAAGGATAGTGTCTAAAGGAGAGAAACTTCCCAAGAATAGTCTGTAAAGCTCATCTCATTGCTTTGGTTAATAAAGCAGTTGAGAGCTTCTGACAGACAACTTCACTCAGAGCTCATTGTCAAATCAGACTTACAGTGTGTTGATTCCAGCCTAGGAATTCACTCTGAAGTCTAGGCTTTCCTGGAACTGATGGCGATCCTCCATCAGTGTCCACTTCCAAGGGTTGGGATTGCAGAAGTGAGACACCACATCTGGTTAGTGTGTTGGCTCCTAAGGTGCATTGAAACATTTTTGCTGCCAATGATTATCATCTTGATTGTTCTACCTGTCCTTTTGAAATTCTTATCAAAATCCTAATCCTCAGTACCTAGAAGTGACTGGAACAGGAGGAAGACTCTTTACACAGATAACTAAAGTTATGTCACTCCACTGCAGTATGTTCTCATTTAGTATGTCCTTAGAAGAGAGCAGATCAGCATACAGAGAAAGCCCTTTGAAGACCTACGGCCTTTTATAAACTGGAGGGAGGCTTCAGTGGATACAACTCTACAGCTCTCTTAAACACTGGATTTCCAGCCTCCAGAACTGAAAGTAAGTTTGCAGTTTGGGTCACATGATCACTGGTAATAAGACATCACTTCTTCATGAGAAGTGATGGACTCTTGTGTACTAGACACTCGAGGAAGGGCTTAAGCACTTTTGGCCCAGTGGAGACTGAGCCAGTCTTCCGTGAGGAAACCAGATGCATGAGGTCACATACAAAGTTGTGGGTAGCAAAGATGCTTCTAGGAGGGAGGAAAAGGGGAGGTCATAGGAATGACAGCTTCACATTCCACATTAACGATACCTCCTTGGCAGGGTGGCAGGAGCTCAACTTATGCAGCTAGATTTAAATCTCAACATCTCTATGTCAGGTCATACACACTGTTCCTTTAAGAGGTCAACTATTGGTCCTACTGAGACAAAGTAGCCACACCAGGCTCACAGAAAGACTGCTACCAGCCTGGGCAGGACCAGATATTACCCTGATTTAGACTTATAACTTTGTAACCTATGCTAACACTAGTAACACGAATCACATTTAGTCTATAGCAAGACCTTGTCTCTAGTTAGAGACTCCTCCCACTCATGAAAATCGGAGTCTGCCACCATAGAGTAGCCTGTGCCAATAAAGAAATTCAATATAAGGGATGGAGAGATGGCTTAGCAATTAAGGCGTTTGCCTACGAAACCTAAGGACCCATGTTTGACTTTCCAGATCCCACGTTAACCAGACGAGTAAAGGTGAGGCAAGTGCAAGATCACACATGCCACCTCTCTCTGGCTCTTTCTCACAAAATAAATAAGTAAATAAAATATATTTTTGACAAAGATAGTACAGCCAGGTGTGGTGGCACATGCCTTTAATTCCAGCACTTGGGAGGCAGAGGTAGGAGGATTGCCATGAGTTCAAGGCCACCTTGAGGCTACATAGTGAATTCCAGGTCAGCCTGAGCTAGAGTGAGACCCTACCTCAAAAAAAAAAAAAAAAAAAAAAAGGGGCAAAAATCCCAAACAAACAAACAAACAAAGATAAGTACAGAACACAAAACTTTGGATTCATAAAGTCTGGGGAAATCCTCCTGAACCCCAAATCCTGCATCACTAGGAGACAGATATCTGGGCATTATGAGGGAGTTTCTTTTTAAAAAATAACTTTTTGACAAAGAGAAAGAGGGAGAGAGAGAAAGAGATAGATATAAAGAGATAGAGAGACGGGGGGGGGCGGGGAAGAATGGGCACACCAGAACCTCCAGCCACTGCAAAGGAACTCCAGATGCATGAGCCACCTTGTGCATTTGGCTAACATGGGTCCTGGGGAATCAAACCTGGGTCCTTTGTCTTTGCAGGCAAAAGACGTAACTGCTAAGCCATCCCTCCAGCCCATGATGAGGGAGTTCCTAAATAAGGTTTACTGATGTAGGAAGACAGAATCTAACTGTACAGGGCATTATTCCATGGGCAAAAAACCCTGGACTGAATGAAAAGGAGAAAGTGAAGTGAATGTCAGCATTCCTCACTTTCTGTGATGAATGTGACCAGCTGCCTCATGGACCTGCTCTTAATGTTACAGTTTTTCTGAGTCAGAATTGAGTTCATTGTCTCCCGTCAGTGAAGAATGATAAACAGGACAGCAAAAGGAGAAACAAGCAAACAGCTTTTTGGAAAGTAAAGTAACAGCTCCCTGCAAGAGAGAGGCAACCCATAAATGGGTTCCCAAACAGCACTCAGGGCTGGAGGTTTTTATATCTGAAGAACAAGTCTGATTAGTCACTGCCAATATGTAGATCAGGCACTGAATTAGACTAAGCCTGATTGGCTAATTTGAAGATGTATGGGAGTCATGACTGGTCAACAGATAAGGTAGGAGAGCACAGACTCAGTAAAAGCTCATCTGAGAAAAAGCGCACCCCGAATCCCAAGAAGTATGATGAAACAGAGAGGAAAAAAAATGTGCAGAGACTCGTGGTCACCTGACATCTCCCTTTTGGGCCTCAGCTCCCGAACCTCTTCAGTCATTTTTTTTGTGGGGGGCTTACCCCTGATTATTCAGAGTTCATTCTAAAACTTCTGTGTTCTTGGAGTTGACTATTGGTTTTTTTTCAGGACATGAAGATATTATATTCATTTGGACTTGTGACCCTGTCTGTCTGCCCACAGAATGGGGTGTGCATTGCTCCTAATTCTTATCACTATGCCTCCTCTGAAATGATGGACTGAATCCCTTAGAAATGTAAGCTAAACTAAACCCTTCCTTCCTTAACTTACTTTCATCAGGGTCATTTGTCATGGCAATGAGAACTATAGATAATATGCACCCCCTGTTATGTACTCCTCTACCTCCCATTAGTGACTCCTCTGATTTTTCTTTAACCCACTTGTTATAACAACCTTACATCCTCTGTTGCCAATGTTAAAATTAAGCTCTATGTGCCACTGGTGATTCTCAAAACTGCATGAATGAATCATAGTCAAAAAGCCTTTCTCTTAATGAAAAGGCTGACTAGGCAATTCATTCAATGACAGCTACACGAAGCTTCATATAATGAAGATACTCATTAAATTATACCCAAGCTTCTTTGGCTCAGTGATCTTTGAATGCTTGGCTTTTCTTTTTGATTGCTTTTCAGAAACTTTTGGTACTTTATTAAATGCATATTGAGTGTGATTTCTCCTGGACTACTTTTGATACTGCTTTCTAAGAAAAATTTTCAGTTTTTCCCAGCCATCAATAAAAACCCACTTTTTGAGAGTTCTTACCTTATCTATTCCATGTTTAATGCCAAAATCTCAGATTTATACAGAAAAAATTCTCATCAGTTTCCAGTTTGAGCATCCTTTTTTTACCCCCATGTTCTGTTGCAGGTTTTCTTTCTGTCATGTCCTTGTGGCAGGAACAATTAATTATTCGTGGAGATGACAAGGAGTGAACAAAGCAAAGATTTATTAAGAATAACAGAAAGCCCAGAATGTTGAGGCAGGCAAGCTTAGGGTTTGGGGCAGTGTCCAAAGAAGAGATAGACAGGGAAAAAGGAAAGGTTACGCTTCTGTACCCAGGAAAGCCAGCGAGTTATCAGTGCAAATATGCAAGCAGCTTTTATGGAAGGAGGACCTTCTTATCTCATGAAGGTATTGATTATCCCTCCCATTTCCTTATTATGGCTTCAGTTGAATCAGATTTCCCGAGAGGTGTTTCCCTGGCCAGGTGATTGACAGTCTCAGTTGGATTAATTCTTTTTATTTATTTATTTTTTTTTTTGAGGTAAGATCTCACTCTAGCTCAGGCTGACCTGGAATGACATGGAATTCACTATGTAGTCTCAGGGCAGCCTTGAACTCAAGGTGATCCTCCTACCTCTGCCTCCCAAATGATGGGATTCCACCACGCCAGGCGTCAGTTGGATTAATTCTTAAAGGAGAGCCATAGTACAGTTTTATAATCTTATAAACAAATTTTTAAAATATGTTATTTATTTATTTATTTGCAAGCAGAGAGAGATAGAGTGTGGAGAGACAGACAGAATGAATGGGCGTGCCAGGGCCTCTAGCTGTTGTAAGTGAACTCCAGACACATGTACCACTTTGGGCACCTGGTTTTCGATATGTGCTGGGTAATTGAACTCAGGTTACTAGGCTTTGCAAGCAAGTGCCTTAGCCACTGAACCATCTCTATAGCTTTCAACAAGTGTTTTGGGGTAGCTTAGAAAGTCATGTCTTTGAACAGGAGAAACTTTCTGTCATGGGCCTCAGCGAGGCTCTGATACTTTCATTCTTCTCCCTTTCACATGGTTATTTTAAGTCTTAAGAAGGGTCAAAGCTGATCATAAAGGAGGGGGTCCATCTTTAAAGGACTGTGTTGCAGTCAGCTTTTTGTAGCTTGGACAAGCATCCAACCAGGCACAGCTTATGGGAGGAAGGGGAGTTATTTAAGGCTTACAGAGTCCAGTGTGGAACACCATCAATGGCAGAATAAACTCTCGCCCGTTCATAGATCCAAGCAGAGAGACTTCAACAGTCAGCACCACAAAGCATGATCAGGCAGAGCTCAAACTGCCCTGCACACTCTTAGCAGGGCTCAGATCTGCCCACAAACACACCCTATGGCTAGACTGAGATCTACCTGCTGTGGGCTCAGAAAAAGACTGGGGTATGGAGAGATAGCTTAGCGGTTAAGTGCTTGCCTGTGAAACCTAAGGACCCCGGTTCGAGGCTCGATTCCCCAGTACCTACATAAGCCAGATGCACAAGGTGGTGCATTTGTCTGGAGTTTGTTTGCAGTGGCTGGAGGCTCTGATGCACCCATTCTCTCATCTCTCTCTCTCTTTCTCTCTCTGCCTATTTCTCTCTCTGTCTGTCACTTTCAAATAAATAAATAAAAACAAATAAACAAACATCTTTGCAAAAAAATAAAATGACTGAGTCTATGGGGTCATATATTTAAACTATTATATTCAAAGTACCACAGCCTGTAAGCCTTCTAAGGCATGTCTCTCTACCTAATAAAAATAATTATTCACAAATTTTGATTAGCCTTACAATTTTCAATTGTTTTTTTTTTTTTTTATGTGCTGTCTCTCAATTTTAACAACAAAAATGGTATCAGACTTTGATGGCCATCTGTCAAGACACCCAGATTCTTCTGTCCTTTGAATAAGGCATTGGACAGAGACATGTGGATAGCACCACAAGTACACGTCATTTATTAAGAAATAATATGGTTCCAAGGGAGGAAGTGGGCCAGAGCCAGGAGGAAGGTTAGAAGCCCAACGGTCCTGTGTTCAAAAAGACTGGGACTTGAACAGATCATTTGTATAGTGTGGTCTTTCTAGTACATTCTCTATCTGTTACATGTTATCCTTGGTTGTATGTGGGTGTGAAGTGAGGTTGGTGTATCTGTTACTTTGTCATTGCAAAGTACCCAACAAAAAACAGCTCAGGGAAAGGAAACGGTTTGTGTTGGCTTATAGATCCAGAGTAGAATCCATGGTGGTGAGGAATGGACAGTAGGACCAGGAAGCTGGTCTTACACCATCACACCCACACAGAGAAAGTAGAGAGAGAGAACAGCAATCAGAGCTGGCTATAACCTTTAAGGTCAGCACTCAGTGATATGCTTTTTAATTTAACATATTTTATTTTATTTTAGAGAGAGTGTGATGGACAGAAAATTGGTGTGCCAGGGCCTCTCAGTCACTGCAATCAAACTCAGTGTATACTGATGCCACCTAGAGAGCATATGCAGTCTTGTGCATGCCTCACCTTTGTGTGCCTGGCTTATGTGGAACCTGGAGAGTTGAACATGGGTCCTTGGGCTTAGCAGGCAAGCGCCTTAACTGCTAAGCCATTTCTCCAGCCCACCCAGTGATATATTTTACCCAATAAGGGTCCACCTCCTGAAGATTCCACAGTCTTCCCAGAGTCACCGTTTTGGGATTAAGAATTCACAACAGGAGTCTGTAAGAGACATTTTACATGCAAAGCACCTTATACCATCCTCTCTGCCAAATGTTTCAATCACAGGCTCATTTACAGCACTATGCAATTGAATCTCACTCTCTGCCCTATTTTTCCCATCTCAAACCCACACTGCAACCTGCTATGATATCATCTTAAAGCTCACACAGTCTGCTTTCTCCAAACTGAACTTGGTTCTATTCCAGTTCTCATTAGGTCATGGTCACTACTGTCTTCCACAGCTCATCTCCAGATGGATGACAGCAACTGAATTCCAGGTGCACATCCATTCTGAAGCCCAATGGGATTCTTCTCTAACCTCTGAATTTCATTCAAGCTACCAACCTATTAAGTTCTCCTCATTCCCTCTGCCTCCTCCTCTTTGTGAATCATGGATTTTTCTCTGACATTTTCATGACCACTCCTGCTTTTCATCTCATCTCCATGGTAATAAACTGAAATTGCCTCTGGAGTTCATTAAGAAGATCAATTGATCTCGTTGAGAAAACAGAAGCCTAGGACACACATTTTCTAGTTTTTGAAACACCTATAGAAATCTAAACAAGCTCAGAATACCCATTTAAAGTACAGTGTCCAACCCCTTCTTTTGCAAGGTCACTAAAGAAACCTGAGACTCAGAATGTCTTGCATTAGGATTTTCTCTGACTGGTTTTCATCACAACAAAAGATAAAGGGCCTGACATGACAGATCTGCAGTCTCTATCAATGCAGCCAAAAAGCACCATTGTTAACCCTGGCACTTCAATGTGTTCCGAACAGCAGAACTACTAGGAGTGTTTGCTTAAAGGACAGTCCTCCAGCTCAACTTACAAAGTGAAATTATCTGGGAGAAGCTGTGGACTCAGGCTTCTTACTGGAAGTGTGAGAATTGTTGTTCTGAGGAGCCAGGCAACCTGGGTACTCCTTGCCATGGCCTCAGAGCCCTCACAGAGCTTGGAGATCACAGCAGTGAGATTCAGTCTGGCTGAGAGAGGGGACTGGGATGGTAGAATGGCATCTACAGGGACCTGGGTGGGATTACAACTCAACTCCAATAGGCAGACAGGGAAACAAAACTGGGAAGGGTAAGTGGTTAGTAAAATGCTTTTTATGTTACTCACAACACTGAACAAGATGATTTATTGTTCCAGAACTTTTAAATCTCACATGGCCAAAGCACTTGTCCAAAGGAGGTCTTGCCCAAATCTCAGGGTATATAGAATTTATAGCATTACAGGCTTGTGTTTTAAATGCAAGTGATTAGTAATGTAATAATACTTTTGTTGATAGTCAGATATATAATATTACTAATTTGACTTGGTTTTCTTGCAAAAGGTGAAGTCTACAATGACAACCAATGGATTTAAGGGTCCTGGGTCCACGGTGACCTTAGAGGGCAGCTACTTAGTATTACTGGCTGTTACTTTGTGTTTTACAAACTTCAACCTCCCATTTTTCTGTTCTTGAATTTTCAGTTTCAACAAACTGTTTAATCACCTCACCCAAACGTTACCAGGCAAATGTACTGACAAGAAATAGCAAGATAACCTGGAATGTAACTGATACCATACAGTGAAAACAGGGTGATCTGTAGGTAACTTCCAATACCCATGCCATCAGGTAGCATGCCATTATTGCCTTGGGGAAAATAGCTTTGGGAAATGTAGTTGGGAAATCAACCTGGTGATTATACATTTGAGAATGAACTAGATTTTCTTTTTGGTTATTTATTTTCCTTGCTAAGGAGGATCAGGCTGCTTGCTGGCCCATTTGTATCTATGCAGGACAGTACATTCTAATGCTGGCTAGAATTACTTACCACTCTGTATGATGAACATATTTTAAATTTAGTGAAAGTCTGTTATTATGGACTAGATGTTTGCATGACAATTCATTCTCTCTGTGAACTCTGCTGTGTTCTGCTTCTCTAGAGAATCCCACCAGATATAATTTGTGTCCCTGTAGAAACATTTGTTGACACAAAATCCCCAATGTGATGGTACTAGGAGGGGAAGGTGACTAGTTGGTGAGGGCACAATAGGGTACAGGAGGTGATGAGGTGGTACCTCGCAGGTGGAATCAGTGAGATATAGGTAAGCTTGCTTCCTTTCTCTGTTTGCCAGCCTGCGGAGATGCCAAGGGAAGTTAACCATCTGGAAAGCAGTAAATAGCCATTCATCACATAATTCCTGTCTCAGTCTTACCATTACCAGAGTCTAGAACTGTGAGATACAAGTGTTTGTTGGCTAAGCCATCCATTGTATGGTATATGTGTTATAACAGCCTGAAGTAAGATACCTGTCAAAATGTTATCCAAATATGCTGTGAAATTATATATCACTTAGCAATGTGTGAGATTTCCTGTTAGTCCATGTCAGGTAGATTTTTATTTTAATCATCCTGGTAGGTGTATTATGATATGTCACTTTAATTAATTCGCATATACCCATAAGCTTAAATATCTTTTCACATGGTTATATGCCACCTGTACACTGGTGATATCTAATGTCTTGTTCACATTAATCTAGTGTGTTATGTTTAAATAAAGGGACTTTAGAGCCAGATATGGTGGCACATGCCTTTAATCCCAATACTAGGGAGGCAGAGGTAGGAGGATTGCCATGAGTTAGAGATTACCCTGAGACTATATATATTGGATTCCTGGTCAGCCTGGGCCAAAGCGAGACCTTACCTCAAAAATATAATAAAATGAGCTGGGCGTGGTGGTGCACGCCTTTAATCCCAGCACTCGGGAGGCAGAGGTAGGAGGATTGCCGTGAGTTCAAGGCCACACTGAGACTCCATAGTGAATTCCAGGTCAGCCTGGGCTAGAGTGAGACCCTACCTTGAAAAACCAAATAAATAGAATAAATAAATAAATAAATAAATAAATAAATAAATAAATAAAATAAAAGGAATTTAAAAAGCATTTTATTACATAAAGACCATATTTGAATATGACTGGTATTTGTCTCTGTACGTTATAGACTGTTCTGTGACTTTTGAATCTCTCATATTAGTATTACAAGATTTTAGTGCACTCGCTGATATTAATGTTTACTTTTGTGTGTGTGCATGGTGTGTGTAGGTCAGTGTACATGCATGGAGCAGAGTGCACTACAGCACATGTGGAGATCAGAGGACAAGCTTGGGGTGTAGGATAACCATCCACCTTGATTGAGAAAGGGCTTCTTTTGTTTTGCTACTGTGAATGCCAGGTAACTGGCTTGCACACTCTGGAATCCCCCTGACTCACCTCCCATTGCCAAGGGCATGTGGGCATTACAAGTACATGTACTACTTGCATCTAGCTTCACATGGGTTCTGGGGAGCTAAACCCCAGTCCTCAGGATTGTGCAGCAAGCGCATTGAACCACTGAGTCATTTCCAGATGCCCAAGGTGGTTTTTTTTTTTTTCCATGTCAACAATCATTACTTCTGCAAATCAAGATAGTTCCCCTCCTTCCTTTTCAATCCAACTAGCTATTATCTATCAATTATCTATCTATCAGTACTTTCTGTCTTATCTATCTATATTTGTATGTATCTAACCTAATCTGCCATTATCAATCAACAGTCTAACTATCTAAACTGTCATCTATCCACCTGACTGTCTTTCTGTCTTATTTTGTTTGATCTGGTCCAGGAGTCAATGAGAATGATAATCGACCATCAATCTGTCTGTCAGCTATCCACCTGACTGTCTTTCTGTCTTACTTTGATTGAACTGACGTAACATATCTGGTCCAGTAGTCAATGGGAACAATCATCAATGTATATAGAATGAACAGCCTTTACTTGCTCTTGATCTGAATTATTTTATTTTTCAGTTTTAAAATTTCAATTGGATTTTTCGTTATAATTATTATTTCTGTGATGAGGCTTCCTATTCTCCACTTGTTTTCAGAGGGTTCATTGTTGCTGGTTGTAGTGTGGCATGTATTCTCACCATCTTTATTGCAACTGGAATTTCCTTTATCTTTCCACAGCCGCTAAATTTTTTAAGTACTTGTACTGAGATGTCATTTGTATGCCATAAAATTTATCTATTTAAAATATCTCATTCAATGATCGGCGTATATTTCAAACTTGTGTAACCAGCTGGGTTTGGTGGCACATGCCTTTAATACCTCAGCACTCAAGAGACTAACAAGGTAAGAGAATTGCTGTGAGTTCAAGGCCAGCTAGGACAAGTCCCAGGTCAGCCTAGGCTAGAGTGAGACCCTACCTTGAAACCAAACAAACAAAAAAAGTTGTGTAACCATGACTGTAATCAATTTTAGGATATTTTCACATAGCTCCCCCAAGAAATTTTACACCAACTAGATGTAATTTTTCATTTTTCTATAAATCTGTAACCCCAGCCCTAGACAAAAACTCAGCAAGTTCCTGGGTTTGTAGATTGACCTATTGTGGACTTTGACCTTACCTTGAATCGCATAATATGGTCTTTTGCAGGTGGATTCTTTCAGTTATATAATGTGCTCGAGGGTTATGCATGTGGTGCTGAATAATAGTCCATTGTGTGGATAAATCACCTGCTATTTACTCAACATTTGATGATAATTTGGAGGTTTTGTGCTTATAATATTATGAGTAATGCTAATATATTAGTGTTGTTTGAATGTGTTCTACAAGTGAGTTTATGGGTCAGGTGGCAATTTTATGTTAACATTTGGTGAAACTTGAAAAGCCGGTGTAATATTTTCAATCTCCCATTGAAACACGTACTGGTTTCTCCATCATCTTGCCCATATTTGTTATTATCAGTTAATGGTCAGTACCTCAGTGGACATGAAGTCACTGCACGTCATTCTTGTTTCTAGCCTCACCTAGCAGTGCCAGTTTCCCGTTGTACCTTTGTAGTGACTCTGAAGTGAAAACGTGGCAATCTTTCAACACTGCTCTTTTTACTCTTCTCCCTGCCCTCCACCACTCGATTCCTTTTTCCTTCCCTTTTTCTTTTCTTTCCTTTTTTTTTTGTCTTTTCTGATTTAATTGAATTTACATATGAAGTTTGCAATTTTGTCACAAAAAAAAGCTGGAGTTTTGATAGAGGTTATGATGAATTCATAGACTGATTTGAGGAATATTGTCACCTTAGTATAGGTCTTCTGATTCATGAATGTCAGATATCTTTCAACGTAATTGGCTCCTCTTTACTTTCTTTAAGCAACGTATTTTAGTTTTCAGATTATAAAATTTGTAGCTTTTAGATGAGGTTTATCCCAAGTACTGTAGATAGAATGTTTCTCAATTCAATTTGTTTTTGTTGGTTGTTTTGTGAAGCAGGTTCTCACTCTAGCCCAGGTTGATGAGGAACTCACTCTGTAACCCAGTCTGGCCTTGAACTCATGATTAACTCATGGTTATTCACCTACCTCAGGTTCCCTAGTGCTAAGCTTAAAGGTGTGAACCACCACACTGTGCTTAATCACACTTTTACATTATCCATTCATTCATTGGATTTTTTTTTTTTTCATTCCAAGACTAAGGAGACTCAGTGGGCAAATAACTTGCTATGCAAATATAATGATTGAGTTTGGTGTTCCACGATTTATGTAAAGCCAGACCTGATAGCAAGTATCTGTAATCCCAGTGTCCTAGGTGGTGGAATTGTGAGGTAGTAAGAGACAGTAGACTCTCAGAAACTCTCAGGCCAGCCAGCCAGGGGAATGCAGTGGTAAACAGCTAACGATCCGTCTCAAGCAAGGGGGAAGGCAAGTACTGACATTGAAGGTGATGTTCTCACCTCCATACGTGCTACGGCATGCACAAACCCCCATCCACACACAAAGCCAATAATATAAAAAAGGCCTTTCACTCCCTCAAGTTCTATTTATGCATTTTTAAATATTCACCTAGTTGTTCACACTTTAAACACCTCTTCCTAACACCAAAAATGATTTTATATCACAAACCTAAAAGTGAAACAAGAGCTATTAAGCTCAGAGAAGGTAACATAAGAAGTACAGATGGATGACCTTGGATTTGGTAATCATTCTCATACAATGCCAAAGACACAATTGTTAACAGAAACAAATGACAAGATGGACTTCATTAAAATAAAGGTTTTGGGCTGGAGAGATGGCTCAGTGGTCGAGCTGCTTGCCTGTGAACTAAGCTGCAGCCCCATTCCTTCCACACCGTGATCGACTAAATCCGCCAGCAATAAACGGAGCATTTGCTTCAGGAAAATAAATGTTTCCTCCCTTAAGTTGGTTCTGCCACATGGATGCACATATAACTAATAATATGCCCTATTTCCAAGGTCATCATTTTTTATCAATCCATGTCAAGGTCAATGATCTAAACCTCTACGTTGGTTAAGTTCAAGAAAGGTGACTTTGTAAATCCTGGCACTGTGGACTCCAGGCATTACCAAAACTGTGGGCCCCACTACTCCACGCTTCTTGGCTACTTTCATTTCTACTTTCTTCTCATTTTATACTTATTTATATTTTCTAAAGGTTCACCCAAGCATCATAAAGTAGTTAACAGTTTTTATAGCAACCTTCCTTTCTTTTAAACATTTATCCTGCAGTGTGACTTGAAGCAGAATCCAATTAATGCCTCTTTCATTTCTATTGGCATTGGAAGGCTCAGGATTTGACCTGGTTCTTTGGTGAGTTTACTCCCTCTGTGCCTTCCAAACTTCATCTTTGAAAAGTGAAGCGGTTAGACTAAACGTTCCCGGCAGAACTTTCCAGCTAGACAAGTTAGTGATTCATGGATGCAGCAATTTCTACATACGCAGGGTCTTCCTTTATGGTAATTCATATTCAAGGAAGCGTTTTCACATCTTCCCACACCACGTGACCACTGTGGGACAGCCCGCAGGCATCTCTACCCTTTGGAATAAGTGCAAGGATGAGAGGGATCTATGCAGACGTATAAGCCTTCAAAGGCTCCTTGGTTTTCTCCTCAGAAAGCAGAAGCTCTTATGTTGGACTTTGTAGCCTTGATTGATGACTATTTTAATAGTACTTACAACATGACAAAGGCAAAACAGAACCCAGAGCGGGGAAACAACCATGTTATGTCCTTGAATATATTACATAATGACTCACTTTTATTTTCAAGGCAACTCTTTTTTTTTTTGTTTTTTTTTTTTTCCCCAAGACATAGTTGAGAGTTCTTTAAAAGAGTTGCTTTGTTGGACATAGGAATTCTAAAATTCTGAGTTATATTTCCAACAGTGTCAACATTTTCAAAGTCCTTTACAAACAAGTCATAAACCAGCAGCCGCAAGTGCTGAAAAGGAAAAATCCTCCCGGAGCAGACGTTGTCCTGTTTACTGCTGAGAACCCATGAATCACAAAGAAGAGTCGGAACTCAAGAGCGTTTCTCTTCGGCTGCTTGAAGTTGCCCGTGCAAACTGTGGCCTTGAAGTAATGACATGCACCGATGCGGCACAAAAATACATTATTCAGTGGCTTGCTACCTAATGTGGTTTAGATTGTTTTTCATTCCATTATCTTCGGCTACTGGGCACTGAAGTCGAGGCAGATTTATGAGTATTTCATAATTAACAAGAGTTCCTCTCTGACATAGAAAGTAGCCCAATTGGGGGGGGGGGAAGGGGAGGGTCTTTCTGTTCTCTGTCCCTATGTACTTTCTCCTTTGACGCTTTCCCACCAGTCTATGATTCCATTAACTTTAAAAGCAAATTAGGATCTAGTCTCTAACTGTTCTCACTTCACCCAAATCAAAAGGCGCTTAATTAGTTTGCTTCTACGATATATTTACTGCAATCACAGGGTCTAATAAAAAGTAATATAAAATGGCTGTCTAAGACTGTGTGAAGCACCAAACAAAACAAGGGGCTGGAGAGATGGCTCAGCTGTTAAAGCACTTGTCTGCAAAGCCCAAGGACCCAGGTTCCGTTCCCCAGGACCCACATAAGCCAGGTGCATAAAGTGGTACATGCATCTGGAGTTTGCTTGCAGTGGCTGGAGGCCCTGGCATACCCATTCCCTCTCTCTTTCTTTCTCCCTCTCTCTTGAGTAAATTTACTAACTAAATAATTTTTTTTTAAAGAAAAACACAGAACAAATTATTTGGTCAAGGCAGAAAGAACATTCTGGGTAAGCCTATGGCTTCAACATGTGTAAGATTGTCACCTGCGTATAAATACTTAAAAGGTCTATATTGCCATGCTTAGGAGTCATGAACAGTTTGACAGAAATAGGACTTTCATATTTCACTTTTCCTCGGTGTCTTTAACAATGCTTGTTTATCCCTCCCAACTGTGAGAGGCTCAGTGAGAAAAGGTACTGAGCACGTCCAGTCCTCTGGAGCCCTTGATGCAGCTGGCAAGGATAGATACCTCCTCACTGGGCAACTCCAGAGCTCACGAGGCCTTCAAACTGTGCAAACAAGACCTGGAGACTTCTGACTTTCTTAATGCTTGAGTGCTCTGGTACTTTCCTATGTGGTCCCTGCACATGGCTTAAACTCCATCCCTCTCCTCATAGATTTGGAAAGCATGCTGTGTGTTCACAAGGTGGTTTAGTGAAGACAGAAACCAAGGAAAGAAAGTAGAGTTGCCCTTCCTTGTCTCCAAGGAATTGACTCTGGGACATCTTCCCCTTGGGGATCAAAAGCTATGAAAGTTCAAGTCCTTTATATAAAATGACATTACATTTACATATAACCCATGTACATCATTTAACTCATCTCTATGTTACTTACATCTAGTACAATGTAAATCTGTGCAAATGGTTGCTGTATGGCAACATTTATGAAGTGATGACAAGAAAAAAAGTGCATATTCAGTATGGATGCAAATTGTTTTTAAATATATATATTTTTTCTATCTACAATTGATTAAACTAGACTTTTTTATTTATGAGAGAGAAAGGGAGAGAATTGGTGCACCAGGGCCTGCAGCCACTGCAACAGAACTCCAGACGCGTGCGCCCCCTTGTGCACATGTGTGATTTTGTACTCACGCATCACCTTGTGTGCCTAGCTTCCATGGGATCTGGGGAGTTGAACACGGGTCCTTAGGCTTCACGGGCAAGCATGTTAACAACTAAAGCCTGCTCTCCAGCTCTAAACTGGACTTTTGATTAGATTGCAGTAATAGGATGTAATATAGTAAAATATAAATAAAATTGATTACCTGGACTTTTGGAAGTGGCCGTGGTGAACTGCATTGAGCGCTGCTGAGAGAACAGAGATGAACCCTCAGGATTTGAAAACTGGCAGTTAGTGGGAGCCTTTTGGCAGAGTGGAGAGAAGAGATGCTTCACTGGGAGGAGCTGGGAGAGACGAGGCACTGGAGTCAGAGTAAGGGCAACTTCGATGGTGCTGCTGTGCAGAACAGGAAATACTGGTGTGCGTATGGTTCCTGAGGTCAAGAAAGCATCTTTCAGAAAGGAGAGGACAAGAGGAGGACAGGGTCTCCACCCTGCTGGAGAAGCTGGAATCAGGGCATGCGTGTTCTGTCATGGAAGTGGAGTGGGTAAGGCTGAGGGGTAGAAAAGGGGAGCCAGTGCTTGTCATATCTATTTTCACAAGGAATAAAGGGAAGTAAAAGCCTTCCCTTCACCTGCACTGTTTCTAAGTCCCAGCATTTCATGTATTCAGAAAAAGCATCAGCCTCTGCTTTAGATATATGCAGTGGGATAATACAAGTAAATAACATGGTTCCTGGAACTGAAAGGAATCTTTTGATGTGTAAGTCATTGGGAACACAAAATTTATTAATCTGAGTTTAAAGTAGTGACATATTGGGGGGGTGTTTAATCTTTTAGGCAAGTTAATTTTACTAACAACAGAGAAAACTTCAAGAGGGTCAGACAAAACTATTCTAGAAACTGGGGTGTATGCAAAAGTGACTAAGAGAAAAGTGAGCTCTGAATATACCCAACTCCGGAACTAGTAGCCTCTTTTAAGGCTGTCATATTCAAATCAATATTTTTTAAAATATTGATACTTGTGAAATACATCTAGAAGAAGCCTGTAGCTTCACTAATTCTAATTTTAATATTTTATTAAATAAGACAGATTCTTGAGCTGAGGAGATGGCTCAGCAGTTAAAGGTGCTTGCTTGCAAAGCCTGCCAAACAGGCTTAGATTTAATAGTGCACACATAAAACCAGATGCACAAAGTGGCACATGTATCTGTAGTTTGCTTACAGTGGCAAGAGGCTCTGGTGCATGCGTACTTTCAGTGTCTCTCTTTCTTTTTCTCTTGCAAATAGGTAAATAAAAATATTTTTAAAAAGAAGGCAGATTATGAGAATCTTGAAATATAATAAATCTGTTATAATCAGAGTAGATTAAATAATGAATTAAGTAGAAAAGGGAGTAAATAAGCAAACTACAAAATAAATAAATAAATAAATAAACCAGGCATAGTGGTGCACGCCTTTAATCTCAGCGCTTGGGAGGCTGAGGTAGGAGGATCACTGTGAGTTTGCGGCCACCTTGAGACTACAGAGTGAATCCCAAGTCAGCCTGGGCTAGAGTGAGATCCTACCTCGAAAAACCAAAATAAATTAATTAATTAAAAAATATTATCACAAACTAACAGAAGAGGAAGGATTATTAAATGTAAAATATAAGAAACTGTTTTTCTTAAAATTTATATTTTTATTTGCCAATATATCATAAATAATTTAAGATGAATTAAAGACAAGTATAAGAAAATTATAACATGTGAGCTTTTTTATGGGGTTTGTTCATTATTGATATGGAATTGGCTGCCTAATCTTTTGGTTTTATACCTTTTAAAGGTATGACCTCGAAGGTTGGCTCCCTATTTTTAAAGCTAAGAAAGAGAGTAAGTGTTTTGAAATATAGATGATAGAGTTCCCATAAAAATACAAACAGAATTAAAAAACAAACTGAACCAGGAAAAATTGTAAAAAGATGCCCATGATATGTCCATCTTCACTAGTGAAAAAAATTTATATGCACACATATTAAAGTGGGGAGAATGTGTGCCAAAATGTTAACATCCTTACCCATCATGAGGAGATAATAAATATGTACTATTTCATATTTTGATGCATGTGTTCTAAATCTTCAAAGTAAGTAGATAATTTTTCTATAAAGTAAGTTCAGGGAATATTCTCATTTTAAGTAGGGGAATGTGTTTAAAGCCCCATCAAGTATATGACCTCGCATGAAGATGTCTCTTGGCAGCGCTAAATGTGCTTTATTATAAAAAAAGAACGTGTGGCTGGGGAGATGGATCAGTGGCTAAAGGCACTTGCTTCCCAAGTCTGCCAAACTGAATTCAGCTTGATAGCACCTAGAAAAAGCCAGCTGCAAAATGGTGTCCTTCCAACGTGGCTGTGACACTGGGTGGCTGAGCTAGAAGAAGCCAAGGATTACGGGCAGCTAGACTGGCATTCAACCTGTAGCAGAAAGAGACTCTGTCTCGAAGAAGGTGGGAAAAGAGCACGGGCATTTTGAAGATGTCCTCTGACTTCCACATTTAAGCCACGGCACAAGTATGTCCCCCCACACACATACAAACACACATGGAAATAGGTAAAAATAGAGTTGTTATTATTTATAGAAAGATGAAAATGTGCTTTAGCCAGAAAGTGCACATGGATATAAAAATTTCACTTATAGGGCTGGAGAGATGGCTTAGCGGTTAAGTGCTTGCCTGTGAAGCCTAACGACCCTGGTTCGAGGCTCGATTCCCCAGAACTCATGTTAGCCAGATGCACAAGGGGGCGCACACATCTGGAGTTCATTTGCAGTGGCTGGAGGCCCTGGCACACCCAGTCTCTCCCCTTCTCTCTCTCTCTCTGCCTCTTTCTCTCTCTGTCTGTTGCTCTTAAATAAATAAATAAACAAATAAATAAATAAATACATAAATAAATAAAATAAAACAAAAAATTTTAAAAATTCATTTATATACTTCTACCATTTTAAGACACACATATTTATTTCAAAATCCAATTTGAAACTTTAAACATTGAAAGCAAATTTACAAGCCATCCTTATGTAAAAGAAAAGAACTGCCCAACTTCCTAGTAGATCTACAAGCATTACATGTGAAGATCCAACTCAGTCCAATGATTTATGCACAATTATGAAAATTGCATTAGATCTATAGGTTCTGATAAAATACAATGCTTGTGATAAACTAAGTATGTGAACCAAATGTTTAAGAATAACTTTTAATTGTTTAAGTATAATTCCTTCATATTCTAGGTTGCTTAGCTTCAATTTCATAAGTAGAATCTGGTCAAGTTGGTGGCAAAATACATGCCCAGAATACAAATATGTAATTTATTTTGTATATAATTAATTTATGACAACTCTGCTTTGAAAAACTTGCAATAAGCCTAATTTCTATTTCACATATATCTCAAGAGCTCATTTCTATTACAAATGGTTTCACAAACACAACTTTATACTTAATTTAATTTTCATTACTATTTTCTGAAACAGTTTGTCCCCTGAAATATTAAAGAAGAAAAATGTTATAGTACATATATAACTTATTACCACAGCAGGATCTGCTAGTTTATTTTTATAAGATATTTATTTTCTGATACTTTTAGAAGTTCAAATGACATTTATTAATGATATATTTTATATATCATAAAATACTGACTTTATTTTTTAAATTCTGGTTGTGCCTGAATTTATTACATGTGTCAAATATTTTCCCAAGTATTGACCTTGGGTCTGATAGCTAAGAATCAAGCACAAGTCTTTTTAATGTAGAACTGAATCATTTTGTGAGACTCCTATAAAGAAATAGCACAATGGATTGTGATATTATTAAGACTGTTTGACAACTGAACTCAAGGAGGGTTTCATTTAGCATTAAGTTCCTTTTTATGTCTCTAATAACAACCTATTTCTTTGTGAACACCCAGAAAGTTCTTTGTTTAATATTTTATTTGCAAGCAGGAAGAGATAGAGATGGGGGCTGGGGGAGAAAGTGGAAGAATGGCTCTACCAGCTGCTGCAAATGAACTCCAAACGCATATGCCACTCTGTGCATCTGGCTTTATGGGTTCTGGGTTCCGGGGATTCAAATACGGGTAGTTAGGTTTTACAGCCCCTTAACCACTGGGCCATCTCTCCAGCCTCCCCCACACCCCCCGGAATGTTCTTTAGTTCAGTATAACTCTTCACAGTGACTTCATGGACATGAAGTGTTTATCTCTTTTGCCAGCATCTCTAGAGACTTAAAGAAATTTGGCCCTGGGTTACAGACTGAGTTTCATGTCTTCCTAGAGTGAGACCCTGCCTCAACATTAAACAACAACCCCAAAAAACCTCATTTTATCTCAAGTACCTAAATAGTTTTTGGTCAAATACCAATTAGCATATTAATCTAATGTAGTGAAAACAACATAGTATTGTGGTAAATGTAGGGCTAGCAATCCTATGGCTATAAGTCATTTGCAATTGCTCTGAGCCATAGTTTCCCTATCTTTAAAGGAAGAAAAATGTTCATTTCAAAGCCTAAAGTGAACGAGGCTTAAAAAAGATAAAGTTCTCTGAAGTGCTTTGTACTAGGAAATACTAATACTGTTATTATTTCAGGACTTCATGTTTCCTCCTCTTCCCTCCCATTCCCTCGAGTCTCTGAGGGGTTCCCCATCTATAATTGAATCTGCTATTTTGTCTTTGTTAATATTCTAAGTTTATGCGAAAGCCTCCGTGCAACCATGCTTGGGAGCGCACACGTCAGCACCTCAGTCTTTTCTGGTTTATCTATAGGGGACAGGCGCAGTTGTAGTCAGAGGAGCGTTCAGTGTGACACATGAAACTTGGGACAATGAAATGACAGAGATAAATTAGAAAAGTGTTACAAAGAGGTAGTAAGAAGGAGACCAAGTCTCATTTTATTACGCAGTTCTTTGCGGACGCTGGTATCACTGTGTCACAATTCTGTGAAGGCAGAGTTGCCGAATGTTTCAAAACTAAAATAATCCAGCCGAGGGACCAAGGGAACCACATAATTTAAGCAGGGTCTTTTAGAGTCCTGATAAGTGTTTGTGAATTCTACCCTGTGTGAATTTCTAAATAACTAGAATAATGTTGTGCTTTATGTATTTAAGGAAAGCATTTTCTTTGCCAAGAATGTGCTGAAATTATGCCAACTCTAACACAAACTCATTAGGCCAAGGAATGCTTTGTGGATATATATGAATATTGACAAGCGCAATGGCACAGACTTGCAATCTCAGCACCGGGAGGCTGAGGCAGGAAGAACAGGAATTGAAGGCCAGCCTGGGCTGCATGGTAAGACCCTATCTCAAACTAACCAACCTAGAAGCAAATCTAGGATTGATTACCTTCCTACCAGTCACTCCAAAACTACTGACTCAGCACCTACCATGGGCCAGAGTTCAAGGTCAAAACCACAGGACAGCTCACAAAGGAGCCGTCCTCTCTGCCAGCCCACGCAGATCTCTATTCCCACCATCCAACCTACATTAAATGGTGTGTTAGATGATAAGTTCTGGGAGCCAAATAAGTTGAGAAGATGGGGCTGTGGAAATAGCTCAGTAGGGAAAGTGCTTGCTGTGCAAGCATACTGACTTGAGTTTGGATCGCAGAACCCACAGAGCCGGGTGCAGGTCCAGCCCTCCGCTGGTGAGATGGGAGGCCCAGGCTGGGGAATACTGAAGGCCAGCTAGCCTACCATATGCAACGGTGATCGCCACACTTGCCCTGTGGACCTGTGCTCACACTTGAACACACATGCACATGTACAAGACACCAATCCTTGTTTTTTTTTTTTTTTTTTAAGTTGAGAAGGAAGCAAAGTGTGTGGATATGAGGCTCGTTTATTTGCTTGTTTGTTCAAGAAGGGCATTAAGGCGATCAAGGACATCACATGGCAGAAAAAGAGTTCAAGGAGGAAGTGAGGAGGCAGGCCGGCTCTGTGGACAACGGTGGGAAGAAGATCCAGAAACTGGAGCTGCGGGGATAATGGTACCGAGGGTGACGTGCCTGTCACCTCTGAGTAGGAGTAGAAAGGCCTGAAGTGCAGAGAGAAAGCTGGAGGTTGTTGATCTGTGGCAGGGGAGGCTCTAAAGACGTTGCCAACACTGGCTTCTGTGCTAAGGCAAAAGGGGAGAAAACATGGCGGGAATCAAGCAGAGACAAGACCTGTAAGCATCTCACGCTCCCAATGCTGCACACGCGTGAACACGAGAGTGGGAAACGTGGCTGTTCTGGCTGCAGGAGGGAGGGTGGATCAGGGCTGCGACTTTCAGCTTGCCACGAGGCTTGAAAACTGCTAGGTAAGGCCTGGCTGTCATGATCATCCAAAGGGATGGATTAGAGTGAAGGTGGTGGACATATCATTCAAAAACATCTATGTTTACAAGGTGAGAGAAGAAGGAAGAGTGAGCAAAGACAAACCTAGTTTCAGAGTTACAGGAGAGCTGGGCCTCTGCCAGCCTTCCATAGCAGGGAGAAGGACCGGGCTGCCTGCTGTCAGCACTGAGGTCCAGAGTTGGGCTGGATGTCCTAAAATGATGGTAATGCCAGCAAAGAAACCAAAGGCTTGTACTTCGAAAACGTTGTTTATTCTCAGGTAGCACAACCATCCATGTAAAGTCCTAGGAATCCTATCAAAGAACAGCTTCTTAGTCTGGAGAGATGGCTTAGCAGATAAGGCACCTGTCTGCAAAGCCTAACAACCTGAGTTCGATTCCCTAGCACCCACGAAAAGCCGGATGCAGTAGTGAAGACATTTGGATTCATTTGCAGTGGCTGGAGACCCTGGCATGCCCACTCTCTCTCTCTCATACACAAACACCTCTCTCTCTCTGCTTGCAAATAAATAAATGAATAAAATATTTAAAAATCTTCTTGAATTAATGAGTGCATTTAGGAAATTCACAGAATACCAAGTCAATATTTAAAAAAAAAACACCATATTTTTCTTTTTTTCTGAGTGGAAAAAAAAAAAAACACTCAAGATTTATTTGCAAACTGACAGCATCAGCAGGTAAAGCTAGGGGTTTCTCCATAGGTCACACATTCATTCATGAGGTGTGCGCAATTATATTATTTATAATGTCAAATCATTATTACAAATGGAAATGAAACATTTCTAATAGTAGCACTAATATGGAACACTTAGAAATAAATTTGTAAAAATTTGTAAGACCTGTACATTGAAAACTGCAAAGATCTTTGCAATGAAAATCTAAGAATAACCTAATAAATGGGGAGATCTATGTTGACAAAGAACATGTACCCATGGCTGCAGAGATGGCTTAGTGGTTAAGGTGCTTGCCTGAAAAGCCAAAGGACCCAGGTTGAATTTCTCAGTACCCACGTAAGCCAGATGCACAAGGTGGTACCTGCATCTGGAGTTTGTTTGCAATGGCTGGAGGCCCTGGAGCACCCATTCTCTCTCTCTCTCTCTCTCTCTCTCTCTCTCTCTCTCTCTTTTCTCTCTTCCTCTCCCTCCTTCTCTCTCTCTCTTCAGTAAGTAAATAAAAATAACATGTACCCAAATATTACAAAGAGCTTTTACAATCCCATAATGAAAGAACTTGATAAAACAAAGAGAGCAAAACATTGACACATCACTCAAAAGATTGAAGCACAGGAAAATACAGTTAATTCCATAGCAGTTACCTTCTTGTTGCTGGGACAAAACACCCAAGCAGAAGCAACTTATAGGAGAGAAAGGTCTATTGTGACTTACTGTCTCATGGGGAAATTTCATCACGGTATGGCAGAGCAGAGGCTGGGTGGCTGGAGATCCAAGTTACAAACTTCAATAAGATACCTGAGTCGGGGGAGGGCACATATATTCAAACTACCAGTGGAGGAATTCTTTTTGTCACAGCTACTTTCATTTTTCTGTCAGGAAACTGTTGCAGTACAAAAGTGGCCTTCTCTGTTCTATTTCTACCACAGTAGATTTGCCCGTGGTCTGATCTTCACAGAAAATACCATCCTCATGAAAATTAACATTCTCCTACCACTTTCATCTTTCGAGGGCTTAAAAAAAGAACCTGTCGAGTTCAAAGGGAGAATCACAAACTTTCATGTTATGTAATGAGAGTGTGTTCCCAGGGCTGGGTTTGACTTGGCCCTGTAGCTACAGAATCTCTCTTGTGTTTCCTGATGGATATACCATATGTTTTTTAAGAACAACAAAGATTCAGTAAAGAAAGACCTGTTGGGTTGGGGGTAAACTCAGAGGTTGAGCATGCCCAGCATGCACCCGGGGTTCAATCCCCAGCACTTCAGAACATGATTTTTTAAAAAGGGAAACATTTTTGAAAGGGTTGGAAAAGGTTTTAAAGCCATGTCGCTGTCTACATAATTCTCAGCTGCAGATAGAGGACTTCTGGGCTGCAACCATAGCTTGGTCCAGTCTCTGAACAACTCCCCTTTACTCTGAAGGGTAAGTCAGAAGCATAACAGCTTTCACCCCTTACCCCTCCTGTGCCAAGCCCATACCACAGCTGCCGCCACGCTGACAAGTTCCTCTCCTTCTCCCTCTCCATCTGTGCCATCTATTCTGAACAGGAGGGCTGAGTCCTCAAGCCTGGCTTGGCATGCTTTCTGGCATAGTTGTAACTGCTGCATGCTGTCCCATGCTGTGCACCTGCCATGGTTTGATTTGTCCATCCTCCCAGGAGTGAATGGCAAGGCCTGCCAAGGACCTATCCTTGTAAGTAACATGACAGTAAACTTTCAAAATATTTTTGGGGGGTGGAAGATGTATATGTGGAGTAGAATTTCCACTAACCTTGACATCACATCCTAGTGATGAGTGAAGTCTTCTCTACTCAAACCGATATACCTATATACCTAACTCCAATATATAATAGAGATATTACACTTGGCATGTTCCACTTGTCAAAGTGATATCTGACATCTTCCAGTCATTTCATGGAGTCACTAATGTCTCCAGTCAGACCATCCATCACTGCATCCAAGGGCAGGTCCAAGTACTTTGCACGGTACTTGCTGGCCACCCACAGTTCTTCATCCATTCACCATTAGCCCTTCATTCTTGCAACCAACCAATCACTTACCTAATGTGTAACGTTTAGGAATTCAGGTGTCTTCGATTCCCACTGTATTACAGGTACTAAAGAGCACCTCATTCCTTCTATCAAGACAGCTGTCCACAGCTGGGTGTGGTGGTGCACACCTTTGATCCCAGAACGCAGGAGACAGAGGTTAGGAGGATCGTTCTGAGTCTGAGGCCACCTTGAGACTACATAGTGAATTCCTGGACAGCCTTGGCTAGAGTGAGACCCTCCTTCAAAAAAAAAAAAAAAGGAGAGAGAGAGAGAGAGAGAGAGCGCTGTTTACAGTGTCTGGCATTAGGGACATGCAGAACATGGCTGTTGATTCCAACAAGTAGGAAACAGGATACCAGATCCAGTTCAGAAGGGAAGCTGACAACTTTTCTCCATGATGGAATTAGATGAGCAGTTTAACTAATAATGAGGCCTTCATGCTTATTTATCCTTCAGGTAATCATGACCTTTGTATTCAAAACCAAAGAGATACTTTAAGGACAGAATTGCAGTATAGCTCTTTAGTCATTACTAGGCAATCAGTGAATTGTGTGGGGAAGAACTGTACTGAGACAACAAGGGAATACTGGCTTACTTAGCAATCACCCAAGGGTGGTCTTCTGCCAAGAAGGGGGCTCAGAAAGAAAAGGGTTAGCTATGGGAGGGGGCATCAACCTTGTGAATCACAGCCAAGGAGGTGTGTGGCAGAAGGAATTAGAGCCCTATCCCACCAGAAAGTAAGGTTGGAGCAGAGGCTGCTGGGTCTCAAAGTTCATAAGGCACCATGGCTTTCAATATAGTATCCTATGAATTTTTACTGATATAAAAGTGTCAACTTGGGGAGTGGGGTGGCTCAGTTGTTAAAGACACTTGCTTGCAAAGTCTGCTGGTACAGGTTTGATTCCCCAATACCCACATGAAGCCAGACACACAAAATGACACATGTGTCTAAAGCTCCTTTGCAGTAGCAAGAGACTGATGCACCTGTACTTTGTGTCTCTCTCAAATTATATTACATATAAGTATACACACACATGTGCAAATAAATAAGAAATTAAATGTACATTTGTATTTTGTCTACAGAAAACTTGCCATACTTTGTTTTTGCCTTAATTTCATTGTATTGAAATACCTACATGACCAAATAAATGAGTAAATAAATAAATTCTGCATTTAATAGATTCAGGAAAATTGGTATTTTTCTAAAACAAGTTATGTTAAGATAGTTTGCTTGAAGATTTGTCTATATTATGCAAGGCCCACTTTTTAAACAAAAAATTAGAGAATTCCTTTGGCTAAGCATATAACATGCCGGTTTTCACGAGAGTATAGGACCTTGTATATTTTCAATGCAGGAGCTCTACCTACTTAAGAGGAAGGTGTAATCCCGTATCTTTTCCACCATGCGTTCACATTGACAATTGTTGCGAAGAGCCTACCACCCCCTCTTGCAACCCCATACGGAACAAGAAGATATATGAGCGTAAGTTTCCCCAAGGTTACATAATTTATCATTGCATCCTTATTTATCATCTGATGTCGCCCTCACTGGATGTCCATTTTAATGCACACTTTAAGTTTTTTGTCAAAAAAATTTAAACCCTTTCTCCATTAATCTCACAGAGCTTCTTGGTAGACATGGTTCTTGCAAAGATCTTAAATTTTTATCTCTTCGGAAAAAGTCTATTTTATAGCTTTTATATTTTATAAATCCCTCCTGGTGATATTTTATAAGTTATTCCCACCTTCCTTTCCACCAATCAAAAGCATAATCTCTTGGATTTTTCTGTAAAGAAAAAAGAAATTGCCTTAAGTCATTTTCTATTATTTCCAGGAATAGAATTAAATTAATGCAATAAAACTTAAAAGAAGAAAGTCTTTCTTTCATATACTTTTGTGCTCATTTTTCTTTTATTTCTTTTGTACCTGACATTTATGTCTCTCTGTGCTCAGTCAGTGACTTGTCAATTGTTTTCTTCTCAATTCCACCACTGAGACAAGGCCCTCTCAGCAAAGAATTTTCAGTTGCGATTTCCTTTCCTCCAGTGTTTTCGGGGTGGCAGACTATGGTAAAGGCGATTTTGACTAATAGGTGCACTGAGTTCTGTGGAATCTTATCAAGTACAGGTGACCTCCCCTTGTCCCTCTGATTACAGTGAAGACAATTCTTTCACTAGAGAAATAACTGGTGCTTGTGACCCTAAGGTTACACACAGCCTTCTTCTGAATCAAGAAGGTTGCCATTATGGTTTTACTTGGTGATATGAGCCTGTGCAAATGCTTTTCACAAAGTTATGTCCTGGGGCTGGGGACACAACCCAGCAGATAGGAGTGCTTGCTGAAAAAGCATGAGGACTGAGTTCAGTCGTCAGCACTGATGTGAAATGCCCAGTGTGGCCACACATGCCTGTAACCACAGTGCTGAGCAGTGCAAAGACAGGAAAATGACTGAGGCTTCCTGGTCAGTCTGGCTGAAAGACAGGGAGCTCTGGCTTCAGTGAGAGGCCGTGTCAGGGAACCAAGCAGAAGGGTGTTGTAGTCAGCTCCACGCTTCCGGCATGGACCTCCAAACCAGGCACAGTTTATAGGAGGAATTTAGGAATATAGGCATTTCTTTTAGGCTTACGGATCAAGGGGAAGTTCCATCATGGTGGAAGGAGCTGGCTCCCTTTACCAAATCCACGCAGAGACAAAAACCACCACTGGCACCACAAGCGAGCACGCTCTGGGAGCCCAGGCAGAGGACAAGCACTCTGCACACCTCAGGTTGGAATTCAGCTCCATCCCCAGCAACCCCTTAGGACTGGACTCCAGGAGCCCATCCACAGTGACACCTCTTCCAGCAAGGAGGCTGGACATCCACGCTGCAGATCTATTGCAGGACACACATTCAAACTACCTCAGAGGGCATTAACCCAAGCTCTGGCCTCTACACATGTTGTGAAAGACCACTCATACCATATGCACTGTGTGTTCACCAAAACTCAGATAAATATATGAGGAGACATTCTTATACAATGAAGTTTATACAAACCACATTTTCCAGTTAACCGGATTGCTAGTTTCTTTGCTCTATGCTGGCTAACAGAAAAATAGCTACAGTTCTAAGTTGGCTAGTGTGCGCTAAAGCTTGGATGCTGATTAACCCCCTAAATGTCCACATGTTAAAGATAGAGCCCAAGGGTAGCACTGTTGGGACCACATGCTAAAGATAGAGCCCAAGGGTAGCATTGTCAGGGACCTTGAGGAGGAGGGAGCTTGCATTAAGAGGTATGTTTCCAAAAGGGATTAAGGTCTTATTATTTTTTTCTCTTTGATTTTTTCAGCCACGAGGAGAGAGCTATGTGTCCCACCATTGTCATCTGTCACTCAGAGGCCCGAAGCAACGCATCCATTCAACTGTAGATTGGAATCTCCAAAACTGTGGGACAAACTAAGCCCTCCGCGTGAGTCAGTTATTTTGTTACTGTGCCAGAGAGCTGGCTAGCACAGGGTGCCAGCGTCCCATTTTCATACGCTAGACACGGATCCCATCTCGCCTTTGACTCTGTGTGCTGTTTCTAAGAGCCGAAGGGCGTGGTTAGAATAAGCTCCCCCAGCGGCCGTGTGTCTCTGCCTGTGCATCTCACGGAGACTGAAGGAGTCCCGATCCTGAAGACTAGCGTCCTTCACGGATGGCCACAGACTTTGAGTGACTCCAGAATCCTTACCAGGCACGGCCTGTTTCTCTCCCTCATTGGCTTGCCCTCCCCATGGGCTGACTGTTTCTGCATTATGTCACGGTCCCTCAGCTTTCTGCTCTCCTAGCTGATGATCTGGCCTCACGTCATCCATCAGAGCAGAGCTCCCACTCGTGTCACTATTAATCAACTAACCCTCCCCATCCATCCCACTCAGGCTAGCACCCCAGCTGTTACGTACAGGTAGGATAGACTGCCTGCTGTCCCTTTCCAAGGCCATGCATGCCAAGCCCTCCTGCTCTGGAGTTGCACCCCTCCCAACCATCTACAGCTCCCATTGTGGCCACCCCTCTTCCCCACCCCCTGCCGTCACCTGGCTCACCCCCTGCCACAGACCTAATGCTGGCCACTTCTCTACTAACTGAGCGATCACCCTTTACCCCTCTCCAGTCCTTGCTTCATTCTGCCCGTCCTAACAGTGTGGACTCTTGAAACAGTTGTTCTTATTGACATCTTCTCCTCTGCCCATGTTCTTTGAAGACCGCTCCAGGCCAATGTGCTCTGACATTGGCCTCTGACCAAGCCAGGCATGGCTCTCTGGGTTGTCCAATCTAAGTCAGCTTCTATTCTCTCTCTCGACTCTTCAGCACCGTTGGATACAGTTCACCTCTGTCATCATCATCCACTTCCTCCCATGCCTGCTCCCAACTCTTCCTCTCCCTCCACTGTTTTTTTTTTTTTTTTTGTCATGGGGTCTCACTCTGTAGCCCAGCCTGGCCTTGAACACCTGGACACCTGGCAATCCTGCTTCTCCTTCAGCCTCTGCAATGCTGGGATAACAGGTCTGAACCCTTATGTCTGCTACAGTTTCCTTTCTTGAAATAAGTGCTCACAGACTCCAGATCCTGCCCTCATCAACTATCCCCTTCCTCCTGCCGCTCCTTGTTCAACCGAGTATCATCTAATATTCCGATTTTACACACCCAAACTTACACTTCTTTCCCATCTCCAGTCCCAAACTCACTCTTTTTTCTAAGGATATAACATCCCATTCACTCAGCTGCTCGTATTTGAGATTCAGCAGTCACCCCTGTGAACTTTTCTTTTGTTAATGCCTGCTTCCAGAAAGTCACACACTCACCTCACAACTTCTGGATGCTTCTCACTACCATGAACCCTCTCATACCTATGTAGGTGGGCCTTGTTGCTTTTGCTGGGTCAATGGAGTTCCTTCCTAACTGGTCTCCTCTCTTTGACTCTTGACCACTGTGGTCCTTCTGCTCCACGGAGCAGCAGAAAGTTCGACCCGGGATGACCTCCAGGGTCTCCAGCGCCCTGGCCGTGACTTGGCCCTGCCTGCCTGCCTCTCTGCTCTGATCACTGCTCCCCTCCACAGGCTCACCTGGTCCCAACATACAGGTTTTTTTTGCCGCTTCCCAAATACATCATGCTTGCTGCAAGTCCTTCTTCCCAGAACACTCCGACCCTGGCTATTTCATCCCTTTCTCCATTTTGTTTTCTTCATATATAGGAAAGTATTTTGTGTATTTATTTGAGCAAGAAAGACAAATATAGAGTGAGTATAGGTGCTCCAGCCTCCCCCCCCCACTTCTGCAAATGAACTCCAGACTCATGTGCATCTGGCTTTATGTGGGTACTGGGGTATCAAAGCCAGGCCATCAGGTTTGGCAAACAAACACCTTCAACTGCTGAGCCATCTCTCCAGCCCACTTTATATTTTTAAAGTTTATTTTTATTATTTATTTTAGAGAGAGAGAGAAAATGGGCTCACCAGAGCCTTTAGCCTCTGCAAACTGACCCCAGACACATGCACCACCTTGTGCATCTGGCTTATGTGGGTCCTGGGGAATCAAACCTGGGTCCTTTGGCTTTCCAGGCAAGCACCTTAACTGCTAAGCCACTTCTCCATCACTCTCTTCATATTTTTAAATCATGTATGTGTATCTGCATGCATGTGTGGAAATGTATGACATATGTTGTGTGTGGGTGGGCATGCACATGCCATGGCACACATGTGGAAGTCAGAGAGCAATTTCAGAGTCTCTGTCCACTCCCTCTACTCTGCTTGAGGCAGGATTTCCATTTCTCTCCCCTGTGGCTTTGCTTGCTGCACACCAGTCTTGCTGGCCCATGAGCATCCAGATTCTCCTGGCTCTGCTTTCTATTGCCACAGGCCTGTTGGGATCACAAACACGTGCATCACTTAGCATCCGGCTTTGTGTGAGTGCTGAGAGTTGAGCTTGAACCAGCAGATTTGCAAGCAAGCACTTTTAACCCTGAACCGTCTCCCCAGACCTTCTTCTTTAATCTCATCTGAAATGCTATAGTTATTTATATGTTACACAAAGGGAGGCATTTAGTCCCTCAGACATGCTGTATCTCTGTACTCAGAGCAGAGATTTAAATAAATACAGACACTCAGTGACTATTAAATGACAAGAGCTAATCAGCGGCATAAAGCATTGTTCATATTTTCAGTCCTAGTCCTGCCCCACTGGCACATGGAGACCACCTGTTTTTTTTTTTTTTAATTAATTATTTATTTATTTGAGAGCGACAGACACAGAGAGAAAGACAGATAGAGGGAAAGAGAGAGAATGGGCCCGCCAGGGCTTCCAGCCTCTGCAAACGAACTCCAGATGCGTGCGCCCCCTTGTGCATCTGGCTAATGTGGGACCTGGGGAACCGAGCCTCGAACCGGGGTCCTTTGGCTTCATAGGCAAGCGCTTAACCACTAAGCCATCTCTCCAGCCTGAGACCACCTGTTCATTGGCCTAGAGCTCTCATGTAGTCTTTGCAGCTGGTCGGATGACGTGTCCCAGACTGAGGCACCTCACCACGGAAATTTATTTCTCTCATTTCCGGAGGCTGTGAAGCCCCAGATCAAGATACCTGTGGATTCGGTTTCTCAAATGGCCTTCTTTCTAGCTTGCACATGGCCGCCTTCTTGCCCAGTGCTCACGTGATGGGATGGGGCAGGGAGAGGGAGGAGGGAGGAGGAATGGGAGCGCAAGGGTGTGGGGAGTCCTCTTCTCATTGTCGGTGCTTCATGACCTTACCTAAACCTAATATAGTCCCGAAGGCTCCATCTTCTATCCTTCACAGAGAGGTTAGGGTTTCAATATGTGAACTGTGAGGAGGGGACAGGCCCCAAACATGCCATCTATAGGAGCTCATTTTATACCTCTAGTTCTAGCCCTCCTTGGCTCTGACTGCTGCATAGCATGTCTGATTTCTGTCATCACCAATGCCATCCTTGGCGAGACGGTCAGTTTTCTGCTACTTATTACATAGGCTGACATGGGTCTTCCAGGCCTGCCAGTCATCCTGTAGGATGATGGGAGTTTTCATTGCCTACATATTTATTTAACTTGTTTTCGAAGCTTACAAACATGTAGCCTGGTAAAGAGAAGAGTATAATAAACTCAATGTAACCAAACCCAGCTTCAGCAATTAATTCCTGGCTACTCTTGTTTCACGTGTTATTACTTAGCACCTCATAGTCTTCTGAAGCGAATCCCAGGCACTATGTAATTTCATCTATAAATATTTCATCTTTGAAATATAGTGAATCTCTATATTAAAAGGGGAAATTTAATCTTAATATTCTTAAATATCTACAAATTTCTAGTGAGTGTTCATATATTTTTCATTTTTATAAGTTTTAAAATTATTTCTTTATTTATGAGAGAGGGGGGGAGGAGAGAGAGATAATTGGCACGCCAGGGTCTCCAGCCACTGTAATCGAACTCCAGATGCATGAACCACATTGTGCACATGTGTGACCTTACCCAGGTGTCACCTTTTATGTTTAGCTCATGGGGATCTGGGGAGTCAAACATGGGTCCATAGGTTTTGCAGGCAAGCACCAGCACCTTAACTACTGAGCCATCTCTCCAGCCCTAGATATAGCACTTTGATGAGATTTAGGGTCAATATAATTTTGATAAGATTCCTTCATGAATGGACCACGTTAAATAAGAAGTAATAATGATGTCTCCCTCTCCTGGGAGATTGTCAGCTGTGGAGAATATTACTTCCATCAGCATCTCACAAACTTCTGGTCTTCCATTTGCATTTGACGCCTAAAAACTCACAGAGTACCCTGCAGATCTTTGTTTATGTGTCTGCTACAATTATGTTAGAAATTAAAGGAGAGAAAACCTTAAAAATTTATTTGGAATAACAATAAAAATCTTGCAAGTTAATGTAAATACCATATTTTACTGGAAAAAACTATATTTTCCAAAAATCATAAATATGTAAGATGAGGGGTGGTCCCACACATTTTTTTGTTTATTTTTATTTATTTGAGAGCAACAGAGAGAGAGAGAAAGAGGCAGAGAGAAAGAATGGGCACACCAGGGCCTCCAGCCACTGCAAATGAACTCCAGATGCATGTGCCACCTTGTGTATCTGGCTTACGTGGATCCTGGGGAATCAAGCATTGAACCAGGGTCCTTAAGCTTCACAGGCAAGTGCTTAACCACTAAGCCATCTCTTCAGCCCCCGGTCTCACACATTTTTACAGGTCTCTTACTGTCTGGTTTTATAGAAGACCATGAGTTCTTTCTGATTCTTTTAGTCTGCTGTGATATGTTGCTTTAGATAATACATGAGAGGAATTCGTCTACACAAAGATGTATACTTGGCTGAGTAAAGTTTGTCTTAATGCCCTTTTCTGATAGTTGCAGATGTTCTTCTTTCCCCAAACCAGACGAACTATTACTTACTAAAGTTTCAAACATGAAAACTGAAGCCATATCCCTGACCTTTCCCCCTCAGCCACATTAGAACCCACTGCTTTGGGCTACAGAGATGATCCAGTGGTTATGGCCCTTGCTGCAAAGCCTGACGATGTAAAGCCAGACGCACAAAGTGGCACATGTGTCTGGAGTTCATTTGCAGTGACAGGAGGCCCTAGAGTGCTCTCTCTCTCTCACTCGCTCTCTGTTCTTGCAAATACATAAATTAATTATGTATGTATGTATAGATAGATAGATATCTATATCTATCTATCTATCTATCTATCTATCTATCTATCTATCTATCTATCTATCTCCACCAGTTTATCTTACTCTTTTAATGGTTGTCTTACCTGTGCTTAATTTTTGTAAAAGTATTTGGGAACTATTGTACCACTGGTTTGTATGATCTTACAAATATAGGAATATTTCATTGCTCAGTGTAAAATACTTACATTCAATAATAACCTTGATATTGTTCAAAGAAAAGATCCTGAAAAGATCAGGACGTTTTTAAATTCATAGCTTCAATTGTAGTCTTGCCAAAATTCATATTTGAAAGCTTGAATTTCACTACTACCAGGAAAGACTGTCAGTTATTTAAGCGAAGCATCAGATTTACTTCATTCATTTTCAAGAAAAACTCTATCAAAGGCCCAAATATGTACAGCCATACCTTTTTTGCCATCTATTAAAGTAAAAATGAGGGCTCATGAAAAGATGGCTAGTTTGTTATCAAATAATGACAGAGATAGGTTTCAGTGAAGTAAAATGCTGTCACGTGTTAGCGTGGAGCACAACATAGAGGCCTTGGACGTATTTTTCCATTGTATTTCAAGAGCTATTTGAAAAGTGCTCAGAAGTCCACGCAATTATTAATTTTTACTGCTTCGTGAAACTAGGTTCCTCTACCTGCAGTGCATCGTGGTGTTAAATATAATAACTACTGACAGCAGAATTAAGACCAATGTCTTCGTGCTTGAAGTAGCTCTGGTACTTTTTTTTTTTTTTTGTCATGACTGTCTTTGTACCATTAATGTAAATGACACCAAAGTGAAAAGGACAATAATGTCTTGACATCATCTTGAGAATAAAATTGAACTTGTGATCTCCCTAAGAATAAATTAGAGACCTCCTGCAGTCCTTATTAGACATCTGCTGGCTTAGATCTGTTAATTTATTAAGGGTTGCTTTAGTTATATGACAATTTTATTACCTTAGAATGTTGGTAAGGAAATTTCTCCTCATCAATGCTTTTGTTTCCCAAGATACATATTAAATAGGAAAAACAAACAGAAAAAGTAATCAATGTTTTACCTTTATGTTTCTGTTCTCAAAGCAACAAAGTGGTTTTCTGACTATCACTTAATAACAAAGGCTATCCCTTAAATAACAAAGATTCTCTGAAGAATTGGAGAATGGAAGACCATTGCAATGGAAATACACATGCCGTAGGGAAGTGTGGTTGTTTGAATGTCAGATGTTCACATGGCCTTATGTGTTTGTGACTAAGTTTGCCACTTAATCCCCAGAGCATGGAGGTTTTTTTGCGGGGAGGGAGGGGCATGCCTAAAGAAGGTATGTCACTGGGGGGCTGAACTTGGGAAGCTATAGCTCCTCTCTGCTTGCTGCACTGAGCTCACACACTCTGCTTCCTCCCTGCTAAGGTGACCCTGTGACTTCTGGCTGCCTGCCCCTGTCATGCTTCCTCCACCATGATGAAACTTCCCAGAAATAACATTTTCTTTCACAAGCTGTTCCTGGCTGTGTCTTTTGTCCCAGCAACATGAAGCAAACTACAACAAATAAAGGGTGTAACCATCCTGACTGGCGTGATGACATACTAAAGAGAGACACTTGGCCTCGACCCTTTAGCTATATATATTAATGAGACATAGACCTCAAGGAATTGGGATTTCCTTGGGAGTCTCAGGCTAGGGAGGGGAAAAGATCGGATCTGGTCTCCCGGCAACAGATTTCACATAGTGTTGACCATCTGCAGGGCAGATCAGAGCCAGGAAGTGACACTAATGCAGCAAATAATGATGAGTCGATACTCAGTGGGACCACACCGTCACCAGGACTTCTTAGCTATGTGTACCTGTTGCTCTGTGAAGACTGACTGGGTAAAGGGCAGTGGGGTGGGGGTAAGGGACTCTACAATGAATCTCCTTTCTCTGCTCTTCTCTCTTGTCTACTTAATTGGCCTACTAAACACGGTTACTGAGTCTGGCTTGCTGGGCCTACAAGGGTCTAGGCTCTGACCCTAACGACTCTGGTTGTAAGCAGGCAGACAGCTTCAGAGACAGAGAAGTCCCACGTAGTAGGACTGATACCCTCCTTCACTTTCACCAAATAATGAATGAAAAATTTAAAGCAAAAACAAAATTACTCTGCCTTCAAAAGAGAAATGAAGCCAGGCATGGCAACTCACACCTTTAGTCCCAGCACTTGGGAGGATAAGGTAGGAGGATCATTTTGAGTTTAAGGCCAGTCTGGGGCTACATAGTAAATTCCAGGTTGGTCTGGGCTAGAGTTAGACCCTATCTGGAAAAAAAAAAACAAACAAACAAACCCATAAAGTAGAAAAAAAGTCCACAAAATTCCCAAAAAGAAGAGACCAACCATTTTCCCTATCATCAGAAGCCAAGTATGTCTCATACAACACATGCCATCCAGGTCAACTGTCCTGATTCCTGCCTGGACATAGACCCTCAGATGTCTGGGCATGGTGACACATACCTACCTGTCATTCCAGCACTTGAGAAGTAGAGGCAGGAGAGTCAGGAAGGAATTCAAGGCTAAGGGAAGACTTTGCTGCACAGCTACATGGGATTACATGGACTACATGGGACTCTGTCACAAGCAAACAAACACAGACAGTTGGGCATGACTCTTCGTTGTTCCAGTTCAGCGATATCATTGTTGTGATGACATATTTATATAATTTGCATTTTCTGAAGTAGCTTTTATCAATATCATTTATTTTCTTTTTTCTTTTTCTGTCTTTGTTTGTTTGTTTTTTGAGGTAGGGTCTTACTCTGGTCCAGGCTGACCTGGAATTCACTATGTAGTTTTAGGGTGGCCTCAAACTCATGGCTATCCTCCTACCTCTCCCTCCTAAGTGCTGGGATTAAAGGTGTGCACCTGCAATATCATTTCTTTTAAAAAATATTTTATTTTTATTTATTCATTTGAGAGAGAGAGAGAGAGAAGAAGAAGCAGCTAGAGATGGAGAGAGAATGGGTGCTCCAGGGCCTCCAACTGCTGTAGACAAACTCCAGATGCATGTGCTATCCTGTGCATCTGGCTAACGTGGGTTCTGGGCAATGGAACCTGGGTCCTTAGGCTTCACAGGCAAGTGCCTTAAACTGTTAAGCCATTTCTCCAGCCCTTATCAATATCATTTCACTTGTAGGAGGTTATGTAACCTAACTTTTAAATGCTAGGTTAATTTTGCTCAAATTTTAAAAAGGTTGCCTATAGTGCTATCTAGCAAAACACAGCAGCCACTATTTTTACCTCAGGAACTACTGGGTTCATCTTTGAGTTCATGCCAAATATAGATATTTTTTCCTAGGGATTAGCAGAGATAAGAGGCAAGCATATTCTTTTATAGGTCTCTTACTTGTTCTCTTTCTGTTGGTAAGCCAAAGACTTCTAGAACATTCATTTTATGTCTTTTGTTCCTTCTTTAAAGAGAGACCTGTTGTAATAGCAGTGCATAATCTAATGGTATCCTGCTGATACTCCCCCCCCCCCACATACAAGTATAACATCTACAGTCCAGGTCTATTAACAGACCCCCCCACCCCACCTGCCCCCAATTAAGGTGCCAATGCCATGCATCCCTTACAGACACTGGAGAACAGATTGCCTGCTACATTACTCAAGCCATTATTCTCATTTCTCCCTGTGGCATACTTTGCTCCTAGATGCTCTTAGCCCATGCTTTAAGGAAAGGCAAGACGCATTCAGCATTTTAAGATTAACATTACATATCCCTGACTCTTTACAAAGCTGGGCACCCACCCAGGGGACTGACATTTAATAGTGGTTATTGGAATTTAATTTTTATACACACTGGGTACAGACATTTATCTTCTAAATAAAATACAATGAAACCTTGTGTAACATTGGGAAAATTTCAAAACAAATTATTTTTCACTCTGTAACCTTAAATTGAGTTACTGCGCAAAGTAGGAAAACTGTTTTTCTCTTTGATGCTGGGAATTTAAAACCTGAATATAATTATCATTAATTACATGGAGAATGTCAGTGTTAACTTTGCATTTTGCCACAGTTATTATCCAAGACCTATTTTCCCTGTGATTTTTATTTTATGGAGGAGTGTCTGCTGCAAAAACAACAACAAAAAGCAACCCAAAAAAGCCTGGCTACAAATAGATTGAATAATAAACATTATATCTATATATATTTTTAATTGAGTTATGACACTTAACAATGTACGCTAGTAAGTTGTGATATTTGAAGCCGTGACTAAGAGCATAACTGCCACTCTTTTGAAGATAGGTTTTGTCTGGATGTTTAATTTCAAAATCTGGCTAATGTTATGATTTACAAAATTTATAGAATCCACGTCCATATTGTGCCGCTCTGATTGTACCTGCTCTTGGAAGCTAAGAAGGTTTGATTCTGTTAGTATTTGGACAGGAGACAAAACATAAAAAAATAGCTAAGTTAATTTTCTACATCCTTAAAATGGTGAAATTGGGCTGGAGAGATGGCTTAGCCATTAAGGTGCTTGCCTGCAAAGCCTAAGGACCCAGGCTCCATTCTCCTGTACCCAGGTGAGCCAGAAGCACAAGGTGACACATGTGACTGGAGTTCATCTGCAGTGGCTGGAGGCCCTGGTGTGCCCTCTCTCTCTCTCTCTCTCTCTCCTTTATCTCTCAAATAAATAAATAACTTTTTTTTAATGCTGAAATCTCTCCAGTTCCCATCATAAAGAAAATCTCTTTAACTCCAGTAACTGGTACTGTCTACACTAAAAAAAAAAAAAAGTTGATGAGGAATTTAATAATTATATTTTCCAATGTAGGGTCTCACTCTAGCCCAGGCTGGCATGGAAATTCATCTATAGTCCCAGGTTCCCCTCAAAAGGCCACTTCTGCCTCCTAAGTGTAAGCGCTGGGATTAAAGTCTTGTGTGGCCACACCCTGCCTTCCAGTGATTTTGATTATAGATGCTCTTAGCAAAAAAGGCGGTAAAACTGTTGACAACAAACTACAAAATATGGACCAGACTTTGGTTTCTGTCATAGGTCTGCTACCCAGAAGTCTTGTGACCTTTTGTAAAGAACTTTGCCTTTCTGGGCCTCCGCCTCCTTTGGATGCTATGGCTGCGAGGCCATCTGCATCCTAAAAGGAATCAATGAAGGCTTTTCCTCTGGGCTTTAGCCCCCCCCACCCCACCCTAGGAGGCAGAGACAAGTCCAGGCTATAGAAGTTGCACTTTTGTGATGACCCAAATGAATGAAATGTAGCCACAGGCTCAACGTGCCAGCGGTCTGAGATGGAGAAGGAAGCCCCTTGGGGTTACACTTTGCAGACTTGAGCCCGTGTGGGAGGACCAAGCAAGAGAGGAAAAGGAGGCTGCCAAGGTCCCCAAAGCCCAGACTGGTCAAGTCTCCAGACAACAGGCTTAAGCTAGAGGTCAGAAATGAGGAGGTTTTATTTAGGACTGATTAACAAATGATTAATTCATACAAGTCATTCCCCCGCCCATAAAGCACGTGGGGGGAGGGCGGGGCTGACAGTTGCCCTGTGCACAAATAAAGGGAGAAACATAGAGGAAAGGCTCTTGCTCTGCTGGGCCACGTTGGGCTTGTCTCTGCGCTGATTGACTGGACGACCTTGCAAGTCAGTCATCTTCCTCAGTCCAGTTTCCCTCATTGTAAAATGGAAATTTAAAAAATCCTCTCTGTCTTGCTGAAGATGGGACTTTCTTTCGGTTCCCCCAGGGGGTGGGGGGAAGGCTGTGTTTAAGGGGGCAAAGCATTGCTGAGTAGTGTTATATAGGACTTTTCGCACAACTTGGGAAAGAAAACAGCATGATGGTGTAAATCTCACCAGTGGCCCGGTGTTTTCTGCTTGTTACCAGCTACTGCGGAAGACCTTGAAGGTTCGTAGACTGCAGCCGGACTCTGGGTATCCTCTCTTGGCTCTGACCCCCGCTCCACCGTGAACAGAGCAAATCGGTGACCCAGGAGTTACTGTTCCCGAAAGCCATTAGTTAACATCACCACTTACCCTTGATCCCCTCGCAGCACCAACGCCCAGCTGTGGGGTGACGGGGACGGGTGTGTCCTGGGGTGTCCAGGCTGCATCTGGCATTTTTCAGACAGACGTATACGTGCCTGACACGCTGATTTCCCAGGACGTGTTTTCTGGTAACTTCCTACAAGCATCAATAATAGTTCAAAGAGACCGGAATGTTTTCCTCTGTAAAGTCCAAAGGTCTTTATTAGGTAGGACTCAGATGCAAAGGTAACGGGACATTAGTATTTGCAGTTTTAAAAAGGTGGCTAGGGTTCACACCATAAAACCCCCTTCCTTGGGCTGAACAAAACAAGTTTGGTGGTGGTGGTGGTGGTTTGGGGGGTGGGGGGTGAGGGACCACTTGGGCAACGCCTTGCAGTTCGAGCGCGCGGACGCCAGGGGGCGCTGGGAGTCCACTTTGGAGAGCGAGGAGGCGTGCGCGCCGCCCTGGTCCAGGGCAGCCTGCATCCCAGAGCCCCGAGCATCGCGCCTTGCCTGGGCCGCCGGCCTAACCCAGTCTCGGGGACAGAGGTAACCCACCAGGGCGACCCAGCCGCACCCTGTTTCACAGTCACCCGCATTCGTCTTTTCTCCCTCCTCCCGAATCTAAGGTCCTTTCTAGCGCCGCTGGTTTTTTTAATGTCAGATTCTCCAGTTCTGCAGCTTGGGACCCGAACCTCTGTTTTTCCCGACCCCCGCTCCCCGTCCCCACCCCCACACACCAACTATAGAGCTATAAGGGGCGTGATGGGATAACTCACTTCAGTGTGCGTCCACCCCTCGGTGGGTGTCTTGATAACAGCCTGGCCCGTCCCTACGAGGACTCCTTTTAGGAAAAGGGTGAGATCTGGAAATGATAGACGGAGTGTGAATTTGAATCTCACTTCTGCAGATAAAAAATAGGAAAGGTGCGTCTGCCTCCAAGGCTTCTCACTTTCTTGATCCCACGAAGCGGCCAGCCTGGGGGGCGGGAGGGGCAGGGAAAAAGAATGTTATCCTGGCACTGGCCACCTCCCCCCGCAACACAGTCACAACTGTGAGACACTGATACCATGGAGAAACTCGGCTGATTGTGTGGCAGTCTAGACAGAAAGTGCTGGATGTCCACGCGTCCTAACACCAGCGGCATGGCTGGTTACCAGTTTCCACGCAGGCCTCAGAGGGAGACACTTTCCTGAGCCCTGGGATTGCAAGCCTCACACGCCCATGAGAGTACAGCTACCCAGGGGTCCCCCACAGCATCCCCAGACCCGCAGGGGAGAAAGCGGGCGAGGTTGGGAGGAGGGCGGCACTCTGCAAGGAAGCAGGGAGGGTTGCGCCTGCAAATGAGAAAGTCACCATCTATCCCAAACTTTCACGCATAGGAGAAGGAGAAGCGGCCACAGCCTCTCCCGACGCCCACCCGGCGTGACGGGCTGGAGTGGGAGGGGCCGCGCTGCGCAGGCTGGACGCGGGAGGTCCCCACGTCGCGCCCACCCCACCCACCCAAGCGTCGCCGCTCGTGGGGGTGGGGGCGCCGAGCCCAGAAGCATCCAGATCTCCTGGGCTCCAGCTTGGAGAGGAGGGTGCACTCCGTAGAAAAGAAAGTGCGCTTTTGAAAGGGAGAAGGGACTCTTGATCTCCCCGCAGACCCGCGCATCGCGTCGCCGTGGGACGCGTGTGTCCTTGGGAGTCCAGGCTGCATGTGACCACGTTTGGGAGGAAACCTTGCGCCCCGACGCTTGCACCGGCTAGGAGCAAGCGGGTGTCATCAGACATCCAAGGCACCTGGCAGCTTCCCAGCCACCCCGGCTCCCCTACGAGGAGCACGGAGACACTGGGGGAGAGTGACTGGCACTGGCCGAGACAAGGCGCTCTCCTTCTCCCGGAGGCTGCGGGGCCGCGCGTGCCAGACGCGCCCCGAGGCGACCAGACAGCCGAAGACATGCGGCGCGCCGTGTCCGGACCGTCCCGGCTGGGGAAGCTTCGGGGCGGCGCGGCGCGCGGGTGACGGGCGTGGGTTCGAGGGAGGGGTGCGCCTGCCCGGCCCGGCCCGGCCCCGCCCGCCTCGCCCCTCCTTCTCCTCCCCGTGGCGGCGGCGGCGGCGGCGGCGGCGCATCCAGGGGCGGCGCGGAGCCGGGAGGAGCGGCTCGCCCAGCCCAGCGCCCGCGAGCTCCGGGGCGGCTCGGGGAAATCCTGTGTAGGGCTCGCCACTCTCTCTCTCGGGCTGCTTCCGATAGCTTTCACTCTCCAGCCTCAACCGATCTTTTAACCGGGAAACTTTTCCCCTGCCGTTTCTTTTCTCCCTCCAACCCACCAACATCGGAGCCGAGAGGATTCAAAAGTTGCAAAAGGACCGGTGTAAGCCGGTGCCACCCCGGGCTCACCGGGTTAGGTGTTCGAGACCAGCGTCGTCACCATGTGCACCAACATAGTTTACGAGTGGCTGAAAGCGTTGCAGCTCCCGCAGTACGCGGAGTCCTTCGTGGATAACGGCTACGACGACTTGGAGGTTTGCAAACAGATCGGGGACCCGGACCTGGATGCCATCGGGGTACTGGCCCCCGCGCACCGTCGCCGCATCCTGGAGGCTGTGCGCCGGCTGCGGGAGCAGGACGCCGCGGCCGCCGGCCTCTACTTCACGCTGGAGCCGCAGCCCGCGACGCCCGCCGACACCCACCGGGGGGAACCGGGTGGTGGCCCGACCCTGGGCACTCGTGGGGATCCCCGGGGCCAGGCGACAGCCCCCCGCAGCAGGGAACTGGTGAGCTATCCCAAGCTGAAGTTGAAGGTCATGATCAGGGATAAGCTGGTTCGAGACGGCATCCACCTGAGCAAGCCCCCGTATTCCCGCAAGGTAAGGCGGCCTCGCCCGCGCGGGCCAGGTTGGTGGTGGGGCGCGGAGGGCGGGAGGGGACCAGACCACACCGCTCCTGCCAGGGCTTGCCAACCCAGCCCCGCGAGGTGACGGTGGGCAGGCCGGGATGTTTCTGGTGTCCGGAATTCTCTTCTGCTTTTCTGTTGTCTCTCTATTCCTCGGTGTCAACCAGCCGCCAGTAAGGCAAGCTGCTGCCACCCACATGTTAACTTCAAACTAGGGCCAAGGCAGCGTGTGGGCATCTGCGGGCCCGGGCTGTCAGGTCGTGCACTGGAGGGTGCTGGCTTCTGGTGGCAAGAGGGAATTTCTAACTCTGTCGTAGTGTGTGGGTCTGAAGGGGATCCCTCCCCCCCCCCAAAGTGGTTCTTTTCAACCGTTTCTTTTCTCTTTCTTGGCTGAGTTTGGAGAAATTCTCAAGAGAAATAGGGCGAACATTCTCGCAGAAGTGGGGGAATTGAGAGCCCCTGTTGTTGAGCCCTAGCGGAACTGAATGTGGAAGGGGTTTGCCGTCAACTGGACAACCTGTGTGTGGAGGGTTGGGGGTGGGGGTGGTGGGCGGGGTTTATAAGACACAAAACACCTGTCCATCCCCTTGAGACCGATTCCTGAAGTTTAAGCATCCTGGAGTAACCAGACAACCAGGGGTAACAGGGTCACGGGACAAGCTTTGGACACTGGTGGTGTCACTGACTTGCTGATCCAGTCGAAATCCAATAGATATTTCTAGAAAGGACAAGTGACCCCTGCATTTTGGGGGGATGAAGGACAGAGCGCAAGAAGGTCCGTTTCCATCCCTGGAGAGGAGACTTGCCGGAAGTTCTTGCTGCTGCCCTGGGAGGCAAGCTGACACTCGGAGTGGGCTTTGAATAATTAAGTACCAAAAAGCGCTCCTTCACGACCGAACGCTGCCTCTAGCTGGGAATGCGTTCCCCTGAGGTTTCTGCAGTTGTCCACCTAGAGCGACTGTGCAGTTGCCAGGACTCTGGTTGCCTTGAGTTAGTTGTCTGGGAAAATGAACATGGCAGTCTTCGAGAAGCCAGAGAAAAAGTGGTTGCAAGATACTCAGTTGGCAGAGAGTGTAGACACAACACCCCGAGGGGGGGATGCAATGATCTAAGTGCTGTGTGGGCGTCTTTGGGGCCTTGAGTTGATTTGTAGCCCTAAGTGAATTCAGATCATAAAGCCGTATTGAAGGAAGTTAGAGGGACGCCTTAGCAAAAGCAGATTCAGTAAAGGGAGACAAGGAGTTCCATATTAGGGAGACAATTGAGGTCACCTGCCTAGGAATATTAATTGATTTTATAAAGAGGGTTGGTTGGTGAGGAATATGATTCGTTCCAGTTAATCCGCTCTAACGGGGCTCTTCGTATGCGCTGGAATCAGGAATAAAGAGGGCATCACCAACTGTCCAGGCAGTTAATATCTGAGGGTGTCCTGTATGGATTGAAGGGCCCTGGTTAACGGAGCAAGAACTTAGTTCAGGACCAAAGGAGAGCTTCTCGCATTCCAGTAAGTAAGGTGGGCTGGAACTGAGAGAATGTGAGTACCTCACATGCGGAGGACCCACATCAAGTCCTGGCCCCACAGGGACACAGCAAGTAAGGCGTGTCACTGGGGCTGTGACCCGGGACAGCGAGGCCATAGGCTGGAGATGAGAGTGGAAAACAAGCAATAATAATGCATTGGGGATGTGTGATTCTGACACAGCAAAAACAATGTCAAACTTAGAAAAGGATTTAAGACCTGTGCTGTCTGAATGTAGGTTCTGTACTTGGGATTTCAGAAAGATCAGTGAGTAATATAGAGGTGCATCTTTGATGGTCTCATGCAGCTCAGGCTGGCCTTGAACTCAATATGTAACCAAGGACGACCTTGAACTCCTGGTTCTTCACCTCGCAAGAGCTGAGGTTCTAGGCATGTGCCACCATACCAGGTCACAGTGATTACTTGTGAGGTAGATGTATATAAATTTCAACTTGCGTTGTCATGCAATTTTCTTTCCATGTAAAGCACTTTTTTTTCAGTTAGTTTATTTATTAAGGTGGTATAGAATAAACTGGATTCAAACTCTCAATCCTGCCTTAGCTGCCCAAGTGCTGGGATCACAGGTGTGTACCACCATGCCTGGATTTCAGCTTTTCTTCTGTACAGACCCCGTAACAATAATGTCTGATATAAACTCTGTCACTTTTCATGTTTCACTTCCCACACATGTTTGATTTTCCCTTTGAACATACATGTTTGATTTCCCTTTGATAAAAGAATAAATTGGGAGCAGAAATGTTTCACAGCCTTCTCCAACATGCTCCTGCTATGGACACAGGAATGGGGCTGGCTGTCTTTATTTTAAGTAAGAACAGAGAGTGATATAGAAATGAAAATATACTGAGCACACATGAAGCTGAGCACACAAGTGTGAAGGCGTGGGGCACATGGTTCATCTGCAACTCATTGCTCAGGTGTGATTACCTCTTGTGTTCTGCATTTTAGGTTGTTTAGGAACTAATTTCCTGATGCAGCGTGATCTCTCATTCCCAGTGCTGGGACTCTGTCTTTCTAGTGGCATCCACTTGATAAATATTTTTTTCTGAATCACTCGGCTCTGTCAGGACCAGGATGTGCCCAACCGTGGGGATTTAGAATTCTGCTTGCTAGAGCACTTTCACTCTCCTCTACTGGCATTTGCATCGTTGAGCCCCAGGGTTTTGTACTGTGAGGGGAATACTATAAGCTGAGAGATGGATAATGCCAAGCGGGAGTGAGGCTGGAGTGGGCAATCTTGTACACAGGAGTATAGGCTGGGGTATCTCCTCTCCACCACCGCACCCCCAAGACTCATCTGAAAGGATTAGACTTCATGTCATTAATGCTCTAGGTCACCTGGCTTAGATATAAATGAGTTAAAATATGAGTAAGAAGTAAGTTTCTCCCTGACTTATCAAAAGATATCTATGGCTTTGGAAAACCAGTAGCTGGGGAATGACCACTGGCCTTGCCAGTCAGAAAACACTGTGTGAGTCCCTTGTCAGCCACATGTTTACATTCATTCACTGCTGTGACTGTGTGAAATGAAAACTGCATGCATGCATATGGATGTATAGATAATATGCTGCTATTTTTGAGACAGGGGCTCATGTTGTCTAGGGTTGTCTCAAACTCACTGTGTAGCAGAGGATGATTGAACTTCTGGTCATACTGCCACCATCTCCCAGGTGCTGGGATCATTAAGCAGTCACTGCCATGTCTGGCTTATGATGCCAATATAAATTTGAATGTCTATAATTTCTTTCTGTGGTCAAGTTTTTCTCTACTATGTCTTCTCCTAGGTTTCAGGTCACTGTGGTTGCCAGGATACAGGCACCGTGCTTCAGAAATCTTAGGATCCAGAGGGGAAGACAGAGAATAGAATTGATAATAAAACCATATGTGATGTTGCTTTGGTAGGAAGATTAGGGTGCCATGAACAAGATCATTCAGTTCAGTTACAGAGAACTAGTAGTATGGAACTGATGAGCAGAGAGGTAAGTTGAAGGAAGAAGGAAGTGGCATTCTAGAAATGACTGGAAGTCGTCATGTTTCAAGGAGGTCAGATCATAGTCAGGTAGGGAAAGAAGGAATTGTGTCTTTAGGAAGTAGCAACCGTCCTGTCCAAGATCTTGGCAACGGCAGGTAGAGGTGATGTGTGTCGGGGGGAGCACGCTTCCATTTTTTAGTAGAGTTTGAATAGATTTAACTAAAGCTACAGAAAGGGGTGAACCCTTGGGTCAATGGGAGGCTTTTTTGGTTTTGTTTGTACTTAAGGCTGAGAGAAGATGATGTGTGCTGGAGGATTTTCATAGGGAGCCAGAGAAAAGGAGATGGAGAAGGTATGGGAGACAGTCAACCCAAGAGGCCAGCTACTCAGAGGAAGGTATGGGTCGTGCAAGGGTGCTTGAAGGGAGGTTGCCTTGACTTCCAGTGGAAGGGAGGAGAGAAAACAGACTGAAGGGTTATTCTGAAGAACTTCTCCGTCTGACCCTGTGATACTTTGAGAGGGGTCAGGCAGGTCCAAACTCTTGACATTGCGATATCACCTTGTCAACAAAAAGAATTTACACTTGAGAATTGTGCTATTGAGTTACACAATCTGTAACATTTTAAATAAGTATATGATTTTGCATTATGTCAAGTTCATAGTTACCTTGGGCTAGCTCATGGGTTGGACACATTTGGTAGAGATATCATTAGAAGCTTGTGTGAAAGACAAGTATTAGCTCTCATGACTTGGTATTTGTAATTATGCCTAAATATAAATACTATATAATCAAATATATAGGGCTAACCAAAACCATATACATGTAGAATACCCTCACTATTAATATATTTGTACTGCAGGGTATAGGCGACATGGGATATTTTCTTGAATCCCATGCAGTGTGGCAATGCTTGTGAATGGGAATGGTCCAGGTGTGAAAGGTATGGGGTTGGAAAGGTATTTTATTTTCCAGAGCACTGAGGACTAAGAGGTACACAGAGGGTGAGTAAGGCTTCTAGAGTTCTTCACTGAAACATATCTTCTTGCCCCTTTGCCAATGGAAGCTATTTAAGTTAATATAACTCATTTAATACTGTAGGGTGGTACTCCTCATTGGTAATTTAGTATGAGTGGAGTTAGCAGGCTCCAATGCAATAAGGCTCTGTGTGGACACTTAAGGAGAGGTGGCATAGGAGGAAGGAATTTGAAGAGACAGAGGTAGCAGGAAGGTTTCTGTGAATGGTGGACATAGCTGGACTTCGAAAGAGAAGGGATCCTGGCAAAGATATGCTTGTGTCTTTTGGAGCTTTGCCTGGGGTCTTGGCAGAAGTGGAAATGACAGTAAATATTATTCCTTCCAAGAATCCCTTCTGTCTTTGTGACATTACCAGGACAGATTGAAAATTGGCAAGCTTTCGTTTTTCCAGTTCAATCAGTATCCTCAAATATTCGTAGCTTAGCTCTTTCTAAGTATATTTTATTTTATTTTATTTTTTTGAGAGAAAAAGAGGCAGGGAGAAAGAGAGGGAGAAGAAGAAGAGAGAGAGAGAGAGAGAGAGAGAGAGAGAGAGAGAGAGAGAGAGAGAGAGAGAGAGAGATGGGGGGAGGGGAGGGAGGGAGGGAGGGAATGGGTGTGCCAGGGCCTCCAGCCACTGAACATGAACTCCAGATGCACACGCCCCTTGTACATCTGGCTTACATGGGTCCTGGAGAATCTAACTGGGATCTTTTAGTTTTGCCGGCAAATGCCTTAACCACTAAGCCATCTCTCCAGCCCTCTTTCTAGATCCTTCTAGGCATTTTTGTTTTTAGTCTCATCAGACTGCTGCGGAAAGAAGAGGTGGGAGAAGGAAAGTGCTTGTGTTGTTTTTCCTTGTCATTCTATGCCAGGTGGTCCAGGTTTAAGATGACATGATGTCATATGCAAAGTATACTCTTGAGAACCAGAGAATCAAATTAGAAAAACAGAACATCTCATAATGTCTTGGACTGAGTTAATGATTTTGTGTTGGGTCATATTCATACCCATCCTCTGCTGTATGAATGTTGAACATGCCTGGACAGTTTACCGTGTGTGCAATTTTCATGCAAGTAGAGCCTGCACCATTGATCCATTTGCTCATATGTCCTATCCATTCATTGTCCTTCCTTCCATCCATCCTCCCACCAATCCACCCACTTATCCTCCTACCCATCCATTCATCCTTTCTTCCTTTAACCTGCATTTTTGTTTATCCTCTGACCCACTAAACTCTCCATCTATTCTTTCTTCTTTCAAGCTTTGCCTTATTTATTTACCCAGCCACCCAGCTACCCATCTGTCTACCCACCCTCCCACACACTTTCCCATCTACCCACAAATCAGTTCATCAGTTCCCCCTCTGATTCAGTGATTCATACATCCTCATTTCTTCAGTCTATCTGTTTACCCATCCATTTCCCTATCCACCAATCCATCTGCTTATCCTTCCTCCCGTTTAGCCAATGAGAAGCATGTGCCATGTGCTCTGCCCTGGAGTTAGAACTATAGGGAGCTAGAAGACATGGTCTTTGCTTATATGTGGAGGGTCTAACCCAGTACCTGATATGTGGTGGCAGTTGTACCATATCAGAGTTGGATGTTATTTCTACAAACATCAGGGGTTAGAGAATTTTGTACCTGTGTTTATTTTGTGGGGAAATGTTAACTCTAGTAAAATCATGAGTAAAGGTAATAATGATGTTAGTAGTAAAATGTGTTTATGCTTTAAGAGTTATTAAAAAAGAACTAGGAGTTAAAGTGCTGGCCTTGTAGGACATTTAGAAGAATATTCTATAGCAAGTACAGGATGAGGCAGAAAGGCACTCAGGATAAATGGTTTTAGGAGGTTCTCATATGTAGATCTTGATGGAGGGCCAGCCGGCATTATGGGAACAAATTCCATATCATGAAATACCTAGTATGGGTAGGCATCATATGTACTTCTTGAACCACACACTATTCAGGCTACTATCATCCTCCTTTATTAAAACAAATCTTTTTTTTTTTAAATTTATTTATTTGAGAGCGATAGACACAGAGAGAAAGACAGATAGAGGGAGAGAGAGAGAATGGGCGCGCCAGGGCTTCCAGCCTCTGCAAACGAACTCCAGACGCGTGCACCCCCTTGTGCATCTGGCTAATGTGGGACCTGGGGAACCGAGCCTCGAACTGGGGTCCTTAGGCTTCACAGGCAAGCGCTTAACCGCTAAGCCATCTCTCCAGCCCAAAACAAATCTTTTTTTAAAAAATTTTTTAGTTAATTTTTTTGTTTATTTTTACTTATTTGAGAGCGACAGACAGAGAGAGAAAGAGAGAGAGAGAGTAAGAGAGAGAGGGAGAGAATGGGCACGCCAGGGCCTCCAGCCACTGCAAACAACTCCAGATACGTGCGCCCCCTTGTGCATCTGGCTAACGTGAGTCCTGGGAATACAGCCTCGAACCAGGGTCCTTAGGCTTCACAGGCAAGCACTTAACTGCTAAGCCATCTCTCCAGCCATATTTTATTTTTTAATGAGAGAGAGAGAGAGCACCCGCCAATTGGGTATGCCAGGAGCTCCAACCTATTGTGAATGAACTCCAGACATGTGCGCCCCCTTGTGTGCATGTGTGGCATTGCATGCTTGCATCAGTATGTCTGGCTATGTGGGACCTGGAGATTTGAACATGAGTTCTTAGGCTTCAGGCAAGCACCTTAACTGCTAAGCCATCACTCTAGCCCTGTATACTCCTACATTTAGTAGCTGTGTGCTGAGAGCTGAGTCACTGTTGCTGTCACAGACTGTAGCCCATGGTTTCTATGAATAGCAGCAGCTGTTGGGAGTTCATCCAGGCAAGAATGCCACTACGTATTCATATCCCTCATTCTGTGGACACTGAAGAGTAAGTAAGGGGTATGGGCATGGGCTCCGAATCAGATCCAAAGTTCCAGCCCCAGCTCTATTCCAAGCTAAATCACCTTCGGCAACTCTAAGAACAGGTCAGTGAGCGACTACCTCACAGGGTTGTTGGAGAGGTCAGATGAGCTCACGCTCATGAACTTATTAGATCAAAACTTGTGTCAGCTTCTAGCTGCCTCAACAGGTACCACACACAGCGTATCTGGAACAAGGCAAATGTGTTCTCTCACAGTTCTGGAGGCTAAAATCTTGAGGGCTGACAGTGTGATTCACCTGTAGGCACTTGCCAATGGCTCCAAACTGCATTCCCCCACCTGTGCCTGGCACTTGAAGCAACATTGGGTTGACTGGATCACATGGTCCTGTGGCTGGGCAGCATGCACAGCAGCCAGGACCTGCTGCAGAACCTTCTGTGGTTTGGTGAAAAGCAACAGCTCCTTGAGTTGCACCACAACAGCCCTGGCACACTGAAGAGGAATAAGCTGCCTTCCAAGTGCAAGGAGGCATGTGGGCACCGCCTCTCGTTCTTGGAGGTAGGAAGAAGTCAGATGGCACTGCTCATCCTTCACCTTGTGTGGTGGTTTGAATCAAATGTCCCCTATAAACTCACGTGTTCTCAATACGTGATGATGGCAGTTTAGAAGGCAGAGCCTTGAAAGAGGTGGTGTATTGTTTGGGGCAGGCTTAGGGGTGTCAAAGACAGCTCCCCTTTGCTAGAGCTCAGCTCACTCTCCTGCTGCTGTTTTCCACTTGCTGTGGCAGGGGTGGTGTCCAGCCTCTGCTCATGCCATGCTTTCCTCTGCCATCGTGAAGCTTCTCCTTCAGACTGTAAGCCAACATAAAAGCTTTCCTCCCCACTAGTTCCTTTTGGACAGGTGCTTTGTCCCAGTAATGACAAGGTAATTGCAACTCCTTGCAAAGTATCTCAACATGCCCCATACCCACTGGACAACAGAAAAGTCCCCTAAGGGAGAAGGCTCTGAATTTTTAAAAATATTTTATTTGTATTTATTTAATTATTTGACAGAGAAAAAGGGAAGGAGAGAGAGAGAGAGAGAGAAAAAAAAAACAAAAACAGACAGACAGACAGAATGGGCACTCCAGGGTTTCCAGCCACTGCAAACAAACTCCAGACACATGCGTCCCCTTGTGCATCTGGTTAATGTGGGTCCTGGGGAATCGAACCTGGGTCCTTTGGCTTTACAGGCAAATGCCTTAATTGGTAAGCCATCCCTCCAGCCCCCAGAATTTTTGTCACATTGATTTTCAACTTCCTGATATGCAAATGTCTGGCCAAGAGGTCTAGAATGGTTGAGTCAGGGATTCACTCTGTATCTCATTATGTAGCCAAAGCTGTCCTTAAACTTGGGGCAGTCCTATTGCATCCGCTCTCCTGAGTGCTGGACGTTACAAGCAAGGACCCCTACACCTGGTAAGAGGTGACTCACTCCTGAGGACGGACAGTGAAGGTATGCTGTTGGCCCTGCCAGTGCCACGCACAAGTGGCCAGGAAGGAGCTTTTTGGTGCAGCTCATGGTCCATGCTTGGTTTGATTAGCTCCTCTTAGCCTGGTATGGAGATTTGCTCAGGTATTTCAGCTCCCATTATAGTATCTAATATATTATTTACAGCTGAATAAAAAAAAAAAAATTCAGTACACAGAATAACCAGTGGTAGGGTTTGGTGGCAATACAAATTTATGTGGTAATAAATAAGTACATTTTTAGAACAAATGATTCCTAGTGAGTTTTGTGCACTCAAGGATACAATAATGAAAATCATTTCTTCAAAATAGAAACATCAAAATTAAGGCATGATCTTTGAAACAGTCACTTGAAACATTTCTGAATTCCATGCATCCTAACCCTCTTTGGGTTCTCCTCAGTGGTGACAAGCTCTGGCTCTTCTCAGGTGGATCTAGTTTGGGTAAAGATCTAACATGGTTGGGAACCAAATGGCCATTCAGAGGAATGATATTTAGTAAAATATGAGATGGAAAGTGGATCTGACAACAAAATAATGCATTTTGAGGGGGGAGGTTGGTTTGTAAATTGGAGTTTAGACTTTATGGTGTTGATAACCCTTTCTCTATTACATACTTAAGGAATTTGCTCTCACTGTGGGTCCATGCTTGAAAAATACAACAGGCCATCCCCCAGTATTTTCAACAAACAAGCCACCAGTCATGGTCTCTGCTAATAGGTAATTACGGTAAAGGTGCCTGAGGTGAGCGCCGGAGAGGAACTAGTTGAGCCGCATGCTCGTCCATACAGGGTGTGGTGCTCCAGGCTGGCTGCTTGCTTGTCCTGGTGGTCTTAGCATTCTCTTTCCCCACTGCCAAGTTATGTCTTAAAGGCATCACCCCTGAACTCAAATTCCTTCATTCTTGAGAGCTAAATGCAAGAACTAATGTCCTTTTTAGAAAAAGAGCATCACATCTCCTCTCATGCAGCAAGGGTTCCATGAAGTAAATTTTCCTGAAGACAAGTCATGAGATAAGAACTTGGGCTGACCCTGGAGATAACCAAGGATTATGCTGAGGAGTTTGGAAGAAACTGTGTTGCTCATAGCTTCCTTTTTATTTTTAACATATTTATTTATTTATTTTATTTATTTTGAGAGAGTGAGAGTGGGAGAGAGGGAGAGAATAGGCATGCCAGGGCCTCCAGCCACTGCAAACAAACTCTAGATGCAAATGCCACCTCATGCATCTGGCTTATGTGAGTACTGAGGACTTGAACCTGGGTCCTTAGGCTTCACAGAGAAGCACCTTCACCACCAAGCAATCTCTTGAGCCCACTGATAGCTTCTTAAGGTCATAACCTGTGTGGATTTAGGAGCAACATGGAGTCTTTGGCTATAGCAGAGGCTCATTATTCCTACTTCTAGTATTGAGGTAAAATGATTTTATCAGTTCCTTCCTAAGTTTTATGAAGTAATGCTATTTAAATCGACCACTGATGTAGACTTGGGGAGACCTGGGAGGCCAAGGAAGGCGATACTTGTTTTTAGTCAATATAAAAACTATTAAAGGCCAATAACTGAGGCTCATGCCAAAAGGCATTAAACATACGATTTGTCTTACGTAAAGACTCAGTGACACCTGATAGTTGAAAGAGGTTTCATTATGGTTTCTAATTGAAATAAATGGTCTGAAGCTCTCTAAAAAGTGATTTCCATAGTGCTATAAATACAAACAAAATAGGACCTATTTCATTTGAAGCATGTTGGAAAGATAAGAACAAGAGTTGGTATATGTTCTTTATTTACCAATGACAGTGAGCAGATTTGGCAAATTTTAAGATTCCTTTTCTGTAAGAACACAGTCAGATGAATACCTATTGTGTTTGACACACACAACACATCATTATTCAATACCTTACTTACTTTTATTTGACAAAATTATTTCAAATAATGGTTACATAATAGACAATTACTTTTTTGTTTCTTCTTTGAAAGTAATTAATAATTAAAAGGAGGAATGCATTTGAATTTTAAAGTATTCAAGTTAATAAAAATACTTCATCTGCTGAGTAGAATTTTCAGTTAAAGCATTACACTTTGTTCTCGTATTCTGTTTTAAATTATTTAAAAGTTTTCGATACAAAAATTCCAATGGTCACATAAGAAAAGAATTGAAGTATTCGAAGTGTTTTCCTTTTACAAATCACAACACACCATCACTGTTTATTTCAAATTGACTGCTTAACTCTGGAATAGGTAGTGCCATAAGACAGACATGACAACTTTATAAACTTACCCTCCTGAAAGAACTTTTGGAGCCAATTCTGTGGTTTCAGGACCAACTGTACAGTTCAAAGTCTTTTAATTCACTTTCATGTAGATTGCAATATTTATTCTAGACCATAAGTGAGCATAGTTGGGGGCTGATATACACAGACTATCAGAACCCAGCCAGCAAGTGTCGGCCCCAGCCTGGGTGAAATGTCTTCTCACTGGCACTGATCCACATTATTGGTAGGAAATGTTCTTTTTAAGTATTTATTTATTTATTACAGAGGAGAGGTGAGAGAAAGAGAAAAGAGAGAGAGAGAATGGGCACGTCAGGGTCTCTAGCCACCACGTATGCACTCCAGAAACATGTGCCGCCTTGTGTATCTGGCTCATGTGGGTTCTGCCGAGTTGGGACATGTTCTTTTTATTGGAAGTCTCATTTTGTTCTTAAGGAAGCCAAGTTCCCTGCTGCCTGAAATTGCAGTAAACACTTCCTTATGCTGGCATATGTGTGTGTGTGTACAGGATGTGTGGTGCCGTGTGCTGTGTGGTGTGTATACGTTCATCCTGTGTGCATGTGTGTGAAGGCCAGAGGAGAATGTTTGATGCCCTCTTCTCACTCAGCTGACTGTTTCTTCAAGATGGAGCAAATCAAGTCACTCAACCCACTGTGGCTATGTTTAGTCAGGCAGCCCCAGAGATTTCTGCCCCTTGCAGGACTGGAGTTACAGATGTGTGTGACCACACCCAGCTATTTCCATGGGTGCTGGGGAATCTAACACCAGGCCCTCATTCTTGGGCAGCAAGCACTGGGAACCACTGAGCCATTGCCCGGCCCTCAAATGTGATAAGTTTAAAGGAAGTTCTTTCCACTCTAAATGGTGTCCACATGTTGTGACACGAATTTAATGGCATAGTGTATGAAGTTACTTATAAACTCTAAATGAACTTTGTAGATTTAAGGTGTTCTTGTTGGTGGTGAATAAATCATTATGCTTATAATAAAGTAAAATATTCTGTTGAGGGGTTGTTTAAAATGAGTATAATATTCTCCACTTATTAAGATAGGATGATGAGACAATTATGTGCAAAGGGCCTAATGTAATACCTAAAATGGGGATCATTTAGAACAACTGGTATATTTTTAGTAGTATACACAACTTGTTGATTTTAAAGTTATCATCAATATGAAGGTATGATCTTTAATTATTCATGTCTGCACTGGTCTATGGAGACATGATTGTTCTTTGCATAATTAAACAAAACCTCCAACTAGAAGAACAGCTTTCCAGGTGCGATGTTCCATTCCTGTAAGCCCAGCTCCCAGGTGACTAAGTCAGGAAGGATGCAAATTCAAGGCCAGGCTGTGATATATAGGAAGTTCCAGGCTATTCTCAGAAACATAGCAAGATCTGGTCTCAATTAAATAACCCACTTGTTGGGCTGGAGAGATGGCTTAGCGGTTAAGCGCTTGCCTGTGAAGCCTAAGGACCCCAGTTCGAGGCTCGGTTCCCCAGGTCCCACGTTAGCCAGATGCACAGGGGGGTGCACGCATCTGGAGTTCGTTTGCAGAGGCTGGAAGCCCTGGCGCGCCCATTCTCTCTCTCTCTCCCTCTATCTGTCTTTCTCTCTGTGTCTGTCGCTCTCAAATAAATAAATAAAAATTAAAAAAAAAAATAACCCACTTGTTATCCCCACACTTGGGAAGTTGGACATAGGAAGAATAGGAGTTCAGGTCTAGCCTCAGCTATATAGAGTTTGAGGCTAGCTTGGGCTATATGAGAGCCTGTCTCAATGCAAAAAACTAACAACTTTTCCAACAAGAAAAAAAAAAAAAAAAAACAAAAAAAAACAGAAAGAAATCCTAGGCTGGAGAAATGGCTCAGCAGTGGAAGCACTTGCCTGCAAAGCCAAAGGACCCAGGTTCAATTCTCCAGGATCCACATAAGCCAGATGCACAAGGGGGCTCATGCATGTGGAGTTTGTCTGCAACAACGGAAGGCCCTGGCACACCCGTTCTCTCTCTTTCTCTTTCGTTCTCTCTCTGCTTCTTTCTCTCTATCTCAAATAAATAAACTAAAATAACCTATTTTTAAAAATCCAAGTAACTTTTGATCTGTTATATCCATTGAGAATATTATCTTGTTAAATTTGTCATTTGCTCTATAGACTTTCCTTAATATTAAATAAGGAAAATCTACTTCTATGTTTTTATTCTTACAAACTCCTGCTTGATTTCACAGTTAGTTTACACACACACACACACACACACACACACACACACACACACGTGTTTTATCGTTTTGGTTTCACTTTAAATTTAATTGTCTAATGTTTCTGAATATTATTTTGGTACATGATATGATGGATAACTCTATTGTTATCAAGATTATGTTATATATGCAATCATTTAACCTTTAATCTTCTATTTACAAAAATTACAGCTATTTTTTGTTCTATTTCTAGCATTGGCTTGAATCTATAAAGCAGTGTTAAATAATAACTAAAACCAAGCATTTTCATCCTAATCTATATTTTATTATGGTAAATTTTTTTGTTATTTTATTTTTAGCATGGAGTTTAACATAGTCTCTTCATGTTAAGAAAATCTTTTTCTCTCTTATTTCTTTTTTTGAGGTAGGGTCACTCTCTAGCCTTAAACTCTGGCCTTAAACTCATGGCTCTCCCCATGCTTCTGCCTTCCCCAGTGTGGGGATTAAAGACATGTGCCACCACACCCAGCTTCTTTTTTCTAATTTTGTGATAATTTATATTAAGAATGAATACTTAACTCTATGAAAAATCTTTTATAGCAACCTAAAATTTGTCCAAATTTTTTCTTTTTTAAAAAAAATTATTTTTATTTATTTGTTTATTTGACAGAGAAAGAGTGGGGGAGAGAAAGAAAGAGAATGGGCATGCCATCGCCTCTAGCAACTGCAAATGAACTCCAGATGTGTGCGCCCCCTTGTGCAGCTGGCTTATGTAGGTTCTGGGGAATCGAACCTGGGTCCTTTGGCTTTGCAAGCAAATGCCTTAACCGCTAAGCCATCCCTCCAGCCCCAGTTTTTTTTTTTCTTTTTTGGCTTTATGTTAAAATGAATTAGACTTCCCAATACCGAGTCACTGTTACATCACTGTTATTACATACTAAAGCAAACCATGCACGAGATGAAGAATTTATAATAATCTTGTAACAGGTCATGGTCACGTTCTTTTCCATTGTGTCCTTCTTTGGTGCCCGTGTTCATCATTCACCTTCAGCTGTATAAAGGCTTCAACAGTCGCAGTCATGATTTCATTATGTTAGACTCTGTACCACTAGCTTTGTGGAAGTCGTGGTGTTGGTCTAGACATTGCAGGTAATAATGTGCTGTGCTTGACCTCTGCTACACTTTGTTTTTGAACTGGGGGCAGAGACTGTGGTGACGGTTGAAGGTTAACTTGAACCTCTGTTGCCTTTACTGTTTTCACAGCAAAGAAGGGATTTTTCTTCTTCAGAATAGTTCAGGAAATTCTCCTATATTGTAGAAATGTGTTCTTTTTAAAAATTTTCCCACTCTTATACTCCATCCCTTCCCTCTATTGCTTTCCCCCCTTCCAGTTCCCAACCCACCCATACACCTTTAAGTGGAAGATACAGGTTCAGAGCTGCTAAGTGAGAATCCTCATAAGAAAAATTGAAATGGCATTCACTTTAATTTGCATATTGGCTTCACATAGCAACCACAGTTCAATGTGTAACAAAGATAAAATTGAAAAACTCTACAAGAAATATTAATGTAACAAACCATGATTTATATTTAAACATTCACTGAAAGGTCAAATAGATGGATTAAAAAAATCTTTGAAGCAAGGATTAAGTGAGGTGTAGGAATTGCATGTTTCTAGAGAAGATTCGTAAATCAGGTGCCGAAGCCAGCTGACTTCGCAGAAATGGATACACCCAACACTTCCCAAGTTAGCCATCAATCACATAATAAAGATATAGCCACTTTAAAGGAACCATGTATCAACACGGCATGCAACACGGCTGTTATGAAGCACTCCACTGGGAAGCTTGTGATTGACAAAAATAGTACTGCTTTAAGTAGTAGCAATATTTTCATGGGCAAAAAGCAATAAAGCTATAGATAAGCTTTATGAAGGGAAAATCTCTGGCATAAAACCCATGGAGCCATACTTGGGACTTGCTTCCTGGAGGATCAGGTGAAGGTGCAAGTAATCCTCCCTGCTGTGAAAGAGGAAAGAGATAATTTGCTAAGTTGTTAATTATATCCAAGACACTGTCACTTATAGGCATTTGAAGAAAGAATGGGTTTACTGGGATGACAGACTCACCATGACACTGGCTTGCTTAGGCTTGTGCAGTAGAAAATAATCTGGGAGAGGCCTCTTGCATCCATTATACATTAGAGAGGAGCCAGAGGGTATGCAAAGTAATTTACTCATTGAGACCTATTTCATTACAGAGAGATAGTAGTGAGTTGCCATTAGATTGATGATGTTCAAATTCAGCTTTATTGCATTGTCATTTTAAATCAGAATTTTATGCTGCCTTTTCAACATAGCATTTTGGGCCAGTGTTTTATCTTTTCTAATAGAATCCTTGTGTGGATACGCTTACCTTGGAAATGGTGAATTAACTCTGTTGATCTCTTTTTAAAACCTTGTGATTAGTGACACTCCCAACAGTTAACTTTCTCAATTCTGAGACAATACACCCACCCAGAAGCAGCTTATGTGAGGAAAGGTTTGTTTTTATTTACAATTTTGAGGGGGGATTTCATCTTGCTGGGGAAAGCAGGGCAAGAACAAATAGCAAGGGGCCACATCTTGTCACACCAGCTGGGAGGAAGCAGCAAGCGTGAGCTAGCTGGCACTGGCAATGGGGCTGGATTGTAAAATTCCAAGGCCTGGGGTCCCCAGTGACACACCCTCTAGCAAGGGTCCACCAGGTAAAGGTTCCATGGGCTGGAGATCAAGTATGAGGTTTAATCACAAACATATGAGGCTAGGGGACACTTCAGATTTAAATTACCACAGACATGCTTGACCCACTGGGACATATCAGATCTGCTCTCTGACAGGAACTATCATATTCATGGTTAGGGATGTGGCTCAGTTGTTGATGCAAAGAACTCTGGGTTTAAGTCTTAGCACTGTATAAACTGGGCATGGTAGCACAGTCCAGAAATCTTCAGCACTGGGGAAATAGAGGCAGGGGAATCAGAAGTTCAAGATTACCCTTGGCTACATAGTGAGTTAGAAGCCAGCCTGGTCTCCAGGAGACCCTGTCTCAAGCAAAAATGAAAGCAAAAAAAAGAGTAGTACAGTATTCTTTGTCATCCTCAATCTAGCTGTCTTAGATGTATATTCCACCTTATGTTGAAATTGACATGGGGGGAGGGGGTGAAAGGAGTTGCCATGTTTGAAAGTAGGCATATTGAAAAGGCAGGAGTTTAATGGTGAACTGAAGCAGTATTCTGAAAATATTTTCATCATGCTTTGATTTCATTAATCGTGATAATTAGATTTATTCGTCACTTGACCATATGTTAATTGCTTATGGATCCATTTAAGTTTCCCTTACATCTGGAGGGACTATGCCTGCTTGAATTGGCTTCCTCACTGGTCTCAGGGAATGTAGAAAGAGATAAAGTGCTATTGTCCTTTCCCATCTAGATTCGTGTTAAAAGTCAGATTGAAGTCAGACTTGTATACTGTGTAACAGGAATGTGATTGCATATATTCTTATTCAGGAAAGTGTTTTATGACATCATTTCATTCAATTCTCCTGACAAGCCTCTGAGGCAGAGGCTATTTTGGAAATTTCTGTTTTACACATAGATGAGAAAAGTGAAGCTTACTTGAGTCGGCTGGAGTACCTTATGCAAAGTCACATAACTAGCCAATTTCACTTGAAGCCAGGTATGCTAACATCAGAGGCCATGGGTTTCATTACAATTCTGCCAAAAATTATCACCTGATGTGATTTGGCAACCTTCTGTCTTTGTGGTCATGAAAAATAGGCATGATTAGAGAGTGGCTAGGTGTGTGATTGCGGCTGTGTTACACCCTGTGCAAGACAATCTTAGCTTTTGTTGCAAAGTTCAGATCTTTGGGAGTTTGCCATCTTAACGGCTTTGCTAAATTCATGCTTTGGTAGTTCGTGATATATTCTTTTTAAAATAAATATATTTTATTTATTTGAGAGAGGAGAGAGAGAGAGAGAGAGAGAGAAGGAGAGAGGGAGGGAGGATGGGAGGGTGGGCATGCCAGGGCCTCCAGCCACTACAAACATACTCCAGATGCATGTGCCCCCCTGTGCATCTGGCTTATGTGGGTCCTGGGGAATTAAACTGACATCCTTTGGCTTTGCAGGTAAATACCTTAGCTACTAAGCCATCTTCTCCAGCCCCATGATATATTCTTACAATCCAAGATTCTCCTTCCTCTTAATGGGTGTACACATGTATGGCATGCATACATGCTCATATGTGAAAGTTCTGTGCGCACGCGCGTGTGTGTGTTTGTGTGTGTGTCCACATCAGAGATTAATATCATTCCCAATTGCTCTTTGGTTTTTTTAAAAATTTCTTTTATTTTGAGAGAGAGAAAATGGGCATGCAGGGTCTTCAGCCACTATAAATGAACTCTAGACATATATGCCACCTTGTGCATCTGGCTTACATGGGTTCTATGAAATCAAACCTTGGTTCTTGGCGTTGCAGGCAAGTGCCTTAACCCTCCGGCCCTGTCCTATTTTTTTTTTTTTTTCCTGAAATTGGGTCTTTCACTAAACCTAGAGCTCTCTGAGTTAGCTAGAAATTGTCTGCTCTGCACCAAGGTTACAGGTGTGGGCCACCATGAAGGGTAGTCTCTCTTTCTTTTTGACAATGTGGAGGGAAGTCTGGAATCGGAAGCCATTTAATCCAACAGTCATTTCCTTGCTCAGGCCAGTTCCAGAGCTTTACTTTTTTATCTTTTTTTTTTTTTTTTCTTTAACCAGTGCAGAGGTTGATGTTGAGTGTGTGCCTTAATGGCTTCCCACCTTTCTTTCTTGAGACAGGTTCTTTTGCTGAGTCTGGAGCTCGTCCATTTGGTTAGATGGGCCTGCCAGCAAGCTCTAGAGAGTCTCCTATCTGTTTGCCCAGCGCTGAGATTATAGGCACACTTCAATGCCCAGAATTTTATGTGGGAACTGGGATCTGAACTGAGGTTTTCATGCTTGCACAACAAACACTTTACTAACTGAGTTGTCTCCTCAGCCCTCATGTATGTTTTTTTTAAATACATTATTTATTCATTTATGTATGTATTTATTTATTTGAGAGAGAGGAAAAGGCAAAGACAGAGAGAGGGGGAAAGAATGGGTACGCCAGGGCCTCCAGCCACTGTGAATGAACTCCAGATGCGTGCGCCCCTTGTGCATCTGGCTTATGTGGGTCCTGGAGAGTTGAACCAGGATCCTTTGGCTTTGCAAGCAAATGCCTTAACTGCTAAGCTGTCTCTCCAGCCCTCATGTTTGTTTTAATGGGAATAGGCTTAGGGCACCTTTGAAGCATTTGACTGTGAACAAAAGATGCACCATCATTTGAACAGTGGTTTTAGTGTGTTTGTAGAAGGAAAGAGAGCCTTTAGCAGGAGGGAAAGCATTGGTTAGGCCATGATTTTTTATAAAGACTGGAAATTCAGTTTAAATCATATTAGGCTTTAGAATTCTGCTTTTACTCAGAGTATAAAAATTCCAAAACAATATCACTCCCACTCGCAATGAGTATGCCTCATGAGTATGCACTTCCCATCCCGCCGCAGAGCAGAGGTCTGGAGGCGGCAGGATGATCTGAAGCTGAGGGACAGGAGGGTCACACCGCTGATGTGTCTTTGGCAGATTCCAACAAAGGATTAGGAATGATCAAAGCATATTTGAGGAAAACCATGCAATTTTGTTTTGAGTTTCTGAAGACCAATATGGGCTAGTTTCACAATTTGGAATTTTTAGGAACCCAAGAGAGAGGGTTTGTGTGTGCTGCCTCTTCATGACAGGCAACCATGGGCGATGTATGTGGGCAAGTAAGGACGGGATAGGAAAGTTGAATGGTCCCCTCATTGGAGCAAGTATGCAGGGGTGATTAGCTCCGTCCAAGGAGCAGGTACAAATATGTAATTGTCTAGAACCTCTTGTTACAGTACGCAAAAGTTGTATAAGGGGCTGGGGTAAATGAGATACCTGCCCCACACCGGAACTTTCAACTGTCAAAATTGAGATTTCTTTTTTTTTGAGGTAGGATCTCACTCTGGTCTAGGCTGACCTGGAATTCATTATGAAGTCTCAGGGTGGCCTTGAACTCATGGCGATCCTCCTACCTCTGCCTCCTGAGTGCTGGGATTAAAGGCATGCGCCACCACGCCCAGCTGAATTTTTTTTTTAATGATACTTTTCAAGCTCTGTGCTGACATCAGACACACTTTGTCTATACTAGCAGAGAGCTGGAAAACCCACTTGTACCCAGGACCTAAACTGATACAATACTGTGCCATAGCTGGGGAGGAGCAGGCTGACCTCAAGATATCCAATATATATATATATATATATATATATATATATATATATATATATATATATACACACACACACACACACATATACATATACATATACATATACATATACATATACATATACATATACATACATACATACACACACACACACACACACACACACACACACACATATATATATATTATGTGTGTGTGTGTGTGTGTGTGTGTGTGTGTATGAATCAGGCAGCCATTCCTGGGCAGGAGCTACAGAATTCTGAAGATGTTTCGTTCTTGGAGCAGTAGGACCCAGGGGCTGTCAAAGACAGAAGCTACTGCGGGAGAATTTTTCTCGGGCTGGGGTTGTAGCTCAGTTCATACTGTGCTTGTCTAGTGCATGAATGAGGCGCTGGATTCAATTCCCAATACGACTTAATGGGGGTGTGGTGGAGCATGACTGTAATCCCAACACTTGAGACTCACTAGAGAAAGTTGTTCAAGCACATCCTTGGCTACATAGTCAGTTCAAGGCCAGCTTGGGGTATATAAGATCCTATCTCAGGGAAGAAAAGAAAAAGAAGAGTGTCCTTTTTGACCTCACTATGAGAATTACTTAGGATAATTCATCAACTTAGTCCAACGCTAGGAGGATGGAATGACAGGGAGGAGCGCTCTGCATAGGTGTGTAGGCCCTGCTAGAAGCCGAGTGTGGAGCAGACACAAGAAAACCACATGACCCCGAAAAGCTCACCTTAAGTTCATGTTGGCTAGAATTCACTGCGAAAGAATTCAAGGTCCTTGCTGCACTGAAGGTTACTGTACCAATAATAAAACCCTAGCCCAGGGGCTGGAGAGATGGTTTGATGGTTAAGCGCTTGCCTGTAAAGCCTAAGGACCCCGGTTCAAGGCTTGATTCCCTAGGAACCACATCAGCCAGATGCACAAGAGGGTACACGTGTCTGGAGTTCCTTTGCAGTGGCTGGAAGCCCTGGCATGCCCATTCTCTCCCTCCTTCTCTCTCTCTCTTTCTCTCTGCCTCTTTCTCTCTGTCTGTTGCTCTCAAATAAATAATTAAAAATAAACAAAAAAAATTAAATAAAAAAAGCCCAAGCCTAGCTCAGCTACTATTACTATTTCTCTTTTTGAGGCCAGGTTTCACTCTAGCCTAGGCTGGCCTTGAGCTCATGGTAATCCTCCTGCCTTAGCCTCCTGAGGGCTTGGGTTAAAGTTGTGCTCCCCTAGGCCAGTCACAAGACACTTTTTTGTGTTTGTTTTTTCGAGGTAGGGTCTCACTCTAGCTCAGGCTGACCTGGAATTCACTCGTCATCCCAGGATGGCCTCAACTCACAGCGATTCTCCTACCTCTGCTTCCCAAGTACTGGGATTAAAGATGTGTACCTCCACACCCAGGTCTTTTTTTTTTTTTAATTAACCCAAGCATTCACAAAAGTGGCAAGCAGAAGAAATGGGACAATTTCATTAATGCAACTAGTTTATCCAAGTCTCAGCTGTTCTTCTTTGTCTTTTTTTTTTATACAAATGTTTAGCATTTCAATTAAACATTAAAAGACATAAAAATAAAATGGGAAATATGTATGTGCCAAGGAAAACAAGTCAACAAAACTCCATCTAGAAGTGCCCAGGATGTTAAAACTGTCAGATAAACTTTAAAATGGCTGTTAGTTATGAAAAAATAAAAATCCTATACTAGTGTAAAATGTTAGTGAGGATGTAAACAGGGCACAAGAGTATATAGGCACTCTACACCATCCTTATAATTTTTCTACAAATCTAAACATTCCCTAATAAAGGAAGCTTAATAAAAACTACGCTGTTAAGGGACACATTTAAAATGCATTGTCATGGAAATAAAGGTTAAGCCAGGGACTAGAAGAAAGTATTTACAAATCACATATGTAATAAAGGACTTCTAACTAGAATACGTAAAGAATCTTTACAACTCACTAGTAAAATAATCAACAGAAAAACGGGCAAACATTGGGTCATTGGTGCAAGACGTGTGTGGCCGTTATGCAAAAGGAAAGATCCTTAGCATCATTTCTATATTAGAATCATGCTAAGCAAAACCACAGTGAAGAGGGGCCACAATTAGAAGAGCTAGAATTAAGGAGCCCACCAGGTAAGAGCACTTCCAGCACAAGCATGAGGGCCTGAAGGACCACAGGGGTTTCATACCTTGGACCTGTATAAGCAGCTGGGCATAGCCACGTGTGTCAGTCACCCCAGTTCCTCTCCCAGAGGAGCAGAGAACAAGAATCGCTGGAGCTAGTAAGAAAAATAAACAAAATACCCAGTAAACTCCAAGATCAGTAAGTGACTCCAGCTCAAATAAGAAGGGACAGAAGAGTAATGGAGAGGGGCACCTGATGTTCCACTGTGGCCACTGTGGGTGAGCCCACCTTGCTGCAGGCAAGTGTATGGGCCATGAAAATCTGTTATAACCCCCCCCCCAAACAAATTTTTAAAACTAGAAACCAAGTGTGAGCAAGAATGTCTGGCAAGTGGAATTCTTGAGTAGTTTTGGTAGAGATGCACAGGGTCCAACCACTTTGAAAGATATCTTGGCAGTTTCTCATAATGATGACCAGAGATGTCCCATTTAATTGAATGGCTTCATTCTTAGCCATTTCCACAAGAGCCATTAAACCATAGGCCCATACAAAGGCTTGTATGTGAATATGCATGGAAGCTTTACTCAAAATAGCCTCAAATTGAAGACAAACCAACATGCCCATCTCCTTGCTAATGCATAAACACACTGCCATATATACCCATGAGGTGGAATAAATTGACCCTAGAAAAGAACACACTGCTGATACTTTCAGCCACTTGGATAAACCTCAAAATCATGGTGTCAAATGAAAGAAGCCAGACACAAAACTTTATAGTACATGACTTCATTTATATGCCATTCTAGAAAAGGCAGTGAATGCAATGCACAGGGGTGGAAGGAGGGGACTGATGAAAAAGGGGCCTCTCTGGGAAATTTTTAAGATGATGGAAATGTGTATTTTGATTATGGTTGTGGTTAGATGGCTATATACATTAGTTTGCACTCATGGAGCTGAAAAGGTGTACATAGATTATATCAAAAATCCTGTCCAAAATCACTGTGGGATTTTTGAAGAGCATCAAATGCCCAATTAAAATGAACTTAAAAATTTACTATCAGGCTAGAGAGATAGCTTAGCAGCTAAGGCGTTTGCCTACAAAGCCAAAGGGTCCTGGTTTGGTTCTCCATGACCCACATAAGCCAGGTGCACAAGGGGTCACACATCTGGAGTTCGTTTGTAGTGGTGGAGGCCCTGGCATGCCCATTCTCTTTCTCTCCTCCCCCCCTCTCCCCCTCTCTCTCTCCCCCTCTTTCTTCTTTTCAAATAAATAAATAAGATATTTAAAAACTTTACTGTTTGTCTATAACTATACTGTGGTGTCCAGTGACATTAAACATAGTAACTTCTTTGTGTCTTAGTTTCCTCATATATGAATGGGATAACCATCCTAACTTGCATGAATTTTTGTGAGTGTTGAAGTATGTCCTCTGCATAAAAGGCCTAGAGAAATGCCTGGAACATAACAATTAATGCACCTGCCATGATGTTATATTCCTTTAATTTCTGTGTAAATAGGGCTGAGAGTTCTATCTCCATGTGCTCTCCAAAAACTTAGAGAATGTTTCCATTTCACTTCAATTTTGATGCTTGTTTGTATTAATCAGTTGCCTCATTTCTGCATTTGTTCAATGGTTTAAGTATTTTATTTATTAGGGAGAGAGAGAGACCAAGAGAGAATTAATGGTTGTGTCAGGGCCTCTAGCCACTGCAAACTCCAGACGCATGCACAACCATGTACATCTGGCTTCATGGAGAATCAAACCAGGATCCTCTGGCTTTGCAGGCAAGCACCTTAACTTCTAAGCCATCGCGCCAGCCCACATTTAAACAACTTTATTAAGAATTCTTTCTCTGCTAGATGTCAGGTGGTAGAATTGCCTTGAAGATTTATACTCAGTCTACGTCCTGACAACCTCACTGTGGAGACAGACCAATTTATAGGGTCAGAACTTAAAGGGCTATGCACAGTGAGTGTGCCTGGGGAGCTCCCGTAAGGTCCACTGACTAGATTTCTGTGAAGGAGGTGATGTTAAAGCTTGGTCCCAGAGAAATGTGTCTTGGAGGCAAGTGTGTCATCAATTTGGGGTGTCTGTTGGAGGAATAAGTTTTATAAGCCCATTAAACACTAAGACAATAGGGAAGTAGAGACACAGTATTGGATAAATTCATTGATATCCAAAGTGTCAGTAGCTGGGATTTACAAATATGCTTGTAAATTTTCCCCATTTATCATTGTCAGAAACGAACCAAATTAAGATGTGAAACATGGGGTTTTGTCACCACGGGAGCAAACTCGATGGATGCCTTATGTCACAGCATGACTGAAAAGCCATTGCAAGCCTATAGGAGGGAAGCACGGGTTACTGATCATGTCCCAGAACGCTCTTGGTGGTTTCTGCCCCTTGAACGGGGTTGGGCTATTGAGCAAGCACTGGTGGGAATCCCACTCCTGGGGATGGCAGCTTGTCTTCTGGAGAGCAAGAAGGTTTAGTTGTCATCCTATGACATTATCTCTTGGCTGATCTTGGTTCCAACAAGCAGGGACAAGGCCACATGGGCTTCAGATATACCAGACAGAACATGCCTGGCTGCCTTTTGGTACACTGTCAGTGTTATTCACACCCCACACTCTTCAAATGTTTGCCAGGAACAAATTCTCGGGGCAGAGCGCAGACACAATGGACTCCTGGGCTTGTTGTGGTTTAGCTGGAAAGCATGAACATGTGCAGAGGGAATGGGTGCAGTGCCCTTGGGGGTGGATACCATAAATCTCATCGTCTTAAGACTTAGACCTGAAGGGTTTCATGGCTTTGATTCCCACTGCGCCTTAGCATATTACTTCATGATTGGCACTGATGATTACATTCATTACACATTACATGCCAAGAATGTGCAAAGCCCTGTTCGTTGTTGTGGGTGGGAATTCAAAGTTGACTATGGTATAGTTGTGCTCTAAGGGAATTTATGATCTACAGGAAGACACCCTACATAGGTACACACATGTACAAATCCATGTACATGAGATATGAAAGTGCACATAACCTTTTAGCACAGTAGGAATGGCAAGATGAAATGTAAACAGTTTCATGGGAGTGCTAAGGAATGTACCATTCATTTTGACCGGGGTTTGGGAGGATCTCTGACAGTGAATTTTAATGCAAAGAATAGGTAAGGACTACACAAGGGGGTGTTCTGGTATGGATGGGCACTGCAGGCTGAAAGCCAGCTGTGGATTACACAGGGGTGTCTATTGGATGAAGTCCGGGGTTATTCAGCACCTTAGTACAGGTATTTGATGAATACAGAAGTACATGAGACAGCATCCTCAAAATCTCAATTCACGAAAGTGCAAGGTTTTCACATCCCTGTTTAATTCACTCCATCTGTAATATTTAAGAAGCAGAGCCCGTCTAGATGCCCATTGACAGATGAAAAAACTAATGAAAATGTGGTATATAGGCACAATGAAACTCTATTCCGGCAGTTCAGGAAAATGAAATTATAAAATTTGTAGGAAAATGGTTGGTGCTAGAAAGAAAGATATTGAGTGAAGTGACCCAAGTTCAGAGTGACCAAAGCTGCCTGCGCTCTCTGGCAACCGTATGTAACATCTATAAAGATGCATATATGGGGGACAAACGTAAGACCTGTCAAGCTAGAATGGTAGCCAAGAGCAGGTATAAAGGGATGGGCAGGAAGAGAGACGGCAAAGAGTGAGAGGACACGGGACACTGTGACAGGCAAACAGGGGGAAGAAGATGTGGGGTGGGGGAGGGGAAGCGGGGCAGTGGACGAGGAAGGAAAGAGGGAATGAAAATCAACTAAAATATTAGAATGCATGATACCTAAACCTCTATGCCAACTTAAAAAATAAAGGAAGCTTGGGGCTGGATAGATGGCTTAGTGGTTAACTGCTTGCCTGTGAAGCCTAAGGACCCCGGTTCGAGGCTCGATTCCCCAGGACCTGGGTGCATAAGGAGGCGTACGCATCTGGAGTTCATTTGCAGGGGCTGGAGGCCCTGGCACGCTCATTCATTCTCTCTCTCTCAAATAAATAAAATAACTAAAAATTTAAAAAGATCAATATTTAGATGGCTTAGTAGTTAAGGCAAAGCCTAAGGACCCAGGTTCAATTTCCCAAGACCCACATAAGCCAGACACAGAGGATGGCACATGCATCTGGATTTGGTGGCAGTGGCTGGAGGCCCTGGCATGCCCATTCATTCTCTCTCTCTCAAATGAATAAATAAAATTAAAAAGATCAAGATTTAGATGGATCATCTCCTTGGGGTGGTAAGACACAGTAGTTATGTGATATAAAAAGCACAAGTTTGAGCTGTGTGTGTTTTCCTTCAGTGATTAAAAAAAACCTAAGATAGACAACATGGAAGGAGGAAAGGTTTATTTGGGGTCATGATTTCAGAGGTTTCTGGCCCATGGTTACTTGGCCCTCATGCCTTGTACTTACGGAGAGGCATAACATCCTAGCAGAGGCAGCCTGATGTGCAAAGCTGTTCACATCATATACATACATACATACATACATATATATATACACATATATATATATATATATATATATATATATATATATATATATATATATATACATACATACATACATACATACATAGATCGAGAGAGAGAGAGAGAAAGAGAGAGAGGGAGAGAACGAGCACAGAAAGAGCCAGGGTCCCAAGGTTCTCTGCAGTCAAGTGCCCAATGACGTCTCTTCCTCTGATCCTACTTCCTAAAGTCTCTACCATCTCCTAATAGAACCATTTGTCCTGGCCAAGAAACCAAACCTTTAACACATAAGACTTCCTGAAAATTATTTTATTTATTTATTTGTCAGAAAGAGAGAGAGAATAAATGAATGGAGAGAATCATGTGTCAGGGCTTTCTGCCACTGCAAACAACCTTCATCTACATGCAGCACTTTGTGCGTCTGGCTCCACATGGGTACTGAGGAATTGAACTTGGGCTGACGGGCACTTCAAGCAAGTGCTTTCAACCACTGGGCAATCTCCCCAGCCCAAGGCATGAGACATCTGAGGCCACTGTAGATATAAATGATGAGAGTGGATTGTTATGGACTTCCCTAGAGTCCTAATAAGTTTGTAATTTATTCCATAGACTGAAGACTTGTGAGATACGGATTGTTCTGGAGAATTACCCGAGCCTGCTTATTCTGTGGAGGAAATAAACTATTTCTCTGTGTTGCTTAGGTATAGGGCAATCTGACACCATTATCATTTCATCACAGAAGACCTCACACAGGAAAACTTCCAGAAAATTTACATAAAGGAAGTATAGCAGTCATAGAAAATGCTGAATAAATGTCTCTGGATCTTTTTTAGTTTCTGCCTACTTCATCTCATTTCAAAGCAATGCAGTCAGTTTATTATCAGTGCTTTGGTGGGTGTGGAGTATATAGTGTGTATGTGTGTGTAATTTGCACATGTGCATGCAGATGTGTGTGCCACACGTGTATAGGTGAGAGGCTGGAGGTGGACCTTGGATGTCCTCGAAGGTCACTCTAGGGCCTGTTTCCCTGAGACACTCTCTCACTACACCTGGGGTTCACCATTTTTCAATTACATTGCATGATCACGGAGCCCCAATGTTTCTCCTATCTCTGTTCCCTTAAGGGCATGTTGTCTGGCCAAACCTGTTTTTTAATTTTTTTTCCTTTTACATGAGTGCTGGGGGGTTGAACTCAGGTTCTCAAACTTGTACAGGAAGATATCTTACCACTGAGACGTCTTCCCCAGCCCCTGTCAGCCAAGGCTTTTATTTGGGCGGGGGGAGGGGAAGTTTCCAGGTAGGTTGTTGCTCTGGTCCAGGCTGACCTGGACTTCAGTATGTAGTCTCAAGCTGGCCTCCTCGAACCCATAGCAATCCTCATACCTGTGCCTCCTGAGTGCTGGGATTAAAGGCGTGCATAATTGTGCCCAGTCTATCAGTGCTTTTTAAGGTAATTATTTTATTTATCTAAGCATTTAAAAATATTCAGATAAGCTGAGTTTGGCATGTAATATATTTCTTAATATAAAGCTTTTGGAAAATGTTATCATTATGTTTCAGGTTTTCCACAAATCATATATAAGTGTATGACATTTAGATACACGTGGTTTAATGTATATTAAAAAAATAAAATTAGTAAAAACTGTTTTCTGGTTTTAGAAATGCTTCCAGCAAACAATTCAAAACACATACAGTTAAGATTCTGCAGCACTGTTTCTTATAGTGGTCTTTCATTTTACTTCAAAGTGAATTAATCTTTATCATATATGGGGAAGCCTATTTTTCCCCTGATGTTTAGAATTTGCTTCCTAAACTGCCAATAGACCTATCAAACAACTGTTACTGTGTTTTCCTGCAGAAAGAGAAATAGTTGTGTTTGAGAGTTCTGGTAAGTCATAATTAACCACGTTTCTAACTTTAAGTAGAAGTGACATGGGCAGGAATCGCAGTCATCCGGGAGGGGAATGGTTTTTGGTGTGCATCTGCCAGCATCAGCACCGCTCACTTGTGGGTATCTTCGTAGAAGGAGCAGGTCTGTGTGCAGCATCCGGGAGGCAGGTGCGGAAGGCTTTCTTCTTCTCCCCTCAGTGATGGGGCATGTCAGTTCTCATTTCCTCTCATGTGAGAAGTCGGAAGCAGGAAGCCTCTGGTGCCCTCTGGGCCCAGCCAACTCCTTCCTTCCCCTGGCATCCTGGAGGCATGCCATCCCTCCCCAAATGCCTTCCTCCTCAGCATCAATGGGCTGCGGTTTTGCTTTGTATCTTTTCCTCATAGAAATCTGTGTATCCTTCCAGCCCTCTGTACAATTAATTTAATAAACAGAACAGCTGTGAGCAGTAAACCTTGCAGGCAGGAGAGGGCCCGCAATTGCTCTCGAAATCACCGGTGGGAAGGCAGTGGAGTGGGGAGGGACTGAGGGCTTACGGTCTAGCCAGTCCCGTCGTCCGTTGTTCCCAGACCCAGAGGACAGTCACGTTCTGGGTGCTGAGCCCTGGGCAGTTTGCATAATCAGCCTCCTATGCAATTTCCATTTGATCTGCTATTCTGACGACTACAAAATCATGAAATGCAGATCCGAGTTAATCCAAGTTAACCTCTGAACTTGACCCACTTTCATTTAGAATTAGCCTTGTTTAAAAATGTAAACTGCTGTCTTGACTCTAGCACATTAGCCAGGGTTCTGTTTATAAAACATATGCTCCGCCTTCCTACTGTAGATCCTTTCTGGCTCAAGAAGTCTAAGTCTAACAAAACCAGAACGCATGCTTCGTTTATCTTAGGACATTTATACTTTTGAGGATCCAAGAATACTATTTCCCGCACATTTTTGCCCATTTTTAGGTATAAAATAATAAAAAAGATTTTCTAGATTAATTTTTTATTTGAGAACTTTAATATGTAAACATATGGTAATTCGTTTGTATTTCTGTCTCATCGTCCTCTTGTCCTTCCTGTTCTGCTCTTTATAACCTGAGGACTGTCCTCTTTCAAGCTAGTCATTCCTCTATTTTGTTGTTTTGTGTCTTTTGTTATTATTTTTTACTCTGTCCTCCATGTCAAAATGCTGATGGGGACTGGAGAGATGGTTAAAGTGCTTGCCTGCAAAGCCTAAGGACCCAGGTTCAATTCCCCAGTACCCATGTAAGCCAGATGCACAAGGTAGTGCATGCATCTGTAGTTCATTTGCAGGGGCTAGAGGCCCTGGCATGCCCATTCTCTCTCTCCCTCTCTATACATATGCTTCTTTTTCTTTTTCTTCCCTCCCTCCCCCTCCCTCTCTCTCAAATAAATAACTAAAAAGTACAATTTTAAAATGTTGATGGGCTCCAAATCATGCTGGTCTTGTGGGGGTATGGCTAACCACTGGGGTCCTGAATTGGTTCATGTCAGACAGATAAAAGAACTTTTTTAAAAAAATATATTTTATTTTCATTTATTTATTTGAGAGCGACAGACAGAGAGAGGAAGAGGCAGAGAAACAGAGAGGATGGGCGCGCCAGGGCCTCCAGCCACTGCAAACGAACTCCAGATGCATGCGCCCCCCTGTGCATCTGGCTAACGTGGGTCCTGGAGAATCGAGTCTCGACCCAGGGTCCTTTGGCTTCACAGGCAAGCGCTTAACCGCTAAACCATCTCTCCAGCCCAAGAACTTCTTTATACTTTAAAATGTTCAGTTCTTTTTGTTCTATTGTTTCTGTAAAAAAATTGTTTAATATCTTTAATTTTATTTATTTGATGGGTAGATGGGGAGAATGGGTGCACTAAGGCCTCTAGCCACTTTAAACAAACTCCATATGCATGTGCCACTGTGCATTTGGTTTTTACGTGGGTACTGGGGAACTGAACCTGGGTCCTTAGGCTTTGCAGGCAAGTGCCTTAACCAGTAACCCATCTCTCAAGTCCCTGACAAACATTTTAATTCTGTTTATGTGAATAAACTCCAGTCCATATATGAAATTAAACTAAAATCATAATGATCAGTTATGATTATGAAAATTGTAGGATTGAATCAGGCTAAGCATTTAAAATTCCCTGCCTGAAAATACAGCATTTCGTTGTAATCTTAGATTATTATCAGAATAATGTTGCTTTGCTTGGAATCTTCTTTCCCTAACATGCAGGCAGGACTGTGTCTCTGTTATCTATCAACTGAGCCCAGTACCAGGCTGGCTGGACACCCAGTGAGTGCTGTGTGGAATGTGAAGGTCGCTTTCTTCCAGTTCATTTTACTCATCAAGGTAGAAAACATATCCAATCAACATTCACTACAGAATGTCTGTCAACTTCCTGGTCGTACTTGAATGAAAGCAGGGCCAATGTGACCAGGGAGTTAGGGTAAGTCTGGGGCAGGGAAGGGCATTGACAGCATGTGCAGAACTTAGACTTGATACGTGGTCTCCGGCCAACCTGTTGAATCCAGGACGGATCCAGGATTCTGGGACATGACTCTTAAAAATTCAGAGACACATGGGTTGAGGCTGTGGCTCAGTGGGTAGAGTACTTGTCTCCTGTGACGCTCTGGGTTTGATCCCCAGTGCCAACTCAAACAGGCATGGCGGCCCACAGCTGGAATCTCTGCACTTGTGAAGTAGAGGCAGGAGGGTCAGAAGTTTAAGGCCATCCTCAGCTCCATAATTAAATTTCAGGTCCTCTTTGGCAACAAGAGACCCTATTTCAAAAAAAAAAAAAAAAAATCAGGACAGGAATACAAAATTAGATAAAGGGCCCGGACAAGAGCCATGAGATTTCAACTTCATTCCAGCTGCAGCTCCGCCTTCAGTCAGCAAAGAGAGCATTGAGGAGACCAGGTTTGCAGTTTGACATCCTGAAGGCAGACATCCGTGTTGGGGAGGTAGAGGCAAGTAGATCCCCGGAGCAAGCTGGCCAGCCAGTCTATCCTAGTTGGTGAGCTCTGGGCTAATGAGAGACTATCTCAAAATAGACGGATGGCATTCCTGACTATCAACACTCTAACTTGTCCTCTGACCTCTGCACATACACACACATGCATGCACACACACACACACATGTATGTGGATATGCACCATCACACATATGTACACACACACACACCACACACGTGCGCGCGCGCACACACACACACACACACACACACACACACACACACACAATATTTATCACCAGTATAGAATGGTTTTATAAGAGGCTGTTTAGGTTATTAGCCATTAAATTTACAAAGTTACGTTGAGAGTATGGCCATCCATCAAAATGGCTTGGTGGCTCATCATATATTCATTTGTTATGTGCACATAAATAAGAGTAATGCCATAATGTATTTGTTACCCTTTTGCAAATTTAGTGCTGCGTTTCTTGCCATTTTTCACTAAGGAGATGAATACTGGAATTATAAGGTTTTTTGCAGTTGGCTATGATAGATAAGGATGGATGTGGTGGTAACCTGCAATAGAACTGTTACATTCTAATTTAAAATCCTCTTTTGGATATTATTGTTTGCTCCAGGAATGTGAAATCCTGACTGAATAAGAACCCAAATAAATATTCTCCAGAATCAACTCCTTAAATTTGCCAATATAATATGTCCTTACTTGTTGGTCATGACATAGCGAATGCTTTTAAAGTGAATTTTGAGTCACCAAAACTCTTTGGCAACAAAATAATTCTGAACACTAGTAGAAAATTTATGGATTTCAATTAGAGTTTGTAGTGTATCATAATTCCAGTTTTATATTCCATGCAGTTCAGTGTTTTGGATTTTTAATGGGGCCAGCGCAGTAATAATAAAAATGATTCAAAATGCACCCAGTAATTACAGAGATTTGCTGTCGCTCTTGCATTAAAAATGATAATGATTTATACTCAAGGAAACTGGTCTGTGGCTCTGTTTAGGGTATTCTTGCTATTAAGCTGCTTATTAGTTACGGTCAGTGATTGAAAGCTTAAGAGCTACATTAGAGAGCTGTAAAATTATTTATTCCTTAATAGATAATAGTAAATTTGAAACAGACGTTAGGTTAATTATAATCTTGTATATTGAAGAATATGTATTAGCCCTTTGTCTCTCCTTAGGTCTTCTGAAACTCATTTCAAGTGAATGGGGGAATGGGTGAGTGGATGGGACAACTTGGGTGTACTCACTTCTGCCTCCTGGTTTGCAAGGAGTTAATATTTTTGGGGGATGTTGATAACACTTTGAATCTCTTCTTGCGAGTCCTCCCCAGGGTAAGCACAGGCTAGTCTCCACTGTGACTTCTCTTGGCTTCATGTCAACATTCCTTAAACTAGGCTTAGAAGACTAGAAACATGGGCTCTTCTGAATACAGGTGGGACCAGTAAGGGATGGACACATACGTAGCAGTAAATATACTTGGATTTGGCACTACCAGAGGGAGTTTGTCATGATTCCTATCGTTAGTAATTATATATAAATTTTCATGTAAGCAAATGTGTGTGTATGTATATCCACATAAATATATATATCAATTAGGATTTATATTATTGATACAGTGTATGAAAGAAGTCATCCATTGCATGTATCAAGATATTACAGCCTAAGAATTTCTTTTTTGTTTTAAAATTATTTATTTGAGAGGTGGAGGGAGAGAGAGAATGGGCACATCAGAGCCTTTTGCTTTTGCAAATGAATTTGGATGTATGCTTTACTTTGTGTATCTCATTTTAGGTGGGTACTGGGGACTTGAACCTGTGCTGGAAGGCTTTGCAAGGAAGCACCTTTAGCTGCTGGGCCATCTCTCCAGCCCCAGAATAAGAATTTCTTGTCAAATTATCTGTGGAGGCTCTCTTCCATTCAGTGATGCAGGGAATCGCTCCCTCTCGTGACCTATCATCTTGGAGCAGTTATATTCTCATTGCTGGGACAAAATACCTTCCCAGAAACTGCTTATGGGAGGAAAGGGTTTATTTCAGCTTACAGTTTGGAGGGATAGCAATTGGCTTATATCTTCATCATCAGTAGAGAAAGAGAGAAAAAGGGAAGGGGGACATAGAATGAATCAAAAGTGAGTTATCTCTGAATACCAACATAGGCTATATTAATCAACCCCAAGATCTGCCCCCAGCAACACATCTCTTTTGGAAAGTCTCTACCTTCTAAAGGCTCAGTCAGCTAGGGACAATGCAGGAAGTTTAATCACAAACACTTGAGGTTTTGGAAAACATTTTGCATTCAAACCACCACACACCTCAACACTGGCTACTTAAGAGGCATATTGGCTTCGGATGTAAAGCCTAAAAGTCACTTTGATTGTTTCTACTTACATCTCTATGAACCTCCAACTATTAGTAAGGGAGTGTAGTACTTGCAGCCTTTCTTGGTGTTAAGGCAAAGGAAAATAAGATGGTATTGGATAGTTGCAACATTCCATCTGTTGTCTTATGCCAGTGCTTTCTGGAATCTCAGTGTATAATCTTGTGAATTTAGAAGAAAATATCATGAATTTATGACATCTTTTAAATAATTTCATCACTTTTCTTGGTACCCTCTGCTTCATATGTCCATACATGGAAAGAAAATCAGTTGGTTGTACCCATATTCCGATCACTGAGGCTTGGAACATGGTCATTTATCCTAGTTGGACCCAACCTTTCCATCACTGACATATCCCTCTGTTCCCAGTGAATTTTCCTCCTTTCAGGAGAATTAATGGTACACATTTGGAAGATGAGAAAGAGTCATTATTTAGCTGTTTAACAGAGCGCTGCAGTTGATAAATCCAGTTACATGTTGTATTAGTTTCTACTCCTGCATAATTAATTACTGCAAACTTAGTGGCTAAAAATAACACCCATTCATTATCCAAGGGTTCCATAGGTTGGGATTCTGGGTAAGCTCCAAGCCTGATTGTCTTCTCTGATGAGGGTTCTCTCAAAACCAAATTCAAGGTATCAGTCAGACTAGGTTCTTACCTGGAGGAGAAATACACTGCCAAACTTCTTTAGGTCTTTGAAGAGTCTGAATTTTATATCTGAAGATTTGGTTGCTGTCTTGGGATGGCTGGTAGCCCTGGGCTACTCTCTGGGTCTAGTGGCTGTCTTCCTGTGTGAATCCCTCCATGTTCACACTCACCGCGGGAGAGAAAGTCTTTCTTAGGATTGATAGCTCTTGGATTTTGTATTTTCCAACCAGAGAAACACTATGCTTTGAAGAACCATAGTGTTAGGTTGGGCAAGCCCTAATAATCCCCCTTTCATTATATAGTATAACCATCTCATGAGTATAACCTCTCATCACATAGCCATAGGTTCCACTCACATTCAGAAAAGATGGGGTTCTTCAAGCACAAGAGTCTCTAGGGTCCAGATGTATCTGCCCAGGACAGGTTACAAAGAATAGTTTTGTTTAGTGGAACCTGTGTTTTTGTCCAATACAAATTTTCAAAGTAAGAAATCCTTCAAAAGAACTACATGTGAGTGCATTGTGGCTAGAGTTGGTGGGGAGAGAGGATTGACTTTTCTTCCAAAGGCTTAAAACACAGAAAATATGCAATCCCACCAACTTAAATGATCATACAGTTAATTGCAAAATTGTAAGTAATATTCACAAATTTTAATTTAATATGTTCAATAAGATAATCTGTGGTGATGGTTAATCACATGAGACAGACTGGGTGAGGAGTTGGAAATAAGAGAAAAGGAGAGGATGATGCCACTCAACATCCCAATAGAATTACAATATACCTTAGAGTAATGAGAGGGTGACAAGACACCTTCGAGTATAGTGCTACCAACTGCTATTAAAAGCCATGGCTTGAATGTACATGAGCGGGTTAGTAATTCTCTTGCATGTTGCCTCCTCATAGATCATCGTGCAAGAATTAACACATCATCTCTCCTTATCACATTTTCAGAATGTGACACTTTGAAATGATGTTAGCTATTGGCATGACTCTTTATTCTCTACATTTCAACTTGAACATTAGAATAATAGCCATGGTATCTCACTTCATGTCTGCCTTGGAATGGGAAAATGGAGAGCTGAGTCTAGCTTGATTCTGTCATCAACTTAAGTTTCGTTCCATTTGTAATTTCTGAGAATGGAGGCCATTATGACATCTATACAATATATAAGGAAATTTACAATATAGTACTTAAATGATTTTAAGTACATCCCCCAAATATTCCAATTCCTGGTTATCCGATTAGCAAAAGGTCCCCTGGAAGTGATGTGCTTTTTTGTTTGTTTGTTTAGATTGGTGTATAATGCTCAAAGAACAGATAGTGTCATGAACAGTTGACTCCCGTGAGGTGCCCGCATTGTATTGTCCCTCCTCTCTTTGGCTTCCTGTCCATGAATCTGAAAGCATAATGAAGAATGTTCTAGCACTGCACTCTAAGGAACCTTTCCCAAACTGCCTCTCCCTCCTGTGGTATTATATGCCCTTCCCTGTGAACTATGACATGTGCAGGCCGAAGTGATATAGATCTATTCTAAGCAGAATCTTCAAAAAACTCTTCATGGCTTATACAATAAATCTTCCCCCCTAGTCACAATACTGACAGTATTCCTGATAGAGGTTGTTCGGGCAACTTTGTACCTGGACTGAAGAAAATGGCACAGCACTATAGCTGACCCCTAGTAGATTTGTAAAAGGAGTGGAAAAAAAAATAAGTGTTTTGCTGTCAACCTCCGAGATTCTGGGTCATTTGTTACTTCAGCATAATTGGCCCATCCTGACTGATACGGATGGCCTGGCTCTTGTGTGCATCAGTTCAGAAGATCTTGGTCTTAAGTCTCACACTAGCCCATGCTGAGCAAGCAGTTCTGCACCCACTTCAGCTGACATCACAGAGGTGCAACTTGACAGCTCACTGGTGAGGCCTGTGCTTCATGCTTTATGTCCTGTGGCTTCTTTCAGTCTGTCATGAAGTCCTTCTGGAGCTGACTAAGCACTCACGTGCATAAACGGAAAGCACAAGGAGATTAATACTCATGAGGTACGCTTTGATGAGCTGGTCATAGGAGTTGATGGAGAAAGGTTGCCCTCCTTGTTTTCTTCCATGCACAGTTCTGAGCTATGTTTCCTAAGGCTCCTGGGGAAGTATTGCATAGTTGAGCAATAATTGGAGATCAATCACATCATAAATTCATTCCTCTCTCACTCTTTTCTCACTTCCTTCTCCTCTTGGAAATTGGATTTCTTACTAAACACCCATGTGTAAGCCTTTGTCTCAGGCCTTGATTGCTGGAGGAAAAGACTCGCCACCAGTTAGACCTTCCTTTAAAGGAGCCAATCAAAGCATTATCTGCCACTAGAGTGAATGTTTTAAATAATTTCTTGTGTAAAGGACTAAAGTGTACATTTCTAGTAACTTACAAAACATAAATACTTTGTTGTTAACATTAGCAGTTATTATTAGCTTTGCTGATCTCCAAATCAGTCTTTCCCCATCCCAGACACACAGGTTAATCTGCCGTGATTAAGTCCTTAGTTCTAGGTCCACGCTGATGTTGTGACACACAAGTCTTACCTGGATGGAGTTCATGCTTTTGAGATCCAGGTTTTGGATAGCACACTGGTAGGCCCAAATAAAAAAGTGTTGATGGGGCTGGAGAGATGGCTTAGCAGTTAAGCGCTTGCCTGTGAAGCCTAAGGACCCCGGTTCAAGGCTCGGTTCCCCAGGTCCCATGTTAGCCAGATGCACAAGGGGGCGCACGCGTCTGGAGTTCGTTTGCAGAGGCTGGAAGCCCTGGCACGCCCATTCTCTCTCTTTCCCTCTATCTGTCTTTCTCTCTGTGTCTGTCGCTCTCTAATAAATAAATAAATAAATAAAAATTTTTAAAAAAAAGTGTTGATGTACAGAGGGGGCTACAACTGCTAACCCACAGTACTTGGCTGACCTTGAGCTCCACGTTGCCAGTTTGCCTACAGTGCCCTGTGCAGCAGTTACTTAGAACCATGGCAAATGCTGCCTTTAAAATATTTTGGCATATATATGTGTGTATGTGCACATGTATGCAAGCATAGTCATATGTGGGTGGGTACACATGTGGAGGCCGGGGGCAACATTTTCCAACTGCTATCCATCTTACTTTCTTTAGATTTGTTTTTTTAGTTATAGTGGTCTCTCGCCACTGTAAATGGACTCCAGATGCACATGCCACTATGTGCATCTGGCTTATGTGGGTTCTGTGGAACCAAATCCGGGTCCTTAGGCTTCACAGGCAAGCACCTTAACTGCTGAGCAATCTCTATAACCCACCTTAACTTTTTAAACAAAGTTTCTCACTGAACCTGGAGCTCACCAGTTTGGTTATATTAACTGACCAGTAAGCCCCAGAGATTCTCCTGTCTCTGCCTCCTAAGCACTGGCAGTCCAGACATACCCTACAGCTGGGTTTTTACATTGATGCTAAGGATCTGAACTGAGGTCCACATGGTGGAATGCTAAGCAGTTTACCCACTGGGCCATTTCCCCAGCTCAACATTGCCTTTTGAAGGAATTGAGTCAACCCAATTCCTTTAGGAGCTGGGCTCTGCTACTTTCCTGAAAACCTTAACATTACAACCTGATAGAACAGAAGGTATTCCATTTTACCTTTTGTTCAGAGTATATTTTAAAATCATCCAGCCAACTCTTAATTTCATAGGTCAGGAAACAAGTCCACAGAGGTTAAGAAAAGCCATTCAGTTTGTGGGATGGAGGAAGAGTATTAGAGGAAGATGTAATTTTGACTTAAGAAGACATAATTCTTTTTTTGACATAATTAAATTCTTGATTGTGATGCTCTTAAATGAACCATGAAATTCTAAGCACTTTCAATGCAAGTGTGATTTTTAACTAAGGCTGTTTTTTTTTTCCCCTGCCCAATCTGAATGTTAAGGTGGCAGATGCATAACTAATCTTAGCTGAATCTATATTAAGAAACCTGCAAGGTGTCTTTATTTAACTTGCATGATCTGTGAATATAATGTGATGTTAAGTAGCATGATTTTGCACATTATGTCTGAAAATAAAAACATTTTCTTTAATGTGAAAGGTTATTTTATATTTATCTTCAACAGAAATGGGAAAGAAAAAAACATTAAAGAACTTTTTCTTAAAATATGATTGTAGCATGTGTGTGCGTGTGTGTGTGTGTGTGTGTGTGTGTGTGCATGCACACATGTATACGTCCATCCTCATACACACGTGTGTACATCTAATGGACTGAAGCCTGTAGCTAAGACTGTGTCCTGTGTTATACAGAGAAGGGAATCTCTGAAATCCTTTTATCCTAGTTTAAATTTTCTGAAAAATATCCAACCCATTGGGCTGTGCTTTCTCTCAGAAATGTTTCCATGAGTCTGAATTATTAGTTTCAGGAAATGTGAGCCCTTCCTATTTTATCTCTGGAATCGTGGTTCCTGCAGAAACTGCATGGGATTATCTGTGTTCTCTGCTTAATGTCTCAGCTGCATGGGGTCAGATTCCTGGAGGAGTGAGCAACGACATAGTCCAAGGTCTATCTGTGGAAGGTTGGGTGGAAAGGAAAATTAACTGTTCTTAGTTAAGACATGAAAAATGTTGGCCTTTCACCTCTTGAAATCACAGTGCTCTACACTAACCATGGCAAGCATGGAGAGACCACTCAACTTATATTTGGAGTGCAGGTTCTGGGATCTGACTTTAACTCAGTTAATTTTTTTTTTTTTTGCTAATTTTATTTCGATGTATTTGAACTTCTTTAAGAATCCAATTTTAGCTACTAATATAATTCTAATCCCCAGAAAAAATGCTCCCAATCCAAGGAACATGGAGTCTTGAATTAATACAAGAGATCTGAAACCTATTTGGGTACCAACTCTTGTCAGTGAATTGCTCCATAAACAATACATTTTATATAAATATATTTGAAGTTCTTAAAGTCTCTGCCACTTCTAAGGCAATTTTTTTTTTTCCTCAGCAAAAGTCAGTTAACCAAGAAAAAAAGACAGCAAGTTTATGCTGTGGGTGTGCTCAGATGTTGTGTACACACGCACACACACATGCCTGGTTGTGGGGGGAGTCTATGTTTTTAAAACAATTAACGTGGTCTTCATGCTTCAACAAGCTGAGAAGTCCTAGTATAGTAGTTATGTCCTGTAAGGCATGCTTCACAAAGCTAAATGAAATGTTGAAAAGATAATGGCTAAACAGTGCTTAAAGCATACACATTATTCATGATTTATTTTAATAACGTTTGTGGATGGCTAACTCACTAATACTGCTGAGCATCCATTACGATTTTGTCCTAAAGATGTGTCCCAATATCTCTGCCTCCTTAGGGTGGATTTATATCCTCCAGTGATTGGACCAAGTCATATAATTCCATGTCTTTCATAGGAGATATAAATGCTAGGAGATGCATTCAACTGCTAGATAGACTTACACAGCACTAAATACTGTTCTTTTTAAAATATTTTATTTATTTATTTCCAAGGAGAGAGAGAGAATGCATAAGAATGAATGGGCATACTATGGCCTCTAGCTGCTGCAAACTAACTCCAGATGCATGTGCCACTTTGTGCATCTGGCTTTACGTGGGAACTAGGGAATCAAAGGAGGGTCGTTAGGCTTTGCAGGCAGGTACGTTAACTGCTGAGCCATCTCTCCATCCACAAAATACTGTTCTTAACAGCCTTACAAATAAATAAGCTAATGCCTGTATTTCCTGGCAACGGCCCTCTGAGATGTAGGCTATGCTTTTGTTCCTCTTTCATAGAGCAGAGCAGGGACTGAGTCCATATCTAATAAAGATAAATAAATAAACATATTTTAAAACATAAATCAAAAGAACGTAAGGTTGAATGGGTGCAGATTATCCCTCTAGGGAGTAACAGGACTGGGGATTGAATCTAGAGTCTGTGTGTGTGTGGATTCTTAGCCCTGTGCTGTTCCCTCCTGGGGGATTTTCTATCTATCTTGCAAGGAAAGGACTCTCACAGTGACCTGCAAGGTGGCTGGCTTGATTTGAGGTGGTATGTTTTACATGTTCTCTCTTCACACCTCCTCCTCGACCCAGCCCTCCCGTAACAGATATACCCACCATGGACACGGTGATCTGAGCTACACGATGTGCTTTCTGGTGTGGACATTGCTCTCATACTTTCCTCTTGGAGCTGTCACTATCTAGCCGCAGTGTGTGTGACTCAGGGCCTTCAGTGTTAAGATGAAATTCAGCCTGATTTCCATGGTTTATTTATTTTTTGTTGTTGTTGTTTGTTTGTTTGTTTCAAGTAACCTGTTCACACGTCCTCAAAATTCACTTGGATGAGGCTAGCCTGTTGAGAGTTGATCCATTGACTTTGTATTTGATGTTCTCTCAAAGCCTTCTGCCAAAGGTCTCTCTTTACCCTGCCAGCATTAGAGACAAGGGAGAGAGGTGGGAAACAGGATAGGTCCCCTGGACGAGCGAGCCTTCCCTCAGGCTGCCACTAAACATGCAAATACGCCTTGCAGAGAACTGCTGAGCAGGATTAGGGCAAATGTCTTGCTTCCCTGCTCATTCCAATTTGGCAGCTCAGATCAAGGCCCAGTGGAGGCCACACTTCAGGATTTGGGGCCTTAGACTAGATGCTCTGCTCAGAATTGCCAAAGTCACTTCAAAAGCCCTTGCTGTTCTCAAGGCTGGCAAAAGCCTAGTCCCCAAGAGAAGCAGGGATTTCAGAGCAGACCAGCCGTCTTTGCAAATCCTCTCACATACAAGAAAGGTCATCTCACCTTCATGGCCCGAAGGTCCCAGTTCCTTGGGACTGAGTCAGATAGGTAGGTGTGGGGTGATTATAAGGAAGGCACTTGCCTAGGAAACAAATGTGTATCACAAGCTGAGTGGCTAAAGCGATGGAGGTTTCTTTTCCTATGATCATGGAGACTTGAAGTGTAAACCTAAGGTGTTGGCAGGCTCAGCTTCCTCCAGAGGCTCTCGGGAGACCCCCTCTCTCCTGCTGGCCTCCCGTGGCTGCTGGTAATGTTAGCATATAGCAGGACCACTCCAAATGAGATTTTGGCCTCATTTGACCACCTTGCCAGTGTATTTCAGAATCTCATATTCTTTAGCTTTTGTTATTTATGCATGTGTGTGTACACACCATGGCCAGCATGTGAAGGTCAGGGGGCAACCTCAGTGTGTGTGTGTGTGTGTGTGTGTGTGTGTGTGTGTGTGTGTACTCTTCTTAGACCTTCTGTGAGGCTGGGTCTTGCTGCTGCAAGCGACCATGAGCTTCAGTTTCTCCTGCTGTCTGCCATTATCACTAGTGCTTTGGGATCACAGATATAGGCAGCATTTGTGTCAGGTGCTAGGAATTGAACTTGAGTTGTTAGGTGTTGCAAACAACTAGCTTTAGCTGCTGAGCCATCTTCCCAGCCTATCTTTTGCTTTTTTTGTTTTGTTTCTTTTAGAGAAAGCAAGAGAAAGAGAGATAGACAGCAGAGAGAGAGAACTGGCCCACCAGGGCCCCAGCCACTACAATAGAACTCCAGATGCTTGCACCACCTAGTGGGCATGTGCAACCTTGCACTTGCCTCACCTCTGTGTATCCAGTTTACATGGGATCTGGCCAGTCCAACATGGATCCTTAGGCTTCACAGGCAAGCACCTTAAACTCTAAGCCATCTCTCCAGCCCCTTTTAAAATAAGGATAGCAATGATTGGGTTCAGGAGCCATCTTAAATCCCAGGTGTTTTCAACTAAGATCCTTAACTAATTCCATCAACAAGGAACCTATTTCCACCTGAGACTCCATCCTGAAATTTTAGGGAGACATGAATGCTGGGGTACGTTATCCAACCACTACAGATTCCAAAGCAAATGTGAACAGTGTATTGCAGTAATCTGACAAGGTCGAGCTGTGCTGTGGGGCAGAGCTGCTGTGCCCACAGTGGGCAGCTTGACTCTGGCAGGTTATGTACACTTTAGAGGCTCAACATCTTCATGTATTAACCTGAGTCCAGACTCACCATCAAGTTGGCATGGAATAAGACATGGAGGGATATCGCATCTAAGCACACATCTCAGCATCATGCATGCTACAATGGGAGTTCCTGTTTGCTTACTGTTGCTGGGACAAGAGATAATCATAGAATTACTCGAAACTTGTAACTGTGATTACATTGTTGGCCATTAGACTAAGAGATAGCATGCTAAGGTTAATGGTGATTTCAGAGACCACTGGCATATAGTAATGGATTTTTTAAAATTAAAAAGTATTTTATTTATTTATGTATAAGCAGAGAGAGAATGAGAGAGAGAGAGAATGAGAGAGAGAGAGAGAGAGAGAGAGAGAGAGAGAGGTATTACATGGTTGTTCAACGGCCTCTTGCCGCTGTAAAGGAACTTGAGATGCATTCCTTGCTTTGTGCATTTGACTTTAGTTAGGTAATAGATTTAGCCCCAAGCTGGCAAGATTTGCAAGCAAACACCTTTAACCACTACAGCATCTCCCCAAATCCAAAGCTTTAATTTTTTTAAATTTATCTCTTTATTTACAAACAGGGAGAGAGAAAATAATCACTCCAGGGCCTCTTGCTACTGGAAAGGAACTCCAGATACATGCTCCGTTTTATTCATCTGGCTTTATAGGGGTATTAGGGAATAAAACTCTAGCTTTCAGGGTTTTCAAGAAAACACTGAAACCGTCTCTTCAGCAATAATGAAGTATTTTATTGTAAGCACTAGTTAGATGCGGGGGGGGGGGGTAGCGAGAAAAAGAAACAGAACAAGAGCCCTGAATAGTCCAGGACACTGAATGGTGATCCGCATCACTGAATGCTTTTCATATAAAGAGAGCCACCAAGTACATTTCAAAGAACTTCACTGGAGGGCCAAAACCTCAGAGCCTGTGCTCACTGGCATTCATGGCCTTCTGTGCTTGGGGCATTCAGAGACCCTTCTTTGATCACATATGTGGCTGGTGTTTGAAGACCGTGAGGTACAATGTGAAGAGAAACTAAAAACCCATCACTGTCATCCTGTGCCTTCCGGTTGAAATCTGCCTTCCAGCAGCAGCCACACCAATTTCCTTTCACAGTTGTCACAGCGGAGATTTATCCTTGTCCCGCTTCTCCTTAAAGCTGTCCCCTCACCGCCAGTCCTGCCAACAGCCTTGGCCTTATCCGTGCTTAGGAGCAGGAGTGTGTTGCCCACCAGCTATCCCCTCACGCCCTGCACCGCAAGTATGTTGATGTCTTGGCTCATCTGCTCAATTTTCCCCAGGAGTTTGGGTGAGACGTTGCCCCTTTCAGAATTTTCCCATGGTTATCACTCTTGACCCCTGCAATAGTTATGGACCCTAATTATCCTTCCTTCTTCCTTCCTTCCTTCCCTCCATTCCTCTTTTCCTTTCTCCCTTCCTCCTTTCCATCCTCCCTCCCTCCCTCCATCCATCCCTTTCTTCGTCTCTTTCCTTTTTTTTTTTTTTTTTTGCAAGTAGTTTCTCCATGGGATCCTTTCGTGCAGTCTGTAAATACGGCCAGTCTTCCTGTTCTTAACTCACTACCATTTCACCTCCTTAACCATGCTATTAAACTTCTCCAGAGACATGACCTAAGCCTGAGTTCTTGTTGTGACTGGTTGTTAATTATTATGAAACAACCAAGAGCTCAATACAAACCCCCCAGCAGTTAAATTCCTGATTCTTGTTCCTGATGAAGGAGATAAAATGTGCCTCTGACTCCAGGTCTTGGGGAGGCCTTGGAGACAGGAGGGACAGTGTCCAGGGGTACTGGCCTTCATGGGGAGACCAAGGTGCTGCAGGAGCTTTTCTATGTGGGAAGCCAGCTTCTTTGACTACTGGAGGATGAGGGCACAAAAGCAGTCTTTGCTTTTTAAGCCATGTACAAAAGTTGAGAATTTACATAGCTATTCAGTTGGAAAAATTATAAAATCAGTTAATGCCCCCAGGATAGCATAAACAGAGCTGCTTTTGTTTTTTTAACTTCTGAATTTGTCCCTAAGAGTTTTCTGAATAATAAGTGGGTAGAAAAATTTCCAGGCAGCCTCTCCAGTATATTTTGCATTTGCTGAAAATGTGGAGATAAGTCCCGAGTGAAGATTAGAACCGTGTGCAGCCAGTGGAGGCAGCGATATGCAGTTTCCTATAATCCACTTAATTTGTTCCAGAAACAGGACACTACATCAGCACTTGCCAACATACCAGGATGGAGACAGATCAGATGGTTAGCAAGAGAAGTCATGATTTAACTGATGACATGTTGGTGTTTGTTTAAATTATATAAAAATAATAATCATTCCATGTGTATCATTCACGAGTAGACCAAATATCTTTGTTGTCTGTAGGATTCTAGGAAGTCTGCTTTATGACTTCTGTAGTATTAAAAAATACATATCTAGATGCATTTATATGCTAGCTGTTTGCTTGCAATTATAGGCCAACTCTGTACATTCCCTCCTGTTGGGTTCAGTGGGCCAGCCTGAGTGTTCCCCCAAACAGAAGCCCAAGAGGAAACCCTCCAATCATCCAGACAACTGAAAGATGACCATGAAGACGTACATAGGCTTAGTGGACATATATCAGTCACTTTTTACCTATGTAGGCAAAGGAAAATGACTGTTAAAATATTACTTATTTATTTACAAGGAGAGAAAAAAAAAATGGTTGTACCAGGGCCTCTAGCTACTGCAAATTTCAGATGCATGTGCCACCTTGTGCACCTGGCTTTATGTGGGTACTAGGTTATCAAACTCTGGTTGTTAGGCTTTGCAGGTAGGCACCGTTACCGACCTAAGCCATCTCCCCAGCCCAGAAACTGACTTTCTAGATTGCAATTTCTCAACGGGAATTTACTTTGGTGATAAATTTAATGTGAAAATGAAAACATCACACTATGGGGTAGACTTAAATAGACTGCTGTTGAAGGAGAAAGAGGCAAGCCTAACATGTGGGCTCTATACTCGGAGAAGTTGACAGTTAAAACAGACAATATTTAAATCTCCTCTTGCTAAGTGAAGCCCATCTTGCTGGGTCTTATAACAGTGGCCAGTGTGGCAGCATGGTGTCAGACAACTTAGCTCGAGTATGTCACGACATAAACAAACAAAAAAAAATCATGTTGCCAACGATAGTTTCAGTGGTGACATCCCTCTTTTATCATCTAGGAGGACATGATACCGTCAGTCATTCTTAGTAAAGTTTCTAGGAAACAGTTGCTTCGCCCCCAAAAAGCTGTATGGAAATTACATAGACTATTAATTAATCACAAAGATCTACCAGTTATTACTTAAGCAACAGAAATACAGAGAATTTGTGTCTTATTTTTTGACACTGCTTATTAAACTACAATCTATAGTGTATTATCTCGTCAGAGAACTTAACTTCACGATGGTTTAATTTGCCCAAAGCTCTGGTTGCTTTTAAGTACGGAGAATCACAAGCTCAAAGAATAACATATTTGAAGCTGGGTAAAAATCAGAATGGGGCCCTGGGCCTGATGGTTGACACCTCTAATCCCAACACTCAGGAAGCAAAGGTAGGAGGACTACTGTGAGTTTGAGGCTACCTTGAGACTACATAGTCAATTCCAGGTCAGCCTGGACTAGAACGAGACCCTACCTTGAGAAAAAAAAAATCAGAATAGGTAGGTCTGGGGAGATGGCTATGGCTCAGCAGTTAAAAGCACTTGCATGAAAAGCCTGCCGATCCAAGTTTGATTCCTCACAGCCATGTAGAGCCAGATGTATGAAGTGATACCTACATCTGGAGTTCATTTGCAGCTGCAGGAGCCATGTTCATTCTTTCTCCCTTCTCTCCCTCCCCATTTCTCTCTTAAATAAGTAAATAATGAAATCAGAATAATCAACTGGGAAACGCTAATCTCACAAATCTGGATTTCGAAGCACAGAGCAATGGTTTCTTTGTGGACTGAATGTTTTCTGCCCCTCTCTTTCTCAGAATAGAATTCTAACTTTGAAAGAAATGTGGCATGGGAGAGGACTTCCAGCTATCTGCAAAAGCATAGGCTTTCCTGAGCCTCCCAAAGGCTTAAACAAATGACACTGAGAAAGGCACAGTTGTCCCATGCATTAGGCTGGGGTGGCTTTCTTATGTGAAGACTAACAAGGTGTTCTGCTGTTAGTCAGTGAGGGAGAAACAGACCGAGGACATGATTCTCTGAGTGCTTGCTTATGAACACGAACACAGAGACGATCATGTAGACACTGCAAACTGCTGCACTTATTCATTTATTTAGAGCTTTTTTTTTTTTTTTTTTTTTTTTTTGAGGTAGGATCTCACTCTAGCCCAGTTTGACCTAGAACCAATTCTTTAGTCCCAGACTGGTCTCAAATTCATAGCTATCCTCCTTATATCTGCCTCCCTGGTATTGGGATTAAAGGTGTATGCACCATACCCTGTTTATATATATTTTTGTTTTTGTTGAAATAAAGTCTCACTATGTGGCACTGGGTGGCCTGGGATTCATTATGTAGACCAGACTAGCCTTGAACTCACAGGGATCCTTCTGTTTCTGCCTCCTGAGTTCTGGGATTAAAAGCATGTATCACCACACCTGGCAGGAAATTTAACACTCTTTTTTTCTTTAAATTTAATTATTTATTTTATTTATTTGAGAGAGGGAAAGAGAGAGAGAGAGAGAGGGAGAGGTAGATAGATAGAGAGAACGGGCATACTAGGGTCTGAAACCACTCCAGACATATGTGCCACCTTGTGCATCTGGCTTATGTGGGTCCTAGAGAATTGAACCTGAGTCCTTTGGCTTTGCAGGCAAATGCCCAAACCACTAAGGCCCCTCTCCAGCCCAGCACTCCTTTTTTTGAGAAGGAGTTTCATGTATCCCAGGCTGGCCTTCAACTTACTTTGTAGCTAAGAATGAGCTTGGACCCAGGATCCTTCTGTTTCTACCTCCAGAGTACTAGGTTATAGGTCTTTGTCACCACAGCTGCTTTCATGTGGTTCTGAGACTCAGCCATTAGAAAAAAATCCTTTAACAAAACTTTTAAATATAGTATGGGCCGGAGAGATGTCTTAGCAGTTAAAGCATTTGCCTGTGAAGCCAAAGGACCCAGCTTCGATTCCCCAGGACCCACGTAAGCCAGAAATACAAGGGGCACATGCGTGTGGAGTTTGTTTGCAGTGGCTGGAGGCCCTGGTGTGCCCATTTTCTCTCTGTTTGTATCTCCTCTCTCTCTCACTCTGCTTGCACAAAATAAATAAAAATATTTATTAAAATAAAATAGGAAAGCAGCTGGGTGTGGTGGCTCACATCTTTAATCCCTGCATTCAGGAGGCAGAGTTAGGAGGATCAGAGGATCACTGTGAATTTGAGGCCACCCTAAGAAACTACATAGTGAATTCCAGGACAGCCTGGGCCAGAGTGAGACCCTACCTCAAAAAACTCCCCCCAAAAAACAAACAAAAAAAAATACAAAAAAAAAAAAAAAGGAAAGCTTCAAGGCAAGTATGAATCTGAAACATAAAGTGATGTTCATTCTTCCTGGGGTTGGCTTTAATACACTTTGAAGAAAGGTGTAGGTGTGAAGAGTTAACTTTCTCAGCCCCTTCCTACTTTCCACACTACTGGGAATTGAACCCCCGACCTCTTGCATACCACATAAGCATACTACCCCTGAGCTATATCCCATGACTTTTAAGTCAGCCATGTACTGTAGCCAAGAAATAACATACATACATACATACATACATACATACATACATATATATACGTATATATATGATATATGAATAATATATTATATATGAATAATATATATGAATAATAATATAATATATATATGAATAACTCTGAACAGATTGTTGTTTTCTTGATGGAGTGAAGAAAGCCCCCCTTTTTTTCATTTTTCTTCCTAGAAGAATGCCAGATAATTTAGGGGGAAAAAGAGTTATGAAAAAAATGTGTGGTGAGGGAGCAGCTCTGTGCAATACACATTTGTCCTTGAAGAGTTCTTTTAAGCAGTTTGCTTGTTGTCAGAAGTTTTCGGTCTGTTTATTTCTATCCTGTGTGAGTGGGATCTGTCAGGACCAGGCTCTGGGATGTCACAGCGTACATCAGCCATCAGAGCATGAAGAGCGTTTGCTACAGGGAAATGACTAACATTTCCTACCTCGTGAAGTGACATGTGCTCTTCTCGTTACCATGCTCTGTAAGGGCTCTCGTGTCTTGAAATCCTCCATGACCCAACTGTGGAAATCCTGTTCGTCTGCCTCCCACACTCTTCCCCAGAGAATGTGAAAAATAGTGAATTGCAAGGCTGGGCTTGTTAGATAAACCCAATTTGTTTTCATGGGACCAAAGTTAAGAGAGGTGTGGGAAGCTTTTGGCTTGTGGTTAAGTTTGTGAAATGACTTCATGGTCCACGTCTCCAGATGAGTTGAAACTGGTAGGTGCTGAAGCTTTAAGACTGATAACCTGCTTAAAGACATTTCCTCTCTTCTTATATGTTCCTGGAACATGCAAGGTAGGTGTGGTAGTTTGAATGGACATCCCCCAAAGTATTCAGGAGTTTTATTCAAGCTTGCAATCTGGTGTCACCGTGGATGGGTCCTAAGGTTCAGCTCTAAGGTATGGGGGTGGATCTGAATTTCAGCCTAGAGATATGCAGAGTGCTTGAGCTCTGCCTGGGACTCCTGGAATGTACTTGCTTGTGTTAGTTGTGGTAGCTTTTTTCTCTCTGCCTGGAGCTGTGAAAGGAGGCCGGCTTCCTAGATCTGTAAGCTTTGATAAACTCCCTTCTTCCCATAACTGTGTCTGGTCTGCACGTTCATCCCAGCAATGTGAAGCTGACTGGGGCAGTAGGGAAGGCCATCTTGCTGATCTAATTCAGAATTCTGCCCCTCCCCCCCCCCCAGGCAGGTTGTAATCATGACTTTTTTCTTTCTTCACCATGATCTTTCTGCATTCTGGTGATGCTTAACATTATAATCTAAGGCTCTTTGTATTACTTGTGTTTTATTTTTTCTGATATAAACAGCTAGTTATCTCACACCATGTAGTAAATGTAATTATTGTTGTTAATGTCCTTAGGGCATTAATGATCAAGCAACATGACCTTCTGTGTATTCTAGTGACCTCCCTCCTTGGCAGGACTTCATCTTACTTCCCCACACTTCCCCACACTTCCAAGATGCTCCAACATGTTGGTTTGTCAAGACACATTGAAAATTACTTTTTCAAGGCTGGGAGATTTCTCAGTGGTTAGGAACTCTATCTACTTGAGCATAAGGTCCTCTCTGCTGGAGACTGCTAAGTTTGACTCCCCAGAACTCATGTAAATAGCTAGGTGTGACTATGTACTTATGTCTATAGCCTCAGTCCATGGGGCTAGGGGTGGAGAGCTGAGAATTGCTGGGGCTCATTGATGGATGGCAGCTACAGGTTGAAGGAGAGACCCCATCTCAAAAAATATACAGAGGGTGATAGAGAAAGACACTGATGGTTTACTCTAGCCTCCAACTGCATGTGCGTGAGCCATGTACACACACACACATTATGTATATATATCACATTGCATATAAATCTACATACAAAAATTTAAAAATAAAATTACTTTTTCACAGATAAAGTGGGAAGTGAATTCAATAGAGGCATTAAATGTAGGATAGTTTCTTAGACGTTTTGCATGTATCAATTCTTAGTAAGATTTTTTTGGTGTTAGAGTCAAAAATGCAAGCAGAGACCCATAAATAGCCTATTGCCAGAGAAGAAACTTGCTGAGCACAGATAGTAATCCTTTCCACTCATTCAGATGTGATTGCCAAACAGTCTCCCCCAAACTAATTAATAATGACATATTCACTAACATATTGCCAGCAGTGGATGGCTCTTGGAGCAGGGGTAAGTCAAAGATATGTAAAAACAAATTGCGATTCTGGAAGAAATGCACAGATTTGTCCTCTAACATCGTCTTTATGGTGTCTGGAGTGAGATTTTTATTCCTTTGGTACTTGCTAAACTTCAGAGGATAAATCAGGGTTTAAGGCTAAAAGGAAAGAAACTAGGAAAACAAAACAAAAAAATGGATTCAAGGGGCTGTAGGGATGGCTCAGTGATATAGGCTGTTGCTTGCAAAGCCCAAGTACCCAAGTTTGATTCCTTAGTACCCATGTAAAGCCAGGTGTCATATACGTTTGGAGTTTGTTGCAGTGGCTGGAGGCTCTGGAGCACCCATTCTTTCTCTCTTTATCTACGGCTTTCTCTGTCACACTCTTCCTCAAATAAATAAATAAATAAAGTAATAAAAAATACTTTAACCTTTTCTCAGTCTTTTTCTGGATCCAAGCAATATGACATCCGGGACAAGCTCAAGTACCTTTCTCTTTGCTTCTAACCCTTTTCCCTCTCCTTTGTCCATCCTGGACCTGTCGGGACATTCTTGGTACGAGGCAGAGCATGACAGATGGCCAAAAAACTGTAATCCATTGTTGTCTTTTAGTGGCAGGAGGGGTCATTGTGATAATGAAGAGGGTAAAACTTTCTTCATCCATTAGAAGTTGGCAATGACTAGGCAATGTGAACCTGAGAGCGCAAACCCTGCTGGTCACATAGGGAATGAATTGTACTACGTTACTTACAGCTTTGTGAGAAATCCTTATTCCCCAGTCCAGTTCATCCTTTTCTTAGAAGCCTTGCAGGAGAAACTATTGTTTATGTACACAAATGATAATGATTAAACATGATTGTGAATCTTCTTTATTTTGGAAGATGCCCTTGGATTAGTCCTCATGGACACAGATATGAGCTGAATAGTACACTACCCTTTGAAGTGTGAGGCAGGAAGCCTTTAGAGTTTAAACTGTCTGTAGGATGGTGACTATTGCCTTATTATTAAAGTTACTGACATGTGTATTGAGTAGTAGTATTTAAGAAGGCAAACTATTACAAGGCAGACTTGATTTTTTAAAAAATTTCCTTTTCTTACAAGGAACATAAAAGGAAAACAGACCATTTTAAGTAAAGCACAGGAAAAATAAATAAATAAAGTACAAGCTTGAGAAGAATAAAACACATTTATTTGCTTGACAGAAAATTGATACAATAACAAACAAAAAAGACTTGAAAAGCTTTTCCTTCCCCTAAACTCCACATGGTAAGCAGAAAGGGACTAGCCTGACTTGAAGACAGGACCAGGAGGAACCCATGAGAGACTAGGGGAAGAACGGCTTAAAGGAGAACGTCAATAACCCAGATATGTTCAAATCCACAGGTCCCAATGGCTGGCATCCTAGAGTACTTAATGAATTGGCCGAAGTCATCACAGAACCGCTAGATATCATTTTTGAGAACTCGTGGAGGACTGGTGAGGTGCTGAAGACTGGAAAAGGGCATATTTAGAACCTTCTTTCACAAAGGGAACTGGATGGTGACCCTGGAAATATTCGTCAGCTTAACTTTTGGCTTGGAAAATTCTGGAATAATCAACTTAGTAAACTGGGTAACTGACTTTTAGTAGCTAGAAACAAGGCAGTGAAATACTGTACCTGAAGAAATACCGAGTTCAGCTTTAAAAGCATACAGCACATGGGGCGCAGTCTTTATATCTCTTGGGATTCTCACCTTTGTTCTGTGAATTCTTCATGAAAATAGATGGGTTGACTAAGGCACTTGAGTAATTACTAATTTTAAGTATAATATTAAAAATTAGGTTTCTGACAACTAGTTATTATATCATTTCCAAATTAGCTTTTATCTTGAGAACAGTAGCTTTCATTTGATAGTTTAACATGCATTTTTATCTCACTTCATGTAGGACTCTGTTTTAATTAAGTGACGATACTTCTTATAACTCTATGTAGACTAGTTTGGTGAAGGAAGTCTTATTTTAGGGTACTTGATATAGTTATTTCATGTATAGGTATAATTGTAGAGCTGGCAAATTGATATACTTTGCCCCCCAAAAGAAAATTTCTTCAATTTGATCTATTTGAAGTAAAACTATTAGGAGTATTGTGCTCTGATTTATATTGAGGAAGAACCAACCATTTTTATTCACAGAAGGATTTCCTGCCTACGTGGAGATTTGTCTGGCCCCAGTCTTGCTTGGGTTGCACTGTCTCGTTCCCCTGCCTCAGTGGGCTTCTGACTGCAGGCTGGGGCAGGGAATTCAACAAAGGCAACTGGGTATGAGAAGCCTCATTCATTTACAGCTAACATGGAGGGCAGAGGAGATGAGGAGGAAGATAGGGAAGAAATTCATATGAAACCGGAATTCTAATTCTCATGGATATTTTCTTTAGCTGTTGGAAGTTCTATTTTTCTGCTTAGAAAATATAGCCAAATACAAATTTTGAGGGGATCAGAAGTTAGCTGAAAGGAGGCCATAGCAGAAGAATATAATAATGTAATGGTTCCCAAGATCCTGTGAGCAGTAGGGTATTCTGGAATCTTCCTCCTACTACTACTTACAGGTACATAAGAGAAGTAAGTTTATGTCACGATAGACCTGGACAGGGACAGGAAACTTTCAAAGGACAAGAGCTGGACAGACCTCTTATCCATAAGAATAGATAGACAATTAAGAAGGGACAAGGTCTCCAAGGACGCTCATGACATCACACTGTCTTTTAAAATCTAAAGTTTTAATAGTTTAAGCCACTTTCAGTGATTCATCTAAGTACCGAGTGAAAAAAAAAATCAGTATCATGCTCTATATAAGCATAAGGAAATTAAGTTCGAAAAGCATGTGTAAGTTGTCCCTTCTGCGACATAGAGTGTGCAGTTTTGTAGTGAATACACTCAAAGCAGTTGTTCATCGCCTGTTCAAGTGAAATAGTCTTTAAAATCTCCACATCAGATTTTTTAAAGGGGTGTAGGTGTCTGTATAGATTACTGAAGTAATTTACTGTGAGAACAAATGGCTTCCTGTTGGGGACCTCATATCTAGATACAGCATCAGTGGCAGATTTATTTCACAGATGTACATTTATATATCTTGATCTGTGGCTAGAAACTACCTACTTTCTGAAAAAAAAAATCTACTATTTTCACCACGGGCAAGATAATAAAATGTCCTGCCACCATGAAAGGACTGTTAGGTCCCTTCAAGTTCTATTTGTCATTTGAGTAATGTCTGGCCATAATTAAATCTATTCTCTGTGTCACTATTGGAACTCAAAATTAACAATAACTTACCTAAATTAAGTGTCACATCTTAGAACAATGGAATATTCAATGGCCAAGCAAGAGTTCTGAGTTAAGAGATGAGGGGGAAAATGCCTTGGGAAGAGAACCAGTGAAGGAAGCATGTTAACTCCTTTGTGTTAAATCAAGATGAGGCAAGAAGAAAATTAGGAGAAAGAGTGTCCTTGTCCTTGGTTGCTTCTATAGTTAATTATGCTTAAAAATTAGCTTTTTTTCCTTTTATAAAGCACTGCAGATTTTCTGATATTTGAATTGAAAAGAAGTACGGTTAAAAAATAAGGGATAAAGGGCTGGAGAGATGGCTTAGCAGTTAAGACACTTGCCTGCAAAGCCTAAGGTTCGACTCTCCAGATCATACATTTGGCAGATGCACAAAGGTGAGGCAAGTGCAAGGTGGCACATGCCCACTAGGTGGTGCAAGCATCTGGCGTTCATTTACAGTAGCTGAGGCCCTCCATTTCTTTCTTTCTCTCTCTCTCTCTCTCTCTCTCTCTCTCTCTCTCTCTCCATATATATATATTTAAAACAAGAAAAAAAAGTAAGGGGAAAATATGTCAATAAAACAAGTCTTAGCTATCTTGACTTGTGTATCCTAGAAAAATCAAGTAATTCATTACAAGAGTTTAGATCATAACATTGAGTTTAGAGGATAATAGCAAAATTTTCCCCAATTCCACTTAAAATTGTGAGAGGAATGGTATGAAGAAATTTTATACACACAAAATGTTTCTTAGCCTGGTGTGGTGGCCCACATCTGTAATCTCAGCATAGCATAGGCAAACTGCAAATCAAGACCAGCCTGGACCCTGCTGTCTCAAGCAGAAGAAAAATGACAGCAACAAAAAGTATCCAACCCACCCCCAAAATAAATTTAAGGGTGGAGAACACAGAGCAAGAAAAATAATTCTTGATCTAAGGAAGTAATAATTTTAAGGAAAAAGTGAAGCTAAAAAAAAAATCTTATGGAAAACTAAATTTATAGCAACAAATGCTAGTAGTTTTCTCAGTCCAGAGAACTCATGCAGGTTTTTTAGTCTGGACAAATTTAGTGTCTTTGTGTTTTGAAATACACAATAAGTGAGCATTCAGGTTTTAGTTTAGAATTACATGGATCTTAGTTCAAATTCTAGAATTATCCCAATAGCACTTTTCTGTGGTGACTGTTAGGCATATTGTGCTGTAGTGTAACTTGGGGAATCATCTGAAATATTTAGGAAACTTAAAGCTTTTTTTTCCTTATTCATAACATGGAAAATAGTTCTTCCTGTTCTGAAGAGGCTTAAGATTTTTTGACTTATGCTCTCTCGCTGTCATTGGCCTAGGTCTGGCATTAGCAGGTGCTAACTGCCTCTCTCCATTCCCTACTTTCCAGTTATCTCGTTTATTTTTTCTTATGTGGAGAAATTACCCTAAAACTGACTAGAAAACTCAAGCGTATATTGGCATGTTTTGTTACAGCCTACTGAATAAGGCCTATTGGCTTTCTTTTAGGAAGGATCAAACCAAACAAAAATACCTTCCTTGTCTGCTCCTAACTGTCTAGTGATTGAAAAAAAATAATTTAAAATAACCATAAAGCCAGGCTTGGTGGTGCACGCCTTTAATCCCAGCACTTGGGAGAGGCAGAGGCAGGAGGATTACTTTGAGTTTGAGGCCATCCTGAGACTACACAGTGAATTCCAGGTCAGCCTGGGCTGGAGTGAGACCAAAACTTGAAAAACAAAAACAAAAACAAAATAATAATAGCCACTACACGGGCTGGAGAGATGGCTTAGTGGTTAAGGCCCTTGTCTGCAAAGCCAGAAGACCAAGGTTCAATTCCCCAGGACCGACGTAAGCCAGATGCACAAGGGGGAACACATTTGGAGTTCATTTGCAGCACCTGGAGGCTCTGGTGTGCCCATTCTCTCTCTGCCTCTCTCTCAAATAAATAAGTACAAATAATTTTTTTGAAAGAACCTCAGAACAGTGCTCAGTTTGATAAGACTAACTCATTTCAAGTCTTGAGAAATAGGCACACACATCGACATTTTGTTATCGTTCCTGTTTTTGTAACAGCTCCATGTACATATTAATATTTGGGGTGTCAGTGTGTGAGTGTCAGGTATGCAGTTTTCTGATTTCATGAATGGGATACAAAGTGTGTGTGTGTTGGGGGGGGCAAGTGGCTTTTCTCCATTGCTGCTTGTGGGATGAATCCAGCGAAGAGATGATGCAGATGATGAATCAGCTAGCTCTTTCCATGTGAAGAGAAATCAGCAACCAGAAATCCCTGCCTGAGCATTGAGATCAGCATGGCTGATTAAAATCTCCTATGTTAAGAGCCTGAGTGTTGTAAATAAGGTCTTTGCATGGGGAGGGGAATGAAGAAGAACAAAAGTAGAAATTTTAAAATAGAAAATTAAATGTTGGGGAAAAATACTTGACTTACATCCATTCCTATATTTAATGCTCCATTTAACATCAAAATATCATGTTCAAGCAGAGGGAAGATGTCTCACTTTCAAAGTATATAAGGGATGAAGAAAGTACTGCAGTGTGCAGGGACATAGAAGGCAGAGAAAACCTTATCTGAAATTGCCAATTTTTAGTTCTAACCAAGTGGCAAGAATTGGAAAATTCTTAGAAGTGGTCAGCGGGTACTGAACATAAAACAGTAGTTGTGCACATGTAGATGGCTCATTGGAGAAGGGAAAGAAAGAAAACTTGTGCAGAGCAAAGTGGGTAGGCTTTAGGTTTTAGAACTTTCTAAACTTCCTCCTCTCATGGCGTCCTTCATTACACATTCTTACCTCAGCTGTTTTATAACATTAGATTCTTGATTTCATAATCATCCCCAGCTTTATATTATTACTCTTTAATGAGAAAAATTCAAGTGAATTTCTCATCTATGATAATTAATCACCATTTTAATCATTTCCACTAAACTCAAAAGGAGGGAAAAATGATCAACATAACTTTCTCTTAAGTTCTGGAAATAAAACTATTTTTTTATTGCTGGTACTTCTTATTAGAGGGAAATCAGTGGTTAATTTCCCTAGTAAAAGCTGTATGGTATTTCCTTTTTTTCTTTTCATTTTTGTTTTTCTTTATAGCTTTGCCAAACCATTCTTCCCCTGAAGCAATTAAATTTAATTAGCCAACTCTAAACACTTAAAACACAAAATATTTTATAGATATCTTCTTTATCATGCCATTTATAGATGACTTTCTCATTATTCCAAAAACTGAAATACGCTGGTGACCTTTGCAAGTACAAAGTGGTGTATGAAGTGGGACAAATGTTAGACGTTTCATTGTCATTGCAGTTGCTTTCCTGTCCCCTGAGCATGTTCTGAGATACCATTTGGGTTACTAAAGCCATTCATTGAAAACTTTTTCCTGAACAGGAGCTGGCGTGGGAGCCTGAGAAATCAACATGTGTGTATCTGAGCAGCCAAGCACAGATTTGTTCTGGTTGAAATCGCTGTTTGGTGTTATAAACAGAATTGCAAATGAACACCTTTCCCCCCTTTTAATTGTTTTTATAGGGGCACTGTATGTGATGAGTCAAAGGAAAGCCTAATTGGGATGTCATTATGAACCATGTCATGTATACCCATGGTGCACTGTGATTTGCAAACAGATGTCCTCCCTTCAATAAACGTTATGGCTCTCACACCAGCTCCACCTTTGCCTCGTTTGGAGTCTTTCTCACTGTGATGAATGCAATGGGTTGTTCCTTGTTTCAGTCGACAGTACATGCATATGTCTACGGTATGATGAAGCATGATGGGAATCAGTCTGGAGAATCAGTGTTGCAGTAGTGAAGAAAGGAAAGGCAGGTGTCCCCACGTTCCATGCTAAATGCTTCCATTCATAAGGTCCTCGGATGCATTTGCATGGCTGTTATATATGAACAGCATGACTTTCCCTTGTGCAATTCTAAGGAGTTGCAGCGGTCCACGCAGTGAGAGATGGAGCACTGGGGTGTATGATGCGGTACAAGGGGCCCTGGAGGAATTTCTCTATGTGTGGGTTTGCTATGGCTTTCACCATGCTGAGCCTTGCCACGTGATTCAATCTCAGATAAGCAGTGATCAGAGTCATGCATTCGAATGCAACATAACCGCTGAGCGGTGCCAGGACTTTGAACAACTGGAATAATCACTGTTCTCGCTTGGGACAGTCACCCCTAAGCATTAGTCTGAAGTTTTGTGACAGTGCTTTGGGTTACATGTGAATGTCATGTGTGCTGTCTTGATGATGACCAGTGACTTCTGTCCCCACTGAATAAAAACATAAAAGTAAATTTGAAATGAGAAAGGCAGAGGAATATGCAAAAATTTGAAGATTAGAACTGGAATGGGACTTCGGGGATGACCTAGTCAGGTTCAAAAATGATGAAGAGTCAGGGACTTGTGTGCCTTGATGACATACCAGGCAGGTGACACATGACTGTTTTTCTCCCAGAATCTCCTGCTTTCATTGTCCAATTCAGGTTATAGAATATATATTTAGAAGGTTCCATCACATATTGGGAAAGGATTCATTTTTCTAGCTTGGACTCTGCTAGAACTTAGGCCATGGTTTTGTGACAAGCCATAGCACTTGTCTACAGAGCTCCAGGAGGCCACAGAGAACAGACCCAGGGAAGAAAACCTGCTTCAAGCCATTCTTGATCTCATAAACACATTTAGAAAAGTTCATGATCTTGATGGACAGCACTAAAATGTACTTTTAAAATTCAAGGACATGCATGCATGCACTGAAGCTCACTGGTAGGTGTTTGTTAGAGAATGGATGGTTTCTGTCATTAATAAAATCAGCTCACATAAGGCAACTTTTAAAATGTCTTTCATCTGAACTGGGATAATGAATACTTCTAGTTTCATTCCAGGCCATCTGTTGCCCCACTGAGGATTTTTGTTAATTTAAGAGAAATCTGAGACAATTTTAAATGAGAAACTGACTCCTTGTCCTCTCCTAGAGTTACCCGAAGGACAGAGTATATTCATGTAATTATGGACACTTTTTGGCTAACCTTTTCTATTTTAAAATGCATCCATGTACCACTAACAGGATGTCTGTGAAATCTCATCTGGTAATGAACACCGATGGTGAGCTGTATATATTCCACATACATTTCTTTCCATCCCTTTCAGATTCCTGGTGGAAGTTAATCAATCTACATAACAGCATACACACACAAAAAAAATAGCCACTTTGCATGACGAATGTACATTCAATTTTATCTTAAATCTTTGTCTATAAATCAGAAGCCCCGAATACAGTCTTGGCTCTCCTGGTGAGTAGAGCTGTCTAAGTCACATCCTCTTACACCTTCCATCTCCCATCTGCAAAAACATTCAGCGAAACGCAGCCAAACACACTCTGGGAACGGTTTGAGGAGCAGATGGTATGAGAATAAACCCATGATCTTGTGGAGCGAGTCACTGAGTGACATGGTCTGGTATTTAGGATAAGCACCACTAGGTCTTGAGCACATCTGGTTATCCCCACTAAGCTTGCTCTCCATTTGGTGCTTCCTCAGTTCCTGGTGTCTGGCACCAGGTGGATACTCAATAATATCATTGGGTGAGTGAAGGAAGGACTTAATGGACTTTCTGTCATGCCTAGGGAAGTTGAGCTCAGAGGTGTGTGGGTGTGGTCCTACAGGGGCATTTCCTATCTTCATGGAACTTGGAGGGACACCATGGCCTCTTGGTAGGACAGCAGACCTTTCGCCTGCAAATCTGGAAAAGCAAGTTTCCCTTTATTTGAAATCTACCATGTGTGGGTTTTTTTTTTTTTATTGTTATCCAGATCTCCTGTTTTTCCTATTTCCTTTTGTATAAAATCATAAATGCCAATAGGTTATCAAATAAAATTTTATAGACTCAATATAATAAGCATAACAATTTGTAAAGGCATGTGCACACACTAAAATGATACACTCTTTGAATTAAGATGTTCTTTTCTTCATATTGTCCTACTCTCTGAATTGTGAGAAGAATTTCATCTCTTCCAACAATCGAAACCAGTAAGTATCAGTCTGTTTCTGAAGTTAAACTATGCATAATAAATTTATCCTTTACATGTTAGCATATTGTGTGTCACCAGGCAAAATCCAAAGACACTTGAATGATCTATTATACACCAGTACTAGCTTCCTTCTTAGCATTTTGGGTATAAATATTAGATATAATTAATGTAAATTTGTGACTTAAGACTTTGGCAAAAAAATATTTTTTCCTTAAAGTAAGTTCTACCTGTTATCTGTAAAATGTGGAGTAGTTCATTATGGTCCAGCAGAGATCTGAGTGGGAATCCCTCAGAGCTGCTCAGAATTACAGTTGATTGATTGCAGAGGGACTTGGAAACTCTGTGATGATCACATGCCACCCCCCTTCATTATTTTCTTCCTCTGATATTCATGGATTACATTGAAGGAAGAATGGAAGAACATTAAAGCTTTCACAGTCATGAAAACTTGGATGCAGGTCCCAGCTCCTCACACTTAGTGGCATAACTTTACACAAGTTACCAAATCCTTTACAATCTGTCCTGTTACTAGAAAGGTGAGGTCAACACCCTCTCGACACACCATGTAAGACAACTTACAGATGTTGGGAGAGGAATTCTGTACTTCATATCAGCTAGATAGTGTTGGAAGGCAGAAAGTATAGTGGTGGGAGGCTAAAAGAAGAGTTTGGGATTTGTGAGTGAAAAATATATTACAGGAAAAGCTGATATTCATGAATCAATTGCAACATTAAAAGGACATTTAAAATACACCAAGACAATCCATAGATTTTTTAAATATAATAATTTCTTAAATATAATAGTCACCACCATCTTATGAGAGTTTCTCCACCATTCATCCAGTTGAGGAAATTGAGGAAAAGACAAGTTTTTGGTAATTTACTCAAAGCCACAGCAAACAAACAAATAAAAAAATATCACCTGGTTTGAGTCTCAACTATGTCACTTTAAGCCTGTCCTCTTTCCTTTTATGTTTTATAGAGGTCACATTTAATACAAGCATCAAACATAAGACCAATATAGCAAGAGGTAGGAGAAAGTAGAATGACAATTTATCACAAAAGAGGGGTTGTTGAGGGCTGAGGGGACCAGCTGAAGACAGCATCTTAGTCTATTATACTGTATTGTTATAATTTACATGGAACAGAAATTATTTTGTAAGTAGCTCTGACAGCAGAAAAGCCAAATATAAAGGAGCTGGCAGGTTTGATTTCTCCTGTTGAGATGCTTAGAGATGCTGAGGAATGCCACAATCTGACATGGCAGAAGGGAGATGACAAGACAGAAAATGGTGTGGAGCCTTCTTTCTTAGTCACAAGGGAGGAGCCTCACTTCTTCCCTACTTACTTCTTTTTGTTGTTGTTGTTTTGGTTTTTCTAAGTAGGTAATCGCTGTAGCCCAGGCTGACCTAGAATTCACTGTGTAGTCTCAGGATGGCCTTGAACTCTTGGTGATCCTCCTAACTCTGCCTCCTGAGTGCTGGGATGAAAGTGTGTGCCACCACGACAAGCCCTACTTCTTGAAGTTCATCTCATAATGCTACCATGTTGAAAATAGGAGTCTAGTAGAGGCCACATTCAAATCCATATTCTGTTCCTGACTTCCCAAGAGTCACTCATGCAAAGCACATTAATTCCATCTCTGTAGCTCCAACAAAAAAAAATAGACATTCCCATTCTAAAAGGGAACAGTAGAAAATAGGGAGGGAGTAACATTGCAAGAATTAGTGAAAAGCCCAACAAAGCATACATTAAATCTTAAGGCACCAGAATAACTCTTTAGACTATGTCCTACTGACTAGACACAGTGGGTCAGGGATTGGATCCCTAAGGAACCAGGTAACCCGACTGTCATGGCTTTCCACTACAGCCTTCTTTTTTTTTTTAAAAAAAAATTATTTATTTATTTATTTGAGAGTGACAGGCAGAGAGAGAAAGAGGGAGAGAGAGAGACTGGGCACGCCAGGGCTTCCAGCCACTGCAAACGAACTCCAGACGCGTGTGCCCCCTTGTGCATCTGGCTAATGTGGGCCCTGGGGAGCAGAACCTGGAACCCGGGGGCTTAGGTTTCACAGGCAAGAGCTTAACCTCTAAGCCATCTCTCCAGCCCTCCACTACAGCCTTCTTAAGCTGGAGTTGGGTACCAGTTTCCATCTCCATCTCTTTTATTTCTTTTTTTTTCTTTTTTTCTTTTTGTTCATTTATTTATTTATTTATCTGAGAGTGACAGACACAGATAGAAAGACAGATAGAGGGAGAGAGAGAGAATGGGCTCCAGACGCATGCACCCCCTTGTGCATCTGGCTAACGTGGGACCTGGGGAACCGAGCCTCGAACCGGGGTCCTTAGGCTTCACAGGCAAGCACTTAACCGCTAAGCCATCTCTCCAGCTCTCCATCTCTTTTAAAATGTCACAATAGAGTGCTGAGATCAGGTCATTAGGGTCAGAAATTTACCACCTCATAGTTTGGTTGTCAGTCGAGGGCTTCATTCTCCAGAGGACATTGTGTATGTCCTCTAATGCCAGAAGACACATGGGTAAGAGATAAACAGCCACAACAGAATCTTTTATTAGATTCTTTTATCTTTAAAATACATTTCACTTTTATTTATTTGTTTGAGAGAGAGAGAGAGAGGGAAGGAGACAATGGGCGCTCCAGGGCCTCCAGCCACTGCAAATGAACTCCAGATATATGTGCCACTTTGTGCATCTGGCTTACATGGATCCTAAGGAATTGAACTTGGGTCCTTTGGCTTTGCAGGCAAGTGCCTTAAATGCTAAGCCATCTCTCCAGCTCTTTTTATTAGACTCTTAATCCCACTCACATAGGAAAAAACTTCATGGCTAGTCATGTCTTCAAGATGCCAACTCTTAATCACACTGTTGACATTCAAATCATGGCATTCTGTATCAAGTCTATTACATCTCACCAAGTCCAAGAGGCTGTAGAGGGGAAGAGCACCATTAGGTGTCACTAATAAGGAAGACCCCTGCCAGTTCCACTATATTGAAAGCTTACAAGACATTTATTTCCATGAGTACTTTTTAGTTTTTTTTTTTTTTGATAGCTATCTTAGATATGTATGCTTTATCACTCAAACATACATAAAAATAAGAAATAAATATAAGGTGATATTTAATGTTTATGCAGGCAGATTAATTTTAATCACTTTTTATTCATGTCTATCCATGGCTGTCTTGGCCTCAAAGTCCTCTGGCCTATGTGGAACACTTCTGAAAACCCTTACCTCTGGATTTCATCCAACCCCTTCTCAGTTTAGGTTCTAGAACGTTGTTGATTTCACCCACCATTGTCTGAGGAGGTTTTCAGACAGCAAGTCATTCCTTCTTCAAATGGCCATGAAATGGATTGTTGGATGAAACGTCATGGGCTTGTGGCTTTGTTTGACATCAAACGGGCATGGAAACCACATTCTGCCATGCGCATGGTGGCCACTATTAATCAAAACTGACCACACCGGGCTGGAGATGTGTAGCTCCGTGCTAGCGTGCCTGTGAAAGACCCTGCGTGCAAACTCTGCCACTGCAGCCGAAACTGGAGTAGGGTTGTCTGTCCTCCGTCCTGGATTCCTTCGTGTTCAACTGTGGCAGTGTGGGCCTTCAAATCAATGACCTGTCTTTGTCAAGTTATAAGGAAGTTTTGACTAACAATTTCATTTTGCCTATTGTCATTTGATTTTGCCAATAATGATGCCAAGATTGACATTTACTATCATTTTGCCTGTAACTGCCTTGGATTCAGAACATGTTTCTTCTATTTCTGCTTAGAGTCAACCTTGTATTAATACTTTTCTCCAGTGGGTCTGAAATATGATTTATTATATATATATATATATGTGATACATTTGGTTATGTTTGGCTTGCTGCCATGCCTCTGTATCTTATGGAGACCCCTGACTCCTGGAAAGTCCTTAACTGATCAGCTAAATATCACTTGATATAATTTATCACCATCCCTTATGAAACAATAAATTTTTATTTGTATATTTTTATTTCTAATAATTATGACCAGTAATGGGTGAGCATACTACCTACACACTTGCCTACTGTTTGGAGAAGGAATTTGTTATCACTTCTCACTACTGGTTCATATAGCTATATACACATGTATATATTTATGTTTTATGTATATGTATATATAACATTATATAAAATCTAAACATACAAGTATGTGTATTACATATAACATTTATATTACCTTAGAATATGTATGTATGGACTTTAATATATATATATATATATATATATATATATATATATATATATATATACACACACACACACACATATGGAACCTACCATATATATATAATTCCAAATATCTGCTCCTACCAGCTGGCTTTAAATATTAGAACTGTATCACAGCATTTTGAAGTTTTAAACTGTCCTTAGAAGCATTTAGCTATATTCAAATTCCATTTAATTCTTTTGATAACTCAATAAAGTAATGACTATTACTGATTCATTTCACAGGTGAAGAAACAAAGTCACAAAATGCTTAATTTGCATAGGGAAATCACTTCACCTCTGTCAACCTTGATATTCTTAGATTTATAAAAAACAGACTCGCTAGATTAGCTATCTTTATATTTATAAAATGTAGAGTTTGTAGCTTAGCCCTAACCTTTACGAAGTACACTTCACATAATTGGTAATTGAAGTGGAAACCAATTTATTATACTGCTTTAGAGGGCATTTTTTCCTCATACCTTCCCTAAGAAAGGGGAAAGTTGTACTTGAAATTGCCTTGTGACTTCTGAGAAGAAAATTTATGCACAAATAAAAATCATTTTCTATTACATAATTGGATTCTCTCTTTTTTACCATACAGATAAATTCTTTTTTCATGTGTATGTGTTTATGGTATATGTACATGTATGTATGCACATGTTCAAGGGTACATGTGCACCTATGTACACATGTGGGTAGAAGCAAGAGGTCGACATCAAGAGTTTTCTTCAATTGCTGCCCAGATTACTTACTGTGGTGGTTGGATCAGATGTGCCCCATAATCCCATGTGTTTTGAATGCTTAGTCCCCAGTAGATGGTCATTTTGAAGGTGGAACTTTGCTTGCTGGAGGAGTTATGTAGTTTGGGGCAGGCTTAGGGTTGTCATAGCTAGCTTTCCCTTACTAGAGTTTGGCTCACTAACCTATGGCTGTTTTCCACCTGACATTGGCAAGGAAGTGATGTCTAGCCTCCATTCTACCATCTTTTGCCTGCCCACATGGAGTTTCTACTCTAGACTGTCAGCAAAATAAACACCGTTCCTCTCATCAGCTGCTTTTGGTTGGGTGCTGTGTCCCAGCAACAAGAAGGAAACTGCAACACTTACCAAGGCAGGGTTTCTTGCTGGAATGCCGGGCTGGCTTCCTGGTTTTCTTCAGCAATTCCCAGTCTTTACCTCCTGAGTATTAGGATTGAAGGCAGGCCTCCATTCTAGCCAGCATTTATATATGTTCTGGGTATCCAAATTCTGATCCTCATGGTTTGGTCGGAAGCATTTTATCTGCTGAGCCATCTCTCCTACTATTTATTTATTTAGTTTTGAGAGAGAGAGAAAGAGAGACAGAGAGAAAGAGAGAGAGGGGGGGAGGATAATGGGCATGCCAGGTCCTCCTTCGGCCACTGCAAATGAACTCCAGATGCATGTGCCACCTTGTGAACCTGGCTTATGTGCATCCTGGGGAATCAAACCTGGGTCCTTTGGCTTTTCAGGCAAGCACCTTAACTGCTAAGCCATCCTTCCAGCCCTCCCCTAGTTTTGTAAAATTAGAAAAACCAGCAGGCAGCTTCATGCCAGTCTGTAAGATTTCCTAGTGCCTATGAATATTCTCCAAAGCTTCTCTGTGGAAGGAATCTATTTTTAGGGTAATAAGTTTTTTTTTTTTTTGTGAGTGGACTTGTGAATGAGGCAACCTAGTGCCCGCTGTACTTTTGTGAGCCACTAGCCACCCAGTTGGTGACATAATAAACTGTGACTCCAGGAGTTCTTAAAGTACAAATTCATTGTTCACATTCGGAATATTCCTTTTGGAGAACTATTTCATTGCTCTCCTCAAATACAGAGCAGGGCAATATTACATGTTAGGAGTTAATTCAATCATTTGATAAGTATAATTAATTAAGGCATAATTTGAGATAAATTGAAATTTTGTCTTGAGTTTTTGAACCTGTCTGCTAGCTATCTGCTTTCCTTTTCTCTCTCCTTCCTTTTCTTTTTTCTTATTCTTCTTCTCTTTCTTGGAACAGACTACTGAATTGAATATATCTCTTTCAGCCCACAAATTCTCTTCATCTGCTTTTCTTTTTCCATGCTTTCATCTCCTTCCAAGTACGTTTTAAGAATAAGCAAGCATATTTTATAAAAGTCTTGGCATAGCTCCTGGTTTGGAAGGTGTAAGGAGAAGGTTAGCAAAGAAAGGTGTATTTTGAATGAAAAATAAGTCTATTTTTACATTTGTAATCCACAAAAACAAAGTGGATATAAACCAAAGTAGCCATTTTCAGTATGGAAAATGGCTAAAATGCATGTGATTTTTAATATCTTTTATAAAGCATGTGTCAACTATATATGCCTGTAAATCATAACACAAATTGTAGTATAATCTCAACCAATGATTGTAAAAGAATAAGCTGATTAAAAACCACATTCTAGAATCAAGCATACTTTACAAAGTTCCAGTCTATCAAAACAATAGATGTATTAAATGCAATCATAAGGTTAGAGCAAGGTTTAAATTATATGATCAAAACCAGGTTTCTTACTGTGTCACACAGTGGATAGAAATAGAGACATTTACAATTTTTACTTAGCAGTGGTGTGTGGAGAGATAAAGAAGAGCAGGAGGCTGGAGAGATGGCTCAGAGGCTAAGGCACTTGTCTGCAAAGCCAAACGACCCAGGTTCGATTCCCAGCACACACATAAAGCCATATGAAGTGGCACACGCATCTGAAGTTTGTTTATAGTTGTTGGAGGCCTTGGCACACACATTTCCTCTCCTTCTCTCTCCCTCTCCCTCTCTCTCTCTCTCTCTCTCTCTCTCTCTCTCTCTCCCCCCTATCTCTCTGCTTGCAAATAATTAAATAAAAAAATTAAAAATCCTCTACCACGAGAATAAGAAGAGCAGGAAAGAGCTATGCAAGTAGTGTCCTGCATGTCAGAACAGAGGATTCTCTTTATAAGTTTTGGAGTCTTGTTTTTGAATTTTTTGGCCTTGTCTATTAGTTGCTTAAGGTTTATTTTGATACCAAGCCTGCTAAGTTGTGTTGTTGGTCAAATAACACACGAGATCCCCTACATGTCATATTTAAATAAAATGTTAAAATATATTTAGTGTTGTGTGCACACATATATAGATACATGTGTATATTATGATGCACCCGTTTCCATTCCTAGCTCTTTGAAGAAAATTGTGAGTAATAACAGAGAATTACTCTGTGTAAGATTCCTCCATATTCATATCCACCTTTGAAGATAGTTTAATAGAGCCTTAAAATCAGGCCTAATAAGTTTCACAAAAATATATCTTTACAATAAAGGTAAGTCGTGTTCTTTTTTTTAGCGGTTGTATCAGAAGCTGACAATATGAAAAATTATTTTCAGAATAAGTTTATTCCAGGATTAAAGATACTCCTGATTATCATCTACTCTTAGAAAAAAATATTAGTAGAATTTTCCCTTTGATATTTGAGTTCGTTAGAGTAGATGTGGGTAATGATAAATATCAGTAGGTTGTAGCTCATATCAGGTACTAAAATGTCCCCGAAACAACCGGGAATTAATAATTACAGGAGAATATATGGCAGAGGCTGAAAGTTGTTTCTGGGTAAAAATCTTCATACTTTATACAGAGCATGAAAAATAATATATGCAAATTAGAAAAAAAAGCCAACCTACGTTTATTACAAGATGCAGTACATCAGCAAAAAAAGGGAAAAGAAAACGCTAGACATTTCCTTCTAGTTCCTAAATGCATCTGGCTATGGACAAGTTCAGTTACCTATCTTAGTGCCACATGAACTACTTACCTAGGTCTGCACATACAGTAAGTGTCCAGTAAATGCGAGTCACCATCACTATATTTATTTCATATTTGTCAAATAAGCTACTAAGATGGTGTGACAAGGTGAGACCTGAAGCATTCTTGCCTGAGCAATCCAGTTTGAGAAGGACTTGGTGTGTAGTTCATGTTATAGGGATTACAGTGAGGCCTGAGGGAATGCAAGGGAGGAGCAGAGACCATGGCCGTGGGCAGGGCATTTGTCAGACACTCTGCGAAGGCAGTCTCTGTGAAAACACAGCAGTGGACCCCCCAAATAAACGTACGGTACACTCTGGGGACAAAAAGAGGTGTGTCATGGAGATGAATGGTCTTAAATGACAAGGAGGATTTTGGTTATTGGTGGATGGGTGAAATGTAAAAGAAGAAAAAAAAAATAGGAGAGGTTCTTAGATGGAGCCCTATCATCAAAAGCAAAAAGAGGGATCCAAGGTATTTTGTGGCAGCATGGAGCCTGGCAGGAGGGATGAAGAAAAGGAGAAATATGTCTGGCATAACTTAGAAGCAGGATGCATATTCCTAAATGCTATGCTGAAAGGGCAAGTCTAATTTTACGGGCTGGATATTTTCAAACTGTCTTGAGATTTATGACTGATGGCATTCATAGGCCCGATGTATTTTCACGAGACAAGCATGTATGGAATCCGTCCTGTGTGCCAGCGACCACTGCCTAGGCTCAGGAAAACTAGGCCTTGCATCTGCTGCAAGGGAACTATTTCTAGAGGGACAGAGGTGGGGCTTCTTTTTTTCTTTCTTTCTTTCTTTCTTTTTTTTTTTTTTTTTTTGGTGCCAGTTTCTGCTTTATCTTCCATTCAAGGTGGCAAGTTCTCCGTCATTCAGTTACGATTGGAAAAATGCAATGTGAAAAAATGTAGGCACGTTACTACTTTAAGTATCATTTGTTAGCCAGCCTGTTTCAGGTGCACTCAAGACCAGTGGCAACGGTTCTGAATGTCTGGGCCCTGGAGCTGAAGAGAAAAATGGTATAATTTAAGAATGAATCAGAGGATGTTAATACCAAGGCTAGTCTCACTAAGTTCCTCTGACTTCTGTACACTGGTTCGGCAGAAATCTTTTCCTCAGCATTTCAAACTGAAACCTCCACTGATTTTCTTGGCAGCACCTCCTCTTACTCCACAGGGACCCAAACCCCATCTACCTTCCCTGCAAACCCACCACTGACTTTCCTTTTGTTCTTTTTAAAAATATTTTTATTTTTATTCATTTGAGAGTGACAGAGAGAGAAAGAGGGAGGGAGAGAGAGAGAGAATGGGCATGCTAGGGCCTCTAGCCACTGCAAATGAACTCCAGACAAGTGTGCCCCCTTGTGCATCTGGCTAACGTGGGTCCTGGGGAATCAAGAATCAAGCCTTGAACCAGGGTCCTTAGGCTTCCCAGGCAAGTGCATAACCACTAAGCAATCTCTCCAGCCCTCCTTTTATTCTTAAAACACTTCTAATTTTTATTTTATTTTATTTACAAACAGAGAAGGAAATAGACACACACATACACACACACAGTGATCGAGAGAGAGAGATTTTAAATGTCAGGGTCTGCTGCCACTGCAAGTGAATTCAAGACCCATGCACCACTTTGTACAACTAGCTTTACATGGGTACTGGGGAATAGAACCCTGACCATCAGGCTTTGCACACAAGCACCTTTACCCACTGAGACATCTCCCCAGCCCCTTTCTCTTCTAATTTCCCACTTGTCTTTGTGCTGCTGACATCCTTCTCATTTCTGTAGTGATGCGTATCTAATCCATCACACACTGGACTCGGTGTGATGATGTCGACGCTCTGTTCCACTCCTACCCGCTCCTGTTACCATGTGTGGCCTTCGAGCACTTGGAATGTGGCACTTGTGGATGGGAAATCCAATTTTCAGTTTTGATTAATTTAAGAAACCATGTGTTCCATTGGTGCCATATGAGATAACACAGGTCTAGGTGCTCATGAAAAATGCCGTTATGTACTGTTTCCTGATAACCATGGATCTCAAGAATTCTCACATTTAATTTTTCTAGTATTCAAAGAATCTGAAATTTCTCTATGCACCGAACTGAGTTTTTTAGAAAAATATTTTATTTATTCATTTGTAAGCAGAGAGAGAGAGAGAGAGAGAGAGAGAAAGAGAGAGAGAGGGAGAGAGAGAGGTAGAGAGAGAAAATGGGTGTACCAGATCCTCTTGCCACTACAAACAAACTCCAGAGGTATGTACCACGTTCTGCACTTGGCTTTACATGGGTATTGAAGCATCAAACCCAGGCCATCAGGCTTTTGCAAGCAATCATCTTTAACTGCTGAGCCATATTTTCAAACCTATTGAACTGACTTTTGTTTTCTTGTTGAGACGTGCTCTCTCTATATGGCTGGGACTGACCTGAACTCAATGTGTCCCAGGCTGGCCTTATGCATGCAGTGATTTTCCTACCTCTGTTTACTGAGCACCTGGACTAGAGGCATGTGGCCCCACACCTGCCTTAAATGCTGATATTCTTTGTTCTAATTCTGTCCTAGATCTATGAGTAGGAAGTGCTACTAACACTTTGCCTTGAAGTTGCAGCAGATGTGAGGAAGAGATGCTTTATTGGGGCTAAAGCCCTGCTTTGAGCTATTTTGGTGCCCTACCTCTTGTCTTTCTCCAGCCAAGGGGAAAAAATAGTTCTTCCTCTTTTTGTCCCTCTATCTTCTCCATAAAGGCTGCCCAGAGGGAGAACTTCAAGAGGGAAGAGACAGCTCTGTTTTAAACGGAATTGAAGTTGACATGTGGTGCATTTCCTCCTCACAGGCTCCCGGTTGACAGTGCATGTGTGGGAAAGGACAGGGAAGGGACAGGGCCACTCATCCATAAGGGGCATATGTGACAAGGTGTGTGTGTTTGCAAGGCACAAGGTTAGTGAGCTCCATTTTGGACACGTTGACTTTGAGTTCTTCATGGGAGCTGTGCAGTTGGAAGTGACATACATGTCGCTATTTGTAGAGAAAGATATTCTCTGGAGATGTGTGTGTGTGCATGTGTGTGTGTGTGTGTGTGTGTGCGCGCGCGCATTGGGGATGGGATCATTGGCATGTGCTAATTAGAACCACAGTAATGGACTTTGTATAGCGGGAGAGGAGAGGAAAGGATGAGCGTTGAACATCGCCACACCAGTAATACTTATGTGAGGGAGGCTAGACAAAAACCAAGAGGTGGCAGTCACCGAAGACAAAAGGACAGTTCACAGGCTGTGTAAAGGCCAAGATAAGGTAAAGTAGAAAATAATCCACTGAAGGATTTTAGGCCTAACCCATTAGGTAAAGCCCACTGTAACATGGCGCAGTGACAGACCCCAGGGAAAGCAGTTTCAGTGGCAAGAAGGGCCCAGGCTTTCCAGGAAAGGTGGAAGGTGAGCAGTCACAGAGAGCCCCCCTGGATCGTGCTTGGCTGTGTAGGGGAAGAAGCTGGAACCGCCACAGCTGGAGAGGGGACTGGGGAGTTTGAGTTGAGTAGGCTTATGTATTGGTGGCAAGGGAAGGGGTGGTAGATAACATTGAAGATACAGGAGTTATTAGGTCATTAAAGAGCTAGCCACTGAGAAGGGAAGAGAGTTGAGATCCAGCTGGGCTGAAGAAACCTCAGCCTTAGAGAAGGGGTTAGTGTGCAGTTCATGGGGGAAAGGCGAATGTGGCTGAAGGTGTGCTAACAAGTGAGTAGATAGCAGTTGAGAAAGATCCTGTATTGTGTTGGATTTGCCCAAACCAGCTTTCCCCTGAGATTCTTCAAGTGACTCTTATGCTTAAATGGAGATAATATAAATATCTTTGTATAAAGAGCCCCCAAAGGGGTTGGGGAGATGGCTGAGTCAGTGAGGTGTAAACTGTGTAAGCACAAGGACCTGAGTCCAGAGTCCTAGGTATGGTAGTGATTTTTATGTCGCTGGGGCGAAACACCGGGCCAAAAGCAGCTGATAGGAGGAAAGGCTTCGTTCTGGCTTACAGTCTTGGCTGGAAGCTTCGCGATGATGGGGAGAAGGTGGCAGAGCCAAGGTTGGACTTCACTTTGTGCCGCAGCAGGTGGAAAACAGCAGCGAGAGGTGGGCTGGGCTCTGGCAAGGTGGAGCTGGCTATGCGACCCCCCAGCTCAGCTCCAGCAACACACCCCTTCAAGGCAGGCTCTACTTTCCAAATTGCCACCAAACAGGGGTGAGGCACTCAGAGAACACGAGTTTATGAAGGACATCTGATTAAAACAACCATACGAGGTGCAATTCCAGTGCTTGCGAGGCGGAGACAGGAAGATCAGGATCTCTGGGGCTCACTGGCTAGCTAGTCCAGCAGAATAAGTGAGCTCCAGGTTCACTGAGAGATCATGTCCCCCAAAAGCAAGACAGAGAGCATTTGAAGAGATACCTGCTGTCTTCCACATGCACATGTACCTGCCCATACATGTGTGACCACACACATATGAATAAACACACACACACACACACACACACACACACACACACACTCTGAAATGCAAAAGTATTCAATTGTGCATCAGAAGTTGGTGTGGGGCAACAAGAAAGTGACCTACTAAACGACTCAGTGGGAGACGCTGAGATAAAGGGAAGTGTTACACCTCCCACTTAACTGAATTAAAACAAAATTTTAAAAAGTGATTGCTCTGACTTTTCCTCTTTTCAGTTTGTATCGCAAGTGCACAGTTCTAATTAAGAAAAAAAAAAACAACACTATGAAAACCTGTCCTTGACTATTTAAGGTGCATAGCTTTAGGCTACAGGTGAGGAGTCTGGATGGTCCAGCGCTGTGGTCACAGGCCCAGCGTCCTCTGGTTAACACCACCCGCTTGTACGTTGGCAGCGTATGAATGCTGCGTGCCTACCGCCATGGAAAGCTGCGAGGTGACCTTCACGGGCACTAGAAAACACATTTGCTTCATGGATGTGGTGTGTGGTGATGATCTTGGTGACATCACCAGTGAAGAAATCTTGTTATTCAAAGTGAAACTATAACAAAGCATTAAAATCCTTAATGATTTCTTAAACGAGCATGCCCTTTCATGAAGTACTGGAAAAGATGTATAAAATCCATAACTAGCTTTAAACATAGACGTTTCATTACATGAATATTTCTCTGACAGGAAGCTGAGCAGCTGTTTCTCCAGATGCCGCATTGGGGCTCTGAAGGGAATTGTTGCTAAATCCAATACCATCGTTAGCTAGATATGGAAAGAAATACTACAAGATGTATCTGATCTAATCAGTAAGCCTCGGTGAACTAAGATTTAAGCACACAGCATGGAATTAATATGGGAATTTGGATTACATTCTAAACAAGGGAAATGTAATTGCTTTGCTTTTGAGCTTGGCACATTGTGATTTTTATTATTTAAACCTATTAACGATCCATCACATAGGAAATAGACCTGCTTTGTTTTGCCACAATCTGCTGTCATTGTGGCAGCTAATTGTTTGGAGAGTCAAAGGACAATATTATCAGTCATGAGAAAGAGCTGACACATGCAATCCACATGCGTAGCTGGCTACTGCGTGTGCGCCAGCCCAGGAAAGATATGTGTAACTGCTTGGCAGAAGGATCCAGGAAGTTGAAGGTAGCTCTGTGCAGGAGCCCTCCATGCCAAATGATCAACTGCTCATCACTGGTGTCAGGACAGCTTGCCATTCTGCCCTAGACTGGCAAGATGAAGGGTAGAAATTTGTGGAAGGATTCCATTGATCTATACACACACACACACACACACACACACACACTTGGCAATTTACCTTGCAGAAATTTACTAGGTTAAAAAAATCTCGATTCTTTTTATCGCATCTTCTTCAACTTCTAAAATGTTTATTTACCTATTAAATTTTTATTTATTTATTTTTATTTGAGAGAGAGAAAGTATGAACATCTCAGGACCTCCTGCTGTTGTGAATCAAATCTGGTCCATCAGGATATGCAAGTAAGCATCTTTAACTACTGAACAATCGACCCAGGCCAAAACTTAAAAATTAGCTGGGTGTGTTGTCGCACGCCTTTGATCCCAGTGCTTGGGAGGCAGAGATAGGAGTATCACCATGAGTTCGAGGCCAGCCTGAGACTACAGAGTGAATTCCAGGGTCAGCCTGGGCTAGAGTGACACCTTACCTTAAAAAACCAAAAATAATAATAATAATAAAATAAAATACATAACCCCCTCCCACCATTCTCCTGTGTCCCCTCCACTGAACCCCCACACTTTTCCTACTATTTTCATTTCTACATTAATGTTCTCTCAAGCAACAGTAGTAACGTCCCCCCTAGGACTTGTGACCCTCCCAGCCATAGGTTTTGGCTAGGATTTTGGTATCAGGCATTAATTAACTCCCTTCCTCAGAAAGAGCCTCGGGTTGAATTAGAAACTCATGACAGAGCGCATTTGCGAGGGTATCTTGCTGGGGGGCGGTGATGGTGAAGTTGTGTAGCTTATAGGCTGTGCTGCTAGTTAAGGCCCCTGAAGACTATTCTCTTCCAGCAGGCTATGTAGTCCTTTCTAGCACTATAGCACTTCTAGAAAATACTGTAAAATTAAATGGCAGTGTCCTACTGAGGCTTTCCTCTGATTTGTCTGATATGGCTCATTTTTTTTTTCTTATTTTTCCTTTGGCACTCACCAGGTACTTTCATGATTATGAAAACACAAGTCACTAAGCAAACAGCCCCTGGACACTTTCCACACTGTTGTGGAAGGTTCAGAAGTGGTTTAGGCTCTCTTTGGCTGTCTTCCAATGTCATATTATAATAAGGGGATGTTTTCAGTCATCACTGTGATCTCACTCATCTCTGTCACTTGTCTCTGTGTGTGCTCCTTCTCAGACATCAGGGGTCCTAGCCCTGGAATCCTGGACTGCTGCTTAGCCTGAGATGTTCATGGCCCCTTCCTCCCACTTTTCTTTTATGTCCTTGCCTTGACTGATTCAAACCTACAGTTCCTCTTACCAGTCACTGGTGCCCAGAAACTGTGTCATCTTTGGGTGACATTTGTCTTGATTCTTCATAGCATCTTATCACTCCTAAGTTAATAGTTGCATTAGCATTGCCTCTGCATTTTGTTAGTGTGCTATGTCTTCTTAGAATAAATAAGTGGAGACATATATCTTTCTTTAAAGTATTTCAGACCACTAATTAGGTTAGCTCTGTGAGTGCCTAGCAAGATGTGCCTCGTGTGTTATTCTTGGCAGATGTGGTATCAGCTATAAAACCTTTATTAGAAACTGTGACAGAAATGAAAGGGGAGCTTGAGAGAAAATGCACTGGTGATTACAGAGAACCAGCTTCTGGTGGAAATAGATGTAGCAAGTCAACGATGCTTAACACTTTAGAGTGTATAGATATATGAGCGCAGAAGTACTTGGAGGAAGGGGTACTTCTAAGAGTTATACCCATACCTGTTTGCTCACGTGATTGCCCTCAACCCCCAAGGTCTCATCCACCCTCACAACCCACTCTTTCTTATTTATGGGAGGGATGCTGCGGCGAGTGACAGGTGGGGAACTGTTGGTAGTGATGTAAGATGTGGACGCTGCCGTAGCAGCACTTAGATGAGAGATCTGTTATGGAGAGAGATGGAGGCCAGGGGAGGACTGTTAAACTTCTGGCAGATTCAGATGGAGAGCTACCGAGCTAAGTTCAAATGCCACTGTAGGAATGATCAGAGGAAATGGAGCTGGGAAAGGACAAGGCTGGTGAAGTTGGAGCGTAAACTTTTTTTTTTTCTAGTGACTGCTACTCCCCAAGTAAAAAATATTAATCTTACCGAAGATAGGAAGATTTTGCTCCTGAAAGCTGGGATGAGTCTCTGGTGAGCTTTATGTAATGGGCACGAATGCATACCGAGAAAGCAATCAAGTATTCTTGCACACACGGTCTCTCGGATCACTAGGAATCCAGTGAAGAGATGACTAGGGTAGCATAAGAAAACACTCCTTATAGGTATGAGAAAGAATGGCAATTTTCTCTCTTCCTAAGTGTTTCAAAAAATAAGGTAGGGAGCAATTGAGGAAGACCCCCCCAATGTCAACCTCTGGCCTCTACACAGGCGTACCCCACAGCTGCATCCACACGTATACACACGAGGATACCACACATGCATGTACATGCAAAAAAGTAAATAATAAAAATTGGAAAACGCACCATTGTTTCATCAATTATAAAAGAATTGTTACTTGGTCTTTTAATTGCCTGGATACAGATTACATTGTATGAATTTCTAAAGAACCTTGGTTTTTCTTAAGTTTTAGTGCTATCTTAATTTGAGCATGAAAATACACGGCTTTGTTCACACCATGAATGTTAAACACAGCTCAAAGTGCATCAGTAAAAGTTTAGTGTTGATATAAATCGAGTGGGATAAGAGATGAGCTGTAAACAACATCAAAATTTCTGATGTTTCTGCTCTGAGCAGCATGGTCATGACAAAATGAAATGGGTCACGTTAAAGAATGGGGCGGGAAGTGAATAGTTGTGCAGAGCCGAGGGAGGGAGCAGGCAGCTTTAAGGGTGGCCATCACATGGCGCCATGATTAATTAAGTTACCTGCCAATCATAGAGCCATGAATCCTCACCGTGGAAAGGGCAGAGGGCCCTGATATTTACATAGAGATCATCCTCTCATATTCAGAGCACCGTCACTACTTCTCTTGGCAGCCTGTGGCTTGTTGGCAAAATGTTTCCACTTATGGGCAAACTGCCTATTCTCATATCATCACTAACCAATTTGTCAAGATGTGTGTATTTGGAAAGCTATGGAAATAGAAATATTTTACTTGCTTTAGATGGATGGGGAGAAACCCTACTGTACATAACGTTCAAAAAAATGCCAAATCTTATGAAATTTCACTTTTAGATAAATTTAATTAAAATGGCTGTGCCTTCCGCAAGGGCAGCATGAGATGGAGAAGAAATAGCTGTGTTGCGGTTAATATGAAAGGGCTTTCTAGCGGCAACAGGCCATTGCTATCTGAAATCCACCTGAGAAGCAATCTGCATTACCCTGATCATTTTCATCCTTTTCATTTGAGACAAGGTCTTGGTATGCAGCTCAGGCTGGTCCCAAACATACTATGTATCCCAGACTGACTTCAAATTCAAAATCTTTTTGCCTCAGCCTTCTGAATGCTGGGACTGCAATGACCACACATGGCTACCCTATGGTCTTTCCTTAAATTCACACTGTCTAAATATTTTTTTAAAAATTATAATTTCTTCCACATTCTGTATTAATCATGGTGGTTAAAGAGTTAGCTATTATAATTTGTATTACAAATAATATAAGATATATGGATTATGTAAAAATGCCCCAGGGTAGCAAAAATAAAATATAGTAAAGGCCAATTCATGAGGTTAAAGCCAAAATGCAGGGCTGGAGAAATGACTCAATGTTTAAGGCTTTTGCTTGAAAAGCCTAAGGACCTAGGTTTGATTCTCCAGTTCCCAGATAAGCTAGATATGCAATGTGGCATATGTATCTGGAGTCATTTGCAGTGGGTGGAGGCCCTGACATGCCCAATATTTCTCTCTCTCAAAATAAGTAAATAAGTGAAATATATTTTTAAAAAGCCAAAATGCAGAAACATACTATCATTCTTCCATTTTTCTTGCTTCCTGGTTTCCTCTTTCTCAATATGCTGTAAGAAAGAATTCAGCATTAAGGGAACTAATGAACACAGAATCTACCACTGCTTCACATGTTATTTTGAGCTTTGAAAAATAGCCATTTCCAACAAAGTTGATTTTAACATCAGTGCCTTTAAAAAAACATAATGTTTCCCATTAGGTTTAGTTGTAGAGCTTTATATGTATTTGTGTGATTTCTAGTTTAACCTTTGTCTTCCTTTCTTAACTATATATTTGATTATATTTGATATATTTGATTATATATTTCAGAAGGTAAGGCCCATATCTTTTTCCTTGCTGTATTCTTTTCAATTTTTAAATATGACTTATTGCCTTTTGGACATGTTCAGAGTTACATGTTACCTTTTGATGATGTGCACCCCATACTAGCCTCCAGATCACCCTGACTCCTGTCTGTCTCACTGCACTTCTACTTTTCCTCCCTTCCTAATGGCTGCGCCTCAGATGGAAACAACTCCCTCTCCTAGGCAACCTTCAATTGCAATTTAGCTCATCAGGGAGGGGAGTGACCTCCCAAGCTACTATTGTTTATGATCCACACAGTGCATGTCATTTTGCTGCTGTCATCCCAACGGACTCGGACATTAGTCGTCTCTGGAAAGCACAGACCAGAGACAGGCATTAATTATCAGCTGAATGTCTCCCCACAAATTCATAGCCTTACACAGTAACCCTCCCCGTTGCTGCATCTGGAGCTGTTATGTGGATGATAAAGAATTAGTTAAAGTTAAATAAGGTTGTAAGCGTGTGATCTAATCCTACTGGATCGGTGTCATGGGAGAACACACTAAAATTTTATCTTTCTTTTACATTCTCTTTTTCTCTCTTCTCTCACCCTGTCTCATGCATGCATTGGTCTCATTGAGAAAGTGGTCTTCTGGAAGTGAGGGATAGAAACTTCCATGGGCACCGAACATGTGGGCACTTTGATAGTGAATTTATTTATTATTGCTGGTTATTGTTTTTATTAAGTAGAAACTTTATAAGGACACATCAAGCATTGGTGGCATCATTCCTCTCCTCCCTGCCCCCACTCCACTGAGGGCTCTCTTCAGTGGCATTGCCAGTATCCACACTGCAGTCGGAGGCTACAAGTTCTGAGAGCAGCAGTCTGTCACTGAGCGGAGCAGCTCCTCTGGATGTTCCTTTCTACCCTGTGGCTCTTACATTATCTTCACCCCTTCTGTATTCTGTTTTTAAAATATTTTATTTTCATTTATCTATTTGATAGAGAAACAGGGAGAGAGAGAGAGAGAGAGAATGGGCACTCCAGGGCCACCAGCCACTAGAAACAAACTCCAGACGCATGCACCCCCTTGTGCATCTGGCTAACGTGGGTCCTGGGGAATCGAACCTGGGTCCTTTGGCTTTGTGGGTAAATGCCTTAACTGCTAACAGCCCAAATTACTGTATTCTTAATACTTACAGCAAATGTAACTCCTGGTAAGAATATTTGTTTTTCAATGGTTGCTAGAGACATTCTGTTTTCTAAAGAAATATCTAGTATAATACATCCAAAAGTTTGCAGAATAAAATTAAAATAGAACCTACTCTCATGCCCTGATGGATATGTTAACATACAAATGAGGATATACCTTCTGGCACTGAAATGAGCATTTTCTCCTTCAACATTTTCGAGTTCTACCTCTTAGTCTGTTTTGTGTTGCTCTAACAAAACCCTCAAGGGCACGCCTAGCTTTGTGTGTGTGCTGGGGATCGAACTCAGTTGGTCTGAGGCCCTCTTGGGCTCTTACCCACAGAGCCCTTTCCCCAGCCCTACCTCATTTATTCTCAAGCGTCATCATTATATGACAATCAAAAGTCTCAATGGGATCATAGATATGCATCTAACTGATTTTCAAATGTTTTTACATAAACACACAATATGAATAATATCGTCTAGCTTCAATGAATCATTCCAGTTTCTTGGATCAATTTCTCTTCTTAACCCATAATGTGATATCGAAACAGCTTTTATGACCACAACTCAGTTTGTGTGTGAACACAAGATTCTCGTATTACAAGGACCACTTAGTGCAGGACGTGGTACCGCACTGCTCTCTCCTGCACCATTGGCGCTCATTTCTTCTAGTCCTTTGACTGGCTGCAATATGCACGTGACTTCATATCAGAGTCCTGTGACTAAATCCCTCATTTCTACTTTATGCCTGTTGCCCTGGCAACATCATCGACAGGGTCACCACTTTCACTTGCAAAAGTTTGAACAGTTGTTTGCACGGTGAGTCCCCCCAAAAGGACATTTAGAAGACCTTCCGCATAGTCTCTTCCTTTCTTCCCACTTTCACCCACCCTTACTTTTCACAGATCAACCTTGCCTTTCCTCCTCTATGCTGCTGATAAAAGCAACACAGCCGCTGCGAGACCTGAAGGGCTGAGACCTGATCCAGTCACCTGGGCCCAAGTGCCCGCTTGGCCGTTCACCGTCTGTGTGTCTGGGCTGGTAGTTTTCCTTAGAAAGTCAGTAGAGCGTGCCCACACTTTGGTGCCCGACTACGCGGGTCCAAATCCCAGCTCTACCAACCACATCGTGTAATTTGACAGACATAAAATATTTTTTTTTTAGAATACATTGACGCATGGAAAGTTCTCAGTAAATGTGAGCAGCTGGTATTACTGCTCCGAGAATTAAATAGGGAATAAACACTAGGGCCGATCACATAGATTGCACTCAACAAATGAGATCTAATACTGTTCGTGGATACTTTCCCGGCACACCGCTGGATTCTGTCCTGGTGAAAATGGAGTCAACATAGGCGTTCTGAACCTGCACATGCATATACATATTGATACGGGCCCAGAATCAGAAACCAAGCAGAAATCGCTTTATGTCCTCAAATCGACGGTTCAGGGTTGCCAAATTGCAGTTACGAATCTAGCCAAATGCCAGCACATTTTTTAGGAAGATGCAAATATGAACTTCACTTGCTCTTAGAGGGTGTATAAATGCTCTGCCAAATTAGAAACGTGGAGAAGGGAGGGGTTTAGCTATCCACTTTATGTGGAGCGAAAGCCAGAATTTGATGATTTAATAGTGCTAAGTATTTTGTTGATTTTTTTCAGGAGAGGAGAGAGAAAAATAGAGAGAAGATAAAGAGGTATTTATACCCTAATAGGCACATACCTATCTCCACATATAAACTGGGAGATATCTTACCTATTTACGAAGATGGCTTTAGAAGAACAGGCATAACTCCTGCGGAACGAGTGCCTCCAGTATATGTAAGGCAGGCCTGTCCAGCAGCCCCCACGCACTGGGCATAAAGACCTGCTTTGTGACCGCCAGGGAGTATTTGCTGGATCAAAGGGCCACCCCACCCAGGAGGGCTCATCCCATGTTTGATTTCAGATTTTATTTTCCCCTTCTGCTTATTTATTTGGAAGAAAATTCACTAAGAAGTCACTTTGACCCTCCCTGAACAAATGACACTTTCTGCATAGTTTTGAACCGGTCTTTCTGACCAATATGCGCTTTAAGGTTTGTAATGCAAGGATGGATGTTCAAGGCAAAATTCAGCTCTGCCATGTTTTTGGAAACCACGCTGCTAAGTTTTCCATTGAAACGGAAATTGTATGAATTTAAAAATCGAACCTTCACACCAATTTGACTTATTGTGCTTAGAGTAAGAGAAGGGCTGCTGTCACGTTTTTGGAAATGTCTTATGCTGTGACAAGCGGGTGGCCGCCGTGGGTGTAGCTGTCTGTACCCTTGAGGCAGCAGCACCTCTGCTCCGGGAGCCCGAAGCTCAGACTGGGCCACCTCTGAGCAGGTTTGTCCCCTACAGAACCTCACCTTCCACCTTGTGACATCCCTCTAACGTCTCCATCCTGAGGGGAGGGTAGCCATGGGGCGACTGTGTAAAACCAAACACAGTTAAAACTAGAACGTTTTTCTGGTGTGCCATACCTTTTATATTCATGGAGGCACAATGGTGGTTACTTCCAAACATGGTCCCATGCTAGGTGGCATGGCTCTTTTCCCCTATGGCCTTCTTATGTTTCTTGGTTTTTGTCTCTCCTGCCATTCAATGAAGAGCCAGCTATAATGGAGCAAGAAAGTGGTAGGAAAAGCTGCTGTAGGGGACCCAGGAGAAGCAGGTCTAGGGAAATATTCCTGTGCAGGAAAGTCTACTTACATTTTTATAAACTCACCCCTATGAATGAAAAATTAAAAAGAAAGGAAGGAAGAATAAAGAAGGAAAGGAAGAAAGGAAGCAAGGGAGGAAGGAGGAAAGCAACAGCAACATGAAAGGGGAAGCTACCACAATGAGCCCTTCCATTCCCCAGCGTTAATGACACCGCGTGTGGATTATCTATGCACCTGGTCTAACCACCCTGCTCCCCTTACTGACATCTTGCTCATTTCTTTGCTTGCTAAGACTTGACCAGAAGTCAGGAGAGAACAGAAATAGGACAATGCAATAGTATTTGTTCCTTTTCATGATCCTATCTTGCCAAAGGTTTCAGTGGCAGGGAAGATGGAAAGTAAAATGAGATTATAACAAAGTTTACAGGCAATGTTGTTGATTTTAATCACACCCGCTTCTGAGCAGCAGAACTTAAGGAGCCTGAGTTTATGTTACGCATGGTCATCTAACCCATTCTGCCACAAAGGCAGATACTGTTTTTACTTTAAGGAATATTATTAAACAGATTCTTCTAAGTCTTTTCAATAGTGGAAACCAGGGCTGAAGTTGTAGCCTGGTGGGCGCAATCCCTGGTTTCCATCCAAGCACTGTAAACAAACCAACTAACTGACTGACTGACTGCCTATCTAAAACAGAAAGAAAGATAGAAGGAATGAATCTGGTGAGGAGTCCAGAGTCTTTCTATTACAGCTGGCTATAGAGAAAGATAACTCTGGCATTTGTCGTTGTGGGTCAGGTAATTAGAATTATCACCAAGTAGCATTTCTCTGGACAGATAATGAAAACTGGAGTCCCTTCTGCTGGTGGTCCTCGGGTAATTCCAGAGCCTGAAGTACTCTCTGGAGTCCCAGAGGAAAACTGATGTAACACAGGAGTGGTTCTAGGTATTTTCTTTTTCTCCCCCTCAGAGGCGGCGTCTTGTGCTCCGAATGTGACGGTTCTGTTTACTATAGTGTTGACTCAGCCCATACACACTTTTCCAACCCAAAGTCAAGCTTGACTAAAACTGGAGGGAAAAGCTTGATGAAGCTATGCATTCTACGTGGCAGGATATTTTTATAAACCCTTAGAACTTAGCCTGTGTGAGAAGACCGCTGTGTCACAGGGCATCTGGGAACTAAGCTGCTGTGAGACTCGCTCCACCACCAGCAGCTGCTTAAACTCCTTTATCTCTCTGTCTGTCCCTCTAGAAAAAATAGATAAAAATAAACAACAACCAAAGAAAGCTCTAAAAGGCTGGAGAGATGGCTTAAGTGGTTAAGCACTTGCCTGTGAAGCCTGAGGACCCTGGTTTGAGGCTAGATTCAACAGGACCCATGTTAGCCAGATGCACAAGGGAGCACACATGTCTGGAGTTCATTTGCAGCAGCTGGAGGCCCTGGCGTGCCCATTCTCTCTCTCTCTCTCTCTCTGTCTCTTTATCTGTCTATCCCTCTCAAATAAATAAAAATAAATAAATAAACAAAAAAGGTCTAAAAAAAGTCCTTAAACTTTTTCCAGTACACCTGAAATGCGCCCAAGCTAGCAACTCTTTTTTTTCTCTTTTAGTAATGAGCATTGCTGGTACTATTACTGTGCCAAAAGATATGTGTACAAGACACGACAATGCTCACACCAAGCGTGTGTAATATATCCTATTATCCCCTCCACACACATACACTTAATAGTGTCAAACTTCTAACAGCTTTCCTAACAAACAGTGACTGACACTCAGATTTTAACTCAGTGCTTTAGTAACTTGATTTTATTTGGCCCTACAGTTAACATGTCCTGGGCTAGGCGTCCTAATTACCCATCTATCTTTAGTAGTGGCTTAAATTTTTTAATTCCTCAACAAGTGGTTATTTTTCAAACTTTAGTTTTCTTACCTGGAAAACTATTATAATATGTACTCTACATGTAACACAATATTATTCTTAGATTTTACAAAATATTTATTTGTCAGCAGAGGAGAGAAAGAGAGACTGTGAATGAGTGTACCGTGGCCTCTTGCCACTACAAAACAAGCTCCAGATGCAAGTGCCCTTTTGTGCATCTGGCTTTAAATGGGTAGTTCTGTGTTGAACCAGGCTGACAGGCTTAACAAACAAGCACCTTTAACTGCTGAACCATCTCCCAGCCCTATTCTTAGATTTTTAAGTGTAATTCTGAAGACCAAACTCAGAATCACATATACTAGTCACTACTGAACTCGATACCCAAGAGTGTTCTTGTGAGTTTTAAAAGTTTATTTTGAGACAGAGAAAGAGGCAGAGAGAGAGAGAGAGAGAGAGAGAGAGAGATAGACAGAGAAAAAGAGATAGAGAATGGGTGTGCCAGGCCCTTCAGCCACTGCAAATGAACTCCAGATGCGTGTCCCCCTTGTGTGCAAATGCAGCATTGCATACTTGTATCACTGTATGACTGGCTTATGTGGGACCTGGAGATTTGAACATGAGTTATTAGGCTTTGCAGGCAAGTACCTTAATTACTAAGCCATATCTCCAGCCCTGTTCTCGTGTTTTTGATATCAACACAAATATAAATGTGGTAGTGAGTCTTTAACAAGGTGTCCTGTGCTGGCCAGTATTAGCCCAGGATAACATGCTTAGAATACTCTATTTTTATTATATGCTTTTAGTTATAGCCTCATCTATCTTTTCTGGGATTACAGTTGAGTATGGTGACCACAGCCGTGTAAAAGTAATTGAAAATTGTCTAGAAAACTAGACTATTTTAGTATTTCTTTTATCCTCTTTAACCTTTCCCTCTTGGCCAAGATCATGCAATGTTTATGTTTCTCTCCATGTGTATTACCTCTTGTTTTTCTATCTTTTCTTTTCTTCTTTTTTTTTTTTTGGTGTTGATTTTAGTGGCTTTTCTCTAACATTTGTCCAGCATCATGTTATAATACAGACGAAATTATGGTCCATGCCTGTGTGCTTATTCATAGTACACTGGAAATATATACAATATTCTATATATTCCTTCTGCAATATTCCCAAGCATTAACTTAGTCTTATCTTAAAAATGAATTAAAAAGTCTATTTTCAGTTTTAGGTTTATTAAAGCCAGTAGTCTGTGCTTATGGCCATAATTACTAGTCTGATAAAATTTTGGTTTGTGTGTGTGCAAGTAATTATCAGATAGTTATGTTCATTTGCTGCAAATACATTTGACAGGAAACAAGGTGATTATTTTCTCTGAGACCCACTTTTGTTACTCGTGTATGCGTTGAGTGTTTGTGTGCGTATGTCGTGAGAGTGTGGGAAGGCACATGTCCCAACACACAGAGGTCAGAGGACAACTTTCAGGGTGGTTCTCACCTCTCCACCTCACTTGAAGCAGGGCTTTTTTCTCCTTTGTTCTTTGCCATACTTGCTGGGAGCTCCTGGCGACCTCTCCTGCCTCCACCCCCCTTCTCACCTTCAGCACGTTGGGATCACAGAAGCCCACCATGGCTTCCATGTTTTCACACTTGGTTTTGAGAACGAACTCCAGTACCACGGCTTGAGCAGCAAGTGCCTTCCCCACTGAGCCATCTCTCTGGCCCCTGGGTGCCATATAAAAAATACTAATTAAAGAATGACTTAAGAAGCGCCCTCCCCTCAATGACTTACGGGCTGTTATCAAAAACTTTATAGAGTTGTAGGAATAGTTTATGAAGATCATTCCATTTGCCTTTTTCCTCCGTCATACACAGCACCGGGGGTGAGTCACCTGCCCTCCACGCGTGCCTGTGCACTAAGGTGCACGTGGCTTTCTGCTTCACCTGCTAACCAGGTGCTGGACAAGGGCTCCTGTGGGACGGGTTTCATTTGGAAGCGGGCTGGGTGGTCGTGTTGTGTCAGCTGATGGTTGATTTCCCTTTAAACTTATTCATAGTCATATTTCAAGACTTGCTTTGTGATGTGTCAGGTTCCATTTGGGGACTTCTTTTCCACAAGTGTTCCTGGTGCTTTTCATGAAGGGAAGAGCTTACAAGTTGGTGGGGAGGGGGGGGGGTTCTAGGTCTTTATGGCCAGCTGGGGAAATCACCTGGATTTATACTAGCCATCTGTCCTGGGATGTGATTGTTTAAGTCAGCCCAACAATATTTTAGAAGGACATTTATCATTTGTATTCTTGTTTAGAAAACTGGCATTTTCCTCAACTATAAGGTTAGTGATTTTTAAGGATTAATTACTGGGGTTATTAATCCAAACAATTAAATTCTCTCCTAAGAGTACAGCTGCCTGATTAATTAATCTATGAATTAATCAGTGGATTCTCCAGATGTCTGTTGAGAAACTGTCCCTTGAGCCCTGCTGGGATATATCTTCAGACTCTGAATTAAGCCCTTTCCTTCATTGAACTTTACAGTTAAAAGAGACGATTTATTAAGAGAGCCCTGTTGTGAGTTTGCTGTGAGCAAAAATCTATTTGTAATTATTTCAGGTCATCCTCCTCACTCACGTATGTGACATACTTCTGTGTCATGAATTGATAACGTTTGATAAACATCTTCATAGCTCTTCCGTTGTAATTTCTCACACTATACTGGAGAGTGTGTTCACAAAATTAAACACTGCAATGGAGCAGAAAAGACTCGCCATTCTTAAACATGATTTATTTATTTCAATAAAGCAAGAAAATTATACCTATATTTTCAGTTACTTGAATTTCATGACTTCCTTGAGACCCATTGCTTTTAGGGGCCATTGGGCATAGTGGCAACCCCAGCACTTGGGAGGTGGAGGTAGAAAGATTAGGCATTCGTGGTCACCTCAGCTACCTAGAGAGCTTAAGGCCAGCCTGGGAAGAGTTAAAACATCACCAGATATGCTGGCACATTCCTGTAAACCCAGAACTCAAGAAGCAGAAGCTGGAGGATTTCTACAAGCTTGAGGCCTGCCTGATTTATGTGGGAAGTTCCAGGCCACCCAAAAGCCATGCAGGGAGCCTGTATCTCAAACAAAACAAAACAAAACAAAAGCACAAACATAAATTTTAAGGAGCAACTTGTTTCTTTCCTGGCTCTGGCTTCAAAATCATGGAACCTCCAGGTTGATAAATCCTTCTGGGATTCTTCCCGGGAATCACAGAGATTAATTTTCTAGTGGCCTCCAGGGCGACTTCCTCCACTGGACACGGTTCCATTGCCCTGGCCTCTAGTCACTCAGATGCTGCCAAGGTAGGATCACCGCCTCCTCCTTGTATGCCGCTTCTTTCACGGTGGAACCTTCCTCTGCTTAACTGTCCCTCCCTGGCACCAAACTACCCTGACTAGATGATGCCAGAGCCCAGTCATAACCCTGCAGTTGAAGCAGTGGAGCCCTTAAACGAACACAACTTTAAGGTATGCTTTTCAAATGTAGGAGAGAATGATTCTGTCCCCAACTTTATTGTGAGTCTATGTGTAGATGGGAGGCAGTATCATACAGCAGAAAACGAGAGATGAAGGAATTAGAGAACTGGGGCTGGAAGCACGCACACATGCAATGTCTACATGCATTACCAAGAGGAGCTCCCTGATACTGGCATCATGGTGTAGCTGAGGGGATGTGCATCTGAGACACTGAGCATGACCCAGGTATCTCCTCTTTCTCCTCCCTGAACCCAACCCCTGGGTTCCCTGAAGAGGTAAGGACACTTTCTTTTACACATTTGAAAGTTTCATCCATTCATTCACTGTTCAGCCTGGTCCTTCTGTGTGTCTCACTATGTTGGTTCACATCCTACTGTGTTGGTTTATGTCCCAAAGGTGTGTCACAAGTGCATCCGATTAAGGAAAAGGACCGGAAGGAAGAAAAAGCCTGGGTGGTAGGTTGAGGCAGTGGATGTATTTGGGCTCCTCACCATAAATGTGTACAAATTAACATAAGGGCCTCTGATGCATAAAGCATTTCAAGAAAGGGCAGCAGATGTGTGGCTGGTTATGAATAAGGTGGAGCTAAAACAGAGGGACAGAATCACCATGTGTGTGTGGCAGGGGAGTAGAAGAGACTGGAGACTACCAAGGGGCAAGTGAGAAATATGTCGAATGGTTTCGAGTGTCTGCCTGACTGGCCAAGGCTAGGCCACCGGAGTCTTCCATAGAGTGGTGGCTAGAATGCCCCAGTGCTGCAGGGAAAGACGTGAATAAGAAGGTCACGATTCTTGAAAGCAGCGGGTCTCCGTAGAGAAGAAAGTGTTAAACCGAACATGCAGGTTTCACAGAGGTTTGTCCTTTCAGAATATGCAGGCTAGAGACTCCATGGTAAGTGCCAGATGGTTTTGCTTGTCTAAATTATTAAGAATTTGCAGTGAGATAGGTTTCTGAAGCTATATAAATGCTGATATGTTCCCTCAATTTAAATTATCAAAGTAACATACACATTTGATCTAATACATAGAGCTTGTCAGTTTTAGGAAATTCTCTTTTTTTTTTTAGCTTCTCTGCCACTCCAGATTAAACCTGCTATTTTAATTAGTGAATTACTTTTGAGAAGAAAAGTACAAGCTCACCTTTCTCTGACTGTCTTTGAGGCCTCAATGTCCCTCCTGCCTTAGAGTCAGTAGCAATGAGAACCAAGCCCATCATCAGTTCATAGTTCACTTCTGTTGCTTGTCATGGGAGATTTGTGAAAACTGAGCCCAGCTTTGCTTGACTGCCTAGAAAAACACAAAACTCCACTGCATACATCAAACTGGTATTTCTTTCATTTGTTCAACTAAAGCCCCAAGAAGACTCTCAAGAGAAGTTCACACTCACTAAGGGATACACCTGCTATCATCCCTCTCCTGCTCTTACATGCTCCTCTCCCTCCTCTTAATATCTGTGCTTAAACCTGTATTAAAATGTTTTCTTAAAAAATAAACTCCAGGGGCTGGAGAGATGGCTTAGTGGTTAAGGCACTCGCCTATGAAGTCTAAGGACCCAGGTTTGATTCCCCAGTTACCCATGTAAGCCAGATGTACAAGGTAGCACATGCATCGGGAGATTATTTGCAGTGGCTGGAGGTATTGGTGTGCCCATTTTCTATCTAATTCTTATTCCTCCTCCTCCTTCTTCTCTCTCTCTCAAATAAACAAATAAATTCAAAAAAAACTCTACCTGTACTTTATTTAAAAATAATTAACTAATTAGATGCATTTTGTAGGACCAGTCTGACCTCAGCATTTCAGGGCTCTGAGAGATCCTCATACCAGGAATTCCAGGTCCTGGAATTCTACGCTATGACCCTTCTAGCCTAGCTTTCCTGGAACCTTCTAAGAGCAGGAGGCCTGCTTCTCAGCAGCGAGCAGGAGCCAGGTTCTGGCATGTGGATCCTCTCTATGTCATTATCAGAACTGAAGCTGGTTCTTGAGCTCTGCATAGGCGCTGAGCACAGGACACTTCCTCATGGAAATTTCCCACAATAATGGGCTGTGATGGCTTTGGCAGGAGGTCCCCCAGTTCCTTCCTTTTACGGCTATCTCTGCTTTTACCCCAATGGAGCTTTATGGAGGGACTGACTAGGTAACCTGAGTTTGAGATGCCTGACTTTTCCTGTCTTTTCCCTCTTGATTTCAGAAAAATTCTCTATTCCTTGAGAGATAAAAAAGAGGTAAAGAAACCGAAGTGGGAAATACTCTTCTCCCATATTTTTAATTTTGTGATGGGGGAGTATGGTAAAGACTTCCCCCGCCCCATCTAGCTCAGAGCCCTCTTTCCCTCAGCTTGTCTTTCTTTCTCTTTAATTTCAAAATCAGGCAAAGAAACATTATCTATTCTAGGAGTACATTGCATTTTCCCCACTTTCACTCTCCTTATTTAGGGCCCCGTGTTTTGACATGATTGATCACGGGTTGTCACCCTTGATGATTAAAAAAGGCACTAATGAGATGGGGCTTGTCAAGAAGTGATCGTAGGTCTCCGTGTTCCGCGGGATCTTACTTAACAGGACGCCTCTGAATGATGCTGCGAAACCAAGAAGCGTGAGAACAAGTTGTGCTTCTTGTGAACGAGGGCAGAGGTGAGGGGCCGAGCCAGAACCTTAATTCCTTAAGGAAACCAAACTCTACTGTCGCTATTCCACCCTTAACTGGGTGTTTGGATGGTACACTAAGCAATGCAGAATGAATGCCCCAGCTTAGAACTGGGTATCTTCAATAATAGGGGCTTCAGAAATGGATGTGAGTGTTTCTTGCTGTGCTTGGGACTATGAGGTCTGAGTGCTTTACTTGGGTGATAAACACAACATGGGCATGTGGCCCATGTAGTCGCCTTCCCTGGGCTTCATGTGGAATGAACTCAGTGATCACAGACAAACGAAACTTAGCTCACCCACTCCTCCAGTGGGACTTCTTGTTTGAAACCCAGCTTTTATTACGAACCAGGGTGTCATAACTAGCAAGTTGGCAGCTGTTCACTAGGAAATGAGCATCCAAAGTAAACAAACCACAAATTCCATCACATTTCTGCCATAGGAATTTGCAGATTGCAATTGCTTTTGGTATTGTGTATGGCCTGAACACCATAAATCAGAGGGTTTTTTTTTTTTTTTTTTTGCTGGACTGCACACAATTAGTTCATTCTGATTTTGGATAATTAAGTTATCTTTATGTCCAAAACAACCTCATTAACTCATGATGGAACTTTGCTTTTATTTGTTTATTTATTCATTAGAGACAGAGGGAGAACGGTGAGGGAGAGAGTGAGAATAGGCATGCCAGGGCCTCCAGCCACTGCAAATGAACTCCAGATGCATGTGCCACTATGTGTATCTGGCTTACGTGGGACCTGGAGAATCAAACCTGGGTCCTTTAGGCTTTGCAGGCAAGCACCTTAAACACTAAGCCATCTCTCCAGCTCTGGAACTTTGTTTTTAATGGAAGTTGAGTATTTTACCATTTCTTGTGATTTATTATTATTAATTATTATTTTAAATTGTACAGATTTAATATTGTTTTAGGGACCCGGAACTTCAATAGATCCCAAGGGCACACTCTTTTCAAATCTTCCCCAATGACCATGCATCCATTTTGTTTGATGATAAGCATATTTGATATTACCATCTCCAATCGTGGCTATGCATAGGGACACTAGTTAGAAAAGAAAGAAATCATTGAATGACAGCATTATTTTCATCTCGCGTGCCTGCCATTCCTGTCTCTCATGGACTAACAGGCTAGTCATGGCTTGTTGGCCAGTGAGTGGATAGATGTGACTCAGCTTACTTCAGGGTACTTGTATTCATGCATTTTAAGGACTTCCTGAAGAAGCAGCTGAGAGGAACGTGCGCTGGGCGCACTCATGTTATACGAAAGCTATGCAGGTCCATTGCTTCCTTCGCTTGAATCGACACTCAAGTGTCCTCAAGGCCGGGAAGACCCAGAGGCATGGGGCGATGTGCAGCCTTGGTGTGGGAGCAGCTGCTCAACTCACCTCTCCACGTTGCCTCAGCCCGATTCCCTTCTCTTCCGCTTAGTTTTAAGTTTTAGTTTGTCAAAGACATAAGTGTCTTTTACATTTTTTACAAAATGTCCCAGCACAGATTGAGAAACACATAACAGCTTGAGAACTGTTAAGATCTCTCACCTTAAATGGCATTCATTTCTATTTGTGATCGGACAGGCTAAAGACCGTATTCCTTTTCAAAAATCTTTTTTTTTTTTCTGTACATCATTTTTTAAAAATTTTTTTCTTTATTTATTTGAGAGCGACAGACACAGAGAGAAAGACAGATAGAGGGAGAGAGAGAGAATGGGCGCGCCAGGGCTTCCAGCCTCTGCAAATGAACTCCAGACGCGTGCGCCCCCTTGTGAATCTGGCTAACGTGGGACCTGGGGAACCGAGCCTCGAACCAGGGTCCTTAGGCTTCACAGGCAAGCGCTTAACAGCTAAGCCATCTCTCCAGCCCCTGTACATCATTTTTGACAACATGTTCAGTGTGGAATCGAACATCTGGACTGGAAATGACGATGGTGGAAATACGACACCATGAAGTCTTTATTAAAGTATAGCAGTCTGGATTTGCGCGTGTCTGTGTATAGGGAGCATGTGTGGTGTGGGGTATTGTGTGTGGTGTGTGCACATGCCATGCGCAAGCAGGTCCAAGGAAAATGTTAGGTGCATTTTTCCCCCCTATTACTCATCTGTGTATTTTCTTGAGATGGAATCTCTTCTTCAACCTGAGCTGCTGTTTCTAGCCAGCAAACCCTAGCAATTCCTTGACCTCCTGTCCCTCACACTGTCCCCAGTGGCTGGGATTGCAGAAATGCATTGTTAATGCCCAATTTTTTACATAGATTCTAGGGAGTCAAACTTGGACAGTTTCAGGCCACGCAAGCAAGTCCTCATACTTAGGTATGCCATCCCCTAAACCCTATTATAGTAAACTTCTTTATTATTTATTTTGGCTTTTAAAAAATGCTTATTTAGGGCTGGAGAGATGGCTTAGTGGTTAAGCGCTTGCCTGTGAAGCCTAAGGACCCCGGTTCGAGGCTCGGTTCCCCAGGTCCCACGTTAGCCAGATGCACAAGGGGGCGCACGCGTCTGGAGTTCGTTTGCAGTGGCTGGAAGCCCTGGTGCGCCCATTCTCTCTCTCCCCCTCTATCTGTCTTTCTCCCTGTGTCTGTCGCTCTCAAATAAAAAAAATTTAAAAAAAATGCTTATTTATTTACTTGAGAGTAAGAGGGAGAAAGAGAGAAAGAGAAGAGGAGGGAGAAAATGGGCATGGAAGGGCCACAAGCTACTGCAAGTTAGCTCCATATGCATGTGCTACCCTATGCATCTGGCTTACATGGGTAGTGGGGAATTGAACCTAGGTCCTTAGGCTTTGCAGGAAGGTGCCTTAACTGCTGAGCCATCTCTCCAGCCCTATAGTAACTTTTCTTGTTTTGAAAGTTACTTCTGGGATTGTATAAAGGTTCAAATTTTGGAAAAGTCTAAGTGATGCTACGGAGGGGGGAGTGTCACAAAATAATCCTCACTTAATAAAATCAGAGCAGTTCCAGAATGAGGACAACTGTTAGGTAACTAAAATAGAGACAGAAGAGGGCAGAGTGAAATATTCAGTGCAATGGTACTAAAGCAAAATGTGTAGGTGAGGAAGTTGGGTACACAAGTGAAAAGAGGGCGGCATCTGAAGTCGGTGAGCATCAAGTAGAGCACATACAAGGGAATGCATTTTCCAGGCCCACACACCTTACTGAGGTAATTTCAAAGCTGTGTGAAAGTGGAGACGGAATTGAGAAGATAAGGCAGCTGAGGCTCAAGGCTCTCATCCTTTAAAACGGAACTGGTTGTATCTTGTTCTTCTATGCAATTATATATGGAATGCAGTGAGCAAGGGTATTGCTAGGTGATTGTAGGAGAAATTAAGTTGAATTGGCAGAGGGTTGTGTGTGTGTGTGTGTGTGTGTGTGTGTGTATGTGTGTTTGTGCATGTTTATGTGTGTGTATATGTGTTTATGTGTGTTGTGATGCATGTGTATGTGTAGTGATGTGTGTGCTTAAGTGTGTGTTTGTGAGTGTTTATGTGTGTGTGTGTAGTGATGTATGTGTGTTTGTGTGTACATGTGTGTGCGTGTGTATGTAATGATGTATGTGTGTATATGTCTATATGTGTGTGCATGTGTGTGTTTGTGTTTAATGTGTAATGATGTATGTGTGTGTATATGTGTATGTGTGTGTGCATGTGTGTGTGTAGTGATGTAGGTGTGTGTGTATGTGTGTATTTGTGTATGTACTTGTGTGGGTGTGTATTTGTGTGTGTGCGTGCGTGTAATGTATGTGTATATATGTGTATATGTGTGTGCGTGTGTGTGTAATGATGTGTGTGTATATGTGTGTGTGCATGCGTGTGTGTGTGTGTGTGTGTGTGTGTGTGTGTGTGTAGTGGTACCTGTGTGCAGATACATGTACCCATTGTGCACCTGTTCAGAGCCGCGAGGGCACATCAGGTGTCCTCCTCCATCACTCTGTCACCTTATGTTTTTTGAGCAGGGGAAGGGGAAGAGAGAAACTCACTGAATCTGAAGCTGCCAGATGTTTCCTTAGGTTGCTTAGCCAGGGATCCCCAGCGACCCTCTTGTCTCTCTGCCCACCACCACTCAGTGTTGAGGTTCAGACATGTGTGGCCATGCCCAGCTTTTGCTGTGGGTGCTGGGAGTTGAGCTCTGGCCCCCTTTCTGTGCGGCAAGTGGACTCACCTCTTGAGCCATTTCCCTAGCCCTGAGACTTAGTTGTTTTTTTCTTTTTTCAAATAAAGTAGAATCTAATGTTACCATCATTTCAGTATCTTAGATATATTCTCCAGGCAGCTGAAATATTTTTAGTGCCCTATTTTTTTCCAGCTGTAGATGTTAATCTGGGCTTTTATTGACAGATTTTTTTTTTCATTAGATTTCTAGTTTTGACCTATCTTGAATACAGACACTCCACCAAGGGAATCCTTATTTTAAACACCACGATCAACATCTCAAGTTTGCTTCTATTATAAATTGATAATGAATTTGTTGACTTTAAAAGGGGTAAACACATGGCATTCTCTGTCTCGCTGGCTGCACCAGGGCCTGGCCCTTTCATGGCTGGTCGCTCCTGAGCTGTTTGGGCACAGCATCACACTGCTGGTCACATTTGAAACCAAGTCTTGAATCCTGGTCGCTTGAATTTCCCCCAGCAGCACTGTTCCGCTACCCATCTCCCCTGCTGGAAGGCGGAGGGTTGAGGCAAGAGCTGTAATCCTGGCCGCGGGCAGTTGATTTCTTTGTGCTCCCAGCTTCAGTTGGTAGAGTTGTTGCAATGATTGTCCTAGACGACATTCACTTTCGAGGCTACACACATAGCTTTAGGTCTTATTTGGCCATAGGAGTCGGGTTAAAATAATCAATTTTAAATCCAGCAACCGTGGTTTTTAATCTAGAACATAGACTTAGAAAATCATGTTTTATTTCTAACCTAAACACTGTCAGTTGGAGAATTGTAAATTTGCAAAACTATCAAGGTGAGTTATGCCGGACTGACAAGATCACTTTTTTTTAAATTGTATTTATTTATTTGGGAGTGACAGACAGAGAAAGAAGCAGATAGAGAGAGAAAGAGAGAATGGGAGCTCCAGGGCCTCCAGCCACTGCAAACGAACTCCAGATGTGTGTGCTCCCTTGTGCATCCGGCTAACGTGGGTCCTGGGGAGTCAAGCCTCAAACCAGGGTCTTTAGGCTTCACAGGCAAGCACTTAACCACTAAGCCATCGCTCTAGCCCAAGATCACTTTTTTTACATAAATGTGCTGAATAGTTGTCTTTTTTTAAATTTTTTACTAAATGATGCTTAATATTAGGAGTTATGGCCTGAGTTCATTCTTAGATCATTGAAAATTCTCATTTTTGATGCTTCCTTTAATTTTTCCCAGTAGAAAGGCCTGGACCGCCTTACTGACCCTGGTTTGAGGAGGACAGCAAATGCGTTCTTCACTTTCTCCTGGCTCACGATGTTCTTTCCTTGCACATGCTGATCACAGCCAAGAGACAGTTTCCGTGTCAGGTTAAATGCCATGCAATTACAAAATCACTTTTACAAATGGGGGGGGGGAGGGGGGGATTTGTTGGCAGAATTATAGAGTTCTCAACACCCAAGCTCAAGCCAACAGCAGCATTCAATGGGGATCCAATTTCAACTCTGTTTTTCAAAAGTGAAGCTTGTTTTTTGGTTCATCTTGTCTCGAAGTGCCAACGATCTTGAACTCAGCTTGATTGGAAGAATTCACTGACACATTGACTTAATTAAGCTCCAGGATCACGGGGTTTGTGGGGTAAGGCTGGAAGATTTACCAAATGAATTCACCTAGTATGTGATTACCTTCCAGACAGCTTCCCGGGCATGTCTTCTAAAACACCTGCAGCCCACATGTGCTGGTATCAGGCAAACTCTGCAGTGTGCTTTACTGGCTAGCTGGAGCATGGAAAACAGGGTAATTATCTCTTTTAATTAAATAAAATGAATGGGGAGGGTTGAGGAGGTAGTTCAGCAATTTGAGACACTTGCTTGCAAAGCCTCCTGGCCCAGGCTTAAGTCCCCAGCACCTATGTAAAGATATTCACCTACAGTAGCAAGAGACCCTAGTATGTGCCTATTTTTTTTTCTCTCTCTCTCTCTCTTTCTCTCACAGGGCTGGGGAGATGGCTCAGTGCTTAAAGCTGATTGTTTGCAAAGCCTACCTGTCTGACTCAATTCCCCAACCATCTATGTAAGGTTGGCTAGGCATTCATTTTCAGTGGCAAGGGACCCTTGTGCACCCCCGTCCCCCTCCAGCCCCTGATGCATGTGTGAATAAACTAAATAGTGGAGAACTTAAAATGCTTGCCAGGAAGAACTTATAAAGCTCTAAAATGTGGCCACTGACTTGTATCAGGGGTGGGAAAATAAAGAATCTATGGTCTGGTTTTATTTCCTTGAGGTTTCTCAATTTTCCATGTCATGTTCAGAGCTAGGCTCGTGCTATGCTCATGTTGCTGTTTTTAGCATCATTTTAAGTTCATAAAATGTACTGGCAGGACAGAAAGGCAAAGAATCTGTAAGTAATCCTTGTGGTCTTAGGTCTTTACTCAAAATCTAAGTATCATGTAATTTACTTGGAAAAGAAATATTTTAAGGCTTTCATATAAACAAAATAATGAACAGAAAAGGAGGTGGGCGGAATGACTATTTTTTTAAAGTATTAACTTAAGATACATATATTGAAATTCCATTACAATCAGCCTTTTACTCTTTTGTGTCTTCACACGCTCAAGAGAATTTACACAGTTGGGTTGAAGCAATTCTGTAGGGTTGCCATGCAGTAATCCAAGATGACAAGAGGAGCTGAACCCCAAAGAAAAAGAAATTAGCAACGAAGATTGCATGTGGTGTTGAGAAACACACATCAAAGGAGGGGGAAAAAAGCTCCACTTGTAAGGAGGAAACCCAATTGGACATAGAAAGAGGACATTCCCATGAGACGGGTAAGCACAGCCTGAGAGCGAAGATGAGGGCAGAGTATGTCCCAGGGAGAGGACTCCAGCAGGCCTGGGGCAGCGTGTGCCACATCTGATGTGTGAGTAGGTGTCCAGCGTTGAATACTGGGAGATTTCCTTTAGTGAAACAAATTAGATCGGTTCTGTTGAGTCCCACAAAATTGACCAACAGGATACCCCACACAGAAACACATACAAATTTTAAAGGAAAAAAAAAAAACATTTAATTTATAACATGTCAGAATCAAAAGAGTGACCAAAGTCCCGTGACATGACCCGCATGCACATCTCAAGCCACCAGACCATCCAAAGTCAAAAGCTGTGAACTCTGCCCCTTTGCTGAACTGCTCAGAGAAGATCATGTCCAGTGGGATAGAGAAAAAGACTCGACTCAAATGCATCCTTTATTTCCCTTTGATACCCTAGGATTTAATTTTCATGACAGTCTAGTGTGAGTTTACTCAACCTGTGGCTTCTGCCGTTTTCCTTAAACGGTCGGGGAAACGCCCCACATAGCATGAACACCCCCTGTAACCCACTCCACGCTGCGTTTTGTAAGCTAGGGACATTATTTTCTCACTTACGAAATACTTCCCATGCTGAGCACAAATCTCTCGTTACTCATCTTTCATCGTGTGCGCACAGGTTCCCATTTACATTCATATGTGAAAAGAACCTGGGCCAGCCGATAAACACACAGCGGAACGAAGAAAATGGATCATTTTCCTGAAATGTCTACTCCATCGCAATTTCTATGACTCCTAGCTGATCTACCCCTCCTTCGGAGAAAAACCTAGAGGGAAAAAAAAATAATTCCCTCTAAACAGAGACTTGTATTTAATACATGCCTGGCTTTGGTGCAGTGAATGCACTCCTGGGATAGCCTGTCTTGCCGGGCGATGTATGTAAGCCATGCCCCAGGGAAAGGATTCCACAGCATTCTTGCCGCTGCCATCTGTTATGCAATATATTTCCTATAAAATTGGAATTGAAATTTGTATCCCTTCTCCAGTAGTTTACTAGTCCATACTTGGAGGACATGACAGCATTCCAGCCGAGCGTGTTTGAAATTCAAATACCCAGCACATCTTTTAATCAGACCTCCACACACTCTTCTAGGAGGCCTGTCTTAGGAGATGGTCCAAATCCTGTAGTTTACATCCTGGTAGCATCTCTTCTCATTTCACTCATGGTTGCATGCGTTCTGATAAGGATTTGACGAGGGCTTTCAGGATGCCCTGGGGTGAGGGCCGCTGAAGAGGGCTGGATGCAGAGAGCCTCTGAGCCAATGGATGCCAGACGTTCTGTGAGAAGCTCAGATGTGTGGCTTTGGGGTAACAGATATGAGCCCTGAGATGCAAGAAGGTACAAAAGGGGGGTGTCTGCGGAGAGCAAGTTCAAGTGGAGACTGGTAAGAAGTCACTGAGGAAGGTGAGGGCTGCCTGTTGTGGCCTCCATTGTGGTGCTCACAATGTTAATGCAAATGGTCCTCTGGACTCCTCTGAAGGGTGGAGTTGAGCCACCTGGTTTTCAGCTTTGCTGGGGGTTGAATTCTTTAGTTAATAAGGTTAGAGACTCCCTGAGTCCCCTGAAGGATGACAGCTGGTTATAAAGAAGTGTGGCTGGAACTTTACTCAGATAGTCTTGAACCCTGGGATCAGTCCTGTGGTTGGGCTTCGTGGTGATGAAAATGCAGTCTGGGAAAACCATGATCTCATTGGGATTTAGACACATCTGCTTATCTTCCAATGGTTCAGCACAAGTGCTGGGCTGCAAATGTGGGACAGTTTCCCCTCCCTCCCTCCCTCTCTCTCTCTCTCTCTATATATATATATATATCTGAGTCTGCTTTACTGTGTGTGCCTTTGGTTTCTAGATTATGTATTCATTTTTTCTGTCATTGTACATGTCAACTTTAAGCTTTCACAAAGCAAACGTACTATGGGTTTAGTGGAGCCACGCTGTTTTCTTATGGCTCCCTCAAATAGATGGAGTTATCTTGGACCATGTTAGCCGTGATGGGGAGGTCACATGATGGGGCAGTCACATGATTAGGAGATCACACAATGGGGAGGCTGCAGGATGAGGAGCTATCTCTGTGGTGACATTTGTAAAGAAATGCTCTAGCAGGGACTGGGAGTTTTATGCCATTTTTGGACATACTTAACCTAAAGTACAATGAAATAAATAAATCACAATTTGGGGCTGGAGAGATGGCCTAGCGCTTGCCTGTGAAGCCTAAGGACCCCGGTTCAAGGCTCGATTCCCCAGGACCCACGTTAGCCAGATGCATAAGGGGGCACACGCATCTGGAGTTTGTTTGCAGTGGCTGGAGGCCCTGGCGTGCCCATTCTCTCTCTCTCTCTGTCTCTCTCGGCCTCTTTCTCTCTCTGTTGCTCTCAAATAGAATAAAAATAAAAAAAAAATTAAAATCACAATTTGGAAAATTATTAGATTTACCTAATGGCTCAACACATTATTTTTTTAATTTTTATAATATTTTTTATTTTTATTTTTTTTCTTTTCACAATTTTTATTAACATTTTCCATGATTATAAAAAATATCCCATGGTAATACCCTCTCCCCGCCCCCCAACACATTATTTATACCTTATGTTTTCCAGGCTTTTTTTTTTAACCCAAAATCCCAATGCTCATTCCATTGCTGCTTCTCCAGGACCAGGCTTACACTTAATTACCTGGCATTGAATGTCTTACTAATTTGGCCCTCAAACTACTTTCCTCATTTCCCTTCCCATTAATGTTCAATTTTAATCTTCCTAGCAATCTTGAACCACTGTCTTTGAATTTCTTTAAGTATGAACCTCTGCTCTTGAAGGTTTTCACTTGTTTTTAGAATGGCCACTGAGCTGCATTATGCTAAGTATCTTTAGAACAGGTGAGAAGACTTAATCTTGTCTCTAACCCTGGGTTCTCTTTTCCAAGATTACTACATATAGTCTCACTGTAGAGGTGACAGTGACTCCTGAGTCTGACCCACAATCCAGTGCCCCTTCTCCTGCCATCCTGAAACCCCTACAGTGGCTGTGTATAGAGTGGTGTTTAGCTGTAGGTCCTGTGAATGCATAGTTTTCCATCTTGATTTCCCCTTGTCATGCTCTTCTATGTCTCTGAACACACTGGGCACTAGAATCTAGTCAGACCCATTGTGGGATTTTGTACACCGTCCTGTCTTATGGAGCAGCTGGGCACTGACATTGTCCCTCCTATGGTGTATCAATATTAGTTACTTTTTTCCATCACTGTCACCAAATCCCAACAAAGCAAATTAAAGGAGGGAGGGTTTATTTAGGCCAGTGGTTTCTGGGGCTCTAGCCCATCAGGGCGGGAAGGCGTGATTGCAGATGGCTCTGTACTGGAGGAACACGACTGGGCTTCACTTTGTCTCAGTGCAACAGGAAACAGAGGTGTGACAGGAAGTGGGGGCTGGCTAATAAACCCCAAGACCCACCCCTAGAAGGCCTGCTTCTCAGAGTGGTTATCTACTTCCTAATGTTCTATGACCACCTAAAATATCACCTGGGAACCAACTGTTCCAACACACGAGCTTGTGGAGGTTCATTTTTAAGTCAGTAGCCTGCAGTTCCGTTGACTATTTTTTTCAAGTGAGTTAAAGAGCATGAGCACAAAAAAACAGGAACATCCCAGGTAAAGAAAGCAGGGCTTGACTTTGAAAGATCCAGAGGGGATGGGCAAGTTGGAAGAAGGAAGAAGAGGGAGGGTAGTAAGGTTAGGGTTGGATAGATAGAGGAAAAGTAGGAAGAGAGAGCAGAGGGAACGGAGGGAAATAGAACTGTGAGAATGTCTGCACCTTAATTCAGTAGTTCTCTAGATTCATTCTCTACAGCTATTTCTCTCATTTGCACACATCCACCAAGTAACTATTTGTGGTGGTTTGGATCAGATGTCCCCCATAAACTCATGTGTTTTGTTTGGTCCCCAGCTGATGGCAATGTGGAAGGCGGAGTCTTGCTGGAGGAGGTGTGTTGCTTGGGGAGGCCCCTGAGGTTTATTAGCACCTAGCCTGCCATTGTTAGCTTCTTAGCTGATTCTCTTGCTAGTGTTCACCACCTACTATGGCAGAAGTGATGTCCAGCTTCTGCTCATGCCATATTCCCCTGCTATCATGCAGCTTTTCCTAGAGACTATAAGACAAAATAAAACTTTTCCTTCTACCAGCTGCGGTTGGTCAGGTGTTTTGTCCCAGCTACATGGAGGGTAACCGCAACATGACTTGTCCCTTTTCTTTGTCCTGGCAGTTGGTGGCTCTGTAGAGTGGGACCACTGACATTTTCTACTCCCTCCCCAAACTAACAACATACCCAGGAGGCAGCATGGACAGAAAAAGGGTTTGGGGGAAACTCAGAAAAGCTCAAAGCAGGAGATGGTGGTGGGTGAGCTGACAAGGACTTGGGAGGTGAAGGGGTGGGGACTTGAGACCGAGACCAGACTGGAGGGAGCAGAGTGTGCCACGACCCATACACGCATCCCAGAAGCCAGATGACAAGCAGACACTGTGATCCCACGACGCCAATGATGAAGCACCAGCGAAACCAATCTGTAATGTCAGATCTGAGAAATGGCTCCCTGGCATGGGCTTCGCGTTGCCTGGGAAGAGTCAGGCAAGGATTTTCTGGAATGTTGTAGGTTTGCTATATGTGGATTTGGAAATTGAGTATTTGGATATGTTCGTGTGTGGAAATTCATCAAGCTGCCTATTTTGTATTTTTGCTTTTTTACTATATATAATGTATGGTATATATTTGTCTTAAAAAGGTAAACAGAATGGAAATATATGTATAGACCACTATATGAAAAGCATATCAGACACAAGCCCTGATTTTGCAGTATATTTCTGGATTTTAAAAGCTGGTTGTGATTTAAAATTAGATTTCATCGATGCCATAGGAATACATTAGAGCCCTGATTTTAGGATTAGATTCAACAAATGTGTACCTTTAAATATTTATTAACTTAAAAATAGATCACCAATAATGTTTATCTTGGGCTTTTTGGTACCTGATTTCTATGACTTGGGGAAAGTGTTCACTTTTATTTACATTGAAATACATTGAGAAAAAATGAGATTTTATTTATCTAGGGAGGAGTAGAAATCATCCACTATTTTATCTATGACTGTGAACTTATTTATCAAAACCCTCCAGACATAGGGGAAGAATTTGCATGCATATGACACTAGTGAAACCCAAATATTAATAAATGTTTTGTTCCCTGAAATATGCCAGAAATGTGTGTTGGTAAAAACATGTCTTTTTCAGCAGGGTGATATGAAAACATTGGCTAGGATGACATATTTCTTGGTGAACTGAAAGTTTATGCATTTGAATATTTTTAATTAAATAAATAGTAGCTATGGTTTGAAATACACTGCACTAAAGATAGAGATTTTCTTCATGGTATTTTCACCATTGTGGAATTTACCTTGACTTGATGTTAAAAGAAAATGCTGCTAGGATAGATAAGGATAGGTTTGAATTCGTTTTTTTCTCTTGTGTGTGTGTGTGTGTGTGTGCACGCACATGTGTGTCATATGCATGTGTTCCTATGTGTGGTGACATTTGTGGACATGCATGTGGAGGCCAAAGGTCACTGTCATATGTCTTACTTAATTGTTCTCCACCTATTTTTAAAATTTTATTCATTTATTAGAGAAAGAGAGAGAAGGGGCAGGGAGAGAGAATGGGCAAGTCAGGGCCTCTAGCCACTGAAAATGAACTCCAGATGCATGTGCCACCGTGTGCATACAGTTTACGTGGGTTCTAGGGAGTCAAAACTGGGTCCTTTAGTCTTCAAAGGTGAGTGCTTTAACCACTAAGCAGTCTCTCTAGCCCCCTTCAGCTGATTTTTGGTAGAGTCTCTCACTGAAGCTGGAGCTCACTGATTCAGCTAGCTGGCTATGTGCCATGCCCCAGGGATCCATTCACTATCTCCATCTCCTCCGTACTGGGCTCACAGGTATGTGCAACCACACCCAGCTTTTATGTGTGTGCTGGGGGTCCCAACTCAGGTCCTCTTGCATGCCCAACAAGCTCTTTATCTAGTGATCCACTCAAGCAACTTGAATTCAAGCTCTCATCAGCCTTGCCGGCTGTGTTATGTCAGGGTTTGGTATCTGGCTTTCTTAGCTGTGGCCTCACGAGGAAAGCAGGGCTACAGGCACCTGTTGCAGCGTGCAGTCCTCTGAAGACCGAATGACAGAGGCTGAGAGTGTGTGTCTGGCACATGACAGGTGCTCAATAAATATTGCACCCCCTTCCTCCTCTCCAGAGGGTCTGTGGTCACCTCCATCAGGTATCAGTGACCACATCCTTCCCACTGCTTTTTAATTTGGATAGCTATAGTCACATGGCATCAGAATCTTTCAGGATCTACATGAGTAACAGGGATTTTTTTTCCCTTTGTTTCCTTGTTTTCAGAGTTGGTAAATAAATTCTAGTGAGATAGGACAAGTTGGAATTATGGTACAAAAGTGTCTTCTGTGATTGACTTGGGATCTATGTATTCCAGGTTGAGGACTCTTCTCTTTCTCTTTCTCTTTCCTTTTATTGTTTTTCATGGGTTGAGGACAGAATGCAGAGCCTCCTACATGCTGGGCAAGTGCTCTAGTGCTAATGAAAATTTCCAGTTCTTCTCCTTCTCTTAATGTTCGTCTCTCTTTCTTAGTTATGTGAGGGGTATTCGTGGGCTGTCTCTTTGGGATGAAGCTTATACCTGTGAGAGGATGTTATTCTCGGAATGGGAGATTTACACAGTGCAAGAGTCAGTCGAAGGAGGACCGAGAGCCATCGCTTTCCAGGGCAGGTGCATCCCCTGACAGACAGGTGGGAAAGGCTCAGCAAGTTCCTTGGGTGTCGGACCTATTGTGTGGGTTCTCTGTGCAGCACTGGCTGCTGTGACCGGGCCCTCAAAAGACTGCAAAAACCAACATGGAGAAAGCAACTTTTCTGATCCACTGGCCTTTGGAATTGGTTTGTGACTTACAGGCTCTACTTAGAACATAATGACGCCATTTCTATCTTCGCAAATGTGGCATCCTCTGGGCTGTAAGCTGCAGGGATGGCTTTATGAAGTGAAATTGCTCCACGGTGCTTTAAATGGAAAGTGCCACATCAGCTCTGTGGCGGGATCTATTCTGGAAGCTAATTGAAACTGCTCTGGCAGATGCCGGAAACAAATGCTGGGTGCATTAGCTTGTAGGGTCACTGTCTCCACTGGGCCACATGTGAAACTCATCATGTCACCCTGGCTTCTAGGAAGGAGCGCAGAGCCAGTGAGAAGGAAATTTTACCCTTGTTGTCCATGCATGACTTGCTTCTGGTGATGTCACCGTCCTGTCTGTGACTGGCAGGCACGTTGTGTGATAACATTACCTATCTCCTATGACATAAGAGGTTGTTTCATTTTACATTATTTTATTTGTTGCATTATGTGTGTGGTCTTGTGAGGTGTATGGTATATGCACATGTGTGTGTAGATGTATGCTCCTTGTGAACTTACAGAGGCCAGAGGAGAATGTCTGGTGGCCTCCTCTTTCTGCTCATTCATGTGCTTCCTTGAGGCAAGGTCAGTCACTGAACCCTAGGCTGCTGTTTTCAGTCACACTAGCTGACCAGAGAGCTCCAGCAATTCTGCAATCTTTGCTCTTCACAGGACTGGGGCGACAGGCGTGAGTGGCTGTGCTCAGTTGCTTATGTCAAACTTGGGGTGGATCAGGCCCCCTCAGGCCCTCATCCTTGCATGGAAAACACTTCCTGGTTGAACTATCTCCCCAGTCCTGAGCTATTTAATTTTTTTTTCTCATGGTTTATTTTTGCGTCTTTTATTATTTTATATTTTAATTTATTTTATTTTATTCTATTCTATTTTATTTTGCCATTTTCGCAAGTTTTACTTCATTTATTTATTTATTTTATTATTATGATTTTTTGCAGGGTCTGGGTGAGTGGGGGAGGGGCGTGCTCAGCCTCGACATCCGGGTCCCACTTCCCTGTGGGACCGCCCATTGGCACATCTGGGCAACCACGCACACATCCAGGCAAGCGGGGAATAGTTATTTAATTTTTGATATTGATCCTGCAGCTTTGGAGCCAGTGGCCCAGATATAGGAAGGCAAAGCAGAGCCCGTTGTCCAAAACAGAGCTGCCAGACCCCAGCATGATGGTTTGTCTCTGGTTGTCAACTTGGCAGGATTTAAAATCACCCAGGGAACAAATCTCTTTCCATGTGTATGAGAGGTGTTCCAGACTAGATTAACTGAGATGGGAAGACCTGCCTAGCTGGGTAACACCATTCTAGGATATGAGTACTTTGGACTGTCTAGCAAGCACAGGGCAGGCTAGGCTTTAGCATGCCTCGCTCTTTGCTTCCTGGAGGCCGTGCTGAATGTGACCGCCTGCTTTGCATTCCTGCCACCATGCCTTCCCCACTATGATGCAGTGTAAATCGGCGCTACAAGCTGAAGTAAACTTTTTTTTCCCTATGTTGCTTCAGGGCAGGTATTTGGTCACAGCAATGACTGTGTAACTAATACACCAGACAAGGCGCAAAACTCAGGGAGGCTGTCTTTTCCATATTGTGAGGAGTGGGGTGATGGCTAGCCTCCACTGTCTACCTGATAATATTTAGAATCACCTATGAGGTAAACCTCCAGGCATTTCTGGGGTGGGATTTCCAGAGAAGTTTAACTGAGGGGGGAAAGCTCATCCTGAATGTGGGTGACCTCATCCCATGGACTAAGGGTCTAGATCGAATAAAAAGAGATGCATGATAGCTCCATGCATGCCTCCACTCTGGCAAAAAGAAAAAAAAAATGGGCTGAAGGGAATTGCTTAGTGGTTAAGGTATTTGCCTGCAAAGCTAAAGGACCCAGGTTTGATTCCCCAGGACCCACATTAGCCAGATGCACAAGGGGGCACAAGCATCTGGAGTTCATTTGCAGTGGCTGGAGGCCCTGTCACGCCCAATCTCTTACTCGCTCTCTCTCTCTTTCTCTGTTAAGTAAATAAATAAATATTTTTTTTTTAAAAAAAGAGAGAGACATGAGTAAGATAGCTGGGTGCCAACAATCATCTTTTGCTGCTTTCTGGCTGCAGATACAATGTGACCAGTCATGAATGTCTTCTCAATCACAGTGGACTGTGTCCGTTCAAACTGTGAGCCAAAATAGCCCCTTCCTCTGTTATAGGTCTATGCCATGTATTTTGCCACAGCAAGGAGCAAAGTAACTCGGACAAGCAGAGAGTACCACCAACACCCAGTCCCTGATGGGGGCCTGTTTATCGGGTCACTTGTGGTTTCAGCTGAGGTGTGAAACCATTTGCTGAGCCAACACAATTGGAGTGCAGTGGCATGCACCCCTCAGGCCCATGGTCACTGCATGGGCACAATAAAGACAGTTAAGGAAACCCTGGCCCAGCTTGTTCTCATGATCACCCTGCTTATTTCTGTATTGATTCAGCAACCTACTACTACCTGGAATTCACCTCTTCCAAGAGATGTATCTCTTCAGTATATTCCAGTAGTTTATCCATGTTTTTAATGTTACTTCATTTCTCCAAGGAAGCATATCTGGGAAGTTGGATATAGTATCTCAAAATATTAGAACTTACACACTGAAATCATTTAAAGATGAAGTCTTTTCCCATTCATATTTTTTATTTATAGGAAATCAGGAAATGAAAAACATTAAAACATTACCATGTACTTTAAATGAATCAAGCACTTAGAGAATACTGCATTTATCTCTCAGTTTCCTAGTAGCCAATGTAGACACAGAAACAAAACGGATCCATTAGCTTGCATACCCTGACTGGAAAGAAATGTGCCTTGGAGGCTGGAGAGATGACTGAGCAGTTAAGGCTCGTGCTAACCTGCAAAGCCTAATGACCCAGGTTCAATTACCCAATACCCATGTAAAGCCAGAAACACAAAGTGGTGCATGCATCTGAAGTTTGTTTGCAGAGACTGGAAGCTCTAAAAGGAGAGGAAAGAAAGAAGGAAGGAAGAGAAGGAGGGAGGGTGGAAGGACGGAAGCTAGGAAGGAAGGAAGGGAGGGTGGGAGGGAGGGAGGGAGGGAGGAAGAACGGAAGGAAGGAAGAAAGGAACGGACGGACTTTGGTCTCCAGGAAATCTTCCTGAATTTTGTATAAGAGCCAAGGCAGCTAGGCTACTCACAGAACACACTTAGGTAAAGCTGCTCATGGCTACTTCCAGTTACAAATGAATATAGGAAGCGGTCCTCACATTATGCCTCGTGGAGAAAATTATACAATTTCTGCTTCTCTGTTTTCTCAGAACGAGCGAGAACTGCGCCCTTCCGAGCTACCGGAGAGGAAGATCAGTCTGGCAGGATGGGGAGCGAGTACCCCTTCTCTTGCCCCTGTCAGCTGACTGCTGTGGTGGTTCCATCATTCTTCCCTGGTGTCGGGCAGGTGGTCCAGGGGAGCCGGCCGAGGGAGGGTGCCACCTCGTGGTGATAACCCGAAGTGCCTCATCTAAGGGGTCTGCCGTTCTACTGCCCCAGGGGGAGGCGTGATTGAAGAAGACCCTGGGCGGAGTGGAATGAGACAGTAGAAACCTTGGTTTCTACTTTAATGGCTTTATCTTCTAGCTTAACTGTAGAAGCAGACAGTACTGCCGTTTGACTTGCTACAGCTTCTGCAGGAAGTACAGCGTGTTGTTGAGTCAAAATACATTGCAATGCGGGTGGCTTGCCCTTGGAAGCACGCATAGCCCAGGGCAGAGGAGGAGCACAGGTGTTTTTCTGTGTGCCCCCTGCTCAGGGAGGCCCTGCGATTCCCTCCCTTACTTCCCATGAACCCAAGCTGCCTCCTTCTGCCCTGCGCTTGGCTTCCATTGTGCAAGTTCGGTGGCATCCTAAGTACTTTGCTTTGATGTTGCCATTTCTCTCCTGCTGTGGCCTCCACTTTCTCCGCGCAGGGCTTCGAATCAGCCGGCTGACTTGGGCTGCTCTACTTGACCACACCTGTGGCTTTGGGTTTGGCCTCTGAAACCTGTAACTATTTATACTTTGTGTCAAGTCTGGGCAAGAGCTCTGCTCTCCAGGAGCGGCGCGGGAGGGGCCCGAGCCAGGCATCCCAACTGTGCTCCAGGGCAGCGCTGCTGGGTGACATTGGACAGATGACCGCGGGAGGCCCGTGTCCAGCATGCAGAGCTGCTCTGAACCGGCCTTTCTCGCCTGTGTGCTCGCAGTGAGACGCAGGGGAGGAACGAGGCCATCTCTCAGGGAGGTTTATCTTGGTGGGCTATGCTCAGAACATCAGTCCTTGTGTGTCTACCCCCAGTGGGAAAATAGTAAGAACACTTCGTTATGGGGATTAGACGTGGTCGTTGGGACTGTGTGGTGTGAGAGAAGTTTACATGAGAGGTGTGGTGGCCCATGCCTGCAATGCCAACGCCCGTCCTGGCGGGGTTGGCACTGAAGGGGCATGAGGGAGCTGAGGCAGGAGAATTGCAGTGAGTGTAAGATAAGCCTGGGCTACTGAATGAGGCTGTCTCAAAAAAAAAAAAAAATGCAAAAAGCAAAATGGCAGGACTGGGGCGATGGCTGAATCAGTAAAGTACTTTCCACGTAAGTGTAAGGAATGGCTTTTGGATCCCCAGCTCCCATGAAAGCAGCCCAGGCACCGTGGTCTACCTGCAGCCCTGGTGCTTGGGACGTGGAGATGGCCATCACTACAGCAGCCACCTTGGTGACTCTGGGTTCAAGGGCAAGATCCTGTCTCAATACATAAGGTAGAGAGTGTGGAAGGATTGACACCCGATGTCAACCTCTGGCCTCAGCATGAGTAAACGCACATGTGCATGGGCATTTGCACACACATGTGCACCCCGGCACACAAACATATATACACGTGCACAAAAACAAAACTAAAACAACGCACGCACACACAAATTAAGTGCAAGTCGACAATAGAAATAGGCCAGTCTCCCTCTCTCTCTCTCTCTCTCTCTCTCTCTCTCTCTCTCTCTCTCTGTCTTCATGTAGGCAGAAATAAGGCAACAAGCCTGACTTGCCAGTGGGCACTGAGAAAGGTGGTGGAGTGGCATCCTACAATCTCTCCTGTCAGACTGACAAGCGTGAATCTCATTCTGAAGTTGGAGGAGCCCCTGAAAGTGGCAGAGGGATAACAGGATGCCATCACCTGGGCAGAGCTTTGCAGAAACATCTCAGTGTCCAAGGGGAGAGGAACTGGTGGTGAGAAGACCACAGGCAAGGTTATTATTTTATTTTTGTACTGTCATAAGTAAGAAACAAATGCACAATCAAACAGCTATGGTGAGATCATGAGATTAGACAGGTGCAGGAGGGATTGGGACAATCATGGGACTCGACTTCCAGCTGGTAGGAAAGCCAGGGTGCCGATCCAGGGTGGAGACAGGAATGAGAAAGGATGCAGTCAGGTATGATGGCAGAGCTCGAACCTGAAAGCTTTGATGACCCTCACTATGGCCACGTGACATCCGGCCTGTCTTGCCGACACAAGGTTAATCCCTAACTGAGATTGGATCTTTTACTAGGTCTGGTCAATCAACTTGGTGAAAGAAGTCAGCCAAGAGACGTGTGATAAAAGAAAGTGTCTGAGGAGTACCTCCGATGGCTGCTGTGGGCTGGCAGGCATCTTTGGACCACGTAGGGGAACCAAAGATGGCACAGAGGAACCAGCTCAGTGTTCGCAAATCTGCAGACTTTCTTGCAAAGCGAGACTGCGTCTGCGTACGCTTGGTATTGTGTTGCTTCCTGCCAGACATTTCAGACCCGACAAAACAGCTAGCAAGAACGCAACCAAGAAAGCAGGAGAAAGATGTGATTGTGGGGCATGCCACGTTGAAGATACGACAGCATTTATTTTTATTTATTTGTGCTAGTTATGCAGGCTTTTCTTACATGAGCTTATGGGGCATGAAATAATGTCACTTATGAATACCAAGTGGAATAATTAAGTCAAGCTAGTTAACGTGTCCATCGCCTCAGGAATGTCACTTTTATTGTGGTGAGAACATTTGAAGATCTCTGGGTCTAGGTGTGTCTGCACCTGTCTCCCCAGCTGAGCTATGACATCCCCCGGGCCCGGCAGACTGCTCACCACCGCTGTTTTCAGCACTCAGTACAGAAGGCGGTGGGAACTGACTTGAGATGTGAAGGGAGCTTACTGTAGGTTTCAGGAAGAATGTCTTCCTTCCAGAAAGCGAGGCTGCGAGGTAGTGGGGTTCAGGAAAGGCCAGAGTCCAGGACGATGAAGGCACTGAGAACTAACCCTGTTTCTCTACTCCTTGAGCCATGGATTGAGAAGCGAATGTGCAATGCCACCTCCTGTTTGGGACACCAAGTCAGACCATAGGTCACTCAGACCCGAGCCCACACGTGTGGGTATACAATCTTCTCAGGTTAATGAATGGCCCAAGATTGAGCGGGATCAGCTAATGAGCATGAATTTTGTTGGGGAGGGGGGCAAATGGCCACCAGGAGGGGTGCCTCATATGTACTTCACTGACACCCCAGAATACATGTCCCACTCTGATCATGTATAGAGCATTTCCCTTCTAACAGCCCCTCCCCCATGAGCAGCCTTACTGAATAACTAACCACATATGACAAATACCTTCAACATTAAAAAATCATTATTCAAATTGTCAAAGGACTTTAATATAAAAAAAATTGTATTTCCAGATTTGGAGACATATGGTGTGCTTTGAACTGTAGTGAATGTTACAATGTCCAACCCTACCCCCCACCCCATGGAGACAGCTCCAGGCAGCTGAGATGGAAAGGCCTGATACCATCCTTGCTACTGCCAGGACTGATCTTCCCCTGAGAGCACTCTCACTGCAAGAAATCACAGAACTGGGCAGATGCTTGCAACAATTCTTCTGAAAAACCAAACGCATTGTGGGAAAGTTAGGTTTTGCTTTTTATAGCTTTGATCATGGCCCTGCGCCAGGTATGTCTGAAACCCTAAGATCTCAGAGGAGCAGTACATTTAAGTAAAATAGAATACATGAGAAAAATGAACAATTAACAAGTACCAGATGCACACATGAGTGTTTAAATTTTATTTCTCGATGTACTGATTTCTTAGGTAAGTATATTATACACTCTATGTTTCTGTAGTTCCGAAATTAGAGTAAGAGCCTAACCTCCCGCCCCCCCACCCGCCCCCCACAGCTAGGTTCATGACTCACCTGCATGTAGAAATACCGTGTCAAATTGGCCTGGTGGACGGTCTTGGTGCATGTCCATTCATTCCCAACCTGAATCCCAGAAGTGGAGGCATCTTCCATAACACAGGCCCCAGGACCTAAAGCATTAGTTTTGCCTAATGTGAAGTAATTAGAAACATTATTTTTATTTTAAAGCCACCAAGGTCTAGGTTATAGAGCAAATGAAAGAAGAGATTGAGTTTTAAAAATGAACAAAACAGAGCTAGAGAAAAAGCTCAGTCAGGAAAGTGTTTGCTTTATAATTATTAAGTCCTGAGGGTGATTCCCCAAAGTCCACATCAGAAAAGCCAGGTAGGGGCTGGAGAGATGGCTTAGTGGATAAGGTGCTTGCCTGTAAATCCCAAGGAGCCTGGTTTGATTCCTCAGTACCCATGTTGGCCAGATACACCAGATGGTGCATGGGTCTGGAGTTCATTTGCAGTGGCTAGAGGTTATGACATACCCATTCTCTCTCTCTTTCCCTCTCTCTCTCTTTCTATCTGCCTCTCACACACACAAAATAAATATTTTTTAAGGCAGGTATTGTCGTGCATACTTGTAATCCCAGAGCTGAGGAGGAGGGTCAGGCAGTCAAGTTTGCTGGCCAACAAGGCTAGTGTACTTAGCAATTTCTACACCAGTGATCAACCCTGCCTCAAAGAAAGGTGAACAGTGCCTAAGGAATAACACCCAAGGTTGTCCTATGACCTCCACATTCACATGCATGCGCACATAACCATATACATACATGCACATGTACACACTAATGCCCCCACACATGCCCACACATGAGCATTTAAAAACAAACATTGAGGTGATGTGATAGTGCACACCTGAAGTCACAGAACTTAGGAGGTGGAGGTGAAAGGATTAGATATTCAAGTTCATCTGTGGCTATATAGCAAGGATGAGGATAGACTGGGCTATATGAGACCCTGCCTTATCAGAAATTGAAGGGAAAATTTAAAACTCAAATTTTTAAAAAGTATTTATTTATTTATTTATTTGAGAGTGAGAGAGAAAGAGGCACATAGAGAGACACAGGGACACAGAGAGAGAAAGAATGGGTACACCAGGGCCTCTAGCCACTGGAAACAAATTCTAGGCGCACGTGACACTGTGCATCTGGTGCACATGGGTATTAGAGAATTGAACCTGTGTTCTTAGGATTTGCAGGCAAATGCCTTAACCACTAAGCAATCTCACCACACTCAAAAATCATTTTTTTTTTTTTTTCGTTTTGGGCATGCTAGGGTCTCCAGCCACTGCAACTGAACTCCAGATGCATGTGCCCCTTTGTGCATCTGGCTAATGTGGGTTCTGCGGAATTGAGCCTTGAACCGGGGTCCTTAGGCTTCACAGGCAAGTGCTTAACCGCTACGCCATCTCTCCAGCCCTCAAAACTCAATTTTAAAACTGCTTGTTGATGGCATCCCTCCTCTGGCTCTGCTCCTGGTCCTGTGTGGTGACAAAATGGGGAGACCAAGAGAAAATGAGGCCCTTTTCATCCAGACCAGATTCCTATGGGTTTAAATGGTCTTCATTAAGGGCCCCTGTGAATATGACTGTTATCTGTGTGAAGGCCCCATGTCAGTGAAGAGCCAGGCCCTCCCTGAGGTTAGTACTTTGCAGTTAGCGTGGGCCTGATGTTTGCATCGTCTGAGCTCCTCGTGGTCTTCTTTCCTGCTCCTCCTTCCAGCTTTGCCTCTTAAGCAGGGTCACCACTAAAGCATTAGGACCAAAAGACACTGTGTTTCCCCTCATCTAATGCTCACTCTACACAGGAGGTTGGATGCTGGAAGAAATAAAATCATTAGGCAGACTCCTGATACTACTAGATTCAGGTATTAAATCCTTCCGTTACGTATTAGGAGGGACCAGGCAGGGACCCCAGTTTTGCTAACTTTGACCCTTTTGAGAAAAAGAGAATAAAATTCTTTTGAGTACATCAAAGTACCCACGAGGAGGCAGGCAGGCTCAGGGACACAGCACATGGGACAGGAGGCGTCTCTTCAGTGTCTATTAGTTACTTTCTCACTGGGACCAAACGTCTGATCAGAAGCAACCTAGGAAAGGAAAGGGTTCATTTCGGTTTATAGTTTTGAGGGGAAGTCTACCACAGCGGTGAGATCATGACAGGAGCAGACATCCATCGTTATGCGATCCCGTTAGCAGGACAGAATAAGAGCCAGAGGGGCTGGGCTGTAAGACCTCAAGGCCCACCTCCAGGGACACACTTCCCCTGGCAAGTGTCATGGTCACCACCTCCAGCTTCTTGAGCAACATGAGCAGCTGGGGCTTAAATGTTCAAATGCGAGAATCTATGGGGGACCTTTTACATTCAACAACCCCCACGGAGCTATCTTGGGAACTTACAGCCCCATCCCATAAGATATAGGTTGTCAAATTGCAGGAATACAGCTCACTAATGGCCAATTAAAAACAAAAAAAAAAATTATTTATTTTGAGAAAGAGAGAGAGAGAGAGAGAGAGAGAGAGAGAGAGAGAGAGAGGGAGCAGAAGAGGCAGAGAGAAAGAGAGAATGGGTGTACCAGAGCCTCTCACCACTGTAAATGAACTCCAGACACATGCGCCCCCTTGTGCACCTGGCTTATGTGGGTCCTGGGGAATCGAACAGGGGTCCTTAGGCTCCACAGGCAAATGCCTTAACTGCTAAGCCATTTCTCCAGCCCTAATGGCCAATTTTTAAACTAAGAATTGTTAGATGGCAACAAACACACACACACACACATACACATACACACACACACACACACCACTCATGAATACTTAGCAAAGATCATGTAGCCTTCAAAACTTAAAATACACACTGTCTTGTTCTCTCTATAAGTGTGCTGACCCTGGGCACTGTGGAAGACCATGATGACTCCTCATCTCATGGTCACATTGCTCACAGAATCCATTTGAGTTCCAAGTTTTAGATGCCTTAGTCCCTGGCTTCAAATGGTGGGTTGAAGCCAGGTCATAGCCCTGTTTCTTACTTCTTTGTTGGCTTGCTGCTAAGGGTTGCCCATGACTTAGTTCTAACTTATGAGGCCTAAACAGCAACTTGATGGGGGGGCAAGTTTTGCCATTTCTGATATATTCATTCCATACTTCTGGTCTCACTTCTTGGAATGTGATGTGATTGCTGGAGATGTTGCAGCCTTACCTGTACCTTCAGGTAAATAGGCAGAGGGTCATGGACTAAAGTATCATTGATCTAACATCAAACTACTGTCAGCATTCAGCTTTCTCAAGAAATCTTGTAAGAAAAATTCAACCCTGGTTTACTTAAGCCATTACAATTGTCTTATCTGCTAGTTATACTTAAATATCTACCTATTAATGGAGACAATACTCAGCTCCCAAAATCTAGGTTACTTCTACTTTTCCCCTAGGAAATACTTTTAAGTCAACCAAGAATTACTGGACATTTTATGACCTATGTTTTTACTCATCATTGCTTCCACCTTTTTATAGTCTATGCTCTCACATAGGTTAAGCCATTGTAATTAACTGGTTTTTGTGTGTTTTAGATAAGCAATGTAACCTTTGGAATTTACTTAACCTTTCAGTTTCCAGTTTTCTAAAGCTGGAATGATAGTACCCATATCACAAGGTTTTTGCAGCTCTCCAAACCATATGGTGGTTGCTGTTGTGGGTTTGTAATTTTACTGCTTTTTTTTTTTCTTTCTCCTTCTAGACCCTTCTCCAACTTCTTAAGAAAGTCACAAACATTTGGGGTTACATAGGTGCCCAACCCAGTGGCCTAGGGATGACTCAGGAAATATTTACCTAAGGAGAGGCTTAACTTCAACCCAGGGATGGAAACAACCTGAAGATTTTGCCTTCCTGGGTGTAATTCTCATTTTGATAGTGATGGGGACAGATTTGAACTGGAAAGCTAGCAGGGGAGGCATTCCTCTCTCTTATAGTTTCATGTTCCCTGGCAAAGTCAATATAAATGTAGTGGTGGGCACCCAGTGACCAGCGGAAGACGTTGGCTTAGGTCACAGCAGATGGCTGGCTTAGAGGATGCATGGGTGAGAATATATAGAGAGCAGGAGTTCTTATCATGTCAACTCATATTTCTCGTAAAGAACTCTTGGGGATTAGACAGGAAAGAGAATCTATTTGTGAAATTAGGAACTGGAGTGGGGAGTGCCTCTTTATTATTATTTTTTTTTAGGATGAGGCTTCAAAAAGAAGAATATTTCTATTTCAATAAATTATTTTTGATTGCCTCTGTTCCTCTTGCCGAGCCACATCCCCATGCTGAACAGCATCATTAAACAGAGCCGGGTGTGAATATTAATGCGCATCAGAATCTGCCAGCCACACACAATACATTCAAGTGTTGGCTTTACATAATGATCCTTCCCATTTCCCTGTGTTCTTTATGATGCCCGGTCTGGGTTTTGCAGGGCTATCTAGTAAATCAGCAGTGAAGATTTCTTTGTATTTGGATGGCAGCCTGAAGCATGGCCAGACTTAGACCTGGAGAACACAAGCAACTGGCAAAGAAAAAAGAAGAAAAAAAGAAAAACTTCAGAGTTTTAAAAATACAGTTCACAGTCAGCTGATATTTTTACTTCATTTTATAGATGCTTGCTGCCACGGAATCCCAGGGTTCTATATCTGTATTGTGCAAGGGGATTGATGATGTTGGCCATTGGATCCCAGTGCACAGGCCTTGTTTAAAATAGCTTCTGAATACTTAATGGAAGGTCTAGTAAATATTTTTAGTCTCTGAAAAGCAAACAGTTCCTCATAAATAAACGTGTGAGAGTTGTGGACCACAGATATTGTTAGCAAGTTGGCTTGTTGCTTTGTCGTTTTCTCAAGCAAGCACCTTTAACCACGGGGCCATCTCTCCAGCCTTTGAAGATTCTTTGATCCAGCTACAGGCTTTAATGTAGGGAGAAAGGTCTGACAGCAAGACACTACCGGGCTGGCAAGATAGCTCAGTTGATGAAGCGCTTGGCATTACAAGTGTGAAGACCTGAGTTCAATTCCCAGAAGCCATGTAAAAAAATTGAGCATGGTGACCCATGCCTATAACCCCAGTGCTGAGGAAGGGAAGACAGGAGAGTTGCTGCAGCTGGCTGGCCAGCCAGCCAAGCCTGATTGTGAGCACCATGCTGTAAGAGGTCCTGTCTGCCTCAAAGGAACGTGGGCAGTGTGGCTGAGGAACTTCACTCGAGGTAGCCCACTGGTCTCTGCCTTGCCTTCCTCCCTTTCCTTCCCCAGTCTGTGGACCTTGAAGCTCTCTGTGGGCCACAGGCGGCAAAGTCACTGGGCAGTGTGAATGCATGCCAGGTAGAGTGGCAAAGTCACTGGGCAGTGTGAGTGCATGTCGGGCAGAGTGGCAAAGTCACCGGGCAGTGTGAATGCGTACTGGGTAGAGTGGCAAAGTCACTGGGCAGTGTGAATGCGTACTGGGTAGAGTGGCAAAGTCACTGGGCAGTGTGAATGCGTACTGGGTAGAGTGGCAAAGTCACTGGGCAGTGTGAATGCGTACTGGGTAGAGTGGCAAAGTCACGGGGCAGTGTGAGTGCATGCTGGGTAGTGCCTGTAGTTGCTGAGATCAGAGAGAGCTCATTCTTGCCTGGATAACAACCACTGGCTGCATGGAGATGCCACGGGTCTTCCCTTTCTGATTCTCCAGTTTCTTAGAACCGAAATGCATTGGGGCAGATAACGATATTGCAAATTTCTGAAGACAAAGTTAGGGGACTCATTAGTACATCCGAGGGTAAATCAGACTCAGAGACATCTCACAATGGTAGACTGACTGTCAGGGAAATCCAATAAGACGAAATGCAATGAGGATAGACAAAAAGCACCGCCTCAAGGTTAATAAATCCAGTCATTCGTATTCAAGACGGGGTGTAATTTAGCAGGCCATATGAGAAAGGTTTGACATTTCCAGCCGATTTGAAAAGCTGTACAAGTCAGGAGAGGTAAAAGATGCTATCTAGAAAAGAGCAATGGATGGCTTACATCCTGTGAAGTGCAGGACTAACCTAGACTGTTGTGTTCTGTACGCTGATTTAAAAAAAAAAAAAATTAAGGATTTGTTTGGATGCTGTGTTGGGTATATTTTAAAATTTTTCTTTGACTCTTCATTGGCTGGCTCATCAGGAATCCCCCACCTGTATGGTATACTTTTCCTCCTCACACAAGAAATGAAGCCTGGCACTGAGATGCCCTTCACAGGAACCAAGTCTGATGCTCACCCAACCCCAGGACAAGGTTTCAAAGTCATGAGCCTGGATTCTCCTAAGGTAGAATAGTTTAGGATTTCTGCCTAACAGTGGCAAATAATGGATCAAGGGGCTAGAAGTGATTCAGAAGGCAAAACTTATATGTGTCTGGTAACAGCAAACTGTGGTGTGACTGGATAACTTCCAGTCATGAGCGATAGAATTGGAGGTGTATATAGCTGGCTATTGCTCCATGCTAAGTAACAATGTCTTCCACGTAATATTCTTTGCAAACTGATGTGTTCAATCAGTTCCACTTATAATTATCTTTTTCTTTTTTCTTTTTTCAAGGTAGGGTCTCACTCTAGCCCAGGCTGACCTGGAATTCACTATGTAGTCTCAGGGTGGCCTCGAACTCATAGTGATCCTCCTACCTCTGCCCCCTGAGTGATAGAATTAAAGGTGTGCGCCACCACACCCACCTTTCCACTAATAATTTTTTTGTTTATTTATTTTTATTTATTTATTTGAGAGCGACACACACACACACACACACACCCAGAGAGAGAGCGAGAGAGAGAGCGAGAGAGCGAGAGAGAGAGCGAGAGAGAGAGAGAATGGTCATGCCAGGGCTTCCAGCCACTGCAAACTTACTCCAGATGCATGCGCCCCTTGTGCATCTGGCTAACATGGGTCCTGGGGAACTGAGCCTCGAACCAGGGTCCTTAGGCTTCACAGGCAAGTGCTTAACCACTAAGCCATCTCTCCAGCCCTCCACTAATAATTTTTAACACAGAGATCTCTATACAGAAACACTCATTGAAATGTCTTATAACTAATTAAAGTACCAATTTTCTTCTTTTCCATTTTTTTGTTTTTCTGCCTTATAACCCCTTCTTCCCTTTCTTTCTTCTTTCTTTATTTCTGTCTGCTCTTTTTTTCATTTAACACTGTCCAAGCCCAAAATCCTATAGAGAAAAAAAAAAGCAGAAGAAAAATTGCTCCATTAGTGTTGGTCTTGGGTGAGGAGGCAAACTGAATCCCCTGACAAGAGAACAAGCAGTTGTTCCTGCATGTGGTGGTCTACTCACAACCCAGTGCAAGCAGGAGGGCCATGAGCTTGAGGCCAGGGAGGATCATATAGCAAGGCCCTTCCTTGAAAGATAGAAGAAAAAAAGAAAGTAAGAAAGAAAGGAAGGAAGGAAGGAAGGAAGGAAGGAAGGAAGGAAGGAAGGAAGGAAGGAGAAAGAAAGAAAAAAGAAAGGATGGAAGGAAGGAAAGAAAAAAAAAGGAAAAGAGGGGCTGGAGGGATGGCTTAGTAGTTAAGGTGTTTTCCTGCAAAGCCAAAGGACCCAGGTTTCATTCCCCAGGACCCATGTTAGCCAGATGCACAAGGTGTCACATGTGTCTGGAGTTCGTTTGCAGTGGCTGCAGTCCCTGGTACGCCCATTCTTTCTCTTTCTTTCTCTCTCTCTCTCTCTCTCTCTCTCACTCTCTGTCTCTCTCTCCCTCTTTCTCTCTGTCAAATAAAAAAATAAAATATTAAAAAATTAAAAGAAAGATGGAAGGAAAGAAGGAAGGAAGGGAAATACAGGTAATTTGGGGGTTTATTTGAACGTTTTCTTGTCACAAAAGAGGGCCTACCTCGTTCAGTGTTGAAGGCTGAGTGAACTCCACTGCCCATCAGCAAATGCAGGGAGAGGCCAGGTGCCTGGTCCTTTTGCTGTAAACCAGAGTCATTGCCGGTGATGGGCTCTCTCCATGGTTACCTGCTACTTGCCTTGAAGAGATGACAAACTCCATCTGGAAGTCCCTGCTGTGGCTTCTGCTGATGAAATTTCCTGACCCGAGGGCTCCTTCAGGTTGTGATTTCTCAGTCCTCCTGACACCAGCGGGGAGACAGCAGTTGTCACCGTGGGCTGGGCTGGTCTCTGAGCACGTGGGGTGGGGGGAGATGGGGCCATCTTCTGCTCGCTTGAATTCTTGCAGCCTGGTTTTTCCGGGAGATAGCCTTAGGGAGGAAGCTTACACCTAGTCTGCTGACAACTTTTTTTTTTCCATGTAAAGGAAATTCCTGACATTAGCTTGGAAGTGATTTCCCGTGGAGACCAGCACGCAGTCATTCCTGTGCGAGTCCTGAACTCCATCTGCTAACTTGCATAGATGTTAAAAATAAATCATAGAAAATGATTTTGTTTATAGCTGCCAAACAAGTAGTGACTCTTCTTTGCTTACTTCCTCTTTTATTTTCTTTTGTTTTGTATGTGTTCTATTTTAAAAATTTAAAACTCGGTTTGTCTTTTTGATTTCATTCTTTATGTATAATATATATTGATATATATTACCCTGTACCCTGATGATAATCCTCTCCCACCCCCTCCTTCATTTCCTCCTCCCCAGAATCACATCTTTTTTGCAACAAATCCCTATGTTAACATCATTTTTAAAAATACTCTATTTGGGCTAGAGAGATGGCTTAGCTGTTAAGGCACATCCCTGTGAAGTCTAAGAACCCAGGTTCAATTCTCCAGGTTCCACATAAGTCAAATGCTCATGCTGGTGCGTGGGCCTGGAGTTTGTTTTCAGTGGCTAGAGGCCCTGGGATACCCATCACACCCATTCTGTCTCTCTCTAATAAATAAATAAATAAATAAATAAATAAATAAATAAATAAATAAATAAAAAGAATTAAATTTTTTTCATTTATTGGAGAGAGAGAGAAAGAAAGAAAATGGGAGAAAGAGGCAATTAGAGAGACTGGATATGCCAGGGCCTCCAGCTACTGCAAACAAACTCCAGATGCATGCGCCACCTTATGCATCTGGTTTATGTGGGTACTAGGGAATCAAACCTTGGTCCTTAGACTTCACAGGCAAACACCTTATCTGATAACCCACTTTTCCTGTCCTAACACCATGTTTTTGGACTCTCCTTCATTAGTCATGACGACATGTTGACGGGCCACTATTATGCAGGCCTTGAGCAGCTGTGAGGCCCACGACAGCCACTTTGTACCTGGAAGACAGATATCCACAGCATTCCTCCCCATCCTTTGGCTCTCACATTATTCCCTCTACCTCTTCTGCAATGGTCTCTGAACCTTGGAGGACGTGACTGAGAGGGTTCACTTAGTGCTGAACACTCTGCTGCCATTTCTTCTGAGCACCTTGCTGAGTTTTGAGTCTCCCCAGTAATCGCCTCTGCTTGTAAAAGAAGCTTCTCTAACCATCAGTGAGAGTAGCACTCGTCAATGAGCATCAACATAATTATCGAGAAGGCAGTGTGGTGGACATAATTTACCCATGGTAGCAAATGATGGCAGTAGCTTCCTCTCTACAGCATAAGGTCATTATCACGTTTTGCACTGAGATGTAGTTCACATATCTGTACTCTGCTCATTTAAAACATGGCCTTCAGTGGTGTCTATCACGCACTTGTAGGGTTGTGTAGCCATGACCGTCATCAAGTTCAGAACATTTTACCTACTTTACATCTACCAGCATTCACTTGTCATTATAACTCCTCTCCCAGGGCCGGCCGGCCACCTTTACTCCCTCAGGAGTTACTAATCTCCTTTTCCCGTCTCTCAATTTCTGTTTTACTGGCACATTCCATTTGCATGGGAGTCTTGCAGAATGTTGTCCTTTGCATTGAGGTTATTCAACAGAGCATGCTGTTTGAAAGATCTACCCTGTGTTTCAGCAGATGACAGTATTTTGTTTCTTTGGCTGGCTGCATTGTATGGAAATGCCACACTGTGGTTCTTTCATTTTTTCCTGAGGTATCAAAATTGTATCTATCCTAGTGGATTACAATAGAATACTTTCAGGTGAAGATTTCTTCACTGACCGGGCATATGTCTTCTGCAACATAGAAGGCAGCATCTGCTACATTACCTAATTCAATATGGCTGAATCGATGCTATAGAAGTAAATACAGGGAAACATTAATTCTGGGTGTTTTTAGTTTTGATAGAGTAAAGGTTAGGGAGGAGAAAGAAGGAATGGAAAGTGAAAGAAAGAGTTCAACAAAATAGATTGAAAAAGGTGATTTTAAAAAAATAAAGGAAAGAAATGAAGCTCCTCTGCTGGGCAGAAAGCCTAGAGAAGATGGAGACTCCTGGACAGAGGTAGAAAAGTCAAGTTTACTCACAGGGTAAGCCAGAGACAGAGTTTTAGAAGGTTTCTCACAGTTTATACTGAATTTCTAGCCCAGACAGCTGAAAGCATGGTTTTGTTTCTCTAATTTGTATGGGTAATCTGATTTTTTGTTTGTTTGTTTGTTTGCTTTTTTTGGTTTTTCAAGGTCGGGTCTTACCTAGTCCAGGCTGATCTGGAACTCACTCTCTATTCTCAGGGTGGCCTCGAACTCACGGTGATCCTCCTACCTCTGCCTCCCGAGTGCTGGGATTAAAGGCGTGCGCCACCACACCCGGGTGAAAGTTTTGATATTTGACCATGAAGCCAGTCCGTTCATGAATAATTAAAACTTGACTTATCACCATCTTCATCACCATCATCACTGTTGTCACCACGGGCACCACCATCCTCATGAATATTTATCAAACATATATTAAAATGTCATGACAGATAGCCATTTCTTACTACCTAGGGCACTGTGTTAAAACACTGCATATGAGTTATTCTATTAATATCCCCAGTTTTATGTATGAGGAAAATGAGTTGTAATTAGAAGTAGGTCTGACTGGCTTTGATGTCTATACATACTTCTAAGCTAATTTTTAGGCACAGATCCCAAACTTTTAGACTGTGTGTGTGTGTGTGTGTGTGTGTGTTTCAGGTTATTTTGACTTCATGGTGATTTAATAGCTATTGTTGTTTGAATAATTATTAGTATTATTAGTATTAGTACATGAATTAATATTCACATGTAAAATATTCACACTCCTCCTATTCCTACTGTGGGTGCTTCTCACCCTTTTGATTTGGCCTGACGTGACTGGATTCAACCAAAGGCATAGTAGGGACATGTTGAAGGAGAGACCTTCAGTGGACTTGCAGTCTTTGATTCCTTTCCATGCGTTAGTAAAAACTCACATGAGTACAGCATTGCGAACAGCCAATGCCCTTCTCAAGGTCCGAGTCTGAACTTTCCCCTGCGGGTTCACAGACTGAGCATTTGTTCCCTGCCTGGCGGCTGCTTTGTGACGCTGTGGCATCTTTACCAGGTGAGTCTAGCTAGAGGAAGTGGCTTCGTAGTGGAGCGGGGATGGAATTCAGCTCGGCCTTCCTGGTCCTCTCTGAGGTGAGGTACCTGTCACAATGCTCCATACTCTCCCTGCCGTGATGAATGAAAACATCTGCAAGCTTGAGCCAAAGTAACTCTGAAAGTTCTGGATAAACACAAGCGCAGACAAAGTAATTGTTAAAGACAGTCACATCACGGGGGTGTGGATGTGCACCCTCCTTAATATGGGTACTGGGGAATGGAACCCACAAGTACCTTTACGCATTGAACCATCTCTCCAGTCCAGAATAAAAGAATTTTGTGGGGCACAACATATCTACTTAGTCAAACCACAGTAGTGTCTTCCCCCTTAGGGTTTTTTTTGAGGTTTTCAGTAGCTGCGGGAGCAGACTTATACCCAACCAGACAGCATTGTTTTCTCCCATAACAGTCATGCCACTGTTGCAACAATGGACACGTCTTGCTTGGCTGGCCCACTGTGCAGCTCACAACGTCCAGTGATGTGCCACACTGTTGAAGATTCTTCTCCACCAGCAGCCTGTGTAGTCCTTCTAGCACCATGCCAGCTAACCAGTGGGGAGGAGGCGTCCTGCTCAGTTCTAGCTGGACTTCTCACGTCCTGCAACCAAACCCTACGGTGTCTTCAGCAACAGTGCCTTGCCATCTACTTCTGGTGGGCAACAAACATTTGTCTCTTTTTAACCAGTTGTTTTCTTCTCTTTTTCCATTTTTCGCATTCACTCCCTGGCAAGGTGATGGTGGTGGTGGGGTGATGCTCTCTGCTTAGTTTCTGGGGTCAGCTGGGCTTTAGATGAAGATCCATCCTTTCAAACTACTTTCCATACCCAGTAATGCTCATGACAGCGAGCCACACGGGAGGCCATTGGCAAATGCCCAACACTGTGACTCACAGTGCCTTCTAAACAATCCCACGTCATTCAGGAGTGACCCACTCTGCCGTGGGTTAGTAAAGTCAGAAGACTTGTTGCAAATACCTTTCAGTTCAGAACAAACAGCAGATTTAGGGGAAACTTCTTCAAAAACATATTACCTTGGCCAAAAAGGGAGAGTGTAACTTAGAACCATTCATCCTGGACCATAGTGTTGCAGTCCTGTAAGGACAGTGAGGGGGGAAGTAAGTAAGCCCCAGAAGAGTTGTGCAGCCCCCCAACAGGCTGACATGTGGGTACTAGCAGCCTGTGGGCTCACTGCAGCTCTGGGGGAGCAGAACACTCCACCTACTAAGCTGGCACCATTCTTAGGAGCCAGCCTAAGCAGTTCTTGTCACATGGCACATTTGCCAAGGCCCTCCTATGACAAGATCAGTCCCAGCTCACACGGAAGGGGCCCTGGCTGCCTCACCTATTCAGCTCAGAGGCACATAGCAGGTCTCCGCAAGAGGCTCACCCCAGCTCCCGTTCTGTAGAAAACTAATGGGCAACCACTTGGTGCGTCTCTGCATCATCTAAAGTGAAGATGATAATACTAATTTAAGTCCATTGGGGTTATTTCAAGGATGGCATGAAATAAACCGACTTTAACCCTTTGATCCCCAAATGTGCTTTTTTGACATAAGGGATGAAAGGCCAGGAAGTTAGTGCCATTTTGTTAACTCCCCAGATAGGCACGGGGATTTGTATCGAGGTAGGGCAGGAGTTTCCAAGTTAGCCTGTCTTCTCTTAGAAAGATGTGCAGCCTAGCTGCGAAAACTTGTCATTCTAAAGAAGGAAAAAGAAGCCCTTCGTGTCAGGCACATTTTTAGCTTCTCTGAGCCCACCTCTGTGCAGTAAAATGGGGCTCGCCGGTGAGTGTGAGAGGAAGGTTTGGGGGACCTTCTCGCTCTTTTGCACAGAAGCTGGTTCCGGGAAATGAAGGCTGGGCTGTCAGCAGAGAGCTTCCTCGGTGTGATTTAAATAACTTTCCTTTCCACAAGCAACTTCTGCTTTTCTTACATTTTTTAAACCAATTTCATAGTTTTGTTCAGTGCCGACCATTATTAATTTTTCTCATGCACATATTTCCAACTCCTCACATGACAGTTTTGAGAAACTAATGAAAATTAGAGTGTGTTGGCATATCGCATTGCTACTGAGGACTGCTAATACATTCAATTACACTTCCTAATGGTAATGGAGATGACAGAGGAAAGTGTCGCCACATAGACGGGCTTGCTCTGGTCCTCTCTCTCCTCCTCCCTCTCTCTCCCCCTCACTGCTTTCTCTCTTCATCCCTCCCCCCTCTTTCCCTTCTTCCTCTTCTTTTTCTCCCCCTCTCCCCCTCCCTCCCTTCTTTGCCCCTACCAAATATTTGGAAAGATGTGGTATAAAGCAAAGGAAACATCATTTTGGGTTCTGTTCTACAAAGTAGCGTTACAAAGTGGCTCTTTCTGAAAACATATCGCTTCTTGATATAGAACAGGATGGTGACAGTCTGGGTAACTTACTCATTATTTGGAGTTAGGGACATTAGTCTATTTATTCACACTACTGAAATCTTTTCTTTTTTTTCTCACCAAAGACTGTAAAGGAATGATATAAAGATATTTTTGTCCCCCCGCTACACACTTGGGCAATTAGATTTTATTTTAAACTAGCATAATTACACTGTCTCTATCCATTCTGTGAATCACAGGCCCCTTGGGAATTCTTTCTTTTTTTAAAAAATCTTGATTAGAGAAGGAAGATGCTAGTGACTGGTGTGTGGTCATGATTCGAGACTCAGCACGGTCCAGCAGGGCTTGCCCTGGGCTTCATGGGATCATTTTGAGATATATGGTCCTGAGTAATTGTGCATGCTGTGCCTAGCAAGTCACTCAAGCCATTTCCTTAATACGAATGTAGAGGACCAAAGACCCCAGTGCCAGATATTTTTATAGCTTGTTATGGAATAAATTAAATTCATATTTATTCTTCCCGAGCCTATGAATTTCAATATTTTGAATTCCAGACGATGACATTCCGAAATTCAGAAACAGGGTCATATATGGGGTAATCTATGTAAATATGTAGTCAAAAGCAGTAATTAACTAGACGGTGATTCTGTGGGCTGGTGGTGTCAAAAATTTGTATCAGATCACATATGGCAATTTTTTTTTAAATTAAGATAGACTAGTGAGGACAAACATGCAGGTAGGTATCACGTGATCTGACATTCCACTATAAATTAAAGTTCGAAAGATAGATCAAAGCATTTAAACTGTAAACTGCAAGTACATGGCAACTGGAATGAAGTTTCTAACATTTTTCTGAATTTTTCTATCCCTGTAAGCTCTGCCAGAAAGCTATAGATTTTGTTGTTGTTGTTTGAGGTATAATCTCATTCTAGCCCTGGCTGACCTGGAATTCACTATGTAGTCTCAGGGTGGCCTCAAACTCACAGTGATCCTCCTACCTCAGCCTCCCCAGTACTAAGATTAAAGGTGTGCTCCACCACACCCGGCTAATTTCTAGTTTTGATGAGATTACAGTTCTGAGCTCAAACCAATGTTGTGTTTATATAAACTAACAAAATACAAAGCACATTTAATGAAGTTACTAATTTAAAAAATGCTGAATATTATCTAACATTTGGTTTGTTAAGATGAGGTATGTGTCCAAGAAGAGGTGCCTAAAGCTTTATTTCTATAGTCAATGTATGTGTGCTTGTGCATAGTACTTTTGACATGCAAGGTCTTTCTCCTGGAATTTCATACCTAGCTGGCCTGTGTACACCCCTCAAAAACAGCCAATGGGTTCAGGAAGACTATAGATCCTTTTCTGGGGGTCTTTGAAAAGATGTGGCTCTGCCCATCTCATGGACACCCCTCCCAGAGTATAGATGATACATCTTTATTGTTCATTCACTCCAGAAATTTTCAACCCCTTTGGGAACAAGAAATTCTATAGGAATAGCAATGCCCTGACATTGTTTCCTCAGACTCCCCAACCTTCTGACCGAGAAGAGTAGGGCAAAGTTCTGGGAGATGTTTACTTGTATCTCTATCCGCAAGGACCTCCATGTATAAATCATAAACCCAGAGCCATTCTGCTTTGATCGACAACATGCAACCTAAAGCTTCAGCAGATTTTTTTTTTTCAAAACCCAAGGCCTTCAACATGCTAGGCAAGCACTTTACCACTGAATTATACCCCAAAGTACAGCACAGGTTAATTTTTAAGTAGTTTTATTTGAAAAAAAAAGATAACTGAATTTAGAATATATATTTTTTGTCTAGTACTGGGGATTGAATCCAAGGCCTTATGTATGTTACATAAGCTTTCACACTGAGCAATGCCCCAACTCTTTTAATTAATTGATTAGTCAGTTCATTCATTCATTTATTTGTTTTGCAGTACTGGGGATTGAATTTAGGTCATCACAAATACTGTTAGCATTCTATCACTGAGCTATATCCCCGTCCTTTTTTTTTTTTTTTTTTTTGGTATTTTGAGGTAGGGTCTCACATTAGCCTTAGACTGACCTGGAATTTACCCTGTATTCTCAGGGTGGCCTTGAACTCACAGCAATCCTCCTACCTCTGCCTCCCAAGTGCTGGGATTAAAGGCGTGCACCACCACACCTGGCTAGTCCTTGCTTCTTAAAATATTTTATTTTTATTTATTTATTTGAGAGATGGAGAGAGACAGAAAGAGGCAGATATAATGAGAGAGAGAGAGGGTGAATGGGTGTGCCAGGGACTCCAGCCACTGCAAACAAACTCCAGACGCATGTGCCACCTTATATATCTGGCTTACATAGGTCTCTGGGAATTGAACCTGGGTCCTTTGGCTTTGTAGGCAAGCACCTTAACCACTAGGCCATCTCTCCAGCCCCTTATTTTGTTTTTGAGACAAAGTATTAGGCTGCTCATCCTAGTCTCAAATTTGCAATCCATCTGTCTTAACCTCCTCAGTACCTGGGATTCCAGGTGAATGTCATCACATCCAATTTCCACAGGCAATTTTAAAAAAAATATATTTATTTTTATTTATTTGAGAGAGAGGAAGGGACGGAGAGAATGTGTACACCACCTCTAGCCACTGCAAATGGAACTCCAGATGCATGTGCCACCTTGTGCATCTGGCTTACGTGGCACCTGGAGAATAAAACCTTAGGCTCCGCAAGGCTAGACAAACGCCTTAACCTCTAAGCCATGTCTCCAGCCCCCACAGGAAATGTTTATTACCCATGTAGAAGCAAAGACAACTTCTAATTGAGATGCTGTGTTTCCTCTTTTAGTAAAGATTGCTGCCAAGTGAAAAAAGGCAATAACATTGCAGGTTATTTGGCAAGGAGAGACATGGGGGGAAACAATATCTTAATTATTTAGCTCAAGCCACATATGTTATGACTAAAAATCTTAGTAGTCAAAGATGGCAGCATAAACTTAAGCCAAACTCAGCTGGATCCAGCCCAGTTCTAAGGAGGAATCCTACAAGATGAATAAATGCTAAAATGCTATTAACTCAAACATTTACTCAAATAAACCAATATCATTATGCTAGCCTTGTTAAAACAAATTCATTTGGAAGTATCAGTATTAAAATAAATTAAATGTATGATGCTGTGTCTTTCATACAAATCAAAGACTACTGTTTTTTTCAAAACATTTTTTGTTCAATTTTTGTTTATTTATTTGAGAGCAACAGAAGACAGATAGAGGGAGAGAGAGAGAATGGGCGCGCCAGGGCTTCCAGCCTCTGCAAACGAACTCCAGACGCGTGCGCCCCCTTGTGCATCTGGCTAACGTGGGACCTGGGGAACCGAGCCTCGAACCGGGGTCCTTAGGCTTCACAGGCAAGCGCCTAACCACTAAGCCATCTCTCCAGCCCAAAGACTCCTTTAAAAGTTGTCCAGGAAAAAGGCCACTAGCTTTGCATCAATGGTGTGACCTGTGAAGTTAGGGGTGGCGTGGACTTTGTCTTTCTGGACCCTCAGGTGCTTATCTCGTTGCTTAGTGGCTAAGTATTTTTTAATTTAATGTTAGTTTCTCTTGTTCTGCCTCCTCCCTTCCTTGGAATTCCCTTTGAAGATTCATTGAGCTCTGGTGGAAAGCTTTAGAGCTGTGTAATAGGAAGTCTGGGCTCCTTAATCCTCCGTAAACTTGCTTTAACATCAATGGATGTCAATAATGGCTAGACAGTGATGGATGGTGGTTGCTTTGTTGGGTGAGGAGGGACTCAGAATCCGAGCAGTCAGGCTCTTTAACCTGATCCCTAAGTTCTTCTGACTGTCACGGCTTCCAACATTGCATGAGTTCCCTTAAGAACATCCGCTTGATTTTTCCTCCATAATGCGAGCTCCATTGGCATGGGACAAAATTCTGTGCCTGGTTCCTGGGCAGGGGAGGTTATCAAGGTGCTAACTGGTACTTTGGCTGTAAGAATATCAAAGGTTGCTGGTTATAGTGTATCTTATGAAGCAAGTCTCCTATTCAGAAGAGGGACTTGGTGTGTAAGTGGTAAAGTGGTATGGTCAGACCACTGAGGCCCCATATCAAATTTCAGAATTTTTGTGTTTGCTGGCTTTTCCATCTGGGTCTTTGCCTGATGAAAGTCACTGAATCTCTCTTAAATTTTCTTTTTCATGGGACTTTCCTATTGCATGACTGGAGTCTCATCCTTAGCTTTCAGAATGTCTATAAAGGGTGTATGTGTTTAAGTGGTGATTCGGATCCTGCATTTTGAAGAGTTTTGTTCATGATTAGCATCCAGCTGTCTGGGAGCCCTGCTGTGGGCTTCTGTTTAGTATTCTATCCTATATGCTATGATGTGATTTTGGCAGCTACATTTTCAGTGTTTGGTGGGAGGCGGGGAATTCAGAACCTATTAATTTTACTTATCAACTTTGAACAACTTAACTTTGACGTGAACTTCTTTATTTCTTTCAGCAGAGTTTGTATTCATGATGTGTTTACCTAAAATTATCTTCCCCTTAATTCATTATAAAATTCTGAGAAGAAAAATGTACAATAATGATCCTTACTGGCAAAAGGATGTTCGAGTTATTTCCCAATGTTACTGCTCCTGCTTCAATTTTTATCAATTTAGGAATAATGAATTTTGCCTTTGTTCAAACTTCCCTTTTGTGTTAGGTAAAAGTGAACAATGGGGTTATTATATACACATTCCATTTTTTTCTTTTCCTTTGGAATAATACAATGAACTAGATTGCAACACACTGTGAGGATCCACATGACATTTGTAATTGTTTCCTAGCTTAAAAATCCATTTCCTTTACATATTTTTATATTAAAAATTTGAGGGTGGGGAGATAACTCAGTGAGTAAGCGTACTTTCTAAACAAGCTTGAGGGCCTGGTTCACCCTGAGTTTAATTTTCAAGCACCCAGGTAAACAGCTGAGTTGGGCCATAAGTGCTTGAAACCCCAGTCCTATAGAGAGGCAGAGACCTGATACTCACTGGGACTTGCTGGTCAGCCAGTGTGACCTCTCCCCAAATTCCCCTCCACCCATCTCTGACGGCTCTAGGTTGTAAGGGAGACTCCATCTCCAGGAAGCACTGACAAGATCAAAAGAGGAGAACAACCGGCGTCCTCTTCTGGCATCAACATGTGGGTGCAAAGCCTACAGATTTGCACCTGTATATATATATATGACACACACACATACACATACACACATACATACATAGTCATCTACACACATAAATACACAGACACACAGACACACATACACAGCATGCTGTTCATTGAACTCACTATTTTCTGTGCATCAAATTCCATATACAAAAGTTTATGAAAAAGAGCTGGATGATGCCCCGGTATTAGAACTGGCACCTTATGGGGCCTCAGTTTCCACAAGTGTATAAGGAGAGACTTGCCCTAGTTGATCTCAGAGGTCTGTATCATGGCAGCCGTCACGGTTGAGTCACACCAGTGTCTCATTTACCTTGCTCACGTGCCACAGGTTCGGCATATGACCTTTACATTGAAACTTCAAGGTCTTCTTTTGTGTGTGCCCTGAAAGATCAACAGTCACCCTTCCGGTTATCTGCTGGTGTTCAGTACCAGCAACCATCTAGCCCAACCCTTTCCTTTTACAGATAAGGAAAATAAGACAGCTTTTTTATGGAAACATCAATGCTCAGTACAAAGAAAGGGACTTTTTTTTTTTTTTTCTCTAATCGCTTTGCAACTGGAGCATTAAATAATCATCTCCGACTGGAGCTGCACAAGTTCAAAAGCTCAGTCTTCGGTAAATATTATTAAGCAAGTTCGGAACCTGCTTTCCTTGCCTGTGTGGGTTGCAAGGCCTCATTGCTAAAGCGCCGGTTTGTTCATTTCCTTCTGTGTGCTTGAACCCCCAAATAAGGTCACTGGAAAGAACTGGAAGGCATGGGTCCATTAGGCATCCCTAATTCTGTGAAGTTGTTCCTTCCCTGGATCCAAGAAATTTAGCAAACACATGCATGATGCTGCGATAACCATTTGGTTCACCGTGAGCCCTGGCAAGGAATACTCAGGGGTCTTTTAGACATTTCCTACTTTGCACTTGAATACTCCAGGAGGCATGTCTAACCTTTTGACATTTCAACACAATAACATCATCATCTACAAAGTTCATGCTCAAGAACCTGGCAATAGAAATAAAAAAAAAAGGAAAAGAATTACAAAGAAATCTCAGAATGTTTTAAGAACATTTAGGATTTTTGTCTTCAGCTGCATTCATAGCTGTCATCAGCTACATGTGGCTTTCAGGTCTTGGGTTGGACACACCTGCCTGGGTCTACTCAGTGTTGCAAATTTTCTTTTTCTTTTTCCTTTTCCTTTCTCCCCCCACCCCTAAGGTAGGTTCTTACTCTAGTCCAGGCTGATCTGGAATTGACTATGTAGTCTCATGCTGACCTCGAACTCACAGTGATTCTCCTACCTCTGACTCCCAGAATGCTGGGATCAAAGGCGTGCGCCACCACACTCAGCTGTTGCAAATTTTCATGTTGAAGGACATGCGAAACCATTGGCATATTGAAAAGACTTTCATTCTACTTGTTAATGGTTCTGTTGTAAATTAGAAATTTATCTTTGCCTAGAGTTAACTCAAATATGCTTTTTATAATGGGTTTCAGCATTCCATCCATTTTAAAGGAAACTAAATAGCTGCTTAGATGTGCCCTCCACAGTCCTTTTAATCATTTGAGCAAGTTTTTGTTTATTATTTATCCAGGATATGGGGCCAAGATAAGTTAAAACATGAAGAAGGCAATTTTATTCTGTTATGTGATTGTTGTATTCCTTCTTTTGACTTTGCGATAGGGAAAATACAGACCACTTCTTTTACCTGGTGGTAACATTTACAGAAAAAAGAAATATAATTCATACTTCAGAACTCATCTGCAATTCATTGCATTTGTCTTTCATTTTCATATAAGAAGAAAGATTAACTTGCACTTTTTTTAACTCTTAAATAATTTTATTTATTTGTTTGCAGGGAGGAAGGGAGGGCGAGAGACAGAGAGAGAATGTGAGAATGGGTGCACCAGGGCCTGGTGCCCCTGTAGAAGAACTCCAGATGCACATCTACTCTGTGCACCTGGCTTTACAAGGGGACTGGGGAATTGAACCCAGGTCACCAGACTTTGAAAGCCAGTGTCTTTAACCGCTGGGTGATCTCTCTGGTCCCAAGTTGTGTTTTTCTATACTAATATGTATCTTCATACATTTTGTTATGCAGAATTTCACATATCTTATGGAAAAGTATAGTAGAAAGAAAGAGCAAGAAAGAGTAGAAGAAAGAAAACAAAAGAAAGGAGGAAGGAAAGAAGGAAAATAAAAATTAACAATACATTACAAGTCTTTCTTTGGAATCTTAACTTGCCTGGGGTTAACTGGCATCATAGGTCCAAAGCAACTGGGTTTAAATGTCACATATAATGACAAGGAGAAAAATTGGGACATTATTTGCATGTGAATGGGGACAGGTGACCGGGTGTTGATTCACTGCATGATGAATGGTTTGCCCTTGATGAAATGTTTTACCTTTCATGAAATTATCAACAGCATTTCTTACTGACTGTAAAATGGAGACACTAAGTCCAGCCATGCTTTTTTCTCAAGTGCTGTTTTACGATAAAACTGTTCCAACAAAACGAAACAAGGCTCACATTAAGAAGAGGGAGGACTGGCTGGTGGGATGTCTACACTCTTAAGGTTAAGATTTCACCACGTGCATCTCTTCAGAGCTAGACAATTTGGAGAGGGATGGGAAGAATACTAAGCACCATGACCTATTAGTAGACAAAGATTTTTCACTCATGTTCCTCAGGAAGTATGTCTAATCTCTCTAGGAACAATTAGATTTGTTCTTATAATGTCTTACATGACTAAAGCTCCTCTGTATTAGTCGTGTGTGTGTGTGTGTGTGTGTGTGTGTGTGTGTGTGTGTGTGTATGTGTATGTGCGTTTTAAATAAAGTTAATACTTTTGTAGGAATAAGACCAATCACAGTTGTGAGATTATTTAGGAGAAAGTTATTTCAAATAATGTGTCATTATCTGTTTAAGACACACAGAGTCTTAGAATGTGATAAAAAAAAATAAATATGTCTCTTGATTGCTCTCACGGAAACATTATCAAATACTTCTATTGATTGAAAATACTGATCCCCCCCCCACCATGGCCACTTGGCTTTGTAATGCTTTTATTCAATTAGCTCATAGAAAGCATGGTTCTATAGTGTGTGCACTTACAAATCATCTCTTGTGTAATAGCTATTTAGATATATTTTATATTTTGACTTAATAGTTTTCTAAACAAACACCTTGACATGAATGACAGTTCTTGATTGGTCCAGGGTCAAATAGAAAATTAGGAGCAGGGTCAGTCTTGCCAGCAATGCTGAATTCTGAGCTCTGGCATCAAAGCTTGCTGGCTGTGGTTTGATCGGCACAGAACCAGAGGTCAAGATGCTCAGTTATGATTCTGTTATCTGTGGAAAAAAAAAAAAAAAAACCTACAGAACTGAACATCACAGACCCTGTGGGAAGTCCCGTCCTCAGGATGGAAATACCAGCGTGCTGGGACTTTAACAAGGATGCCACAATCAGAGGCCTCGTGGGGCTTCCAGGCTGGAGTGCCCCACACAACAGGATGCCTTGCTGATTTGAAGAAATGTCACCAGCAGCTGACGGCATGTATAAGGTGGGACTGTATCCTCACTTGGAGGTCCCTTATCCTGACACCTTCTTTTAAGAAAATAAGCATTGGCCAGCTCCCCTGGGCTATATGACATAAATATCCAACCCTCTAAGTTCATGGAATACATTTCTGAAAGAAAGAGAACATTGGCACTCCCTGTACTTAAAGACGTGATGCCAATTTCCATGTAAGAGTCAGGATCTGTCTATAGTTAAATATTTATAAATTTACTGCAGTGCAAACATACAGGCCATCAGAGGAAAGAAGGAACAAGTTACAGTGAATTCTAATGCACCGTATATATGACCTTGCACATTGGCATGAACACTTTTAAATTTATTTTATTTTTATTTATTTGACAGAGAAAGGGGGAGGGAGAGAGAATGACAGAATGAGGCCTCCAGCCACTGCAAACGAACTCCAGATGCGTGCGCCCCCTTGTGCATCTGGATAACACAGGTCCTGGAGAATCGAACCTGGGTCCTTTAGCTTTGCAGGTAAATGCCTTAACTGCTAAGCCATCCTTCCAGCCCAAGTGTGAACACTTTTTATCTCAAAGGAATCCCCATAATCTTTGTATGGAGTGTGTAATGGGTGGTAGGCAGAAAGGAATGAGAAACAGCCCAGAGGTAAGATCATAAGGATTGCTGTGGTTGATGAGACTCTGGGTCTTTGTCTAACCCGAGGATTGAGCGATACTCAGCCTTGGTGGGGATCATGTGGAATCCTGGCCTCCTGCCATCAGAGTTGAATCCTTTTCATAACAAATTGAAACTCCAAGCTTCTAGGTGAGACATTTCCCCTTAAGCAATATCTTGGGCCAAATAAAGCACATCCATAGGTCAGAGTTGTCTCTCAGGCTGTAGTTTCTGGTACCACAGGGTTGTCGGCCACAGCTCACTACATGTCAAGGTCTGAGCCAAGGGCTTTGCTCAGAAATGTGCTTCAGTGTGTGCCACAGCCTCATGGCATAGGTGTTAGCACCTTGCTTTCTCATGAGGGTACCAAGGTTCACAGTATTTAGGTAGCTCTCGTGCATTTAGTAGCTGGTATGTAGGAGGAAGACAATTCCAATACCAGATTCAGCATTGAATTTAGCAAATATCTATCAAATCTATGTAACTCATCAGAGACCCATGAAGCTCTGGGGCTATGGTAAAGAATGTGACAAATATATGGTCCTTGTGGCTAAATACAACAGGCGGGGCAAGGGTAAGATGCTTTGGAGGACACAAGAGCAGAAAGAAGACTTCTTTTATTAAAAAGACAAAATAGGGCTGGAGAGATGGCTTAGCGGTTAAGCGCTTGCCTGTGAAGCCTAAGGACCCCGGTTCGAGGCTCGGTTCCCCAGGTCCCACGTTAGCCAGATGAACAAGGGGCGCACGCATCTGGAGTTCGTTTGCAGAGGCTGGAAGCCCTGGCGTGCCCGTTCTCTCTCTCTCCCTCTATCTGTCTTTCTCTCTGTGTCCGTCACTCTCAAATAAATAAATTTTTTTTTTTAAAAAAAAGACAAAATAGTTCTTTGTAAGGGGTGGGTGGTAATGGGCACACCAGGGCCTCCCATCACTGCAAACAAACTCCACAAGCGTGAGCCTCTTTGTGTGTCTCGCCTCACGTGTGTGCTGAGGAACGAAACCCGGGCTGTCAGGCTTTGCAGTGCTTTGAACTGCTGGGCCATTTCCCCAGCCTGGAGGAGAAGACTTCCACGAATTGATGACTAGGCGTGCAGGCTGGTGATGAAAGCGATGGTCTGCTGAGAAGAAAGGGCAGGAGTGACAGACCTAAGGTAGAATGTGACCCCCATTGTGGAGAGCTGCTTGTACAACTGGGGTAAGGGCTTAGCACAGGGGTATGAGATAGCAAGAAGGGGTAATGATGGACAGAGGATGCAGACGATCTAAGAGTTTTGACTGGGGAATGATCTAACTGGGGAGAACACTGGTAACGGGATTACCGTTATGAGGCACGGAGGCCAACAAGGCCGGCAGGAAACAGATTGGCGTAATCCTGGACAGAGGGTAACCTCTTGAACAAAGGTAGTGACTGTGACGCTGAGACTAAATAACACAAGAAACAAGGACATCATAGAACACACCCTAAGTCATGGCTGAATACATGTAGAACAGGAGGGGGAGAGTTCACCAAAGGTGAGCATGTTTCTAAATTAAAATAAATGAGCATTTTAGCAAATACAAACAACTTTGCACACAATTAAGAAAATGCAAAGCAAGTGAGTATGCAATGTTTTCACCTATTGGCAAAAGGTCCAGATGTTTGACCACTTTCTTGAAAGGTCAGGAAAAAGATTTCCAAATACACTGTTGGTGAGAGTTCAGGCTAATATGATTCCCATGGAGAAACATTTGGCAACACATATGAAGATTACCAACACATTTGCCTTTCATCCAGTAATTTCACTCCCAGGGATTTATTGTACAGATATATAATTTTAGACATGTGAAGATTTATTTCCACAGTTATTTGTTACAGCAGTGAGTATACAATAGAAATGCAATGTCTAGTTTTATTTTTTTTTTACAAAAGACAATTTACATATTTTTATTTTATTGATTTTATTTGAGGAGAGAGAGAGAATATGGGCATGCCAGGGCCTCCAGCCACTGCAAAATAAACTCCAGGCATATGCGCCACCTTGTGCATCTGGCTTACGTGTGGCCCGTGGAATCAAACCTAGGACCCTTAGCTTGGCAGGCAAATGCCTTAAATGCTAAGCCATCTCTCAAGCCCTAGTTTTAATTTTTTTTTTGTTGTTGTTTTTGAGCATACCATAGCTTTCATTGATAATTGTTTACCAGGGAGCTTAGTGCTTTGGTTGCCATTCATCTGTTTGCATTTGTTTTGATGCATGGCTGATGGGGGAATTTGTGTGTGGGCCTGGTCACATGTGCTCACACATGTCTGTAGGTACATGTGTGTGCCTGTGTGTAGAGGTGAGTGGAAAACCTCAGGTGTCATTCTGTAAGTGCTGGCCCTCCTCTGAGACTGGCCTGAATCCTTCACGTAGACGGAACTGGATGGCCAGCGAGCTCAACGATCCCTATGTCCCCCCCTCTCCGGTGCTGGAGACAGCACCTACTCTTACATAGTTTCCAGGGGTTAGCCCAGGGGAAGTTTTTTTATTTTTCTTTCTTTTTTTGTTTATTTTCATTTATTTATTTGAGAGCCACAGACAGAGAAAGAGGGAGAGAGAGAGGGAGAATGGGTGCACCAGGGCCTCCAGCCACTGCAAACAAACTCCAGACGCGTACAGCCCCTTGTGCATCTGGCTAACGTGGGTCCTGGGGAATCAAGCCTCGAACCGGGGTCCTTAGGTTTCACAGGCAAGCACTTAACCGCTAGGCCATCTCTCCAGCCCTTAAATTTTCTTTATTTGAGAGAAAGACGGAGAGAGAGGGAAAGAGAGAGGGCATGCCAAGGCCTCTAGCCACTGCAAACGAATTCCAGATGCATGCGCCACCATGTGTATCTGTCTTATGGGTCCTTTGGCTTTGCACGCAACTGCCTTAACTGCCAAACCATCTTTCCAGCCCTGATGTGGGGATTAAAAAAAGATGAGATTAAGGTTTTAGGTTTAACAGGTAGTGCCAGGGTAGAAACACGCACAGAGCTTGGACTCTTGAAGCAGACGACTTTGAGAGACAGCAGGTGATGAGATGAGGAGTGTGTGGTTGAACCTGAGTGTGAAGTGTTAATGAGACATTCACGGGAAAAGGCCTGGAAATCAGTCAGAGATCCTCGGTCTGTGGAGAAACCTGGATTGAATAGGCAGTTTGTAAATGGCTAGTAGTGGTGGACAGGCTGGGAGAGGGCGAGTTGCCATGTGCAGTGTTTTCTTTTTAAGAGCAAATGTAATTGAGAATTGATTCCAGGCACCGAGAGTTGCTAAAGGTAAAATGAACTTCAATGAGTGCTTCCTTGTATCCTGTCAGGATGTCACACCAAACAGAGAAACTATTTTCATCATTCACATTTCATCCCTCAAGAGGAAATTTAGGCAGCTTGGGAGGCATTGCTCCCTGAGTAACAAACAACTCCTTCTTGAAACTGTCTCTGGCAAGTTCGTCTCACACAAGTACCACACACGAACCAACAGTCCAGCTTGAGCTCCCCTGCCCAGCTTGTGTCAGGACACAGTAACCCCTATGTGGTTCAAATGCGGGAGTGTTCCCATTCCCTGGAGCTAAGTCTTCCCTTAGAATTCTTCAAGAGAGGGCTGGAGAGATGGCTTAGCGGTTAAGCGCTTGCCTGTGAAGCCTAAGGACCCCGGTTCGAGGCTCGGTTCCCCAGGTCCCACGTTAGCCAGATGCACAAGGGGGCGCACGCGTCTGGAGTTTGTTAGCAGAGGCTGGAAGCCCTGGCACACCCATGCTCTCTCTCTCCCTCTATCTGTCTTTCTCTCTGTGTCTGTCGCTCTCAAATAAATAAATAAAAAATTAAAAAAAAAAAAGAATTCTTCAAGAGATTTCAAGTCAATCAATCAAGCTTATGGGACTGAATTTGGACCTAGTTCTCAGGAAGTTGATTTCGCCCCATAGTCAACTAGTTAGGTTGGCCCTGGTTAATGGCAGACTTCTCCCTGAAGCCCAGCTCTCTGTCTCAGACCGTGTAGTACATCTATGCAACTAGTCCACTGTCCAAAAACGGAGGTCAGATCCTCTGGCTGACTGGGGTGCACCCCATCATCTCTTCCTCTAAGGTCATGTGCAGGACCTTATAGCCATTCCTCTGCCAGGAACAGACAACTGGAAGAGATGTAAGCACCAGTCTCCAGTTTGAATCCTTGAAATTGGAAGATGATTTATTTCAACTCTCCCTCTTCAGGCAGAACAGATGTGCCTGATCACTTTTGGATGCATCTGCAAGTCAGCAAGAAAAATAGAGAAAGTAAGTGAAAGTATTTGGTCCGGAACTTGATTTGGAATTGTGACTCAATCACCAATTTACTTTTAACTTCTATATTTAAGTGCCAGTTCAAAGTTACTGACCATGGATGCTTGTCTCCACACATTTAATCACTGTAAGAGCTCCACAGGAGACATGATTTCTTTCCCTTCACACTATCATCCCATTAAGCTTTAGCCATTCAAACCCGTAAAACGCCTTACCTTGCAAAACAGAGCTGACTGCAGAAGGGCGTTCACACAGGAAGACGTTCTTTGGATTACCTCTGCCGGGTTCTGATTAGCAATGTTTATGTTCCATTTAACATTTTCCATATGCTGTTACTATGTGAACATCGGCCGGCGCGTTTATTCTCCTCACCAGCTGTGAAAGTCTAGACCCTTCTAAACAAATGTCTGGATCGTCTGGTATCCTGACCGCTAGAACTGTTTATTTTGGTTGAGTTGGGTTTCATTTTTCATAGTATGAGGGTTGGGTGACATATCTGTGAATGTAACCACAAAAATTAGATGCCTTTTATCTTTATGATGGGTCTGTTTTGTCATATTCTGAGTTGACTTCCAATGTGAAGAATGTTGGCATGTTCCATACTTCTAAAGAGAAAACTGAATGTCTAGAAAAGTCGCATGAAATGAATCATGCTGTGACTTTCAAAATCAGCTTTATTTTTGTAAAAGCGCTGTGTACTCCACAAGTGAAAGGAGAGTCAGGTAACTCAAGTACTGATAGCAGAGCGGGCAGTCTCTTGCAGGAGCATCATCCAGTGACCAGCCTTTCCCATTCTCTTTGTATCGATATATTGCCATGTCTCTTAAATGATATATTATCCATAAATCCATAAAATATCTTCAATGTCACCTCATAGACAATAACCAAATAACTCATTGTCCACACGTTTGACTAGTGAAAATAGGAACTATTCATAGATTGCAACAACACATGCTTTTTTTGGGCTATCCAGAGATCCTTAGATTAAAGGTGCCTTCCTCATAGACTCTTTATCAATGATAGATAGTTATGTATAGATATAGATATAAGTTTATTGCACATGCACCAAATATTTATGACATGCCAGGTATTAATCAATCAAGAGTAATTGGTAAGGGGCTGGAGAGATGGCTTAGCTGTTACGCGCTTGTCGGTGAAGCCTGAGGACCCCTTTTGGAGGCTCCATTTTCTAGGTCCCACGTAAGCCAGATGCACAAGGGGGCACACACATCTGGAGTTTGTTTGCAATGGCTGGAGGCCCTGGTGTGCCCATTCTTTTTCTCTGTATCTCCCTCTTTCTCTCTCTCTGTCTGTCATTCTCAAATAAATAATTTTTTTTAAAGGAGTAATTGATAGGCTGGAGAGATGGCTTAGTGTTTAAGGCATTTGCCTGAAAAGTCAATGGACCTCTGTTTGATTCCCCAGGACCCATGTGAGCCAGATGCACAGGGTGGGGCATGCATCTGGAGTTCCTTTGCAGTGGCTGAAGGCCCCGGCATGCCCATTCTCATTCTTTCTTTCTCTCTCTCTCATAAATAAATAATAAAATATTTTTCAAAGAGTAATTGATGGCTAAAGTCCTCCTAAGGGCTCACAGTCCAACAGCAGCTAGAACGCCACACGGTGGAGACCACGTGCGCAAGAGCAGTCGCCACGCTGGGCTGGCGTACTGTGAGAAGTGACGTCCACCATCAGGAGAGAACAGGTGAGCTTCAGAGGAATCAGCCTGGCCAAGTTGAGAGTGAGAGGTAGTTCCTCTGAGAGGGGGTGACTCACACAAAGACCAGAGGGAAGAAGGTGGATGGGATGTGGGGAAACTGAGACATGCTCAGGATGATCTGGTAAAAGGTTCAGGTATTTGGTGGAGAAGAGGGAGTGACTTTACGTGAGCTTTGGCATAAAGTCAGACTTGACTAGGAACCTCACTGAAGGTTGTGCTAGAGAAACGTCTTTTCCCATCCAACAGTATTGGCAAAATTTAACATTTAATACCTCTAAAGTGTACTTATTAACCATTTATCTAGTCATCTATTGATTTTAAAACAAGGTCTTTTTTTTAATTTAATTTATTAGTTTTCATTTCAGTGAATACAGGCAGTTTGGTACCATTATTTAGGCTCATCTGTGATCTATCCCCTCCCATTAGACCCTCCTTGTTAATGAAAATGGGTCGTGCATTGTGGAGTTAGCCCCCAGTTATTGGTATGATAAATGTCTCTGCAAATCATGACCCAACATGTGACTCTGACATTCTTTCTGCCCCCTCTTCCGCAAGATTTCCCTGAGCCATGTTGGGTTCATTTTTGGTCTGCTTCAGTGCTGAGGTGTTGGGGGCCTCTGAGGCTCTGGCTCTCTGATTTGGTAGGAGTTGATTTTTCTCTGTGTTGATCTCCTTCCCCTTTGTGCTGGTATCCAGTTCACAGGAAAACATCACCCTTGCTTATTTCGCCAGTTGTCCTTAATTTCAGTTGGGCCCCTTTTGAGGTATGTTGGGGCAGCTCTCTTCTTAGGATCTGCATCTATCTGGAAAAGAGAAGCAGATTCTCCAACGGAGAGTAAGTTAGCACCCGGAAAATTGAAACAACACTTACTGTTTTGATAGACAGTTTGATAGGTGTAGGCCCTCTTATACCCCGTGATTGATGGTAGCTTGATATTGTAGAGTGGGCTTGTGTTTGGGTATGGTTCTGACTTTAAAACAAGGTCTTTAAAACTGTGTTTTAAATTATATATATATATATATATATATATATATATATTATACACACCACACACACACACACACACACACACACTTATATGTTATTAATTTGCAAGCTGAGAGAAAGACAAAAAAAAAAGGATGTGCCAGGGCCTCCACCCTCTCAAATGAACTCCAGATGCATGTTCCACTTTGTGCCTCTGGCTTTATGTGGGTTATTGGGAATCAAACTTAAGTGGTTAGGTATTACAAGCAAGTGCTTTAACTGCTAGGCAATCTCTCCAGCCCTTGCTTTTTGAAACAAGGTTTTTTTATGTAGCCCAAGCTGTCCATGAACTCATGGCCTTCCTGCTGAGTGTTGGGATTGTAGGTGGACACAGCTATGCCTGGCCTAGACTTGCAATTTAGAATCCTGGATGAAGATGGGGAAGGTTGGAGCATGGCTGATAAAATCCAGAAGATTGAAAACAGTGTTTGGGGTCAGGCAAAGGAGGGCATCATAGAGGCATACATGATCAACTGGTTGGCAGAAGAAACATTCAGTTCACACAGAGAGAACGTTTTGGTAGTTTTGGCTTGGGAGAAAGCAAACAGGGTTGGAGGTGATACTCAGGGATCTGAGGAGGCACCCACATGAGGATGTGACCTGTGTCATTTTGGCAGGACTCGGGAGATCTAGCTTAGACAGACTAAGGAGTGGGTGGTTTAGAGGCGGTATTTGAAGTCATGGAAATTAAAGGCCAGTTGAAGCTTTATTACTTATCGTGAATTTCTATTAACTCTGGTTCAAGGTTGTTGAATTTGTAAGAGAAGAATAAATGGTAGCTAAAATGATGACATTTTGAAATTCACTTGCCCTCACCCATTTCCGTGAAACATTTGTCTGAGAGATAGAAAACACCACTGTTGAGAATTTATTGTACAGTGGAATTGGCAGAGAGAATTTTTGCCAAAAGTCAAATTTAGAAAAGTCCTACCCTTCCCCATTCAAAGACATGATTAAAGCCTTCTTGTTAAAAATAATGAATGGTTAAAGTCCAGCCTGCCTTCTGGCAACAGGAAGCATTTGGTTCATTGAAATGCGTAATCTCAGCACAATGCAGCCACGACAAACTTCTGTCTTGATAACTCTAACATATGATTATGATTCTCCCCTGTGAGAATTGTTTGTCTTGCTGGTTGCCACGGGCTGAATATTTGTGTCATCTGCACATATGAATGTCGGAATCCTGACTCCAATGCGATAATACTTAGAGATGGGGTCTTTGGGGAAGTGATTAGGTCATGAAGGCAGAGCCCTAAGGCAGGGATTTGTGCTCTTATGTAATCAACCAGGGGGTGCCTCCCTGACTCTTTCCACCACTGAAGGGTACAGCAGGATGCTAACCCCCACCCATAATCTGGAAGCTGGACCTCACCACAGCCCAACCATGCCAGGCTTTTGATCTCAGACTTTTCTGGGTCTTCGAGTGTGAGAAATGTGCTGTTAAGAGCCAGCCGGGTTAACATACTGTGCAATAACAGATAAAAACATGGTGACGCTAGTGTCCACGTATTATATAAAGAAAAACAATGAGCTGGACATGGTGAGGGCACAGGTAGGAGGAGGCTGCATAGTGACTTCCAGGTCAGCCTGGGCTACAGTGAGACCCTACCTCAAAAATAAACCAACAAAGAAACCAGAGGGAGACTGATCAAAGTATATTAAAAAAATATGTACCCTCTATGTACTTATACTTTGGACATTTGGTTCCACTGGAGTATCCAAATTTTGCCTCTAAGTTAATAGATTTTTTTTTGGCTTTTTTTTTGAGGGGTCCTGAAAGTGGGCTTTTAAGTTATTATTTTTGTGTGTGCACACGCGTGCCAGTAAAACGAGGCTCCTGGGGAGTCAGAGGATGGCTTTGGGCATTGGTCCTTCACTTTCCCCTGTTTGAGGCAGTGCTGAGTATGACAGTCTAGCTGTCTGCAAACTTCCAAGCGTTCTTCCTTTTCTCCTCCCATCTCACCACAGACCCTCTACAAGTACAGCTGCCTCTGACCCTGTATTTGGCTATGTGTAGGTTCTGGGGATCCCACTTTGTGTCTTCAGGCTTGTGCAGCAAGCGCTTTTATCTCCTGAGTCATCTCAGAGCCCAGTCTTACAAATTTGCATGTGAACGTTTACCTGTTCCTGTATGTGTGTGAGTGCATGAACATGTGTGTGTACATATGTACGCGATCTAGAGGACAAGTTTGTGTCTTGTTCAGTTGCTTTCTTTTCTGTATGTGTGGTGTGCATGTGTGTACGGTATGTGTGTTCATAGGTAAGTGAGTGGGCGTTTGTGCACATGTATGCGGGGGCCAGAGGTTAAGGTTGAGGGTCTTCCTTAGCTGTGCTCTGCCTTCCTTCCTTCCTTCCTTCCTTCCTTCCCTTCTTGCTTTCTTTCTCTTTCTTCCTTTCTTTCTTTCTTTCTCTCTCTCTCTCTTCATTTCTTTCTTTCTTTTGACACTTGACTTGTAGATTTATGAGACCTCTTTTGATTCCAATATAGGAAAATAATTTCTGTGTTGGCTTATGGAAGCAAACAGAGGGAAGAAAGGATAATACTATCCTACAAGTAAAAATCAAAACACTTGAGATAGAAATTCAAGACTAGAACTCAGACCCCTTGGTTCACAGCCTGGAACTTAACCCTTCTGGTTAGAGTCAGTAATAAACAGTGGGAGTATTACTGAACTCTAAGGGTTCCCAAGTCTCTTCACTTAAAAAATAAAAAGTTCCTGAACTTCACAGGAATTATCTTTCACTTACTCAATGATTTCGCCTTTTGCAATTAAAGTGTAGTTTTAAATAGTTATACATTTAAAATATTTAATTAATTAATTTATTTATTTATTAGAGAGAGAGAGACAAAATGAACATACCAGGGCCTCTAGCCACTGGAAATGAACTTCAGACACACGCAACACCTTGTGCATTTGGCTTTTTGTGGGTACTGGGAATTAAACCTCAGTCCTTTGTCTTTCCCAACGAAAGCCTTAACCACTAAGCCATCTCTCTAGCTCTGAATATTTATACAAAGAATTTTATTGTATGAACATAAACCACCTACCAAGGCGCAGGGAACATTGCTGAACAGGGGGCAGAAAGATTGTAAGAGGCACAGGGTGGGAAGGCATGTCTTCCCTCTCCCTCTCCCCACAGAAACTAACTGATGAATTCATAACCCTATGATGAATACCAGTAACTCCACTGAGAAAGACTCTTAGTGGAACAGGTAATACAAAAGTATAATACAAAGGGAATGTGATCAACATGCTAATTGTTCATATAGTAAGGTTCGTAATTGATAACAAATAAAATAAAATAACCCAGTGGGAATTATTACTAGTATCCCTATTTTTCCTTTGAGACAAGGTCTGTCAGGGAACCTAGAGCTCACTGGTTTGTCTAGGCTAGCCCCAGGATGCCTGGCCGCACCTCTCTACCACATCCTGCACTTTATGCAGAAAACGTCAATCTAAAACTCAAGTTCCCGTGCTTGTTTGACAAGCTTTTCATTCACTGAGCAGTCTCCTTAGCGCCACCTTCATTTTTTGAAGTGAGGTCTCTCATTGAACCAAGAGCTCCCCAATTTCACTAGACCAGGCAACCAGAAAACCCTATGAATCCTCCTTTCTTCACCTCCCCAGTGCTGGAATTACAGGTAGGCATTACTGCACCTGGCTGTGAGGGCACTTAGGAGCCAAGCACAGGTCCTTATACTTCCACAGCAAGCACCTGACAAATGAGACACCTTCCCTGACTTTATGAATGTCTCAAAGTTTCGATTCTTTCAATCTAGCAAAACCATCCGGTTTTTTAAAAATCAAAATTCTGATAGCCTTTCTCTTTCTTCCTCCTCCTCATTTTCTGCAACAATATTGATCAAAAGCTCATGGAGTTTAAAGAGTGCCAGGTGCTGATGTCACCCTGGATCAGTGGAAGCAGTGGAGGAGACAGGATATGGGAATGTCTGGCCCAGGGTCTTGCTGGTGTCCCCCCACCTTTGGTCAGTGTTGACTTGCTAGTGAGTATTGTGAGAATCTGGCTGTATTGTTTTTACAGCTTCTTGAAACTCTTCCAGTCTATTACCCTACAGCCAAGACATATATTTTCATTTTCTCACAGTGTTGACACCCCACACTTTCCTTATCCTATCTAATGTGTTACTGTGTGCTGTCGCTTTATTTGGTCAACATTAATTTACAATTTATTATTTATTTACTTGGTGCCAGCCACTGTCTTCGATGCTTTCTTTGCCTGTCATTTCTTACATTCATTAGATCTGCTTCCCTGAGCTTCTCTGAAAACACCCAATTCCAGCCACCTTCTTGTTTGCCACTGAGACTAAGCATCCCTTCTACGTTCCTCCATATAATTCCTACTCTTAAATACATATGATACGTTTCCTGCCATTTAGGTATAAATGTAGCTTCTAAGGAGCCCAAGAAAAATGATATCTTGATATCCTAATATCAAAAAGTGGGAACTAAATGAATAAATTATGATCATGTTTTAAAATCCATGAAGTTCTTAGAACAGCATCAAATTTTCTCTGACTGAAAAACAAGGTAGATTCAGAAATAAATAAACAGTCCTAGATTTGTAGTTAAACAGCTTTACCTTAGAGTCAAATATTCAAACGAGGAAGTTATCTAAAGCTTGGTCATGTTTTAAATTCCATTTTCATTTAATTGTCTCATTTACTAAATTGCAGCTGAAGACATTTGGGGCAAAGGAAGCGTGTCACCTCTGCACATGTCACACATGTAACGTGTACACACGTGAAGGCTTCACAAATCCATATGCATGTGTCTGCGGCTCCGTGGAAGAGTCCCCTTAATTACATTTTATACATGCATTGCGCAGTCAGGCATTGATCGTTCAAGTGCCATTGTCTGGTTCAAAGACTTGTAATTAGTCAGAAAGATCTGGCAAAATGGATTCTGTGGGATTATTCCAGGGGCTCCGTGTGTATGACATTGTTCTTCTAGAATTATTTATCTGAAAAGAAATATAGTTTCAAATATGCACTGGGCCTATTTTGAAACTTTCACTTCTTCCCATTATTTACCAATATCCAAGCATTTCTTAGATTTTTGCCAATTGTAGGTCTTTTCTGTTTTGCTATGAAACTGCTTGGTGCATTCCCAAGGGCCTGCTAATTGGTGAGCTCTGTATCCCTAAGATCAAGAATCAGGGGCTCCTTTATTAATCCATTGTGCGTGCTAAAGTAGTCCCATGGGTGTGGGAGAGAGGAGTCTTTGTGCCCTCCTATCTATTTACAACCCTGGCCACAGCCTGAAAGATGCAATTGAGAATGACAAGAAGAATTTAATCAACAGTTTAGAATAGAATCCCCTGATACCAAGGATTCTGTAATGAGCCTTTTTGTCTTTTTTTTTTTTTTTCTTTTTAGTCAGCATTTACATTTCTTTGACTTGTGCAGTCTTTCTCTTGCAAGATAAAATCCTGCTAGGACTTTAAAAATAAAGAATTGCATTTTGCCTCACGCTTCTGAAAACCATGAAGGGATCAATGTTTACTTTTCTGGAAGGCATTATCCTAGATGGAGATGTGGAAATTCAGAAATGGAGACACCAAGAGATTCCTTGTAATTGTTTCACACGTGAACACAATGTACCTTTTTCTTTTTTTAAAAAAAAAAAATCTATTTATTTATTTATTAGAGTCAGAACAAGAGACAGGGAGAGAGAGACAGCGAATATGAGAATGGGCCCTCCAGGGCCTCCAGCCACTGCAAAGGAATTCCAGATCGTGCGCCCCCTTGTGCCTCTGGCTAATGTGGGTCCAGGGGACATCAAACCTGGGTCCTTTGGCTTTGCAAGCAAGTGCCTTAACCGCGAAGTCAGACTTTTTCTACAAGTCTGACTTTCCCTACTAGGTAGACGGAGAGTCATCTCTGCAGCGAGAATACCCTCAGGGACTTGCAAGGTGTAGAGCTTGCGGAGAGGGGAAGGAGCCCCTAACAGTTCAGTGACTCTTGGGATTGTAAATCCTCCATGGCGTCCAAAGCCTGTGGTCACTTCCTGGGACACCACTGCTGCTTTATTTTCTCATGTTCAGAGCATGGCTATTTTCCCTTCCTTCCTGTGCTCCTGCCACTGCTCTCATGATGCAATGTGCAGACGAGCTAAGTCACCCAGCACAGCATGTGAGGGGCCTTTCCCTTCCTGAGTCTTAGCAGCTTTCAGAGGCCATGGTGATTTCCCTCCACCTGACTCTGCTTTGAGCGTTTGGGTCTTAAAATCGTAATACGTACACATCAATCTATAATCAATCTATCTAGGTACCTGTTGCAGTCAGGTTTGCGTTGCTGGTAGAAATCACCCAACCAAGAGCAGCTTGTGGGAAAAAGAGGTTTGTTTCAGCTTACAGGCTCGAAGGGAAGCTCCATGATGTCAGGGGAAAATGATGGCATGGGCAGAGGGTGGACATCACCCCTGGCCAGCACAAGGTAGAGCATAGCAACAGGAGAGTGTGCCAAACACTGGCATGGGGACACTGGCTATAACTCCCATAAGCCCGCCCCCAACAATACACCCCCTGCAGGAGGCGTTAATTCCCAAATCTCCATCAGCTGAGAAGCCAGCACTCAGAACACCTAAGTTCATGGGGCCACCTGAATCAAACCACCACAGTACTTGTCTATGTATCTATAATCTATCATCTATGTATGTATCTATCTACATATCTATGTATCTATTTATCATCTCTCCATCTCCTGTAAGAAAGTCCGAAAGCATCAAGGAGTCCCAGAGAATACCTTCTGTCATCTGCTCATTGGTAATGTGCCACATTCTTCCCACTTGAATCAGTAGAAGCATCCATGCCAGCCTGGGCTCTGGTGATCTTTGGGGCTGACAAACATGTACAGTGGTCATTCTCGTGGGTACCCATGATGTCATTTCTTGGCAAGGACATTCGTGGGAAAACACAGGTGTCTTTTCTTTGACTTCCCTATATGTTTTCCTGAGGAGGACATAGGTTCACTTGCATGTTACTATTCTCCTGTAAATGTCTGGAAAGGACAAACGGGAATGCACTGTGTGTTCCACAGTGTGACTTGTGCATACACATCTTGCATTTACCAAAGTATTTGCAAACTGAAGAAGGCTGATTTACTCACAGAAGCGGGAAAGCAACAATTAGTTATGAAGCCACCCATGTGATTGGAGCAATTTTGTACTAACTAGCTTACGTGACTTCAACAGTGACTTCTGTGAGTTTTGGGGCTTATTTCTGTGACATATATATTTATCTTCCAACCTAAAAATTAGTTTATTTTTATTTATATAAAATTTATCTCCTGTAACAATAAGTGAACATATTTGCCTATTTTGTTTAACTTTTCCTGTATTTCTTTAAACTTCTCAAAACTGGTATTTTACTAAATGGTTAGAAAAACAGATCACTGCAAAAAGCATTCTGAGTGACCTCATTATCAGAATCTGTAATAAAATCCAATTTTAATACAGAATTGTGGTAGTTTGGTTCACGTGTCCCCCATAAACTCAGGTGTTCCGAATGCTAGGTTCCCAGCAAATGGATATTTGGAAATCAATGCCTCCTGGAAGGACTGTATTGCTGGGGGCGGGCTCATGGGTGTTATAACCAGTTTCCCCATGCCAGTGTTTGGTACACTCTCCTGTTGTGATTGTCCACCTTATGTTGGCCAGGGGGTGACATCCACCCTCTACTCATGCCATTGTTTTCCCCTGCAATCGTGGAGCCTGTAAGCCAAAATAAATCTCTTTTTTTCCCTGGAAGCTGCTCTTGGTTGGGTGATTTCTATACCTGCAATGTGAACTGGACTGCAAAAGTAAAGTGGTACTGAGGAGTGGGATTGCTGCTAGACACCTGACTGTGTAGCTTTGGCCTTTTGGAGCTGATTTTCAAGAGGAATGTGGAAGGAGTTGAAACCTTGGCCTAAGGGACTCCTTGCAGTGCTTTAAGTACAGCTTGATGGACTGTTCTGGTCAGAGTTGGAAGTCCTGAATGCAGTAACAACTATGGACTATGAGGCTTGGCTTATGAGGGTGAGAAAGAGCTTTGCCTGGACTGGGCTAGCAGTTTCAGTGAGAAGCTTGCTGTTATGCCTGGCTCCTGAGAAGTTGTGCAGGGTTGCTTTGCATAGAAATGAACTGGTGTGAGCAGAGGGATATGGCACAGAAAGAAAAAATCTTTGGGTGAACTGTTGCCCGTTCAGCTGCAACTGAGAGATTACAACCTTTGAGACTGGGCCAGCTGACCTGCACTGGGGCAACAGGAAGAATGTCTTCTTTGAAGGGGCCTGAGTGCTCAAGGAGTGTCCTGTTCTTCAAAGTCTGTTTTATTCCCCTCTGGATTAACAAACTGGCATCCTACCTGGTATTGTGGAGTATAAGAAATGCAAGAAAGAGAGGGTCATTGAGTTTGCAGCATGGTCTTGTGTTTTGGAAATGGCCATGGGCAGTGTGAAGCAGGATTGCTGGATGCCTGCATGGAGAACCCATGGGGCCATGAGGATGAACTGTGGGTTGCAGTGGAGACCCAGTGGAGATGCTGGGACCATGAGATATCTGCTGAGGAAAGCTGCTGGCCCCAATGAAGTTTCCCAGGACTGTGAGTAGCCTAGCTGGAGGGGTGGAATTAGAATGCCAGAGACTTGTTGCTGGTTAGAATTATCAGTCTTAGAGATTTGTCACTGGCTAGAGTTGTTGGAATTGAAGCTACAGAGTTTGATGTTTGCTCTGGTTATTTTAAATCTTGTATTGGTTGAATGTTTCTTTACTATGCCCAATGCCATCTTTTGCAGTGTGAATATTTATTCTGTGCCATTATGGCTTTTTTGAGGTTATGTTTTGGTATTATGGCTCAGTTAAAAGATCTTGGACTATGGGGATGTATGAACATCATTGGAATTGATTAAAAACTATGGGACTTTTAAAGTTAGATGAATGCATTGCATTTTATATCATGTATGGTTATCAGTTTATGGGGACCAGGGGCGGAATGTGGTGGTTTGATTCAGGTGTCCCCCATAAACTTAGATATTCTGAAAGCTAGGTTCCCAGCTGATGGAGATTTGGGAATTGATGCCTTCTGGAGGGAGTGGCTTGTTGGGGGTGGGCTTATGGGTGTTATAGCCAGTTTCCCCATGCCAGTGTTTGGCATACTCTTCTGTTGCTATTGTCCACCTTATGTTGGCCAAGGGGTGATGTCCACCCTCTGTTCATGCAATCATTTTCCCCTGCCATTGTGGAGCTTCCCCTCGAGCCTATAAGCCAAAATAAATCTCTTTTTCCCAGAAGCTGTTCTTGGTTGGGTGATTTCTACCAGCAATGTGAATTGGACTACAATAAGAATCATAACCAGAGCAATAAATAAACAAGTTCTGTATTTTACTAATTTTAATATGAGCTTCATTCTTTAGAATCCATGTCAGGTAAACACTTAGGTTGCAAACTGTCTCTATCACATATCCAAATAAAGGCTTTTCATTATACTTTTTTTTTTAGTACAAATCTGTGTTGGTCATCAAAAATGCATTAATCATAGGGTGTAATGAATGTGTCATTCAAACTCATGTGAATGTAGGCATCATATACAGTTTCTGAGAAAAAAACGGACTTCATGCCAAAAGGAATTAAATAAGGCAAAGAAAAATGCTTCATGACATTACAAGCCAGATTATTCAAGGAATTCATAATATTGTTATGAAATATGTATGCACAGAAAGTATCTACAAGAAACAGAAAACAAAGAAATAGAATATGAACTCTAGAATAACTCAATTACATATAAAATATACTATAAAAGAAAGGAAGTTGATTAAAACACTGTAAAGACAGACTTTTACGATAAATAGCTTGGGGAAACTGAGTAGAACTTTTTTTGTGACACTATAAATTAAGCACAGGGCCTTACATGAGCTAAACAAGTTCCCTACCAGATAGTTACAGGCCCATCCTGTTTTGTGATAGAATCTCAATTGTTCCAGCTGGCCTTGATCTTGTAATCCTTCAGCCTCAGCCTCCCAAGCAGCTAGTATTATAAGCTTGCACCACCAAGCTTGGCTTGAGTAGCAGTTTCCAAAACACAAAATTAATCCATTCTTCACATCATATAGAAAATAGAAACAGGGCTGGGGAGATGGCTCAGCAGTTAAGGTGCTTGCCTGCAAAGCTTATTAAACCTGGTTAGATTCCCTAGTACCCACGTTAAGACAGATGCACAAAGTAGTGCATGCATTTGGAGTTCCTTTGCAGAGGCTGGTATGCCTAGCCTCCCCCACCCCTGTGTGTGTGTATACTTGCAAATAAATAAATAAAATATTTTTAAAGAAGAAATTAGAAACCAACTCCAACTACCTCACAGATCTAAAACTGAAAGAAAAAAAAATAGTACACACATCCTAGAGGAAAAGATCTTCAAATCCCTTTATAAGTTGGGTGTTTATCATTTAAAATGAAAGGAAAATTGCCTACTTAAAAATGAAATTTTATGTGCCAAAAGGAAAAGAAAAAAGACCAAAACCCAAAACAGAACAAAAACACTCAAGAAGGTAAAAAACACAAGGAAAGAGGTTGAATGGCCGTTGACCACCAGGGGAAAATATTTTCAGCATTCACCACCAATGCAGTGCTGATGCCTTTAATGTGCAAACAGGTTTTGAAATCTAAGGGGAACTGAGCAGAATTCCTGTAGGCCAGTGGGCAGAACACACGACGAAGCAATTCCACTGAAAGAGCACAGGAAGGATGTTCGAATCCACTCACAGTAAGAGAAATGCAAACTGAAACAACATTGCACAGTTTCTCACGCAGCAGACAGGCAGGGCTTGGGAGCGTGCTGGAGAAGGCCCTCGCCCGCGCTGCCGGAGCATCAGCAAGGGGCCCCCTCCCTGAGGAGAAGAAGTGGGCCCATGTGGCCCTGTGTTCAGACCTAGCAACCCCAGAGCTAAAGTTATTCTCCAAAGGTGACCTCCCTCTCTTCCTGGAGAATGGTGGAGGCTGTGGGAAATTTGGAGAGCTCAAAGGTATGCAGGAGTTAGAGAAGTCAGACTTAAGTGAGAGTTATCAAGTAGAGTTAAACTTCGGGAGAAGTGTTGAAGATAATGAGTCACCTGCCTGGATGGTCTTAAATTGCCTCTCTCATCTACAGCTTATTAACGGTGCAGCTAATTAGGCAATGCTCTGACCACATGACCAAACTCGACCTCACTCAGGAAGAGACAGGCATCGTGCATCGTTCACTGTGACGCCCTGAGAAGGACACACTTGGGTGGGATTTCGGCCTAAAACACCTCAATCTAATCCAGAAACTTCTGGCAAACTTAAAAATGAGGAATGTCCTATTAAAATAATAAGTGAGACTGTGAGGAAACTGCATTTTTCACAAGTGTAAGTTCTATAAGACATTGAAAATTACTATAAAAGATAATGAAATGGTCCAAATTAAAGGTTGTGTAGACATGACAAAGGGGCTGCCCCCATCATATGGGACCCTATGCTGGAGGCTGAGAGCAATGCAATAAAAGACACATTTGAAACAGCTGATAGAACCTGGAATGGCAACTATAGTGTAGATAAGAAAGGATTACCTCAATATTAAATTTGCTATACACTGTAACTATACTGTGGCCTTGTAAGAGAATCCTTCTATTCTTGGCAGATCAAGCACTTGATATAGCCATTTTTTTTCATGGACAAGAGGAAATGTGATTACTCCAAATGGCACTGGGGAAAATAGGAGAGAGAAGGAGGAGAGGTAGAAGGAAAGCCCATAAGTGACGAAGCAGCAGTTACACGTGTCAGCCAGGCGCATCTGCTCCCGTTCACCAACCCAGACAACCTAAAACACCACCACAAATGAGCAGTTCCTAAAGAAGTGTGTTTCTCATTGTTCTGGATGCCAGAAAGATCCTGATTAAGGTGGCAGATGTGGTGTTGGTGACATAAGCCTCCTAGGTCATAGGGGACCTTCTTACTGTGTACTCACATGGTGAAAGGAAAAAGATGTCTCTCCAGGGGTCTCTTCTACAAGGGCTCCTGCCCCATTCATGAGGGTTCCATTTTTATGATGTGGTTACCTCTTCCCCTCCCCCAAAATTTTCACTTTTTAGTATTACTTTGGGTGTTAGGATGCTAACATATGTTTTTTCTTTTCTTTTCTTTTCTTTTTTTTTTTTTGAAGGAGTAAGCATTCAGTTCACTGGTCAAAAGGTATATAAGAATTCTTTGTTATATATTTGTTTTTGTATTTAAGCCAAGTTTTAAGTCAGGCATGGTGGTATATACCTTCAATCCCAGAACTCAGGAGGCTAAGGTAGGAAGATATCTACAAGTTAGAGGCCAGCCTAAGGCTACAGAGTAAATTCCAGGTCAGCCTGGGCTAGAGTAAGACACTATTTCAAATATATATAGGTTTTAACTATTTACAAATAAAAGGATATTAACAATGGGGGAAAATAACATCTCTCTTATGTCCAAAAGAGGCTTACACAGCTGTGAAGAGATTCTGTCACCCTGTTCAAAGTTTTCATGTAAACATGGTATCTTATGGCCCTGTGTCAGTGCAGGACTTTCACCAGAAGCTTCTCAGGTTCCCAGGCTCCAGTCTAGTGAGGTTGTTCCATTTAAACCAGACAATTAACAGGAGAGTCTGAGAACCAGCATTACATATTTCATACTTGAGTAGATGCTACTTAACAACACCAGCAGTGAAGAAGTTGTCTGCTCATAGGTAGATGTGGAACTACAGCTGCAAAATCTTTTCCTGCAAAATGATAACTGGTTTAGCAATGGAAACGATTGATTCTCCGCATGTTAGAAAGCAGAAGGTCTCCATGGCGAATTGAAAACAGTTGTTCAAAGGCCTGGCGCAGGCTTTGGCCTTCCCAGGTAATGATATGAGAGACAGTAAAGAGATGAAGGCAAAATCACCTTCTCCCACTTAGTTATGCTGGAGTTTTCCAGGGTCCAGTCAGCACATGGGTAGAAAAGAACATTTTGTGAGCACGCGGAATTGAAGGCAGGATTAGCCTAAAGATGAAAGAGGATTATCTGTCTTTTGTGAGGCCTGGTCTCTATCTTCCCTGGGCATTAATAATGATGCTCAAACGGCTAACATTTATCAAGTGTTGCACCCATGGTGCCATGGCCTTGTGTGGAACAGCGAACCCAATCTATAGTCACCTGCTGTGTAATGATGTCTCACTCGATGATGCTAATGGAAAAAAAATCCTGTTGTGCTACGTAATAATTGATCATGGTAATAAATGATTATGACACTAACTTATATATTCATTATACTTGTTATCTTTATTTTAGTGCATTATCTACCTGTAAAAAATATCTACTCCAAAACAGTTATCCTGTTACTCTGACAGTATTCTAGTCCATCTCAAAATTTTCATTGTGTCTCTCTTTTCTAATAGTATTTTGACAGACACAGGTGTGGTGGCGCATACCTTTAATCCCAGTACTTGGGAGGCAGAGGTAGGATGGTCACCGTAACTTTGAGGCCACCCTGAGACTACATAGTGAATTCCAGATCAGCCTGGGCTACAGCGAGGCCATACCACAAAAAAAGACAAAATATGTTGACAATTTCATACATGCATATAATATATTTTGATCACATTCACACCCATTGCCCTATCTTATCCACCTCACACTCTCACTAAATCCCCTTCTTCTTCCCAACTGCCTCACCATGTCTCGTGATTGCTTGGAGAGGCCACCATGAGTGACTGCCCTGTGCCTTTCTGGCCTGTCACTTGGTGACATCTGCACATCCATGAAATCACCTTACCATGCATTTCTAATAAGGTAGCCTCTCATTAAGCATGTGTGACTATATGTTTATTTGCTTTAGAGATGTGGAAACAAGCAGTGATATCACTGACTCAGTTTATGAGTGGTAATTACTCCCAAGGTTGAACCACTAAAGCAGATTGACTCTGAGATTAAAGGCATCTAATGGGGAATAGTAGGCTGAGCTTAAAGATGCCTTCTCCCAGGCAAAGCCTCCTTACTGGACACACTGAAGAATGTGCTCTGTGTCAGAATACACAGAAACCTGTAGATCAGAGTGTTTCCAGCAGCTTTATAATTGGCAGGTGACAATTGTATGCTGTGAGATGTTAATAGTTTAGGAAACTCACTTCCCCCAAAGAATGCCCATTAATCAATTATGATTAGGAAGGAAGACATTAAAAAATAATTTCTGGATTGGAGAGATGGTTTAGCAGTTAAGACCCTTGCCTGCAAAGCAAAAGGACCCAGGTTCAATTCTCCAGGTCCCACATACGCCAGATACACAAGGTGGCACATGTGTCTAGAGTTTGTTTGTAGTGGCTAGAGGCCCTGGCAAGCCGATTCTTTCTTTTTCTCCCTCTCTCTGTCTCAGATAAATAAATAAATAATAAAATGAATCTTTAAAAAATAATTTCACATTATCGGTCATGGGAATATAACTGAGAAGTTTTTTTATTTTTGTTTTTCTATCTCTGTTTCTATGCATTTCTTGGCCATCCATGGTTTTCACATCAGCAAAGCTTCTCAGTTGAGGGCCTGTGAAATTCCTCAAAGGATCCTGGATTCAGAGAACAAAATCAGTAGGATTTGTGTTTGCAATGCTGGACACCTATATTAAACTCCAGCGGTAGTTCAGCTTCTGCCTGGCCCAGTGGTGTGTTGTGCACGGTGGAGGGGCTGTTCGTGAAAAAGAAACATGGAAGATGACATGTAGAAAAGAACAAAACACAATTTTACCTTTAAATATCCATGGTATAGCAGAAGTAATGTATGCCATTTGGGGCCTTTTGTTAAAATGCTTTTATTAAACAAGACTGAGGAGAAGTGGCAGCTATAAGTGATAAGCTAAAAGAAGTAACTTTTTGGAAATACCTTGCAACTCAGCATATATTTATACCAATAAGTGAGGTTTTCCATTCCAGCTTCCCCTTGCTAGATTTTCTTAACTTGCAGAAGCTGAATCGAATGAGGAAAAGCTATCGTCAGTCTCCTGTTGGTCGCTGCCTTGTTGTGCCCGTGGAAAGAAACCAGCGCTGTGGGGAGGAGCAGAGGTGGCCACAAGGTCCTAATAGGCCATTTTCTGTCTTCTCCCTGTGATTGTCCTCAATCATTTTGCAATCACAAGGCTATTAGGAGCACCTTGGCCAAAGACACGTGCTTCATTTGCCATTAACAACATCGACAGGATGCGTTGAAGTTGCTGCCGAGCTGATGGGCCTTGAGAGCTTTGAATCAGACACCTGCCCGTCCTTATGACATGCCCAGATGCCCAGGATCCTTCTCAGGAGGCTCACACAAGAATTATCACTGGACACATGTGACCATCCAAGTGATTGTGTCCCCTGTATGTCCCTTTTTCCTGTTCTGCCACTATGATACTTGAAATGTAGTTGGTCGTTGTGGTTATCTGTAATTATGGCCATGGGTTGTGCTAAGTTTGGAGCCCAGCATTTCCTACAATATAATGTGATTTACAGAGTGATTCACAGGTCCTTTTCCACTCCTCACCCTGCCCCCTCCAGCCACCTCTGTGTCCTGCTGAGCCAGCCTGAGGCACAATGGATGTCTTCAGGTCCTGGAAGCCCTTCAGGACGCATGATCAGACAGGAATTGAGAAATCACACATGGGTTTCTTTGGGAAAAGGTTTCAAGTCTGAAGTTCTGTGTTTCATTTTGGAGAGGTTTCCTTTTCACCAAGATACTTAACGAAGCTATGCAGATTGTCTCCACCATATGGGATCAGAAGTCTATGAACTTTCAGACTGGCTGTGAATGCTGAGCAACTGACAGACAACAGACCCACAAATCCTCCATATGAGGAAAGACTAGTTATCATTTTTTTTCCTTTCCCAGGAAAAGGGCAACCAAGAGTGAAAAATAGAATCCCAGATTTTTAGTAATTTTCACTCTTAAAAAGCATTACACATGCATTTCCATGGAGGCACACCCTTTGAATTCCAGCAGTCAAAAGATTCAGAAGGACTGCACAAAATCAAGGATCATCAGGGCTACATAGTGGAGCCCTGTTTCAACACACACACACACACACACACACAAAAAAAAAAACAACAAAAGAGTGGGACCTTACCTTCACACTTTTTGTCAAAGAACAATTTTAAAATACAAAGTTATTGCATGAATAGGGTTGTTTTTCACTTGGAAGAAATAAATGCACAAAATATTTGGAAAAAAAAACACACCTGCTATCATTAAGGATTAAAATTAGACATGGTATTGTGATGGAAATCAGTATCGTTTAAATTTTAAGACAGGGGTTTACTTTTAAAATTTTTCTTAATCACCTTAGAAGTATTGAGGGTATCATATTATCTTGGAAGAAATTATTCGTCAGCAAAGTAGTAATCATTGTCATGTGAACACCCATCACCCAGGCAAAACTGCTGAAATTACCAGAACACCTTCATTCCTTACTGGGATCTGGATTCTTGCCACTCATTGAAGTGCAGGGTTTTCCTCACTTCTGTAGACTAATCTCCTCCCTTTGATTATCAAAGAGTGGGTTCCACACAAGCCACTGTTGGGGGGAGGCAGTGGGCGCGGTGGTGCTAACTATACTTATGGCTGAGTACTGGGACTCTGGTGCCATGAAGAGAGTCATAAAGGAAGTGCGGTAGTTTATAGATTTACATGTCCTTCTCAGTTAAGCAGCTGAAGTCCGTGTCGGTTTAATTTATCAAGTTTTGGGAACAAAACACACATGAAGTTTGAAGTATCTGCTTTGAGAGATGGCCGTTCCAGGCCGCCCTCTGGGACACCCTTGTGTGTGTCAACCTCATTCTAAGTGAATCCACTGGCTTTCTAGTTTCCTTTCCAAACAGAAATGAATAAGGAAATGGGGAGGTTGGAACGTGCCAGTGGAGGAGGATATCTCACTTTGATTTTGATATGTAATGAAGCAAATTACTGAAAGATTTTAATGTTAAATACAAAACCAAGGAAATTGGTCACTGGATCTTGCAGCAAATTGAGCAATAAGTGTAACCTCTCTGGAGATACTCATATCTGTCACTCGGCTGATGAGTGCGCATGACTACCCAGTGATGCTTCCTCTGTGATCTGGACTATGGAGCGAGATGGTCCAAGCAAAAAGGCACGCGTTTGCTATCACTGATAGAGTATTTCCAGTTTGGAGGCTCACACTATTCTCCTTGGTTTTCCCAGAGCACTAGTTCCGCAAACTCTCCTCTTCTCCTGCACCACTCTTTTGCATTCATTAAAGCACTTCAGTCTGCTGTCAGGGCTTCTCCAAACCGTGTGCATAATTGGATACGTGTACTACAACAAAAGGATCCACTTTGACACCTGCCACTTCAAGAAACAAGTGCAAGTAAAGACATGAGGATATTCAAATAGACAAATGTATTTATTTTGACAAGTGCGATTGGGCTTTAATTATTAATATTTCACAGTATAGTCGTAACTGTCTTCTAGGATATTTTGTAAAAGCAATGACATCTGATAATCTGTCATTACCACATTAATATACCTCTATGCAATTAAGACTTTAGTCAGAAGAGGGTTGACTTTTATTTGTAGTGTGAATTACCATGCAGCTAGAGGAAAAAAAAAATATGAGAATTAATAACAGTCTTGCAATTATGTTAGGGTTTTCTTCAGTGATTTGAAGACACTTCATTATTTATGGCACTGTGAAGTCATGAAACCTTCACGCAAGAATCTCCCATACTTGGTGTAGTTTTTTAGCCATTACAGTTGAATATTTTACTTTGGGATTGTGTGTGTGTGTGTGTGAGTGTGTGTGTATATGTTGTGCATGCAGGTGTGTTGACATGTTTCTACATGTGCGGATGTATATGTGTGCCCATGTATGTGTGTGTGCCCATGATGTGATGGCCAATGGTGGGTGCCTCTGTCACTTTGCGCCTCATTCTAGAATACAGGTTCTCTCCCTTGAACATAGAGCTCACCAGTTCAACTAGAATAGCTAGCCATTTTCATCTTCAACTCTCCAGTGCTGGGGTTACAAACACATACCACCATGCCCAGCAGTTTTCCATGAGCACTTGGAAATCTGAAGTCAGGGCCCTATGGCTGCCCACCAACCACTTTACTCACTGAGCCACCTTTTCAACCCCAAAGTCCTTCTCTTAGTTGCTGTACTTGTTTGAATTCACACAAGCACTCCTTTGAAAAATCCCTAGCCGAACATCATGCTTTTCATTTCTAACTAGTAAAGCTATGGGAGCAGAGCGAAGCTGAGAGCTAGTGGGTTCATCTCTATTGTTTACGTAATGATTTAGGGACTCAGAAGCACCTGTGATGTTCCTCAACAGTGTTCTTTCTCATGGTTACTTCACTAGACAACAAAACATCCCCTTTCTATTCGGTGTCATCCCTGCTCAAGTCTCCTGAGTGTGGGCTTTACTTGACAAACTCCAAATAGTTAGAAGATAGATATAGAAAGGGTATTCTACCCCTCCTCTATGGCCACAACCCTTTCATAGACTAAAAAAATCTGATTTTGCTTTAATTTGTTCTCAGCAGTGTCAGCCTGTCCGAGGAAAGGGCACCCCTGCTGACAGCAATCATTATAACTCCAGGAGACCAGCAGAGATAAATATACTGTAAGCCATCTTCAGAGCAGGTCAAACCTGTCCTTAGACTTTTGAGGCCTAGGTACTTTGCAGATAGATTTCCTGCATCAGACCCACTCCTCACAGATGCCCTAATTGTGATCTCTTGTGATCTTTTCATAGAAAAATCTATACAACACATCGAAATAGGACACATAAGTTTAAGGGAAAATGTGTGTGAGTATTCACCCAATGATAATCCTTGCAAAATCCTAACACAGGAAAGCATAAATCCAGAAACACTGAACAACATACACAAATTTAATTGGTATTTCATTCTAATCTCTCATGATGGAATTGGATATTTTCAGAATTAATTGGAAAAAACAAACAAACAAACAAACAGATATTGGACATGTGTGTCAAGTTCACCAAGCACAAAGTCATGAAATATCTAGGTTTTTAATTAACTCTTTCAGACATCAGAAATTCCTGAATCCAGGCTGGAGAGATGGCTCAACAGTTATAGTACCTGCCTACAAAGCCTAATGTCCTGAGTTTGATTCCCCAGGACCCACATAAAGCCAGATGCACAAAGTGGCACATGCATCTGGAGTTTGTTTGCAACAGATGGAGGCCCTGGCACTTCCATTCTGTCTTTCTTTTATCTCTTTCTGCTTGCAAATAAATTAATTAATTAATTAATTAAATAAATAAATAATATTTTTCTGAGAGAAATTCCTAAATCCCCAAAAGGTAAAATAAATAGCATGAAACAATCATTTTTGGCAAAATTAAATTTTGCTTCTCACATCTGCTTTGAATATTTTGCTATTTCTTTTGTTCTGTGTGTTTAGCCTACCTACTTAGGTAACAATTTCTTCATCATGTCACACTGTTGTAGAGAAGCAGGTGGGAAATCACTCAACCTTGTCGAACCAGAATGAATATGTGGACTGTGACTGTGGAACATGCTTCTGATAATGAAGTTTTTCCCCTCGAAGAATGTTTTTACTGTATTTCCCCTGCATTGTCTTTACCGCAGTTAGAGACAAATTAATCAATGCAATCAACAAGAAAAGTTCAATGTAGTTGATGTGATTTGGCAAGGATGCTTCTTTTCCATGGATGGACCATCTTTCCATATATATATATACATATATATATATGGAAAGATGATATATATATATATACATGACCACCTAATAAACTCTATCATGTGTATGACAATATTTTGAAAGTGTTGGAATAGCTTAGGGGATGAAGTGAGAAGGGGAGCCATCAAAATAGCAAGTTGTTATAATCTACATCATATCTTCATAGATGAGTTTTATTCCTTTTCTGGAGTCTTTTTGTACCTTAGGAAATTTCGCCATGGATAATTAAGCACTTTTATAATTAGAAGAGGAAAGGAACCCTATTTCAGACGTCAGACCCGTGATGACCAGGATGTCAGTTAGCAGCCATGGGATTCCCACTGTGTACCTTCCACTAATTAACTCCATGGTCAAGATCCCTGCCTGATATAATTAGAGGGTGACTTCCCACAGCGTTCGACCCTGCCCTTTCCACCAGCCACAATAGCCATTGTCACATCCGAGGTCCCTGAAATATCAACTGAAAATTTTTGCCAGGAGAATCTTTGATAGGGTACCATTGTCTGAGGAGATGGCCCTGGTGTGACAGTTTTATAGCATTCTAGAAAGGAAGCTGTCATACCTTCTTTTGCTTATTTTGTGAAAATCTTACAAATGAACTCAGGACTCCATTCTTCGGAGGGGCTTTTGTCCCATAGGTTACATGTTAGCAACATGAAAAGGATGTTGTCTTTCTCCTCACTTAAATATATTATATTGTTGATGCTGTGTGTTTAAGTTTGACTATTTAAAAAATTGTTGCTGTCATTACAAAATGATTTGATAGATTTCCTTATTTTGTCTTAAAACTAAGGACATATGTATGATGCATTTGAGTCATATGTAGTCATATGACTTATTGGAGTATGGGTGGGTATTTTGAGAAGAAAACCTTTAAACCAAACAGTTGCCCAGAGAGTCCCAAAATGACTTCATTCATCCTCTGAACAGGCCACATCATGCCCATTTTCAGTTGTCCCATTGGCTTTCCCAGCTCCAGGCCCCTCCTTCTCAGTTCCCTAGCAAGCCCTTCCATCCTGTCTTCTCATTTCCAAACTGTGTTTCTTTAAAAACTAATTAATTCAGCCAGGCGTGATGGTACACACTTTTACTCCCAGCACTGGGGAGGCAGAGGTAGGAGGACTGCCATGAGTTCTAGGCCACTCTGAAACTACATAGTGACTTCCAGGTCTGCTTGGACTAGAGTGAGACCCTACCTTGAAAAAAGAAACAAAAAAATAATTAATGAATTTCTTTATTACTTTATTTATGAGAGAGATGTGTGTGCACAAAGCTCTTGCAAACTCTAGATGCATATCCCACTTTGTGTGCCGGTTCGCATTGCTGGTAGAAATCACCTAACCAAGAGCAGCTTCTGGGAAAAAGAGTTTTATTTTGGCTTACAGGCTCGAGGGGAAGCTCCACAATGGCAGGGGAAAACGATGGCATGAGCAGAGGGTGGACATCACCCCCCTGGCCCACAGAAGGTGGACCACAGCAACAGGAGGCTGTGCCAAACATTGGCAAGGGGAAACTGGCTTTAATACCCATAAGCCTGCCTCCAACAATACACCCCCTCCAGGAGGCATTAATTCCCAAATCTCCTTCAGCTGGGAACCTAGCATTCAGAACACCTAAGTTTCTGGGGGACACCTGAATCAAACTACCACAGGTGGGTACAAGGGATTTTAACTTGGACCAGAAGGCCTTACAAGTAAGCTCACTTAACCACTGAGCCATTTCCACAGCTCCCATACTGGTTTTTAAAGCAGATAATGACTGATCCACAGTGCCTTTGGTTGCCCCAGCAAGCCACATGTTCCCTGTCTTTCTGGTGTGGGCATAACCTTCCGTTTTATGATCTGATTAGAAATGAAAGTGATGTGGGAATAACAAAACTTAATTTATTTTTATTTAAGACAGAGAGGGAGAGAGAAAAAGAGGGAAAGAATGGGTGTGCCAGGACCTCTGGCCTCTGCAAACGAACTCCAGACGCATGTGCCACCTTGTGCATCTGGCTTACATGAGACCTGGAGAATCGAGCCTGGATCCTTAGGCTTCTCAGGCAAACACCTTAACCGCTAAGCCATCTCTCCAGCCCAGCCAAACTTTCTTATTTGATTCAAACTGTTCAGTTGAGTGAACATAAACACAGAAGTCCTCTTGTCACATAACTCTCCTAGACAAGAAGTAAGTCCCAAGCTAGATAAAAACAGAAATCTACCAAATCCTGAAGTAGGACTGGAGACCCCTCTGGGGAGGTTGTTGTTTATTCCCCAGCTTCTTTTTGGATGCATTTCTGTTAATTAGACCCTCTGCCCTTTCTCCTGGCCTTGTCTCATCCATCCAACTTCATCGCCAAATTGCTGGCAATCTTGACCCTTCAGCCTTTCGTATCATATGAGTCTTTTTTGAGAGGTGACTCCTTCCCAAGATCCACATGACATGTCATTTCCCACATGATACTTTCTAGGATCCATCCGGTTGGCTCAGCCTCCACTTCATAAGCAGTGCCATTATTAAAGCCTTGATCCAACTCAGCCTGGGAATAAAGTGGTTGTTTACAGAACTGGCCTCACTATTCCATTAGCAGGACTTGCAGAGATGAGAATAAGGCCGGTTTTATTCATCTCTCATCGCCCCCCTACCCCCCACATCATAGTGTTCAGTTTTGCACATGCTAGGCAATAGGTGTTATTGTTGTCATTTAATTTAAATTCCCAACATGTATTTATTTATTTTTTATGGTAAGGTGTTGATTAAAGAAAGGGAGGAATGCATTAAAAGAGTAATTTGCAAGCATTGGTAATGCTCACATCTAACAAGCTGTAGAGCGATTTTCAGTTTTACAGAGAGGGATGAGGAAGTCTTAATGGCATAGCCTGGGCTGGAGCATGTTTATGACAAAAGCAAAGAGAGAGTTGAGAAAAAGCTGAGCAGAGTAGCTCCTACCAGCCCGCCTAGTGTCCTCCTTATACAAGGAAGGCTGCCGCCGCCTGTTTTTTCACTGGAATCGTGCCTGTTCCCGGTCCTGTTCGCTTGTATCATGGCAATACAAGGCTACTTTCAAAGCTGAAGATGTCATCTCCCGCTGTGAGGCACATGACTAGCCACCTTAAGCAGTAGGACCACAATTTGGCTTTTCATCTGTCGTTTACAGTTATTCCTCTTTGCCTGTTTTCTTCTTTTTTGCTTTCTCTTTCCTCTTCCCAGCTCGGCTTTTCCCCCAATACCTTTATAACAAATAGCAAAGTGTCACAGGAGGAAAGGCAAGATGAGTACATAATGATGAAATGGAAAATCAAGCATACTTTTGAAGTCTCTTCTGACATTTTTTTTTCTTGCCACAAGGTGAGAAAAATCAACATTTCAAGTTCAACACAAAATGATAACTGAGCTACCAGCTGTAAGCATTTATCTTGGGTAGATTGGTTTAAAATATTTTAAATGTCACATTAAAAGATACATCTAATTATAAGCAGGATAAAAGAATTTCTACCCTAAGCAAAAAAAAAAATCTCAAAATTCTGCTACGAGGATTGGGGAGATGATTTAGTGGTTAAAGGCACTTGCTTGTAAAGCTTGAAAGCCCAGGTTTGATTACCCCATATCCATATAAAACTAGATGCACAAAGTGGTACAAGCATCTAGACATTGTTTGCAGTGGAAGAAGGCCTGGGCATATCCATTTTCCCTTTCTTTCCTTCTCTTTTTGAAATAAGTAAAGAAACCTAAAAAATTATACTAGAATACATAATCAATTTAAGTTTTAATTTCTGCCTTTATCCTTCAGTCAACCCTCTTTTTTAAAAAGGAAGCTTTGGGCCGGAGAGATGGCTTAGCAGTTAAGCGCTTGCCTGTGAAGACTAAGGACCTTGGTTCAAAGCTCAATTCCCCAGAACCCCTGTTAGCCAGATGCACAAGGGGGCACACACATCTGGAGTTCCTTTGCAGTGGTTGGAGACCCTGGTATGCCCATTATTCCTCTTTCTCTGCCTCGTTCTCTCTCTCTCTGTCACTCTCAAATAAATAAATAAAAATAAAAATAAAAATATTTTAAAAGAATGCTTTGCTAACCATAACATACATACATACATATATACATACATACATACATATATATATATATATTTATTTATTTATGAAAATTTCTATGTATTTATACACATATACATGTACATATGAAGGTTCAAAGTAACATGCATCTTGTTATACATATTGTTCTGCTATTTCCCTTCTTTCACTTTCAGTATACCTTTGGGTTTTTTTTTCCTATGTTTATATAGTGCTATAGTACATCATTTCAATAATTTCATAGTTTATGAGCTTTCCCACAATGATTGACAGGTGATTTTCTTAGTTTAGTAGTAATATTATTGCATATCCTACCCCAAGCCAAGAAGAGATATGTATGGAGTATATGCAGTAATAGATATCATGTTTTTAACATATTTTATTTATTTATTTGAGATTCAGAGGCAGATAGAGATATAGAGAATTGGGTAGAGAGACAGAGAAAGAATGGAAGTGCCAAGACCTGTAGCCACTGCAAAAAAAAAAAAAAACTCTAGATGCATGTACCACATTGTGCACCTGGGCACCTGGCTTTATTTGATTATTGGGGAATTAAACCTGGGTCCTTTGGCTTTGCCTGCAAGTGCCTTACTTGCTAAGCCATCTCTTCAGCCCCATTTTATTATGTTTTTAAAGGTGAAGTGAGTGTTCATCTTACTTCCCATTTTCAATTTTTTTCCTTGTTTATTCTTGCCCTAATGCCACATTTGGAAAATTATTGGAAATACATGATACATCTTATATCCTATAAGCAAGTCCCTTCTCATGTCTCTTTTTCAGAATTTTTATCACTAATCTTGCAGTTATTCCTCCAGATGGATCAATTGGGTAATCTCTCTTGGGGATTTAGTAACAGTCTGCGTTAAATATATAAATTAAATTTAGGCAAGTTGGCATGTTTATAATAATGAATTTTCTAGCCAGGAACATGGTTGACCTCTCTGCTTAGAATACTTTAGTTGTAGGTTTCTACACAATACTACAATGCATGTGTGCTTGCTATTTGTCATGTTCTTAGTATCTTGTACTGCTGCCACCATAGTGAACAGGAAAGTTTGCAATTATTTGCAATAATTCTTACAGCTATTTAGGATACATGGGAGAACTTTCAATTTTTATTTTCCTGTTCTATATGCTTCATGATATTTTTGCATAATCTGTGATTCAATTCAGTGACTTCCCATAGATTAAAAAAGTACTTTGTAAATTATAAAATAATACATATTGAAGCAAAATTAACAAAACCATAATCTGATAAAACAAAAAGATAAAATGCTCCTCCATGACACTTAAAATTCATTTTCATGTTAGTTTTATGTGACTATGCCTTACTTTTTGAGAAGCCTCATTTCTGGTGGGGCGGAAATCATGATTTGGTTTCATCTAGAAAATGCATTTATGAGTAGTTAAATAAATCTATTGCAAACAATATTAAAATGCTTATAATTTACAAACCTCAGTCTCTCACTGTAGCCCTTGCCACCCTCTTTGCCATTCCCAGAGGACAGTACATGAAGGAATTTGTTATTTACTTTTGGCATTTATCTTCAGAGTTCTAAATGTCTTTGTTATGGTGCTTTTACTTTTTACAATTTACTTCTAATTTGATACACTAAAACAAAAAAATTGTATATATTAATATCCTTTCTTGGGCTGGAGAGATGGCTTAGCAGTTAAGCGCTTGCCTGTGAAGCCTAAGGACCCCGGTTTGAGGCTCGGTTCCCCAGGTCCCACGTTAGCCAGATGCACAAGGGGGCGCACGCGTCTGGAGTTCGTTTGCAGAGGCTGGAAGCCCTGGCGTGCCCATTCTCTCTCTCTCCCTCTATCTGTCTTTCTCTCTGTGTCTGTTGCTCTCAAATAAATAAATTAAAAAAATATATCCTTTCTTTATGCATCAGCTATCTGATTGACTATCAGCCCCTCTCTTTAACAGCTGAGCCACCCCCCCACACACAGACACTTTAATGGAAACCTCAGTTTATTGATAGTCTCATTTTTTCTCTAGTTTTATAAGACTAGGTTTCAATAATATAACTATTATTAAATGATAATTTTATTTTTAACTCAGATGTCCTGAATTCATAGAAGAACAAAACTAAAAGAAAATAAAGAAATGAAGACTTTAATCATTGATACCTTAGTGACGTGATGGCAGTAATGTTCAGACACTAAAGTCATAAGGCAGGGAGAACTTGATCCATGCAAGGAAAGGGATATAAAGGAAAAAATGAGGTTAATTTATGAGAAAAAAAATAAATATCAGAATGGATGAATGTCTTCAAATACTTGGATAATGAGTAATATGATTATATGATTATATTGTACCAGGCAATTTTAAGCTCTCTAATTATTAGGAGCAATTCTCAGTAAGTATAACGTGGTATTTAATCACAATTGTTTAATGCGTACTCTAATGGTATCATGTTGTGCTGTAAACATAAACTCAAAACTAGTCTTTTGTGTCCTGTTCTTTTATGTCCCTTCTGGGTAAGAGAGCAAATGAGGGCAATGGCCGTGATAAATTGTCAATTTCTAAGTGCTGCATGTCCCCGGAGAGTCATGCACAGCTTGGAAGGAAAGACAAGACAATCTCAGCTTTTCCTAGGCAATAGAGATGGAGCAAATTGGAGGAAAGATGGGGACTGCTGACACTCAGGCTGTCTGTCACAGCAGCCTCTGGGAAGGCGGCCTGAAGAGCCTGTGCTTGGGGTTCATCAATTCTCTCTCAGGCCGAAAACACATCTTTCTCCCGCTCCTCATCCTCCAGGACCAACGTAAAAGGCTGGGTTAGCAGTGCGCCGAGCTAAGCCATCTAGTCTTTGCTTCTTTAGGATATGAAGGAGACACTGCAATGTGAGTCCTCCCCAGCACGCTCCACCCAGGGCGTGAGGTGGCACAGAGCACTCCAATGCCACATGTGGGGTTCCCTGCCATGTCTGTATCCTGCCGCAGAGCCTTGGGTAAACTCCCCACCCCGCTTGAAAACTCAACAGACACAGCAGCCTGCTCCCGTTTTCTAGAGTCCTGGGAGCTACCTAGTTTGTACGCTTTGGATGACTTGCCTCCCTAATTAAAATAAAAGTCATAAATGTCAGATTGTAGCAAAAAGGGGGGAGAGAAAGCTGAACAAAGAAGCCACTGTTCCCTCCCCACTCCTTCCTGTTCCTTCCAGGTCTCAAGCTAGGTTTTCTCCTCCATCACATGTCTGGTCCATGCAGGAAGGTATTACCATCCTCTGAAGCCAAGAATGGCATATGGGAAACCACTAACTCTTGCCCATGGCAGACATCAGTAATTGATCACTATGGTGTTGCTTGCTAATAGCCGATTTGGCGTACATTCTTCTCCGTACAATGAGTGATCTGGCTGGGACCTATTAATTGATTTAAAAAGGACCTTATGTATTGGCCCACAGTTTTTGAAAAGAATAGCCTCAAAGACATTAAAGCCATAATGTTTATATGAAAACAATTATGTTCAGAAAGTAACAAAGGGATCATACATCAAACACTCTTTTCTTCTCTTCCATTTTATTGATAGTCTATCATTCCAACAAGGAGACCAAATGTTTTATTGCTAGTAGAGAATAGCTCCAGCCCATGTTTATGTTTCCTTTAGAAGTTTAACAAGTTGGAGCCATGAAGGGCCCATCCTGAACCTGCTACTTTCTGTTTGTCTTTGAGGTCATTGTGCCAAGTGAATGCATAACACACACACACACACACACACACACACACACACACACACAGTACAAAATGTGACTGCTTCTAGCAGATGTTCTAGGAGTTGCGTCACTTTTCAGTGATGACGTCTCATTCATGTTAATTCTTGTTTATTTATCCTTGTTTATTCTTTTTATGACTCAGGTTACATCATTCTATGGGGGGTCTATGTGTACAAGTTGTCAATTGGTTACCAGCATATGATTAATTTTGATTGAGGATTATGAATGATATATGTCATTATGGTCTCACTGTCTTAAGTTTGTTACATTCGAGATAGCATTTTCTGGTTGAGCAACATAATTTAAATATAGGTTTTTGGTAACCTTTTTATTACTTTTTTTTAAACAAAGGATAAAATGTATTATCTTCACAGCACCTATTTCAAATGAAATGATGGTGATTTTCCTTTAATGCAGATAATAAAATGAGCTGCCATGAGGCAGAATGGATCAACGATAATGAATTGTGTGAAACTTCTAGTCATTTCCATTAATAAAATGACAAGCAAAATAAATAAACTTCCTTTGCATTTTATTAGACTCTTGTAAATATGTTGAAGAATGCCAAGAATTTAACTTTAAGATTTCATATATCAATACCAAGGACAGTTACCTTTTAACTATTTATTTTACAAGCTCTGAAAGCATGAAGTGTGTTGCTTTTATAGTAATTGAAGTTTGTCATTTTTCACCCAGTTGCCTATTGGTAATGTTACCCCTGAGAGAAATTACCTGGGGATGTGAGATGCACCCTGGTGGGGACAAGCAGAGCATGCTATAAGTTTTAATTTCAACTCAATAACCTTTTTTTTTTTTTTTCTACTCTTGGTAGGTGTTGTCAACCTTTCTAGAGGTGGGAGGCATGCATATGCATGACAAATGTGTTTATCCTCAGACCATTCGCAGTATAGTTTTAGACACCAAAATACTAGCAACAAGCACTGATCTTGCTGCTTCTCATATGCTGGCTCTCTTCCTTCACTCCTTCCAGCATTTTCTCTAAAGATACACATCATCAGTAGGGGCATCTTAGGTCACCCTAGTTCAATATTTTAATTTACCACCAAACGTTCAGCCCTCATTTTTCTTCTATCTTCCCTTTGCAGCACTCTTTTTTTTTTAATTTTTTTTGTTCATTTTTTATTTATTTATTTGACAGCAACAGACATAGAGAGAAAGACAGATAGAGGGAGAGAGAGAGAATGGGCGCGCCAGGGCTTCCAGCCACTGCAAACGAACTCCAGATGCATGCGCCCCCTTGTGCATCTAGCTAACGTGGGACCTGGGGAACTGAGCCTCGAACCGGGGTCCTTAGGCTTCACAGGCAAGCGCTTAACCGCTAAGCCATCTCTCCAGCCCCCTTTTCAGCACTCTTGTGAATAGTTTACTTGTATCTTCCCCTCAGTGGGGAGTGATTTTCCACAGGGGAAGTGATGTTCATCTGCTCTGTTCACCACCGAGTTTTAGATCCTAAAACATTCCTGACATATCACAGTCAGACAACACAAGTACTCTATAAGTTGGGATGAATCATGCAAAAATGGCTGGAACACAGTGTCAAAGACAAAATGACATTTAAGCTAGACCATAAAGAATACATACAGGGCTGGAGAGATGGCTTAGTGGTTAAGGCACTTGCCTGCAAAGCCTAAGGACCCAGGTTCGATTCTCCAGGTCCCAAATAAGCCTGATGCACACGGTGGCCCATTTTCTCTCTCTCTCTCTCTCTCTCTCCCTGTCTCTCCCTCCCTCTGTCTCTAATAAATAATAAATAAATAAATAAACCTTTAAAACAAGAATGTATGCAATTTGTGAGGAGAGGCACAGCTGTCCAGTGGAGAGGTCACTGTTTGCAAGGACACATATCTGGGAAGGCAAGAGTGGTCTGACGTTGGTAAACAGCAAGGTAAAGGGGGTGGAAGGAGATGCAGGATTGAAGACGATGGAGTAAAAATGGGAAATAAAGAAATTCAGGGCCGGATGGTGAAGAGACAGACAGAAATGAAAAATGGCCTGTAAATGGACTTGTCCAGTTGAATCAAAAAGCGGGTATTTGGTATTTTTTTGTCTTAAAGATAGTGGCTGTTTTCCTGGGTTTTATGATTTCTTTCATTAACCAAACTTCAGAGCAACTAACTATCCACCAGCAGAGAATTAACCGTCGATGTGGGCTGAGGGGGATATTTCACCAGGGAGTTTCGGAAGACTATACATCTGGACCTCCTGGTGCAGGACCGGGCCATATAATGACGTTAGAGAAGCTGTCATCTTAATTTGAGGAATCTTCTAAGATGATGGCATTTCATGAAAGAGAAATGAAAACAAACTTGGGTTCCGTGGCTGAGTGACACGGAGAATGGGACAGGAAAACCCACAGAAGAGGAGGAGTAAGGAGGTGTGCTTGGTGGGAGAAGAGGTCTGAATCAAGATGAGCCTTGTCCCCAGGCCTGGTGGCGCACACCATTAATCCCAGCACTCGGGAAGCAGAGGTAGGAGGATCGCCATGACTTCAAGGCCACCCTGAGACTCCATAATGAATTCCAGGTCAGCCTGGACTAGAGTTGAAACCCTACCTCAAGAAATCAAAACAAAACAAAACAAAAAAAAAAAAAAAAAGAAAGAAAAGAAAAGTTAAGAAAAAAGAGCCTTGTGGAAGAAACAGAGAGGGTCTCTGTGGGTGGTAGACCACGCAGGAGTGAGGCCACAGTGATATCAGCTATAGAGGCCCTAGAAAACCCACAAGGAGATCATAGTCGATAGGAAGCCGTGTGACTTGTCACCTTCAGGCTCAACTGAGAAGTGAATAAGCAAGCCAGTTCCAGACTAGGCTCCTCACTGCTTGTTGAAACACTCCTGATGGATCCCTGGTATCATCTCGTATTACTTTGCAGATAGCTGTTCCATTTATGGTTGCATTTAATAAAGCTAACCCAGGAAAGATAAAGAAAAGAACTATGTTATCTTTGGTTAAGGGCATTTACTCTGTTGAGAGGGGGGGGGGGTGGGGGCAGGATGATGTGTAATTTATGGAAAATTATCATAGATATTTATAGATGCATTTTACCCATAAGATTGTCCTATTGCTGTTTTATATGGCTGGGTACAAAGGAAAGCAATTCTGATCTTTTTTCATGTGCACATTAAAGCACACATATTCATTTATTTTAAAATAACATTGATGGCATTTTGTGTTTTGTTACTATTAAAAATAAAACTGTAGAATTTATAAAGAATAACAAAATTTGTTATTGTAAAGTAGCACAGTCCCTCATTGTTACACTGTTATAGCATCTTCATATTTTAAGGAATTTGCAATCATGTAAAATGTATTGGATTTGATAGACTCCCACTATAAAACAGCCGAGCGCTTCCTAACAACCAACAAAGGGGTTGCATTTTTCCTGCTTGGCAGATTAACTGCTGGTTTTGTTTCCTGCCAGATCGCTCCCTATAACATAAGTAATAAATCAGGATTATTTTTTTTCCCTTTTTTAGGATTTTGTTTTTGTTCTTTCTTTTTTTCCCCCTAAAGCTTACCGAAGCTCTGTTTCTGGGTGGGCAAAAAGACCAGGACCCTTACCTGTTCCTGATCCCGGTCAACAGTCTCATTGAAATTCAAGCACAAGGTAAAATGGACATAAAATGGAATAGAGCAAGAAGTTTTACGAGAGCAGCTTGAGAAAGGCGAGTGCATGGGATGAAAAGGGCATTCCATCAGTGTCACTTTAATATATTATTGGCATATTGGCATGATGTCGGAACTTTTCAGTGATTTGAATCCTGCTACTGATGTGTATTTGACATTTAATATTCTTAACACATTTGAAGAATATTTTCACATGGATGTACCCCCAGGAGATCATCACCAGAATCAAGATAAGGAACATATCTGCCACCTCCCCAAATTTGTAATAATTTTTTATTTTTATTTTTATTTATTTATTTGAGAGCAACAGAGAGAAGGAGGCAGGGAGAGAAATAGAGAGAATGGGCATGCCAGGGCTTCCAGCCACTGCAAACAAACTCCAATGCGTGCGCCCCCTTGTGCATCTGGCTAACGTGGGTCCTGGAGAGTCGAGCCTCGAACCGGGGTCCTTAGGCTTCACTGGAAAGCACTTGACCACTAAGCCATCTCTCCAGCCCAAATTTGTAATAATTTTTATGAATGAATGTTCAGCAGTACCACTGTACACTAGTTATATATTATGTACACATTTAATTTTGAGGTCATAGCTACAGTAATTTTATGGATGCATACACATGCAACTTACTAACTTTGTAATATCTTGTATTGAATTGTTTCAAGTTTTTTTTTTTTACTATTACCAAAGAATAAATTTTTAGCAAAGAATAAATCTGTGAGTCTCTGTGGACATGTTTTTGTATGAGTCCTGGCTGCTCTTCTTAGGAACAGAAAACTGAGTCAAATAGCATGTCTATACCTAACTTTTTGCAAAACCCCTGGGCAGTTTTACATGGTGATCATGTTGTTTTGTACTCGACCTGGTAGTGTGTGGGATTCCCGGTTGCTTCACACCTTAGCCAACACTTGGTATAGTCAGTCTTTTGACTTTTAGAAACTCAAATAGCATTTTGAGGGACTTGTACTAGAGTTTTAACCCCTACTGATCTGTGTGCTCACTTTCAGCTGCATTTGTTCTTTGGTGAAATGTGTCCTCATCTTTTGCCTATATTTAAGTTAGTTTTCTGAGAATATTGTTAAGTTATAAGACTTCTTTATGTAAAAACCATTTTGCATTTTGATTTTTATCATACATGTGACTTTCAATTATTTTTTTTCCAGTCTGTGACTTACCTTTTCATTCTGAAAATATTGACCTTCTAAAAGTAGAATTTCCTAATTTTGGTGAAGTTCAAGTTATCATTTTGTTTCCTTCTTTTAGTGATCATTGTTTTGACCTAAGATATCTCTGGCTAACTGAACATATCCATTTTCCTACATTTCTTCTGGGAAGTTTTACATGGAATTAATTATTGTATATCACATAAGAGACAGATAAAAGCTAATCACATTTTGATATATGATTATTTTAGCATCATTTTTGAAAAGATATCAAATGTTGTGCCATGTCCCATGAATTGTGAGGAGTTCCCCTTGGATTAATGACAACTGTGATAAATGCCGGCCCCGTGAGGGTCAAGGGCCTACTCCTCTCACTCCGCCTCTCCTGAATGGATTTCCCGGGTAGTTGAATCCCAGGCCTGTGCTGATCATTACTCAACAGAAGAGTGCCAGTCATCCTGGGCACATTTTCCTAGTATTCTTTTCTTTTTTAAATATATTTTATTTTTATTTGTTTATTTAAGAGAGAGAGAGAAATGGAGGCAGAGAGAGAGAGAAAGAAATGGTGAGGGAATGGGCATACCAGAGCCTACAGCCACTGCAAATGAAGCCCAGATACATGTGCTGCATTGTACATCTGACTTACATGGCTCCTGGGGAATTGAGTCTGGGTCCTTTGGCTTTGTAGGCAATTGCCTTAACTGCTAACCATCTCTCCAGCCCTCCAGCATTCTTTGCGAAGTGCAGAGTATCCCAATGTGGCATGAACCCAGCTCTCCATGTCTCAGTGGATTCTCTTCTGAGTCTCCTCCATTTCCAGGGGCCCATGGGTTCCGTCTACCTTCCTCCTCCTTGAATCACAGCTTAGAAAGTTCTTCCTAGGCTGGAGTCACTGTAAGACTCATCTTGCATGTCTTACACAATGCAGAGATCACTGCCCAGCTCTGTCTAATGTCCAATAAGAGAGAGCTCTTGTTTGCATTCATTTTGGTTAATTATTACTTCCTTCTTATGGAAGGAAAAAGATTGTCTCTTGCATTGTATCTTGGCCAGAACTAAATATTCATGGGTTTGGTTAGAATAGACATCTCTTTGGGTCTTGATTGGTCCTGAGTTGGTCCAAAGGCCTCCTTCTGGTCACTGCCAATCCCTACACACTCCAGCATGTGCCCTGCAGAATCAAAAGCCCTCACGACTCTTGCCACACTTGTCTCTTCAGTAGCTCTATACGTGGTAACATGGACTTCCCCTTCATTCTGAATTTATACCCAAGGAAACCCAAGATGAATAACTATTTAACAAACATGGGGATGTTTGGAAAGGATTATACTAAGTGAGGTAACCCAGGCCCAGAAAGCCAAGCGCCACATGTTCTCCCTCATATGTGGATCCTAGCTACACATGATTAGGCTTCTGTGTGAGAGGGAAAAACCTCAGTAGCAGAGGCCAGTAAGTTAAAAAGGAGATATAAAGGGAAGAGAAAGGAATGGAGGAGGGTACTTAATAGGTTGGTATTGTGTATATGTAAGTACAATGATTGAGATGGGGAGGGGATATGATGGAGAATGGAATGTCAAAGGGGAAAGTGGGGGTGGGGAGTGAGGGTATTACTATGGTATATTTTTTATAATCATGGAAAATGTTAATAAAAATTGAGAAAAAAATTGGAAGCAAAGGCTGGCGTGATAGCCCAGTTGGCAAAGTTTTTGCCACGTATAAAAGAGGACCTGAGTTCCATCCAAATGTCAGCTGTGGCAAATGTACCTGTAATTCAAAAATGAGGAGGTGGAGATAGGAAGATCCTGGAGCTCCAGGCCAATGAGAGACGCTGTCTCACAAAGAGGATGGTGTTCTTGAGGATAGCACCCAAGGTTCTCATTTGGCCTTCACATGTGCACACATGCATGTGTACATGCAGTGGTGCACAGATATGTACCCACACACATGTGAATATGCATACTCACAAATGCACGCATGCCACAGACACACACACACACACACACACACACACACACACACACACACAAATAAGATTCAGACACTCTGAATTAATATGTAGTTTACAGAATTCCAATCTCATTAATCAAGTACCGAGTTTTCACTTAGATGCTGAGAAATTTAAAAAAATTCCTTATGAATCTTAATATTTTAAACCACACACACACACACACACACACACACACACACACACACACGACATGCTTTTCTTATTTGTATATTTTTAGATGTGGAATAAATTCTTATTAAGTTCTGTGCCCTTGTAGTTGTATCTTACTTTACATAATATCTATGCTGTGAAAACATGCGTAAAAAAAATCTAATGAAAATACACTTTGGATTTTTCCTCAATGAAATCCTAAAGTGATGAAAGGTTTATTTTGGATAAGAGTATCTCCTTGCCCTCCTCTCAGCTCAAATGAGCCACATTTTCACTTGCTGGATAAGTTGACAGCTGCGGCCTCCCTCCAGCCCCTCCTCTGCCTGGCCACTGGAAAATGTTGATCACTGAGCTAGAGACGAGGCCGAGCTTTAATAGTGCTTGTCCTCGGAGGCGTCTGCCTGAGTAAATAAAACTTGCAAACAGGATTGATTGCATGATGAATATTTTAACTACTTCTAAAGTTTTTAAATGCCAGAAAAGGGCTTATTTACATGTAAGTGAGACAGTTACAAAATAATTGGAGCTCTACATTTCCTCAGAGAGATTCTCAAAAAAATTTTTTGGTCTTGGGAATCTCCTTTTCCTCTTAAAAATTGTTGAGGGCTTTAAAGAGCTTTTATTCCTGTCACTCAGATTGCTGGTAGTTACTGTATTAAAAATTAAAACCCAGAAATGTTGAAAAATGTACTTATTCATTTGAAAATAAATGCATTACACATTAATTTTGGATGCTTCATCAAATAAGTGACATCTTCCCCTCCCTCCACCATTTTCCTTTTCTTTTTCTTCCTCTTCTTTACCTCTGGTGAGTGAGGATGGGCGCACAGGCAGGCAGGGACAACTCGCTCAGCACCATGGCACCTGCTGGGAGGCTGTGATCTTCTCACCATTGCTTTCTGAGATCCATAATAGGAAAGGCATATCCTGGCTTAGTATTGTCTTCACAATAGTCTTAGCTTCATGGACTGCCCCTCTCCCCCGTCCCAAAACACTTCAAGGACCTTCAGGGCTTTTCAGACCATTCTGAACTACTCCAGTGCTAATGTGTTAATAAAATGACTATTAATGTTTATTCCATATGTTTAAACAGTGTTCTTTGCTTTAATTTCCAACATGTTATTAAAAAGTGATATTCATTCAGAAGTACCCAAATCATATGTATCCAGCTCACGCACTTGTCACAAAGTGAATCCTCCCCCCCCCCCGTCACCACTCAGACCACGCAGTGGGACATAGCCCACACCCCAGCATCCCAGCTTCATCCCTGACAGAGATGTCCATCACTGCCTTACTACTGGCTCTTTCTTTTACTAGATGATAGAAAAGATAAATTCAAAGGCTTTGTGTTCTTTTCTGCCTGGTGTCTTCACTCTACATTATTCTGGAATAATTCCTCAGCTACTGTTTGTTGTAATCTATTCATCTTATTTCTGAATATAACCATATCTAAATACACTGTTTTTAGTATTTTATTTATTTTTTATTTATTTGACAGCAAGAGAGAAAGAAAGAGAGGCAGACAGACAGGGAGAGAGAGAGAAAAAGAGAGAGGGAGAGAGAGAGAGAATGGGCACACCAGAGCCTCGATCCACTGCAAACAAACTCCAGACGCATGTGCCACCTTGTGAATCTGGCTTACGTGGGTCCTCCTGGGGAATTGAACCACGGTCTTTTGGCTTTGCAGGCGAATGCCTTAACCACTAAGTCAACTCTCCAATCCTGAATATAACCATATCTATATGCATATGTTTGTGGTATGGACCCACCATCTATCTATGTCATATACATGTACATATAATCTGTATACGTTTATGATATGAATATACCATACATCCATATGACTAGATAATTATCTGTATGTTTTATTTGTGAGGGTCATGGAACAGGCTTGCCTGCAGAGTACTATACATATAACTTTTACTGTTATACTTCTGTGCACACCCTCTCCTTTGGGCATATTCTAGGGACAGATATGCCAAGTCATCAAGTCATAGGTTATATGTGGTACAGGGTTGAGCGATGTTGCTGAATGGTGATTAGAGTTTCAAAACCCATCCAAACTGTCACCAACAGTGTCTGAGAACTTAAATTCTTTGCCTCCAGGCTAACATTTCATGCTATCATCCTCCCTCTTATGCTTTAAGCATTTGACAACATGCAATAGGATTTTACTTTACATTTTCCAAAAGACTAATAAAAATAAAAGAATATCTTTTTTTGCTATAGAAGTCATCCTTGCTTCGTAGAGAATTGGGAGGCTGTGAAAATGATCGTGTAAGATGAAATTGTGCAAGGCTAACTTCATAATCAGTGGAGTAAATTACAATTGTTCTGGGAGCTCTAAAACTTTGCTAAAATACTTTTTTTTTTTTTTAAGCTCTCTTAGTACTGGGATGGAGAGATGTCTCAGCAGGTGGGTGGACTTCCAGTAACCACCTGAGTTTGACTCTGCAGATCTCATGTAAACTGCTGGGCATGGCCACACACTCATCTGTAACCCCAATCCTGCAGAAGACAAGTAGAGACCAGGGAATCACCCAGACACACAAACCCAGCAAGCTCACATATCATGAAGAACTCTGGCTCAAAGTGATAACAGATGGAAGAGTGATGGAGCGGGATTTACAACATTCTGCTCTGGCCACCGCGGGCAAGCACCATACCCTCCTCCTTGCCACAGGCCAGTATATGAGGTGCCATAGAACATGCACGCATGTACACATACACACACACACACACACACACATGCATGCATGCACGCACACACACATACACACATACACACACATAAAAAATATAGTTCTCTTATTGCAGTTTATAAATATATAGGGAAGTGGAAAATTTAGTGAAATTGAAATATGTTTAGTTCCCCATAATTTAAAATATTAGGAACATTAAAAACAAAAGTATTTTATTTTGTTATTTAAAAAAAAAACAAGGCAAGTAAAGGCTGGACAGAAAACTTACTTATTGGGCTGGAGAGATGGCTTAGCAGTTAAGTGCTTGCCTGTGAAGCCTAAGGACCCCGGTTCAAGGCTTGATTCCCCAGGATCCATGTTAGCCAGATGCACAAGGTACACACACGTCTGGAGTTCATTTGCAGTAGCTGGAAGCCCTGGTGTGCCCATTCTCTCTCTCTCTCCTTTATCTGCCTCTTTCTCTCTTTCTCTCTCTGTCACTCTTAAATAAATAAAAATGAACAAAATTTTTTTTTAAAAAAAGAAAAATTACTTATTAAAGTGCTTGCCTTGCAAGCATGAGGACCTACGTTTGGTCCCTGGAATCCACATAAATGCTGGCATGGTGGCAGCTGCCTGTAATCTCAGTGCTAGGGAGATGGAGACAGCTGGGTCCTTGGAGCTCACTGGCAAGTCAGTCGAGCGTAATTGGCTCCAGGCCACGAAGAGACCCTGTCTCAAAAAGGCAGACACCATACCTGAGCGTGAAAGAATGTGAACTGTCTAGCAGAGCTGAAGCATAGAAGCTACTGGAACTCCTTTCCCACTTATTAAAGACATGAAAAAAGGCCACATGTGGTGGTACACGCCTTTAATCCTAGCACTCGGGAGGCAGAGCTAGGAGGATCACCGTGAGTTCAAGGCCACCCTGAGACTACATAGAGAATTCCAGTTTTTCAGGTAGGCAAATGCCTTTGTGAGTGTATGTATTTGGTAACATATCAAAAATGAGAATAATACAATTCCAGAAAAGGAGAATCACTGTTGCCACATCGTGTGAATAGTCATTTATTGTCAAAAGCAATTCTGTTTCTTGATGCTACAGGACTTCCTAGGAAACAGACATGGTGAATGATTTCAGCCTCTGTTGAAATATAAACTGCCTTTCATGTGAAATGCAGTAAATTCATAGGATGATGCTTATGAGATGAACTGCAAAAACAAACAAACAAACAACAAAAAAACCCTTTACATTTCCTTCAGAAAAAAAAAAAAACCTTTACATTTCCTCTTAAGAGGTTATGGGGCGGGGGGCTGAAAAGATGGCTCTGCAGTTAAAGGTGCTTCCTTGCAGAGCCTGCCAGCCAGGGTTCAATCCTCAGGTCACCTCAGGTCATCAACATAACTGGTACAAGCAAGTGCCTGGCATTTTTGTAGTGCTTAGAAGCCCTGATAAACACACACACATACACTGTATATATATAATATTTTAAATCTGGTTATCCTGTTGTGGAAGCTTATTAGTTTTCTAAAATAATATCCTGTCTTAAGAACAAGAGTATTATCTTGAGAAAAATCTTAAAGAGAATTCTGTTTCTTTGCTAGATAATATATCGGCTGAGATAGATCGAACTGGACCAAATATCTCACTGAAACAACTCAAGGGAGAACGGGTTTTGTTTAGCTCATGCTTTCAGAGGGATTTCTGTCCCTCGGGGTGAGGCAGGCCGGGCAGAGTGGATGCAATGGGGGGTTGGAGCAGAGGCTCCTCACATCCTGGCAGACCAGGGGTGAGTGCAACCCTCTAACTTTAGACACTTACTTCTAGTGATGCATCTCTGTCAGCTTGGCTCTGGCTCCTAATGGTTCCACAGTCTTCTGAATAATATCATCTGACATTATATGGAGCATTTCAGAATCAAACCATACCAGGGCCTAGGATAACTTTTAAGAGAAATGTAAAACTTTCATATTGTTTAAAAATTGTCCCATGTAATTATAAAAAAATATATAGAAGCGATGCTCATATTGTCATATAATACTATTGGATGCATATTATATAAGTAAATATATCCACATGTAACAATAAGTGAAATCAATTGATTACCACAAAACCAAGGATGATAGATAGATAGATAGGTAGATAGATAGATAGATAGATAGGCAGAGATATGGATAGATACATTTATTTATTTATTTATTTCTATGTGTATGTAAGGAGAGCTATCAGGGTCTCTTGCTGTTGTAAACAAACACCAGATGCATGAGCCACTTTTTACATCTACCTATACATGGATGCTGGGGAATGAAACCCAGGTGAGCAAGTTTTGCATCCAAGCAGCTTTAAACATTGAGCCATTTCCACAGCACAGTATTACTTGATTTTTGAGATCTAAGTTATAAACCCTCCACCTATTAAACACACATCTCGAAGATATTTCATGTTCTGGCAACTTTCTTGGTGAACTTATTACTTAAAAATCTTTACTTAGCTTTTTGTAACACTTCTTAGCATTTTGACTAAAATTAAGTGTAAACTAATACTGACCTATTGCTTTGCCTAATCTAAGGCACAAAATTTTTAAAAAGAAAAATAAAGCCGGGCATTGTGGCGCATGCTTTTAATCCCAGCACTCGGGAGGCAGAGGGAGGAGGATCTCCGTGAGTTCGAGGCCACCCTGAGACTCCATAGTGAATTCCAGGTCAGCCTGGGCTAGAGTGAGACCCTACCAAAAAAAAAAAAAAAAAAAAAAAAAAAAAGAAAGAAAGAAAAATAAGTTACCACATTAATAAATATTTGTTTCTTGTTGGGTGAGATATTGTTTGCAATTTTTAAATATCTATTTCTCTCATTAATATTTTAAATATTTTATTTATTTATTTATTTATTTGAGAGAGAGTGAAAGAGAAAAAGAAGCAGGTAGACAGAGAGAATGGGCATGCCAGGGCCTCTAGCCACTGCAAATAAACCCCAGACATATGTGCCATCTTGTGCATCTGGCTTTACCTGGGTACTGGGGGATAAAACCTGGGTCCTTTGGCTTTTCAGGAAAGTGCTTTAACTATTAAGCAATCTTTCCAGCCATCGTCTGCAATTTTAATAGGCAAATGTAATGAACTCTTCGTATAAAAAAATCAAACTAATTTTTTTCAATATTTATTTTATGAATAAAGATTTTTTTCTATCTAACCCCAAGTGACAACTATGTATTTATAAAATTAGAATAAATGTGACTAATTGGACTTTTCATATGGTCCTCTCAGTCAGTTCTCTCCCTGTAGAAAGCAGTCCAAAGAAGTCACATCACTGAGGGAGGTATACAAGTTGAAAAATTCTATTATAAAGAAATAGGTAGGGAAGCTTATGTATAGAGATCTGCCCCTGTCGTGGCACCCCAGCACTGGATGAACTACATTATACATTGGTTCCCAGGCACTGAAGACACTATTATATGGCATCTAAAAGTGTTTAAAGTGGTAGCTAGTTGCGTATTTAATAAAACATTTTTCAATTAAAAATCAATTGAAATTTGGGGTAGAAAGTTTGGTCCATTTCCTTTTTCGTTTTCATCCACTACTTACTTTCTCTTCTCCAACCTAAAACACACACACTAAACCCTTTTATCTATTTTTCTTAGTGGTAAGGGTTTATCAAGAAGTTCTAGGCTCATCACCAGTAAGAACGAAGCTTGATTAGACAGTAGTGGAAATGCGTAGTTAACAAGCCGTGCATATCTGGGTGGGCAAACAAGTTCTGGGCTTTAACGTGGTTACTGGGGCAACTGCCTGTCTACCTGCTGACGCTGTCATTACTCAGATATTTTGCTTCTCCACTACTTGGGCTGTCTTTAGGTTCGAACAATAAGCCTTGCAAGCAACAAGAATCTTACTGGATGGTGTGTGTCTCAATCTGCACTCAAGGGATAATTTTATTTGAAGGCTTAGAAGGAAAGAGGAGGCAGTTCAGTGAGCTCCTGACAGGAGGGAGGTGAGAGCCCCGGGGGAGAGTCTCCCCTCTTTTCCGCCCAGCCAAGCTGAGACCAGGGGAGGTTTGCTAGGACCTGGAAGTCCAGGAGAGATGAACAGCCAGCAGAGCGAGACCCAAGTCATACTTTATAGCTTGGTTGCTGGATGGTGTCCTATTGATCTCCCTTCTGAATAATAACACTGGCCCAGCAATCAAGGCCAACATCACAGGAAGTTTGTCCCGTTTAAATTGTTCTTTGCAAATAGTAAATGCCACCTATATCTTGTTAAAGACAATGTGCTGATGGTTCTGAAAAAGAGTTCAGAGAGAATTACAAAGACTTGCTATGTGAACCATTGCCTCATTGAAATACATGCCCACTGTTTAATTGAAGTAGGGTATACGGGAAGTTAGGTGTATATTTCAGACACACCTTCTAATTCATGCCAGGTACAAAATTCACTTGATACTTACAAGAATGATTTAAAGGTTGATTTGATAGCACTAGAGCACAGAAAGTCTAGTGTAGTCTTATGAAGTGGAATATTCTACAAGGTGGCATCTAGGGTTTCCTTTAGTATGGTGTATTTTCACCTTGCATATCCTTCAATATTAAGTGATTTGCACAGTAAATCTTAAACCTACCATGATGTATTTAAATGGAAACATTCTTCTTTGATAATTGTTTAAATTTATTTTATTTATTTGAGAGAAAGAGAGAGAGAGAGATAGAGAGAGTCACATAAAGAGAGAACGAGCATGTCAGGACCTTCAGCTGCTACAAATGAGCTCCAGACGCATGTGCCACCTTGTGCATCTGGCTTACATGGATCCTGGGGAATTAAACCTGGGTCCTTTGGCTTTGCAGGCAAGTACATTGACTGCTAAGCTATCTCCACAGCCCTGGAAACTCTCATTATGGTCTCTACGTCAGGAGCTATTTCCTGCCACAAATGGAATTTTCTGCAGCATGAACTTGTTCTCATTGCATGGTCTTATTCTGTACGTCTTGGGGGATCATTGATGGAGCAGTTTTGTTAATGAAGATTCTGTCCTGTGGGGCATGTGTGTGTGTGTGTGTGTGTGCGTGTGTGTGTGTGTGTGCGCGCGCGCGTGCATGCATGTGTAGTCTGAGTAAAAACTAAACACTAAGAAGGACATGCATCTTCATAACTGTAAGGATGACTATTAAGTGGCACCACCATCGTGACAGGATGACCATTACACTCAAGTCTAGTCTCTGAACTACAGCTCCTTGTCTCCAGGACGCCTTATAGGCTACAGTCAACCAAGAACATGACTGTTGGGTCTGTAGTCCCCTCAGTGACATCAGCACTTAGAGAGGCTGCAATCTAAGCAACAGGTAGAATTCTGGGGCCTTTTCTAATCCTACCCCATTAATACATGTTTGTGCTTGGCAAATAATTGGGGTTAGAGGTTAGGTTCACATAAATACAAGTCATATTATATATGGATATTATGTATAGAAATATATATAATACATATTATATATAGATATGTATATATATACAGGATATGTATACACACACACACACACACACACACACACACACACACACACACACACATATATATATATATATATATATATATATATATATATATATATATATCCAGAATGAATACCATTTCCTTTGGCATAGAATCTCCAAAAGTTCAGATAATCATTGGATTGGGAGGTGTGAGGGGAGAAAACAGAAAAACCTGTCACCACTTACAAGAGCTTCATTTGGTTTTCAATCAATTGAAGGACCTCAGAAGATGGCACTTGTTAAATTGATCTCAATTAAAATCAGGCAGAGTGTGTGCTCCGTCTCGACAATAGCTACCCTGGCTCTGGGAGAGGAGTCTTGCTATTCATCCGGAAGAGCGGCGGCACCTGTCTACATGGTATTGGCACTTTTCCTTTCTTTAATTTTCACCTCAGCCTTTTCTTCCAGGAGGGCTTTGACCTCCCTGGCATCCCTAACGAACTCTTTTGGATGTGGTACGTGCGCCTCTTCTCTTCCATGTTGTAATGGTAATGCAGGGAGGAATCGGAGCAGCCTCGCAGTCCTTCACCTCTGACAGCCGGGCCTGCGTGAGGCTTGCAGCTGTCAGCATACTGGCAGGGACGCTGGGACCAGATAATTGGATACTCGCGGAAGATTCAGAAGGCAATGTGCTGCAGAGGCCCGTGTCTTGCCCTGGGCAACAAGGGGCGCAGAGGGGAAGAAAGAAAGCACAGGCTTCAGTGGGAGATAGGAATCTGCGCTTGATAAATAATAATCTATTTATAACAGGCCATGATGCAGACTTTTGTTCACCACCAGGCCATGATTCAAGCAACAGGAAGAGCAGTGTTTAAAGATTGCAGGATTGAACTCTGCGCATGATGGGACAAAGCAGTGAACATCACTCCTGGGGAAGGAATGGGTGTCTACACCAAGCAGGTCTTTTTCTCCCAGGAAGTTTGTTGCTTTTAATCAAAGCAAGCCATCTGACAGCTCGTTATTAAGACACACCAAGAAGCAACTTTACTAATACTGTGAGGCATTGGCTCCTTTGCAAATTATGGCCCTTTGTTCCCTTGTGACAGTCTACTTAGGTGGCATTTGGTAAGGTGTGCCAGGTGGGACAACATTGTAAAGTGGTAATGTGATAACAATTAACCTGAGGTTCCTTCCCTCTAATCCCATCCCTTTTTGATTTCATCAACAAGATTTATCATGAAAGGTGATGGGGATGAAATCTTTCATGTGATTTTTTTTTTGTTGTGAAGTAACCGTCATGACTTGTCACAGCCTGTCATTAACTTATCAGGGTTTATTTTCCCAAATAGTTATGATTTTGTTTTGGGAATGTGAGAGGTTGGTTTTGAAATGTGGTTTTGGGGAAGCTGTGGAAATGGTTCAGTGTTTAATGGCTCTTGTTTACAAAGCCTGCTGGTCTGGGGTTCAATTTCCAGCATCCATGTAAAGCCAGGGGCACAGCCTGCCACACAATCTGGCATTTCTGTAGTGATGAGACCATGTTGTGCAAACACACATACAGATACACAAATAATTAAAAATAAATAAATATAATGTGGTTGGCTTTTTCATCGCAATATGCCATAGTAATTGAATATGAGTTAGAAAATTCAGCTCATAACAGATAATATCGTAACTATGAAAATGCACTTTATATAGGGAGATCCTACAAATTCTGAAATCTTTCATCAATAATGAATACAAATTATTTTGATCATAGTAAATGTATATTTGATAACCTGGCAAATGACTTTGAAAGAATGAAACTTGTAATGACAAATAGCCATTCTATGAAAGCGTCTTGCCAATACCAAATTTCTATCCTAGTGTGGATTTTCCTTCTTTCTTCATTTTTGCATATGTATGCCTGTGTAGTCTATCATCATATGCACATGTCTGTGTAGTACGTACTTGGATATATGTTCATATGTATGTGGTGCATGGATGGGCATGGATACGCATGAGCCTACGTACGAATGCATATGGAGGACAGAGATCAACATCAGGCAACATCGTTAGTAACTTTTCACTTTATTTTTTCAGATAGTGTCCCACTTAACCTGGAACTCACCGATTTGGCTACCCATAGGGAGTCTCCTGTCTCGGGCTCCCCAGCACTGGGATTTGAGGCGTGTGCTATAGCACATGGATTTTTTTTTTTAATTTTTTTTTGTTCATTTTTTATTTATTTATTTGAGAGTGACAGACATAGAAAGACAGATAGAGGGAGGGAGAGAGAATGGGCGCGCCAGGGCTTCCAGCCACTGCAAATGAACTCCAGACACGTGCGCCCGCTTGTGCATCTGGCTAACGTGGGACCTGGGGAACCGAGCCTCGAACTGGGGTCCTTAGGCTTCACAGGCAAGCGCTTAACCGCTAAGCCATCTCTCCAGCCCAGCACATGGATTGTATGTGGGAGCTGGGATCCAAACTTTTGTCCTCCTGCTTGTGTAGTAAGTACTTTTCCCACTAAACCATCTGCCCTGTCCCCATCGTGGGGAATTTGAAAGCCAACAGCATCTCTCTTTCATCTCGGATGTTTCCTCTCTACATTTGACTCCATGAAGTCACATGGATCCCATTTTGATCCATGAAATAAATATGAATTCTTTGGGCTTTTGAATAAGGAAAGGGCCTATATCTTTTTTTTTTTTTTTCCCTTGGACAATGAGCAGACATTTCTGTGGCTTGTTCAAATTGGTTAGTTTATATTTTCCGAGATAAATTTCCTCACTGGGATTCTTTGAAAATTAACAAGATCTGCTTTGAGTTTCTATGGCTTTCTCCCATAAAAACCTCTAAAAATAAAGCTCAGTTACTCTTAGCCAGTTGCATGTATGTATTACAAGCCACATGTATCTCATTGTGCAAATGTGGGATAATGTTACAAACGAATGGATAAAATGGGCAAGCTATATGAAGGAACTCTATGTTTGCAACATATGATAAATAAAAAATTATTGAAATTAAGAAAAATAAATTGATCCCAGTTTGGGCTGAAAGTTTAAGTGTCAGCATAGCTTTTGGGTTCTTGCTAGGTAGAGACTAAATGGGCCAGAGCACTGAATGTGTAGATGATATAAGACTTCTAAGTAAAGTTCTTACCAGTCATAAATACTGTGACAATTCTTTTCTTTCAACTTTATTATATCTTAAACCATAGGTGTTCTTTCATTCATTTATTCATCCATATTTACGTATTGTTCTATGCATCAAATACTGTGCTATATATGGATTACACAGTGAGAAGAACAGGGACCTTATCCCAGGAGATTTTGGGTGCATGAGCTCTCCAGAGGTGAGCGGGGCCAGGTAAGAGGTTTTCAAAGGGCACATTAAGAAGACGGGCAGAGTATGTGCCTCTAGTGTGTCTGTGTATGAGCCCAGTTCTTCCTTACATTATACAATCAATCTAAAAGTGGCTATAGCAGGGCAAACTTCTAATTCTAATTTATCTTTCATCTTCCAGACCTTCTGAGCACAGCCAAATTAACCCCCCCCCCCAGTAGAGAGAAGAGGATGCCGGTGGGGCTGAGGGTGGGGGAGGGGAGGGTGGCTCTCATTGCGTAGCATTCACTGAAGGGCCTGGGTTATCAGTATTCTCCACCCCAACCGCTGCTCTCTCTCTATGGCATCTTTACCTCCTCTTCCCTTGAGTGCGAGCTACCTTATCTATCATGAGTGAACATGAAATTCTTAATATCTGATGAAGCCCAGTTGTATTTGTTACTTTGATGGCCATGCTAATAAAAACCTGAGAGAAGCAATCGAAGGAGGAAAGATTCATTTTGGCTCACAGTTTAGGAGGAGACGGTCCATCATCGTGGGGAGGACATAGCCGCAGGAGTGGCTAGCCACCAAGCGCATGGAGTCAATAACCAGAGGCAAGTTGGCTGGGAGCAGGGCCAGGCATCACATACAATACCAACTCCACAACCCACTTCCTCCAGCCAAGTCCCATCTGTTGAAGGTCCTGCGACATCCGCCAAGCAGTACCACCAGGTAGAGCCCAGGTGTCCACACACATGAGTAACATTTCACATCCATGCCACCACACCAGCCCTCCCCACATTCTTCAGAGGACAGCAGGCGCTGAAAATGAAACATTAGGTGGAGGATGTTACTCAGCAGTAGAGGTTTGGAATGGCATCTTTCGGTTTGATCCTCCACTTCAAGGAGGGAAAGCAGGGACAGAGAAAGGGAGGTGGGGAGGGAGAATAGGAAGCCTTCTCTGGCATCCTAGGGTACACAAGCAAGTGAGAAAGCTCTGAGGCAGTTCTTGGTGGTCACCAGTGAGTCAGGCCACCTGCTACCCGTTGTTCCCGTGCTTTGCCTGAGCCTTCATTGGACTGGAAGTTCCAGTCGTCATTCCATCCTGTAACTTGTTTATTCATTTATTTGTTCTTGGCTCATGCATGTATGGTACCTTATATACTTTACCTGTTGGGAGATGGTGGTGGGGGTGTTTGCCTAAGGTCACTGGGGCAGAATGGAGCATTTAACTCGTTCCAAAGCTCGCAGGGCTGCTATAATTCTTGTCTCTGCTTCCCTGTGGGACTGGAGTTACAGATGCATGTGGCCCCTCCCCGCTGTTCACCTGGGATCTGGGAATTCGAACTTTGGAGGTCTCATGCTTGCACAGGGAATATACTTAATGGCACGGTAGAGTGAAATGGATGAATGCTTTTAAAATGGTCAGCATGGAATGTTCATATAGAATGTGGTCATTCAGTCGTCCTGCTACTTTTTAAAACTTTCTTTCATTTGCTATATTTTAGGCTGCAGCAAGGCCTGTGGTACAGAGATTAAGGGAGAAAGGTACTCACCATGCCCATTGCTGCAAAGAAAACAACCTGTGTGTTTCCATACTTGACTGTGTGTATGAAATATACACACATGTGTGCTCTTTGTACATAGACCTGAGTTCAGACTGTAACAAATTACAATGCAGTGGAAAACAATATCTATTTCTTGTAGTTCTGAAGCCAGGGAATCCAACAGCAAGGTGCCTGTAGATATGTCTTTCTATTTTTTTTTAAATATTTTATTTTTATTTATTTATTTTATGGAGGAAGATGGGGAGAGAAAGACAGACAGAGAGAACAAATGGGCTCATCAGGGCCTCCAGCCATTGCAAATGAACTCCAGATGCATGCGCCCCTTTGTGCATCTGTCTAACGTGGGTCATATGGAATTGAACCTGGTTCCTTTGGCTTTGCAGGCAAATGCCTTAACCCCTAAGTCATCTTTCCAGCCCTGTCTTTCTAGTTTTAGATGATCACTAGTCCCATTCTTTTTTTTTTTTTTTTTATTTGAGAGCGACAGAGAGAGAGAGAGAGAGAATGTACATGCCAGGGCCTCCAGCCACTGCAAACAAATTCCAGACGAAGGCACCACTTTGTGCATCTGAGCTTATGTGGGTACTGGGGAATCAAACTCAGGTTGTTAGGCTTTGCATGCAAGTGCCTTAACTACTGAGCCATTTCTCCAGTCCCAGAATTCATTTTTTAATCGACTATATCTCTGCTGCCTCTGTCTCCTGTGATCTCTATGAGGACACATGTAAGTCTGGCTTGCTCCTGCTCAGCTTAGTAGAGGACAGCATTGTTTCTTGGCTTGGGTAGTTTTCTGATCACCTCTGCTTTATGCTTTGGGGTAACTTTTACTTTAATTACCTGTATGATTTTTTTTCTCTGATCTCTGAGTCGATCGCATGTGTTTTTCCTTTATACTCTAGATCTAACCGCGTGGGACTTTCCTTTAAACTCCGGGCCTGCTACCTGTGTAATTTCTGTAAACTTGGGGTGACCATGGGCACAGTTCTTTTTACTACCTACTTTTTATCTTATTTCCTGGTCCCTGTATTCATACTTTCCCTCTCCTATTCTTCCTGAAGCCACCACCATTTCTCCCTTAACTTTCTTCCATGGAAAAACTCAGGGTGGATGCTGGGTCTTCCACACGAGTGTGTATTCTTTCTAAATCTCTTTACATAAGCTCTTAGGTCCAATATCCCACATGCTTCTGACTCTGCTCTAGCCTTTTCCTAGACTCCAATTTCTCTAAAATAAAGCCCACCATTTATGATTTCTCCCGAAAAGAAACTCAGTGATTGGTAAGCTACCTTCTTGAGTCCATTTTTAGGATAATGACCCAAAATCAAGGTTCATAAGTTTGGGAGGCCCCTCCTCCTACATCATTTGGAGGCAAGACCTTTGAGGCATAATCGGGTCCTGAAGTGGAACCTTCAAGAATAGGACTAATGGGCTGTAGAGATGGCTTAGCAGTTAAGCGCTTGCCTGTGAAGCCTAAGGACCCTGGTTCGAGGCTTGATTCCCCAGGACCTTGTGCACCCATTCTCTCTCTCTCTCTCTGCTTAAAAAAAAATTTTTTTTTTGAATGGATTCTTTAAGGTATGTAAGAGGAAGAGTGATTGGTTTGCAGAGTCTAGTGGCTGACCCCACCTGAGGCCAGTCCGCCTAGGTAGTGGGCTACACTGTGAAGGCGGTAGGGGGCGCTGCGGCTGTGGTGAATGAAACTGGATCCGACATGAGTTTCATGCTTGCCAAGGCGGGTGGCAGCTTCTGCTTGTCACTGTGGGCTCCCGTTCCTGACTGAAACTGCCTAAAAGATGCCGGCCACCTTAGGGGTTAGAACTGCAGGGAGAGCTATGGAGGGTTACGGTCAGTCCAGGACAATAGCTTTTTTCTTTCCTTACGAACACTTGCTCTTTGTGTTAGTTAAGCTCTGTGGGGTGTGTGTGTGTGGCATGCAAATTTGCGTGCGTGTGAGCATATGTGTGGTGGTGCACATGGGCTTGTGTGTGCATACAGAGGCTCGAGGTTAACGCTGGGTGTCTGCCTTGATCACTCTCCACCTTGTGTACCAAGGCAGTGCCTGTCACTTGAGTCCAAAGCTTGCCTATTCAGCTCTTCTAACTATCTCTCTTGCCCTGGAGATTCCAGCTGTGCCTCACAGGCTCTGGAATTACAAGCGGCCACCATGCCTGCCCAACACTCACAGGGGTCCCAGGGCCAAATTCCTTACACTTGTGCCATAACGGCTTTCTTCACTGAGCCATTTTCCTGGCCCCTTAGTCAGGCTTTCTGTTGCTATGATAAATACCTGAGAGAAGCAACTTAAGGAGGAAAGACATGCATTGGCTCAGAGCTTCAGTTCAGCTGGGGAGACAGCTCAGTGGTTAAGACAGACGCTTGCCTGCAAAACCTAACGACCCCCATTTTTCCCCAGTATCCATGTAAAGCCAGATGCACAAAGTGGCACATGTATCTGGAGTTTGTTTGTGATGGCCAGAAGCCCTGGTGCACCCATATTCTCTTTCTCTCTCCCTACTTGCAAATAAGGAGGGATAAAATATTTCAAATTCTGACTCCATCCATACATCCTTTACATACTATAGTGTGACATCATCTACAAAGTCCAAGTTCAAAAACTGTACAACTCGAGTTACAAAAAACAAAACAAAAAACCATCCAAAATTCTCCAAACTCACAATGTTTTGAGTAAGAATAAGATTTTATGTTGGGCCATATTCTCAGCTATCCTTGGTGGCATGTGGCCCACAGAGCAATGTTTAACCCCTTCCCAAAGGCCTCCCAGCTGACAACGATACTTTTCCCTGTGTGTGGGAGATATTTCATATTCAAACCACAGCGCATATCACATTCCTTTTCCATCAATGTCCTGCTCACTCTACCTTGTCTTTTTAGTTGAGCTCAGATGTAATGCACTTTGGAAAAAAATATTCATCCTCCAAAAGTCTGATATAGCATCTCTCCTCTAGTACTCCGGCCATACTTCTGTCACAGATGAATCTGTCATCGTATACTCATTTCATTCAGTTATATATTCACCTCACCGATTCATTTACACAAAAGCAGCCACTGTGTCCACACCACAGTTGAGCAGTTCTGGGAACAGTGGCCCAGGCAAACAATGCTCTCTGTGGTGGCCTGGTTTCTAGTCTAGTGAAGAAAAGTGGGGGCTCATAAGGTAAATAACTAGACTAGATGGTGGAGAATTGTGATACAGTGCAGAAGAAATGGTTCTGGGGGATTCTGGGGCAGAAGTGGAAGGAATTCGGAGAACTGAAGGAAGTGGGAAGAGCCATGCAGAGGATTTCAGGGGGATCCATGCACAAAAGCTCAGAGATGGAAATGAATGTGCCCTGTTTGTGCATCAAATAGAAGGCTGCTATGGCTGGTTGACGCTGACATGGGAGAGAGGCATGTTAGAAGAGGCTGGAGACCAGCGAATCTGTAGGAAGGAATTTCTAATCCTCCTCATCACCTCCTAGACGCTGCGGACTACATGCTCCAGACAGCGTTTTTCTTTTTGTTAAATGTATTTTATTCATCTATTTCACTTCCTCACCCCATCTCTCCCTCCCCCCTTCCCTTTTCTTTTCCTTTTCTTTCTTTTCCTTCTTAATTTTCTTTCTTTCTCCCTTTTCCTTTCTTCCTTCCTTCCTTCCTTCCTTCCTTCCTTCCTTCCTTCCTTCCTTCCTTCCTTTCTTCCTTCCTTCCTTCCTTCCTTCTTTCCTTCCTTTCTTGTAGCTCAAGCTAACCTGGAATATTCACTATGCAGCTCAAGCTGGTCTTGAACTTAGGGTACTCTGCCTGACTCATCTTCCCAAATCCCGGGGTTATAGGTGTGCGCCGCAACACGTGCTTGGGGAACCTGATCTCTATCCAGTCCCGGGGTGCTCTCGCCTCTACCCTCCTTGTTCTTTGTCCCGGCTCCCTTGGTCTGTGTGATTTCGTATTCTTTAGCACTGAGCTCAAGGTCTGACACAAAGCAAGGCCTCTGTGCATGTTGCTGGCATGTTGGTGTGAGCGAACTGCATGATGGGACACACATTAAGAAATAAATTACTGCTGTTGCAGGAAGCTGTTCTCCTTGAGAAAATGATGCACCCTCCCTTATAAAGCACCTTACAGCCCCCACCCTATCTCCACACTTGTTCTGCAGTATTTAGGTTTCACACTTGTTTCTTTTGAGAATTCTTGAATGCCATTTTAGCATTGAATAAAATGGCCCTTTTTTTCCCCTCATGCTAATTATAATCATAGGAGCAGTGAACTAAACAGTTGGGGGTGAAAAAAATTCTGATGATGTTAAAAATGCAAATAGTTTTCACACCAGATTAATTCATTTAACTAACAGCCCCAATCTTTAAACACTAAATGTTTGAGTGTGAAACGTTTTATTCACAAGGGAGATGGTCCACAGGAGTGGGTGTGGTAACCCACTCCTCTGTCAGGAGCATTTCTAAAATAAACAGGATGTGTGTTGCTAAGTAGTCATTAACTAGCGAGTTGCAAATTCTTGTTGGAAATATTTCCAGGATATCACTTATTTGATTCAAGATTAGGAAGCCTTGGGACTCCCAGGCTGCGTGAGGTTCGAAGCACGTCATACAAGGACCTGAGTGGATGTTGGTGTTATCTTTGTGTTTGGCTAATATTTAAATTGAATGTTTCATGTTTAATCACAGCAAGATTGAAGTTCGTCCTGACTGCAGACGTGCAGTACTAATTACAGGAAATAACCAGCCATTCCAAGTTCATTGCCAAACACTGATAGTGTGACAATCTATTATCCGGAGGAGAAAATTACAGGTCTTGGATCTGGAAGAGGGCTTAGTTATTGTTTGAAATCCAAGATTTCTTTTGATTAAAAAAAAACATGTTTTGCCTTTTTAAGTTTATATTATTGAAGTGTAAGATTCCTTAAAATATAAGAGCATGTTAGAATGCATAATATACTTGTGCAAATTATACATTTGCTAAACCCTGGCTGAAAAACACTGTTTGATCACCCTACTTTACAAATGAGAAAAGTGAGGCTTTGTGTCACTGGGCTCCAAGATTAAGTTCTGTCACTGGGATGTATAAAGATAATGCAGGTGCAAGGTTGAGAATCTTTCCTTGTGAGTCTTATAGACAACCCAAAGGTATCTAAACATTCAAATATAGGTGCTTGTAAAAAAAAAAAATAGAGATGTTCATGTTCTGTTTTTCCTGTCTCTGTAACATTCTGAAGGTCTACATCGGGTAAGCCGCCCTATTTGAGCTAGCCTCAAGGTTCTCATCTACTTCTGTATATCAAACCCTGGGCTCTTGCAGCAGGTGCAAATAGTGAACTACCAACATAGAGATCTGTGGGCATGGCAGAAAGTATGCATTAGGAGCCCGTGCCTCAGTTGTTTATGAAAAGGACCTAGTTTTAGCCCTATGGTTTCACAGAATACAGACCAACTGGCATTTTTAAAAATATTATAAGGAAAGATCATGGCAAATGAGGTCTGCTGGTAGGACATGGAAATCACAGATTGAATTAGATTCTTGCTTAATTCCTGGATAATTTACTAAACCAGTGCAAGCGCCAGCAAACATGGCCCTAAAACATTAGATACTTATCTGATTGAGGAAGGAGATAAGTCAGAGCAGAAGTACGAGTTTGTTAATGTGCCTGGCTGTAATTGTTTTAGCTGGTAGAAAGGATCTTGAATGTCACATGTTTGGCTGAAAAATAAGCTCCTTCCTTCTTGTTTATGACTCTGAAACCTATTTCTCAGGCCTCATGCATAGGCAGGAAGGAGTCAGAGGATAATGACAATTATTACTATAGCAAACATTAAACCATTTAAATGGCTTTGTATACTGATCTCAATGTCCTCATGAGAGGGCATGATTAAAGAGAAGTGATTAGATTTTTTTTGTAAGTGCTAATATATGATCGATATAAACGTATATATGGGTATGTATATCCATATTACTTAAAACAGAATTATGTACAAGATATAAAATATATTGAGTAGGCAATATAAAAAGTAGAAACATTCAGCTGGACATGGTGGCGCACACATTTAGTCCCAGCACTCAGGAGGCAGAGGTAGGAGGATCGCCATGAGTTCAAAGCCACCCTGGGACTTCATAGTGAATTCCAGGTCAGCATGGACTAGAGTGAGATCCTACCTCAAAAAAACAGTAGAGCCATTCATTTATTTTGTCTATGATAATTAAATTTTTAGCTTTTCAAAGTCATATATATGCTAGTCGACCTACTATGCTAGCTTTGGATAAAATAAAACTTGAAGACAATAGATATAAATATAAATATATGTATTTAATGATGAAAACATGAATGAATTTTCTAAGTAGAAGAAATCCACTTTTCCCAGAGTAACTTGTTTTACAATTATGACCAAAAATTAGAAAAATGACAAAAAGAATTGAAAGCCGGAAGAGACCCCATATTAATTTTCCATTGTACATCTCTTTGACATACAGGTGAGAAGCTCTGGAGCATTGGGGGAAGGCACAGAGTGTTTGCACACACACACACGCACACACACACAAACTCATAAGAGGTAGCACGTTGGAGTGACTTATGAAGGTGAGGCTGTGGAGGTGTGGCGCTGAAATGTTGTTATGGATCTATGGTTAAAGCATGCTAATGAAAACAAAGCTGTGTGAAGGTTATTGCTGAGAGATGCTGTGGTTAATAAAGATATCTGGGAAGCTAGGGAACTTAAGAGTTCATGTGTAAATGATATGAAAGCCCACCCTCTTGGGGTCGGGTGTTTAGCATTTAATTTTGTGTTAGGTTGGGTGACAGCACTCTTGCTGCTGACGGCGCTGACCGGCCCCAATCCGGGTCCAATGTGTGGCCTCTGAATGGCGCTGATGGCCTTGGAGAGTCTCAAGGTCGGAAACATCACAGTCTGTTTATGGGTGTGTGAAAGATGGAATCATGCGTTTGTGTTTGTGTTGCTGTCTGTTTCTCAGAAAACCCCCATGCAGATGGCTCCCTTTTCCATCTGAAACTCTGACTACTGGGCCCTGGGGAACCCAAAACTTTGGCCCCAACTACCCAACGTGAAATGTAGAGTGCGAAGAAAAATGTGAAGGGGACTTTGTTAATTAGAGTTTTGTAATTCTAGCCACAGTAATGTTATGATACTGTATCTGTGGCTTCACTTGTAATTTGAATACCAATTTTTTGACTTGATTGTGATAGCCTGTATTTCATGTTTTTTTTTTTTTCCATTTATTTGCAGAGGTGAACTAACACCTTACTATTAAAGCCATCTTGTTAATGACGAAACACTTCTACCTGGGCACTTTTTCTGTGTGACGTGCACGTGTCTCTGGGTGTGGGTGTGGTGTGTGCACTTGTGTTGAGTGGCACAGTACCTACGCTGAGGTCAGAGGACAACTTTCAAGGGAGTCCTCACCTCCCATGATATTTGAAGCAAGGTCTTTCATTGTCACTGTTGTTCACTCTGCTGGCAGGATTAGCTGGTCTAAGAGCTTTCAAGAAACTCTCCTATCGCTGCCACCTATCTCTATGTAGGTACGCTGGTGTTATAGAAGCCCACTACATCTTCTGAGCTTTTAAATGGTATCCAGGGATCCAAACTTATATATTCAAACTTGTGCAGTAAGCAATTTATCTATTTCCTGAGCCATCTCCCTAGGCCCTACATGGGATATTTTACCAATTAAAACCTCATAGCGTGAAAGATCTTGGCGTATATATTGCCTGGTTATTTCCATCTTGCCTTTTTATCTATGAATAGGCAAGAGGTTTGTGTTACTAAGTTCAAATATGATCCTTTCTCTCAAGTACATAGTTGCAAACAAAAATTTAAGCAACTGTTTAAATGCAGAAATACTGTGGAGGAAAAGACACATTCCAAGTGAATACACCTGTCTTCATCATGTTGAGGGTGGGGTGGAAGAAAGTATCATGTAGACAGTGTTGGCATAATGCCAATTGCCTTGCCTGAAAGCACACTCATGTGGGCATGGAAATCCTCTAGTATTTTCAATGCTCCAACAACAGTTCAATTTAAATATTCTATGAAGAATATTATAGATAGCTGAGGACCTTGCCTACAAAAGGGAACATAGAGACACTCTGAACATTTAATTTGTTAGGTTAAAAAAAAAAAACCAAAAAACCCTCTACTTCTAATTATTGCCCAATCCCTTCTCATTTTATTAGATACAATTCCATTAAATTATGGTCTTCACTCATCATTGCTTTAATGAAAAAAAATTACATTTAAATACTCATGTCAAATAGAAACCGATGCAAAATAGATTGGACGACTCTACTAATCCCAGAAGAGACATTTAGATCCTATATTGAATTTATAGGCAATTACAAATTATATTTCCAATGCAAATCAGAACAATGGGCTGTGACAGGTTATAGAAGTGTGGAATGGGGAAGATAGGAAGAGAATATTGTCTTCTTGTATTATGGTGGCCTTGGATAAAAAAGGCATGATTCCTTATGGCTTGTCAGTAGTTAGGATCTACAGACAATCAGGTCCATACTTTCAAATGGCTGCCCACAGAGAAGGAGGGAAGCCTTGTGTCCCAACAAAATAAAAAAGAAAGGAAAAAGAAGTGAAATGGATATGCCCGCTGACAGCAAAGGCACTTGGTGGGAGCTGTCCCTTCCTCCTGGGATTCAGCTGACAATGGTGCAGGTCACCTTTCTGAATTACAGAGCCAGTCTGGTTGAGCTAGCACATCCCTTAAACTCAAACGTGTCATCCCCACGAGGTACTGAGCATGAAACACCGCATTTTGTCACCAGTGCGTATGGCTGTCAGCGCTGAGCAAGTGAGGTGGGAATTGTGAACAGTGATTTAAGAGATGATTGGAACACATGTGTGGAGAACAGTGTTTGAATTCTTCCCACTAGCCAAGTGAGTTGAAAGTGTACCTGCCAGGACAGGAAGAAAGCTGGATCGGAGGCAGGATTTCACTGCCGTAGTGTGAAATTGATTTTAAGGCTCTGATGTGCTTATTTTTCTTCTCCTATATAAAAGGCATTCACTGGCTGGAGAGATGGCTTAGCAGTTAAGCGCTTGCCTGTGAAGCCCAAGGACCCCAGTTCGAGGCTTGATTCCCCAGGACCCATTTTAGCCAGATATACAAGGGGATGCATGCATCTCGAGTTCGTTTGCAGTGGCTAGGGTCCCTGGTGTGCCTATTCTTTCTCTCTCTCTCTCTCTTTCTCTGCCTCTTTTATTTCAGAAAGTAAATAAATAGAAAAAAAGAAAAAAAAAAAAAAGACATTCACTCCAAAAGTTAGTATCACATGTACTGTCTTTGTAGAAAAAAATGTATTTTTTTCATGAGTGCATATAGAACTAAAGTAGATATTGTTAAAGTTAATAGTCATTATTACAGCATCAGATTTTTACATTTCTAAGAATTACTATCAATTTCTGGCTTTGATATTATAAAAAGGAATACTTTGCAATAAATTTCTTGATAGATCTATCCAGTTAAATAGTCATCATCTTTAAGGCTACCATGTTATTTATAGATTATTGAAATAGTCCATTTTTAATACCAAAAGGACTTCAATTATCTGCTGCATCTTTGAAAGATTAAAGCAAAATTCTGTTAAGAAATAGTTGGAGAATTCACCTGTATCATCTCATGTGATACTAGCATTTTGCATTCCAAGTAGAAAACACGCCAAAGTGCATTGTGTATTAATCAATCAAAAATGCAACAGTAACAGAGAAATTCACCATAACAACTGAGCATATTCCTTAGGGGAGCTTTCATTGAATTGCCTAGGTTTTGACACAGAGTAACCCAGCTGTCCAGCTATTGATTTGGGCATAATTACCTGTGGCTTAGTAATAATTTACATATGCATTGGAATTGTGTCACTGAGCCTTTCCAGGGGATTAGGAGCAACAGTGAAAATATTTTCCTGCTCAAGGGCAACACTATGGTTTCCAAAGATAAGGACCCATCGTAAAGGCTTCTGGAGGGCTGGATTATTCACTGGATACAGTCCTACCCAGAGACATGGGAAAGATGGCTACTGAGCAACTTGCTTCTCTATCTTATTTTGTTAGTAGTTTACAGCTGTGTTTTATATCGTTTTTCATTTGAGCTTGGTATTACCTAGGTAAATGCATCAAAGTGTGCATGATGGGAATATGTGTTTTCTTGTGTGATTTGCATTGCAAAATTTTTAAATTTGTTTATTTTTTATTTATTTATTTGAGAGAGACAGACAGAGAGAGAAAGAGGCAAATAGAGAGAAAGAGAGAGAATGGGCGTGCCAGGGCCTCCAGCCACTGCAAATGAGCTCCAGACGCGTGCACCCCCAGTGCATCTGGCTAATGTGGGTCCTGGGGAAATGAGCCTCGAAGTGGGGTCCTTAGGCTTCACAGGCAAGTGCTTACCCAGTAAGCCATCTCTCCAGCCCACAAAATTTGTATTATTTTGGTAATGCTCATGGCTTGGATCGATGATGCTTAGCATTTGACAAGTCTTTATGAAGAGAAGAAGACAGGATTTAAATTCATTGTATCTAAAAATAGAAACTAAAATTAGGGTTTATAATATAAGTAACTCACCAGGACAATACTACAAGGTGATCTCCCTCTGGCTCTCATCGATTAGGGGCCTAACTCCACAGGGGGACAGATATATTTGAGTCTATATTATTTTTTATTGTGGTTGTTATATATGTGTGTGATCCGCTGACTGAATTGTATCCAAACAAATATCTGTTATAAGTATGGACTAAACACTTGATTACGTGCAAAGGTCAGTTGAAGCCAATTGCTGTTGGAAAGTCATGGCTAATGTATCCTATGAAGAAAGAGGTTGCAAATTACAGAGGCATTACCTACCTACTGTGGTCAGAATTTTCTAGTGTTTATATACCTTAAGAATATTGCATGTTCCTTCTGACTTGCTTTTATATGATTGGGAACTTGACCGTTGAGCTTCTGAGATGGCTAAGTGGGTAAAGGGCTTGCTGCATGGACACAAAGATCTGAATTTGAATCCCGAGCATCCAAAATAAATGCCAAACGTGGTGGGACGTGTCTGTGATCCTAGCACTGAGCAGTGGGGATGGGGGATTCCTGGTGCTCTCTGCTTAGCTAGTGCAGCCCAATCATTGAGGTCCAGGTTAACTGAGAGACTTGACATCAATGAATAAGGTGGGGAGGGTGTAAGGAAGACTCCTGATATTGATGTCTGACGGCCTCGCTACACACGCATGCAACCCTATACACATAAGCCTACAAACATGCATAAACACATACCCACATACATATGCAAAAAAAAAAAAAACACACCCCAACATTTTAGCAAGATGTCCCTTTTGTTAATCTTGATGTTTTCAATACAGAATCAAACTTTCAAGAGTTGAGGTCCTATTTTCTGTTGACGACTTCAGGAATTAAGAATTCTTGTGAACACACAATTCTGAGCATCCATAACTCCTCCTGTTTGTAAGGCTCTGAATGAAATAAAACAAAATTCTCCATAGTTTCTTCATTGTGTAGCAGACCTTAAGGATACACACATTCCCCATCTCTTTAATCTTATCATTTTATTAAAGTGCCATTTGTTGAGTGTTCATACATTTTTTTTTTTATAGAGGGTAACAGTAGCACGTCACTGAAAGTAAAGGTAAACCAAATATTTACAAGCTCTAATGGCCTGATGATACTAGCGACTTGATAAATAACTGAGCAATGTTCTCAAAAGCTGTTACGGCCTGATAATAACGAATTGATAAATAACTGAGCAGTGTTCTGAGGCTCCCGAAACTCCTCCCACAGCTGTCCCAGAATAACAGGAAGAGAGATGAAGATGCCTTGCATATTAGACCAGCCTGATCGAAATGCAAAACACCCTCCACTTCCTTCCGCCCTACTTATCTGCTTGCAAGTGTTTAATTGTAAAGCCGCTCATTATCTGGCTGACAGAGGCAGCCTTGCAAAGTTTCTCGTTTATCTTTTGAACTTGTTTGCATTGTTGTTTCCTAGGAGTAATTGAAAGCTCCCGGATCTGAGTCAAGCTCTCTTATGCTCTGTATATTCAGTACCAAGGAGATACTGAGAAGTGAGACTCTGTTTACACTCCTGTGCCTTGGAATGACTGGGAAAATATTTTTTTCTGTGCCACCTCACGTACTGATTAACTTTCAGATAACTGGGAGAAGAGAAGGATGGTGGGGTATGGGATGGGTTGGGGTCGTGATTGGGAAGCAATTTAAAGGGGTGCCTGAGAGCCCTTTGATATCAGATGGACCCATGAGAATATTTACTTCATAGTTTATAGTCTGTCTATTAAAACTCTCTTTTTAAAATTTTTTTTATGTTTTTCCTCAATTTTTATTAACATTTTTCATGATTATAAAAAATATCCCATGGTAATACCCTCCCTCCGCCCCCCACTTTCCCCTTTGAAATTCCATTCTCCATCATATCCCCTCCCCATCTCAATCATTCTACTTAAATATATACAATACTAACCTATTAAGTCCCCTTGGAAGGAAAAATGAAGTTATGAAATTTGCAGAAAAATGGATGGATCTGGAAAGGATTATACTAAGCGAGGTAACCCAGGCCCAGAAAGCCAAGCACCACATGTTCTCCCTCATATGTGGATCCTAGCTACAGATGATTGGGCTTCTGAGTGAGAAGGATTGATAGATGATGGGTTCAACTCTACTCCCTTCACCTGCTGAAGTTCTAACCCCAATTCACCTGCTGAAGTTCTAACCCCTGGGACCTCAGAATGTGACTGTTTCTGAGATAAGGTCTTCACAGAGAATAGTGAAAATGAGGGCCTCATAGTGGATGCTGACCCAGTATGATGGGTGGCCCCATAAGGAGCTCACACAAAGGGGACATGTGATGTCAAGGGGGGAAATTAGCCATTTACAGACTCAGAAAGGAACCCAGAACTGCTGCACCCCTCATGTCCCCAGAAGAAGTAAACCCTGCTAAGGCCTCATCCTTGGGCAGGAGATGAGCCTCTAGAACTATGTGGACTTTCTATAAGATAGCCAGTCTGTGGTACGTCATCATGGCAGCCTTGCAAACTAACACAGCCTATCTTATAGCTTGGTTGTAATTAGATTGTTCTAACAAAGTGCTTGTGTGGTGTAAAGACACCCAACAAGTGAAAATAATAAGAGAAAAAAAGGGAAGCAAAATGGAACTATATTTCTATTCTTTTTTAATTTTTTTCTTTTTCTTTATTAATTTGAGATAGGGAAAGAGACAGGGGGAGAGAGAGAGAGAGAGAGAGAGAATGGGTGCACCAGGGCCTGTAGCCAAACACATGCACCACCTTGTGCATCTGGCTTACGTGGGTCCTGGGGAATTGAACCTGAGTCTTTTGGCTTTGCAGGCAAGCGCCTTAATTGCTAAGCCATGTCTCCAGCCCTATATTTCTATGTTTAAGGCCTATGCAGACATGAAGGGTTATAAAGGAAAAGGAGACATTTCACTCTGCTTAAATAAAGCCCCATGTGATATAAACATGTAGGGGTCCACTGTGTGTTCAATTTGTTGTTGCTGTTGTTGTCCCTTTGCAATGATAAATGAGCCCAAATAAAAACAAACGTGCTTCACAGGAGGTTTCGACATTGAGCCATAGGGTTGCGATGGCATCTGCATACTGAATAAATATGTAAGTAATGACATCCCAATGTATCTGATGCCCTTGGATTGCTTTCACACTTCATTGCTTACTGGCAAAGAAGTAATGTGAAGTCAAATAATCTAAAATACTGCCCATGTTAAAATGATGCCACATGCTTGTCACTCATGCCTAACTCCAAAAAAGCCATCCCAGGGCCATATTTGTGTGTACAGAGTGTTTAGACATCACTCTACATACCAAGCCACCCCACTTAATATAAGAAGAAAACAATATTTTTTATTTAAAAAAATTAGGACTGGAGAGATGGCTTAGTGGTTAAGTGCTTGCCTGTGAAGCCTAAGGACCCTGGTTCAAGGCTCAATTTCCCAGGACCCACGTTAGCTAGATGCACAAGGGGGTGCACGCATCTGGAATTCACTTGCAGTGGCTGGAGGCCCTGGTGTGCCCATTCTCTTCCCCCCTCTCTCTCTCTCTCTCTCTCTCTCCCTCTTTCTCTCTCTGTCTGTTACTTTCAAATAAATAAAAGTAAACAAAAAATTTTAAAAAATTAGGACTGGAAAGATGGCTTAGTGGTTAAGGCACTTTCCTGCAAAGCCAAAGGATCCAGGTTTGATCCACAAGGACCCATGTAAACCAAAAGCACAATGGGGCACATGTGTTTGGAGTTCATTTGCAATGACTAAAGGCCCTAAATGCCCATTCTTTCTCTCTCTCTCATAGATAAACAAAAATTTAAAAAAATTAAAGTTTAAAAAAAAACTTTGATATTTTTAAAAGCTACTATTAAGATAGGTAAGTATAAGATTCCTTTTTTACTTATTTCAAAACTTCAAGGAATAAATTCTTGCAACACAGAGTTGGGTAAAAATTACATTGTAAAGTAATTGCTTTTAAAATGCTTGAATGTCTTATAAAAATGTCAGGGTTGGCAAAATTTCTTGGTATTAGAATTCTCAGCTACTTTGCCTCTTGCTTGCTTTGATGGGTCATGCATTATTAAACACTCCTGGGTCTCTCCAAATTACAGGGGCTGCGTGTGGGGGCGTACAGGATGATCTTTCAAGCTCAGCCTTGGCTACAAGAGACCTTCTCTCAAACAAACAAGCCAAACAACCAAGTTAAAAAAAATATATATTAAAAGGTATAGGAGCTGTATTTAGAAAAGGTCATTTCAGTACATGAAGATATTTTATGAAGCACTATTAAGCCATAATTAGATTTTTTTTAAAAAAATTTGCATCTTTATTGGTTTGTTTGGTTTTAAGGCAATGTAAGGATGGCTGGTCTGGTATAGAAAGGAGACAATGGTCACCACCTGGGGAACTGATTGGGCCTCCAGAAGCCAGAAGGTTAAGTACCACAGGTTACATGGGCTGGAGAGATTGCTTAGTGGTTAAGGGTCTTGCCTGCAAAGCCAAAGAACCCAGGTTTGATTGCTCAGCACCCATGTAAAGGCAGATGTGCAAGGTGGGCGCACGTATCTGGAGCTTGCTCTCAGTAGCTAGAGGCCCTGCCATGCCCATTCTCTCTCTCTTACTCGAATAAATAAATAAAATTTAAAAAATAAATAAATACCATGAGTTGTAAAGGAAACTTGTAAAGGGCTAATATCCAGCATGGTAGAAAAAGTAGATTAAAAAAAGCTTACTACCTATTTGATTATCTAGAAACTTCTGGAAATTCCCAATGTTATTCTCAGTTTCAAGAAGAGGCAATAGAAGTTTCAAGAACTTTGCATCTGGCTGCTGTCTTTCCTTTCTTGGAGAACTTCCGATGTCCCATAAAGTGTCTCACTGTCTTGCAGAACTCCTAGACGTCCGCCACCATCTTCTGAAAATACGGTTGTGTTCTCTTTGCGACCTAAGTCGCTACAGCTCCCCACATAAAGTTTTAGTTTCTTTCAACTAGACCTTCAACACGGTTCTGGGTCTGGCCTCTGTCTATCCCCAGATTCCTTTCCTCTAGCTATCTTGTTGTCATGTAAAGGGTTGCATGCAGCTGTGGCCTGTCTTGGACCTTTGAGCTTTTGAACATGGTGTGTACAAGTTCTCTGCTATCCTGAGGTACTCCTCTATCGAGCTAAGCTATTGCTCCCCATCAGCTCACCCTAGGCTTTGTTTACTGTGAGAATCGATTCAATGATCCTTCCAAACAGTCTCCCCACCATTTTAGTTACCCACCCCTGAACTTACTGTCCTTAACTGTACTTAGTTCTCGCTCTCAGTGAACTGTAAGTAGAACAGTCTCTTGGGCTGGCTGGGTGGATGGAAACATAGATGATAGGTTATACATGAGACACCTAATCAGAATCTAAGACACGTGAAATGCAAAATAGAAGAAAGGGAGGGAAGGAAGGAAAGAGAAAGAAAATGAAGGTAAGAAGAAAAGAAAGGAGCAAGAGGAGGGAGGTTGAGAAGGGGAGACGGAGGTAGGGGTGTAAACAAAGGAAGAGCAATGAACGGTAGTGGGAGGGAAGTGGGCAAGGTTATAGAAAGGACCTGGCATCCTGGCATTAATAGAGAACCGGCTATTGCTCCCACTTGTCTCTTTTCTTAGCAACTCTTTGAAGCCAGAATTATTGCTTCCAGCCATAGATGAGACAAACAGGCCTCGAAGACTTTCTTGCTATCTGGGGCAGGCGTGGGGGACTCACAGCCAGGCTGAATTCTGCTTGAAGATCTGTCCAGTCCCCAAACCTGTGTTCTTGCTCCCTCTTACACTCCCAGCCATTGCAGGGCAGATAGAGAGGGATGTCATGACATGCTTGTCCCACTTATCCATTTACCTGGTAAGTCGCTGTCACCTTGGGTGAAGTCAGGCAGGTCTACTCAGCCATTGTTCATTACTGAACAACCCCTGCACTTGAAGGCTAACGTAGAAATAAACTCACTAAAACCACTGGTGGATGTTTGTTGATCATTGTAAACCAGTGGATATAGCAAGGCTGACTCATCTAATTGAGGCTGTAGAAAGTATTATAGAGAGTAAAGAAAGGGCTAAGAATGTCAGATTAAATTTCTTACAAAGCAGTGGTTTTCATTCTGCAAAGGGGTCATTACTGAGTTCATAAGCAGATTGTTGTGAATTTCAGCCCAAGTATGGAGTCGTGGCATCAAGAAACCAGGAAAGGTGTTTCTGTTTGGGGTCCCTTGCATCATGAAGTGTCGTGTGCATAAGTACATTTAATTAGGTGCTCTGATGACATTAGTCACAGTGTCAAATGTCATGAATGGCTAATTGCTTACCAATTGAAAGCTCTGTTTATATAAATACCAGGGACTCACTGTGAGGCTGGTGGCAGCCATTTTTTAAGTTCAACCATATCTTTAGTACCTTGAGACAAAGAAATAAGCATTTTCATGCAAAAATCTAAGAGACTGAGAAGTGCCCATATTTTTAAAGCAAACCATCTTTTATCTGATTAAACATTGCAAGCTATAAATGTTTTCTTTTAAACACCAGTTATTAACATGTAAAATAACACTGCATGATCATTATATCCAACTAAAGCACAAGGCTATCTTCTACATCTTGCTTCTTTGTGTCCTTGGATTTTCAACCGAAGGTTTCAGCCAATCGACCGAACTATGTTTTAAACGGTGCTAACTTGAAAAAGTTGGCTTCCCACAAGCTCCCACACATGCTCTTAGCATCCAATGGGTACAAGAAAACAATTACTATGTTTGAAGCAGTTTAATGGCTCCTTTTAATCATTACAATTCATTTTTTAAAAATTGTAACAAAAGTGTTTTTTTTTTATATTGACATTATTTCCTTTTTAGTGAATATTCAGAAATGTGAGGTATAAAACCACCATTTCTAAGTACTATCTGATGTAAAAGGAAAGAAGTTCCTACTTCACAACTTATTCTTGTGGTCTGGTTCACATGAGAAATATTCCCTTTTAGAAAAGTATTGGCTTTGATCCTATAACAAAATTACTCTTGAGTAGATTGCTTACTATATGAGGTGAATTAATTTTTACAGTGATGGAAATGAACTCTTACAAGGCACCAGGGTATCATTTAGTACATCAGAAGAGGTAATTTTCTGAAGAGTGGTTTATTTATTGTCTACAAAGCTTAGCACTGAAGAGAAGACGCACACATACCCTACTGAGTGCGTGAAAAAATGCCTAAATCACGCATTATATATGAAAACTTGGAGTGTCTCTGGTACCCTTGCATAATAAAAATATATATTGGCATTGTTTTCTAGTATTCTGGGTTAAGTGAAAGAAAGTTAGGAAAAAGTCCAGGAAGGCTGCCAAAATGTGACCTTCACAGAGTTAAGTATCTTTATCATCTCATGAAATTTTATTTCAGGCTTAAAAAAATGCCTACCATTTATTACTATGGGAAAGAACAGAGCTTGTGGTAGTTGGCTTTTTGTCACTATAACAAAGTACCAGATAACAATTTAGGAGGAGAAAAGGTTTATGTTGGCTCATGGTTTTAGAGGTATCACCCATTGCTGTTTGGCCTTGTTGCCTTGGGCCTTATAGTAGTGAGACAATTTGTCATAGCGTGAATGCTTCGGAGAGGAAGTTGTTTACCTCATGGAGTAACCTCAGGATAGACAGACATAGAGATGATGATGGCAGACAGACAGACAGACAGACACATAGATGATAGATTATGATGATGATGATAGATGGACGGATAGATAGATAGATAGATAGATAGATAGATAGATAGATAGATAGAGCGTGTCCCAGGAGCCAACTATCTCCATCTCTCCCTCAAGGGTGCAATGGCTGAACACGCTTCCACACGGTCCTACTTCCTTAAAGTTTCACCACTTCTCAAAAGTACCACACAGGAGCTTTGGAGAGACATTTAAGATCCAAGACAGAACAGAGTTCTATTATGTTAACATTTAAAACCATCAAGGCATGGGGTGACTAGGGTAGAACTGCCTCCTGTTAGGGGCATTGCCACCTCTCCTGTCTTCTGAAAATTCCATATTAATTCACAGTACCAAGTATCAGAGTTTATTTTAATACTACTAAGGTATATCTCAGTGAATTATGAAAGAGCATGGGGTGTAATTTATGGAAGCCCTGGCAAAGTATTCCGGGGAAAAGGTGAAGATAATAATTTTTAGTTTTTGTTTAAGGATATCCAAATTATAATTTACACCCTATATTTACCAAAAAAATGACATTTTATTACAAATTGTTGGAAGTGAATTAATGGCAAAGCAGACATTCCATGTTTATCGGCAGGACTTGATTTGCACAGTCCCTGGAGTACACCTGCTTATTGAGAAGCCTGGTGTGCACATACTCACAGCTGCCTTGGCTCTGTTACATCTCATCTAGCCTTTTACTAGTTTGGATAAAGGAATATTGATTCAAGATGACTATACGATCAGATATGCAGGGGTGTTAGTCAATTTCCGTTTCTTTGGTGAAGGGGAATGAATCTAGGGCCTTGGCCATGCTAAGCACATGCTCTACCAATGGCCTATGCACCTAGTTCATTAGTCCAGTTTTTATCACTATAATGAAATACCTGAGGCAGCTCACTTTATTAGTTTATATTGGCTCATGGAATCCAGAAGTCTAAGCAATATGATGCAGGCTCTGTCATTGTCATGGGTTTCTTTTGGATGTATCACATCATGGCAGGAGTATGTATATGTATGTGTGATGCGTGTGTATGTGGTCTCTCTCCCTCTCCTTATAAAGTGACCAGTTTTCAATCATGGAAACTCACTCCTAATAACCTACTCATCTAATCTAATCTAATCTGTACTTCCCATAGCCCTACCTCTAAACAACATAATGGGATTAAGTTTCAACTCTCTTAACACCATCAGTGAGACTGGGGACTCAACTTCTTCATGAGTTCAGAGGACACAACCATATTCAAATGACAGTAATTAAATATGGTACTGTCTAGTCATTCCCATTTAAGTGAAATGTTGTAAGAGGATCACTGATCCCCAGTGATGACCAAAACCATCCATAGCAGAAAATATACATGCTTTTAAAAATATTTTATTTTTTATTTATTATTAATGTATGATTATATATATATGTATATATAATATGTATATGCATACATATATGTATACACACATATATATATATATGTATACATATACATATATATATATATATATATGTGTGTGTGTGTGTGTGTGTGTGTGTGTATGTATAGAGAGAGGGAAAAAGAGAGAGAGGGAGAGGGAGAGAGAGAATGGGCATGCCAGAGCCTCTAGCCACAGCAAATGAACTCCAGATGCATGCACCATCATGTACATCTAGCTTATGTATGTTCTGGGGAATTGAACCTGGGTCCTTAGGCTTTGAAGGTAAGTAACTTAACCACTAATACATCTCTCCAGCCCACACATTCTATCTTAGTGTGTGTTGCAAACACATGGAGGAAGTGAATTTATCCACAGAAGAAATGGTTTGAAGATTAATTGTACATTAGCTATAAAGCTTTTGCCATCTTCCTACAGTCCTCAATGGCATCCTCTAAACTGTACACAGTTCTATATACAAGAGCTTAAATTTCTTAATGAAAATCAGTTTAAACCAACTGTGTTGCAAGGTTAACACAATTAAACCATCTCTTCAATATACATTATATTCCAAAGCAGTTATCATCCAGTTTTGTTTTGGATGATTTCCAAATGTTTATTATTTTTATATCCCATTAAAACATGTATGTGAATGTTTATATTGTTCAAATACAGAAACTAATTATCATTAATGAGTAACATTAACAGTCTTACAGTTTTCATAACTCTATTTTTCATTGAGAGAAACAAAAGAAAAGTGTGTTTGGTATCATTTTCTGTAAATAGAGATATACATGGAAATTTATTTAAATGTATGCCAACAATCTGTCTGTGGGATATGTGATAGAATTTAATGATTACAGGTGTTTTTAGATTAACAGTATATTTTTGATTAAATCTCAGCAATCATGAGTGTCAGGAAAACCCAATCTTGCCAATACTTACTTATGATTGAGCTCTTGGGTACTCAAGAAGCACTGTCCCTGGGCAGTGGTGGTAATGAGTTACGTTACCTGCCATGTATAGTCAATCTTTTTCCTGTTACCTGAGAACAATTTGCATTATATACCAATTCACCTTTAAGGAAGCTTGGGGAAAATACCAAACAATAGGCAATGGCTATTTTTCCTCAAGGTTTTATTGGCCTAACTGTGAATTTGCCAATAGTGTGTCTTTTTCATCTACTCCTGCCTTTGCACAAGAAGTTCCCTCAGGGGCTGCTTTTGCCAGTCACCCTTGTAACAAACTAACATTAAACATCTTTTATTTGCTTTTCCTGACAACCACCCTGGGCAGAAATGATTTCTCATTTCCCTATATATGCAATATTTCTATTATACTTTATATTTATAATAGCATTTCTAATTTCTTTTTTTTTTTCAAGGTAGGTTCTCACTCTGGCCCAGGCTGACCTGAAATTCACTATGTAGTCTCAGGGTGGCCTCCAACTCATGGTGATCCTCCTACCTCTGCCTCCCGATTGCTGGGATTAAAGGCATGCACCACCACGCCCAGCTTCTAATATCTTTATTACAACCATTTTTAGCTATTGTCCAACAATCTTCTCCTTAAGCAGAGACTTGACTAGGGGTCTTTTGCTTGCTTTTCTTGTTTTCAATGTACCTTTTTATGTTTGATGGAGCTTTAGACATCATATGTGAAATAACAGAAAAGGCTGGAACACGTAGAATTAACTACAAGAAATGGGCACATTTAATGTTTGTTGCGGTCATTATCCTTGGTGGTTGAGTCAGTCTGGTCTGCTATTCGATTGGGTAATTAAGTTCCTCCAGTGGACCTTGTACTTAGAATGTCCCTGGGATGCTATGGGATAATTCCTCCCGTTCCCGCTATATCCTTACGTTTCAGCAGTGCCTAGCATACTTACGCTATTCATATTCTCATTCAAGAAGTTGCTTGCTGTTCCTTGTTTTGATAGCCTAGGCTTATGGTGGGAATAGTAGTTCCTTTCCTCATTGTGTGTCAAAATGCCCAAAAGAAGCAACTTCAAGTCCAACCTTGGTGACAGGAAACTTGAGTTGGGAGCTGGGTGGATGTGTTTCTCAGTACCATACTTCCTGCCCCCAAAAGGTTCCACAACCTCCCCAAACAACACCACGACGGAACCAAATGTCCAAACACTATGAGTCTGCGTGGGGCATTTCAGATTCAAGCCACAACAGTGGGCCATTTGAGTGGAGTGCCTCACTTCTCACAATCCATCCTCGTGCATAGGAAGATCCATTGATCCTTGGCCTTAAATGTAGGGATATATTTATCATCTCCTTCCTTCTCCAATGCATGAAAGGCAACCCTTGAGTAGACACACATTTCCTTCCACTTCAAGTAATTCCAGGTATGATCTTGATATCTTCACAGGATTTGGGGCCCATGAAGCTTCCTTCGTCTCTCTCTTTCCAGGACAGAAGCTTCAGTTTTCAACCTCCACTCAGAATCACTGAGTCTTTTATTATGTTTTGTGACAAAAAAAGGTTACACCTCACCCTCAGCAGTGTTAGGATTTTGCTTCAAGTAAGAGAAGCCTCTGAGGAGATGGAAGAGCTTCTGTGATGTTTCAAAGTAGCATGCAACTGCACTGTGTTGTTATCTCTCCATACCTTCACTTTGGCATGATGAGGTAGGTCCAGCACCTCCTAACTCCCCTGTCTCCCAGTTCTTCTAAACCATCATGTGAACCAATATCCAGTCTTTAAGAATTTATAGAATTCATGCTTCTTTCTTTTAGCCAGGGTTGAGGTTTGAATTTTATATTCCCCATAGCCTCAGGTGTTTTTGATTAAGCTTCATATTTAATCCACAGCTGGTAGATTCTGTGAAAAGTGGGGTGCCATGCTGGAAGAGGTGTATTGTTGGGGATGTACGTTGGGGTTGAGGAGTCAAGTCTGTTGTGTGTTCAGAGACAGGCTTGCTGTGTCCTCTCTCAATGCTGTGGATGTGTGAGGAAGTGAGCCAGCTTCCTCTGCCATGATAATACTTCTCCTCAAAACTATAAGCCTGAAATAGATCGTCTTTCCTCTCATAAGCTGCTTCTGGTCAGGTGTTTTGTCCTAGCAATGAGAAGTTAACTGAAACATCCAGGTTTCCCATAGCCTACAATAGCAGTTCAGTTGTATATCTGTTAAGGTTGGAATCTGGAATGCTCCCATAGGCTGATGTTCCCAACATTTAGCTTCTAGCTCCTGATGAAACTAGGTCACTAGGCATTGTCTTTGGATGGTCATATATGCCTACAGTTTGGGCTGTGGCCTTTCCTTCCTGATACATCACCCTGTGAAGACTTGTTACACACTTTTGCTGCTGAGAACAGAGCATCTGTCTTCTATCACCAGGCCTTCCCAACTGTCATAAACAGAGAGCTCACTGAACCTGTGAACCAAAAATCAATCCTTCCTCCCTTAAGTAGCTTCTGTTTGGTATTTTGTTACAGCAGTGAGCAAGTAACTAATACAGAATTTTCCTTGGGGGTGGGGGGAGGATTTGTCATTGATTAGAATTACTTAACTTGGTTGCCTTGTCACGTGTGTTCTCTCTGAGTCTAGAAAGTTGACTTGGGTGGTTTTCTGCACTTTCTTCATTGTCAAGCTGACCTTGATATTATTTGAGGCTTGCTTCTTCGCAAGGAAAAGTGAAGCCTCCCTAAGACACCCCAACATCCGCTAAGGGCTGGAACACAAAGGACATTCTGTACTGTATCAAGCCACATTTCTTCTTGTTCACAAAATCCACATATCATTAACTTATCTAAATTCTCTCAGTGAGAGTAAGATGGTTCAGGAAAAAAAAGAATTTTTTATTCTCTTGGCCTGACTTTTATTTCCAGGACTCATTAAATAGCAAGAATTTTAAACTTTATTTTGTGATTAATCCTTCTGTCCTCAGAGAGAAGAACCTGTAAAATTCAACATAGCAGGTTATTTTTCGAGCATATCTGAGATAAAACTTTTGTACTTGTTTCTTGCAAAAAAAAATTCAAGTGAAGTAATTATGGTAACATATTATAAGCATCTACTGAACTGTCTTTTGTCAGTCATAAAGGGATGAGAGTTATTTTGAAGGGTGAGGCATTGAGAAAGTCACCCAAGACCAGCCTCCCACATAGATGGGCCATGCTGAGGTGTGGCACACAGCCACCACAGTTGTGGCCTCATGTGCTTTCTTGCCTGTGCTCCAGGCTCTTCACAGTGATGGGGGAGGGGAACAAGCTATTTGCAGGGTTGGGAAAAAAATCAATTTTCATCTTCAAAAGATGAAACTACCCACCAAGATATTGACTTAGAAATAAAGTGTTTCTTAAAGACTTCTCATCTCCCATAAATGTCAGACCCAAACCTAAGAGTTGGGAGATTTAAAGTTTATTGCTAATTTCAGATAAACATGCATATAGCTCAGCCTCAAGAAGAGGACTAGTTCTCCACAAATGATCTCACCAAGCATCTGGCTGCCTGTGCGCAGCTAGTGTCAGGACCCTCAGAACCTGACAGATTTTTATTGATAGCTATAACTTGAGCCCTTCCTATTTATTTTCCACTTGGAGGTTTTATTCCTCTTTGTCTTGTTGATGAATTATTTCCAGAGCTTCAAGATTGACTGCATAGAATTGAGTCTAACGCACTTTTCAGTGCAGCCTTCACGGCACACAGCGCTGTCAGTTTTTGAAGCTTGGTACGGAGCACACTAAGTCACCAGCTGGAGATTTGGGGGGCCTCTCTTGGCCTCATACACTCAGTGGAGGCTAACTGCTCTGACAGGTATTTTCTCAGTATACAAAACAAAACAGAACAAGGTATATACTTTAGGAGGCATATGAATGCATCCTTGAACCTTGTGGGAGCAGAAAATACCTCCCTTGCAGGGCCCCAGAAGACTGCTTCTGGGAAGGCTTCGTAGAGAGTACTGTAGAGTAACACGCTGTCTCTTTGCTTCCTGGAGTCTCTTATTTATGAACTTTATCCTGACTGTACACATGCACCTATTCTAAGAAGAGAAACAAAAAGAAAAAGTGTGGGGGGGAGATATAAAAGATCGTGATTATTGTCTTGTTAAAGAGATTCGGCACTGCCTGAAATATAATCGGACTAGGCCTTACTTCACCTGATGAAGAATCTAAATTGCTGGGCACTATTAACTCATGGAGTGATGCCTGGGAGGAAAACATATTAGCTACAGATAAAATGAAGGTCTTTTTTTTTTCTCTGCATATTAGTTTATAGCATTTGTTAAATTTATACCTCTACTATACACAAAGTATGAGAAATGAAGGAATTAGAATTTAGTTTCTGCTTCAAAAAGGCTTTTTTTTTTTAAATGAAAAGTAACCCGAGATTATCATCCTCTGTCCCCTAAATACCACCCACACCCATTTCTCCCTACCTAGCAATCATTCTTTGTAGGGAAAATAGAGTGAATATTTTTGAAAAACTACAGTAATAATGGTCACTATTCACACAAAGTTTTTCTTTGTGCTATACATTGCACATCCAACTTACATACATTATTTTATTCCTCCCAAGAATCCTTCCAAAAAACTATTTTAGGACTTTTCAAGATTTTTGTTTTTTTTTTTTAAATCATTACTTATACTGAAGCCCAGAGAGGCAAGGCAGTAGAGCCAGCCCAGCTTCCAGGCCGAGGTTCTTCTGCCCTGAAAGGCTGCTTTTTGACTCCGTTCACCAACCTCCTACTTGTATGAGCTATGACAAGGACTCTGTGCCCTGATACACTGGGTTTGAATGCTGACTCCTTTGTGGGCAGAACTGTATTTCACTAGGTACATCCCTCAACCTCTGCTTGCCTAGGAGCTTTCACCTAAAACAGGAGTAAAGAGTCCTGACAGATTAGAGGGTGCCATTCTGAAGATTACATAGTATTTGGAAGTAGAGCCTTGCTGGTGAAAGTAGGTTAGTAGGAATGGGCCGGTCCTAACGAAGCCCATGATTACAGCAGACTTCTGCAGTGCTGTTATTTCACATTTGTGATTATTTTTCTAAACCACCTTACTTCTGCTATCTCATTTCACTAAGACTTTATTGATGGCCTCATAACCACTCTCCCTCACTCCAGCCTCCAGCCTCTCTAACTTTCCCTTGGCATCATTATGGGGTAGCTTTTTAAAAACTGGGATGGCCTCATGTCATTCCCGTGCTCAAATGTTTTCCATTTTTCAGGCACAAATGGAAAATCCTTCATGTAGTCTCTCAATCTGTCCTTGCCAGCATGTCTGTTCCATTTTATTTCTCCCTTCATAGCCTCATACATATTTCGTTCCAACACAGGGAGTCTGCCATTTCTAAACACTTCTAGGCAGAAACAACTCCTCATCTCTAGAATGATTCTCCTTGCCAATGTGTTTGGCAAATTGCAGTGTACCCCTCAAGGTCAGCATAAATATGGCCTGTGTCACAAAGGCCCCTCCCACGTACAGATAGATAGATGCTTTAGTTGCTTTCATAACGTTTTGAGTGTCTCACGGCCCTTACCAAATGGTGCTGGAACTAATGGCTTTGTCTTTGTCCCCAGTAAAGACATAAGTTCCTAAGGGCCAATGGTTGTTTTATTCTGTCTTTTCTTCCCAGGTCTAGCACAAGGTGGATATCCAGTAAGTAAGCTACTAGGAAAGGAATGTGGAGAATAGACATAAGCTGTTGGAGTATCCTTGTGATTTGTTGTGGAGGGAGTGTTCCATCCAGGATGCTAGAACATGAGAGGCTTTGACATCTGACCATATTTTCAGATCTGTATACCTAAGGCTTACCAGAATCCTGAGGAGAAAGGAACAGTTATCCTCTTGTGGCTGCCTCAATTAATATCATTAGAGTTCTCTCCCACCATCCTCCTTTTCCCTTTCCTGAATTCTCCCTCCACTGAACCTCTTCTTTCCAACTAGTTTCTGTCTAGTCATCATTTTCCCTCCTCTGATGCAGGTCTTGTGTAGCTAGCATCAGCTACTGTCAGTATCAGCCACATGACTACCATGACCACTTGGTGTCTGGAAAATAGTATTTTAAGCAGTAGCCTGTCCTTTGGCTCTTACATTCTTTCTGCTACCTCTTTTGCAAAGGACTCTGAGCCTCTGAAGGGCCCATCTCCAGATATAGTTACACTGGGGGTTAGGACTTCCACTTTTGAATTTGAGGAAGACATAACTGAACCCAATAAAAGGCCAATTTTTCCTTAGTAATTTTGCTACTATCCACCAAAATTGACCTTGGAAGAATTAATGGAAGAATTTATTCATCTTACATATAGTTATACCACCCATCATGAGTCAAGAATTTTTCTAGGTACAAAAGTTTCAACGTTGAACAGAATACATAAAATTCTATTTTTCATGGGTCTGGAAGCCCAACTGGGAGGCACAGTGTAAAAAAGACAATGAAATGCATTGCATTGTGCTCAGTGATTACTGTTAAGGAAGTAATAGGAATTAGGAACAGGAGAAAGTATGGGGTCGGGTTGAAAGATTAGAAAAAAAGCAGAGAAGGCGAAAGTACAAGAAGACTAGAAGTGAAATTGTGATCACATGACTAGTGGTAGTGGAAGGGGGTGCATTCCAAGCAGGAACAACAGCAAGGACAAAGGTTTGGAGATATGGTAAGCCATCATTCTTGCATCTCATAACCCACAACCTGTGGGTGAATACCAGCAATCCTACCGAGGAGAGCTCTCAGTGGAAAGGGGGCAGGGAAGAAAGGAAATGGTAGTACACAAGATGTGTCCATAAAGTCTCTACTTGATTAAATATATTTAAAAAGATGCAAACTAACTAACTAGCTTAACAAATAAATAGAAAAAATAAGGAGGGTCTGGAGAGATGTCTCAGTGGTTAAAGCTTTAAAGCCTGACGGCCCTGGGTTTGCTTTCTTAATGCCCACATAAAGTCAGATGCAAAGTGGCACATGCATCTGAAGTCCATTTGCACTGAAAGAGGCTCTGCCATGCCCATTCTCTCTCTCTCTCTCTCTCTAATTAATACATAAAATGTTTAATAAAATGGCTAGGAAACCACTATGACTGGAACAGAGCAGATGAGAAGGAAGGCAAGGATGTCAGGAAAGGGCCTTCAAGTCATGCTTTTCCTCTTCTAGAAGTTTCTGAGCAGATGCATGGCATTCCTTGACTTACATTCATGGAATCACTTTGGCTGATACATTGTGATAATACTAAAGGGGGACAAGGATGAAAGCAGGGAGAATAGCAAAGGCTTCTTGAAATGATCTGGAAATTGATGGTACAGGAAAGGAGGTTTAGAATGGCTATATTCTGGAGAAATATGTCTGCGTGCATGCGTGCATGCATGCATGCATGCATGCATGTGTGTGTTTGGTGTTTGTATGTGACAATGCATGTATGTGGCTGAATAACAGGCATGGGCCACCATCACACATCATGTGGGTTTTGGGGAATCCAGCCCGGATCCTCCTCAGTCTTGAACAGCAACCACGTTGCCCATTGGACCACCACCTCAGCCCAAGATTCTGGATGATTTGTGAAGGTAGAGCTAAGAAGGGAAATCAAGATGCTTCAAGATTTTTGTTCATACAACTGTACAGATGGAGATCTGCTTTCTGAAGAAGTAGACTTGGGGGCCAATATTAGGAGCTTAGTCATGAGTCATGTTCATTTGACTAGCTGGCATTGGAGGGCATGGACATGCAGATTATAATTAAATCTGTGAGCAAACACAAGGATGGGATGTGCACATATATAAAAAGACGCAATGGGATGGAAAGATGGCTTAGTGCTTAAGAGCTTGCTTGTGAAGCATAAGATCCTGGCTTGGAGGCTCGATTCCCCAGGACCCATGTTAGCCAGATGCACAAGGAGGCACACGCGTCTGGAGTTTGTTTGTAGTGCCTGGAGGTCCTGGTATGCCCATTCTCTCACTCTCCCTCTTTCTCTCTCTGTTGCTCTCAAATAAATAAATAAAAATAAACAAAATTTCTTTTAAAAAAGACATAAGTATAAGACCTTAACCCTCAGCTGAGCCAGAACCAAAGAGAGGGGACTCACAAAGCAGACAGCAGAAACAACTGGAGTGTGGTGACCTGTGTGTAGGAGAAACAAGGATGTTAAGATGGCAGGTGACCTTTATTATAATGTCACACCAATAGGATAAGGGCTTTGAAGTAATGCCTGGCAACATATATAGCTCTTGAGTTTTAGTAGAGGTGGTTGCCAAAGACTGGGCGGGATGAATTCCACTGAGCTGGGGGAACAAGTGAATCTATACAATATTACCAAGTGATTTTGTAGCACCTAAAAGGAAAATAAAATGGGTTCATTATTTATGTATGTTTCTTGGTGTATTCAACTTCCCTTTTGGCTCTGTGTGCCTTCTGTCTTTCTAAGGTAATAACAGTGACATTGTAGGGAAATATCAAACCTTGACTCTGTGACAGATGCGTTTCTTACATGCCCTTAGATGACTCCAGCTTCACCAGCATCCTTTGAGTGAGACACTTACCATTACTGTTTTATAGATGAAGAAACTGGGGTGCCAGCAAGGGGAATCTGACATTCAGCACATGGATAATGTAGCAGACAGATTCAGATTCGCTGAGATGAACTTCCAGACCAGGCACAGTTATGGAGGAAGGGATTTATTGAAGCTTACAGATCCAGGGGAAGTTCCATAATGTCAGAAGAAGCTGGCCTGCATTCACAGGACCAAGCAGACAGAGAGAAGCACAAGCCTAAAGGTCAAAAGCCACAGCACACTTCAGGAACTCCAGCTAGGCACACTTTGCATATCTTTAGATTGAAATCTGAAACCTACCACCATACCTAAAGATCCACCCAGTGATAGTGCCTCCAGCCAGGTGGCTGCAGATGCAAATTACAAACAATAAAAAACTGAATATATTGGGGGCCATCTATTCTATTCAAACCACCACAGATGACAAGAGGTGGGATCAGCCCAGACTAGAGACTAACTCAGGCTTTGCCACCTGCCCACTTAGTTCTCTGTTCCATGTATTTTTTTTTTTTTATTTTATGGTGAAAAAATCACTGGACAGTGACTGTCACATTGATGAATCCAGAGAACTTGGACCACAGATAAGTCTCAAAAAGGTTACTATTTGTTTTAAAATGCTACTCTAGGGCTGGAGAGGCTGTTCAGTGGTTAAATGCACTTCCTGTGCAAACATAAGGATCTGCGGGGGACCTGAGACCAACAAAGTTTGAATCTCCAGAGCCCATGGAAGCATTATGCAGTTGGGTGAGCCCATGTGACTCTTTAACCTCAGTCCTTTGGAGAGTAGAGTCTGGAGAATGGCTGGAGCCCACAAACATGAAGACCTGGAATCAGTAAAGGACTGTGTCCTAAGGAGAAACAGGCAAGTGAGTGATGGAGGGGAGAGCTGATGTTCTCCTCTGGTCACCACAGATGAGCACATGGGGCAGAGCATCAGTACATGCATGCACATATCACACACACACACACACACACACACTGCTACTGCTCTCATTCTATGCCAGAGAAGAACTCTCACCAACACCTGAGATACAGAAAAACACATCTTTTCTTTAGTCCTGAGAAAAACAGTGCCACCAAATAAACATTGGCAGTAGTCACTTTGGCAAACCCATCTCCATCATCCGCGTTTCTCTGTGTTCTGCCCCACGTGCTTTCCTAAACTCCAAATCAGGGAGCTGTCCAGTGAATGATCCACAGTGACCATTTCTGTTGAGCTCTGCTCTTTCTTTTTCATCTCTAAACATTGCAGTTCTGTTTGCGTGTATGTGTGTGTGTGTGCACATGCATGCCTGTTCATATATGTGTGGGTGTGCATGGTGGATGCATGAGGAAAGTGCGTGTGTGTGTGGACATGACAGGATGACCACAGATGTTATCCTCAGGTGAGGGTTTACTTCCTTTTAAGACAGGGTATCACATTGGCCTGGAGTTCTCCCATTAGGCTAGACTAGGTGGTCATCAAGCTCCAGGGAGCTCCTGTCTCTGCCTCTTCAGTACTGGGCATACAGACCTGCACCACCATGCCCAGCGTTTATGTGGGTACTGATATCAAACTCACATCTGCATGAGCCACCTACCCAGCCCAGCATTTTATTTAATACCCTGAATCTTTTACTATCTTACCCTTCTCTTCCTTTCCTCCCTTCCTCCCTTCTCCATTATTTTTGTCCCCACAGTATAACTGTCAAAGAGTTGAGAGGGGATTCTTCTCATTCATTCACGCCGTCCTTGTGGGGCAGAGAGCTGTACAAGATAAGGAATAGCAGGTTCACATGCAAGGCCTGTGCACTTGCAAGCGTATGTAGCATATGGCTACAAAGCAAACATCAACCATGGTATTTTTTTTTTAAACAAATTGAAGTTCTGAGGTTTTGGAACTAGAAAACAAGACTTCTGATGATGCAGAAACTCAGCCAGCCAAATGCTTTGTGGACTAATGAGATTTTTCAATGAAAATGCAAAATCCTCAAATATTACTATTAAATGGAGAACTGATGAAAGGCAATTATTGGAATGCAGTGTACTTTAAAGAGGATTGGATTTCAGGAAAAAAAAGGACCATCAGCCGGCATTCCTCATTCTGCTTTGTAATTGCCATTTCTAGCTCATCTGAACAATCGTGTGACCCTTGAGAAAAGAATTAGTGATTGCAATCACAGTCCCTTAATCAGGCATTTTGAAAGAAGCAATACTTGAAAATCTTCCCCGTACAGTGGCTCACAAGCTAGTTTTGTAACTTCTCTTATGCAGTACTGCTGTGATTTAGTGTTGCATTCTGGCTAGTAATACCCTAATCAAATTAAATCCAATATGAAAGTTGAAATAGGGGCCAGTAATATTGTCTACAGAAAATGGGAGTGGTTGGCGTCATGGCTGGTGAGGATGTTTGACTTTTTATAGAAAGTATATATAGTAAACAGCTGACTTGTGTCAAGATGAGAGTTTGGCTGTTTCCACAGTTAAAAATGATGGGGCAAGGACATTGCATGTAATTCACTATGAAAAAAAAAAAACAAATATGAGATTATTTATCTGTTTCAGATTTATTTCTGATGGAATAGGTCTTGCTTTCCCTGATGTAATAGCATTTTTTTTTTTTGCGAGGGTATTTGTATTTGTAATATTGTTAGGAGGTATCTGGCTCAGATATAAAAGACAAAATATCTTTTGCTTCCCCTCTGCTTGCAATCAGCCTATTTCCTACAGAATCAAGAGAGCCATTTATATGGATAAGCACCTGTTGTTGGAATCCCTGCTCTATATCAGACCTAGAGAAGGAATTTAAGCCACAAATGAATTATTCACTTTAAGTGAAACAGAGCTGGCTGTAATTTGTAATTTAACAGGTAGAGTTCTTGAAATACGCTAGATCTGTTAACTCTTTCATTTAAGGAGAGTCATAGCCTTGAAAGGGTTTATGTAATTTTTTTATATCGGCTGATCATATCTCATTCATGGCTAAGTCTATAAGGCTGCTATTCTGACATTTCTGCCTTATTTCCTTTATAAAAGTGAATTCATCTGAGAATGAAAATAGTTTTGTTTAAATACTTTAACAAATTTACCCTTTGCCTGGATTAACATTAAGTGTATTATGATAAAGACTTTTTTTTTTTAAAGTGCATAGAGTTTACAAGGATGACAGCGATTGGTCAAACTTCTACATGGGGAGATATGCATATGTGTAAGAGTGTTCAATGTGTGTGTGTGATCATGAACATGTATGGATGTGTATGTAAAGACTAATGTCAATGTCAGGTGTCTTTATTTTTTCAACTTTTGTAACAAGAGAATCATTCTTTTTATTTACACTTTAAGTTATTTATACCTTGTAGTATCAGTGATCACTCCTCAGGAAATGCCTTCCTTCTAGATTATGCATTTAATTCAGAAGTTTAAAGCTCTTTTGTTACTCTTTCTTAATTTTCCCCACCTTTACTCAGTTTTAACACTCAGTTCACTATTCAATGGCTGTATGTCTTTCTTGCAGGTTTATCCCATTTGGTTCACATGCTTGACCATTCTCAATTCCACTATCTGAATAGGTAACATGTTGTTACATGGAAGCCAACATGTCAGGCTATGAGCTTTCCTGTCAACTACTTAGCCATAAAGCTTATATAATTCACATATGTCCCAATAGCTTCATAACCTGAGTTTATCACATTGTATCCAGTTTTAAAAATCCCATTTTCCCTTTAAAAATAGCTCTCAATTATTTATTCCTTCTTTGTAAATGATGACTTCAATTTAGTTCATATCCTCCAACCTTCCTTATGAATTGTTAAACAGCTTCCTAAGTATAACCACATGTAGAATGTGTAATAGTCATATACAAGTATTCATATAAAAATAAAGCAGGCATGTGCTCAATGTCCAATTGCATTGCAAAGATCAACAGTAAATGCAATTAAATCTTACAGCTTCAAAAAAATTGAAATAATTCACTTTATGTTTTTAAGACAGGGTCTCTTGCTAAACTTTTAGAGCTCATGGATTTCGCTGGACTAGCTAGCCAGTAAGCCTTAAGGATCCTCCTGTCTTACCTCTCTAGTGCAGACTGTAGGCACACGCCTTCATACCCCGCTTGTATGTGGGTGCTGAGGCTCCCAACTCAGGTTCTCATGCCTGCATGATAAGCGCTTTACCCACTGGGCCAGCTCCCCAGCTCCTCAATTTTTAAAATGACTGCATGTGCATATTTTCAAGCAAGATTTTACTTGGGGTGTGTGTGTGTGCATTCACTGACATTAATTTGTGATTTTTCTTGACCCTTCTCTGTTTGCCTAGGAACATAGTTTTGTGTGATTCAAATGCAAAGGGTACATGCTCACAGTGGCTTGTGGCCTGGAAAATACAGCACCAAACAACGGGTCTGAGACCACCATTCTAATTTCCCTTCAGGCCTTTCTCACATCAGTGACCATGGTAATATTTTAGTCACTCCACTCGGGACTTGCTTCCAACTAGAACCTCAGAGGTAGCAGGTCAGGTGGTCATCCTCTCAGCCAGCCAGGTCTCCAGGTAGAACTTCAATAACGATGGCAATTTTTTTCTACTCTCCTCTGTTCTCCAGGAATTGCTCCAGTTCATGTTATGTCACCACTCCCATTATGATTCATGTTTTCCTGAGATGTAAAATTATGGAAATTCTTCAGGCAGAAAATGGGTACAAATAGTCATTGTGAAAAAGCTGTCGAAAGCCAGTGTTGAGGTGAACTGCTTGGACTGCATACTTCTGTCCTCAGAGAGGTCATTCCCTTGGACAATATTAAGCCCTCAGCCAATTAAGTCAGGCTCTAGTTCACTGAACTTACTCTCAGGCTATTTCCAGTGCCCAAAATGGAAAAGATCAGAAATAAGGTAAAATTGGGTATTTTAATCTTATATTTCAATAGAGACCTTGCTATTTTTCACCTATGACACAAATATCAAAAGTTTGGTCTTAGGCCCACCTGTTACATGATTTCATCCCCTAATGTGTGCCTTTTTTTTCTTTTGCAAAACTATGAAGATTTTAGAATAAATGATTACTGAAGAAGGGATAAAACATTAGGGAGAACATTTCAGATTCTGGTAAAAAGTCTGGATTTTCCTCTTTTAGTTTGAACACTGAACTTATGATAAAGGCATATAAGATAAGGCTAATGATGAGTTTTACTTTTCTGTGAAGATCATAAATTTATGTATCTTTTCATTGGATATTAAGATGTAGAATACAAAGCAGCCATGTAAATAATTAAATCCAGAAATCACATTATAGGCATTCTATAACTTTTTAGAATAGATGATAAATCAAAGTTTAACTCCCATTATTTGAAGGTAAGACACACAGGTCAAAACACCAGCTATATGCCTTCTGCAAGGTATTAACTCTCTTAATTCCATCATGGCTTGGTATTGGCTGCCAAAATGATATATGTGCTAATATGTTCTCACCAAATCACATGACTTTTTGTTTCTTAAAACTATCACGATCAAGAGAGAGACAATTACATGAAAAGCATTTATTGATGGAAACGGTAATATACAAAAGAAGAGCTGGTTAAGCACCTATGAAAGGAAAGCCTATTGTTTACTGAAAGCTTCTACTCTCCTTTTACTGCCTTCAATTATTTATTTCCAAGTTGACAAATCGTGATCAATATTCAGTTATTGGCCTGATAATTAACAGATGATGGCCTGTCTGGATGAATAGTAAATGCCTGGTGCTAATTAACATTTGTTTTGATTACTGGGTATTTAGTTGTCAAAGGTAGCTACAGTAATGGCATAGGATGCTGGAAGATGGGTTCTTTCTGTCACTGTAGCTTTTGACTGCTAACAGAAATAACTTTTTTCCCCTGCAAAGGAAATGCCTGATTTCTATTAATGCCCACTGTACTATGACTCAAAAGCCTGAGAGCTCAGCCAAGACCCATGATTATTTTTAATGAATTGTAACTGTGAGAGAGAGAGAGAGAGAGAATAAAAAAAGAGAGGATATGTAATCGAGGTAGATATAGTTAAGTTTCTGAGGACCTCAAAATGCGAAATATGACTGATTAATGGATCAGTAATTTAATTAAAACTTAAGGGATGATATGAAGCTTCAAAAGTATTAGAGATTTTGTAATCAGTTTTACAATTTCTTTTAAACTATTCTTTCTCCTCAAGGGGGCTTTACTGGGGTTTCAAAATGCATGATCATCCACAGGGTAATACAATGGGAGTAGACACGATTGAGGTAGGATTGACTTCACATCCTAATTTTTAAAGACTGATTCCCCCTTAGTACCATCTCAGGCATCATATGGGAATGTATTTTTGTATCTGTAAGAATCACTCTTCTGTTTCACCAGGTGGGTAGCTGTGAGGGTTTAGAGCACAAACAGGAAATTTCTATTATGAAATGTATGCAAGTAAGGAAAGACACTCTGGAGGTCGGTTCGTTCTTGTCATGTTAAGGAAAAGCCAGGAAAATAGCAGGGCAGCACTGGGAAAGTGATGTGATATCTGAGCATCTCAGTTTCTTCATCAGCACATCAGTAAAAAGAGAATAGTATTGTTATCACTGTCATGTAGGGGTAAGAGTTCATATATATAAGATGATTCGAACAATGTCTGGTACATAGGACCTATTATCTGCATGTAAAGTGTCAATGTTGTCATAATTATAACTGCTAAACAAGTGCTACCCATTTTGTGTGCTTTAATTCCTTTATTTTTGGTACCTAGAGAAGATTTCACTGCAATTCCATATTCTTTTCAGACATGAACATCTACGGAGATGTCCAGTGGGTCACAATTGTACAACTGGCATGTTTTCTAGGAAGATCATGTTGCTGATGCCTTCTTTAATCTGAAATTTCCTTATACGTTTGCAGTGTCATGGGGGGGGGGGAATCTTCCTTCCCAGTAATAGAATGTATATGATTTACATTCATTGAACAGCTATTGAGGGCAGTGTGACTCAGAACAGCCCTGGAGTACATGGATTCATGTGTGCACATGTCAATTATTGGTGTGCCTTTTCTTAATGCATGAGCCTTAAGGATAATAGCTTATAGGGCTTTTTAGACAGGGTAATTGGAATTTTCACATTTAAAAAATTTATTTATTGATTGATTTATTTGCAAGAAGAGACAGAAAAACTGGTTGTGGTGGGGCATGCCTTTAATCCTAGCACTTGTGAGTCAGAGGTAGGTGGATCACTCTGAGTTCAAGGCCACCCTGAGACTACATAGTGAATTCCAGGACAGCCTGGGCTAGAGTGAAACCTTACCTCGAAAAACCTAATAATAATAATAGTAATATACAATAAACAGAGAGAGACAGAAGAGAGAGAGAGAAAAAAAGAGAACAAGCACTGGACATGGGTATGCCAGGACCTGTAGCCATTGCAAATAAAACCTCTAGATGAATGTACCACTTTGTGTATCTGGCTTTATGTGGGTCCTGGGGAGTTGAACCTGGGTCCTTAGGATTTATAGGCACGTACCTTAAACACCAAGCTATCTCTCCAGCCTGAGCTTTCACATTTTGACCAATGTAAATTTTTTTTAATTTAATTTATTAGTTTTCATTTCAGTGAATACAGGCAGTTTGGTACCATTATTTAGGCTCATCTGTGATCTACCCCCTCCCATTAGACCCTCCTTGTTAATGAAAATGGGTCGTGCATTGTGGAGTTAGCCCCCAGTTATTAGTATGATAAATGTCTCTGCAAATCATGACCCAACATGTAACTCTGACATTCTTTCCGCCCCCTCTTCCGCAAGATTTCCCTGAGCCATGTTGGGTTCATTTTTGGTCTGCTTCAGTGCTGAGGTGTTGGGGGCCTCTGAGGCTTTGGCTCTCTGATTTGGTAGGAGTTGATTTTTCTCTGCGTTGATCTCCTTCCCCTTTGTGCTGGTATCCAGTTCACAGGAAAACATCACCCTTGCTTATTTCGCCAGTTGTCCTTAGATTCAGTTGGGCCCCTTTTGAGGTATGTTGGGGCAGCTCTCTTCTTAGGATCTGCATCTATCTGGAAAAGAGAAGCAGATTCTCCAACGGAGAGTAAGTTAGCACCCGGAAAATTGAGATAACACTTACTTTTTTGATAGACAGTTTGATAGGTGTAGGCCCTCTTATACCCCGTGATTGATGGTAGCTTGATATGGTAGAGTGGGCTTGTGTTTGGGTATGGTTCTGACTTGTTTCCCAGCTCCAGCTAAGGGTCTAGTACCACTGAGTGGATCAGTTAGCCAAATCAAGAGCAATTGATTCCTCACCATGGCTGTGTACCACTATTGCACTTGTGTGGGCATCACATCCGGTTATTTGTTGCTAATTAGGTTAAACAATGTGTTGCTTGGACAGATCTTGGTCATTTCCCCCAGTCACCTATGTAGCGCCTTCTGGCACTAGACACGCTGACTGTCTGGGGACTGACTCTCTCCTGGCTTCCAGCCATGTCATTCCATTTTACACGTCAGCTGTGTATGGAGTCTTCAGCAATAGGGTCTTATCACTGGCCTTTGGTGGGTCATTAAGTACTCTGACAGAAGTCTGTCATTGTTTTGGGAAACCTTGTAGGTTTCTCTGATCAGAAGCTCATTGTGAATGGTAGGCCCAAGCTGGAAGTGGGGGTTACAGGTCAGTGTCCACTAAGAAATTGAGGAAAAAGATAACTAATATACAAGAGTTAGAGAGGAGAGAGATAGAGGGGAGAGGGGGAGAGGGAGGGAGGGAAGATGTAGGAGATTTAGGTCAGTCTTGATCCTACCCTCTCCAGTGTCTTGTGGTTCAGGTGTTTCCTGTAAGGGTCTAGTGAAGGTTCAGCCATTTGGTCTGTCTTTTAGGAAGTAGCAGCTCAATTCGTAATAGCTAAAAGCTGGAATCAACCCAGATGTCCATCATTAGAAGAATGGATAACAAAGATGTGGTATATCTACACAATGGAATTCTATACAGCAGTAAGAAAAAACAACATAAAGAAATTTGAGGAAAAATGGTTGAACCTGGAACAGATCATTCTCAGCAAACTTACCCAATCACAGAAAAAAAATTGACCAATGTAAATTTAAGTATGTTATTTTAAAACAAAAACTAATCTTTAAGCATTTGTCTTAGTATTGAGTCTCAAAAGCACATTTCTCTTCTATATCTCATTTTTCTTTCTTAACTCATAATGCAATTTTTAATCTTGGACCTACTCTTGAACTCACTGATTTTATATTGCTGATACATAAAAAATAGCTATATTTGAAAGTATTTTTATATTTACTGTAAAAGGCATGCCAGCCTATTTAGGGTTTGGACTATTCTCTGTAAATATTAGTGTTTTTCATAAATAAAAGACTAATAGGCATTCAATAAATATGAAAAAAGAAAGTTAATTTGTCATGGAGTTAGCCTTGGAATACAAATCTATTGTAGTCACGATATACTATTACAACATGTTATGTGATATATATGTATGTATATATACACACACACACACATATATAAATACACACACACACACACACACACACACACACATATATATATGTATATATAACATACTTAATAAGGATGCCAACAATTGTTTTGGTCACGTAGTTTATACCTGGCAGGCTGGACTTTATGTTTCCTTTTCCGTTGTGATTTTTCAGTATGATTTCAGTGGGCAACACTTAATTAAACTTCATCTACTCTTTTTACGCTCCAGGTGTTATTATGCTGCTGCCTTCAAGAAGTGATTTGCACACTGTTTACTGGAGCTGTGAATTTAATCATCTCAATCCTGTGCTATCACAGGGTGCCTATAATAAGATGTATTGACATTTCTCCAGAACATACTTTGCCTCCATGAATGTTGTTTTGCCAGAATACTAAAGACGATGTTTACAATAGGGCATATCTAAACAAAAAACCAGATCCTCCTTTTAGGATAATAGTACATGGAAGTTGCTTGTTTCAGTAAATGTGTGTGGAGCAAAAGGTGTCAAATAATAATAAATGTGGAGAGAAGGTTTACAAGACAACAAGGTATAGTTTGGGAAGGAAACAACAGTGGCCAGATGCTAAAGCAGGACTTTTTGTTTCTCGTATGGAATAGCATGGACCACCAAAATTAGTATCAGCCACCAAAATTCTCCCATCCAACCTCTACAATCAATCTCAGATCTACATATACATATTTCAAAGCTCACCTACACTTGGCACATACACATAAGTGTCAATTTATGTTTCATGTGCAAGCCAGGACATTGGACATTTCCTAATGTAATCCAAAAGAGAAAATTAAAATATGAAGAAAGGAATGGAAAAAAAAAAGCTAAGAGAGAGATGATGCATCTTTTGAGGTTTTATTATATACTTTTCTAAGTATTTTATGTGAAGTGAGAGATTTTGTATTTATGAACATTGACCCACAGCAGAGTGGAATAATTTCACAAGGAAGGGAAAAATACAAACATCTCAGGCTGGAGAGATAGCTTAGTGGTTAAGGCATTTGCCTGCAAGGCCAAAGGACCCCAGTTCATTTCCCCAGAACTCACGTAAGCCAGATGTACAAGTTGGCACATGCATCTGACATTCATTTGCAGCAGCTAGAGGCCCTGACATGCCCATTCTCTCTCTCTTTGTCTCAAATAAATAAAATAAAGAATAATTATATAAAAGATGCAAACATCTCACAGCAGGTTTTTCTAACTCAAAGTCTACAAAGCTTAAGCAAGATTATACTACCAGCAAGGCATGGCTAAGCTACAGTAAGGACAGGGTCTTGGACACCCTTGGCTGTGGCTGAAGGGCCAGAGTCAATAGAAGCTCCCAATTTTAAGGGAAGTCATTGACCCAGATAGTTAACTGAAATCTTTAAGTTGTAAATTTTGACTTTAAACAGCTCAAACTCTTTTGACACCTCATATCCCACCCACAGGCAGTCTGTGGCCTGTGGGCTACCTGCCAGATTAAGCAAAATGAGAATGACAAACTCGGAATCTAGGCCATGAGAAAATGCCACAGGGAAAACTGGAATTCTTAGAGGGCTCTTCGGGAGGTCACCTGACTCTCTGAAAGTTCTGCCTGTCCAGATTAGTGCTTGAAGGAAAAGCATCCCAGTAATGAAATCAAGCTTCGTTTCACCCATGGAAAAGCAGTTCCTAGTCCTGTCTTCCTCATTTGTACTGCTACAAGTTTGGATCCTACATGTCCCACAAGAGTCCATGTGGAGAAGGCTCGGTCCATAGCGTGGAACTCTCAGAGTCTTTAAGAGGTAGAATCTAACGTACATGTTCAGGTCCTGGGGGTAGAATCTGGAAGACGACTGTGAAACCTCAGTCCCTTTTTGTCTATTTTGTATCCCAGCCACGAGATCAACAGCTTTGTTCTCCCACATGCACGCTGCCAGGCTGTGATTCCTCACTATAGGCACCAAAGCAGCAGGGCCACCAGAGTGGGCTGAGACCTCTGAGATTACTGGCCAAAGAAGCTTCCTCTAGCAGTTGATCATCCTTAGGTATTTTTTTAGAGTAATGAAAAACAAAAGTGCAGTCAAACTGCCATCAGTCCAAAACTTGAGTGATGCTGTCTGATTAAAAGTCTAGATTCTAGCTACATTTTACTTTCCTAACAATATCTGAAGAGTCACTGACTTATTACACTATCTATAGTGCCTATTCCTTAGGTCAGTGGGCACAGAATTTTAGGACTCTCATTCTTCTGAAAGGAGTGATTTACTAAAAAATATGTGGAGGATCATTTTGAATAATAATCGTTCATATTAGTTTGTTGTTTGTATTGATTTACCTCCCTTACCCTGGCCTTATCTCTGCTGAAATATACATGAGCAAAATAGTTTAAGAGAAGAAAGATTTATTTTGGTTCAAAGTTCAGAAGACTCAGCTCCTTTTAGAAGGGAGAGACAGCAGAACAGAGCAGCTCACATCATCATCATGGTGGTCAGGATAAAGAGACGAGGAGACAGAGAAAGGAAGGAAGGGAGGGAGGGAGGGAGGGAGGGAGGGAGGGAGGGAGGGAGGGAGGGAGGGAGGGAGGGAGGGAGGAAGGAAGAAAGGGAGGAAAGAAGGAGACAGAAATAAAGAAGGAAAGAAAGAAGGAAGGAAGGAAAGAAAGAGAGAGAGAAAATGCTATGCCTTTCTGTTTTTCTACCTGGGCCTTCAGCTGCATCTGGGACATGGCTTTCTCCCCTTAGACTACGGCTTATTTCTTTCCTACATAGCCTTTTAAAAAATGCTATATGTTTTATAGGCAACATATTCAATAATAGTGTGCCAATACAAAGAAATGGCATATGTTAAGGAGCTAAAATGCTAATTACCTTGCTTTGATAATTGCACATGGTGTGCATGTATCAGATTATCATAAAGTGCCCCATAACTAGGTATAATTATATCAATAAAAATATTTCTTGGAAAGCTAAAATAGCAACAAAATGGTAGTGTCATTACAAGTATAAGTGCATGTGTGTGTGTGTGTGTGTGTATGTGTGTGTGTGTGTGTGTGTTTGTGTGTGTTGGGGGTATACTGCGTACTTCCCTTGGCTGCTATAGGTCTCTGGGTCACTGAAGGTGCCTATTTAGTGTTAATTGTTAAAAGGAAACAGCGCTCAGCCATGAAGTGTGAGGCTAAGCAGTAACTCTGTTCACATGAACTGCGTGCTTTCGAGAAACTATCCTGGCATTCTTCCTGTGTGAGGTAGTCATCATGCAAGTTCTATCTTATCTAAAATTATTGCGAGAGTAAAAATATTACCAGGACAAGATTTTATGCCTTATTTCAGAGTCACACTGGTTTTTGACTTTTCCTCCTGCTTATTCTATTTTTTCTGAGAAAGCATTCAGATTGGCTTCAGAAAAAAAAACAAAAATCTTGTCTTTGCCTTCCAAAGAGCTGAGAAGAGGAGGTTCTAGCCAGTGGGAGCTGATGGGACAGTTATTTCTTCAATGTGACAACAGGGATGGTTGCTTCTGAAAAATAAAAACACAGGCTTCCAAAAGATCTAGCTGATGAACCAGTTCCCGTACTACTCGGGATTGCTTTTTTTTTAAAAGCACAACATGTAACTGCAAGTATTTCTTTGGAAGGAATTGCATTTTTACTTATGATTTTTCTCACTCCTCAGTAATCTCCCTCAGTGAATTTGACTTGTGTTGATGCTTTCACACCTGTGAGTGTGTATCCAAAATAAATCTTTACTTGTGGAGAGACAAGAAAGCCATTGTTCTATAAATTTCTGTATTATTATAAAACTAAATTAAGTGGGGAGTCTTCTTTAAGTTTAGTTTGTTTGTTTGTTTGTTTTGTTTTGTTTTTCAAGGCAGGGTCTCACTCTAGCTCAGGCTGACCTTGAATTCTCTATATAGCCTCAGGGTAGACTCAAACTCACAGCGCTTCTCCTACCTCTGCCTCCCGAGTGCTGGGATTAAAAGTGTGTGCCACCACGCCCGGCTGGTTTTTTAAATTTATTTTTATGTGTGAGAGAGAAAGAGGCAGAGAGAGGGAGAGAGACAGAGAGGAAGGGAGAGAGAGAATGGGCACACTGGGCCTCCAGCCACTTCTAACAAACTCCAGACATGTGCCGCCTTATGCATCTGGCTTACATGTGTCCTGGGGAATCGAAACTAGGTTCTTTGGCTTTGCAGGCAAGTGCCTTAGCTTCTAAGCCACCTCTTCAGCCCCTAGAAGGGAATTTTTAAGAGCAGCACATAATCTATTAATTTGACAATTCATCAAGCCATGAAAGTAGTCTGAGCACACACTTCAGTGTGTTAGAGATCATCTTTCTGGGGATGCTAACCTCCAAGATCTGTAAGAGCAATAACAAGTTTACACTTGAATCTGGGAATATGATTTAACTTTAATCCTATCTTCTTAACTCGCTCCTCAACCATTCATGTACTATAAATGGTTTTTATTGAATGCATTAAATCAAACTTTTCTCTTCTCAAGTTCAATCATGTTACATGAAGCAAAAATATATAATCATAATTGATATAATGTTTTGCATTTCAACTATTAATATTTTACAAATTTCCCCTAGATGACAATTTATACCATTTCATTAATTCATCCTGCAATTAATTCATGTTGGGCATTTTATTTTATTTTTTGGTGTTTTTTTAATGACAACTTTCATAGTTGTAAACAATATCCCATAATAATTCCTCCCTCCCCCCACTTTCCCCTTTGAAACTCCACTCTCTGACACATCCCCTCTCAATCAGTCTCTCTTTTATTTTGATGTCATCATTTTTTCCTCTTATTATGATGGTCTTGTGTAGGTAGTGTCAGGCACTGTGAGGTCATGGATATCCAGGCCATTTTGTGCCTGGAGGAGCACATTGGAAGGAGTCCTACCCTTCCTTTGGCTCTTACATTCTTTCCGCCACCTCTTCCACAATGGACTCTGAGCCTTGGAAGGTGTGATCGAGATATTTCAGTGCTGAGCTCTCCTGTCACTTCTTCTCAGCACCATAGTGCCCTCTGAGTCATCCCAAGGTCACTGCCATCTGAAAAGAAGCTTCTCTAACCAAAAGTGAGAGTACCATTGATATATGGGTATGAACATTAAGAGAAGTGCTTACTGGGCAGAACATTTTAGTTATCATCCCAGGTTGCCAACCTAGTAAATACTCATTGATTCATAATATCAAAGACCGATTCATTACTTGAGGAAAACTGCTCAAAGATTTGTCACAAATCAGAGCCTGTGCATGGCGTTAATAACTGACGGGGTGATCACAGGGTGGAGTTTATGAAAAGATAACTTCCAGTCTTTGAAATTCCTCTCTATGTAGGCTTACATTTAATGTTTATTATGTGCTCACTGAGTGTCCTCACTGTGTATCAAAAAGTTGAGTACCCTGTACAGAGGCACGCATGATAAGAATGAAAGCCCAGGTCTATTGCCTTTTAAGCTATGCAGCAGTAATGGCAAAAAAAAAAAAAAAAAAAAGAGGGCTGAAGAGATGGCTTAGCAGTTAAACGCTTGTCTGTGAAGCCTAAGGACCCCGGTTTGAGGCTCGATTCCCCAGGACCCACGTTAGCCAGATGCACAAGGGGGCACACACATCTGGAGTTGGTTTGCAGTGGCTGGAGGCCCTGGCACATTTATTCTCTCTCTTTCTCTCTCTCTCTCTCTCTCTCTCTTTCTCTCTCTCCCTTGCTTTTTCTCTCTCTCATACAAATAAATAAAAATAAAATATTAAAAAATAAAGAAAGAAAAAGAAAAAAGGGTCAATTAAGTGAACATTTAATATTATCCCAATCATGGTTTCTAAATAAAGTGTCTTTCCTCTTTGCTAGCTCCTTGCTTCTGAGCAAGTTACTTAGACTCTTTAGAGCTTCACACATCACATTTGGACAAAGCCAATAAGAAAAATTATTCTGGTATTTAAGTGAAGTAATTTTTGTGATGAAATTGGAACAGTTCCTGACACACAGGAACTGCCCCGATAAATCATATTTCAGTAAAATAAATGTGTGCTTCTCAAGGAAAGTTTTTGTACAAGGACAAAAGTGATCACTATAAATTATAACAAGTAGAAATTTCCCCTGGAGATAGATAGGGAAAATAAGGGCAATATATACGGAAAGGGAATATATATATGTATGTATGTACACACACACACAGACACACACATGCATATATACATATATAATTTGAGAGAGACAGAGAGAAGGAGAAGGAAGGAAAGAATAGATGTGCCAAGGACCTCCTGCCACTGCAAATGAACTCCAGATGCATGCACTACTTTGTGCATCTGGCTTTACATGGGCAATGGAGAATTGAACCTGGGCCATCAAGCTTTGTAAGCAAGTGCCTTTGACTACTGAGCCATCTCTCCAGTCCTCAGGAATGATTTTTATATAGGTCCCAGGATTCTGTGGAATATTGTGTTAAGTGAAACAAATGACCTAGTATCTTTAACTACAACAATAAAAAGTTACAAGGAAGAAAATGGAGGCAAAGTGTAATCTACCAAGAGCAGGTCTGGAGACAATTGCACATTACAAATATTCTGTGGATCCTAGTCTAACTAAACTGCAAAAAATAAAAGGAACAGCACAGAAATATGAAGTCTACTTGTATATTTAATCATCTTAAGTGATATCATGGCATTTTTGTTGTAATATTTTTTAAAAAGAAAACCTCTAAATACATATGAAATTATGCCTGGAATTGTATCCAGAATCATTCTGTGAGTAGTGTGTGTGACCATGGGTGAAATATGATTGTTACTTACCTTATAAATAAGGAAGATAGAATAAAGGTACATGAAGATTCACTACGCTTTTTTAAATTTCTTCCTTCATACATGTTTGAAATTTTTCCAGAATAAGATAGGAAGATTACCATGATTTCGAGGCCAGCCTGAGACTACATAGTGAATTCCAGGTCAGCCTGGGCTAGAGTGAGACCCTATCTCAAAAAAATTTAAAAGAATGAAGGAGAATGCCTGATACAAAGTTTTTCTCTGCATTGTTATAGCTAATAAGAATGCCTTGTAAAATTTAGAGTATGTCCACTAAAGGACGTCAGTAACCTTTAAGACAACTCCATGGAGTTCTTTTGACTTTTATACCCACCCAAGTGATCATTCTGTGGACACATTCTTTGCTTATGGCTCAGTGGGTGTGATGGCAGGTGAATGGAGCAGTGTGCCGCCCGGAGAAGCACACAGCTTTGTAGCCTCACAGCTCTTTACAGGATGAGAACTGTTCCTATCCTGGATGTCCCACTCCTTCTCTCTCTCCTTTCACAAGCTTGTAGAAAAATTCCAAATGCTATTATCCCTTTTAATTCCCCTAGACCTCAGCTTTCATTCTTCATGAGTGGAAGTGGTAAGTAAAATATGTATAAAAATCAGGGCTGGAGTGGTGGCTGAGCAGTTAAGGTGCTTGCCTGTGAAGCTTGAGGATCTAGGTTCAATTCCCCAATACCCATGTAAGCCACATGCATAAAGTGGTGCATGAATCTGGAGTGCATTTGCAGTGGCTGGAAGACCTGGTGTGCCTATTCTCTGTATATCTGCCTCTCCCTCTTTCTCTGTCTTTATTTTATTTTATTTATTTTATCTTTTTTTAATTTTTATTTATTTATTTGACAGAAATAGACAGAGAAAGAGTCAGAAAGAGAGAAATAATGGGCATGCCAGGGCCTCCAACCACTGCAAACGAACCCCAGACGCATGTGCCCACTTGTGCATCTGGCTAACAGGGGTCCTGGGGAGTCGAGCCTCGAACCACAGTCCTTAGGCTTCACAGGCAAGCACTTCACCACGAAGCCATCTCTCCAGCCCTTTCTCTGTCTTTAATACATAAATAAAATATTTTAAAAGAGTATAAAATCTCATTAGGATGCTTTGTTTTCTTATTGTATTGGACACATTCTCACGTGTGCGTGCGTGCACGTGCGCACGCGCTCACACGCATGCATACGCAGGACTACAGTAGAAGTTGAGGAGCTGGGCTTATCCTTTTCCATTTTACTTTCATCTATTTTGTAAAGCAGAGTGATCCTCAGTCTGGAAGTATCGACGCAATCATGTGTATAGTGGAGGTCTACAGTGAAAATACACTATGAGAGAAGACAAAACTTTACTTGAATGAGGTATGCAAAGAGCTTCCAGAGTCCAGATGTGTTTCCACTGCTCAGTAGAGGTCAGTGTGAAGGAAGGTCTCAAAGTTATCTAATGGTCAAATGTGGGCCAAGGTGGACTTTGGAAACCAAGGGTCTGTCGTTGGTGTTCACAGCGGTAACCTAGCAGCAGGAATGCTAGGGTGTGCGAGGGTTCTGGACAACAGCAGGGATCCTCAGAAGGTCTCCTGGGTGCACTAAGAGCAAGTCCTCCAAAATCAGCCTCGTGAGTTCAGGTCGGAGTTACAAGAGCTGAACATGGGACAATACACAGGACTCTCAAGATAACAAAGGTTTAAGTGCCGCACCCCTCAATTGCTCCATATGCCTCTGGCTGGTAATCCGTACAGCCTGTTGGCTATCTCTTCTAAAGAAACTTCTCTCCGAGCCTGAGCAGCAGTCCTTCAGAGGGATGCTGACCCCAGTAAAGGACACATGTTTTCACTCATGACGTAGTGGTAAGTCTGGGATGGTCAGCTGCCGGCAGGACTCACAAGCATCGTCTCGCAAGATTGAATGTAGGGAGAGGCATTTCCATAGCTTTGAATTTTCAGAAATGCTCCCCAGAGAATGATGGGACAAGAGTGAAAACCTGACTGAGGATTCTGTGAGTCTGCAATCCACAGTGTATAGGGGTCCATCCTGCTGGAGGGGTGTGAGTGACAGCTGTGAGTCACAAGCCATGCAAGCAAGAAGAAGGGATGCTGTGCAGGAAACGAAGGTGTTAGGATTGCTGGTGGATTAAATGTGGCTCGTTAAATAATGTTTTGGATTCTCTCAATTGAATATGACTTGTTGCTCTGGACCTTGATTTATACCTCTCTGGTGGCATTGCTGTCTACTTTCTGATGGTGTTTATCAACTTGTCTTCTCCTCTCTATGGGAGGTCATTTGAACACAGAACTCTGCTTCGCTCATCTTTATATTTTTCTTTTTAGTTGGAGTGTGTACATGTGAGTGTAGTGTATGTGAGTGCATGTGTGTGTGTGGAGTCACGTACTGATATTGGAGTTTGCTGTTTGTCACAGGCTTGGGTGATTCCCTGGTTTCTATTCCCCTTTGTGGGACTAGGGTTGTAGGAGGGCATGGCCCCGCCCAGCTAGGCTTTGGAGATCTGAACTTAGTTGGTTTCCTCGGGGCCTCATGCTCACACAGGAAGTGCACTTAACCGATGAGCTGTCTTTCCTGTCTTCATCCTGGTATTCTTGAAGCTGCTGGATTGGCTGTCAATAAGTATGTTCCTCTTAACATCATTTTCTGTCATTTTCAAATGGCTTTAAAGTTTACAAAGGTATTTTTTTTAGGAAGATAATGCTAAAAGGGGAAAAATGATAGGATTCAGAGAATTTTTTCCCCCTCTATACATGTTGGTACAAATGAAATGATCCTGGCCTCTTCTGACAGAATCATAGCAAACTATCCATGTCCAAAAAACAAAAGTTCTTTATCCTTTTAATATGGTAGGAGACATCAAGTCAAAGTTTCTCATGCAATTGAATGTAACAGGTAATGACTTAAAGCAATGTGATAGTCTCATCATGTAGGTGTTCAAGCATATATATATATTTATCCCAAAATTCATGTCTATATATGAGAAGCCTATTCTTCTGCCTGTTTTATTTTTTAAAAATATTTTTATTCTTTGTTTATTTGTGAGCAGACAGAGTATGTATGTGAATACACACCAGGGCCTCTTGCTGCTGCAGATGAACACCAGATGCATGTACCACTGTGTGCATCTGGCTTTACATGGGTCCTGGGAAATCACACTCAGGCCAGCGGGCTTTGCAAGAAAGTGCCTTTAACTGCTGAGTCATCTCTCCAGTCCTTCTGCCTGTTCTTTATTTGAGCCAGAGTCTCTTACTGATACCAACGCTTGCTGTTTTTTGTTTTTTTTTTTCCGCAAACCTGGGAAATTCCCTAGTCCCTGCTCCCCATTGATGGTCTAGGGTTATGGGTACACAGCCACCTGTTTACATGGCCGTTGGAAACTTGAACTCTGGCATTCTCAGGCTCCTTGCACAGAGAGAGCACTTAACCACTGAGTCATTGCTCTAGCCTCATAAGTGGTTTTTAAGAAAGATGACCAGGCTGACGAGTTGGCTTATTCGTTATGGTGCTTGGCTGCAAAGCTAAAGGACCCAGGTTCAATTCCCCAGTGCCCACATAAAGCCAGATGCACAAAGTGGCACATGCATCTAGAGTTTGTTTGCAGTTGCTAGAGGAGGCCCCATGGCTTATTCTGCCTCTTTCTATCTTTTCTCTCAAATAAATAAATAAATATTTTTTTAAAAAAAAGGAACAATCACTGACAAGGCTGAGTAGATCTAAAGTCTTTCCATGAAGAAATACTAGAGACAAACAAAACCTTCCTTAAACTGTTTGCTGCCTCTCCCTTTGTCATGTGAAAAAGAGAGGGAGGAAGAGAAAGACAAGACACTATGTACTCTGTTGTTTTTGTCTCTTCCAAGAAATACAGACTCACAGCACCCGCAGACTGATCCCCAGAGAAATAAATCCTGAGCTTTGTTCAAATGGTTGTTGATTCATTATTATAAATCTCACATATGAAGCAGTCATCGGCAGGACACATCCACCTCGATGGCCGAGGTAATCAGTAGTTTGATCTGGTTGTACACTTAAGTCAGTGGATGGCTACTCACTACTTTCCATTTATTGATGGCTGTTGATTCAAAGGCCCAGAGCCATTTATGAGTCTAAACTGCATTTTAGTTAATGACAGTTAATGACATTTTTATGCTAATAACGTCAACTGGCTGAAGTCTTGAGAAGCAATTCTTTGACATCCCTAATAAAAGTGTCTTTGTTGCCCATGATTTTTGAGAGGAAATTGTGTTAGCTAATGAATAATTAGTGGGAAAATTCTATTGATGGGCAGAAAGATCTGGTTGGGGATGCAGAGCTAAGATGGCACGTGATAACTTTTCAGGAAACATGCTTAATTAACAAATGACGATCATTTCCTACAGTTCATCCCAATCTGCTTAATTTCACATCGCCACAAATAAAGTCTGTAGTAGTTAAGAATGCTAGATGTCAGAGGCACCTGAACCCTACGCAAAGGCTTGTATTGGCCCTGAGCAGAAAAGGTTGCAGAGTTGATAGGTTATTTTGGCACCTGATTTCCACGGTTAATGTAAAGAAAGCGATAATCCCCAAAAGTAGAAATGAATTTTTTGTTTGTTTTCTGTTCTATTATTAAGCTAGTTTACATGGGTGGGTTTTTTAAGTCCATGTATGCAAACAGCAATTAAATCAGTTTTCTTACATAAAAGTTGGCTGTGGTATAAACTCTTTCAGACTGTTGTCATTCAGACTTTTGGAAATTTTATTCTTTTCTCTCTCTTGATCTGTATCTATTTAGTATACATCACATCTCTCAGTAGATAGGAAGTGATTTGATATCTCCTATAAATAAAACATGTTGAGTTTCCTGGCTCACAGGGTGTGTTGTTTTAGAAGACAAATTATGTGTTTTACAAAATTTACTAAAGGCACAATGTTGGGGTTGATGAGAGGGCTCAGCGGATAAGAGTGATTACTGCTCAAGAATAAGGTTCTGGGGCTCAAGGACCAGCACCCACATGAACAGCAGGTGTGGCCACACATGCTTATAAACCCCAGGTCCAAGTGAGATGGAGACAAGAGAATTGCTGGACCACACTGGGTAGCCAGTCAGGCGGAAGCCAGCAGCTCCAGGAGAGTGGGAGACCCTGTGTGAAGAAAATAGCAGGAGAGAGCGACAAAGTAGGACAGCCAACATCTCCTCCGGCCTCCACATGACCACACATGAGATGCACACGTCTGCACACAAGCATGCAAATACTACACACACCACACAAAGAAGTAAACCTTTACTTGAACAGTTTACATTGGAGCACATTGACCATAATAATTGAAATGATTTGTTACAAGTCAGAGTATAGACATGGGGCTGGAGAGATGGCTTAGCAGTTAAGCGCTTGTCTGTGAAGCCTAAGGACCCAGGTTCGAGGCTCAGTTCCCCAGGACCCATGTTAGCCAGATGCACAAGGGGGCGCACGCGTCTGGAGTTTGTTTGCAGAGGCTGGAAGCCCTGGCGCGCCCATTCTCTCTCTATATATATCTGCCTCTTTCTCTGTCTGTTGCTGTCAAATAAATAAGTAAAATTTTAAAAAATAGAAAATAAAAAATGTATAGACATGAAGTAAATACACATCTTCCATATATATAATTATGTTGCATGCAAAACCTACCTTAAATAACAAAAAGAGTCATTAAAATATGCATCTTTTGCTAGATAAATGTGATCGTGGAGCCTAAATTTCCTTAAAGTATTGTATTTCATCCATCTAGTTGGTACTTTATTCCAGCCCAGGTCAGTGTATTGTGACTTTATCTCAGTTACTATTTATTTATAGTGGCTTAGTTTTGTTCCACTGATACGCGTCTGCTGACTCCCCTTGCCCACAGACTGAAAACCTCAGAGCCGGTGCTCCTCTACGTTCATCTTCTGACCTTTCTGCTTTTGCTCACGTGACCTCAGAGCAAGGCTCCACAGTCAGGTGAGGGTCGCAGTAACAGGGGAGAAGATGGACCTGTTAAAACCCCAGTGTCTGGACCCCGTTGTCTAGTCTGGATTGTGACAAAATAGATCTTAAAATTTCAGTTTTTAAAAACTTTGTTTTGTTTACTCTTATTTATTTATTTGAGAGCAACAGACAGACAGAGCAAGGCAGATAGAGAGAAAGAGAGAATGGGTGCACCAGGGCCTACAGCCACTGCAAACAAACTCCAGAGGCATGCGCCCTCTTGTGCATCTGGCTAATGTGGGTCCTGGGAAATTGAGCCTTGAACCAGGGTCCTTAGGCTTCACAGGCAAGCGCTTAACCGCTAAGCCATCTCTCCAGCCCTAATTTTCACTCTTGACCAAGTTGCAGATGCTGCTGTTGCTGGGCAGAGGACTTCTCATGGCTCCAACTCCCTTACTTTTCTTCTCTTCTTTGAGCAGGCACTTCTCTCGCTTTCAGGGCCCTTACCATTTCTGGGTTAGCTGCGTGAAAAGCTCAGGTGTTTTCTTGAATGTTGTTCTCTGAGGACAACAACAGTGTTTCTTTGATCTCAAGATCTAACACTGCAATTCCTTGTTGCCCCATCATGTTGCTTGTCCACCTTCCCTATAGAATTCTTCCTCTCCATTTCTCCTTGACCTAGTTACCATGTAATATAGTTCATTTGCACTGGAATTTTTTTTTTTTTTTGTCATCTGCTTTCCTGCTAGAACACGATCACCCACAGTATAAGGATTATTTCTAGCTGAGTTCTCTGTTGTGTCCACAGCACTTTGAGGAGTTCCTGCTATACCCTCAGCATCATCAAAACTTGGTGAATGAATGAATGACTGGCTAAGACTACCTCAAAGGTCATAGTGGGGTTCCAAAGAACCTATGGAATCCATAAGGCATGAAGGTTGTAGCTAATGTGATCTTAAGGTTCAACACTCTATAGTATACATTTTTTATTTCTCTCTCTCTCTCTCTCTCTCTCTCTCTCTTTCTCCCCCTACCTCTCTCTCTTCCTGGTATATAGAGATAGGGGGGATGTAGAAGACAGGTCTCCAAGACACAACAAACATTCATACCGGTATGTATGAGTGCCGTGTCATTTGAGTGCAGTCTTTCCCACTCCTACTTCAAATTCTATAGGAGGTGGGAGAAAATCTTCACCATTCAGAAGTCGATATTCTGAAAGACAGGAGAGTTAATCCCCACTAGAAAACGAATCATACCATCATCCAGCTACTAACTACAAGTGACTCCTGGCTCCACACTGGATAAAAAATGGCTTCATTTCTTATAGGCGAGAAGAAGGCACTCCCCTTATCAGAATGTCTCTTCATTCTTTTCCTTTGCTTTGCTAATGTTCATTTATTCCAGAGGAGATCTGAACTAATTTACAGCAAATATAAGCAATATAATAATAGAAAAGGAAGCATAAATAATTATATAAAAATCTGGTGATGTAATAGGAGCAGCCAGTACTAGGAACATTCCATGTTACATATCAATTGATTATATTTTGTTATAGCATGACAGCATATTTTTAAGTCCAGCTATCTCCTTAGTGCAATGCTATAATTTGGTGCTAAATGAGAATGAAAGGCATTTAGAGTGCAAGAATGTATCTCTGTGCTATTCCTCATTATTCCTGTGGTAAAGTAAAGATAACCATCTTGTCCTTGTCTTGATGCATAATCCCCTTACTAATGCCCTTCTGATAAATGCATAATCTTACTCAGATCACCGTGACCCTTTAACTAGTATCTCCATTGAAACCACAAGAGAAACCTATCAAGCTTCCAATAAGGCAATCATCTTTTATTATAATATTATCTCTCCATCTTACTTAGGCATTTTTTAACTCCTGAAGTTTAAGCCCAATAATATGAATTTTTATCCATGATTTATAGACTCATGAAATTTTCAATATATTACCATTATGGAAAATTTTGGAGAGCAGAAAGAAAGGTTAATTATTCCATCGTCATTTGCTGTAATCTCTCTAAAACCCTTTTCTGGAATGGATAGGGATATTTTTCAAGCCTCCCAAGTAATAATTATAGTATTGAAAAAATGACAGCTTGTGTGTGCTAACTGGGAGCTGTGTACTTTTATTGGAAACATGCAAATTAGGGCTTATAGAGGGCTGCATAATAATAGCCTCTAATTATGTCATATTTCCCTGGAATTGTATCATATTTACATATACCGAGAATGACACTACAGAAGGTCCTCTGGTGTCACACTTGTAGGATCTGGCCTTCTCATGGCCAGTTAGAGCAGGAATGAAATGGAATCTGTGGCAAACAAAGAGGACCCCAGCATTCTTTAAGTAAGCATTTCCCCAAAGAAACATGTTAAGAGGCCATTGAAAGCATGTTAGGATCTGTTTGGAATCTCGATGTCTGCTTTTAAAGCTACTTACTGTGTACTTAAAGAGTTTGCAGGCAATTGGAAGCAATTTGTGGGTTCCTGCATTTATTTTTACCTTACTGCCCTGTAGCAGTCAACTGTCAGAATACAATAGAATTGGAGTGTGATGTGTGTTTCATTTGATTTTACAAGGAGTCTGACTGATTTAACTTTGAAAGCGAAACATCACTCAGTGCACTTGCTTAAACATCGCTGGTTTCAGTGTTGATTCTGACATTCCGAAGGCCAGCACTGCTTCTCTTTGCTGGAGCAGAAGTTAAACACAGAGCTAGGAGGAAGGGTGTTATTCATGAGAGGCCAATCTGGTCAGAGGAGAGGGGTGTAATTTGGATCCACCACAGCACTCATTCTATCACAGAGGTGGACAAAAGACATACATCCACACCCATGGTAATAGCTGATTTTCTTTCAGTAGTACAGTATCCATAATGCTCTAGAGTATGGTTAAGAAAAACAAAAGCAATCATTGGTTTCAAAAGTATGTTTAGGGCTAGAGAGATAGCTTAGCGGTTAAGGCACATGCCTTCAAAGCCTAAGGATCCAGATTCAATTCTCCAGGTCCCACATAAGCCAGATGCACATGGTGGTGTGTGCATCTGAAGTTTGTTTGCAGTGGTTGGAGGCCCTGGTACATCCATTCTCTCTCCCTCTCCCTTTCTGTCTCTAATAAATAAATAAATAAATATTATTTTTAAAGTGTATTTATTGTAACCACAGTCACTAGTTACTGGTCTCCCCCCCCCCTCTCTCTCCCCCTCCCTCTCCCTCTTCCTGGTATATAGAGATAGGGGGGATGTAGAAGACAGGTCTCCAAGACACAACAAACATTCGGCAATAGGCATGAAGTCACCATAACATTGAGCTCTGGTTTCCCTCATCCTCCATTCATACCAGTCTGTATGAGTGCCGTGTCATTTGAGTGCAGTCTTTCCCATTCCTACTTCAAATTCCTTGAACTTCCAGACATTGGGAATAGACCTTCTGCTAGAGGTGGTTAAATTGATATTTCAGCACCCTTACCCAGTACAACCAAGCTAAGGCACCTGCCACAGGAGCAGCGACTGTGGGGAGTGTAGAAGGAAATACAATGCTTCAGAGTTATAATTAGACTATAGAAATGGGGCTACTAGAAATGCAGAGATATAATTACAAAATATAATTTATTTTACTAACCCCTAAGAAGGACTTTTCAATGTATTCTCCTAACATTTACTACATTGAAATCATTTCTCAGAGCAGACCATAGTCGTCTGTCTATCAGTGAGGCCATTTCTCAAGATAATCTCGGAAACTTAGGTACCTGCTGAGTGTTCTTGAAGGAGAAAAAGAGATTTACCAGAATTTTAGAAATAACCATAAACATATTGTGCCACACCTAGTACATAGGATCTATAATCAGAGATCTACATCATGTTGGAATAAGACAAAAAAGATATTATCCATCAAAGAATGACTACAAGAAAGATATCACTGCTCGTAGTCAATGTATTGTGTGATACAGGATATCAGAATTTCAGTTACTCGGGGCCATGCATCACAATGTGGAGTTACTTCAGACAAAATGGAACAATTCAAAAAAATACATTTCAGTGTTTGATCATAATTTTGACACATGTTGTTATCTGGATCATAGGGATGCTGGTTTTCTTTTCGTGGAAAGCCAGTGAATTTTTTTTCACTTACACCGTGGTTGTAGTTACCTTCTCATTGTTGGCACAAAGCACCTCACCAGCAGCAGCTGAGGGGAGGAAAGTTGATGGTTTTGGCTCACATGCTCAAGGGGAAGCTTCAAGATGGCAGGGAAAAGACGGAAGAGCAGAGGCTGGGCATCAGCTCTCTGCCAAAAGCAGGTGGACAACAGGCGCAGGAGAAGATCACTGAGGAGGTGACTCCGTAGAAGTGCTTGCCAGGCAAGTCCGAGGACCAAAGTTCAGGTGCCATCACCTATTTGAATGCCCGCATGGTGGTACACATCTGAAATCCTAGAACCAGGGAGAAAAATGGAGGACATGAAGAGCTTGTTGGCCAGCTAGCCTAGCTGAATCAGTGACCTTTGGCCTCCCAGTGGGAGACCCTGTCTCCAAACACAAGGTGCGGAGTGACTAAGGAAGATACTATGTGTTGACCTATGGCCTTCACATGCATGTTCACACATGTGCACATACACCCCCCCCATGCGCCCCTCCGTCCACATGTACACATCCATATCACTCTCAGCCTTACCAGTTTAAAGTTATCTCCATGTTTGTGTACGAATGTGTGCATATTCACATTTGCATGTATGTCAGTGCACTTGTGTGGATGTGGTGATCAGAGGGCGATTTTGAGTGTCATCTTCTCTCCACGTCTTTTTGAGACAGGGTCTCTCTCCCTTGCTTGAAGCATACCACTTGGGCAAAACTGAATAGCTTGTGAGCTACAGGGATCCTCCTGTCTCCTCCTCTCTGCCCACCTCCCAGCACTGGGATGACAGGGACGTGCCACTATGCCACATATTCATTTTGTGGTTACTGGGGCATCCAACTCAGGTCCTCCTGCTTACAAGGCAAGAACTTTACCCACTGAGCGATCAATCTACCCAGGCCACAAGCTTAACATTTTAAATAAATCCCCCAAACTGAACAGATAGATAATCATCTTCTGCAAGGACATGAATATTTCAAAACAATTTATTGGTATCAACGTTGCTGTCCCCCCCCCCCCTTCTTTCTGAACAGTTTATTTTGGTACAGCCGGGGGGTGTGCTGGGGACTCTCCACTCAGTACTCCACGTTCATCTTTTCTGCTTCAAGTGATCACCTATTTTTGTCCTATCATCACGCCGTCCAGCCCGCAGCTGTTAGCATGTGACAGTTGACTGGCTGAACTTGGAACCACTGCTGCTCCTCATTGAAACATGTCACCATCTTTCGCTTTCATGTGACTGTGCTTCTGCCTTCACCGGTTATTCAAAAAGAAAATTAGCCTCGTTTCTTCACCGAGGCACTTTGCATAAACATGTAGTCATCATTTATCTACGAATCATACAAAGTTAAATAGAATCAATTACAGTTGCGTATAAGTCCTCAGGGTGCGACTGTCGGAGAGTCCTCACTGCCCGTGGCTGAGAGGGGTTGACGGCATCAGAATGGGGACCTGCATTCATTTGCAGCTGGGATTCCTTGATCTAAGAACGAACTGCATGTTTTTGTGTGTATAAATACACACAGATGTTCTCATTCTCTCTGAGTGCCTCAGATGCCATTTTGAGACTGGTTGGAAAAACCTCTCTCCATTATTTGGTTAAGAGAGAGAATTGCGTTACACCTACGCCAGCACAATGTGATCCAAAAATCATTTCTACATTTGGCATGGGATCTAGAGCCTCCACTTTTGGCTGTTGTTTGGACCCTAGGAATGTTTTCTGTTTAAGCATCATTGTATGGGTGGCTGTATCTCTAGGGAAGTGGTGTTTGAATACACTTAGAGAAAATATATCCACTTAGAAGAAATGAGTCATTAGAACTGGAAATATTGCAGTCCTCAGAAACTTTGAGGGACTTCATTTCCTTACATACTCATTTTATTTCCTTATTGACTCAACTTTTTGGGTCAAATGAAACAAATAATATTCTCTTTTCCCACCTCAGTATTGGTCATACAGAGAAAGTGGGTTATTTTAACTGGCTAACATTAACCTTTAAAACATTGCATTCAAAGCGGAACTAGAATGCCTGTGAGGTTTTTTTTTTTTTTGTTTTTTTTTGTTTTTTTTTTTTTTCATCTGACTGAATGAAATCCCAGGTGAATTATTGGTTTAGACAGTGTTTGGCTCTGTGATTTGTTGTTTAGTTTAGGATAAATTGTATGCACCATTGCCCAGTGGCGGGCTGGATTGTGCGTACTTTTAGCATCCTTGCTGGGTGACAGAATGGGGTAACACAGCCATAATTTATAGTCACTTATATGAAGATGTTGTATCAATTACCTAAAGAAAAGTACCCCACTGGATTTATATCTTTTAGTTATTAAAAAGTGGCAGCTATCTTAAATTAGTTATAGAAAATAAAGAATTTAGCGACAGAAATTAATCACTGTCACGTTCCATACACAGGATCTGGAGTTGCGGTGCTCGGCAAAACATTTGTTTGGGAAAGAAAAATTGCTATTACGATCACCTTAATAGAAACAGACAATCAAACAAATCTTAATTTAAAAGATTTCACGTGGCCATAAATCACAATGGCATTGAGATTTAAGACACAAAAGGCAACTTTATAAAGAAATGAGGCATGCCAAGTAGAGCCAGCAGCCATCTCGTCTGTTAGTTACACTGAGGATGTCATGAAATTTCAGCCCCCAAACAAGGCTGTTCCTCCTGCGGGGAAGTACACCATCTCCTAGTCTGTTTCTTTACAATTTCCTTTGTAGTCTCTTCCAACCCATTCTCCCCACAGCAAGTAGAAGGATAGCTTTGGAATATAAATGAAGACAGGCCATCCCTCCTAATCAAAACTTATTAGTGCCTTCCAGCTGCAGTTAGGATAAAGTCCAAGTCCTCCCTTCCCCCAGTGTCCTGAGAGTCCATGTGCTGGCCTTCCTTCCTTCCTCAGGGTACCAGAGTCACAGTGATGTTTATTTACTCTACAACCTGGAGTTTCACTTGAGGTGGGCTCCGCGGCCAAACTTAAAACATATACAAACCACGGGACCTTCTTCAGAGTGGAGTAAGCATGAAGCCCATGCCATTGCCATCACGTGTGTGATGGAACGTGTACTGTTAATTGTAACAGCAGCATGTTGCCTTCTGTTTGCATGTGGCAGAACGTAGGAGCACCTCAACTGACATTCTGTAAGTTCGCACCAATGTTTGCAAGCCTGTGAGACTTTGATGCTCCACTCTGGAGTGTTGTTTGCTGGTTGTGACATCCTCTTGGATGGCAAAATGCATCATCAACATAAGCTCAATTTTCCTCATTACTGCATTGCTTTGCCATCTGTCTGCCTAGCTTTCTTGGGCTTCTTTAAATAGGCTTCAGACTGGCCAGTATCACTGAGCATTCAAAGCTTACAGATGGGGCCTGGCTTCAGGGCCAACTGAGCTGCAGCTGTGCCCATTGCAGGCCTGGTCACATACTTTTTGGCCAGAGACTCTTGTTTGGTTTTCACAATGGTCTGACAACATCCGTGTATCCCAAGAAAGTGTTGCTGGTGTGAATGAAATAAGCCATGTTGCCAGATGATAGTTGGATGCATTGATAGACAAACAGGTAGATAGGTTACTTTTAACCAAAAGTTGTCACTGACAGCTCTCGGAATAAGCAACTTTTTTCAAAGTATGTCCCAGAGTTTATGGTAATGGGAGAATTATTTGGAGTCAATGAAGGGAAGCCAGCATTTGGCAGTTTGGTTTCCAAATTGATTCATCAATGTATTCTACATGGATTATTTCCAAGAACTCAGTACCATCTTTCTTTAGGATTAAAGCACAAATGGAGTTTGGAAAAAAAAATTTAAATATAGTTTCATTTTCTTTTTCAATATAACATTATACAGGATTTTCAAAGCATCATTCTTCATGAATGGAATACAACTTCATGAAAATTCCATTTCTACACTCTTCCCTATGAATAAATTGTGTAAATTGTAGTTCAAAATTGGAGCAAAATAAATAGGACTATATCTAACCTTTCTGGATGACTCAATTACAAATAACACAATTGGTTTTTGGCTGAATACACAGAATTAGAAAAAAAAAAAAGCTTATATGTAGCTACATAGACTAACAGACAATTTTTCATATTGTAGACCTGAAAGGAATACCCAGGATATAGCTTAGCTTAGCTTTGCTGTGAAAACAATGAACATATTGAAACTGTCATATATCCCTTCCTCCTCATCATTCTAGTTATGAAAGATAGTTAAAGGATGTTCAGATATCTCCTTTTTAAACATTTTATTTATTTATTTATCTATAAGAGAAAGAGACCAAGAGAGGGAGAGAAGGGAAAAGAGGGAGGGGGGAACACCCCAGGGCATTCAGCCACTGCAAACAAACTCCGGACACATTTGCCCCCTTATGCATCTGGCTTTCATGGGTCCTGGAAAGTTGAACCTAGGTCCTTGGCTTTGCAGTTGAGCACCTTAAGCCATGCTAAGCCATCTCTCCATCCCTGGATATCCCTTTATAATAACTTAATAGGAAACATATGTTAACTAAAGTAGCCACATGATTTATTTTGTTGTTTTCTTTGTCCTTCTGTATTTTTATTTTTTATTTATTTATTTTTTTCTTTTTTTTGAGGTAGAGTGTCTCTCTAGCCGAGGCTGACCTGCTACTCACTCTGTCGGTTCAGGCTGGCCTCAAACTTATAGCAATCCTCTTACCTCTAGCTCCCAGCATGTATCACCATGTCTGGCTTATTTGATTTTTTCTTTTACTCTTTCATAAAATACCATGCTATCTAGCAATGTAATAGTTTTGAAAAACATAACATGAAATAAATTAACAAATTTATTGCCAACTTGCGTCAGAACCAATCAGATAGAACTAAATATCATTTAAATAAAGTACTATACAAGTTACTACAGATTCTCCATCTTAAGCAAGCTGTGAAACTTGCAACAGGAAAAAGAATGTTTGTCTTTATAATATTGAAGACATTGGTGTTGGATTGAAATTATTGTTTTTTACTACTCTTGACAAGGTCACACAAATGTACATAAGTGTGGACAAATAAGCCCATAGTTAGAATGTTCTGTGAATACATGCTTTTGCCAAAACTTCTATTCAACTTGCTTAAATATCTAAGTTTCTCTACATGGTTCAAAATGTCTATGGACTTTAGTTTATTTAAACGGGATGTGTGGGGAAAAAATTAAAATAGAGATACATTTAAATTCCTGTCTGGGGAAGACAAGGAGATGATGATTTATCAAATAAAATAATTAGAACTTAAAGTTGAAAAATAACATTTGTCTTGTCTGAAGGAAAAAAAATAGCACTCAATTTTCTTCATTAAAAAAAATAAAATCAGCTGGGCATGGTGGAGCACACCTTTAATCCCAGTACTCGGGAGGCAGCAGTAGGAGGATTGCCATGAATTCGAGGCCACCCTAAGACTACACAGTGAATTCCAGGAGAGCCTGAGCTAGAGTGAAACCCTACCTTGAAAAACAAAACACACACACACACACACACACACACACACACACACACAGACACACAAACACACACACACACACAAAGCTTAATTTCATTACAAATAAGAACCTTTAAAGCTTTTCTCTTATATTTTTGTAAGAAAGGTGAAGACATTTTTAAATAATCTATGGTTCAAACTTTTAAGTACCTTCAACCTTTCTATCTTAATTTCTACAAACTGTCAAGTGGTAAAGCCAATCCTCCTTGACTTAGGTTGTGCATAACAATTTATAAACATACTGTAAATTCAATGTAGTTTAAGTCAAAGACGCATTTGATCCTCTTAACTTAATGAACATCAGAACTTGCCTAGCCCATCACTGTGCTCACAGTATTGACATTTGCCCACAGTTGGGGAATGATACAATGTCAATATCACCTATATTTATTCAATTTTGTATCTGAAAATTCTCCAGTAACACAGTTCACTGCAGAATTTCAGTTGTTCCCTTTTGTGATCACATGACATTCCTATTGCCTTGCATCCTGGGACAGAATTGGACCACAGTTCCCTCTCCTGGGAAAGAATCAAAAATCACAGTATCAAAAAATACTTCCCTGTAATGTTCATCACGATTGTGCTATCACAAGGTTGAAGACTTATACCCCTAATTCATATTTGTAAAAATATTTTAACAGGGGTTTTATTCAGAGAATGAATTTAAGGTGCCAGGTGTATCTCTGTTCATTTCAACTGCTGGGCTTATTTTCTACAGCACTTACTTTCTCATTGTTGGGACACCACCCCCTACCAGAAACAGAGTATGATGGAAAGGGTGTGTTTCCAGCTTAGAGCTTCAAGGAGGAAGTTTCATCTTGGCCGGGAAAGCATGGCAAGAGCAAGCTGGCTCATGTCATCACATAACAGCAAGGAAGAAACCGGACGAGTGAACTGGGTGTCAATGGCAAATGTGGCTGGATTAAAAAAGCCCAAACAGCTGTCCTCTGTGACACATCTCTTCCATCAAGGCTTCACTTCCCAAAAGCCTTCACCAGCTAGGGATTAAATACGAGGCTTAATCATAAACACATGAGGATATGGAAGACTTTTTACATTAAAACCACCATAGTGCCTCATCTCTGAAGACCTTCGATTTGTTAATTACAACAGTCAGATATTGTCTACTAATAAATTAAGGATTCAGCCAGGCATGGTGGTGCATGCCTTTAATCTTAGCTCTCAAGAGGCAGAGATAGGAGGATCACCATGAGTTCGAGGTCACCCTGAGACTACATGGTGAATTGCAGATCAGCCTGGACCAGAGTGAGACCCTACCTTGAAAAAACAAAAATAAAAAAAAACTAAAGATTCTGTGAAAACAAGCTCCCTTTTCTCTCAGTTTTTTTACTGATATCAAATGAATAATGGGTCAAGTCAAATCTTTGATAGTTATATTGTATTAGTTGCAATTATTGTTGCTGTGATCAAATATATGACACAAAGCAGCTTGAAGAACGAAGGGTTGATTTTGGCTTATATGCCAGGGAACACAATCCACGATGTCAGTGCAGTCATGGTGGCAGAAGGTGTCTCGTCACATTATATTCTCAGGCAGGAAGGAGAGACTAAAAGGAAATAAGATAATAGGAAGTGAGGCCAGGCTACATAACAGTAAACCCTTCTCCAGTGACTCACTTCTGCTACCAAAGCTCCATCTTCTAAAGTTTCCACAACCATCCCAGAAAGTAACCAAGTGTTCAAGTGTTACAGCTACCTTCTCATTGCTGGAACAAAGCACCGACAAAAAGCAGCTTGTGGGAGGAAAGGGTTTATTTTGGCTTACAGACTCAAGAGGAAACTGTGGCATGAGCAAAGGGTGGACAACACATCCTGGCCAACATCAGGTGGACAACAGCAACAGGAGAGTGTGCAAAACACTGACAAGGGGAAGCTGGGTATAGCACCCATATCCCACCCCCAATAAGACACCTCTTCCAAGAGGGTCCAGTTGTCAAATTGCCATCAGCTGGGACCTAGCATTCAGAATACATGCATTTATGGGGGGGGGGTACCTAATTCAAACCACTGCAGGGGGCATTTCATATTCAATCCACAACATGTATGCTGCAGTTTTCTATTTACAATTTTTTTAAAAATTAATTGCTATTAATAAAATTATAAATTCTGGGCTCTTCATCATTGAGGAAACTTAAAAATCCTCCTGTAGGTCAACTAATTTAACAAGTGAAGTTTAATTTGAACAAGGGAAATCATGGCATTCTAGTGAAGTGAACTGCCTTGCTAAGGGATGGAAGCAGAATTTTAGCAGAACTTAGGGCTCCTTATTTCTGGTTCACCACCCCCATAGATCAGTAAAAGTGCTTAGCCATCTATGTAAAATATTGATGTTTTAGGAGACATTAAGGGTAAAATAAAATATGAGTATTTCCTGTATAAAAGTAAATGGGCCCTAGCTGATGAGATTGGAAAGCATTTAGATAAATAATCAAGGCTGGAGAGATGGCTTAGCAGTTAAAGTGCTTACCTGAGAAGCCTAAGGACCCACATTCAACTCCCCAGATCCCATGTAAGCCAGATGCACAAGGTGGCACATGCACAAAGTCACACGTGTACACAAGCTGGCACATGCACAAGGTCACACATGTACACAAGGTGGCACATGCATCTGCAATTCAATTGAGGTGCTGGCACACCAATCTCTCTCTCTAGTTTTCTTGCTCTCTTTCTCTCTATCATAAAAGATAGATAGATAATTGTATTCATTGGTGGGATTTAGAAACATTTATACTCTACAGGCATTAGTCATCATGGCCACATTTTTGTTTATCATTCAAAAATACCAATGAAAAGATAACTAAATATGCAAGCACATTCTAGCCACATTGGCATTTTAACAAATACAAAAATCATAGATTGGTATTATTTATGTTTTTTTCCTTGTGAATTTTTATTAACTTAAATCTGTACTTTATTCAAATTCTCTTCTTTTTTACTTACTGTCTTTTTTTTATCTGTCCCGAGATCCTGTTCATAATATGTTAACATTAATTGTTACACCATGTTGATATTTCTATAATGTCAATTTTAAAGCATTTCATTCACATATATATCCTAATTATTGAGATATCTGACATCTACTCAGATTTACAATTGGGAAGAGTGGCCCACTGGCTTCCTGTCAGACCTTACTTGGATACATATACACGTACACACACATGCACACAAAGACCATTTTAATTTGTTTTTAAGAGATATCCATTTGCCTGCTGTTTATCGAAAGAATGGCACTGTTTTGTACAAACGTGGTCCTAGAACATAATGTACATTAGAAGAATATTTCATAATTCAATTGTAATATATTAACTGGTACTTGTGGATGAGGAAGAAGTTTCTGGATATAAAATCCCAGAGTTCCACAGTAAATATAGTATCTGAGCTCTCTGGTCAGGTTTCATACCAGTGTCATAAAACAAAGACATAAACCTGACAGGCCAGAAGTCATAGACAGATCTACTCTCCATCACAGAATAGCAAATGCCATCTCATATTTGCTTAAATCTCATTCAAAATGATTCTTGGGTTCTTATAACACATATGAAGCTTGCATTATCACCACCCAATTATCTCATCATTCAACAACTTAAGTGCTGACAATTATTTACACCAAATATTATTTACTGAAATAATTTCTGGGCCAGATGATAACACTAAAGACTTGGTATAATGTTTTGATATATTCTCATGCCCTAACACATTTTGGACTTATGACCAAATCATTACTACAAGGCTGAAGTTTCAATAATTTATGAGAGTTATTATGCCAAGAACAGTAGTAACTCTGCCAGAGACTGGCTTGAGTGTCTCATATATATCCTACATCCTTTAGCCCCTTCCTCTGAATTTCTCTTACACCCATTTTCTTACATATATTAATACCACAATATTTTGAGCAAAACTTTGCAAAAAAAAAGTGCTATTGAATCACATGGAATAATTCCTTATATTTTGCTTAATACATCTTTCACTTTTTACAATTTATACATCTCTTAAAAAATATTTTATTTTTATTTGTTTGTTTATTTGACAGAGAAAGAGAGAGAGAGTAAATGGGCATGCCAGGGCCCTCCAGCCACTGCAAATGAATTCCAGATGCATGCGCCCCCTTGTACATCTGGCTAACGTGGATCCTGGGGAATTGAACCTGGGTCCCTTGGCTTTGCAGGCAAGCGCCTTAACTGCTAAGCCATCCCTCCAGCCCTTATACATCTTTTTTTTTTTAATTTTTATTTATTTATTTGAGAGCGACAGACACAGAGAGAAAGACAGATAGAGAGAGAATGGGTGCGCCAGGGCTTCCAGCCTCTGCAAACGAACTCCAGACGCGTGCGCCCCCTTGTGCATCTGGCTAACATGGGACTTGGGGAACCGAGCCTCGAACGGGGTCCTTAGGCTTCACAGGCAAGCGCTTAACCACTAAGCCATCTCTCCAGCCCCCTTATACATCTTATACATCCATATACCATTTAATGATGTCACATGACTATTTTGCCTTTGATGTTGAGATTGAACATTTGCCTTCCTAAAGAATTCATAATAGTTTCACATTATCAATTTAATTGCTGGCACAATATTTGCATTCAACAGTAACTTTCTGGATTAGAATGCCTCTTTAGGGAGATTTGCCTCACAGAAATAATACATGGCAATATGCCTTTCCTAAGCTTATCTGTTTTGTGCAAACTCCATAGTGTATAGTTTTTCCTAACATTCTTTACTCAATGGCTCTATAAAGAAAATGTACTTAAGAACACATTTTGAAAACTACACTGTGGGGCTGGAGGAATGGCTTAGCATTTAAGGTGCTTGCCTTCAAAGCCAAAGGATCCAGGTTCGATTCCCCACAAACCTCGTTAGCCAGATGCACAAGTCTGGGGCACACATCTGGAGTTCGTTTTCAGTGGCGGGAGGCCCTGGCGTGCCCATTCTCTCTCCCTTTCTCTCTCTACCCCTTTCTCTCTGTAAAATAAAATAAAATATTTTTTTAAAAAACTGCACTGTGTTAACAATAAGCTATGACTCTGTATCTTTGAAACCTGCCTTGCTTTCCTGTTTGAAAGTATGGGCTGTCCTTGCTTTTTGGCTCTGCAGAATGAAGGCAATGTATTCTTGAACTTTAGTAAATGAAGACATCTCATGGAGAGAGTAAATGCTTATATTAAAGTTATCCTTAGTTCATTATAATTCCTCAAATGAGAAAGACATATTTGGAAATAGACATATTACAGAGGTCCTAGTTAAAATGACAATGTTCCTACATGTGATTCCCGCCACCCTCGACACATCCAAACTAAGGGCTCTAAGAGATTCAAACAGACACTAATTCACAAGGACAAAGAGAAGCAGAGGAAGGCAACAGTAGGTAAAAATAATCTTTTAACAAGTATTGCAGAAGCCAGAAAACAGATGGTAATTGGCTTATTAAAGCAGAATTAACTTCCACATATCATTCAGAGGACAATGTCATTAAGAAATGAGTCAGTCTGCTCCTTGGAGCCCAACCTTGCGACACTAGGAATTCCTGCAAGGTTCAGGTGAAGCAAAGGATGGGAATAAAGAAAGACTGTGTTGTATATAAATATGAGTCTAGGACATAATGCAAATTAGAAACATATTTCATAATTCAATTAAGTGTTTGTATCATAGGCATACATTTCCACATCTATCTCTTCAGCAAGACTCTTAAATATATTATGCCTCAGAGCTAACCTTTGGAAAGTGGGCAGCCTTAAGGTGAATTCAGAAACACATAGCAGAGAACTTGCGCCTGGCCCTTTTCAGGTGCCAAGTACAGGTTGCCCATCTTAACCCAAGAGTCTAGGAAAAGTAGAGTTGCAAAGAATCAAGAGCTCCCAAGCTCTTCAAACCAGGTGTTCCACTATTCCATCTTATACCACTATTTCCCTACCTTTAAACTCCTCATCTTTTCATGTTTATTACTTCCTTTTCCTTCTTAGTTATGAAATTTAAGTTTTTATAAGAGCATTTAATTCAATTGTGTTTTTTTTTTCCTGTGCCTGAATATTCTCACCATGTTCTTGCTCCCAAGTGCACATGATAAGTAACCTTTAATTCAGTGATAATGGAACCAGGTATAATGACTCCCCCCCCCCCCCACCGCCTTGTGTTTGAAAAAGAAAAGATTAATAAATTCTAATCATTTGTACATGTTTACTTTCTTCTGTTAGAAGACAGCATCTTCATAACCGTTGAAGGTTCATGTTAGTGATGCATCCCAAAGTGTAAGCGATACTGTTTACACGCTTTGGCACATTGCAGACTTCCACTCACCAGCTCTATTTGCCATCCTTAACCCTGTATTTTCTGCACACAGAGTGAGAGAATTAGAATGGCTCAGTTACATTTGACCAGTGGGTGTTTGTTTCTTGTCTTTTCTTTTTTTTTTTTTTTTTTCTCTGTTGCACTATTTGAAAAAGGAAGAGGCATACTCCCTGTCTTTGGTCTACTTAATAAGTCATGGAATATTAAATTGTACTGGCAGAGAGTTCTACCGTCATGTGGAAGGTGGGGGAAGGCAATGCTATGGCATATGAGGACCAGAAAAACTAATAGTTTGTGTCAGCAGGTAGAATCCTGCTTGTGAGTGACACACTCTTTGGGATTAGGCTAAACACTCACTGGATTTATTTTAGTTTCTTAGCTGGAACCAAAGGATGATGTTTAAGACTGAAAAGAAATGATTCGGTAGGGAGCTAGGGATTATGATTCGATCAGCTCCCTGTTTATCCATTTTAAATCTCCATTTGGCTGAAGCTGAATACATTTTGGGATTAGTTACCTTCTGTGGTTATCTTGGGTCCCTGCTGCCTTCCATTACCATTTACTGTAGTTTACCTTTTTAATCCCTAGTCTCAGTTTAGATTGAGGTCTCCTGGCAAAGGAAGATCACCTTCCCACACAGGGAAGGAGATTCAATGTCTGGAGCATGCAGCTAACTCAAAGGAACGATTTCTGCCTAAGTCCATATTAATCTATGACTCTCGATGTGACGCTGACTCAGGATACCCGAGTCATTCCCTACTAATCGACTAACGGGGTTAACCATAAAAATGAAATGATTTTATTTACTGTTCTCTCGGCCAACATTGATCCTAACTCAAAGAGGGAATGCAACCGCTAGGAGAGAGCTTTATGAAATTCAATTTGCTTCCAGGGTTTTCTTTTTTTCCTTTTTATTTTGCTTTTAAAAATGAAGTAGAGGGCTGGAGAGATGGCTTAGCGGTTAAGCACTTGCCTGTGAAGCCTAAGGACCCCGGTTCGAGGCTCGGTTCCCCAGGTCCCATGTTAGCCAGATGCACAAGGGGGTGCACGCGTCTGGAGTTCGTTTGCAGAGGCTGGAAGCCCTGGCGCGCCCATTCTCTCTCTCTCCCTCTATCTGTCTTTCTCTCTGTGTCTGTCACTCTCAAATAAATAAATAAATTTAAAAAAAAATGAAGTAGATTCAGTGATTAAGATAAAATGTGGAGGATTTTTTTTTGTTGTTGTTAAATTACCAAAGACCTAGACTATGGGAAATCAATTCTGACTGGAATTCTAGTACATATCCTATTTCTGAAAAATATTCTAAATCCCTCAAATATGTCCCATCCCGGGTCACTGAGGTCTTCTTCTTTCTTGTATTTACCAAATAAGAAATATGACAGGAGAAAATATCTTCTGTTGGAAGATACTATTGGATTCCTTTTAAAAATACAATATTTTATTCCTAATTAAAATGACTCCACAGTCAATGTAAATTCAACTTTCAGTGACTCAATTCTGTCATGGGTGCATTGTAAAATTTTATATCTGGTGTTAGTACATGCTAGGTGCTAAATAAACTTTTGTTTAAGTACTAATTTTAATTTTACATTTGAAAAAGGGGGGGGTCTACACTGTTACAGAGACTCAAAAAATACACTGTTAGCTCATGAGTCTCAGGCATCACAGGTCTCCTTTTCTCCTTCACCAGGACAGTAATTGAGTTCTGGGTTGTGGAGCCAGCTACTAAATATTCACTTGTAATTTACATTGAAATGTCAAATACATTATTTGGGAATTCTTCAGGCAACATAGGAAGGCATTTAATTAAAAATAAAAAATCTTCCTGCGGGAAAATGCTTGGTTGACATTGAATGAAATAGGTAGGGCCATCGAACTTTTAGAAGTCAAGGACACTGGTGGCATACTCAGATGTTTATGAAGTACAGAAACAAATTTGCATCCTAACATATCAATGTAGTTTCAAATATTTATTTCACATTTATCTTAAACTCTTAAGTTTTAGATAAACATTAAGAGCAAAGCTTGGGGCTCTGAAATTTGGTTTCTGTATTAGAATGTTTAGAATGCCATAACACACAGCTAGAGGGCTGAAATAATAGATATATATTTTCCCATAGTTCTGGAAGATGGGTGTGGAAGATCAAAGTGCTTCTGGGTCTGTCTGGCTTTGAGAAGGATCTGTTCCAGCTCTCACTCCTTGGATTCTTGATGGAAACCTTCTCCCTCTGTCTTCACTTGTGGAAATCACAAGGCATATGCTACGCTAATGTCAGTAAATTACACTTACAACGATTCTCTCTCCTCTTTCTCTCTCTCAAATCAATCAATAAATAAAATGAAGACAAAATAGAACTTCTTGGAAAGAAAAGGGTCCTCAGTGTTATAAGGGTGTGTGGGCGGGTGGCCAAAGAGAATATAGGATGAGTATTCTGATCAAATTGTAGTATGTTCGTGTGTTAAAACTGTCAATAATTTAAAAAAGAGAAAAGAGAATTGCTGAGTGGCATGAGGAGGTGTCTCGGGCCTTGCAGGCCACTCTAACACACTACAATAAACCTGATTTGTCTTATAGAGTCCTGGGAGTTGTAACATTTAAGATTTAGGTATTAGCTTCCCCTGTGTTTGGTGAGGAATCCCCATGATGCCCTTGACTCACTGACATCCTCTTTTTATCCCTCAGGAGCTGGGAGGAAAAGGGAGCTTCGTGGGGTTTGTTTCTTACACGAGCACTCACCCCAGTTGCATGGCTGTTCCTGGATAAGGGGATATCTCTTCACCCCAGACAGAGCATCAGTAACAAACCAAAACAGAAACCCTGCCACCCAAGTCTAGCTTGGTGGGTGAACCAATGAGTTTACTGGGATTCTTTTATAGGAGCATGGGTGAGGGGTTGCTTAGAAGAGCATGGGCAACCCAGAGGCAGCTCCATCATTGGAATATGCACCCCAGTGTAGGAAGAGACTAACTGAAGTTTCATGATGGGGTTTCCTGTAGAAATTGCAGTAGCTCCACCCAAGAGCTCTGCCCACTCTTGTAAGTACTTTACCTTGTCCCTCTGCCTTCACTTCTAGGCTAAGACCTTGTAAATCTTGTACGTGTCATAAACTCTCTGGATCATTTAAGTTTTATGATTCTCCTCAGCATTATGAGTCTCCCTCCTCACTCCAAGAGAGAATTAAAAAAAATATATATATATATATATATATTTAAATTATATATATATATAATTTATATATATTTATATTTATAAATATATTTATATTTATATATATATAAAATATATATATATATATTTAAATTTCTATTAACTTATTTGAGAGAGAGAGGCAGACAGAGAGAGCGAGATTGGGTGTACCAGTGACTCTAGCCACTACAAACAAACTCCAGATACATGTACCACCATGAACACCTGGCTTCCCTGGGTACTGCGAATTGAACCTGGGTCCTTAGACTTCACAGGCAACTGCCTTCACTACTAAGCTATATCTCCAGCTGCAAATGTTCATTTTCTTTTTCTTCCCCCTGAATGTCTGAATTCTGAGAAAATAAAGACATAGAACGTATCCAGAAAATTCCCATATTAATCCGTATTAATGGAGCCTTGGTCTGAACAAAGGTTGGAACACATGAGCAGTCTTGCAGGCAGATCTAATGTGAGATAGCATGATCAATAAAAGTGAATTGTGGGCTTGTGGGCTGGAGAGATGTCTTAGTGGTGAAGGCATTTGACTGCGGAGCCAAAGGACCTCAGTTCAATCGCCCAGAACCCACGTACAGGGCGCTTGCATCTGGAGTGCGTTTGCAGCAGCTGGAGGCCCTGCCCACCCCTCTCTCTCTCTCTCTCTTCCTCTCAAATAAATAAATAAAAATAAGACTATTTTTAAAAAGGCTTTTAAAGGTGAATTTTCACTGATGTTACTTATAGATTTACTCTTGAATATTAACCAAACTATTCTTGCCTCCTCCCCTTCATAAACACACGCACATACAAACACACACATACACATACACACGCACACAAACACACAGTTAAAAAATTGTGTTGTTGCAGGCTTAAGAACAAACGATTTAAGATTTCTTTCATTTCTTTCTCTGTGGCATTAAGAGTATGGAGGAGGAGTCCCAAAGACCCTCCAGAAATCCAAGAAAGAACACATCCTCATTGTGGTGGTTTGAATCAGATGTCCCTCATAAAACTTGCGTGTTTTGAATATTTGTTTGAATGGTTGTTTGTTCCCTAGCTGGTGGCAGTTGGTAGGTGAAGCCTTCCTGCAGGAGGCGTGTGGTTGGGGGAAAGCTTAGGCCAACTCCCTCTTGCCAGAGCTCGGCCCATTCTCTTGATGTTTTCCACATCCTGTGGCAGAGATGATGTCCAGCCTCTGCTCATGACATCTCTCCCCTGTCATACTGAAGCTTCCCCTGTATTCTATAAGCCAAAATAAAATATTTTCCTCTCACCAGCTGCTTGGTGAAGCTGACTGAAGGTAAAGCTTATTGAGGCAATATTTTATTAAATTAATCACTGAGGAAGTTTACAGCCTTCACATTCTTGGGACTCTTGGTAATGGCCAGGATTATTCCTTGTGCAGGAAACACTGGTGACATTGTCGCTTTGAGGAAATGAGAAGGAAGTAGAATTTACATTTTGCTTACATCGCCCTAAGTACCATGATAACCTTGGGGCTGCTCTTCAACTCTGCGACTCAGAGCTTTTCCTCACATTACTTTTCTTAACATCTTCTGCAGTTTTCTTTATTTTTTCATAAAGAAAAAAGATGCAGAATCTTGAACCCTGTTATACTCTGGTTGGGAAACATGTGGGAATCTTAAAAGGCTTGGATCAAAATATTTATTTCAAAATTAGTTGAAGTGTGTTGTGATTCATATTCTTTTTTGTTTTCTGCCCTATAAATTGAGTCATGTAGAGACTGAGGTCAGCAAAACCTTCAAGAGCTGGACTTTGTAACTTCCTCTCTCTTATTGGTGTAAAGAAACCATTGCTTTTTGAGTCTGTGGGATTATTCACATAGCTCAATGATTTTCCATTACAGAAAAATTTAGAACCTTATTTTTAAAGGTAGTGACAAGGGATGGAGAACAAGTAGTTCTTCAAAGAACTTTTCCTGGAAAAACTGTGAACTGACTAGGGTTAATGTCTAGAGGTAATGGCCTTTCCTGGTGGGTCATTAATTCCCAGGAATTGGCTTGGGCTTCAATTGCTATTGCTTAAGTAAACAATAAATA